>NC_051067.1:8075176-9295176 GCF_004664715.2 Peromyscus leucopus
GTAACAAAGAACAAACTACAGGATGTCCAAAATAGATGGGCTCAGATTAAATTTTACTAAAGAACATTTTTAAAAGGCAATAAAAAGGAATCAAAAAGTAACGGAAAGGAAGCTGCTGAAATAGAAGAGAGGCAAAGAAGGTATAAACTAAAAATAAGTGGAGACCACAAAGCAAAAAAACAATGATACAGGAATAATGTTTCCTTACATAAGATAGGTCCTGAAGCGTACTGTGATTTAGGAAACTGATTTGGAGTGCACACATCTGAAATAGACTTTATTAAGACCAGTCAGCATTAATAACAGAAAAAGAAACAGCAGCAGGACATGTAAAGGAAGAGCGTTCAAATTCTCATTCAGGTAAGAAACTCAGCCTGTGGAGAGAAGGCTTAGCAGTTAAGAGAATTTGCTCCTCTTCCAGAGACCTGGCTATGTTCCCCAGCACCCACATGATGGCTCACAGTCCTCTCAAACCCCTGTGCCATGAGATCTGATGTCCTCTTCTGGCTTCTTCAGACACCAAACACATACATGGTGTACACACACATGCAGACAAAACACCCAAACACATAAAATAATAATAAGAAATCAGGCTGACAGAATTTCCTAAGAATGACACATGCAAGTGGGCAGGGCAGGAGGGAACCACATTCTGAAGGCACAGAGGAGAAAGTGCAGGTGCCCAGGCCTTCCCATCCAGCCTCCATCTGCCAAGGGAGTACTGGGGCTCCAGATAAGGCCTGGTGAGGACAGCTCAGTGCATCAGTGACAGAGATGTGATGAAGTGAGTGGGGTACCAAAAGAGTATCAACACGGTGTATTCTGAGAGTACAAACATGTAACATTTAAAACGGCAGCGAAGAGGAGAAAAGTAAAACATGGTTTTTATTATTAATTCTTATTGAGGGAACAGGCAAGAGCCAGAAGAGACCACATAAAACTGTCAGTCCATATGGTAAAGGCTAAGCAAGAAATAGGAAAAGCTGATGTTACTACTAAAAAGCAGGGAAAACCACAGAGACGACTCAGTGGTTAAGAGCACTGGATGTTCTTGCAGAGGACTTGGGTTCAGTTCTCAGCACCCATATGGTGGCTCATGTCTATTTATCTTTAACTCAAGCTGCAAGAAATCTGGTGCCCCCTTCTAGACTCTGTGGGCACTGTATACATGCAATACATATATAGAGGTAAGCATTCATACACATAACATATACACTATGGCAGCAACAAAATCAAAGCCACAAACATTCCCAAATGCTAAAAGAAGAATCTGACCATGAAAATACATTCACCAACAAAGCCTAATACACAGCCCTAAGCCAGCAACTTACTTGGTGGGTATACTCCAAAGACAGAGAAGAGAAAAGGACCCAGACACACACACATTCCCTTGCCAACAATGGACACATCTCCAGTGCAGCAAACGAGAGGAAGCCAAGAAGAGAATTGAGAACGAGAAAAAGTAGACAGAGACCTGCGGTAGTACATCTAGAAAATGCTACAGAAATAAAACTCAAAGTCTCCAAATTTCTGATGATCAAACTCCTTTATGCTTTTACATTTTTATGTGTTCTACATCTCTTCATATTTTTATATGAGGAATTTAAACTGAGGAAATTTTATTAATTTAAAAGTAATGATAAATATGTCAACATAAAAAGCATATTTTCAAATATAAGCAAAAATTATCATAAAGATTTTCTATTTTCATGTGTATTTTTTGTTATCCAGAGAGCTTTTCATATCTGCTGTGAAAAACTTCCACTGTATGCTGAAGAGAAAATGAAAATTTAAAGAACAAATTCTTAGTGTCATTCTGAAAATGGTTTTGGCCTTCTGAATCTACTAAAAGTATCTCAGAAATTTCCGGGGGTAGGGAACTAACTGAACCCATACTGAACTAACCCAAATAAAACAATTCAGCAAAAGATGAGGATATGGGGACATAAAATTAATACCAAAACACAATGGCCTAAGTATACCTCATATGATATAATAGAAGAAAAATCTCATTTACAATAGCAATGGGAAATTGAATTTTTAAAACTAAACAAGAAATGCTGAAATTTAACATGAAGGAAACTGTAACACTCCTGAAGAACAGTTAAGTCAATGGATTCTCCCTCAGTTAACTTGCAAACTTATTAAGATCTTTAAAAAGTTCACAGGAGTAGGGCTGGAGAGGTGACTGAGCAGCGAACAGTGTATAAGCTCGTGCAGAGGACCCAAGCCCAGGTTCCAGTGCATGCCAGGCTCACAACTGCTCGTTCCTTCAGCTTCAGGGACTCTGATGCCCTCTTTTGGCTTCCACAATCACTGCACACACAAACACATACCCTTACACAGACATGCACACAGGTGTACGCACACACATGCACGCAAGCGCACACACACACATACACAATTACAAACAGAATCACTCCTTTTAAAAAAATTCAAAGTAGCTTTTTGAAACTAGACAAGCTGATGCTAAGGTTCACATGGGAAATTAGCATGTAAGCATGGGTATGAAAACAGAAAAGAGCTACAAAAAAGGCCTACCAGATTTTTTAAATTTTACAAAGTCTCCACAGTGAAGAGAGGATGACAGTGTTACACAAATAAATGGAGCAGTGTGACAGATGTGCATCCAGAGCCATAGCCAGCCACACTGGAAATCGTGCACATGGTGGAAATGTTATCTCTCACCATCAGATAAAGGAGACCGTGGTGATCTGAATGAGAAATGTCTCCAGAAACTCCAGAAACAGAAACGCATTTCAACACTTGGTGCCGTCAGTGGCACCACTTTAGAAGGTGCAGCTTTGCTGGGGGAAATAAAATCACTAGGGCGGGCTCGGAGAGCCCATAGTCTTGTGTGCACTCCTAACTCCCTGTCCTCTTCCAGCCATAATGGACTCTCTCTGTCCAGAACCATAAGCCGAGATAAATCCTTTCTTCCCTACACTACTTTTTGGTCATGGTATTTTACCACAGCAGCAGAAGGGTAACTAATCCAGAAGCTGGTGGTGGAAAGTCGGGCTGCTGCTGTGATGAACCAAACGGCCTTTACATCCTTGGACTACTCAGTGGAAGAAGCTGGGACTTTGTGCTGTGGGCAGAACTCATGGAACATTCTTGTGTAATCTTAAGTCAGTGATAGTGCCCAGAATGTGGATGGGGAGGCCTGGCCCGTGAGGCTTCGCAGGGGGTAAGGGGCTCTATTGGACTTGAGCTGGGGCTGTTTGTGGGACACTTTGGCTAACGATCTGGCTGCTTTCTGCCCATGTCTTGAGAATTTTCATGAAGTTGAATTAAAAAGAAATAGATCAGCTTCATTGGCAGTAGAGATTTCAAGACAACGTGACCGCCCGTGGCACAGTTACTGCCAGTTACTCTCGTGTATGTCTACAATAAAAGAGAATAAGTAGGGGCAAAGCAGATGAGCAATTCAGAGAGAAAAGGGGCCTAAGAAACGTAAGATTGAAGTCGTGTGCCGGAAAAGACACTAATTATTAAAGAGAAGTTCCTGCCTGGCTCCACACCGGAACAAAGGGAAGGGGGTCCTGAGGGTAAGGCCCAATCCATCTAAGCCTCCAACCTGCAAAAGGAGAAGGTCTTGGGGTTTTATATTCCTAGAAATCATATATCTTAGGAAAGTTTTCATCATCTTCAAAATAAAGAAGCTCATGCCCCTGTGGTCCTAGGGTGCCAGGCTTCATCCAAAGCTGGTAGCGGAACTTGGCAATGTCATCCACTTTGTTTTGGTTTTGGAGCCTAGAAAGATGTAAGAGTGAAAGGTTTATAGGTTCTTCCTCTGCTTTTACAGAGAGCCACTGAGGCAAGGCAATGTGTGGCAGGTATGGAGTCCCTGAAATGAGGCCACTGCATGAAGCTGTGAAGGTAAAGCCTGGGTTGCAGTAGATATCCAAGATGTCAGAGATACCAGGGATGGATACAGACAAGGAGTAGAACCAGCCCAAGAGAGATGTATGCTGCAGGTAGAAAAAATGGAGAGGCGGAGCCCTTTGAAAGCTAAGCCCTAGATATCAGACATGGAACTAAGAGTTCTGACCTTTCTCTGGCCCCGCCTTTCCTCACTGTGCCTTATTCTTCCCTTTTGGAATAGGAATGTGCCATTCTGTGCCATTCTATGTTAGGAGTATATATATTAACACGGGCTAACAGGTCAGATACGGCCTTGAGTCTCAGAAGAGTTTGGGACTTTGAACAGGTTTGAGACTGTTAAAGACTACAGCATCATGGGATGGCCATGAGCCTACAGGGCCCAGGTGCAGAATGTGGTGATTTGAATAAGAAATGTCCCCCATAGGCTCTTATGTTGGAATGGTTAGTCTCCAGTTGGTTTGAGGAGGTTATGAAACTATTAGTTGGTGGCTCCTTACTGGACAAAGTGCATCAAAGGATGTGGGCTTTGATGTGTGCTCACTGCCTCCCGGGGGCAGTGACAGGCTGGCTCTCTGTGCCCTGTCTTCTTCACCATGATGGACTCTACCTCTCCAGTGCTGTAAGCAAAAAGTAAGCCCCTTCTTACATAAGCTATTTTTGGTTGTGTTCTTTTATCACAGTCACAGAAAAGCCACTAATAGAGACCTTCTAATAAGTGGCTCCTGAACATCGAACAGATACTTGTAAAGGTTTAAAGTAGATCCTTTCCTCACATCATGTGCAAAAGCAAGTTCCAAATGAGCCAGTGAGGTAAATATAGAAATTCTATGGTCCATGTGCTAAATGAAAATGTGGCTTATTCGGCAACCCAAGAGTAGTAATGCTTTATAATTATAAATCTAAATCTAAGTAAAATTGGATAATAATTGATAACTGACATTTGAATAGCAGAAATATAACGAGAAAGAATAGAAGACAGTGTGCAAGGGAATATTTGCCCTATCTGTGTATCACAGGCAACGAGCCTTATGGATTCCCTTTAAAACTGTATAGAAGTGGGCAGTGACATAGACAGACAATCCAACAGGAAGGCATAAAAACGGCTCTAAAAGTATATGAGAAAAATGTCTGCAGAAAAAACTACACATAATCAGAGGGGTGCAAATTAAGACCTCCCTGAGATAACCATTTCTCACCCAACAGACTGGCCCAAATCCAAAGTCTGAACAACACATGGTGTCGGCACAGTTCTAAGCAAACAGGCATCCCCTACATTGCTAGTGAGGATGGATATTATACGCCCCTGTGAGGAGGCTGTTGAGACTAACACAACCACTCAGTCATTGGCCTTGACTCCATAATCCTACTTTAAGAAATAACCCTAAAGATAACACCACCATGGAGAACAAACCACATTCAAGCCAGGCAAGGCGGCAGACTTATCTTCTCAGTACTCAAGACACTGAAGCAGGAAGATTCTGAGTCTGAGGCCAGCCTGGGCATATAGCGATACCTTGTGTCAAAATACACAAACAAATTCACAATAAAGGAATGTATCACACCCAACTTTCTACATTGCAGAATAATATTGGAAATTCTCTAAGTTCTCAAGTGCAGAAAAAAAAACTGATTAGGAAAAACAAAGACCAACTGTGTTACATCTGTGCAGAGAAATAATATGCTATGGTTTAAAAAAAGGAAATAACTCTGAATTGATATGGAATAATTTATAGAGTATATTGCTTATTTTGAAGTATATCATATATATTCTGTGTATATCAAGGTTACATATGTGTGTATACATGTGTATAGATATGTTTAGCGTGCTAACTTTTGTATAAAAAGGACCAAAAATACACTTGTTTGCTTGTTTTTACAAAAAGAAAAGGGTAGTAACTAAAAATGATCAACATGCTTTGCCCATGTAACAAAAAGTAACCAAAAAAAAAAAAAACAAAAAACAAAAAAAACAAAACAAAACAAAAAACCTCTGCTCAGGGGAAATCCCTTCTTTTAAGCCTCTTTCTGCGTCCTCCCTCTCACTCCAGAGATTCCTAGCTTGCTCCCCTCTGGCCTTTTGCTTCATTTGCTTTTTTTTTTTAAACAGGATTTTACACATGCACATGCCTTTGTAAAGCTTTGGCTATTAGAACCTTGTTTGTATTCTATAGAATCAAAAATAAAATTAGCACAGATTTTAAAAAAAAAATTAAAATTGAAAGCAAATAGAAGTGAGCCATACTGGAGTTCAAACATGCCTAGAAAGGAGAAAACACTGACAGACTCAAATTAGAAGGCATGCTAAGGAAGAAGCAAAGAACTAATCCAAAGGATTCTTTTAACAACATACACCGACTGTATACTGTCAGTATGGGGGAAGGACAGAGTGCACCTGCCTCTTTAAAATCCAAGTCTGAGTATGCAATGGTGTAAGGAGCCAGGCTTCTTACTGCGGAAAAAATGAGCTTCAAAGTCAGTGAAGAGCCCATGGGCTGGTTAGACGCAGAGGCAGCAGCTGAAACTCCTACTTCCGTGTGTGTGTGTGTGTGTGTTTGTGTGTGTGTGAGTGTGTGTGTGCCTGTGTGTGTGTGTGTGTGTGTGTGTGTGTGTGTGTGTGTGTGTGCCTGTGTGTGTGTAGTCTATACATTTCAAAGCTGGAGCAGATGGAGACTATGTTCTGTATCCACCTTAGACTTGAAGCAACCCAGAGCAAGGACCTGCCAATAGCATTGGGCAGACTGACAACCTAGAACCTAGTACAGGAACTATTAAAATATCTATTAAATAGCTGACACTAAGATCAGGGAAGGGGAGGTACAGGTATAGAACAGCTCACCAGACCCAGAAAGCAAAGACGTCCTCACAACAATGATGGTGGCAAATCAAAAGGACACAGGCATGCAACCTGGAGGGGACCTCACTGAATAAATCTAGGCAGTCTGAAGAGAGAATAAATAACGACTGCACTATAACCCAGTGAGTCAAATAGAAAAGTGTGGCTCAATATTGGTGAAGAAGCCACAAAGAGGAGGAGAAGGAGGGAGACAAGAGAGGAAAGCATGGGAGAGTTCATCATGGAATGTTGGGTACATAGAGGGACCAGAAAGGCACACACTTGTGGTTGTTGCTTCAAACACTGATCTTTACGTCACCATGGACTCCACACTTGCAGAGGGGAATGCTCTGGGAGAACATTTATGTCTTTCCACATCTCCACAGCTCCAAGGAGAAAGTGAGCAGAGTAAGCAGACAGGCCCCCAATGAAGAAATCAGAGCCAACATCACTAATGAGTGTGGAAGATAACATGAGCTCCGGAGAGGAGATTCTGAAGGATCCAGTCAGGGGTGTTCGATCAGGACCTAAACATGAAAGAACAGCACAAACCCAAATGAAGGATGCTTGATCTCTGACCTCTTCTCCAGCAAAACTGTGTTGTGGTTGACAAAAGGGAACCGAAACGCTCCCAATTAGAAGCTTTTCCAAAGCTGTGCCATTTGTGATTATGAATGTAATCTGTACCAGCAGCCTAGCAAACAAATCAAGAGGGGCAATTCAGAATTTGGGCTGTAAAGTAAACATACAGGGTTAAAACCAGCCATGCTGCCGGGCGGTGGTGGCACAGGTCTTTAATCCCAGCACTTGGGAGGTAGAGGCAGGTGGATCTCTGTGAGTTCGAGGCCAGCCTGCTCTACAGAGCAAGATCCAGGACAGGCACCAAAACTACACAGAGAAATCCTGTCTCAGGGGGAAAAAATAAAAATAACAATAAAAAATAAAAAAAAAAAAGCCATGCCATAGCAATGCTTTCCAACTCTGAAGGGAGTTTGAAACCTTGGTTCTGCAAATGCCAACATCTCCTTCCCGCCACCCCTCTCCCCAATGAGACCAGACTGCCCTTCACCAGACAATGAGCACAGATTCCAAGCTGGGGTAGTGATGAGGAGGTCTGTAAAGGGAAGTTCCAGAATCATCAAGTTTAATCTGTCCAAAGAGTACATCTCACTTAAGCGCTTCCACACTTCCACAGTGGATGCACTTGGCAGGGAAAGAACACCCTGATAGAGTCACCAGAGAAGGTCTTGGCTATGCAGAGGCCTAGAATCAAAGGGTGTGGTTCTCTCTGACCCTTAGCCAGGTTGGAAGCAGCCCATGGGGCAAAAGCACAGAGCTTTCCCCAGCTGGAGCTCACTGATCTGCACAGATCTGACCAGGCCCAGGCTGCAGAAAGCCTGGAGAACTCTCCTCCCAGCCCTCCCCTGGCCAGCCTCCAGGGGCTGTCAGCAGCCGCCATAGTGACTCACCCCACGTGAAATTTGGACAGAGGGGAAATGGGGAGTGATTGGTGCCATTTGGATCCACTTCTCTTCCGGGAAATTGATCCTGGATCATTACCTCTGACACCCTCACATACTGAATGACTTTTATGCAGAAAACAAAAGGAAAATTTGAGAGGGACTTCATTTTATATTGTTGATTTATTCGATTGGGTTCTGTCTGGTCTCAAGCATGCCTCCAGCTCTTGTTAGACTCCCTTGGCGGGACACAGGACAGACCAACTGAGGATCCTGCATTTTCTATGTCCTCAGCAATTCCAGAATTTCACAGTATTCCCTTATGCAGCCAGGTGAACACACACAACTCCTGTGAGGCGGGCAGGGGGGAGGGGGGAGCAAGCAAGCAAGAGGGGCCATGACAGACACCCACAACGATGGCTGTGTCACCTTTTAGTTCTTCCTGAGGTCCTATGTGCCTGACTTCACGTGAAGCAAATAACAAGGGTTTGGGAGGCAGAGGGCAAAGCTTCGCTGCCATGCTACAGCCACACAGAAGAAACGCAGGGCTGCACTTTATCTCTAAAATGGGGTGACCCAGAGCATGGCCTCTCACAGGGATTAAGTGGCTAACGGTAATGACACTCAATGGCCAGAGCAAATGCTCTCTAAGTGACGGTTTGACGAGTTACCCAATTGACTGTCCTGAAGTCCATTTTGTCTTCTCCTTCCTCTACAGATAAACACCAGTGTGGATTCCCCAGCTGATAAGTCAGAGGTTTCCAGTGTTTTACAAAGGAATTCTAAAAAAGAAAGATGTCTTATCAGTTTCAAATCCAAAGTGCCGCTACAGCCTCATCACCTCTCGGCTCTGTCAGTGATTGCCGAGCAACCGAGAACGGCCCTACTTAAAAGCCTTTTCCACACGGCACCTCCCTGGCCTCTGGAATCTGTTATCTCAGGAGAGGGAAAGTTAAAGGAACCGTGGCAGCTGGGAGAAGACAAGAAAGGCTCAGGCATTTCTTCCTCCTCACAGGTGTAGCCAAGGTGGAAAGCGGAGTCCTTCATTGCTATCCGGGTAAGGAAAAAGAGAATGTGGCCACTCTGACCGTGGTGGAGGCGATGTCTCTATCAACGACACGCTGTTTCAGTTTGCCACAACTCTAGACAAGACTTCTTCTGTGTTTCAGTTGTGTCCAAAAAGGAAAGTGTCCCGCACTCAGCCACCTGTTCCTGCTCCTGGGGAATCCATGAGGGGTTTGGTCTGACTACTTCAGCCAAGTCAGCAGCAGCCTGCCGGGTGGGATCACCTGGGGACAGTGAGAACCTGTTCTGTCTTGAAGGTGATCACAGAGTGGAGACCTCACAGCTCTGTCCCCGAGATCATTCCTTTGGCCCAGCAGAGCAGCACTGAGCTCTTTTGAATCCCACAGACCCAGTGGGATTGCTTATCAGACAGGTGTCCCAAACTCTCCCCGGGCAGCTCACTGGCCTCATTTTTAGTGATATGTTGCCACAAAGAGAAAGTCAACCTGTTAGAATTCTTCTGGAGAACTCATGAATGGAGCCAGGGCAGCCAGTTGGCTGGAGGCCATTCTACGCACAAAGGAGAAGCCCAGCTGTGCCAGGTGTGTTTAAAGTTTGTCTTACCTTTGGCCCCCCCACCCCATATTTCATGATGGACAGTATTGTGGGAAGGTGCATTCAGTCAGCTGTGTATTTCTGTCAGAAAGGCTAGAAATAAAAAGGAGGTGCTGGGTGGGAGGCAGCTTTTGTGCTGAGGTAAATAGCCAGTTGCTCAGAGTCTTTCTATTCATGGGGCCAGGAGGGTAGACGTTTACTGACTTTCCTACATTCTTTCTTCTCCATAAAAACGTGAGTCCTGGCTTGGCGCTCTCTCTCTCTCTCTCTCTCTCTCTCTCTCTCTCTCTCCTTGGCTGCCCAACCTAAGACAGTTCAATGAGTCCTTTTCTTCTCTGAAAGCCCAGAGCTGTATATCAGGACTCTTGATCACAAGACATTCTCTGTATATATTGCTCTCAAGGCAGTAGGCACCCAGAGAAAATGTGCCAAGGATTGTTTCTACCTGAAATTACAAGAGCTGTGAGCAGGGGAGGATCCACTCAGTTACATCATTCCATTTCAGGGTTTTCATGAGACCCTAGACTAAGAAAACTATTTTTCATGGCTAAACCATGTCCTCAGGTAAGTCAGGAGAAATTCATTCAGGAACCAAACCCTGGTCCCTCGCAGCCAGCTCCCTATTTGGGACAAAGAAAAGATGTCTGAGTTGGCCAGTTGCTACCCATTAAAGGCTAGGTAGATGAGGTTAGCCTCTGCTAGCTGAGCAAGGGAGCAAGTGTGGGCCAACCATTCTCCATGGCTGCCCCGTGTCATGCCCGAGTGCAGCGGGTGTCTGGGTGGAGACAGTGGTACAGCCTGTGTACATAAAGCCCATGGAAGGAAAAACTGTGTGCCTCCAACTGGCCAAGGACCAGAGACTCAGCCCTCTCATGGGACCTAGGAGAAATCCCTGGCTTCAGATCCCCACACACAAACATACACACACCCAAAATAGGAATGCAGGCACCACCAGCATGCACGGCCTCTATCCCCAGAACCGTGGAAGCGTGAGAGAAGTTCTCCAGGTCTTGCTGGATCCATTGGTCCCGTGCCTTGGATCACAGATAACCTAGGGAGATATTTTCTTTGTTCTAGAGGTGAGGGGTGGTCTCAAGCATGCCTGCCACCCTGTCTTATATTCCTAATTCCAATGGCCACCATAAGCCACTTTTTGCTTGTGGCTGCCTACAGAAATATTTCCTGGGTGAATCCAAGCTGGTACACAGCCCTTCCGGACACAATGGTTCATCTGTGATATTTGGAGGTGATCCCTGACTTCCAAAGGGGAGAAGGTATGGCTCTTTCCTTCCACTAGAAGTTCCCATACATTTCTTTCTGACCTCTGGCTGAAGTTCCCTATACAACCCTTCCATCCAGACCTGGGAAGGCCCCGTACAAAGAAAAGGAAGAGAAAGAACCTGCACTCAACGGCAAGAAATCCTGAACCTCACGGGCAGCTTTAGGGGCAGCATATCAAGAAGTCTAAGTGCATCAGAAGTGAAGCCTTGTCTGTGTCTCCTAGAAGGCCACTTACACATTGGATCTGTGCCCAGCCAGGATGGCCAAAGGAGGCCAAAAGAGGAGTTAGGATGTCCAGCTTAACTGTCAGAAATCCCGTCCACAGAGGCAGGGGTCTGGACATCGTATTTCAGGGTTTGTGAACTGAGACTGTCCCACAGCTCTGTTGTGGTGGTCTGACCAGATGAGGATGCAGGAGACCCAGGGGGGTGCCTGACGGGTCATTCGGAGACAGGTGCTGGTCACCAGCCACTGAAGCCTTGGCCTAGTCTCCAAGGATTATTTGGATGCTCGGTTTCTCCCACCGCGTCAGCACCACCAGCGGCCAACAGGTGGCAGGCGAGCTTCGGGGAGCGCTCACCTGAAGGCCATGCTGGTCTTCGCGCTATAGCGGGCAGAAACCTATGCTAGCTTTCCCTGAGCCTGAGCAACCAGGCACTGAAACAGCCTGGGAGAGATGCAGAGAGCCACTGTGGAGCTCTGGCCTTCGCTCTATCCCCACCCGGCGCCAGCATCTGGGGCTGGGTACCACGGATGGAGTGCAGAGGACCCCACGCCATCCCAGCTGCGCCCAACCCCCAAGCTCCAGCCCAGAAGAGCAACCAGCTTGTCTTCCCTGGGTGGAGGGTTTTGAATTACTTATAAAGATTCAGAATCGGAATGGGAAGTGACTGGAGGTGAGACAGCCCAAAGATATGGAGTCCAGGCTGTCATCAGGCACCCCATTCTTGGCTGCTTGCTATAAACCCTTACATAAAATTACGTTTTGTTTTATTTTGGGTTTTTTTTCTTTTTTGTTGTTTTTTGTTTTTAAGCCGGAATGGCAACAGTGGACCTCCCCCCCCCACACACACACACTTTTTATAAGTAACTAACATTTCCTACCACCAAATTCCAGAACTGACAGAGGGAACCCCTCAGTGTGGCCACAGCACTTTATGATGTATCACCCCACACATTAGACAGCAAAAGGAATCCATCAGCTTTAATTTGTTCTCCTCTGGTCAGAACTGAGGTCTCTCTAGAAGCCGTCCATATACTTTCCAGTTTTCAGTTTGAGAACGCTAAACTAATGATGTGAAGCTAATGTAGTGTAACTCTGAGTGCCCTCTCTGCCAGTAGGAAATAATTTCTGCAGTGCTTCTAAAAACCAAACCAAACCAAACAAATAAATCAAATGGTTTTACAATGTGGAAAAGCCGAGAGTCGGCTAAGTTGCAGCCCTGCTTGGGGGGAGGCAGGCGGTTTGAGCAGCGTGGAGCCCAGCAACTCAGTCACTAGCCGGAGGTTGCTGGGCTCTGGGTGTCTGCAGCTGGGCGCAGCGCTCAACTCTGGCCCAGCACACCTCAGGAAAGCAATCTGGGCCACAAATTCAACATGACAGTTTTAACAAATACGATTTCAGCTTTTATATTTGGATTTAGGAAGGGGATGATGGCCTTACCCCGGAATCACTATTAAATAGTAAGCTTATAACATGTTTGCTGACGGCAATGTAGACCCTGCTTCTGATTAACTTTAAAGCATGCTGCCGATCCTGCTTATGCCGCCGAGAGGGAAACAAAGCCGGCTGCTGGTCAGACGCAGGCAAGAGGCAAACGCGCAGAAACTAACACAAAATGTACAGGAGCTTTTCCTACCGCAATCTGCCAGAACAGCCTTTAAAATTCAAGTTGGTTTTTAAAGATTTACAAGATTCTTCCCCCCAAACAATTAGCATATCATTTTTTAATATTTTAAATAAGCTGAAAGCGGCAGTTTCAGCTATAAGACTACAGACATTTTTTAATGAATTTACTTTATTGTGAAATTGCAGTATTTGTTAATGAAAGAGAATTGGTTGCATCTGTCTATTTACAGTTTTTTTTTAAACATCCACTAGTCATTTGGTCAATGTAGAAAGCAAATAAATAGTTTCCCTCCTGTCAGTTTTTTAATTTCCCAGAAACAAGCGTCTCCTTATTATCTGTGACCCACTGAAATGAAAATTATTGTTAAAAAGTTGCAGGTTTTTGTATCTGCTGGAATGTGCAGAGCCCAAAGCTCCATATTTCTCGGGTGCATTTTTGCTGCCCATACGTACAGTCTTGCCTGACTATCTTATACTTGAGTCTTGGTAACATTTATCATTCTGAAAAAGACAAACAGGCCACCATAAAAGAGAAGAAATAAATAATGCCTAAGAATGCCTTTGGTCCCAGCAAGCAGAAAGTTACTATTATCCTAGTATTCAAAAACATTAATTTTGGAATTAACCAAGACTTGAATAATCCAACTGTCTGTTACCATGTATCCATGTGAGGCTAAGGGTTAAGAGAAGAGTTCTCACAACATTGAGTTTGGTTTTATTTGAGAAATTAAGGCTATGTGAGTTAACATTGATGACTGAGGTCAGATCACTTACTGCTCACTTTCCAGCAGAAGAAAGGTATCCCTGGGAATATTTTGCATGTGTGCACCTCTGCATTTCTCAGAGAGCAGAGGCGCAGAGGAGAAGCCTTCAATGCTGTTGTTTAAAAATGATTACAGCTAATACCTGACCACGGCTGATTTTCCTGTCCTTCCCCACTTTAACATCGGAAGCATGTGATCGGCCCTCCAGATGCCCATTATTAATTGCATGCCCTTTGATGTCGGAACGTGGATGGAATCTACAAAGGCATTAGCGTAAGAAAATATGCCTCCTAAAAAATTCCCAAGCCACTGCCTGTGATCTGCGCACGCTCCTGTTCGTCTGTTCACCTCCAGTGGCTCTGGGACCACGCTCCTGGATGCCGGACATTTTGCCAACAGTTCTAGCAAAACGTTTTTGTTTTTGTTTTAAGAAGAAGAAGGAGAAGAAGAAGAAGAAGAAGAAGAAGAAGAAGAAGAAGAAGAAGAAGAAGAAGAAGAAGAATTTCAAGACACATCTAAAATCTCTACATGCTGCAATGGCCCATTTACTCATTTAAAAAGAATCTATGTAATTAAAAACAGCATATTTCTAAAATGTTATAGCTTCAGGAAAATACATGAGGGGACTATGAAGAAAAAAAAGACATACAAGAAGTAGCTAATAAAGGTTCAGTTGTTCTACTGGACACGTGAATAAAGCCACCTCTTTGCAAATATCTACACTTCGTTGATGGCTTTTTTCCCCAGAGACAACTTTATTTTTTAAAGGTTTATCATGAGGGAAATCACTGACTATACTTAAATTTCTTTTCTCAGGCAGAAGGCAAATAGAGATATTGTTATAACATGGTTTCTTGCATGCAATTTCAAAACAAATAGACTTTTGTTTTCACAAACCATTTACTTGGGGGGATTGATTTGAAGAAAAATTTTCCTTTGCAAGGAAAAATTTATAAAAAGCTACATGTTCAGATTACTTGACCCACCGCCTGTCATAACATCTTCACACACTTGCTCAAGGATTTAGCGTGCCGAAAGGAAGACAGAGAAGGGGGCTGGAGGGTTAGCCCAGAACGGCTTGCATGGATGGTTGCTCTCCTATGCGAGCTCAGAAACACATCCATCCGAGAGTTATTTGTTTATCATGAAAAAAACATATTTGAGCCACTCATATTGAATTCTTGCACATTTGGGGAAAAATCTTTTTTTTTATACTATCTGGAATTAGGCATGTTAGCAAAGCTTGTATTTTCAAATATTAGATTTTCTGTCATTGTCTGGGATTCTCTCAGAGCACAGAACTGAACATGCATACTGCCTATAAACATACTTTCTGTGAAACATCCAAAATTAAGAACTTTTAAGGGGAAAAATTTTTTTCTTCCAAAAAATGAAGCTGAAAAAAACATTCTCATACTCTCCAGCTCTGTTCAATCACGTCATCAACAGACCTTACAAGGGAGAAGAACTGACCGGGCAGCTCACTATCTACAAAGCTGACCAGTTAAAGGTAAAGTAAATATTGTTAAAAATCGTCCTGATCTAAAGAAGAATTGGAACATTAAACATTTACCGGCAGGAATCTTGGAATCTCCATTCCTGTATTCTTTGTGGAGTACATAGTCAATGCGGGGATGGAATTTCCAATTGTTTAAAGATTCCCTCTGCCAATAACATCATGGTTTCTACGTGTGCAAGCACCACAAATATAATGATGCATTAGCCCATGTAAAAACTCTTGCTTTCCCAGTAAATCTAAATATGTACGAAATTAAAATTGAAACGAGGACCAAGTCCAGTGTTACTCCTTTCAAAATACTAATTTAATAACTCTCCAAGAAATAGAGTGTTTTAGGAAAGGCAACCCAGATGTCAGCATATAAAATCAGGCTATAAAGTGCCCTTCAAATATATTTCAATCATTTTTAAATATTTACATTTAATAAGGACAAGTTTTTATGGCAAGAGAGAGGTAATTACACTTATCATTCATGGAAAAATGTAGTTTTAATGGCTTGTATATTGATTTGCAAAGGTGAAATAGTACCCTAAAATATGTCATTGTCTTTTTTTCCCCTTCTGTTTGGCAATTTGGTGCTTTTGCAAAAACAAAATATGTAACGCTAGACGTGCGGCTGGTAGGCAGACATTGCTGGTCAGGCATACTCACAGTGAACCTCCTCCAAGCCACCTATTCTAACAAACTGAAATTCCAAGAATTTGTGCTTTGCGGGATAATTATAAAAATCTTATCAGACTTTTATAGCCTTTCCTAATGAGGCTATTTATTTGGCAAACATCAGCCCCGAGGATCGGTATCACCGTGATCAGAATCCGGGCCTTACTGAAGCTGCTCTCGCCTGCCCACTCCACACAAAAGCCTATCTTATCAGAAGGAGCCTGTTGCAGGCAGACCACAGCTTCTGAAAACTCACCAGGGGTCAGACTTCAAACCAGAAGCCAGGCAGAATCAGGTTCAGCCACTGTGAGCCAGTAGCTCTGTTACAACTCACACCAGAGAACGAGTGGGAAGAGGGAAAGACAGGAGCCCAGGAAGGACTCAGGCCTTCAACTAGAAGAAGCTTGCTCTTAACAAGGAAGCACTTACACTTTGGGGACCTCAGTGTGTCCCACGAAATAGGCGTTCTCAACTCATCCCCGCCAGATGCTCCCTGTCCTTGAATAGCTCACCTCTCCATTCTGGTGCTCTGACATATTTGACATAATCCCGGAGAGCCTTAATTTGATTAAAAGTGACTTCAGGTGAATTCATAAATAAAATCTTTTCACCTCTAGCAGGGAGGGCAAAGGGCTTTGCATGTCTGGGCTGGGCAGTTCTGACTCTAAGAAGGGCAGACCAGGGAAATAAACAAACCATTTGGGACAGCGTTTCAAAGTCCGCCAAGATAGAATTCCCAATCCACTGCTTCTGACTTCATTTTGGGCAACCAGACTTGGAGGGGACAACCTTGAGGTGGGATGACAGGGGTTAGGTTTGCAAATGACCTAAGGTGGATAAATATTTGTAAAACACTTTGAAAATTAACGAGGTACAACAGCACCCCAGCTACAGAAAAGGCCTCTATTCTGTCACTTGGGGACTTTTCAAGTGAGAGTTGATATTCGAGGCCCAAGACAAAATGTGGCCGAAAGGAACAGACCTCTGTGGGCTATGTCCAGACTCTGGGTGGCAGAAAGCTCCATAAAGAATGCTCTATCATTAGTTTGCCTAGAGAGCAAGGAATGTTTAGGCTCATTTTTGCTCTGACTGAGCAGCCCTTCACCTTGGGTAAACCCAATTGCATTCCCCACTCCTGGGAGTGTGAGAGGACCTCTCCCTTCTGGTAAGGCTCTTGGAGCCCCAGAATAAAGCCAGAGCAAAATGGCTTCTCTCAAGGCTACCATCCCCTCCTTCCCAGACCAAGCCAGCAACACCCAAGGCCTGGAAGACAGTGGGATTGTGCTGTTGGGACAGCCTTGATCTCTTTTGTCTGAGACAGTCACTCTAACCACAAAAACAACTCTTGCAATTGGCGCTGCTTCCATCACCATAGCAACTGACTTCTAAAAAGACATTGGTTTGAGATTCACAGCCAAATTAACATTTCCACAGCTCTGTTTGCTCCTTGCTAGTCTCTACTACCCTTCCTCTGGGGCTTCCAAGAGCCCAGTCCTGAAGCAGCTGGATGGCTTCCAACAGGCGGGACTCTCCCTGCAAACCCATACTCCAGATGCCCACTCACCACCCCAACTGAAACAGGTGAGCCCCAGAGGCTTCCCTTAGACTTTCATGATAAAAGAATAGCTGTCAGGCTGAGGTCTCCAGAGGAGAGGAAGCAGAAAGAACTAGTCCCTCCCCCCTCTGTAGAAGCAGCCGACTCAGTGAGCACATAGGCCTCACCTGGCCAGAAAACACGAAGCTGGACTCTGAGCAGAGAGGAGAGACACTCATCGAAGCCTGGTGAGGAGAAAGACTTTAAGGGTCCCTTCTACCTAAATTAGCCACACCACCTAGATAGTACTGGAGGGTCTGCCACTCAGCAGACCCAGTAAGGCTGCACACCAGAGAATATACGCACACTTCTTCCTAACTCTTCCCATATGAAGCTCTGTGGGACACTCTGGCTCAGCCTTTGGACAGTAGAGGTGAGACTTGGCAAAACCATGGAGAACAGCTTGGCCTAAAATTTGGCCTCTTAGACACGCCTTTGGCTGCGTCAGTCTCCCAAGCTAGGAGATGGCCGTTGCTGACTGTCTGGGTCGGTAACAATTTGCAGTGAGGACCTATTCCACAAATTCGGAGAGACTGGAGATGGGCTATTAGCCTCAGCCCCTTTCATGTGAAATTACCTCTACTGGCACTAATATGCCGTCATTTGAAAGCCTTAACCCAAGTGGACGGCGCCCGTCCCAAGCCGGAGCCCGGACCTAGGCAGCAGGTCCATGTGCTAGCTATTACAGGATTGTTTAGGCCGCCCCGGCCGGCATTTGCTGCTGCACACTGAGCACTGCTGTCAGGAAATGTTCTTTTCTAAATTACATAATTAGGGTATTGGGGAGTGTAGTGAAGGCAGATTAGGGGCATCACTTGTTCTCGGTGCAAGCAACGATTCGAAGCACATAAGCAAACACTTAAGCTATGTGAATGGTTTAATATTGATTAAACAATGATCTCCAGGTCTAAACTCTAAGCATGGTAGGTAGAAGGCGCTGGAAGGAGAAAAAACAAAGAGTGGGCTTAATAGTGTGCATTGATTTACAGAGCAGCGTGGACTTTGACCTGACAGATCAAAATCAGGATTTGCAATGATTACCTGAAATAAAGTTCAGGGTCCCACCCCCTCAAGCTCACAGTGGGGCTGGGGGCTAAATGGTCTAGGTCAGGGGGGGTCAAGTTCTTCTCTCAGCAAGACCAGCTTCTCACCCACACCCACTTCCAGAAACCGAGACCCAGGCAAAGTGCTAGCTCAAATTGCATTTCATTTATTGTTTCTAACTATGGGCCACAGACTCCAACTTGATTAGAACATTGTGCTGGTGCTTCCTGGGAAGCAGATACTGAACCTTCCAGAGGAGATGAAGGAGGGGATTTTCTACACACAGCCACTCAGACCAAACAGCATTCCCAGTGTGGGCAGTGCCTGGTGACCACACATCATCCCAGTGCCCAAGCAGGAGCTCAGGGTGAGGGCAGCTGTGACCAACAGGCAGACTTCCTGCTGGGAGGTTTGGAGAACAGACAGCAGTCCCAGGAACCTGCACTGGCTGTCCCTGGGGTCTTTGTTTGGGGAGGGATGGACATTGCTAGCCTCCTCTGAATCCAGATTTGCCAGCCAGCTCAAGCGCCCTCGTCCTGGCCCGGGGTTTGTGCCTTGCTTCTCGGCCCCTCCTCAAACACAGACCGGGAAGAAGACTGAGAGTTGCCAGGAGGCTTACTCTCTGCCAAGCGTCTTCTCCTCGGCCGTCCCTCACACCGCGGCATCCTAGGCAATCCTCTGGGGTAGGCATCATTATCCGCTTCATCTCTGCAGCTGCATAACAAAATTGAGACTCAAGAGTAATTTGCCCCAGAATTCACCACAGCAAAATTCATAAACTTTGCTAATTTAAAAATAATCATGTAGCTTTTATTTTATACTGGGCAACATGCTAAAATTTTTGAGTATTAGCTGCAATGTATAATATATCTTTCATTACTTAATATGATAATTTTTCATCTTAAAATGAATAAACTGTGTCACAGACGGGCTGTTATGTGCTCCAGGTCATATAGAACTTGACTTAGTTACAGGCTAACACTATCCATCTTGTTCCAAAGTCCACACTCCCATCTGTCCACGGAGCCGAAGGCAGTTCTGAACAAAAGGTGGGCACAAACCCCTCAGCTGTCTGCTATGAGCCTTTGTGACAGGGCCCACCCACCAGTGTCTGAGGTTACCCAGGTGCTACGGGGTGATGGGGGAAGCAAGATTCTTCAATGGGTCTCACACCTGGAACCTGAGCTGGATGCAGTCCAGGGACCCCTCCCACCATGATTTCATACTCCACCCAGAGAGGACTCACAGAGTATAAGTCTACCAAGAGGCTTAGGAGCCTGTGGGTACTGGATCTGCTCTTCTCTAGGCCACCCCCACACTCCAGCTACATCCCCCTGAGGTCAGAGCCTGAGTGGTATGTGCTGAGAAATTGAACACCTGCTCATGCTCCATCCCCGTATGCAATCAATTCAAAGGGCATGCCCATCTCTGCTGATGCCATGGAAACCCACTAGGGCAGGACTCACAAGGGGCATTGAAAGGGAAAAGCCTGTGAAGATAAATGTCTTCTCATTTGTGGGTTCGAAGTATGTCCAAAGAAAACAAATACATACCTCTGCCCACTAAACAAACTGCCATAAACAGCTGCTGTGTTCACTATGTGTAAAAAACTACCAGGACCACTGTGGGCACAACCACCCAGATCAGCAAAGCCCAGCCTACCCCCTAGACCCCTATACTCAGGGCTGGGCCAGCAGCTGACCGTGACTTTCAAGAGCCTTCCTGGTGCTCCCCGTGTTCCCTGTGGCTCACAGGTACTGTTGGTCACCCTCCAACTTTTGTAGTCCCCAGGCAGCTGGACTAGGCAGCAAGCTTGATTTAATCTGCCAAAGGCAAACTGATCCTTACTATTTACAGATTATTTCTTTGCATACCCACTAAACGTTATTTGTAATCCTTGAAGCAATACTGATAGCGCATCCACGAGCATTTGGAGACTTGGGTGTGAACTGTTCAAGGTGCCAGTTCCCAGCCGAGGCCCAAGCAGGAGGAGATGCCCTGCCTTCTGGCTTCAGCTCCTGTTCTCAGGAAGTGTTCCCTGTAGCACCACGTCTTTGCATCTTTGTGGGGTTCTGCCAGTGAGGTCACTAAGTGACCACCATGACCAAGGGAGCTCATAGGAGGAGGAGTTTATTTCGGCTCATGGTTGCAGCAGATTAGAGTCCATGATGGCAGAGCAAAGGCATGGCATACAGCGGGAAGCTGAGGGCTCACATCTTCCGCAAAGGTACAAGGCAGAAAGAGCAAACCAGAAATGGCACCAACCTTTCAACTCTCAGAGTGATATACAAAGCCACACCTCCTAAGCCTCGCCAAACAGTATCACCAACTGGGGACCAAGCATCCAAATGACCAGGACTTTAGGGGTATTTTTCACTTAAAACATTGCACTCTTCATAGCCACTAACATGACTGACTTCACTCAGCCAAGCACACACAGAATACTTGGCATGTATCACAAACCAGCTCATCAAAACCCTGGAAACCTGGAGGCTTTAGGTCTCACTGTTGTGCCAGCACACCCCCAACCCTCAGCTTCTCAGGGGGCAGCCTGTCCTACGGCTCTAAGGAATGTTAGACCATTTGCCACTCTGAGAGCACTGGGGAGCACCCTGGCACACGAGGCAGCCAGCCTTGTCCCCAAGCCAGTCGGGGCAGTGCCACCCCGTGCTGACTGTGGCAAGCACCGCACTGACTCCTGTGCTTTCGCCACCAGCAATCTGCCCATTGCTGGTTTGGTGTGATGGAGGTGCCCAGATTCAGCTAGGGGGAAGGTTGGGCATGCTTCTACTCGGTGCACAGGGTCCCCTGGGCCACTGTCAATGACCCCGGGTGGTTTTGAACAAGCATCTCACTTCTCTAGCCTTGTTTTGTCCTGTCTGCAAAATGGAAATAATTATATTCCTGCTTCCAACTTCTCATTTCTGTCTCATTTTTAGAGAGGTCGGGAAGAGCCACTGAGCACAAAAGCAACAATCGCTGAGTCAGGATAGAAGTAGATGAGTCAAGTCATGTTCTCAAGCACGACAAAAGCAAAGTGCAGGGGCTGAATAGACAGCTTAGCAGTTCAGAGTGCATCTGCTCTTGCAGAGAATGCAAGTTCAGCTCCCAGCATCCATATCAGGCAGATCATGGCTACCTATAACTCCAGCTCCAGGGGATCTATCACCCTCTTCTGAACTCTGTGGGCACCTATAGTCATATGTATATACCCATACAGAGATACACATATATGTTTATAATAAAAATTTTTAAATGTAAATGTGTAGAATTAATCCTCCCCCACCCTTGACAGACTGGACTCTTCAAAAGGCCAAATTCCCAATGTTCCTGCCCCTGAACTGAGCTCCTTGTGGTAGGAGGCATACAAGGCCTTCAGTGACTGGTCATGGGTCCTGATTACCTCTAGGACAGTAGTTCTCAACCTTCCTAACACTGTGACCCTTTTATACAGTTCCTCATGTTGTGGTGACCCCCCCAGCCATAAAATTGTTTCATTGCTACTTCTTAACTATACTTTTGCTACTGTTATGAATTGTAATATAGAAATCTGATATGCAGGATATCTGCTATGTGACCCCTGAAGGAGTGGTGACCCACAGGTTGAGAAACACTGCTCTAGGAGGCAGCTATTGGCAGTTCTACTCCAGATAGAGTGAGTGGAGCCTGTGACAGAGAGAAGCAGCCATGGGCTTCTTAGCCAGCTGGACTGCTGAGGGCTGAGTGGACGAGGAGAGCCAGGACAAGTCCCTCTTCCGCCTGGGACTCTGGCATCCCACTCGGTCCATCTGCCTTTGGGCTGCCCTTGCTGGCAGCGGAAATGCATGGGGCTGTGCCTGGACAGCAAGAGCCCAGGTAAGCCGCCCCAGGTGCAGAAGTGGCCACGGCCATGGGCATTCTTGTCTTCCTGACTGCAGCTAATTGCAGCTGCTGCAGAGGAACAGATCCAATCACACAGGAGTGTGCAGCTCCCACTATCCGCCCCCCTCACATTCCCAAGCACCTCTCCAGCAGGAGGTGTAGTGACCCTGCTCCAGTCCACCCCTCAGAAGCTCTGCTGAGCCCCAAAGAAGTCCCTCTCCAGGACAGTTTTTGGGGGTCACCCCACAGCTATTCTCTCTACTCCCCTTGCTGCCTCTGAGGCACCCAAGCCCATATCATCCTCACGTAAATACTTAACCTCACGCATTTAAGATCTGCCTGTCACCTATTCCCTCCTCACCCAGGTGGTCTTCCTGCCAAGCCCAGGGGCAAGGTTAGGACTCTGAGGGGCTCCATTGACTCAGAGCCCCCTTATGGCCTGCCACCCAACTGACTATAACAGGTCTCAGGCATGACAAATGTCCTGGCTCCTAACAGTTATATACTAAAGTTTCTGTGTGCTCTAAGGCTTGGGTTCCGTACCCATAATACAGATCTTGCGTGTGTCCACCTCACACAGATTTTTGATATTAAGACCCAATGTGGTGCTTGGTGTATAAATGGGACTCTATAGACGCTGATAAGCTGAACTGTGAGCCACACGCTGGCTCTTGGCATTGCCACAGTCCTTTGCTTTTTCCTCCCCACTCTAAGGAAAGCCGTATGTCTGACAGTCTGTCCCTCTGTGATGGAGAAGACTGGAAGGCAGCATGAAGAAGGATCCAACTGGAAAAGAATCGAGCTGAAGACTGGGCCCATCTCCACACACTATAGAGAGCTGGAGTAGGTGTATATGGGAGGAAAAAGCAGAGGATGTGGCTGGGGTGGCCAAGGATTGCCACCAGAGGCTCAGCGGCTGCAACAATTGAGAAGGACCTTCAAATGCCAGTCTTTCAAAGGACAATAATATGACAGATTTCTACTTACCTCTAGCTGCCTGAGCAGAGATGGGAGGGCCTGTGGGCCCAAAGCCATGAAAATTGATTCCCATGGCCTAAGAGTTCGCGACACCTCGGGAGACATATTTTTGTCCCCACTGGACAGCTGAGGAAAAAGAGCTCTGGGGCTCACAAAGAGAACTGTGGAGATGCTTCAGCAGCTGGGCGCTTACTGCAGATGAGCGAGGATCTGAGTTTGATCCCTGGCACTCACATAAGAGCTGGATGCAGCAATGAACCTCTGCAACCCAGGTGCTAGGAGGATAGAGCTAGGTAGATCCCAGGGGCTTATTGACCAGCCAGTCTAGCCAAATATGGCCAGCTTTGGGTTCAGTGAGAGATCCAGACTGGTTTAAAAAAAAGGTGGAAATATATAGAGGAAGGCAGCTGACAACAATTCATGCACACACACACACACACATGCACACACATGCACATACCACAGACACACAAACTTCAACGTCTGGTTGAAAGCTACACACCCTGCAGCCAGGCTTCCCTACCTACTGAGCAATGCTGCTCAGGCCTGAGTTCTCTAACACGGGCCTAGGAGGCGTACACTGTGTATGACTACCAGTTCCCATGAACACACTGCCCAGGAAAAGGGCCTCAAGCCACTGCAGAATGCCAGCGTGCCCAGCCTTGTGGGGATACATCAAGGGAGGAGAGGTGAGCAGAGGCCCCTTTGCTCAGCAGTCCTGCACTGGGAGAACCCCAGCAAACACAAGGCTGTGGTGGGGTGGGAAGTACCGGGTTCAAGGATGGTACCCTGAGCAGGGAGAACTTCCTCAGAGAACTGAGAGCTGTAAGAGAGGTTCTGGGATGGCGTCTCAGGGCAAGTGATCTGTGCCCATCTGTGTGTAAGGGTGACCAGGCTTTAAACAAACGGGACTGGGACACCAGGAAGGGAATAAGATAAGCTTGGTTGCAGAAGTGAGGAAGTACTGATGTCCAGCAGGGGAGGGGAGGCAGCAGGACCTGTGCTTGAAGGGAGAGTGTGGGCCAGCTGGGACACCGAGCATGCAGCTGACCACATTAGGACAGACAAGTTCAAGGGCCTGAATACCTTACAGAGAAGTCAGGTCAGGGCTGGTCAGCATCACAGGGACCTAGGAAGGGGCATGGCAAGTGGTGCCACCTTCATAAGGTACCAGTGAGATGAGCAGAGCCAAGCAGGACCAGCCTTCCCCTCAGACAGTCTTGCCTGGACATTCATGGTGCCCCTGGCTCCCAACTCACCAGGCTTTCCTAGACCCAGGAAGATAGATACGGAAAATGCCAAATTCTCAAATTGGAGGGACTGCACACTGCAGAGCAGAGAAGGTCTGGGAGGCCCCTGGACCACCACCTTGCCTCCTTCCCAGCCCTACCGGCCACATCTGGTCTAGACAGAGTGCTGCTTACTGCCTTGCTCTTCATAGCCTCCTCAGCCTGCTTTCCTATAGAATCCAGGACCACTAGCCCAGGGGTGGCACCACCCACAGCATGCTGGGCCCTCACCCATCAATCACTGATTAAGAAAATGCCCTACAGACTTGCCTACAGTCCAAATTTATGAAGGCATTTTCTCAGTCGAGGTTCCCTCATCTCAGATGACTATAGCTTGCATCAAGTTGATATAAAACTAGACAACACAAGGTCAGACTCCGGAATCAGCTATATACCCTAACACAAGAGTGGTTGTAGTATGTTCATACCATAGTCCACAATTCCCACCATGCGGCTCTCAACAAATG
The DNA here is from genome assembly GCF_004664715.2 of Peromyscus leucopus. Lineage (NCBI taxonomy): Eukaryota > Metazoa > Chordata > Mammalia > Rodentia > Cricetidae > Peromyscus > Peromyscus leucopus. The sequence continues at coordinate 8,100,284 of NC_051067.1, forward strand.
ATGTCACTTGTGAATGGCATGTCTCTAGCAACAAGTTACTAAGAAGGATCATCCAGGGGCTGGCCAGATGGCTCAGCGACTAAGAACATAGATTGCTCTTGCAGAGGTCTTCAATTCTGTTCCCAGCACCGACATCAGGCAGCTCACAAAGCCTACAATGCCAGCCCCAGAGGATCCAGCCTTTTCTAGCCTCTGAGGGCATGCACTTACACACACACACACACACACACACACACACACACACACACACACACACACGGGAGGGGGGCGGGGGGGACATACATCTAATTAAAAATAAAATAAATCTTTAAAAAACATACAGTATTATAAGAAAACATACACACATATACATGGTGGGGGGTACCTAGAAGATTCCAAAATGTTAAGAGTGATGATCTCAGGTCTGATTTTTCAAGTGTCTCTAAAATTAATATATATAACTTACACAGAATATTGCTTCTAAAACAATTTGTCCTCAATTGTGATGATTAATCTATTGTCAATGTGACTGAATTTGTACCTGTGAGGAAATTTCCAGAGAAGTATAACTGAGCCTAGAAATCCTACCCTGGAGGTCATCCTGTCCTGGACTCAATAAACAGGGGAAAGGAGAATGGCAGCTAAGCACCAGTCTCCCTCTCCGGCCCTCCTGATGAGCTACCTCATATTCTTTCTACCCTGCTCCACTACCCCACCATTGTAGACTGTATTTCCTTAAAATGTGAGCCAAAATAATCCTTCTTTCCTTCAGGCACTTTGGACAGGAATTTCACCACAGCCATGAGAAAAATAACTAATATACTAATAAAGCCATGAATCCGGAGTTAAGGTGAGGAACGCCCAATAATTATCACACACACAGACACACACACACACACACACACACACACACACACACACACACACACACACGGCTTCCCCAGACATGTGCTGAGGCATAGACCACTCACACTTGCCCACCCAGCCAAACTAGGTACTACTTGCCAACCCAAGACTTGTTTTTCATCCTCAACTGACTCTGGTCACCACTCCACAATATTTACCAGACTGCGTCCTCTACAGCAAGGCCCCAGGAACTCCCTTTGGGGTGGAGTGGCAGCTAACTGGCCTGCAGAAAGTGGCCACTGGCCTCACACTTGTGGCCTCATGCAGCAGAACCACACAATGGTAGGAGGCAGCCATCGTCCATTACAGCACCGATCTATTTACCAGACCTATGCTCCTGGTAGCTGATGGCTCTACCATACCAAGGCTCCAAAAGTATCTCTGGTCTTCCATGTTCTTTGGGCATAGGGAAGGGGGAGCATGGAGTGCAGTGGATACTGGTCAGGGTGCTGGCCCAGCCAAGCCCAAGATCAAGGCAGAAAAAGCAATGCAAGGCCAACTCTATGCCAGATGCCCTGTTGGCACCTCATACACTGAAGGCCCTCAGAGCACCTTGGTAAGATGTGTGACCACAGCCTCCTCATCAGTAGTGTGGAACAGTTACACACAACTTTCTGAGAACATAACTAAGCAGAGGAAGAGGTCAGATTTGAACACTGAGGAACACACACCTTCAAGGTAATAAGACTGATTCAGCATTTTAGCCATGTGACCCATGCCCCTTGAAGCTCAAGAAGCCAGCGGCCCAAGGATCCAGATGGCTACAGCACATGAGCGTGGCCAGCCATCTCCTCTGCCTTCCCTCGCTCCCACATACGGAACCAGCAACAGTGCTTCTGCCCTCTTGTCCTAAGGAAGTTCCTTAGAACCAGGAAACATACGTCTATACATACCGAGAAGCCTCACCTGTCCCTGAAGCTGCTGGCCTGCCTGGCTCCGTCAAGACACAAAGGCTCCCTCCCATCTATCATGGGGCAGCTCGGCCCCTGCTGTTAGGGTGGGCCTCGATGGGCGGGTGCTGGGGGAGAGCGGAGAGAAGAGGGGGCCACGCCACACACGTCTCTGTTGCCCAAACCACGAAGCAAAATATTTTCATTCATGAGTTCATCCAGCCTAAACATGCATCTAATCCCTGGAAACTGACAGTTCAAAACGGATCCCAGGTGGGGGGAGACAGAGCTCTTAGTTCAAAGACGAGGGCCAGACACAACTGCTTATCACACAGTGACCATCAGCAGAGGCTAGGAAATCCCGGGCTTAGTGGATCCAGGCCAGCCAGAGATTTCAGTGTCTAAAAGGTCTCACACCATTGGCTGTCAGCCTGCCCTCTGCCCCTCTTGTCTAGGCTCAGGGCAGAGGGACAGAGAGGGGACCCTTCTGCTTGGTTGAGGCAAAAATGAAACAAAACAAAACCCACAACAGCATTTGGGTGTGAAATGGTTAGGTGTGCCTTCGACCTCTGCAGACTCCTGCTTTGGACCAGGAAGGGGCTCTGGAGCTCAGCAGCCGTGGAGAAGGAGGGAGGAAGGAAGGAGATGGGGGCACCACAGAGCATTGCTGTCACAGACAATGAACAGCCTCCCACAGAGGAGCATGAGGGACGGGGGAAGGTTTGGGCCACTCTAAGTCTCCAGGGCCAGCTCAGGGCCCTCACTGCCAGAGCTGGCCATGCTCTCTCCCTGGAAGGCAGCTAGCTAGAGTAAGGAAGATCACCATAGATGTTTCCTGGGCAGACAGTGTTTACACAATCCAGAATTTGTAATCCCTTCTGGAAGACAGGGTTGCCCGTAGGGACTTTGAGTGGATCCAAAAAAAAAAAAAAAAAAAAAAAAAGAGAATCCCTTTGGCTCCTACTTGACTAATACTTTCGAGAAAATGTCTGGGATAGTGAGCCATCCCCTGCAGAAACGCATTTCATCAAGGCAGCCCCGGGCTCATGTTTAACAAGAGTAGTGGATCTATCTCCTCCGATGCAACAGGAACTAGCTCTGAAGCCTTTGGAGTTCTGCAGCTCTGCTCACTCCTTCAGCACGCGCTGACTAGACTGCTGAAGACTGAGCATGGACACTCAAGAACCCAGAGAACATTCCACAACCCGGTACCCTGTCTCCCACGCTTAATACTCAGTGTGCTCCCTTTTCCCCTGGGCCACCACTTTCCATGGAGAGTCAAGAGGGTCCCTGAAAAGCTGCAGGTGATTGTGTGAAGTTGAACCACAGAGCTCCAACACCAGGTGCCAGAAGTGCCCCGCGTCTTACACTCTTGCTTTGACTAGCCCGCTACCTGCAAGGTAGACCGTATTTCACATAACTGACTTCCTAGCTCACAGTGGTGGTAAATGGGGGAACAAGACACATCCCAAGGCCTCCAAAGTTACTTAGAACCATAGAAATGGCCCCAAGAGAGAACGTTACAGATGAGTTTTGTGCCATTGTAAAGGATGAACACCGGTATCCGCTGTCCCATTCCATCACCACAGTCCTTCCATATCCTGAGGAGTCTGCTTCACACACTTGCTACCTTGCCTGGTCCCTTACCTTGCTACATGGCTGCTGTCTTTCACATACCTAGAAGGAAGCACCCATCAGACACCATCTAGACAGCGCTCTTCCAGGTCTTCCATCCAACTAGCCTATGGTACCTGCTACTTCCCTGGCATGTGCAGCCAGACCAACCAGGAGAAAGTGTCTGAAGAGAAGACCGGAATACCAGGTTCTAGTCTGAGTCCTGGCTATGGAGTCAGTTTGACCTCCTGAGACTGTTCTCATGTGAAATGACCCTTTTGACCTTGCCAACTCACGCCTGATGACAGTGCCACCACAGAAAGAGATAAGAACTGTCCCTAGAATTGAAGACTGTTTTGTTTGTTTGTTTGGTTGGTTTTGGTTTTGGTTTTTTTTTTTTTTTTTTTTTTTTTTTTGAGACAGGGTTTCTCTGTGTAGCTTTGGCGCCTTTCCTGGAACTCACTCTGTAGACCAGGCTGGCCTCGAACTCACAGAGATCCGCCTGCCTCTGCGTCCCAAGTGCTGGGATTAAAGGCATGCGCCACCACCGCCTGGTGCCCCCTATGTCCCTAACCAGAGTCACCTTCTCTCCAGAATGAAGCTCCGGGGGGAATGTACATGACAAAATGAACTAATGGTGGCTACCAGGAGAGCTCAGTCACACAAAGTTATAAACAGCCTCTGGCCTGAGCAAGGGTCAGAGAAGGGCCTAGATCCACCCACCCAATAAAAACATCATGTTAACCACACATATACTTTCGGGCATTTTAAAAGCTGTGGTTCCCAAAGTCGGGAACAGGTGAAGTCGGTCTTAGCAGTGTATTTTCTTTAACCTAATATATCCAAATATTACTCTAATCCATAATAAATGTTTTAAAGATATTAATGAGATATTTTACATTCCTTTGGTGCTACGTCTTCACACTCTGGTGTATACTTTATACTTAAAATTCATCTCAGTTCAAATGCCAGACTTTCTTCAGTTCCTTGATCACTATCTATACCTCATAAAACATACAGTTGTTCAACTAAGTTCATAAATTCAAGCTGTTCCCAATGTCTTGAACGTTTTCCAATAATTTTGAATCTTTGAGTCATTTTTATAGTTTTTTTTTCTCTTGCCCCTGTTGGCAGATTGGAATATTTTTTTAAAATCTGCATCAACTAGAATCCTAAAATATTTAACTAATTTTCAGTGGCAGATTGTCATATTTTAAGTGCTCAAAGTCCTCAAGTGACTAGTGGTGACCATCCTGGACAGTGTAGGTTTAGATGTCCTGGAGCGGACACTGAAAAGCTTGGGGTGCCTGTACTGCTCCCCACTCCATGGCAGAAATGTGCCTCTTCTGGGCCGGAGAAACAGTCCTGCAGTTAAGAGCACTGGTTTTGCTTTTGCAGAGGACCTGGTTTGGTTCCCAGCACCCATGTGATGACTCATAATCATCTGTGACTGCAGCTCCAGGGCATCCAATGCCCTCTTCTTACCTCTGTGGGCATTGCACACATCTATAGTACGATAGATACATGCAGGCAAGAACTTGCATACATACGTAAAGTAAGTAAGTCTAAAACAGAAGAGAAAAAGAAGCACACCTCTTCTGTGGGGTGAGGAAGACACTAACTCTACCCAGGCGTCTTCTCTCACAGCACCTCCTGTTAGTCCAGCTCTCTCCTAGAAAGGCCCAAGCCTCCTAACGAGGCTACCCACACCAGAAGAGGTTCCCTAACACTGTGTACGGGAGAGCCTCCGCTCACAGCCCAGGACCTTGCTCACAAACAGCAGGTCTTGAAACACCAATACAAAGATGATAGCAATGCTTATCAGTTGCTAAACAGCCTTCTCTAAGGACAGGAGTTGGTGTTTGATCATTTCTATGTGCATGCCAGAGGAGAAAGGCACATGAGCTGAGGGGCTTCCAGGGAGTCAGGGAAGACTATAGAGAACAGATCTCAGGGCCCAAATGTTACATCCCCAACCATCAGGGACAGTGTCCCCTGATCTCAGCAGGTGACTCTAATCACAGCCTAGAAAAATTTAGAGACAATTTAGTGTTGCCACAGAAGTATATCGTATACCTTCTTGGCTTCTGAAACAGGAATCCACAATGCAGTAAATTACCATGGAAAAGGTGTCCATGCAGGAGAGCAAGACATGGCCAGGAACTATGTTTTAAAATCCCTTAGGAAACTAAAATGTGACTCCTACATTATATATGGTTTAAAACAAACAACAGCAAAATTTTCAAACAGGAAAAGGCACTAATCACCTATGCTTGGTTCTCTGCTGCCTGGACTGTGGACACACTGCTCACTTGTGTGTGCTATCTGACTTCCTTGGTGTCTCAGAAGTGCCACACAGGCAGGGCTTCTCTTGTACTAGCTACTGCATCCCTGGTGCCTAGGAGAGATGGATAGATGGATGAAGGGATGGAGGGAGCGACAGAGAGATGAATGGAGCGATGGATGGATGGGGGAGGGATGGTTGAAGGGATGGTTGGAGGGATAGATGGAGGGAGGGATGGAGGGAGGGATGGAAAGAGGGAGGGATGAAGGAATGGAGGGAGGGATGGAGGAATGGTGGAGGAATGGATGGAGGGATGGAGGAATGGATAGGGGAGGGATAGATGAATGGATGGGGAGGGATGGATGGAGGGATATGGGGAGGGATGGATGGAGGAATGAAGAGATTGATGGTATGGATGGAGGTATGGATGGAGGGAGGGAGGGAGGAATGGAAGGAAGGAGGGATGGAGAGAGGTATAGAGGATTGGAGGGATGGAGGGAGGGATGATGGATGGGTGGAGGGATGATGGGTGGGTGGAGGAATGATGGATGGAGGGACAGACAGAGGGATGGAGGGATAGATGGAGGAATGGAGGGATAGATGGAGGGATGGATAGAAGGATGGATGAAGGGAGGGAGAGATGGAAGGAGGGATGGGTGGGGGAACCAAGGAAGAGAGGGAGGGACAGACAGACTCTAAGCTGCCTCCTAATTTCATTCTTCCCTTTTGTCATTCAAGAAGTATTTGTTTTCCTGAGTTCCCCCAAGTTTTGCATTAACACATTTTTACAGGGAAAGTTCTTGATGTCCAGCTGTAAAGGAAATCATATCCTGGTCACACACTTGCCTCAAATCCCGAGTGTCCCCAGTGTGGCCACTCTCTCCCCAAGTATAAGGATGAAGATGTCAGTCAACAAGGGTGTCCCCAAACAAACACATCCAGGCAGTCAGGTTTTCTGCACCAGAGGGGCCCAGTGCCCAGCCTTCCCCAGGTGCCCCATCACCACAGGCCAATAAAATGTCTCAACCACAGAACAGCCTCTTTTGTCTCAGAGGAGCCTCGGCGAGGCTTGATAGTCCCACGTGACCTGCATGTGGTAGGGCCAGAAAATGAAGCGGCACTTTCTGGAGCATTTATACCTGTGTTTAATTTCTGCTTAATAGGACAAGTAAAACGCTCTACCTAAAGGCCAGTTGACTGCAGGACACACATTTCCGGATTAACAGCTCTGTTAGAGATATTTCCAGCCAGCCCATGACCCCACTGTGATGGTTATAATTACATCCACATAACATATAAATCTCAATATACTTTTAATAAGCAGTTAATACTCTGATATAAAATATTTACATCTCAACCAAATTCATCCTGCATTGAGTAGCCCTGGTTTACAGAGTTATTAAAACCACGGCCATCAATCAGTCCTCCAGCTTAGCGCAGAACTAAGTAGTTAGAGGAAGCCTCCCCTTCCCCTCAGCACAGGCTGAGGCCCTTCTTCCAGGAAGTTTAATAACACTGAGCATCTTCTGCCTGCCCTTCTCCCTCACTGACAGGCCTCAATAGCAACGCTGTTCTTCCTAGCACCCAGGCCAAGAGCTTGAGAAATGTGTGCCCTCCCCCACCGCCATTCACTCCAGCATCTCACTGGCTTATGAAGTAGACCCACAATGAGTCCTTGGGAAGTTTCCAGAACCACTGATGTGGGACAACTAGGTAAAGGATTGTCACTGAAGAATTCAGATTCAACACAACAAATCTATCACTGCAGAGTCTGGCCCCTGGGAAACCCTTGTGAGCAGCCCTGACCTACCTCTCTTTTACCTTTCACAGCCTTCCCCTGGTCTCTGCCTCCCTTTCCAGAATGTGAGGCCCATGGGATTCCATCTGGTTCCATTCACTTTTGAGTCCCTAGCAGCAAGTTCCAGGTCCAGAGTCTGGCTAGTGCCAGCAACTGCTCAGTATATGAATAAGCCAGTAAATCAACCAATGGCCAAGGCAGGAGCAGAAGCCTGCCTTGACTCCACCATGCAGGTGGTAGGCTCATGACACCAAGCACCGCCCAAGGTAGGACCTGTCACGCTGCCTCCAGACTGTGTGTCTCACAGGGACCCACAGAAGCTAGCACAGTTTGAAGAGATAATCCAGTTAATAATAGGATTAGTTCAGGCACATCCCCTAAACCATAAGCTTGAAACCTCTACCCGGGCAAATGTTTGGCCAGCCTCTGCCAGGATCTCTACCCTCACCAACCACAGGTCCTTCCTCAACACACACAGTCCCTTGGCTCTGACAAGCCACCTGTGGGGGCAAAGCTGGGGATTTGGAGATGAGCAGCCTGTTTCAGAAGGCCCTGGCATCCTCAGTGCCACAGGCCCCCACTGCACAGCCCGCCAGCCACCACCTCGACAACACCACCTGCTCTTTCCCGTGCCAAGAAAGTGATTATATGCACACAGTGGGAAAGGGACCCCAAGAGGACAAACACCAGTGGCTCTAAACTGATAAGTGACATGTGGTAGCACTTGAAGAAGCAAGTTCTGGGTCTGTGCTACAGCCTGAATAGGACAGTGGTGCTGTCTGTCTGTCTGTCTGTCATCTCAGATGCACCTGAACTTACACCCAGCATGGATGCTTTTGATGTCTCATAAAAACCCCAATTAAAGTTCCTTAAAATCACACACTAACTACCAAGACCCATGTTGCACAAATTTTAAAAGGTTCTTATAAATAAAATCAAACCTGAGCCAGGTATTGGGGTGAATACTGGAAGATTAGAGAAGCAGAACAAGCCACAGCTTCCTCACCTTGCCAGTTCCTCAGCTGATCCTGTTTCCTCAGACTGGAAGCTTCTGTGTCCTCATCCAAATGGATTTCAGCTTAACTGCTGTTCAAAGCCTGAAAGCTTAACCAGCTCTAGTTCCTGGTCCTCACACCTTATATACCTTTCTGCTTCCTGCCATCACTTCCTGGGATTAAAGGCATGAGTCACCATACCTGGCTGTTACCAGTGTGGCATTGAACTCTGGATAGATCTCTGCCTCTGGAATGTTAGGATTAAAGGTGTGTGTGCCACTATTTTCTGGCCTCTAGTGGCTTTTCTGTTCTCTGACCCCCAGATAAGTTTATTAGGGTTCACAATATATTGGGGAACACAATATCACCACAGACCCCAATCCCAGAGGTGTGACCATGAAGCAGGCCTCTGTAACTTCACCTTCACTTCAGAGAAGTGAAACAAGACAAAGGCCAGATGGTAAAGGAATGGAAAATGGTCAAGAGTGAAGTCAGGGAGAAGAGGCAAGTGCGTGTTCAACTCCAATTCCTTCCCAATACAGTCCTAACTCTGTGTGGTACTTTGAAAGAAAATGGCCCCCATAGGGAGCAGAACTATTGAAAGGTGTGGCCTTGTTGGAGGAAGTGTGTCACTATGGGGGTGGGCTTTGAGGTCTCCTATGCTCAAGCTACTCCCAGTGTCAAGGAACACTTCCTGTTGCCTGCAAGATGTAGGACTCTCAGCTACTTCTCCAGCACCATGTCTGCCTGCATACTGCCATGTCCCACCATGATGATAATGGACTCAACCTCTGAACTATAAGTGAGCCACCCCAATGAAATGTTTCCCTTTATAAGAGTTGCTGTGGTCATGGTGTCTCTCACAGCAATAGAAACCCTAGCTAAGACACTTTCCCAGGTACTATGTTAGACTTCAGGCCACTTGACCTATCAGAACTGTGCCTCTTAGGATGGTAGCCAATGGTCACATTGGCTATTTAAATTTACATGAACTTCCATTAAAATTGAAAAAAAATTAAACAGTTGGTTCTTGAGTCACACAGCCACATTTCCAGTGATCAAAGCCATGGGTCTCGTGGACAGCATGAGAAAGGACATTTCCTTCATCATGGACAAAATGAATAACACAGCTACTGTGAACAGAACAGCACCTAGCATATAGTGTGTGTTTACCACCCTCTGCCCTTCCTGTAGGCTCAAACCATCCTCTGACTCCGTCTCCCTCCCAGAAGCCCTATAGGTCAGCAGATACTCAGCCCCACAACATACTTACCTGGGTTTGAGAGAAAGCTAATGTCTCCTCCATGTTCTGCTGTCCCTTCACAACTATGATATTGCTGCCCCATTATACACATAGAGAAATAGCAGCACTGAGAAGATCCCCCCCCACCCCCATCAAGAAACTGGATGCTTCACAAAACCACTGAAGGAGCTTTGAAATGGGCCCCAAGTAGGGGCCATAGAAATTTTTTTTTTTTTTTTTTTTTTTTTTGGTTTTTCGAGACAGGGTTTCTCTGCGTAGCTTTGCGCCTTTCCTGGAGCTCACTTGGTAGCCCAGGCTGGCCTCGAACTCACAGAAATCCGCCTGGCTCTGCCTCCCAAGTGCTGGGATTAAAGGCGTGCACCACCACCGCCCGGCGGGGCCATAGAAATTTAATGGTGGTGGTTTTGGTACCAGAAGTGGGGTGGTATTATAATAAACAAATAAAGGAATTGGAGTTGAACACGCACTTGCCTCCTCTCCCTGACTTCACTCTGGACCATTTTCCATTCCTTTACCATCTGGCCTTTGTCTTGCTTCACTTCTCTGAATGGATGTAGCTTTATTATCAAACTGCTGAATAGTCTGAGAGAATTTTAAAGAGCATAAATGAAAAACAAATTTCCCTGGAACCAATCATTTGTTTAAACTAATCCTTTGAAACTGCTATGGATGGACTCAGAATAAGGAACACGGTAGAGAAACCTTGAGACACTTTGAAGGTGATGTAAGTTGTCGGGAACAGACTGTTAGAGGTACCTGTGATAACGGTACTGCTGGGAGAGGCTCAGAAGGAAATGAGGAGATGCCAATGAAAACTGGAAGAGAGGGGATCCTGTCACAGAGAGACAAAACCAGTACAAGTGTTTCCTGGAGCTGTGTGGGGCTTCTGTGAAGTAACACTCGTAATGTGGTTGGATATTTAGCTAAGCATAGTTCAGGGAATGTGTTGACTATGTAACAAAGTTATTCTAGATGGTTAGAATAAAATACAATAGAGACAAGATAAATTAAAGGGAGTGTTCTTAAATAAAAATTAATGAGAGTGTGATGGTTTAGGGAATCTCTCAGCCTATTGAAATAGTAAAAACAGCAGAATGAAGAGATTTACGGAAAGATGCAGATGTGTAGACCTTAGCAGAACCTCAGAGAGGTCAGGGTATTGAGTCACACAAAGGCTCTTTGAGGGGCAGCACTATGGTTCAAGGTAAAGGTGCTTGCCACCACCCAGATGGCCTGAGTTTAAAGTCTGGGAACCACGGGATGGAGAGAGAATAGATAACTGCAAGCTGCCCCTTGCCTTCACATACATGCCATGGATCATTCACATCCCCCCTCCCACCTCTTCTCTCTCTCTCTCTCTCTCTCTCTCTCTCTCTCTCTCTCTCTCTCTCTCTCTCTCTCACACACACACACACACACACACACACACACACACACACACAAATGCACTGCCAGAGCTGTAGTTTAGCAACAAGGAAGTGACGTCATTGCCACAACTGTAATTTGGTTGGTTGATTTTGCTTTGTTCTTTATGACAGTGGAGATTGAAGTTAGGGCTTCGCAAAAGCCTAGCCAAAAGGTTTCTAGCCAAAAGGGGTTCCTCAGTCGAAAAGGTTTCTAGCTCCTGTCTCCTCCTGCCTTATATACCTTTCGCCACCTAAAATATCACTTCCTGTCTCAACCTCTCTAGTGCTGGGATTAAAGGTGTGTGCCACCACTGTCTGGTATCTGTGTTTAATCTAGTGGCTCGTTCTGATCTTCAGGCAAATTTTATTGGGGCACACAATATATCACCACACAGTGTCTCAGTCTACTTCCTGTTGCCTGTGGATCAACATGTAGCAGTCACTTCTCCAGCATCATGTCTGCCTGCACACCACCACGTTCCCTGGCCATGATGATAATGAACTAAACCTCTGAAACTGTAAGCCAACATCTCAATGAAATACTTTCCTTTTTAAAGAGTTGTCATGGTCATGGCGTCTCTTCACAGTAATAGAAGCCCTAACTAAGATATCCTCCAAGCAACCCATTAAATCGACACTAATATTTTCCTAGTTTATAGAGAAGGAAATCGGACTTCAGCAAAGTTACAACACTCAAAAAGATCCCATAGCTAAAGAAGAAGAAAAAATCAAACTGAGGATACTTACTTTAAATGACTGCACATGTGAGATGGTCCTGGTGTCTTGGTGCTTGGGGGATCCAAAACATAACCTAGAGGGTGACTAATGGGCAAAACTACCATGTAAACAAAATATGAGCCATTTCAACCATAAATAACCTTTAGACACATACTACATGTCAAACTCTGCTCTAGTCATTGAGAGATAATGGTGACCAGACAGTCAGAAGCCCTGGATCTGGCCTCGTGGTCTGAATAGATAGAGATACTCCTCATAATGCATGCCAATATCTGAAGAGTTTAACTAATAAGAGCAAGGCCAGCTGAGGACATAACCCAGGTCCATGCAGAAAGTCAGAGAAGGTCACTATGGAGAAACTACAATTGTAACTCAAGAATTCACTCCCTTAGAGAGAACTGGTTAATTTGAATCCGCCTGCAGAGGATGGAAACCAAGCATCCAGAGAACTTTTTCTGTTCAGAAGGAAAAGATGCTGAGGTGATGACGGCCTCCTATGATGAGGACTACAAAAATTTAAGCCTATGTCACATTCATGTAAAATGAGCCCATAAAGGGCGACAGTCTCAAAGCAAGGGACAAACAGGAGCTTCAGTGAGCCTGCAGCTTATGCTGAGCACCACATGAAAACCGTCTCTAAAACACATACAACCAGGTGGCATATAGCATTAATTCTAGCACTGGGAGACAGGGGTAGGCAGATCTCAGTGAGTTCTGGGTCAGCCTGGTCTACACAGAGTTTTCTAGGTTGGCCAGGACTACATAGTGAGAGACTTTGTCTAAAAAGTAACTGATTGATTAAAATAAAATACTTATTGATAAAATAATTGTTTAACATCAACGACTAACACATAGTTAAAAATTACCAGGCACACAATGAAATAAAACCTCATGAGCCAAAAAATCAAAACAGGTCCAGGGCACTTCAGACAACATAATCTTCTCTCAAATCTATAAAAACAAGTGTAAGTAAACAAAACAGAAAGCGTCTATAGGAACCACTACCCTAGGAACTGAAGGATTAACAGGAGTTAACAGATGGAAAGAACAGAGGGGGTGTAGGAGAAAAGGTACTCCCTTGGAAGGAGCCGATACCGTTCATGTTCTCTACCACCAAAGCGTCCTCAGAAAACAAGGGCAGAGGTACAATGGGAGCACGAGGAGCCGACTGGAGACTGGATCCTGTTGCATGCCCATTTTCATATCTGCTCTGAGAACCAGCACTGAAAGCCACTGCCAAAGAGGAGTTCAGAAATTTCAAAAGCAGGAGACGGGCTAAGGAAATGAGTCTTGGAAGCTCTTGGAGAGACTTTCTCCCCTCTTTCTGAGAGAAGTCACACAAAAATCATGCAATCCATAATGAGGCAATGCCACTACCCCCACTGATGGTAACACTGAGTCAATGGCCTGTCTTAAGAGCCCTGATGAGAGTCGAGAGGTGGTGCATGCCTTTAATCTCAGCACTCGGGAGGCAGAGGCAGGCGGATCTCTGTGAGTTCGAGGCCAGCCTGGTCTACAGAGTGAGCTCCAGGACAGGCACTAAAACTACACAGAGAAACCCTGTCTCAAAAAACAAAGCAACAACAACAAAACAAAACAAAACAAAAAAAATCAGTACAGAAGGTCCTGGCTGTTTACACAAGACTCATAGTCATGAAGGTCAAGGCAGCCTGTGTACATGCATACATGTGTGCAAGAGGGTTAGGACAGTGCTTTTAAAATACCCGGATTTCCACCTGGCACTGACCGGAGCTCAGCAGTACAGCTGGGGTATCTCAAGGGAGTATGAACAGCAGCAAGCACGCTCCCTTTGTGGGAGGGCAGATACACTACCCCAGCTGCCTGTGAAGCTCCTCCCACTCATGCTGGGTTGGAGGTGTTGTGGACACATCACCCACCCAGGCCTAGCCACTCCCACCTGCACCGTGTTCGTCACCCCCAGGCTGCCAGGCCTTTGTTCCTGCACGCCAAGGACCTGCCAGCCTGGCCCTCAACTTGAAGCAGACTCCCAGAGGATTGTGCACAGGTCGTGACCCCATCAGGAGCTCCTACTCACTCCTGACCCAGGTTCTGAGCCTACCAGAGAAGCCCCAAGTGGGGAGCAGGAAGACCACCTTCCGCCCAGGCTGCTTCTCATGCAATGGTGGGGCCTTGGAGGGGAAAGTTCATTTTGTCAATCAGCCCATTGTTGGCCTGCCAAGCGCAGGCTCGTCCTCCCCCGATGTGTCACTGGGTGCTGTTGACACAGATGTCAACTGTCAAGGGTGCCCTCCACCCTCCAGCTCCCTCCTAGGGCATCCTGCAGGCCCGGCACAAGGGACTCTGTCGCAATGCTCCCCACTGGCCCCTTGCAAGAACCACGATTGCCACACCTTTGGAATTGCCAAAACTTGACTGGATACTTCATCATGTGGATTGGCCATGGAGGCTGCAGCTGACACGAACAGGTATGGCAGATACTTGACTGTTTGCCAGGTGACAAATCCCAACTGAGTGAAACCTGCAGACTTCACAGTATCTGCGGTACAAGCCTCCTCCCGCCCTCCCAATCCAAGTGTAAGTGGCGGCTTCCTGGGGCCCATTTCCAGGATGGAAAAAAAGAGGCCCCATTTCCATGATCTGAGCATCCGTAGGCCCAGCAAGCAGCCTAAGATCACAGCACCGGCCGAGCTCGTGCTCTTCCCTTCGCCCCCACCTCAAATCTGCCTCTAGCCAGGGAGAAGTAGGCACACTGGGCATCTGAGCAGAGGGCCCCACAGGGCCCCATCTCCACCCTTATCATTATGAGTACTAGTGTACTTCAAGATAGAAGATGCCTTTTCCACGACAGGTCCCAGGTGATAAAGACTGCATGAGACCCAGAGCAGGAGCAAGCCCCGAATTCACTTAATTCTAGTTCCAAAGAAACCTGACACAGCTCACATTAAAATACACAATCCTTTGGAAACTTGCCTCCATACGCCACCACAATCCTGCTAAGCTCAAAGTCTTGATTTGGGTCTCCAAAAATGTCTCCAACCACGGCCGAGACTGTGGGGAAGACTTGAGGAGGGACATTGTTGGGCTTGTCATCTACGCTCTATTACTGTCTGCCCAGGTCCTGCGCTATAACCCAGTGAGCATGTCGATGGACCCCACGTGCTCAGGTCAGCAGCTTCCCAACTGCCGTCTAGGAAGATCAGTGACTTAACCTGCGAAGCGGGAAAGAGCGCAGTGCTATCACAGTGTAAAGCTCCTGACACCACAGACCACCGAGGCTTCCTGGTGTCACCCACTATCACTGCTAGTGTTCAAGTAAACCAAGATCTACAGGGAAAAGGACTTCTCTCAGACCAGCCAAGTGAGGCCAGTGCCCCAGCCACCATGACGGAACACTGTTTAGAGCAGGGATTGGCACCCAGAGCTTTCTCAGGGCATGCTGTTATACACAGCTAATGATTTCTTCCCAAGATCAGGCCAGATTTCCTACCCAGAGGCCAATCCCACAGAGCTGTAGCAAGAGGTCGGGGAGAGCGGAGGTAGGAAGGCAGCAAGCAGGCCTGGTGAAGGCCAGGCAGGTTGACAGGACAGGATTTTTAGATCTAATTTTGAAACGCCTGTGAAATAACTATTTTGAAATCTTGTTCACTTTTGAAATTTCTTTAAGATAAACCCAAATCTGTCCTTGACGAGTTGATGCCTTGAGCACTGGCCTAGTGTGTGGCAAGCAGGCCCCCTGTCCCCATGACCTTGGGGGCTGGCTCTGGAGGCCCGCTCTGCAGCCATCCATAAGATGGGAACTGACACTTCATGGGGTTCCACCCTGAGAAAGAGCTGCTGCAGGAGGGCAGCATGCATGGTGTAAGAGACACGGTTCATGGTACATGGTAACTCCCTGGTAGTGTTCAAGCCCCACACCGGCTGTGTCTCAAATGGTATCTGGCACATGAGGGTATCATGAAGTGGATCTATGTTGCCAGAGAATTCCTTGATGTAAAAATCAGTCAAGTGTGAAGTGTGGAATGCTGAGAACAGAAGTCATCCTGTGGTTTCTTACTCAAAAGCTGTCAGCCCTTCAAGCTCTACAGACCACACCTTGGTCTGTAACCTAGGTTTATGTGTAAAACACAAGTCAATGAACAACCCAGGGCTGGAGAAAGCCAAGTCCTTTCTAGTTCACCAACAGGGATGATGCCCCAACAGGCCTTGCAGGAAGCTACGGAAGACTACAGCAATGAGGCCACCTACCCTTTGATCTAGTCCCTTAGAGTTCTAGTCCCCACCCTTCCTCACCCACCTCCATCATACTATTAGGCTAACACCAAAGAGGCTGCCCAAGGAAACAGCAACCACAGTGAAGAACATTCTAGAAGGCCAGTCTATTTCTGTGTCCAGATTTGCTCTTGGGGATAGGGAGATCAAGAAAGCCAAGATGCTGATCTGCTTGGATAGGGTAAGATCTTCTAGGGCTAGTGTAGATTCTCTGATGAAGCAATGGTAGGTCCCACCATAATATGCCCTGGTTCACACTGCCTTGCCTTTATTTCTTGTACCAATGGAAATGTTTTACAATACATCAAAACATACAGCTCTAGCCATGCAACATTTGTGAGTCCAAGATTCAGGTTCCATGTACACTGGGCAGTTTATGTTTGAGAAATACCTTCAAACATCATCTGCCTGTTCAAAGAAATTCTTCTGGGCGCCTACTGAGCATGCTCTGAAACTAGGACAACTTCTAGACAGGAAAGGCAGATGAAGGGGTTCCATTGTTCAGGTGTCAACCTCCAATCACATAGCTAGCCTCTGCTCTTCACAGTGACCACAACCCCTTCTAAAGCCAGTCCGAAGACACACCAACTGCCAAAAGCCCAGTGCATGGTGGGTAGATGATGGGTACAAGCCCTAGCTCAGCCTTGCAAACAGAACCAAATCTCCAGTCATTGGATTCCAATCTGGATATGGGGATAAAGGGATCTGTGCTGGGCATTGCCAAGAGCCAACAGGAGAGAAACCCAACTTCATGGTTATGATATTACTTATCACAATTATGCAGTTGTTTCTACTGGAGAGGGGGACAAGAGGCCAGAGTCCCCTTCTAGGAAGGGGGAGCCTTCTAGGATAGGACAGATTCTCACATCTGTCCTCATATCCTGACTTCAGTTACTGGGCCAGAGCCTGAGAACACAGCCACAGCCTGGACAGAGAGTGAGTTAGTCAGCACCCTCCCACCACAGGCAATGGGACACATGATGACACAACCCAACACGGTTTAATCCTGCTCAACGCCAGCATCAGGGACATAGTTGGGGAAAGAGGCATTCCGCATGATTCCACCTGCAACAAGGTCACTGCCCACAGACCAGGCATGGTCTGACCTGGAGGTGACCTACACAGTCCAGCATGCTCCATTCCTCACCTCAAATCGCTCTCCTGAGGCCTGCTGTGCCACCTTTAGTTCTCATTATTACAGCAAATTTCTTGGCTGCTGAAGACTTTAGCCATCTCAACTTTTGTGGCTAGTCAACTTTTATAAACTGTTTTTATTCATTAAGAATTTCAGTCAATGTGTTTTGCTCATATTCACCTCTAACTCCTCCCTCCCCATTGGCTCCAACTTGGTGTCTTTATTTTTTTTTAACCCAGTAATTGCAGTTTGTACCTCCCATGTAAACATGGGGTCACCCACTGGAGCATGGTTGACCTATCTGGAACTGTATCCTTACAGAAAACTGACTTCCCCTTCCTCACAAGTCATCAGCTGTCAATAGCTCTTCAGTCAGAGGTACATGCTCATGAGCTTTCCACCCTGCTAGAATGTGGACTGGTCTTGTACAGGCAACCACAACTGCTATAAGTTCTTGAGAGTAGCAGTCCTGACATGTCAAGACAACACTGTCTCACCCTGGTCTTCCCTGATCTCTGGCTTTCCCCTCCCTGCCTGCTTCTACAATGGTCTCTGAACCTTGGGGAGGTGATAAAGATGTTCCATTTATGGTTGGCCACTCCATAGTCACTTATCCTCTGCCTTTTAACTAGTTGTTTCTTTGTTTACCACTGTCCACTACACAATGAAATTTCTCTGATGAGGTCTAAGAGCTATGGCAGTCTAGAATATAGAGATCTGAATTTAGAGGACAGTTTGTTATTGTGTCCATTTAGCAGAATAGTAGTAGTAGGTTCACTTCTTGGGCCTTTGAGCTCCCCAACCATGGGTTCTTGACCAGCTTTACAGTATCAGACACATCCTCTTGTACAGCAGGCCTTAAATCCAACCAGGAAGTTTAGGTTACCCCTGTAACATCCATGCCGCTACTGCGTCCTTGAACATACGTTCCAACACCAGTCATTAAAGTAGCTCATAAGGTTCTCAGCTAGGTAAGATTGTTGGTGATGTCTCCCAACTCCGCATACTACATGCTACCTTCTGGTGCTATGAAAGCTAGCCAGCAAGGAGGAAGCTTTCTGGTTAGTACCAATTTGATTTCTCCATACCCTGTGACCAAAGTATGTGATATCTTCAGCAATATGGTCTTGCCATCAAGTTCTGGTTGACAACCAAGAGAAATGGTATTGTATTTTGTTTCAAGAGTGTCTGGGACACCTCCGAGCAATAACTCAATGAGAGGGACCCCATGCCTGGCATGGGCCTTCTTATTCCACAGCCTATTGCTTCGGTGAAGAATATTATTCCCTAGATAGGAAAGTTCCAATTAAAGTCTTGTATGATATGAGTGTGTGTGTGTGTGTTTGTGTGTGTGTGTGTGTGTGTGTGTGTGTATTTGAAGCTTATAAACAGTAGGTCACACCTTTAAGAAAGAGACCATCTGATTCCTAGTTAGACTTCTAACTTCTAATTAATTGAAAGAAATCAACCCAACCACTAGAGGAGTTCTGAAAGTGTCCAGAAACTACATAGGTGTATTCCAGGTGGTCCCCAGAAACAAACTCAAATGCATTGCCCTTGAGTTGTCTTTGGCCCCTCATCAGCCATACTCCTATATTGAATGTCTTGAAACATCTACCTGGAAGCCATGAGCAAACACTGAAGCCAGGCTATCTTGACAGACACTCTACCTGCCCTCTAGATTATAGAAACCTCATTGTTGGTTTTAAAGCCTTTGAGGAGGCTGAGGCAACCTCACCAGTCCAACACCCTACACCCTGTATGCGGGTCCTTGGCACAACCCCCAGAAATTCATAGGTGAGTCTTATTCAACTCTTATTCCTGGAGAGAACTCCTGCAAGGCAAACATGTGGTAGGGTACAGTGGCCACCTCCAAAAACTAGTCGAGGGTGAAGAAGACATAGAAATATTGGTCCCTTGTACCAGGAACCAAGCATTCAAGAGCTGCTCTGATGGGCAGCAGACTAATAATCTCCATCTCTATCAAAACTGCTTCTGTGCCCTGGAGGAGCCTCGTCTAGGCTAGGATAGGCAGAGCGGTTCTGGCTATGGGAGCGCTGGTCTTCTCTCCCCTTGCCTGGGATAGGGTGGCTGTGGAGAACAAGGGCAGGACTGAGAACAATGGGAAGGAGGCAATGAGACATCCTCTGGCTTCTCAGCTTCCTGAGGACACTGAGAGAGAGTCCTGGGACATTGTGGACAACCTCTAGAAAATATGTCACTGCTCATTCTGGGGCTCTTCTCTCCTTAGCTGCCTTCTCTTCCTCTCAAGAAGTCTCAAGGAATAGCCATGTCCATCCCTCTTTCTGGCTTTTCATTCAGGGATGCCTATATAGGGTTGGTTTGCTGCTGGGTTGTTTGTGTGTTTGTTTTCATCTGTAACCAAGTTCCTGACAAGACACTCCCTTAAGGAAGAGAGACCTATTTGGGCTCATGGTTTGAAGGGTACACAGTTTATCCTGGGAAGGGGGAGGCTGTGGCTGCAGGAACCTGTGGCAGCTACTTGCTCACGTCTCAGCTAACCAAAAAGCATCCTTGGGACAGGAAGTGGAACCAGACTATAAACACAGGCCCACCCACAGCAACTCACTTCCTCCGGCTTGTCCCCACCTCCGAAAGGGTCCAGATCTCTGAAAACAGCACCACCAGCTGGGACTAAGTATTCAAACTCATGTGCCTGTGGGGAAACATTTTTGCATGCACTCAAACATTCTCAAACGCTGAGGGAGGGCAACAGGTGACAGGGGTGGCTGAAAAGTGACCACACAGGAAACCAGCATCGAAATAGCCTCTTCAGTAGTCACAACTGTGCCCGAGCAGAGCAAGCTCCTCCAAATACACTTCTCCTGCTGTGCTCCTTGGTCACTTCTTGGAGGACTGAGGGTACACCCCTCCATCACAGACCCCATCAATAGGCACAGCTCCAGTCACAAGAGGCATCTCTACCACCGCAGCGAGGCTCGTCTGTTATGAAAGACCTAAAGCACAGATTTAGTTTGAGACCAAGAAACACTAGGTCAGAAGAGGGTTCCCTTCCCGAGAAAGCAAGGCCTCCCATCTGTCCCCTCCCTCAAGAGATAAACTTGATCTTCCTTGACTGGATATATGACAAGGGACAGAGACAGCAATCTCATGTCAGACCCTAGGGGTTCCTACCCTATACCTGTCTCAAAATGCAGCCAAGGACTAGAGCAGACCCGCCAACCCCCAGCCTGATGGCTTGTCCTGGGCACATACCTCTAGTACATCCGTTCCCTAGGTGCCACTCAAGGAAGGTCAAGTCCTTGTGGGGAAGATGGAAGTGACCACTTCCACTCGAGCGGCTCCTCAGCTTCACCTGCCCTCCCTGGCTAATAAGGGCTCCAACAAGGCTTTGCCACTCCCCGCCCCCCACGGGCACCTCCACAAAACCCCACACTGGCAATTACTCCTAATTACATGATGTGACAAGGTGCTGGGCTGGGGCACTTAACTCAGGCCCTGCATTATGCAATGTTTTTAATCCTCTTACTTAAGGTGGAAAACTGATACGGTGCTCCCAGTCCGCATGAATGACTGGAAAATAATTCGAAGAAATAAAAACATGGCCATCGGGATCACCTTACCAGCTCCCTGAAAGGATTAAAAGGATGCATACCTTGAACCATCAGATGCCCTCTGCTGAACCCTCCCAGAGCCTCGCTGATAAGAAAGCACCTACCTCAGAGGGAGCAGGACCAAGTGGGCATTCCCTGGAGCAGAGTGCAGTGCTCTGTGTGTCAAGGCTGAGTTCCATCACTCAGCAGAGCTATGGCTGAGGCTGCCTGGACTCCACGTGCTCCCCAGAGCAGTGCGGTGCACAGGCAAGTGCTTATCTACATAGAGACCATCTCTCTCTTCATGCTAAGGCCGTCCTAGCTCACAATCAATCCCGGCCACAAGTCTCTTCTCCCTACACCAGCTTGCCTAGCTTCTAGACATGGCCACGGAACATATAGGCCCTAGAAAGAAACACACAATGATGACAACTAAGATATTTTAAACAGCTCAGACCCCGAGAAAGTAGGGAGGCGCTGGGCTGCAGGTTTCCCAGGATGAGCCGCTATCAGCCCCCGACAAGCTACTGTACCACATGGAACTCACCTGAGGCCCCGAGATACTCCAGCTGCCTCAATAAAGTGGGCAGGTGGGCAAGTAAGGGTATGGGCCCTCAAATGTCCACACCCCAGCCAAGCCTGGAGGGAGCAGTTCAATACAGGCAGGTACAATTACAGTGGCTAGGCCCATTAAATCTTGGAATAAAGAGCTGGCCTGGTAATTGCCCCTAATCCCTTTCCAGCCTTTGTCTGCTGGCAGTACTGCTGTAAGCCTAATGGGGTGAGGTAAGTGGCCAGACTCCCAAGTCCTCCCCAGAGTGCCTAAGGCAGACCTAGGGTGGGGACACTCCGTCAACAAGCCCACCAGGATGCCATTCCTGAAGGGTTCCCCTGACAGGACCCTCCACGAAGACACAGTCTGCACGAGACAGTGAGGTCCCAGAGAAGAAGATTCCAAACCCCAAAGGCAACTGAAACAAACAAACCACAAGCTACCTGGACCCACAGCCACAACCACGCTCTGGGCTTGCACAAGCCAGAATTTCTGCACTCGGGCACTGTGCACCTGAGCAGCATACAGAAGCCGGCTGGTGGACACTGTTGAGGCCTCAAAACTCAAGTGGGATGGTTCACCAGCAGGCAGCCACCAAGAGCTTCCCAGGGTTATCAGCCTCTGTGCTCTGTGCATCCTAAAAAAAGAGGATGAGACTACAGTGACCCAGGACAGACAGCATGTTCCTTGTGTGGACCCCATGGTCCTCCACTGAGTACTTGGATCCAGAGCAGCAGGGGTCACAAAATGCAAAGCCCCCTGGATCCAGCAGTGATAAGCAGAAGAGAAGCCAACCCAGAGTGCACGTCCACATTGGCACAGGCAGAGGGTATCCCTGTGTGTGAAACAGACAGGCCTCCCAGACTCCACCCTATTCTCTCTCCATGAAGAGAAATGGCTCCACACCTGCTTTAAGAGGGTATCACCCGGGTCGGGAGAAATAGCAAGAGCACTTGTTGCATGAAGATCTAAATTCAAATCCTCAGACCCCCATAAAAGAAAAACGGGCCCTGACCTCCCTTCCACCCATAACCATAGCGCTGGCTGGGGGAGGGGAAGGGACAGGAGGACCCTGGGGCTTGCTAGCCACAAGCCCAGCTTCAGGTTCATGTAGCACCCTGTTCCAAGGGAAAGGGTGGAAAGTGATACAGCTGTGGACTTTGTTTTCTGGCCTCAGTGCATGTGCACATACATATACATCCCTACACACATGCAAGCACATGCGCACGCGCACACACACACACATGCACACACATACCTTTGAAAAGAAAATCTTTCAACTTTTTAATATCAGCTAATTCCAGTGATTCAAAATACAGGATGAACCAAACCAGTGTGTGGGCATTCAGTCTAGAAGCTTCTGTCTTGGCTTTGTCAGTTTTCAGGGCCCTCTGCTCCCACCTCAGAAGCAGCAGCCCACAT
Source organism: Peromyscus leucopus (assembly GCF_004664715.2). NCBI lineage: Eukaryota > Metazoa > Chordata > Mammalia > Rodentia > Cricetidae > Peromyscus > Peromyscus leucopus. The sequence continues at coordinate 8,123,094 of NC_051067.1, forward strand.
TGTGTTCATCTCTGCAATCCCAGCACCTGGCACAGGCCTTGGAATACAGCAGACTCCCCTGGAGCTCTGGTAAGTGGCCGAAAGAAGGAAGAGTGAGCGAACGGAAGAAGAAAGATCACCTGAGTGAGGCACACCACCTGATGAGCACAAGCAAGTCTGAGTAGTAGGACTCTATGTGCCCCCGAGCATCAGGGCACATAGGCAAGTGCTTGGCGCAGTGGACCTGCCCAGTGCCGTCCAGGTAATCCTCCATTCCATAAATTTTAGCCACAATTGGAGCTTAAATTCCAATACTTCAATTTAAATTTTGCAAAGCACCAGCAGATAAAAGTTGAGTGCAGACCCCTTCCAAGAGGGACTGAGGATGCATTGTCCTCAGATGAGGCAGTAAGGTTTCCAGACCCCATCAACTGTACAATGCAGGAAGAACAGCCCCCTGGGAGGGGAAGGCCTTCTTGTCTCATCTTCTGAACTCTGTAGCCCCATGGTGTGATATAAATAGGGACTTGGACATTAGACACCTGACCCATAGATTGCACTGAATGTGCTGGACCAGGAGACTTCCTCCCATGGTTACCAGCCCAAGAGGCTAAACTTGCAACTTAACAGACCAGTACTATTATGTCAGGTGTTAGGTAGCTGCCTATTGGCACAGAGCAGTATTACTGCAAACTTAGAAATGTATGCTTATGGTCTGGCAAAATAGCTTACCAAGGCTGATGACCTGAGTTCAATCCCTGGGACCCACATAGTAGGAGAGAATCAAGTCCTGCTAGTTGTACACACACACACACACACACACACACACACACACACACACACACACACACACACACACATTTTTAATACACTGTATTATCTCCCAATTTCTTTAGAATCTAGGATTTGCTGGATCCTCCGCAACTGCTTTGGGCTTTAGGGTCTTCTCTGAAAACTATAGAAAATGCATCAGCTGGCCTGTGTTCTCGTCTGAAACCTGGAAACAGGGAAAGACTTAGCCTTTCTGTTGCATGTGGTTGGCATAACTCTGTTCCATGCAGCCCAGTGGACTGGGCTTTCTTCCTGGATTTTGCACTCAATTCTGAGTTGATTGAAAAGGGCTGAGGGTAGTCGCCAACAAATAGACTCTCACACTACCCACTTCATCCAAGCCAGCTGGGATCGTCCAGCAAGGCTGATGTTACAATCCTGTATATTATCCTATACCATGGAAGTAACATCTTGTCATCTTTTACTAATCTACAAATAATTACAGGTCCTCCCCAACACATGATGGCATGAGTAGCCAGAGAAGGAGTAGTAGGGAGAATTCTAGTGTATCCACCACACTAATGCAAACTTTTTATTGACCACCTCAGAACTGACCAAGAGAAATGAAAAGAAAAGAACAGTAGATGTGAGATGTGCTGACATCTTTCATGAGTGAGAGATACTGACCCAGGTTCCAGCACTCTTCAGACTGCTAGGACAGCACTGGCTCAACCTTCAAGACCAGCCTCAAAGGCAAGAGACAGCTACACTATGCAGAGAGACCAGCTGAACACGCCCCCAAGTGTGTGGCTGGGGGTGGAGCTCGGGGGTTGGCACTCAGTATTTGATGCCTGCACTCAATTCCCCCTCCACATTAAATAAATAAATGCTCTCTTTAAAAGAAATAGTTAGGTGCCCCACATGCCAATCCCTACTACCCAGGTAACTGAGTCTTTCAAACTTTAAAATGGGTTGATTCTCTGGATCCAGGGACACAAAGCAAAACTGGGAGATTCAGGGGTCATTGTATTCATTACTCTTCTTGTTGCCATGACAAAAACAACTATAGAATGGACCAGTTTAGTTTGGCTCACAGTTCCAGGGGCTATAGTACATCATGGTGGAAAAGGCATCACAGTCTGGGAATGAGGTGGAGGGGCATCCTGTATCTGCAGTCAGAAGGCAGAGATGTATAAACAGTGCTTCTCAGCTTCCTTCCTCTTTTTCATTCAGTCAACACCCCCCATACACACCCAGAGGTGTGTTTCCATGGTGATTATAAATGCACCCAAGTTGACAGTGGAAATTAAGCATCACAAACACCATTCTGAAACCAGGGCATTCTGTGAAAACATTCTGAATGATGGGACTCCCCGAGTCTGTCAGAAGACCACGCACTCTCTCTCTATGAAACCGATTAGCTATGGCAAACCTTCTAAATGTGCTGTTATTTGAGTGTTCCCCATCAAAAGTGGTAGCTTTCTGTCTTACCATGCTATGGTGAATCCCGTACTCAGCAAGTCCCACCCATTTCCACAGAGCTTCCAACCAGCGTTTCGGTGTGCTATCTCAGATGTGAACAAACCCCACTAGATAGCGAGTTGGGCCTCCAACACAAAGACGAGAGTAGAACCAGGAGGAAATAAGAAGAATCCAGAGAGAAGGCACAGCCCAGAAGCAAGGGGACCCAGCTATTCCCTCAGGGAAATGAGGGGACATAAACTATATACAGATCGCAGACTGGCTGCGAAGAAGAGCATGCTCCAAAAGCTCTCAAATGTGAAAGAGGGAGCCGTGGGTGGGTGTAACAGAGTCATCAAGATGGAAAACAGCCATGCTGGGCAATGACCCATCGTGGAGTATCATTTGCACTAAGGGTAGCTACACAGAGAAAAGTGTGTCTCATTCAACGACATTCTTCACGAGTCAGTAAGTTCATCATTAAAGTCTCAAACTTTCGGCACACACTTTCACTATTTTGTGTAACACAATCAGCAGCCCATTTCAAGCACCTCTGCTGCATACCACTAAAGGCTGCCTCAGAGATCAGTGTCTGTGTGGCAGACAGAGCTGTGAGCTTAAACAGCCACGTTGATCACACAGTGCCATTTTTACCAAGACAACAAAAAGAACTGATAAAGAATTTACAGCTATCTAAATGTAGGTACTTGGCAGACATTCTCTCAAAAATGAACAGGAATCAGTCAATTCAAGGAAAAGAGCCAGCAGTATTTGTTACTAGTGGTAAATTGGAGTTTTCAAGCAGAATTAGTTTGGGTAAAAGTAGCTACCACCATGTGCTTGAGAGCATCTGGCTGAATCCTATCCAGTGGAGATCAGTAGTTAGGAATCTGATTGGCCAACAGTCCATAGAGAAATGTGTTAACATTGGAAAGATCTGTGACTCAATAAGCCATGATTTTCCAAAAGATGGGTCCATGGAACAAACAGACATACACCAAATCCTCCAGGTGACTCAGAACTGGCTTTCATTGAATTCTGCCTTGAGAATGAAGGACACTCAGAATTTTCTGGAAAAGCTGCTGAAAGGCCCTTCACCTTCTCTAACCACACACCTGAATGAAAACATTCTTTCCTCCAATGCTTCAATTCAAAACAGTATAAAACAGACTGAACACAGCAAGAATTGAGAACATGCTTGTCTTCTATCAAAATGTACATTCGATGGCTAGAAAGATGGTTCAAGGGTTAAAAGTACTAACTGCCCTCACAGAGGATGAAGTTCAATTCCCTGCACCCACATCGGCTCACAAGTATAAATAATGCCAGTTTCAGGAGAGCTGATGGCCTCTTTAGGCCTCTGTAGGCATCTGCACGCACACACACACACACACACATATACACACATGTATATGAATATACGTATACATACACACTCAGGCACACATGTATACATAAAATAAGATAAATATTTTCAAACATACACATAAAAATTAAATATGAAATAGCTTTTTGGCATTTTTGCTCAAGAGAGGATGTTTTCACAAAATATTGTGCTTGCATATTATAAAATTTTATTTTTTAATCAATACGTATTTTTAAGTTTTTCTCAATCAATTTCTCATATGGTAAATAGTATCAGTAGACAAGATCCACATAAACTCTTTGGGATTTTCAGTGGCTACCAAGAGCGTAAAACAAAGTCCTGAGACAAAAAAAGATCTGAAACCAAAAGATTAAAGGATTCCCAGTACAGAAAGAAAAATGACAAAAGAGGAAATAATAGATAAGTTCAAAAGATCCAACAAGGAGGAAGAAAGGGAGGAAGGGATGTTAAATACAGAGATGGTCACATTCCAAGGACTGGGCCACAGGACATCAGCTGCCCGTCAACAGCAACATGAGAGCCAACGCTGCTGCTGCTGCTGCTGCTGCTGCTGCTGCTGCTGCTGCTGCTGCTGCTTTTCAGCGCAGAGTGAGTACTCCACCTCACTCTTCCTCAAGCATAGAACGTAGTGTTTTTACACCTACAAGATCTCGGAAACAATGCCTCCTGCATCTCTCTTCTTTGGATGGCATTGGTCCAGGAGGTGAGGGAGGACCTGGAGAATGAGGGAAGGCGAGTGTGTGGAGGGAGGTGGCCCACAGGGCTCTGTGGGTGGCAGTGAAGTCCTTGGTCACATAGCTCCTTCCTACAAAACCACTACCTGGCTGAAGAGTAAAGGGAACAAATACTGAGACCATGGCACGTATCCAGAAAACAAGTCCAGTATAGTGTGTACCAGAGGACAACGAAGTAACAGAAAACTGAGAAACCACGACACACAGATAACATACACTGAGAAGCAACATGGCTTTTTGTTTGTTTGTTTGTTTGTTTGTTTGTTTGTTTTGTTTTGTTTTTTCGAGACAGGATTTCTCTGTGTAGCTTTGCGCCTTTCCTGGAACTCTCTCTGTAGCCCAGGCTGGCCTAGAACTCACAGAGATCCGCCTGGCTCTGCCTCCCTAGTGCTGGGATTAAAGGCGTGTGCCACCACCGCCCAGCACAACATGGCTTTTTTAAATGGTGCCAGGAAACAAGGAATGTTCATTCTCCCTCACAAAACAAACAAACTCAACTGAAAATGAAGGACCTGAGTGTGAGACCCCAAGTGATGGAAGTATCAAGGAGACAGGGGCAACACTTTCAGATGCTGCACTGGACCAAGAGTCTTTTGGTGTATTCTGGACGGGACCCTAAGACACCAGGCAACAAAACCAAGAGTAAACAAGTCGGACCAGGAGGCTGCTGCGCAGCCAAGGACTCAGTCACCAGGGTGAAGAAACAAAGCACAGAGCTGGAAAACCGCACCTCACCATTGTCCTATCCAGGACAGTAAGGAGCTAAAAGGCCCAAAGGTAAAAAACAAACAAGTCTAAAATTTTTATTAATTAAATTTATTTATTTATTTTACATCCCAACCACAGATTCCCCTCCCTCCTCTCCTCCCGTTCTCTCCCCCACCACCCTTCTGCCCCACATGATTCCGTCTCCATTTCTGTTCAGAAAGGGGCGGGCCTCCCATGGATATCAACAAACCACAGCGTATCGGTTGAGGTAGAACTCAGCGTCTCCCTGTGTTAAGGCTGGGCACGGCCCAGAGACCTAGGACAGAACCAAACATGACTGAAACCAATTTTAAAATGGAAAAGTGACTTGATTAGACACTTTCCCAAAGAAGACGTATAAATGCCAAGAATTATACAGCAAAGTCACTGGTTCTCAGGGAAATGTCAATTAAAACTGCACTGAGGTCTCAGCTCACCCTCCCCAGTCAGAATGGCTGTTACCAAAAAAGCCAGGAATATAGTGAAAATGCACAAAAGGGAGCTCTTTCCAGGTTTTTTTAAAGATAGAGTTGTGTGTGTGTGTGTGTTATGTTTGTGTATGTGAGTATGTGTGTATCTGTGTGTGTATATAAATATTTATGTATGTAAGTGTGTTTGTGTGTGTGAGAGAGAGAGAAAAGAAAGAAAATACACCTGCACATTATGCTTGATGCAACACTATTCATGATAGATAAGATATAGAACCAATTAATAAATTTATTGACAGGTGAACAGATTTTTTAATGGAGTATATATACACAATGGTTATTTGTCTGACATTTGTAGCAACATGTATAGAACTAGATGGCATTACATTAAGTGAAATAATCCAAGCATGAGAAGAAAAATATTTCATTCCTCTTTCATTTGTACAGACAAAAAATGCAGATTACAGGTATGTAAAATTAATTTAAAATTTTTAAATAAAAAATGCAGATTATATAGAAATAGACAAGGATAGAGGTCACTAGAGGCTAACAAGCTGTGATAGTTTGAAAGAAAATGGCCCCCAAAGGGAGTGGCACTATTAGTAGGTGTGGCCTTATTGGAAGAAGTGTGTCACTGTGGAGGCGGGCTTTAAGGTCTCTTTTGCTCAAGCTTCCAGTGTAACAATCAGCGGACTTCCTGTTGCCTGCAAGATGTATACTCTCAGCTCCAGCACCATGTCTGCCTGCACACTGTCATGCTTCCCATCATGATGATAACGGACTGAACCTCTGAACTGTAAGCAAGCCACCCTAGTTAAATGTTTCCTTTATAAGAGTTGCCATGGTCATGGTGTCTTTTCACAGTAATAAAAACCTTAACGAAGACACAAGGGTAAAAGGAAGGAATAGTTAGAGGGTGGGTAACAGGCACCAAAGGCAGCTGAAAAGCAGTGGCTCCAGTGGTACCCAGTAAGGCAATTATAGTCTACAAGCATAACTAGAGATTTCAAATGTACTGGATTGGAGAGACTGAAGATTCCCAGTACAGAGAAATAATATTTGAGAAGGTAGAAATGCTACTCATTCTGATGCAATTGTTGCATATTGCATGCACATCTCAAATGATACCTACCATAAATATGCAAATATTACACACAAATGTACAAATAATACAAATTAACTGATTTTTGTAAAAAATCAAGATCATAAATAATGGGAAAAAAACAAGTACCATGTACATAATTCATCTGTATGGAAAAAGCAAACAAATGTGATTCTCAGAACACAGGCTCTGCTCTGGACATCTGCACAGTTACAGCCAGGCTGCTCTCCATGTTTCACGTGACAGAGAAGAGCATAGCCATGTGATGAGATGTTTTGATGAAAAGACTCACTCCCCATCTTCTGTAACTGAAAGTCAGCATACAATCACAATTTTAAAATGAAATATGACAGATGCACATTTGAAATGCAGAAAAACCCAGAGAAACAGCTAGAAGGAATCAGTTACCTCTAGAGAGCAGGCACAAGAGGCATGAGGCAGTGATGCTGGGGATGAGTTTCTGTGTGCCGTGAATGTATTGCTCTGATTGATTGATAAATAAAATGCTGATTGGCCAGTAGTCAGGCAGGACATATAGTGTAGGCAGGACAAGCAGAGAAGAGAATTCTGGGAAGTGTAAGACTGAGTCAGGAGTCGCTACCAGCCACTGCCACCATGAGAAGTGAGATGTAAAGTACCAGTAAGCCATAAGTCACGTGGCAACTTATAGATTAATTGAAATGGGTTAATTTAAGATATAAGAACAGTTAGCAAGAAGCCTGAGCCATTAGGCCATACAGTTTATAAGTAATAGAAGTCTCTGTGTGTTTACTTGGGTCTGAGTGGCTGCAGGGCACCGGTGGGACTGGAGAAATCCCCAGCTACACAGTGACTGTGAATTTCACTACTCGCTGGCTGTGGTTAGATGAAAAGTATTCCTTTAAGATTAAAAACTACACTTAAAAAAACTCCAAGCACCAAAAAAATACCCATCTCCACTGCTCCAAGTCTTGGCCTGATGAGCACCCCTTCGATTTCAGCTGGCTGCTTTTCCAGATCCAGAGCCATCCAGTGTGAGCACAGCATGACTGTGATCGGGGCAGGAAGTTCAGGTCCCTATCCAAATGCTCTGTCTCCTTAGACTGCCACCTGCTGCTACCCCAGTAAGCCCTCATGTCATCTGTACTTACTCTTAATATCGGGGTTTCCCTAAATACCGACAAGGACATGTGACCCAGTGAGCCCCACGCCACCGCTTGTCATCTTCCATGCAAGGCCCACAATCTCCAAGATTAGAAGTGTGGCCTCCTCAGAGGTTGGTGAGAGTGGGGATTTGAATCTCACGTTATGCTCAGACACCAGCCCTACCCCTCCCGCTGAGTTTCCACCTTCCCCCTCTGCCCTCAGGGGGCCACCTGCTTTCCTCAGCAGGTTTTATGGCTTCTGCCCCTCCTGCCAAATACCTTCAGTGACTTACTGTGCTTAGGCAGCCAGGGGGACAATGTCCCAAAGGAGCCACTCCACTATGAAGAGGGTAAGACATGCATGCCGGTGCCTTTTCTCACCTTGACAGAGGACAGAGAGCAGAGAGAAGCAGCTGGCTTAAAATCACACAGCAGCTACCTAGTGACTTGGGTCAACCTCCTGCACTGCCCAGTTATACCCCAAATCCAGGTACCCTCCTTGTCCTCATCCAAGCTCTGGGGTTGACATATTTGCACCCACAGGTTCCCAAAGGTAAGCTTTGTGTCTACTCTTCGATGAAAATGGTACCAAGCAGTGGGATGCAGTATTACCTGTCCCTGGGGGCAAAGCTGAGGTCCAGTTGCCTCATTCAGCTTCCAGAGTCCCCTGTGAATCACAGCCTTTGAGGGAAGAGGTTCCTGGGGTCTGGGTGGGGCCCGGGGCTGAGGATGGGCAGAGATGAGCAGCGCCTCACAGCAAGAACTGAATCAGTTCTCCTTCCCAAGCCACCCACACCACACAGCCCAGAGGGCCCCAGGGCTGTCCCCACACTTATTAGATTGAGCACTATTGGAACTATTGTGCCCGAGAGTCTTTCCTGATGCGAAAAGTGACACCCAAGGCCGACACAGAGAGAGGTTGGTGTGTACCTGGTGGGTGACTGGGGGCCCACAAAGCCAGCAGCCATTACGTGACATCTGGCTCTGCTTCTTTCATAGAACAAGGAAATGGGTCCACAGATACCAAGGGATCTTCTTCCATTCAAAGGCATAAATGATATTTTTCAAAGCTAAGAAAGTTCAGTTCATCAACCTGGATCATTCTCATCTAGACCAGTGATCTTCAAAGTGTAGCCCCTCCTGCGAGGGTGTGAGAAATGCAAGTTTCCAGAACATACCTCAGACATAATCAGAAACTCTGAGTTGGGGAACCAACCTGCTTAAATAAGCCCTGTGGGTGATTGCAACACAGACTAGTCTGAAAACCACTGCTCTGAATAAATTGACAATGAGGAACATTTCTAATCCAAAGTTATTTCCTTAAAGGGAAAAAAAAAAACGTTATCATGGGTCACTCATGAGCATCAAATCAGTCTTCCGACACCCATTTGTCCCCATGTGTCTGCAGACCTGATCAGGTGACTGTAGATAACACATTTGTATGATTATGTGTGTATGTGTATGGCTCACCTATTCCTCCAGATCTTGTAAATTTCCTGAACGAGAGACTCAGTCAGCCCACCCTAGGGCTCCCGCAGGAAGATTGGCCCATTTGAAGCTGGTGGGAGCTGAACCAGCCACTACTCTGGCCTAACTCACACCCAGCCCGTGCCTGGGGTTACTTAATGAGCAGTGCCTGAAAACTCCAAGGATGGAAGATACGCCCCTCTACTTCCTGGGAACCTCTGACTATTCCGTCCCCTTGTCCTTCCTTCTCAATGACAGGCACACCCCAAGAATCCTGGAGCCACCCTCCTCTGCTCTGCCTCCCATCCATCCCCAGCCTCTGATTGGACCTTCATGTCTGGCTCCGCCCACCACCTCCCCCAACCTGCCTCATCCCATTAGCTTGTCCACAGGGTTGGGTGGTTGGGTGCTCCACTGCTGGGGGTGGAAGGGTGGAAGTGCACCTGTTTGGTTCCATTTCGAACACCTTTGTGGGTGCATAAGAATATGAAGAAATCCTGCGGGAGCAGGCCACGGGCCTTCCTAGCTTGAGACCTGTGCCTGCACCACAGACCCTATGAAAGCCCCATGAAAGCATTCCAGGATGTAATAAACCCGTCAGGCCTTGGCTAATTTATATGGAAGCAGATGATTTCCCATTTTTCAGAATGTAAATGTTTAGATTGCAGCATTCCCCTGCCCCGGCATCCGGGGTCCTGGCACGTCAGTGATGGAATCAGCCTCTTTTCCTCGGGGATCCTTAGATGGAAGAGCCACATTGCCAGCATCCACACAGAGAAGAGTCCTGCTTTCAACCTGCGTGTGTGCAAATCCTGCACCAAGGCAGGCCACCAGCATTTGCTTAATGTCACCAAGTTCCATCTGGTTCTTACAGAAGAAAAGTAGCTATCTCAAGGGTGAGCCTCTGAGCAGAGGGTGCAATTCTAATTATGTAGATAGCCCAAGATCTCTTTGCTATACTTGTTTCCAAAATACTCACTTACTGTGGACTAATTGCCTTTAATAGATCACTGTGTTGCAGAGACAGTGAAAAGCATAGATGGGCGGGAAAACTGCAACAATCCATGGAAACAGTATCGTTTGGCTAATAGGGCCTTGAGCATCCCACTGCCTCTGCGTATAGGGCTGCTTGAGGATAAGAACCATCCCTTCTAACACTCTGGGGGTCCATGAATGAGTGCAACTCCTAGAAAAGAGCCTTCACTTCATCACGAGTCCCAGAAACTAAGATCTCCTTGGATCCTAAGCATCCTGAGAACAAGCAAAGAGCCCCTGTGATAGGCCACTGGCAGCCGAAGCATGCCTATGGCTCTGGTACCATGCTTCGCAGACAAGTGCCCACTATGTACAACGTAAGCCATGTATGCCACCTGGTCCTTTAGCTTCCTCACCGGCCAAGTGGGAATGTCTGACCCCTCCTCATCTCTTAAGAAAGGTGTGAGAGGGGTACTTGAGAGAGCTGACAGAAGAGCCTCTTCCCCGAGCCAGGAATGCGACAAGATGTAGCTCCTGGGAGCCCTGGTCCTTCAGTAAGTTATTACCACGTCTGGTTGTGTGTCCTTGGGCAAGTAGCCTTTTCTTTCTGAACTTCACGTTCTTTAGTACGATGGAGATGCTGTTGCATTGGTCTTCCTGGTCACTAAAATTTGACAGGTACTGAAGTATTTACTCCCTGATCTAAGGAGCAGCAGATGCCAGTGGACCATCTGCCTGGCAAGTGATGTAATTCCCACCATGCACACTGGCTGACGGGTGGCAGATAGTGCTCAGGGCTGGGTAATGGCAGGCATGAACTGGAAGCATTCCTTCACTCAGATGAGTCTCTGACTCACCCCCAAGCCAAGTCTCCACCACCCCTTGTCAGAACCAAGTGGCAGATAACTGAATAAACCATCACTATGACCTGTGTGATCACAGTACTCCAGAACTATTCTCAGAATTCATGCCAAAAAAAAAAAAAAAAAAAAAAAAACAGGAGTCCAGTGCCTCTACAACTAACCAGTTCACCTGAGGACAAGGTTTCCAACAAAACATCAGAGTTAACCTCCCAGCCCATCTCAGCCTAGCCAGAATTTGAAGCTCACAGGCAGCCCGAGGCACCAGAGCCACCTCTGTAGGAGACCAAGCCCAGTGTCTCCATCATCCTGAGATGTCCAGGGCCAGGAGGGGCCCTTCTCCTGTCTCTAAGAACCAAGCCTCATTCCTTCTGCTCAGCGCCATTTTCCTCCCTTTGGAAGGGGTGGCAATCAATCCCCCACCCTGCCTACTCACCTGGGCCTCTAGCCTTGTAGTCTGACTGCCCCCAAACACTTCCCGGCAGTCCCTGCTCCAGCAAGCATCCCTGCCAGAGGTTTCATCTTGTTTGTTTTCACCCTAGTGATCAGGAGCAGTATTTCTGGCCCCAGCTTTGGTGAGATCTAATGAGCTAGGTAACATCACAGTTCCCAGAGAGACCACGGAAACCTGCCTTCTACTTCAGAGACGACACCAAATACATCCACCTTTTCTCAAGCTCCTCCTGGCCTTGCCTGCACCAGCTCTCCCTCCTCCCTGGGTGCAGCCTGCTCAAAGAAGGGCCAGGAACTGCTGCCTCCACAGGGACTTCTAACAAACCCCCTGGTAGAAGGCGGAATGTAATCCTCTTTGGACCCATGTCCACATTATTGGTCATAAAGACCTTTATGTGCCTATAAAGAAAAATTCCTGCAAAGCCTTTCCATTTCAACAAGCTACGTGCAGCAAAATGCTGCAGCACACACATGGCCCTCATGTCTGCCAGGGTCTACCCACATGCATGCCACCAGTAGCACCTGCACCCACCTGACTAGGAATGTATGCCTAGGGGGAGGGGTCTTAAAACCCAGCCCTGGCACCTACCACGTAGGTAATCTGGACCTGCCACCTCATCTAACCAAGTTAAGATTTCCCTCCTGGAGCACACAGCAACCACATCTCAGTCAAACTGCTGTAAAAACTCACTTAGCATTTTATCCGTTCATCCATGATCGACCTAACACCTGTTGGGTCATTAGCTAAGGCACTGGACAATGGGACTTCAGTTGACAAGCCCATGCTCTCTCAGTGAGTCCATCCTCGTGAGAGAAAATAAACAGGCAACAAGAGAGGGTTGGCACTTTGGATAGGGAAAAGTGTAGTATGTCAGAGTGTCAGGAGCCATGGTGGGCTGGGAGGGAGGGCAGATGAGGCCACACGAGTGACCACTCCTCAGTGGAGAGAAACCTCACTGTGTCTTCATGTGATGTGTGGCAGGGGTCATCTTGCATCACAGCACAGTGGGGCTTACTCAAGGATGAGGGCCTGTAAGACCCAAACGTTCGGCTGCCCCATGGGAACTGATGGGGTTACTGGGACCTCACTGCTACTGGTTTGTGATAGTTCCTAGACAGGTTACAGAGCTGTCCATGTGCAGGGCAGAGGAAAGAAGCCTCATTTTGTCTTTGTGCCAATTAACAATGATGGCCCTGTAGGGTGGGAGCGACATTGCTTATGACTCAACCGGAAGTCCCACCTTCTTCACCCTCCCCTCCCATAAAGCTAGTTCATTCCTCCTCTCCCTCCCCCTCTCCCCCCTTTCCTCCCCTCCTCCCCCTTCCTCCTCTCCCTCTCTCCCTCTCTCCCTCTCTCCCTCCCTCCCCTCTCCCCCCTTTCCTCCCCTCCCTCCCCCTTCCTCCTCTCCCTCTCTCCCTCTCTCCCTCTCTCCCTCTCTCCCTCTCTCCCTCTCTCCCCCTCCCCTCTCCCCCTTTCCTCCCTCCCTCCCCCTTCCTCCCTCTCTCCCTCTCTCCCTCTCTCCTCCTTTCCCTCTCCCCCTCTCTCCCACTCTCCCTCTCTTACGCTCTCCCTCTCTCATCCTGCACCTGATGTGACAGAGGTAAAGCAGGTCACTGATAAGGTACACCTTGTGCAGCCTGTCCCAAAGGGAAGCCTTGACACATGTGCATCTCCCCTCTGCAGGGCCAGGCAGCCCCTCTGGACCAGGGTGTGTTGACTGGTAGGCTGAACAGCACCAGCCCTGCCATCAGGGGCCGGGAGGGATGAGGACTTATGCTTTAAGTCTGCTAGTATCCACAGCACACATCCTAGATCAGCATCATAGGGTCCTCCCTCTGCAAGGAGTCATGAATGGCGAGGGTTTGCAGCCAGCAAGCTCACACAGGTAGAAGAGAGACTTAAGAGGCAGGAGGCCAGAGCAGATGGTGAGCATGGAGGAACAGAGACATCACAAAGTTACAGCAGGAGATGGAGACCTGCAGCTAAACCCCAATGATGTTGAGAGGGGCTGTATTTGAATATGGAGGATTAGAATGCAGCCATTCAACAACTAACCAGACAGCAAGGCCTTTCCTAAAGCCACAGGAAGCCATGTGTCCCAAAGGTGGAGAAGAGCAGCCTGCTCCTAGAGCACGCAGAAACAGTAAGCCGAAGGGTGCCATTATTCACCAACACCCGTGATCTTAAGATGCTTCTTCTTCCTGCTGCCCAGACACCACTCAAAATCAGGTATAGAACTAAAGAGGCCCAGCCATCTGCCAGGGAGCCCCCAAGCACTGTGGGGAGAATGGAGCAGAGTGAAGATTCCAAAGGATGCAGAGCTGGAGAGTGGCATGACCCTGCCCAGGTTGCCCAACCTGCTGCAGAAGACATGGAACAGTTGTTTTCACACCCAGCATAGGCTGGGCACCCTTCCTCGCCAATCTCAGGGCTCCAAGCATTTTGACAAAATGCTTGGCCTCAGCTCTCAATGAGGTAGAGGGGACAAGGACAGAGAAGGGACACCATAGGGGTTGGGACCCTTGGACTTCCCCTTGTCATCTGGCAAGTACCTGGAGCCCTGCATTTTAACTTTGGCTGTTCCCTTGTGTCACAACTGCTTCAGACTCTAACCTTCAGGGACAAAAATAACCCTCTCAACATGATCTAGAAAATCTAATCTTTCAGAATGGGAGGGAATCGACATGCCACCTCTGCCTGTAACCCCAGAAAACGGGAGGTAGTCCCAAGGGACAGTCTAGGTTCTATCCCCTTCTCCCAATGGGAGGGCTTCCTCTTCTACGTGAGAGTCCTTCAGCTTCCCAACACGCGCGCGCGCACACACACACACACACACACACACACACACACACACAGACACCATGATCACTGATTGGACAGAGGCCATGTCCTGGCAGTGTATAAGAAATCAGGATAGAGAGAAGATAAAGCCTCTGCTTGAATGGGCCAGTGGGGCAGAGCTGTGTGCAGACTCACTGGGGTCAGGGGGTAAGTACCCCTGCAGACACTGAGCAAACATTATTAGGAGTAGGGAATGGGGCCATTGACCTTCGAACGTCAAAGGCACTTCACTGAGAGGCCACACTGCGAGAAAGTCACAACATGGCTGAGGGGGACCTACGATACCGGCCAGTGATGGAAGGATCTGGAGGACAAAGCCCAGAGCCAGGCAAGATCAGCTGGAGAGCCATTTCCCTGACCTGATAGCCACCACCACCTCCTGCATTACCAGTCCCTGGTTCTGGTCCCTCACCTTTCTCCAGGACTCCTGGCTTCTTCCAAATTCCTTGTCATCCAGGATTCTCCTGGGCTCTTGAGTTGCCAGCTGCCCTGGAGGCGTTCAGCATCCATTCACACAGCTACGCCCACCCACCCCATGCCACCCCCATCTCTCCCATCTTCTGGAACTCTCTGGGCTCTGCTTGGCAGCCTTAAAAGCTAGTCCACATGCCCATGTCTCCTCTCTCAGCTCTCTGGCCCCTGGCATCATGTGAATTGTAATGGAGTCATGGGGGGTGTTCAAGGTCAACACCTTGGTGCTTCACTTCTTCCCTTGAGAAACCATGACACGATCCTTACTCTGGATACATAAAGACCTGGCTGACAGAGGGGGGAAAAACAGGGCATCATGGTGCCAACCCTGGGGGAAGATTCTAGTCTTCTTCCAAATACTGAAGTGGCGCCATCACCACCCTCCCCACCAGAGCTCACTCAAATATTTATCAAGCTCCCAGTCCATTGTTGGCACTGACAGATGAACATCTTTCAAATTTTTCTACCCTTAGGTAACTTCCATAAAAATCTCCCAATCCATGCGTTCATTGGATATTTATGGGCCGTCTATCACCAGCCAGCCCTGCTGTGCACACTGGCTTTACAGACGGCCCTACAATAATCTAGGCTGTCACAGAGCTGACTCTTTAGAGGAAAGAGGGGCTTTAAAGAAGCCCTCCAACAGAATGAATGCTATGGAGGTAAGAGCTTATGATTCCACAGAGGGATGGTAAAGGAGGGCACTTAAGACCAAGTAGGCAAGGATCCTCTCTAAGTACTCATGTCAGGCAAGGGGCGCCCCCGGTGCTCCCCTTCTAGCATCATTGGGACATTCTGAGTGCTAGAGAAACCATCAAACTCTAAACCTCACTGGGCTGTCTGCCCTCCCTGTTCTAACTCTGGGGCCCAGACCCAAACAGTTCACTTGGCCACCCTCGAGAGCAAGAGCCAGGGAAGTAGATCCCTACCCTGTCTGTGAACGGAGGAGACCAGACACATCTGGGACGCAGGACCCAGGAGCAGCGCAGCAGATGCTCGCTGGCTGAGTGCCTCTTGAGGTGAGCAGTGGTGCGCAGCAAGACATCCTCATCGGCAGGCAGTGCTGAGCTCAGGACTGGCTCCACTCAAAGCGAGCACAGGCCTATGTCCCCCGCTCGTCTCTCCTCCCACCCCAAACACATCCTTTGCTAGGTCATCTGCTATGACATACGCCCAAGTCGTCAACATCCCACTGGTGGGCCCCCGTCATGTGAGACTCAGGTTCCCTGGCTCTTCCTCTTTGCCTAGATGGACCTCCAAAGGTGCATTGAAATTCTCTGCTGCAGTCGTCAAGATCAGGAGGTATCCATTTCTTCACCCTTCCTCAAGACTGGATCAGCTCCTTCTATTCTCTCCCTCCACATGGGCCACCGAGGAGAGGACCACAGGCTCTGATGCAACCATGACTCCTCTGGATTAGGCCAAGAAACTTCCCAAACCATAAAGATGTCCAAACATTGGCCCAGCTTCTTGCAAACAGACATAAACTGCCTCAATCACATCCGGGCCCACCACACCCCCTCCCCTGGGCTTCAGGCACCATCTGGCATCTCCACCCTCAGGCAGCCTATAGCTACATAGTGGTAGGAAGCAGGACCAGGAAAGAGGGCCCACCACTATGCCCAGCCCATCCCCTGAAGCTGAGGCAGGGCCTTTGATGCTGCCTACCCTCACCCTTTGCTGAGCAGCGACAGCCTGCTTGCTAGCTGATGCCAAGCTGCCCCGAATCAGTTATTTTTAGCCTGTTTGTGTATCCCATTTCAAGTTAACTCTGTGTCACCACTTGCTATCATAACAGAGAGCACCTGGCCGCCTCTCCGAAGAGCAACAAATATGCTTTGGAGAGTGCCGGGGATTGCCAGGAGCGCCAACTACATCTCCAGCCTGACACCCAGCTGCAACAAAGCAGATTCCTTTCTTCCCTTCGCTCGAAAAGCCTAATCCAGATAAGCCAACCAACAATGGCTACCTGGCCTCCCAAGACTTCCCTTCCCCTGGTGATGGGACTCACACCTGGTGACATCAGCCTGGCACAGTGTACGGCTGGCCGAATACCAGCTCCCAAGACTTCCACACCCTAAGCCAAGAGCGACTGCCCTTCCCTCCACATGCCAGCCTAGAACCAGCCCACCCCGCAGAAGCCAGAAGAGCAGGCCATCAGGACAGACTGGAAGGGTAGTCACTATCTAGCATGGTCATACATTTGGGCCGGGAGTCAATGAGAAGTCACAGAACATTGGCAGAGCTGGTCTTCTGCTAACATGGCTAGATTGTCCCCAGAGGTGCTCAGAGGAGTGGGTGCTGTGGCAGTTAATCTAGAACATTCTTTTCTCTGGTCTGACTTCTGCAAAGTTGAGAGCCAAGTACCCCTGCCATCAGAAGACTGAATACAGATGGAGAACCCTGGGATCCTCAGGGGAGCCAGGCATCATGTGGACAGGCTGAACTACTTGCCACCATCTTGGGAGCGCTACCCAGATACTCTGACTCTAGAAGGCTCTTTCGTGCCTTACTCCAGCTAGCTAGCTCTAATCAGTGTTTGGAGGGAAAGGAAGACTGCTGCCATCAAACCCACAGCTTCAATTGTCACCAAGAGACAAAGTCAGCTGAGGTGCCATAACAGTCAAGACAGAGCGCTGAACAGAACAGAAGGGGAAGTCAGATAGAAGCCTCTGGTGGCAGGCCAAAGTTGCCCTTGGTTTGGGCAAACACACACATACATACACACTCACACACACACACACACTCACTCACCACGCATGAATGCACCACACACCACACACATACCATACACACAAGCGCCTCATACACACACACAAATACACTATACACACACAAACGCACCACATGTACCACACACTCACCTACCTTCCCTTGGTGAGAGCACTGTTGTACTCCATCACTGTGGAAAGTGACATCACAGCCGTCTACTCCCCCGGCCCTCTGAGCAGCCGTGTACTCCTCACAAGCCCTTGGCCTCCTCTGCCCTTCTTGCCCACCTGGAAGGTGCAGCTGAGATGGTCTGGTCCAAGCCTGTCTTCAAGGGAGGCCATGCCAGCCAATCACACAGCACTTCATCTGAGCACTCCTTGGGAACTGCACATGGTTATGCCACACAGAGAAGGGCAAATGTAACCAAATCCATCAATGCAAAAACCAAAGCACCGTGAGACAGCGGACAGCGCTCTTCCCCATCAGAGTAGTGAAGATCGGCCAGTCTGGTTCCATTTGTGTAGGTGAGGGTATGGGGAAATAAGTGCTTAACGTGACCCTGGGAGAGGAAGGCAGTCCAACCCCCTTGACAGAGCAATAAGACAGTGTCCATCAAACTGTGAAACTCATGTGCGCGTTGATCAGCACATCAGCTTCTAGGGACTTCTCCCAGGGCACATGATCCACAAGACATTCATGCCCCAGAATTCCTCATTACAGCAAAAGACAGGAAGCAAGTGCCATGCCCACCAGAGAGCACTGACCAAAAAGGAAAATGCAGGTTCTGTCCGCATGATGGAAGGCTAGTCAGTTCCTAAAAAGAGCGGCATGGGTGTGTAGAAGCTGATCTAGAAAGGGTGCCAAAATGTGCCCAGTGTTACCAAGGAAAGAGCAAAGATAGAACCCATGAACAAGTGTGGAGCCCTCTTCACTTGAATAGCAAATCTCTAGGAGGGCACAAGGCATGCACTAGCACCGAACAGGTGGAGGACCCAGTTGGCAGGGTTCACCCCTTTGTTCTGTGCACGGTACGGCACATTCACCTCGCATCTGTATTACCTGAGGCAGTTAACAAGCAAACCCACTTACGGCACAGTGTGTCTCTTACCCACATCGCTTTGGGTCAGATTCTTCCCACCCTGCCCTCAGAAGCCAACCTCGGTACCCTTCTCCCGAGTCCCCTGGGCCCAGCACTGTGCCTGGCATGTGATGTGTTTGTAGGGGTGGGGCTAGCCCTTCCAGTTCAAGGATTCCCCAAGTCTTCCTGACAAGCTGACAGAGGCCACAGCTTGCTTTTCTTCTCGGGGTCTATGAGAGCAGGCGTTGAGACAGCAGGCCAGGCCACCAGCCCCTACTACAGTGCTTGGCAGTGAGCAGTTTAAGTCCATAAGGGCCAGTGCTTCGTGTCTGGAAGATGCCCCAGCACAGAATGGCACCTGAGACAAGCTGCCAGTGGTCCTGGGAAAGGTCTCTGTTGACTAATTTCTGTACAAAATTATACCCAGGATGAATCAACAGCCAGGGCAGACGGGACTCCCTAGAATGGCCCCAGAACGCCTCTATCCAGCTACAGAGAGAGGGACCTGTGTGGGTTCCCTTGGTCAGGCCACTTTCCTCTGGGGGAGTATCTTTGGAAATCCCCAGACCCGGTGGAACCAACCTTGTCAGCTGGAGAAGGAGCCCTGCTCCTTGGTAACAGGGCCAGGTAGCCCCTTACTACATCAAGGCCTCTGCTCCTCCAGCTAAGCCAGGTCAACCTACCCTACCTGATGCTTTCTACCCACTCTCCTGCAGAGGCAGCCATGATGATGCAATGCTACAATTTATCAAGCCCTACATCCCCACACAAGTCACCATGACCTGGCAGTGGGCCCAAGGGCTGCCCCTTCCCTTCCCTGCTGAGCACCTGCCTCAACAGGCAGGCTTTTCCAGTGGCTCCCATCACGCCCTCTACCTCTACCTCAGCCACCAGGCCAGGACTGGCATTTCTGGAACCTCAACCTATGCGTCTATCAAATGGGCCCATGAAAGTTATGAACCCAGCACACTGGGCACATTATGAGGACTTGGCAACTGGCAGATGTCACCAGAACAATCGTCCCTAGGGCCAAAGGAAACCCACCCCATCCCACCCCCAGGGCCTTCCCCACAGCACCAGGTCAGGGAGAGGGGGAGGAGGTCACAGGGAAGAGGGCTTCTGCCTGGTCCTGGTACTCTGCAAAGCCCAGTAGCATCCCCTCCACCCACACCTTTGTTAGCTCTCCCTCTCCTCTCCCCATGCTCCCTGCCTTCCCATCGCCCTCCCTGCTCCCACAGCAGCAGCATATCCTTGTCAGCAAACAGCACATTAATTGCTTCTTGGCCATATTTCAAATGATATCACAGAAGCGGGCTGCTCAATTTGAGCGAATGGAAAGGAGGAAGGAGGAGCAAGCTGGCAATCCCCGCCAGAGCCAGGGATGATGGGTAGCTCCGGTTACTAATTAATTGACTGCTCAGATGGAACAAATCTGAAACCCCAACAGGTTGGGCGAGTGAGCCCTGGGCTCCCCGCCAGCCCTTTCCAGCAGAGAGCAGAGCTGTGGTCCTGACCACCTTCAGGATGGGAGCACAGGAATCCTGCTGCCAGTCACCCGGGGGAGCCCTTAGACACCGAGGCCAGTCCTCACCACAAGATCTCTCAGTCGGTGCACAGTCACTATCACTCACCACGCCAGCCTATGGGCAGTTGGCAGAATACGCCACTATACTGAACCCTGGGAGGGCAATGATACACCATTGCAAGACTGCCTGCTGTACCCAGGCCAGGAGAGTGTCCACACCCAGCAAAAAAAAGAGAAGGTTCTCAATCTGTGCATATAAGTAAACCAAGTCTCTGAGGTTACTGCATTCAATAAATCCAGCCTAGCCTGGCCTAACGGCACATTCTGATACAGGGATTGCTACGTACCAAGTGACTAATTAAAGTAATATCACAAACATGATAAGAGCCACCAAAGAGGAGGTCTGCCAGGCAAGAGTGGTAATAGTGAGGTATGTCTCCAACTGACAGAAAGTCCGTGAACCCAGGCTCAGCACCACGTGAGTGGCCAGCCGAGTTTCATACCTTCTAACATCCCCACTCTCCAGCTCAGAGGGCCCAGTTGGACAGGGTGTGGCCTAGGAAGAGCAAGGTTAGCAATGATGGGGAAGGCAGGGACGGCTCCTGAAAATTTGGGCCTTCAGAACCCTGCCAAGGTGTACTGAGATCACAGGTGTAAGGGACAGTGGCCTGGAAATGCCCAGACATGTGGAACCACAGCCCCCCACTTTTTCTTCAAAGCCAATCCTGGCACCATTCAGAGAACACCCGGGCTTCCATGCCCAGCATAGTCTGTAGGCCTCTCCATGGGGATACCCACAACTTAACTGGCACCCCCAGAAGCAGTATGCTTCCAAAAGAACTGATTTGGAGGAGGGTTGAGACACAAGCCTGTACTGGAGTCTCAGTCCTGCAACTTTGTTCTCTCGATAGGAAGCTATTTAGCTTAGTTTTTCAAAATAATTGGCATTTTCTCTAAGATAGAATATACCCCCCACTAATGGGTAATAACCACTTCACATATACAAAAACATTAAGACAATACACATGCACGCGCGAAGCTGTCCACTGGTGACCTTTGCTCCTTTGATTTCCTTTAGGGTGGGGGTGGGAAAGCACCCTGGGACACAATTTCCGTTTCTCCCTTCCACCTCTACCATGTTTGACAGCCCATACCGTGTGTGAGGTAAGCTTTCGCCATCTCCTTCATGACCCAGGAATACACCCAGCCTGTGGGACCTTTCTCACCCAGAGGTGTCTGACATTTACAAAGCAGTAAATTGTTTCGAAGTGTTATTGTCTGCACTAGTATTAATAATGGATCCAGAATTCTGCTAACAGACTTGAAGCTAGCCGTCTGCTTAGAGGGGAAGCCAAGAGGAGCGTATCCACCAAGGTGTCAAGAGATGAGTAAGGGAAATGGGGTATGTACACACAAGGTATCAGTCCACCATTAGAAGAGATGAAATCCTGTCACCCATGACACTTGTGACTGGAACAAGAAGGCTTTGTGTTAACTGAAGGAAAACACAAAACGAGAAGTAGTACATATTTTCATTCTTTGTGGAAGCTAAAACGTTGATCTCAGCCTAGTAAAAGAGTGGTCACTAGAGACTGGGAAGAGCCGAGGGGAGGAGAGATGAGGAGGTCAGATTCCAGGCACTCAAGGGCACTCAAGGAGCAACTGTGGTCTGTCTAAGCACAGTAGGGCAACTACAGTTCACAGGCATCTGTGGTGTATTTCAAAATAAAATGATTCTAAGGCTGTCCAACACACCAATAATGAGTGAAGGGAATAGAAATATAATTGCCCTGACTTCAGCATTACATGTTGTAAACACATTTAAATATCACACTATAGCCTCATAAATATATGCAAATTATTTGGATATGACCATTAAAAATAAACATGCACCAGGAAAGTAGGGGGTGGGGGCTAAGAATGTGTCTGCATCTGCATTTGCATAGAGCATACATTGGGCAGGTATTTGGAGGCTATCTGTGGGATAATCAACATAGCAACTACCTCCACTAATTTTACCAAGCCTAGTGCCAAGGGCTTTACAAACAGTTTCATTCAATTCTTTGATTAACCAAGGAGGTATTAACTCATTTTACAGATAAGTAAACTGAGGCCTGAAGAAAGGCTAAGAACTTACCGATATATCCTACAGTTGGCTCAGGGTAGGGCCAAAACCGAGACAGGTCCATCAGATGCCACATCCACTGCTACAGTTAAGTACAATCCCTACTGTCTTCCCCACTGCCCCATGTTCCACTCTCCTTCCACTCGGGACACCCGCCCCACCCACCCGACCACCCAGGCCGCCAGCCTGCAGCTGGAGGGCTTCAGACGTCCCCCAAATGGATTTCAGAGCTCCGTCTTTTTTTTCCTGGTGGGAGGCTGGAAAGACTAGTGCTCTCGGTAACTGCTGTCTTAGGCTTGTGAAAACATCAGGGAAGCCCTAGATGCCCACCAGGGCCAGAGCCCTCCCCCTTCAGGCTCTCAACTGAAGGAGGCTTAGGGCTACTAAGATTTCCCCTCCCTCCTAGGCACACCTGCCAGGTTCTCTTCCACGGAGGCCAGCCCAGCCTCAGGCTGCTCTGCACAATGAGCCCCCACCTGCAAAGAATGTGTATAAATCCCAGGGCTCCACACAGGGAAGCCAGATCTCAGGGCCGGGCAGCAAATCCCAGGATAAAAGCAGAGGCCATCCTGCTGACAATTCGTTCTCGCTTCTCCCTCAAATCCATCCACAACAGAACTGTTAAGCTCATGTTTCCTCTTCTGCTGCAAACAATTGTAAAAATGATTGGTATCTGCCCTCAGTGGAGAGCCTGTCTGCTTCATCCCCAGGCTTGAGCCTCCGGGAAGGGCCGCATGTGTGAGAAACAGGCATTCCCAAGATGTGCAAATAATGGCTTTTCACTGAGAACCTAATCACTTAGCTCAGAGGGGAGAAATGTAAAGACTGTTCAACACAACCAAGAGCTCTCGGGAAGCCAGAAGCCCACCACCGACTCCAGGTGGGGCACCTGAAGCAAGGTGGCTTAAGGTGTGTCTAGAGACTGAAGCATCTCACAGGTTATCATTCTGCTGCTTGGGTTCCTGTTTTGGGTCCTCTAGCCTTCTGCCTCCATCTCCTGTTTTTGTAGCATCGAGGGGTGGGATAGGGTGTAAGGAAGAGAGCTACAGCTGTGGCCAGCACATCTGTTTCTGGCCCCAGAGCTGATACTCTCTGGCTGAGCCTCTGTGTCTTTGGACTTTGCCTTTCTTATCTGGACATTTGAACAAATGCCCTAGGTGCACATGGCCAGCTGACATGCCATGAGTGGCACATGTAGATTCCAGGATATTTACACCAGGTAGCACTACAGAGCCGATAGCCACCCCCAGTCAGACCAGGCATGGTATCTGTGTGGCACTGGGCACAACTACACACACAGTGCAAGAAGCCACATACAGGCCACAGCAACTCACACAACAGAAGAGGAAAACATCTCAACCTGAAGCAACCCAGAGTGGACGTGCTAACAGAAAGACTATTTTCCATCTCGAGTTGCTATGAGGAATGTACTACCTATTCCTCCCCACATCCATTTTCCTCCTGTCAATAACAGCTTCAATTTTGTTGGAAGATCCATCACTCCCACACTGTCTCTCCATGAGTGGGAAGCACAAGCCCCATATTTAAACCAACCAGTACTTGGTATTTCCTCTAGCCAGATTAGTTCAGAGGAGGGCATACGGCCAAAGCCAGCCCAACCAAGGACCTCTGCTAGGAATGCTGGAATGGAGATTCTCAGCCTATATATACCATGGGACCCAGAGAAATAGAGATGGGGCTGCTGAAGCGCATCCCTTTCCTCCCTCCAGACCCTCCTATAAACTCTTCCCACTCTCCTTCAAATGCATGGCCTCTTTTTTCACTAATTGTTACTGCATATATGTACACATATACATGTATATTATTAAATATAACATGTTGAGTCCATATGACATTACTTGTATGTGTGTTTTCAAGGCTGGCCATTTGACATTGGACAACTAATTGGTACGCTCTTCCCTGGGGGAGGTCACATCTCTCACTCCCAGATTTACTCAGTTGCCTGTAGTTCTTTGTGTAGGGTTTAGATCTCAGGGTTTTTCCCTGTCTGATTTAGCTCCTGTTTGGGCCGCCATGTTGGTGAGCCCTTACAGGTACAGCTTCCGATGTTACTGGGAGACATGATCTCACAGCAAATCCCTAGTCCTCTGGCTCCTACAGTCTCCCGCAATGTTCCCTAGTACAGGAGTGTTTTGTAGATGTATCCACCGGGACTGGGCTCCACAACTCTGCATTTTGTTTGGTTGTGGTTTTCTGTTCTGGTCTCTGTCTTTTGCAAAGAGAAGTTTCCTTGATGAGGTGTGAAGGCTACCCTTATCTGTGGGTATAAGGACGAGTGTTTGCAGATTATTGTTAGGGATTCTGCTGCTTTAGTAAATTAGTGTTGTAGATCCTGCCCACCTATGAATTCTATGAATAATAACCATGACTTCACTAGCACTGAGCACTTAGCCAGGTTTCCAGTGCTGGCTATGGAGTCCCTGTTGTTGAACAGGTCTTAAACCCAATTAAAGAGCTATCAGTTACTGCTGGAGTGTATGCGCCTTTACTGTGTGGTTCTTGTGCCATGCTGGAGTTGATGTGGTTCTTAGGCATAAGAGCTGGGTTGATGGCTAAAGCTGTCTCTTAACCACATGGAGACTGAAAATAGAAGCAACTTTGTTGCTTCTGAAGAAAGTTTGGGTGCTCTGTCTTGCACGCTCAAGTATCAATAGACTACTGAGATAATGAACATAAGAGAACATCACACTGATTCCCTGTTCCTAATCTCCTTGGAGGAGTCTCTGCTGACTGACAGGACAGCACAGACCTACAAGCACATCCAGCCGAGTCTTAGGACCAGAAACGGGTTGGTCCAATCACATACCGAGGCAACAACCCTGAGCTACACATTTCTGCCTTCAGTGAGATCGAGGCACAGTCCTCACCCCCCACCCCGAGACCCTCAGGTGAAGCAGCAACTCAAGTTTGCTCACAACTCTAAAGTGTGGAGGCTATGGACGCAGCTCTGCCCTGGAGAGGACGGGAATGAAAGACATCTTTTGAGGGCCATCAAAATGCATCTGCTACCCTCTTACATCTAAAGCAACACACCTCTCACACATCTTAGGAGGCCTCACAGCAGCTCTCTGTGGCACAGACTGACCAGGGAGTACTGTACCCATTTGACAGAGAAGAGGCAGTGGATGGTTCTAAACAAGGAGGAAGGACCACCAAATCTTAGAAGTGTCACCCTGTCCCGTTTAGATTCAAGGGCTGTCCAGGACTCAACTGTGGCATCAAGAGGATTAAGATCAGCCAGCTGCCCTTGATGCCTATGGCCCTTCAAAAATGTGAAACAGGGAAGTTGATGCAGACCCCATATATGTTGACTAGTACAGGGTCCCTACTGTGACTGCACAGACCCAGGCCAAACTCCCATGCAGGATTCATCACTGCTGGAGAGATGTCTAACAACGTCACACTCGGTCCCACCAGATCACTGATGAGTCACCCAGAGGGGAGGGGACATGAGAAGCACCTGGCTCATAGTCTTCATTCCGGAGGAAGGAGGTCCAGCAGATGGATGGTGAAATCCTCTCTTTATTTATGAACAATGATGTGGTGAAAAACCAGAGAAAATAAAAGCAATTTTTAAAGATCACGAGTTTAGACTTGGGCAGCCCCTAGTCAGAGTCTGTTTGCTACACTGGTAATAAGTGCTTTTAAAGAACGTCAACTAAGGCAGATGAGGAAAGCTTGGACTTCTAACACTCAGTTCCACATCAGAAAAGTAGATATGATTCCTGCCCCCGAGGGCTTGGACAGAGCGCCAAGAGGTGCAAACAGATACAGCAGCAGCCATGGTTACATAAATGGCAACGCCTTTGGTTGATCCTACAGCTTCCATGCACACTCACTGTCGATGTCCACACATAGCTACAGAAGAACACTGAGGACATACTCAGGCAAGAGACCAAACAGCCCAATGATGCTTTCCCATAAAAGTCAAATATAAGGGCATGATGCATAATCTCACAGAAGCAGCTAGAGCCCCTCACACATCCAGAACCTGCAAAACTGTGGCCTCACCCACTGCCTAACAGTTCACACATTGAAGGCCATGCCTACCAGAGACACAGGCAGAGCCTAGAACTCAAATTTTCTCTGCTTCTGAGGAGCCTCCCAGCACCCCAGCACACTCAAGACACCAGAGCCTTGGTTGCTCTCCACCCCTAGTCATAGGACACTGTGGTATAGCTACACCATCAAGTGTCCCCAGCTCTGTGCTCCCACATTTCCTCAGGTTTCGGGGTAAGATCTCAGCCTTAGTAGGGTTTCCCATACAAGGCTTTACCAGCCTCTCCCCTCTCTCATTTCTGTCTCCTCAAAAGTAGGCCTGGCTAATCATGGCACCCACCTGACAAGGGACTCTTCTGAGAGCCCTCCCAGGCAGATGACTCTGGTAGCTGGGATGGAGAGAGCTCAAGTCATCCCACTTCCCCCTGACAATGAGGAGCTCAGCTGTGGGACTCACGAAGACGCTGTAGACATTAACCTCAAAGGGTGAGGCTCGGGTGCGAAGACTCCACATGTCTGTGTGTTCTGCCTTATGCTCGGCCTTGAGTTGGTTACCTATGTGGAGGCCCAAGTCCAGGAAACACAAGGGACAGAGGCCTCAGGGCCACCCCTACCCTACTTCCTCACTCAACATATTACATGTCACTGGCCCTAAAGTACAAATGAGAGCACAGCATTGAGCTTTCGATGCCCACCTTGCCCGCCCTCTTCTCACGCTGGCCCCAGCAGCAGCAGCCATGGCTGGATTTGGTTAGCATGCTCTCCATGCTGTGAACATCAAGTGCCAGATGCCAGCAACGACCCGATCCCTCAAGAGCTCAGTTGGCGTGTGACGGTTCTGACAAAGCCAGGAGCGTCACGTAGCCACTCCCTAGGTCTCTGTGCTCGTCACCATGCTGCACAGCTCTCAGGGCTTTGCTTTTAAAATTGTGTGTGTAATATGTGTGTAAGGTTCACACATGCACAACACGTATGACTTTGTGGAGTCAGTTCTCTCCTTTCAGCTTTATGTGGGTGCTGGGGATAAAATCCAGGTCACCATGCTTGTGCCTTTATCCACTGAGCCATCTTGCCGCTTGGGTCTCATTTTTAAACTCTGTAATTCTACCGGGTACACAGTACACTTCCATTACACATATGAATAAACAGGGAAATAAGCTAAGACCATCGTTCCCGAGAGTATACCGAGAGCAGAGATGACATGTGGACCTAGGGTGGTCTACACAGCAAGAACGATGACTTTAGAGTTGCCACTTACTCAACAGTTTTCCTTAAGTACCTTCAGTGACTGTCATAGCAGCACTGAATGCCAACAGGGCACTTGTTATATACCAAGAACTCATGAAATACTCTCTGCATGCTAAGCCGCTTCCACAAGAAGTCTAGAAGGTAGACTCCATTAACCCCAAGTCAGACAGCAAGATCCAGCAACAAATCAGTCCAGCCCATGAGTGGCTGGGCCAGGCTTCAAACCAGACAGTCTAGATCTAGGGTCCTGCCTATAGCAGCAGACATTAGCCGGGATCAACACCCAGGGTCTCATCTGTGGTTCAAAGCCCTGAGAAAACACAGGGCTTCCTTGTTAGCTAATACATACTATACAGGAAACACACCTTTACTATTAAATTCAAACCCAGTTCCCAAAGAGGCTTCCCAAGGTCACAGTGGCTACTCCTGGTCTAGAACAGATGGTACTCCAGGTGACCCTAATTTGGGAAGGAGAAGTCCAGGTATAGGAAGAAAGCCTTGTCTTAATTGAGCGTCTATTGTTATGATTAAACCAATTAGTTGTCCAATGTCAAATGGTCAGCCTTGAAAACACACATACAAGTAATATTATATGGACTCAACATGTTATATTTAATAATATAAATGTATATAAGTACATATATGCAATAATAATTAGTGAAAAAAGAGGCCATCATCATATCACAGCTGTCATCCACCATTAAGGAAGCCAGGGCAGGAACTCAAGCAGAAACCTGGAGGCAGGAACTGGCGGAGGCCATGGAGGAACACTGCTTACTGACTTCCTCCCCATGGCTTGCTCAGCCTGCTTTCTTATGCACCCCAGGACCACCTGCCCAAGGGTAGCACCACCCACAGTGGCCTGGGACCTCCCACATCAACCATCAGTCATGAAAACGCTCCACTGAAGAGTGTGGTTTGTCAAGCGAGGTTCCCTCCTCCCAGATGACTTCAGCTTGTGTTAAGTTGACAAAAATCTACCCAACACAGGCCCTGAAGAGACTGGATGGCCTCCGTCACCCTCGGGGGCCCTAGCACAGCCTGGAAGAGGGCAAACAGCAGAGATGGCCCTTCAGCTCAGAGGCTGAGGCTCACGGGGCTATCACTCCACACGTGTGTGTTCCGCCCTATGCTAGGCCTTGAGTGAGTCAGCTGTGTGGAGACTGAGTCCAGAAATCAGGTAAGGGATAGAGGCCACAGGGCCACCCCCACTTCCCCTCCTCTAGAGGACATCCTGTGACCACATAGCCCCTTCCTGTCTTTTTCCTCTTCCCTCTAGCTGTTTCCATAGCAACAGAGCCGGATTCCGTCCATAAGTAAAAACCAGTTTCTTTCTCTCAAAGTCACTTAAAATGAGCAGCTCCTACCTGTTCTTTATTGAGGCAGTTGAAGGCCAGTCACCACATCACAAGCCAAGAAGACCTCCATGTCATAATGGAGACATGGGTGTCATCTCACACAGAAAGCCCACTTCCGTCCTTTACCCACCCCCACACGGTGACACTAGCGAGTCCATTTCACAGACGCCCGAGCACCCCGCTTTCCTTCCTCCTTCGCCGTCTTCCGGCTCCCCACTCACATCATTGCTTATAGACACACGCAGCATCACCAGGCTGCCCCTGGAAAAGACTTACCCGTAGTGCAAAGTAGACAGACTCATGGAAGAAAAGGGGGGCTTCGGTGGCGGAGGGTGTTACATAGGAAGCTCTGTGTTTCTTCTCATTCCCAGACACACTACTGTCCAAATGTGTTGCTTTATTATTGAGATTCAACTGTTTCTGTGTGTGTGTGTGCGTGTGCGTGTGCGTGTGCGTGTGCGTGTGCGTGTGTGTGTGTGTGTGTGTGTGTGTGTGTGTTAGAAAGACCTTATTTCCTCAGCATTCCATGCAGTGGTTCCCGTGAAAATGCCTCATTGCCCAATAACTCCCAGCAGCCACAGACTCAGCACTGAACATTTCCCGAACTGCTCACCTAACAGAAAGATCTGGCTGAGTCAACTAAATGTTGAGCAGTGCCGTATGTAAAGACCTGGATCTCAGCCTCCGTGGCACCTCACCTTAGGAGATGCTAACAATTGGCATCACATTCCAGCCTCACCGATACTGCGTTCTTCTCCTTAAACATCTCTGCAGACTCCTCCCCACTGCCCACACCTCTGTTCCCCCTTCTCCACTGTCACATGTCATACATGGCGCTCCAACACCAGCATCTCGGCAGAACTGTTTCCAGCTGTGAGTCAGCCAAACTGCTGTCTGCTTTTAAGACAGAAGTAAGTCACATGGGCCAGAGCTGGGGTGCAAATTCAGGAACTGGCACTTTTCCTTTTTGTGGAGGGTTTTGGTGGTGGTTTGTTTTTATTTTTGTTTGTTTTGAGACAAGACCTCACCAGGCTCAAACTCGTAAAGATCCACCTGCCTCTGCCTCCCAAGTGCTGGAGTCAAAGTTGTGAGCCACCTCGTCCAACAAGAACCTGGCACGAGTGAATGTCTTCCTGAGAGGAGCAGTCAACAGGCTGTGAAGAAATGTCCTGTACTGCCTATTCCCTATCCAAGGGCCCTCAAAAAAGCCAAGAGAAAGGTCTTGAGTGGCCCCAGTTCAGGCCCAGCGCTATCTCCCACCTCGGGATGAGGCCCCTCCCTTCAGACAAGCGTCAGTACCACAGATGTTTCTTGGCTACTGCATCCCAGACTCTACTTGAGAGGAGGGCCTCCATGGCCCTGGATCTGGACCATGGAAGGTCACATTCCAACCTGTTCTCCTCACCAGACACCATCCTGCACCAAGTGCCCAGGGTCAGGGCTACAGAAGAAATAGGTCCTGGAGTGGTGCCCAGTTCTTTCCACTGATACAGTAGCTAAAGACCCAAGCCCTGAGTCCAGAGCCCCTGGATCATAAGTAGCTTCATAAGGAGCTGTGTGGGCCCAGAGAAGACAGTATTACCCACACTGTAAAGCATGGGCAATAATCTCAACCTCATAGACTATGAGGGTTAATGAGTTAATGTCGCGAAGTAACTGGAACAGTTCCTGCCACATTTGTAAGCACAGTAACGTTACAGTTTTTAAATTTTCCTTGAATTATTACTAGTAGTCCTAGAGCAGAGGCCCTGACACCAACAGCCCTGTAATTTTTGGCAGGAAATCCTGACTTCCGCGACCCTCCTGCCGTACACCAGGAGTCACAGTTGAGTTGTTCTCCTCTGTTCCCTCCCACCTTCTCCCTCTTGCCCCAGCCCAGCACTTCATGAAGCTCCAGGAACACACCTGATGCCTGGTCAGTGTTGCTGAATTGAACCACTCAAGTTCTGGATCCCTCCCAACCCCATCCCTAGGTCCCTGAACTTCCTCTAAGGATGTGCTGCTCTATCTCTGTCCCCCAGGAAATAGGGCACCAGGGTTTAGATGGTTCCCACTGCAGGAAGTACTTACAAATGCTAAAAAGCCAACAGAATAATCAATCTTTGGGAAACCAGAATCATGAGCAAAGCCAAGGGGATACATCTAAATTGTCTTTTTGTCTCTTGGAAGTCAGAGATGGTCTTTCTTGGGAAGTGAAACCAACGCCCTAGAGATCTACCTGCAGCATCACAGCCCTCCCCGTCTCTGGCCTGTCACCCAACAAATCATGCCAAAGGCATGGGGCTGTGGACTGTGCAGGTGCCTCCCCCAGAACGGCTACCCCAACCAGACACACTTTTGTTGGAGAACACCAGAAGGAACTGCAAGTGCCCACATGTCCTCATCCATTGTAGTAACAGAGCCTGTCAGTGCGGAGGCCCCACATCTGTACAGACAGGCTCACCAGTGTTTACACAAGGCCTGCGAGCATGATGTAAGATGTGTGGCAGTGGGGTTTCCGCTGCATAGGAATTCCTAGGACTAGACCACAGAGCCCGTGCCTTTCTTCTGACAGGGATGCTCTAGAGAGCTGTGAGACTCAGGGCTGGGTGAACCTCTTGGAAACCAGCTAGGGAGTCTCTTTCTCTTCCTGTGTGTCTTTCTAAGGGCTCCTGCTCCTGATGAGCATCCAAGTGGTAACAAATACATGAAGAAAGAAAGCAGCCGCCCTCAACTCCTCTGAGCCACAGACTAGCTTCTAGAACAACAAATCCACATGCGGCGGGGGAGGGGGGGGATGAACGGGCTCAGGCTTGGAGAACACAGAGCCTTTGATGGTCCAAGCTTGACCTTAATTTTGCTGAACTCTTGACCACGATACCTCCTAATAAGTGCCAGTTAAATATGTTGACTGAGAAGTTGCAACTAGTGGAACCTAAGTCTTTGCCATTTTATTCAAAAATGTTTACTTCATGTTTCCCTATTAAATATAAGCAACTTCCCCTTGTATATATTTGAATCACATTCACACAATGTGTTCCCCATCAACATTTGAATTATGGGCACGGGCCCTGAAATGTTAGTTTTGTGCTAAGATAAATACTGGAATAATATTCACTCTGCTTTTGTGAAATGCTCAGCAATTGAAGAGCTGAGCACCATTTGCTTTGTTGAGTAACAAAAGGAGAAGAAGCCCAGGGAAAGAGATCAAAATGGCTTCCCGGGACGCTTCCACCGCTCTGTCAGGGCCTCTAAGGAGGATACACCAGGTTCTCTGGTGACAACAGAAAGTCCCTGAGGCTCCAACTCTAGCCCTGGGGGACTGACAGTGTCCAGTGTGTGTACCAGCCACCTGCCACCACTGTCCACAACTGAAGGGGACAGTGTGACTGAAGCCCCAATACCAAAGCCAACACAAGCGTCATGGAACTCTAGAGAGAAGATGGAAGAAAGAAAGGGGAAGAATGAGATGGAGGTCGGGTAACAACAGCCAGGGAAGAAATCTCCTTTCCCTTCCTGTTGGGGGGCCCTGACCAGGAAAGCCCTGAGCCACCCTGTGCCATACCCCTGTGCCCCCCTCGGGTGGCTCACTCAAAGCTTGCTGCAGAATTCAACAACCTCAGCAACGGTCAGGACACCTGCTCCTCCGCACAGCATGCAGGCAGTGGTTGTGAATCTGGGGAGAGCACTCAATCTAGGCCATGCACAAGTCCGCAGCCTGCCCCACTGCGGTGATGCCTATCCTTCTGGCCATTTCGAGAAACTTCACATACTGCCAGACTGAGTTTGAGGACCTCCAGTTGCCGATGAGGGACCCTGGTGTGATGGTAAGAGGCTACATTCTGCTCATCCTTTCCCTTGGATTAATTTTTTTCTGGCATCACAATCCAAGTTTGTGAGGAAACTGGAGTGTGTATGTAAAGACCCATTTTACAGGTGTGGAAACTGAGGCTCAGTCTCCTCATAGCACCCCACCCCCTCTGCAAAGCTTGGCTACAAGTTGCATCACCAGAGCCTTCCCTCTGGTCTCTGTGAAGTATGAAAAGAGGGGGGCCCAAGCCGTCATAAACAACCTACCCCAAAGCATCTCAGGAATGCCATCCCCTTCACTACAAAATAAGGGATGGCCCTAATTCTCCTCACAGTTGTTACTGCTCTCCAGTTATTAGACTATCATGACCCCTTCCAGTTCAGCTTTTAACCTCAGCAGCCTTTTCAAACACAAAGGACCATGCCCAGCTGAGAGCCACGGACCACAGCCAGGGAGCACCTGCTGCTGTGGCCGCCACCTTCTCACAGCCCCACGTGGCCTTCACCCCCTGGAGCTGGACAAGAACACCGTGGTGCCTGAGACCAGCAGCTTCCCTCCGCTCTGCCAAGCAGGCTCGCTTCTCTGGGGGAAAGCATGGCGCACTTGGCTCTGACTTGGAAAGCATTAGGGTCTGCTCATCTGAGCTCTGTTCAATTACTCCTATTAAATGCATGAGCAAAACGCATAGCTGGTGGCTTGGATTCTTGTTAAGCAAAATAAACGGGTTTCTATTTCAAATTGGAAAACATCTCTAACCAAAGGATCCAGACGAATGAAGTAACTTTAGACCTTTCCCTCTTCCACGGTGCTTCCCTCAGAGGAGAAATGTGCCTGCTTCACCAGAACCCTGGGCCGCTGCTGATCTGCTCGGCCTAAACCCAGCTAATTAAATTAAGTCACTGCCACCTCGCTCCTGACTGGGTGAAGAGGGGGCTCATAAATTATGTTGCCCTGAGCTCCCCTCAAATTGCCTGTCCCCAAAGAGGGCTTCACCATTTGAGACGGCGCATCCAAAAGCAGTGTGAGATGGTGAGGCCCTCATAATTGGTCCTTGTACTTGCCCTGCCGGTGGAGAAATAATGAGCAGCCAAAGCTAGAGAGCTCAGCAATGCAAAGGGGCTTGGGCTCCAGGGCTCAGGCCAGGGGCCAGCCAGGCTTGCCGGCAAGCACAGCAATCCAGGGAGCCACAATGCAGAAGGGCGGCGTTAGAGCCTCCCGGGCGCCATGCGCCATCCTGAACCTACTCCTCTATATACTGTCCTGAACATACTTTTCAGAGCCCACAAGCCACACTAGTAAGTGGTGACCTGGACAAGGGGCAGCCAGCTGATCCTGCAGGTAGTGTCAAGACCTCAGCCTGCACCGTAGGACAATGCGCCACACAGACCCAGCAGTCCTGGGAGAGCAGCGTGGGGCTGGGTGCTGAGAAGGCCCTGGCACGCAGAGCCCCAGAGCGGCAGCTCACATGCCTAGCAGCTCTCAGAAGCTGCCGCAAAGCAAGGAAGAAAAGGAACAGAAATGACCCTTGAGAATCCCATCCAGTCACCCAAGGGACCTTCACGAGCACTTCAAATGCCCAGGGGAGCAGGGGGTGTCCAGATCATGTCTCTGTTTCTCTGTGTTCCCAGCAGAAGTTACTATTTTTCTGCCAAAGCAAAGAGAAAAGCTCTCCATCACTTCAGCAACGGGAGTGGCCCCCATTATGTGCAGGAAAATCCCCTGGGTGTGTCAGGGGGAAGATCAGCAAGGAACGTGCAGGCAGGAAAGTAGAAATGCAGGCAGGCCTGGGATGGGAAGTTTGCAGAGCGCTAATCCCCCTGCACCAAGGGACTGATTTTAACAAGGCAGGCAGTTTGCGAGGCGATGCTGGTTGACTCACATGTGCTGCCGTGGCAGGCTCTCTCGTGCTTTGTTCTGTGTTCAGAGTGTTCACGTTCCAGGCCCTCTGATCAGAACGGGACTGCGCTGGGGAAGCCAGCTCCATTCTGCACAACTCGACTTGAGAGACACTTTTATTGTCACTTCTTTGCGACGCGCTGCCACTCAAGAGGCAGGATGTGGAGGGTAGTTTCAGGTTCCCTCCCCATCCACATCTGCCTCTGCTCCCCTGTGAGCCAGGAGAGCACCCTGGGAAAGGAGCTGAGCCTCTCACCCCACCCCCAGCTGAGGAACAGCCTGATAATTGGGCTGTGCGGATAGGCAAACCCGAAGGCCACGGGGGAGCCAGGGCAGGTCCCTCCCCACGCTGCCGTCTAGAACTGCTCTCCCGGGACTTAGACAATAGCTATAATAGCAGCCATTACAGAGTACCATGCACCAGGCACTGTGCCAGGCACTTTACATGCACCATTTCCTTTAATCCTCGTAGCAACTCTGCGAGGTGGGCACCATTATCCCCTATCACAGACAAAGAAACTGAGGCTTAGAAGAGCTGAGAAAGTTGGCCAAGGTCCCACGGCTGACCACTGAGGAGAGCTGGCTTTCCTGTGCAGGATTAATTCCCAAAGGCTGTTGCCCTCCTGTTGGTCTGCCTCCTGGGTATGTGTCTACTCTCTGGCTGGGCTGGGGGAGACCACTGCTCCGGTGGCTGGACTAGAAAAGATGGGCTCACAGAGCAAGCAGCTAGAGCAATGTCCTCCCCCTTGGCCGAGACCAGTTGCAACATGCTGCTGGGAAGACTGACTCCCGTATGTGCCTTGGACAAAACTGCCACAGTACTCCCACAAACCCCAAGCTGGGTAGCAGCACAGTACCCCACGGAGCCCCAGGGGTCTGGCTCGGCGCCAGAAACAGCAGGGACATCAGAAAGTTTTTTTCTTCTGTTCCACCCCACCATGTTTACCACGAGGCTGAAGACAGCAGGCTAGGCCACTTTGTGAGTCAACAGAGGGGTGTGGGTGACGCCAGGAAATGGAGCTGAAAATTGACCTTCTCCCGGGAGTCACTGCTGACATAGCACTGGTCGTGTGGCATGCATTGGCCAATGGCTTAATACACTGTAAAAAGGGGACAAGACACCTGCTCCCGTGTGTGTCGTGACCAGCATTGGAAAACCCACCAGTCTCCCTAGTAAGGGACACCAGTTGACAACATCTCACGAAGCCTTCACCATGATCGAAGCTGAGCCCAAGCGAGGGCCACCTGATGAGGTGGCCACACCCCTCCTCAGCCTTCATCATTGCTCTCAGCCCACCTAGATAAACACATGCTGAGTGACACTCACTTTGAAATCCAAATCTAGAGACGAAATCCCGGGGTTGTCAGGAATCATCACACAGGACGGAGCATGACTTCCAGGGTGTGGCCACCCCCAGCCAAAGCAGCTACATCTGCTAGCATTTCATCAACATGGTCAAGTTTGACTTTCAGCTGACCTTGAAATTCAGGCTCCAGCAGAGAAAAGGTGTGGGTAGGGGGTAGGAGCCGAGGGAACGTCACGAAAGGAAGCAGAAATAAAGCAAGCTGGGACTGCTCTGTGTCCCCCCAAATTAAAACCAAATGAACATATCAAAGAGCCTTCCCTCAGCTGTCTGGGCTCTAACACATCCTTGCTTTAATCAAGTCCTTGAGAGAGAAAGCTTCAGGTGCCCACAATTTCCTACCTGCTTTCCCGGCCCATCTAGGCCTGCGCCTGGGAGCTGTTGGGGCCCCTTTCTCAAATACACAAGCCCTTCTGGGGTGCCCTCTCCCCAAGCTATGCCAGACTCCCTGGGTGCTGACAAGGCATCTGGAACCTTAGCCAATCAGGCCCTGAGAACAGAAGCTGGTAATTTGTGGAAGGCAACAGAGGGCAACTCCACACGGGTCCTGGCTCAGACAAACCAGACCGCTCAGGACACAGCTGCCACAGGGTAGGCAAAAGACATCGGGGAGCACCAAGCAAAGCTCGGGGTGCAATATTGCCTTCTACCCCCTGATACTTCCAGAGGCGGGAGACAGGGAGAGCCCCTGATAGAGAGGCAGGAGGCCTCCCACACTTACTGTGCACCAGGCCACTTCTACCCCTCACTTGAGCCCTAGACGCCTCCACAGCACAAGACTAGAAAAGATACAAATAATGAGCCTTTCCCCCCATACCCTGGACATTTACAGACAGATGTGTGCCTAGCTTCTGATTTTATCAAGACTCTTCATTTCAGCCTGACAAGAGCCCCTAGGGGGTAGGACTATGGAGGACCCTTTTCGGAGAAGGGAGGTGAGCTTCCCAGGGCCACACAGCTGGCTGGCATGAGACTTCATGCTAGGTGCCATGCCAGGCTGCCGCACTGCCCCATGGGGCCATCCACCTCTGGCATCCATTCATCAATTCTAAGATAGCTGTGGTGCCTGTGCCTAGGGATTGTCCCCAGGAGTAATCACGGCACCTGTGTTCTACAGTAACCCTCCGAGAACCAGAGCAGAGGGAAGGCTGGTGAGAAACAGGAAGTCACAAGAGTGAGAGCCATTTTGAGAAGGCGGTGACTTTGCTCCCCAGCCCCATCCACAGGAAAGAGTGCCAGCACTTGCTGAGGGCTAGCTAGCTTCCAAGTGTTTCCCACCATCTTGTCAGTCAACTTCCATGAGCTGCTGAAGAGGGAAACTGGATCAGGGCATCCCTAATGCATCAAAACTTCTCAAGGGCTGATGTGACAGATGAAAAATTCCACACGACACATGTGTTGGTCATGGTCAAGACACAAGCGCATGTGCCTTACAATGTCTGAGATTTTATACTGTATAGGAGAAGACTTCAACTTGAGTTCTCACTCCCAAGACTCTATATCTATGCAACTATTCAAAAACTAACTGTGATCCAGAATACTCCTGAGCCACTTTGGACAGGGGATAGTTAACCTGGATTATAAAACTCATTTTATACATTCTTTCCTTCTTCGCTCTAGAAATGCAATTGTTCTGATGTAGCCGCTGGACACAAAACTGGGGCTCAGAATCCATGACTTACCCAAGGCCTTACTTCAAGTTCAGGTACAACCCAAGCACATGAGTGTCATGAGGTCCCACAAATAGTCCTGGGCTCATCATCCCTTCCGCTAGAGGCTTCCTTCTGGTGAGGTGCTCCTGTGGCACAGTCTGTGCGAGCATCTCCAGCATGTTACTAAGGCATCTGTGGCCAAAACCCAAAGAAACGACTTCAGGAGACGGACATCCTGGCTCACAGTTCCAGAAGTGTCCATCCATCGTGGCAGGGGGTGCGGAAGAGCAGAACCGCTCACACCGAGGCAGCCAGCAAGCAGAGAATGGGAACTCAGGAAGGGTCAAATATATAGCAAAGGACATGAGCCCAATGACCTGCTTCCTTTAACCAAGTCCCAACCCTATTTTTACCACTTCCCCCAAGTCCTATAATGAATACATTCTGAGGTTAATTCTTTCATTCGGTCAGTGCCCCTAGGATCCAATCACTTCCGGAAAACCCATCGACTCACAACCATGACCCCAGACCACCAGACTGTGGGGAACATTTTCATTTCCAAAGCATAACATCTAGGAAAATGCTATGTGTGCTCTGACCTCCCAGTCAGTTTACCGGGCTGGCAGTAGAGCCATCCTACCATGGGGTGCTGATGGGGCTGTCTCGGGTTTGTTCATGTGTAGTTGGACAGCTCTGATGCAGCGGAGTCTATAAGGCATCTCACAGAAGAGGCTGCTATCTCCCAAGGTCAGCTCACCGCCACAGCCTGGGGCCCCCCCCATAAGTGGACAAGTCCAAACCAGCATTCCCGTAGCTCCAGACCAGATCAGCAAGGCCAGCTCTGTGAGACCCCCATACACACATGTGCTCTGTGGGGCTTTTCCTCCAGACATCCTCGAGCTGTGGGCACATTAAATCCTCTTCACACAATCAACCAAGGATGGTCGAGTGATAAGTCTCTCTAGGTCAGCCAGACCTTCAAGCTCACAATCCTTACCCCTAAACCCTCACCGAGGCTGCTACCAAAAAGCAGCCATGGCAGAACCACAGGCTTTCAGGCCAGATCACCTGGTTCCAATCTTGCTCTCACCTGAGCCTATATGAGGATCAATGTCATCACCTGCAAAGTGGGTGCCACAGAGCAGGGTGCCAACGAGGAGGCGGGGTGGGGAACTTGGGAGGTGGCCTCAAACACAGGAGGCACAGCATTTATTGTGAAGGCAACAAACACTAGACACAGGATGGATGGAATTGCCAAATAAGGCCTATTACCCAGAATCCCCTTGTGCCACACTAGTCCTGGCAGGGGATTTGTAATTGAGTGGTGTGGGGGAGGTAAGAATGATACCAGGAAAGGAAAACGCATAGGATAGTCAAACTCAGCATTAAGCACCCACTGATAATAGGATCACTCTGTGTGGTGCCCTGCTCAGTGGGCCTCCCTACCAAAGGCAGATGGCCAGCCTGCCCCACAGGCCCTAATCCCCTTGGAGGTTCATTTCCAAGGTTCTGGGTCACTGTTTGACTCTGATATGAGGAAAACCCTGAACAAGATTCAACCCTCACACAGCTGTGTCCTCCTGGTCCTAACCCTGGCCCTCGGGCTATGATGCAGAGTCCCCGTCTCCAAATTCTGCATTATCTCTGCCCAGCTCAAGGATAACCCCTGCCACCCACCAGAACACTGTGCATTCTCCAAGCCCTGGCTGGGAATGTCTGTCCTGAGGCAGCACGTGGAGGGAGACTTGAATAGAACAGGAGACCTGCTAGCCATGAGAACTTAGGGATGCAGGAGATCCCACATGCGTGCCCAACAATACCTTCCTTTAACCAGGAGTCACTAGGAGCCTCTCTCAAGTGGTCAGACAGGCCTTGAGCTCCTGGAGATGTACCGTGACTGTTTCAGAGGTGGCCAAGGCTAGCTCTCCCCCACTTATGAACCCCTTAACATGCTGGGGAGAACCTAGTTCACTTCTCTGCTGCTGTGATAAATACTGACCAAAAGCACCCTAGGGAAGGAAAGGGATTGCCTCATCTTACAGGGTAGAGTCCGTCCAGGGCAGGCACTCTAAACAGAGTCCTGTCCTGATGGAGGCAATTCCTCCTCTGAGCTTCCCTCTTCCCAGGTGTGGCTAGGTTTGTGTCAAGTTGACAGAACTATGACAGGAGGCTGGAGAGATGGGCTAGTTCTGTGCTGGGTTCAAGCCGTTAGTCTAGCTTTAACCAGTTTCTAGGAAGCTCTTGGACCTCAGCATCCTCAACCGAAACTAAGAGCTGGGGGGAGTGGCAGGACCGTGTGAGATGCAGAGATACAGGATCATCTGGCAGGTGCATGGGGGCCGTGCTCCCTGTACCCTGTGCAGGCCCAGTGGCCTCCGCAGTCCAATGGCTTCCTGACAGTTATTGGCAGGGCCTCACTACCAGCAATGAGCTGGGGGAAGGGGAGAAGAAAGAAAAAGCCAATTTTGTTTCCTAGGGAGAAACGATTGCTGACAGCTGTCCATAGGAAAGCGGAGGCACGTGCCACGTAATCTAAACTCAAGCGGCCCAGGTCTCCGGCAACCCAGAGATGAGCTTGTTAGAAGGCACTGGATCCCAGCCGTCTCCCTTGACAGCCTCCTTCCCCTAATACATGCGGCAAATTGGCAACCTGTCCTCCGGCATTTGCATCCCATGTCCCTGGAGGGAGATATCTCTATTATTCTGTTTTGGATAAAGGAGGCTGTTTGAGATGACAGGTAGCATGTGCCTCTTTAATAAACCACACAAGCAGTAGAAGAGGGCCAGGATGTGGAAAGGGACTTGACAAATAGGTAGATTTGCAACCCGGGAGCATTAACAGGGCCAGCCAGAGCGGTGGGCAATGGAAGGTTGGGGCCATGAGCTAAATCACCCTTGTTACTCTGGTTAACCATCTCCATGCTGGAGACACTGTCTACCCACAACCAACCCGGCAGACTCTGGAAATGAACTCACACACTGACACTGCTTTCTGGCCCTGGCCTTACAGGCTACAACTTGATTCTCTGAGCTCATCGCCTGCCATGGTGCGGTGAAACTTCCCAGTAGTTTGAAGATCTTTGAAGACAGGTCCCTGCT
This sequence comes from Peromyscus leucopus, assembly GCF_004664715.2. Taxonomy (NCBI): domain Eukaryota; kingdom Metazoa; phylum Chordata; class Mammalia; order Rodentia; family Cricetidae; genus Peromyscus; species Peromyscus leucopus. The sequence continues at coordinate 8,163,762 of NC_051067.1, forward strand.
CTTCCCTCAGCCCTATCCCACTTTCTTCCAGTGCTAAATCTGCTACTGTTCTCACCATAACCCCAGTTATAAGGAAAACAAGCTTTTACTCAGTGTTGACCATGGACAGCTAATGCCCTGCTCCTAGGCTTAGGAACTCATTCCCCTCTGGTACCCTCTGCCATGAGTATTTGCTCCACTGCACAGCTTCCCATAAGATCTTTCTTGCTGGCTCTCTCTTCTCTCCATTTATTCAATCCAGAGGAGCACAGTGGTTTCTGTCCAGCAGTGTACTAGTCTGCGTTTAACAACCAGGTCTCAGGGAAAACAAATTCCTGCCATGGTGCTTATTGATTCCTGTGGTATAAATATTCCCACTAGGGCTGATCTTGTTTCCAGTGAGATGTTCTTAACTTCAAAATTGGAAAGGAATATGCATGACCTATAATGCAAGCTCCTTCCAGTACCCTCCCTATTCTATTCCTCCTTGCAGTCTTCCCATTCCCCTCCACCCAAGGAAAAATACTTCCACCCCTGTGATTCAGTGAATACATACAAACATACAAACCCCTTCCCCTAGCCAACATGCTCGCACACCGCTACCCATGAGAGCAAGGCTCTTCACCTCACACACTTAGGACTTGGACCTCCAGATTATAAGGAGCCCTCGAAGCCTGGGGTTGTATTCCAGCAGTGTTTTATGCTTCAGTTTGCACCTCTGTGAATGGCCGTCCTAGCTCACAAAGGTGGTGATTAAAGGATGACGTGTTATGCCACACCTGGTGCATGCTAGACGCTGAATTATGTCAGCACACTTCCTCCTCAAACTCACCTGCCCATGGCATCTTGGACTAGAATGCCATCACTTCCTTGCCCAGGGATCTTGCCATACTGCTGAGAGCTAATGGATCAGGACTATGTTTGCTTCACAGGGATGTAGAGATGCGCTGTGGTGGAGCCAAGAAAGAGCCATGAACTGTACCCCAACCCCACTTCCTCCAATGCCAGCTCCTGTGATGCAGCCAGTGTGCTGGAATCATCTGAGGAGACCGACAAAGGTGTCTCACCTGGGTCCTCTGTCTTGCTTTAATATATCTAGGATCTCACCTGAACACAAACATTAGCTTTTCTTTTTAAATCTCTACAGATTATTCTAATGTACAGTCAAGACTGAAAACCCTGTGAAGACTAAGGGCATGTATGTGAGAAGCTTGCTGCCAGGGGGCTCTGGCATGTATATTGGTGCCCCATGTCCCAGGCCAGCAAACCCTGGGGCTGGAGTGACCCATAGAACTGATGCTGTAGAGAAGACCCCTCCCCAACCCAAAGAGTCCAAGTCTGGGTGATCTACAAGGGGTTCCTGCTCAAGAATGCTGAGGCGTATCCAATCCCCAGAAGCTACCACCGTGCCTAGACCCTCCTGTCCCAAGAGCCAAGATCACACTGCGGTCATGGGAAAAGCACCCTGGGTATTCTACACAGTGGCTCAAACCAAGGTTTCAACTACCCACAAGCACAGGCGACTAGGGCTGATTTGCCAACTTCAACCAGAAATGGTCTTCTGAGCACTCTGGACACATAGCCAAAATCCAAAGCATCTTCTCAAAAAATGGAACAGCAATGCTGACTCTCAATGAGTTCTCTAGTTCCGTGGGATGTCAATGGGAAAAGGAGGAGGGGCTGAATTCCATTCAAATACTTGGAAGATGAGAGTGAATCAACTCATTTACTATAGGACTTTCAAGGAGCCACTGAAATAATACTGTGGCATGAAGAATCTTCCAGACTGGAAGGTGCAATACTTCCCCAAATCACTAGACTGTGGGGACATTTGCTCACAGCATCTCCAAGGCCAGCGGCATTCCAAGTATGACAAACTTTGGAAAGTGCACACAGCTAACACACCCTGCCTCTAGATGAGACACAATCCCACCAAAGGATGGTCACCAACAGGAAAAGCTGCCATGGAAGCAGCAGGGAGACTTTAGGCCAGGATCCACTCTAAATCCCACAAATAGTGTAGAGCAGGCTTGGGCAAAGCGTGGATTATGTAAATACGTATTTAGGGACTTTTTAAACACAGATTATTCACCCAATTAACTCTAATGGCCCCTCAGAGCTGAGAGAAACTATTGTGTAAACATGTGGGGCTGAATGTGGCCTTGGCCCCAAGATTTCCTCAAAAGACCAGGTTTACGAGTCCCCCATAAGGGTTCCCTCCGGGCCCCAACTTGGCAGATAAGTTCATTGCTCGGAAGGGAATTCTTACCTAAAATTTGGAAAAGACAAGAAGAAAAAGAAGGACCCAGTGCTTTGTAAGTGAGCAGGGAACTCTCTGAGTAGGTTTTATACGCATTTTCATTTACCATAAAGCACATGTCATATGGTACAGGGCATCCAGCAGCCTCTGGTCACCTAACTCTTCCCCAATAATGGGAGAAATGGCCGTTGCTCTCCAGCAGCCGTTACACGCGTTCTAAATGTCCCCCAGGATACTACACGACTAGTTGGGATTGCAGACCCACTCTTGCTTTGGTGGGCTAGAGAAGTTCCACACCCAGCTGGCCAACCCACCAGCCCAACTGTGGGTGCCTGCAAGAAGTCACACCTCTTCCAGGAGTTAGGTAAGTATACCTACCCAACACGAGGAGACTCATCCATGGTCAGATCAGCCAAATGGTAAGAGACGGGGCTAATTTTACAAACTTCACTGGGAACAAGTGTCCCAGGATCCTCCTGAACACTCGGGCTGTGGTGGTCTCAGTGAGAACGGCTGCCTTAGGCACAGGTGTTGGCATGCTTCGTCCCCAGTTGATGGAATGTTTGGGAAGGACCGGTAGGTGTGGCCTTGTTGGAGGAAGTGTGTCTCTGGGGGTGGATCTTAAGGTTTCAAAAGCCCACTCCAGGCCCAGTGTCTCTTTCTCTCTCTCTCTCTCTCTCTCTCTCTCTCTCTCTCTCTCTCTCTGTGTGTGTGTGTGTGTGTCTCCTTCCCTCTGCCTCTCTCTCTGTCTCTCTGTCTCTCTCTCTCTCACTCACTCTCTCTGTCTCTCTCTCTCTCCCTTTCTCCCTCTCTCTCTCTGCCTACTACCTGATGTAAAGCTTTCAGTTACTGCTCCAGCACTATGCCTGTCTGCTTCCTGCCATGATGATCATGGACTAACCCTCTAAAACTCCCAATTAAATGTTTTCTAAGAGTTGTCTCAGTCATGGTGCCTCTTCATAATAATAGAACACTAACTAAAACAGAGGCCAGGCCAAGAGTTTAAGTGTCAATCCATCAGCCCTAGTCCTCCCTCAGCCCTGGTCAGCTCTCCACTTACCTTGATAGAAGAGCTGTTTGCCACCCTTTCTGTGGAAGGCTTCTATCCATTGTCTACTTTTTGGGAAGGTAAATGTGTCTTTGCTTACATTGGCTCAGAACCCTCTCTAGCACTCACTCACAGCTGATGCCTACTGGGTTCCTGCACCCAGCTGCCTGCAACTGTCTTCCTTCCTATCTGTCCAAGTCACCGTCCCCTTGCCCCCCAGATCTCAGCTCCAGGATTACTTTCTCTCAGCATCCTGCGCTGAACCCCAACTAGCCAAGCTCTCTCAAAACAGCATCTTCTTTTGGGAGTGGATTCCAAGGCAACATCCTGCCTGGTGTCCAGCACCCAGCCCTCAGTGAAGGAACAGCAGGCATGTCCTGGGCACATTGCACCCACGTCTCCCTCCGGGAAGCCCTTCCCAACAGTCCTGGGCTTAGCCCCCTATTAAGTGCATTATAAACTGGTAGCAAATCAGATTTTGAACCCACGTCTTGTTGACCCCAACACCCATGCTTTTTCTCAAGCCTTGAGGAGTCTCACTGGACAGTTGGGGCCTAGTCGTACTGATAGATAAAGGAGACAAGGAGGGTCCAAACAGAGTACTCGGCATGCGCAGAAGCATGTCTACATAAGGCCAGCAGCAAGTACAGAATGCAAATGCTCCATGGGCTGGCGGAGGTTCTGAGAACAGGGACCAAGAATTCAGAGCTCCCTTTGGAGGCCCAGCATCACTGCATGCCAACCTTGGGCCTACGCACTACCCTGGATGACAGCAAGCCATGAACTTCAGCCTGCCCTCCGTGCCAGAGCCCGTCGTCTGCTGCTTCGTCACTCTAACAGCTGCGGCCTGTTTAGAGCTTTTAGAGATCCTCACAGATCACCAGCCGGCCCAGCGAACAAACAAGCAGCAAATGGAGGGCACACCCAGGACACAGCTCTGGAGAACGGAGTCCGAGTTAGCATCAGCAAGTCCTGTCTCTTTAGGACCTACAGGGAGAACATCTGGCTTCTGGCACGAGCAAGTCTGTGGGGACTTGAAAGGAGGATGAGAGTCCAAAGGGGGTCCTTGAAAATAAACCTCACCCACTACTTTATCCCAAATCCTCAGCCTTCCTCCAGGAAGCTTTCCAGAGTTTAAGACAGCAGTTGAGCCCCCTGGCCATTCAGCCAAAGGTGCCCCTCCCACGCTTTGCCCTCTCACCCACTGCCCATGCACCCCTTTCCCACATCACAGCAGAAGAGAATGCTGCCAGATTTTAACAACAGTTCCAAGCCACCCTGTTAATCGCCACCCTCAGCATTTCCCACTGGCCCATGGACACTGCAGCTTTTCCAGGGTGAAAACTCCTAAAAGGGCTGAGACGGTCCTGCTTCACCCCTTGGGGTGGCAGCCAGCATGCACAGGCAAGCACTTAATGCCCACTGAGGCCTGAAAACCTCTCAGATTCTGATGAAGTATTGGCTAATTCCAAAACAACCAGCAACCAACACTGCCTTGGGGCCGGCTGTGCACCAGACACGGAGAACACGAGATGGTGGGAATCGGCGTTTGTCACCTAATTGGCTCAACCAGACTTCAGCTCACAAAGGAGCGAGGTGCAGCAAACAGCATTACATAGCAAAATGAAGGTCGAGAGAGGGAGCAGCTTGGGCACCATCTGGATGATGCAGAGGAAAGCTCCGAGCCTCCGGGAGAGGGGAGAGCCAGGCTGGGGATGAGGCTGGGAGAAGGGACTTCACAGAGCCAGAAACCAGCCAGATGACGGTGTCAGGAGGACTGCCAACACAGCTGGCCGACGTGGGAGAAAAGTCCGTGGATAGGGAAGGTTCGGGCCAGAAACGGCACCACAGACCACAGCCAGGTGGATCCATGGTTGGCCCAGACATCACTGTCTGCCCCAAAAATCCACAGCTCTGGTGCATGTGTGTCTGTGTTGGGTTTTTTTTTTTTTTGTGTGTGTGTGTGTGTGTGTATGTGTGTGTGTGTGCACGTACACATACAACATATACATGCTTATGTGCCATACCACTGGCCAAGAGGATTATGTAAATCTGAGGCTGGGCCTTCGCTCCCATGGGAACTAGCTAGCAGGCAGCACTCTAGGCTCTCAAAGTACAACTAGAAGGTGCCAATCTCAACAGTGATGCTTATCTTGTTCTTGGCAAATGCCCATGGTGTCAGCCACCAAGGCCATAGGAACAAGAAGGTCCAGACAAGGAGCCCCATCACATCATGCTACCAACACCTTCCTAGCATTGTTTAGCAAGGCCCATGCTCGGAGCCATGCCGTGTTCCAGGAGATTAGCTGTCGCTCTACCCAACACCCCCAACCTTCTGTCACTGACAGCCAGGAGCTGGTCCAACTGCAGTGCTTACTCAACAGCCTTGTTACCATCTGTGGACTTCAGAGCATTCCCAAGCTCACCACAGCATTGGGGAAAGTTGTCACTGCTGTCCTCAGAGCAGAGGACTTCGGGGGACGATCGTTCCCTCTCTGGGAATCAGCTCAATCATCTAAACATGGCAGACTTGGATTCTGTGATCGTTAGAACCAACACTTTCTACAACACTAAGATCCAAGGGAACCATAGCATTCCCATAGACCCAGCAATAGGGCGGAGTTCACCTGGGCCCCACCACAGCCTGCTCACTTCTCTGAGGAAGGAAGGCTGGCCAGCCAGCTGTGTCTGCAGAGGGACTCGCCTGTGGTAACGGCTCAGCACACACAACCCCATCGCCATGCCAACAGGTGGGCTCTGTTTTGAAACTGATTGGGGAAGCAAGGCCAAATGGGCACATCCCAGACTCGGGCCTCCTCTAGCCATGCCTGTGGACTAGAGACTTAAGAGTTCAACCGTGTGAACTGAGGGCCAGCTAACATTCTGTGATATTCTCTAAGCTCCCTCACCCCCCTGCCCCAGAAGACAAAGAAAGGAATCTCCAGGAGCAACATAAGGCTCAGAGTCTGGCCAAGGACATAAGAAAGCCATTCATAAAGTAAGAAATCCAAAATGGCTACAAATAAATGTAAACAGGCCCAATAATAGTCTACGGCCCTACTTCAACAGAACTCCTAATCCACAGTTTCCACTGTTTCAGTGACTCACAGTCAACCAAAGTCTGGAAATACTAAATGGAAAAGTCTAGAAATAAACAATTCCAAATGTTTTAAATTGTGTACCACTTCATTCTCAGTGGCATGAAGAAATTCCACGCCATTCCACACTCTCTCACCTGGCACATGACTCACTTTTTTGTCCACTGCATCCACAAAGTCCACACTACTCACCCATAGTCACTCTAAGTAACTAGCTTAGCATCGGCTCAACTGTCATGGTGTCCTACCTCAGCACAAGAGTAAGGATGCCGGCAGTCACATTTCCCAAAGAGAAGGTATGGGTAAAAAGGTTACTAAGCATTATTTTGAGAGCGAGGGAAACCACGTTCCATAGTCTTTATTATGATGTAATTCTTCTATTTTATTATTACTCACTGCTGCTAATCTCTTACCATACCTAATTTATAAATTAAATTTTGAGCTGGAGAAACAGTTCAGCAGTTAAGACCAATCATCGCTCTTGCAGAAGACCCTAGTTTAAGTTCCGGAATGGATGTTGGGCAGCTCACAACTGCCTGTAACTCCAGCTCTTGGGGGGATCTGACGCCATCATCTGGTTTCCATGGGCATCTGCACTCACATGCACATACCTACACATATACACATAATTAAAAATAATAAAATAATTTAAAGTTTATCAAAGTTTATATATATAAAGGGTCTGGTGCTATCCATAGTTTTAGGCATCCAGTAGGTAACTTAGAATCTTTATTTCCTCATGTTAAGAAAACTATCATCCCAGATTGGCAAAGATAAAAAGATTAACAAAGCCAAGTTGGTCAGGATTTATGGAGAGACAGGAATTCTTCTTCAATGCCAGTGTCCTATATTGGGAGAATTTGGTATTGTTTTCAAAATGACAAGTATGCAAAGCCTAGCAAAGAGATGTGTCTCCACGGATGTTTGCTGAAGTTTGCTCACGATAAAGAAAAGTCATAGACAGAAACCTAAATGCACATGAAGGGAAGGAAGGCTTCCCAGAACCACTCTGGTAGTCACTGGACACCGGAACCCTGTCAATCCACATGGCTCTGCTTCCTGAGTGCTGGGATTAAAGGCGTGCAATACCACCACCCAGCACACATGAGATTTTTATGGCTTTTTATTTTAATAACTAAGAACCATAAAGGACAACTCTGGTCCTCGTGTATCTAAGGAGACCCCCCACTCACCCCAACAGTTCTGCCAGCTGAAATTACAAATGTCTGAGCTACCCATGTGTGCCCTGACAACATCCTCTCACTTGCCTGGGCCCCTCCAATGGCCCCTCTGGGCTTTCCCAGACCCCATCACCTTGACTGATACTTCATTGTGATTTTAACTCCCGAAACAGACTGCTTGGAACACAGAAGAGGCCACCCAGCAGAAGGCAGTAAAGGGGAGGTAGAATGGAGCCCAGGGACCAGTCATCATCTCAGGCACCCATCACTGAGCACCAAGGCACACAACACTTTCCCTGCACAGCATGTCAGTCGTTATTGAATGGATGAGGAACCTGGCTGTAAGGAAACAATGAGCTACCCAAAGCCACACAACTGGCAAGCTGAGATTCAACTGCACACTTTGCAATTCCCAAGTCCACACTCTTAAGCATTGCTGTCCAAGAGAGGGCAGAGAGTTGGAAGTCAGCAAATGCCACAAGAGCAAAAGCAAGATGTAATCTGGGAGGTGAGGGCATGTTTGAGCACAACCCTCAGACAAGAAATGAAAATATTCTATTTTGCTCACTGGACATAGTCAGGGTATGTGGGGGGTGACAGAGAGAGGCATCTACTGGACCCTGGAGACCAATCCAGAGAACAGGCTGCGTATGTCCAAAGAGGATGGCCTCCAGCTCTAGAACAGAAGGAAGGAGAGCCTACAAATCACACTCCGATTACCATATGCCCCAGTGGTGAAGAGTCAAGGCGTGTACTGTGCTTTCCTCCATCTTAGTCTAAGAGACTATCCATCCATGCCAGGTTAACTGGCCTGTACTGAGGTCTCAACACTGAAGTCTGTTCAGCATGTAGATGAAGCTGAGTGGCTTGGAGTCACGCCACCCCCTGGGTAGAGATCCCACACCACAGCTCAGATATGCCTGGGTGCATTCACTGTTCTGGCCATACCTGAGATCTCTGGACCACCTACTTCTAAGCTTTTGCTTGGAATCTACCATTGATCAGCAGAGAACACAGGTCTCCAGGCCACAGCAGGGCAGGGAGAAGGCAAAAGGAATCCAGACCATGGACGAATCTAGAAAGGATTTAGGATATAAATCTGAATATCCAGGGGTTCCTCAGACCTTCTCTAAGAAGATCGTAGCAACATGGACCTCTGTTGAAGCAGAGGTTCTGAACCCCTAGAAGACTATAACATAGACAGGCAGGAAAGGCTGGGTGCCAGGGCCTACTGTGTCCCAGTTCTGAGCATGCTTGCCCCTGAGAAGAAACAGCGCCACTTGTAAAGGCCCCGTCAATGGAGGAAGGATCCCTGCAGAGGGTGCTGGAGGGGTCGGAGCTCACTTCAGCTTTGGATAGCTAGAGCTTGGGAGTGTTCCAAAGGTCAAATGTGGGAAACAGGCAAAGTCAACTTGGGAATTCAGAGAGGTGACTGCAGGGCAGGCCCACCTTAGAGAAGGGCCTTGCCCAGAAGCAGCAGAATCCGTCACGGTTGCCACAGAAACAGTAGCCACCTGAGCATGTGAGGGGCGGCAGGTAGGACATGAAGAGCCACTGAGAGGGCAGGGACAGGATTGCCTCCTGGTTCTCCCGGATGGGGAAAATCGAGGGCTGGGGCACGTACACACGACAGAAGAGAAATCGATGCCCAGATCTGGTGTCAGGGGATAATGACAGGACAGTAAAGCACAGGCCCCTCCGTGTGTCCCAGTGCTCACTTCCCAGGAGAAGACTTCCAAGCCTGCAGAGGAGAACCAGGCCACAGAGCCCCACCACACAGTGGCCCTAGGGACAGCCAGTCACCTCTGTGGGGTTTGCAGTCCTAGACTTACTGTGGCCAGACAAGCAGGGGAACATGAGCAAAAGGGGAGAGTCAGCCTGGCAGAGCCCAGTGGGGCCAGACCCAGACAGAGGCCATGTCAACCATCAAGAGCCATGTGGGGAAGGTGAGACGGCCCCAAGGGTAAAGGTGCCTGTCACCAAGCCTGACAACCTGAACATGATCCCAGGTCCCACATGGTAACAGAGAGAACTGACTCCTCCAAGTAACCCTTTAATTTACACACACACACACACACACACACACACAAATAATAATAATAATAATAATAATAATAATAATAAGAAGAAGAAGAAGAAGAAGAAGAAGAAGAAGAAGAAGAAAGAATCGTGTGGAAGCAGTGTGGGTACCCCCATCCTCCCCAGGCTAATAATCAGACCCTTCTTGTCTCACCCATCCCTTAGTCTACATGGCCCCATGTCCTTGGAGGACAACAGGTCCAAGGCATACCCACACGGGGGCATGACATGCCCTGTTGTGTTGTGCACACATTGTTGTATACATCTTAACCACCTTCAATGTCGCGTCTCCAAGCTGCATGCCATGTGCAATTGTCCAGTGAGAGAACCTAGAGTTAGTGTCAAAGGTAACGGGGGCCACACTTCCAGGTCTGAGGAACTGCTGGGTTCTGATCTGGTGGTAAATTAATAGTCATCCCATGTACCCCGAAATAAGCTGTTATCATCCCAGTTTACGAGAGAGGAAACTGAGTTACAAAGAGGTTAGGTCACTTGCCTAGGGTCACACAGTTAGAACATGGTACAGCCAGTACCGGCTACTTTTAGCTATAGCGCTATAGAAATCAAGGCCAGAGGAAAGGAAAGCACCAAGGACAGAGACCACAGCCAAAAGCTAGGAGCCTTTGAGGCCTACTCAAGCAAGAGGAAAGGGGATCAGGGATCAGAGTCTGCACTGCATACAGGAAGTGCTCCGTGTGTGCACGAGTCAGTGACCCAAGGAGCAGGCGATAACACCACACAGCCGGTGGGCACAGAAGGGGGGTGTGCTCAGCTGAGCCTCACATGTCCAACTGTTTAGACACTGCCAGACCTAGCCTGTCCCAAAACACTGGACCCAGGGCTCAATCCTGGACGAGCCTGCCAGGAAAGGCCTCATCCCACTCTGCTAGGCTTCAAAACAGCCGCTTTCTCTCCATCCACTGGCTCCTCCTTTCTGCCAAGTTCTCCGGAGTGCAAAAGGGATCTGCTTCCCAAATAGCTCTCACTGTGCCTAAGTGCACACTATAAGATGTTGCCTATTTATAACTGCGAATTCCCCCAGAATCAAACAAGACAAAGAAAAGTGGACACTCCATATTGCCTTTGATTTTGTTTTAAATAAGAGCTCAGAATTGCATCCTCGACTGTATCCAAGCTACTCCTTTTCCCCATATATGGCCAGATCCACTGTTTGCCAGGGCAGGCCATGTTTTCCTTATTAAGCAATATACAAAGTTAGCAAACAGAGTCTGCTCACTGCCCCATATCCCAAGCCCAGTGGTCACAGCTAGAGCAGGGGCCTGACCAGGCTGCAGGACATTGCAGTCAGGCACAGACCAGAGTACTGGGTGAGGACCCAGGGGCTGTCACAATGTGCTCACCCAGTGGGGACCCTGAGCATCAAAAATGTACAGCCTGCCAGTCCAGGCTCTGGGAACATTTATGTGGAATCCTAAAACAGCAATCAGGTACAGCCAGGTTCTCCCTGTCTTGTGGAGAAGCAGAACAGACACAGAGAGCACACTGGGTCAAGGTCATCCAGCTGGGAGGGTAGAGGTGGAGAGGTCCGTTTCTGTCTGACCTCCCAATCCATCTGTTCACTTCCTGTGAGTCTCTTCCCTCTCTGGGCTTAGTTTACTTAGTTTACAGTCAGAAGGTTATTTCTCCAGCCCCTCCCGATCCCACAGACTACTTGCTCTGCTATAGGCAGCAGACACTGGGGCCAGGTGGTCAATGCAATGGATAGACAGTCACAGGTATAGGAAAGCAGACTCCTACCTCAGCCCGAAGTGGACTGCCAAGGCCTGTCTAGCATGCGGATCAGTCCCACCCCTCCCTGTTCAGGGCTTCATGGTTCACAGAGCATCCTTGATCTCCCTAAGCCTACCTTCCTCCACAACCCACATCCTGCCTATGGCCTGCCGTCTGAGCTTCACATATCTGACTGTGATTGCCAAGCCTCTCATATTTGACACCAAGGATACATGGAGCTCCGGGAAAATACCCCTCTCAAGTGCCTGGACCTGGTGCAGCCTGAAACAACAGAATCCATGCTCTACCCGGCATCTTCAGAAAATGTAAAAATAACCTGACTTCTCCAGGGAACCTGCTTTGCCTGGGAGATGCAGACCGAGCCTCTGGGATGGGTACTGAGCCTGCATGCTTAACCAGCACAGGATTTCACGAGGACAATGATGAGATCCACCACTCAGGACAATACGCACTGGCTTCTCCCACCCTCCCACCTCACAACATTGCCCACTTCCTATCTCTTCCCCTCCTACATACACAGACCCAAACCTGTGGCCTAAGGATGGGCCACAGGCCCGTGACTTTCCCTTGTAAATTGTACTCTCTAATGTGTTATCTATTAACTGGACAACAATGAACACAACCAACCCCACGTTAAGGTGCTTTTTATACCACCAGGAACCGCAGTACTACTTACTCTACGTGGATCTAGAACAGTGGCTCTCAACCTGTGGGTCGCGACCCCACAGGGGTCACCTATCAGATATCCTGTATATCAGATACTTGCATTATGGTTCATAACTGTAGCAAAATTGCAGTTTTGAGGTAGTGATGGAATAATTTATGGTTGGGGGTCACCACAACATGAGGGACTGTAGTAAAGCGTCACAGCATTAGGAGGGCTGGGAACCACTGCCTAGAAAGTAGATCCTAACCCTCTTGGTAACCACTCTCCTGCTCACTGAGAGGTGCCATGAAGCTGGGTCAGTAAATACAGGAATGAAGAAACAACTTTAGATAGCCAGCATCCAGCTGGTGATTTCACATTGGTGAGATTTAAAAATATTAGTAAATGTTCCAAGCCATGACTGTAACACTTGGATCATACAAGGCTTTTAATCCATGATGACTGGGCACTGGAGCTTTTACCTCGGACTGCAACCAGACACCCCTGACCCACTCTGACTCAGAAGGGCTCCTCAGGGCTCCGCCCCCTGCATCCGATCACCACAATGGTGCTTTCCGACATCCCGTCTTCTTTGGTGTGTAGAATTAAAACTAAATGTTGATCATTTCAATTAGCAGTGGGATTTCTTATGAACCTTCCCGATGATATGAGAGTCTGGTCCAGAGTGAGCTCTGAGGGGCCAAGCAGCAAATTCCCTTCTTCTCAGGCCCCGGCACTCTGAAAACCCTCTGGAAGTCACTGAGTACTGAACTTCCGGCACAATCCAGTTCCACCTGCAGTTATTGAGGAGCCAAGGGCCACCAGGTGCTGTCCCTGACACTTTCACCTCTTCCCATCCTAAGCAAGTTTACTTTTGATGCCTGGTGACATTTGACTTTGTCCCTCGCGGCTTCTTGCTGTTCATTCCCCGGCCCAGAGAGAGTTCTTCCATCCTTCCAGGATCCGGCCTGCTCTCCTGTGGCAGGCAGTCTCCTCTTTGACCCCTGAGCATCCTCAGAACCTCCTGCTGGCCTTCCCACAAGCCCTCAGTTCCCTGTCTTCCTAAAGCTACACAGACGTACCCCCACTGGAAGTCCTCTCTACCTTCACTTTGCAGGATCCAATCCCTTTCTCACGCGCCAAGACACCCTAAGGCCACTTCCTCCATAGAGCCCTCCCTGATGACTCCCGCAGGAAGCAAGAGCTGACTTCTCCCTCTTCTACCCGTAATGTACCATGAAGAGTCACTTCCCCCATGTCTGACCCATTGGGTGTACCATGAGCTCCTTGAGGCAGAGACTAAACCTCACGTACCTGACATTTCCATAGACCCTACTATGTGAAAAATATGTAGTAAATATATAAACCATTCAAGAATGGTGTGTGGATAAATGAAGCATGAAGTCACTTGAACTGCAAAAGATACACAGTTAAGGACCATTTAAAAAGATACAAAATGCCAACCATTGTGATTTTGATGAAAAGGGATGAGCTCAGGCTTGCAAGACATAGCCCCCGAGAGGCAGCATCCTAGGCAGGGCAAGAACTTAGCAAAGCCTTGGAGGGAAAATGTAATAAAAATGAGACTGGGAACCAGCCAGGCTCAGCTTGGAGGAGTCTGAAATTACTGACCTGCAGAGGCACCAATCTGATTTCTCAACCAGACAAAACTGGATCTTGACCTCATCTCACTGGAGCACAAGACTTTCTGCCAGAGGTGAACTCTTTTACCTTTTCTCTGCAGGAACTGTCCTCCAAGGTTCATGCAAAAAGCCATCTGCTCCATGAAGCCGGTGGTGGACAAGTAATGTGGGAACCCAGAAAGTTAAATATATATATATATAAAAAAAAATGACTGGCAAGAAGATTCCAACAGAGTTTTACTTTGTTTTTTTAATATAGAAAAATCATTTACTCAGTTCTGCTGGACATTATTTCCTTATCTGAAATCTTTATGAAGACCTACTGTGTGCTGAGCACTGAGTGCTTAGACACTGGCCAAATAGGTAAGAGAATCAGAGCAGAGCATTCATTTTAGTTACTTTTCTATAACACCACGACTAGGGTAACTTATAAAAGGAAGCATTTATTTGGGGGCTCACAGTTCCTGAGAGTTGGAGTCCATGACCATCATGGTGGGGACCACAGCAGAAGGCAGGCAAGCATGGCACTGGAGCAGTAGCTGACAGCTTACATCCGGCCCACAAGCATGAGGCAGAGTGACACACCTCCTCCACTAAGGTCACGCCCCCTCCTGAATCCTTCCCAAACTGTTCCACCAACTGCAGCCCAAGCATTCAAATATATGAGCCAATGGGAGCCATTCTCATTCAAACCCTGCAACATCCTAAGTTTAAAAAAAAAAAAAACAGAAAACAGGATCTGCATAGAAGGCAAAGATGAGTTCCAGGACCAGGCTGGCTGCCCTGAGTGCCAAGGAGGCGACACGGGACTGAGCCACGCATGATGAACTAAGCAGTGGCCGTGGTTTATGTGCAGAGAAAGGACATGTGGGAGCAAGCACAGAGGCAGACGCCACAGGGCTGATGACGGGTACAGAGAGTGAGGCAGGACATCCTAATCGAACCCGGCCCTGGAGTGAGGCTCTGTCATTTGGTGTCACTCTGCCCCCAGCCAAGTCAAAAGTCACTGCTAGTACCTCAGAACAAGCCTGCTGCCCAAGACTCTTGACCCTTCTGTGGCGGTCAGAGTGGACTCCCCCAGCCACACTCCCTGGGGTGGCAGGACAAGGCATCTAAAATCTTAACCAGACTCCCATGGCGGGGCATCGCATGCCTTAACCTGGCCGTGTATTGAGTCTCGGTCTAGTCACAGATTGTGCGGAGACTGGTACCCAGAAGGCCCTGTGAGGTCCTAGAACACTAGTCACACTAAACTGTTTAAACTGGACTCATCATGGACTGAGTTGGGCTTTCCCGTTGAGTACTGCTGCAATTAAGCACCCCCTAGATGGGGTTCGGAACTTAATACCAAAGAGAAATCAGAAGGCAGAGTTTGGGGCTGGGACAGCTCTTCTCCCATCAGCCCATGACCAGGACCAGCTGGTTTTCTTCAAATGAACCTAACTTAACACAATCATTCACTTTTCCAGAGCGGGTCTCATCTTCACACAATGGCATATCTCTTCTTTACTTCCAAACCTCTTTAGCCTAACTTTGGTCCAAAAAAAAAATTACAAAATCCCATACTACACAGACACATGCATATACATGTGCACACATGCACACATACATGTGCACAAGCACAGATGTATGTACAGGCAAGCTGTGGCTGCCTCCTGGTCAGCACCACCCTCTGGGCAGCTCTAGGGTAACTTGGAAGCAACAACTTCGGGGAAAAGAAAAGAGTTAGAGAAAGATAGACACAGAAGGGTCCTACTTACACCTCAGTCCAGACCTGTCTACTGGCCTACCTCAGGACTCCTGCTATGTGGCCCTTAGAACCTCCAGCATGCTCATTAAAACAAAGCTCGCCCATTCCCCATTAGATTGGATTCTTCTTCAGTCTTCTCCAGCTCCAGGAGGGTCAGCCAGTACCTGGGCTTTCCCCGGGAAGCTCTGACAATCCTGCCCCAAGTCCTCTGCACTCTGTGGACACTGCTCCCACCAGGATGACTGCCAGGATTTCCTGTTCCTTTTCTTCTACGTGGAATTCATGGAAATCAGGACTGGCATGTCCTCCCCACAGCCACAGCCCCTGCAGACAAAGTCCTCTAACATATGCCCAGGTTCCCACGGCTCACCGCCCAGGATGCTCCTACATGCCCCTCCCCTCATCACCAGCCTCTGGGCATGCCCTGCTTCTTCTGTCCTTCCTGGCACCTCAGACTGGCCCACAGTCTGCTGAGTGTGTTTCTGTAGAGTCTTCCTGGCCACCCACCTCCCATGCCTGCGCGGCTCGGTTTGACCTGATGTCTTGCATCTCCCCTCCTGTCCTGCCCAGTACATTCTGCGGTGGCATGCCATCAGCTCACGAGCTACTCAGTCTGTCCTGATACTCGCTGCCGCCCCTCGTCTGGCAGACCAAGGGAAGGTCCATGAAAGCTGAACACAGAAAGGGCAGCTGGGAGCGCGGGGAGTGGGAGCAGGCAAATGACATGAGGACCAAGGCCTGTCCCCTGTAGTAGAGACTGCCATTCAGTGGACTAGGCATTCTGGTGGAGTGTAGGCTGGTGAGCAAAGGGAGGGGAGCCACAGAGACAAGTGTGCCCATCTCAGAGCAAAGGGCGTACACCTCCGTCTTCTCTCGGCAGCTCATGTCCTTGGCCAGCCTGTGAGGGGACAGTCCTCCTTCAAGACATGCAGGGAGAAGAAAGCTGTACCCACGCAATGGTCCCTAGTCAGACCTCACAGTCAGACCAGAGCAGGAGGACCAAGCTCGGCTGTGGGAGCAAACGCCTCATGCTCAGCCACAAACAGTGAGCCAACCTCGCCTGAAGCTCCAGGTCTAGCCCAGAGCGTCACACTGGGTTTCTGGGCTTTTTCTACTCACTCGGACCCGAATTCCTTAGGTCTGATGGTCCTTGGGGCAGTAGAGACCCAGGTCAGGGAAACACAACTGACAGGTAAAAGCTAACCACCTACTCAAGCCCGCAAACAAGACTCCTCAGCCCGGAAGGCATTCCTGAGTGCTGCCCGCCACCGAGGGACACCCTCCCAGCCTGGAGACCGGGGTGAGCTGGAGGGAGACACGGCCCGACAGTCAAGGGGCAACGTGCCAGCTCACTTGCCACAGCGTTATGGAGTCAACCGTCCCCCAGCACGGTGGTTAAACAGTGTTTGCTCTCTAGTAATTTGTTAAACTGAGCGTTTTCTATACATGTTATATTTCACAATTTTAAAAGGGTTGCAGAAAAAGGCAACTGCCTTTGTGGAATGTAAACCCCAGCAGATGCCAGAGCCATCAACCAGGACGCCAATGCTGATGGCCGTGTGCAGAGCCACCCAGAAAGCCACTCTGGGTGAGTGAGGGCCCGTCCACTGGAACAGGCTTGCACTGGCGGGGAGAAGGCCGTGCTCACTCCTCATGAAAAGACTTTGTACGGGGAATCTGAGATACTGGGGCAGGAACAAGCTGTTCTCTGACCCATTCCCCGACTCACTGCCCTGACAGCCCGCCCAGCTTTGGGGGGCTCAGGGGCTTATGGCACACAGACAACAAAGCTAGGCTGAACAGAGTCTGGGGGCTCCCTTCCAAAAGTGAGAGAAAGCTGAGTGTGGTACCACATGCCTAGAACCTGAGCACTTAAGAGTCGGCGGCAGGAGGGAATTGAAGGCCAGCCTCAGCTACATAAAGAGTTTGGGGCCAGCCTGCACTACATGAAACTCTGTCTCAAACAAAGCAAAGCAAACAAAAACAAAAGTGAGTAAAAATTCACAAAGCAAATGGTGCACAGAGGAGCCACGTGGCCATAGATGTACACAAGAGCCCAGAAAAAAAAAAAAATGCTGCTGAAATGGCATCGAGCAAAGGCAGCAGCTGGGTGGCAATGGTTACGAGTGACGAGGATGAAAAACGCAAGAAGGGCCCTCTCACAAACGAGGAGCCGAACAATTCCTCACTGCGGGGCAACCTGGCCTGGCCACCAGTGCCTTAGGCCTTCCTGCCGTTTGCAGGTCCCCGCAAGGAAACTAAGGCCCAGTAGGCAAAACTAGTCAGCAAGTGCTCTCTGCAGTGATGGGAAAATGGAAGCTTCTGAAATGCACACATAAGGGCTGAGGTAGGCAAGCTGTGGCATAACAGAACACGGCAGAGCTTCTCGGACAGAAAGCAGAGGCCTGGCTATCTCAGTGAGAGTGCTTGCCTCGCATGCACAAAGCCCTGGGCCAGTCTCCAGCACTGAGCAACAGCAGCAGTAATAATATAACCCCCGCCCCAAACCCAGCTCTGACCTGGCCTCCAGGACCACCTCAGAACTTCACACTGTGGATTTCCAGGCTTATCCCTGGGCCCTGCCCAAATTTCTTGAGTATGATAGAGAAGAGAGATGTTCCAGAATGGGATAGTGGGCAAAGACCTCATGAGGACCCGAAAGTGTGTATAAATATGTGTGTGTTCACCTCATCACCCAGGTGCATGGAATTTAAGACAAAGTCATCCAGAAGGATAAATAGGTATGGAGAGAACATAGTATGAGAAAGGTTTCCTTACTGTAGACAATATTTTAATTTATTTTATCTTTATTTATGTGCATGTGTGTATGTGAATGTGTGCATATGAACATGTGTGTGGGTACCTACAGATGCCAGAAAAGAGCATCAGATCACCTACAGCTGGAATTAAAAGAGGTTGCAAGTCACCTGACCTGGTGCTGGTACCAAAGCTCAGATCCTCTGGAAGAACAGTGTCTTAGTTAGGGTTTCTATTGCTGTGAAGAGACACCATGACCATGGCAACTCTTATAAAGGAAAACATTTAATTGAAGTAGCGGCTTAGTGTCAGAGGTTTAGTCCATTATCGTCACGGTGGGGAGCATGGTGGCATGCAGGCAGACATGGTGCTGGAGAAGGAGCTGCTACATGCTGATATGCAGGCAACAGGAAGTAGACTGTCTCACTGGGCCTGGCTTGAGCAGTGAACTCACAGGGATCTGCCTGCCTCTGCCTCCCAAGTGCTAGGACTAAGGGTGTGCACCACCACACCCAGTTCAGCTGTTAGTTTTTAACAATGATCACAAACTACTATGTAAGAGATGGCTGCCCGTAAGTCCACCGGGATGGAAGGATGAAGGAGCAGCAACAACCACATCTGGGTACGGGAAGTAAGATGGATGAGAAAGGACTTAGTAAATGAAATCCTAAGACAGCAGTGCAGAATGCCAGAAGGCATCAGTGTCCTCGTGGAGTAGACAAAGCTCAGGGCATCTGCAAGAGGACGGGCTGTGGCAGAGCAGCTGGCGGGGTGGCCCCATGGCCCTGCCACCAAGTGACTGTCCCTCTGCTCATGGAGAGGAGGCTGCAGGATAGTATCTTGGAGGTTAAATTAGGGAAACCTGCTTTGAGGACATTGGTACCACATGGGAAAGGGGGGAGTCAAGTGAACGTTGAAGATCTGAGTACACACACACACACACACACACACACACACACACACACACAGCCACAAAGGTCATGAAACTATAAGAGGAAAAAGACAAATCTGGGTCATCTAGTTATCCCCTGGGGAGTGGAGGGGGAAGGGATGGAGGGAACAGAGAACAGAGCACACACACACACACACACACACACACACACACACACACACTCTCTCACACACACACACAAACATTCACACACACACACACACACACACACACACACACACACACCTCCCAACTGGCTTTTTAGTGAGTGTGAATAGACAGGTAATAAATACCCATCATTAGAGGAACATGCATGCCCACACACATACAAACAAATAAATACAATGGAAAAACATAGAAGACCAAAATAACAGAATAACAAAAGGTCCTGGGAAGAAAGAGATAATGCAAACAAAGGAAAACAGAGGAAAGTGTTGACAATAATAATTAATGCAATAAGATAATATATTAAAAGAGAAGGAGCTAGGGTGGCCCCAGGTTCAATAGTCATAACAGAAGAAAAAGAAAGCAAAGATATTGCTTCCAAGAAACAAGAAAGGGATACTACAGAGTAATAACAGCATGCAGAAAACCAAAAAGAGTTCTCAGAAATTCAAACGGGATCAAACAAAAGCAGCGGAGGACTGAAGAATGTCAGGAGACACCCCAGACACAGTAGTAAAGGAAAATGACAGCACTGTGCTTAGAGACCGACACCCAAATCATCCCATGCACTGGTGACCGACTTGACAGCTCTTGGTGACCAGCAAAATCCCTGGCACACAGCAGCAGGCTCTGACTCCTGCGCCTCTAGCCGCTGCTGAGCTGGGGCCTCGCATACCCTCCAGAAACTGGCAAGCCAACTGGACGTGTTCTTCTCACGATGATGATGGCAAAAAAGAGCAAAGAAGCCGGGCGGTGGTGACGCACGCCTTTAATCCCAGCACTCGGGAGGCAGAGCCAGGCGGATCTCTGTGAGTTCGAGGCCAGCCTGGGCTACCAAGTGAGTCCCAGGAAAGGCACAAAGCTACACAGAGAAACCCTGTCTCGAAAAACCAAAAAAAAAAAAAAGAGCAAAGAGTCTCCGGCGTGCGTGGCCTCCAACCCTCTACCTGCATCATAAGTACCAGCACACCGTTGGCCTGGAGCGTGAACACAGGTGAGCCCTGATCAGTGAGGCCGGAGGACAGGCAGTGGAGGAGGACCTTGCTGCGAGGATCAGCTGCTGTTGTGATTCACCACATACGACTTTAAAGAGAGACAGGAAACAGAGCGGGAAGGGGAATCACTCTAGTGACCATGCCTGGCACCTAAGACTGTATCCCCAGTGCCCAGGAAAGAGGACAATGCAGGAGGATTACAAATTTGAGGCCAACCTGAGCTATACAGCAAGATCAAAAATCAAACAGGGAGATGACTCAGCAGTTCTGAGTGTTTACTCCTATATCAGACCTGATGTTAGCTCCAGTACTCGTGTTAGGCTGCCGGTAACTGCAGCCCCAGAGGGCCCAGCACCCTCATCTCACCTGATACATATTTGCAAATAAAATTAAAAATAAATATTTTTTAAAAATAAACAATTCTAGTGGAATTCCTAAAACTAAAGAACATAAGTTCTCAGACTGGAATATCCATAGAGCCCCTAGTAAATAAGACTAAGTTTAATCATACCAAAGATCACCATCAGAACACTGAGGACACAAGGAATTTTCTAGAAGCATCTTGAGAGGAGGTAGCAATAGATTTTTATGCAATAGCAGAAAATCAAAATATCAGAATTTTTAATAACCACATCAGAAACCAGAAGGCAATGGGCAAGGCCCTCAAATTTTTTTTTAAGGAAAATTATTTCCGAATTGGAGTTCACTACTCAACTAGACTATCAAATTTAATGTAATAGGAAATAGTTCCTCGGCACCTTCTCTCAGGATCCCCAGAGCCTGTGCTCTGACAAGTGGGGGAAGAAACCAAGAAGGCAGAAGCGAAGTGAAACTAACTCCCAGGCAACCTGGGGACAGAAACACACACCAGGGGCTGGAGTGACGGCTAGCACTCAAGAGTACTCAATGCTCTGGCGGAGGACTCAGGTTCAGTTCCTAGCACCCACGAAGTAGCACCATCTGTGACTCCAGCTCCAGGAGATCCAGTGCCTGCTGACCTCTGTAGGCACTGCATGTACACGGTACACATACATACATGCAGGCAAACACTCATACGTATAAAACAAAAATAAAGCTTTTTAAAAAAGCTTTTCCGTAGAGGGAAACCAGTCTGAACCGGGACAAGTCAGAGTGCTCCAGAAGAGACTTTCCAGGAGTATGACTTGGCAAATATCCAATGGGTCTGAATAGAGAGAGCAGCTTACACAATAGGGAACGGTGTGAAAACACATAGAACACTAAACAAATAAAAATTACTAAGTGTGAGCTGCACGGTGGTGGCGCATGCCTTTAATCCCAGCACTCGGGAGGCAGAAGCAGGTGGATCTCAGTGAGTTCGAGGTCAGCCTGAGCTACAGAGTGAGTTCCAGGATAGTCAGGACTGTTACACAGAGAAACCCTGTCTCAAAATTTTTTTAAAAAAATTACTAATTGTGGGAAGAAACAAAAAAAGTGCAGCCAAAATAAAATGCTTGTAGTTTAATACCACACTGCCCAAATAACATAAACTCTGAGGCGTGTGGCGTAGATCAGCGGCACAACACTTACAGAGCACATGTGATGCTCTGGGTTCTATCCACAGCACCACAAAAAATAATAAAGACTGGATACTGACTTATCAACATGTCCTGCTTTATAACTCTGTGAGCGTGGAAGACAGGAGTAGAGCGTGTGGGAGAGAAGTGTAGGAGGAAGTGGGTACCCGTGTGTCAGAAAGAGAAATCAATGGAAAATGGAAATGTTGGCAAGATGGGTAAACTGGAAAGCTACCAGCATTTGGCGGAACTGTTGAAGTGAATACTAAAAATGAATCAGCTCAAATAGCTGAGATTCCTGGTCTCTGGAAAGTGGCAAATGAGGAAGTATGTGGGTGCAGGACTCTCTTATTCAGAGGTACTGGATGAGAAGGAAGAGATGATGTAGCAGGTCAGAGCACTTGGTGTTCTCGCAGAGGATACAAGTTCAGTCCCCAGCACCCATGCTAGGTGACTCACAACCCTCTCTAGCTTCTGCAGGCACCCACATATATGTGGCACGTACTCACACACACACACACACATAAATAAAAAGAAATCTTCTAAAGCATTGTATGAGTATTGAATTCTCTACATTAATGTAGAGCTTTTGTAACAAGTGAAAACTGAATGCAGAAGCAAAAACAAATATCCCTCCTAGAGAAAGAAAAAGAAAAAAAGGAAGAAGCCAGAAGCCTGATAGCCATGGGTGAGCACACAAAAGCCAGCAGCCAAGACAAGAAGCTGGCCTATGCGGGGACAGGCAGAGGACAGAGGGATAGGGTAAGTAGGGATGGGAGGAAGGGTTTGCACTGGGTGGCTAAGTCAGAAGGCCTCTGGAGAAGATTAAGTGTCCCATTGTTTCCCCTGGGGATAAATGTGCTCCAGAACCTTCTAATCCATCAAAGGGGCTTTGCAAAAACAGTATGCTGTTTGCAACATTATTTGGGGAGAAAATGAAATATTGGAAACAAACGTTTATCTACAAAAGACTCATGAAGTAAGTGGTGAAGCGTCCAGAGCGGAACGCAACTCCGATGCCAAGCTGTGTGCTGACAACATAAAAAGCTACCCAAAACACTCGGGTAAAAATTGCACACATAAAAACACAGAGATTCACTGGGAAACAGTGCAAGTTTATTCAGCCAATTATTGACAATAGTTTCTTAATTTTTTCTAGATTTATTTTTTTAATTATATGTATGTTTGTGCATCTGTATGGACACATGTGCATGTGAGTGCAGGTAGCTGCAGAGGCCAGAAGAGGGTGTCAGAGTCCCTGGACCTGGAGTTACAGACAGTTGTGAGCTGCTTGTCATGAATGCTGGGAACAAGACTCAGGTCCTCTACAGGAGGGGTACCTGTTTTTAACCACAGAGCCATCTCTCCAACCCAGACAATGCTTTTTTCTGGGAGCATAGCAAAAGAATTTTATATTTCATATATTATGTTCACTTGTTCTTCAAATATTTATTCGGCACTTAAGTACATTATACATACACTGTGTTGTTTGGAGTTTCACTGTGAATATCAGTGGAGGGGATGAAGAATTAGAAAGCAGAAAATAGTATACGCTAAAATAACTAATTCAAATATATTTTCATTTAAAAATAATAAGTTGTGCCAGATATGGTATCACATACCTTTAATCTCAGTACTCCAGAGGCACAGGCAGGTAGATCTCTGTGAGTTCAAGGCCAGTCTGGTCTACAAAATGTAAGCTACCCTACACAAAGAAATCCTGTCTCAAAAAAATAAAAATGAATAATAAGATACAACTCAGAAGATATGTATGTGTGCCCCATGCACCATATAGAGAGGTACCATTCCAGGGAATATGAGTGGGTCCTACCTAATTCCTGGACCAGGAGCCGCAGACACTCCTGACCCTGCTCACCCAGAGGCTGTTTGTACAGCTTGACCAGGAACTGCAAAACTGGAACCTGGCTGGGTCTCACTAGCCAGGACCTCCTGAAGCTGGGTGATAACAGTCACCATTGGGAAATGGGGATGCTCCAGCACCCAGAGCTGTCCCTTACAGCCTGTCTTAAGGGCTCAACTGCCACTCCAGCTGAGAGCAGGATAGCTTCTCTGATCTTTCCAGGTCTAAACTGAAGAGCTGTCGCTTGTCTGTAGCCTTAGACAGTATATGGAGGATAGGCCTTGGAGTCTGTCAGCTCTGAGCACTGCCACCAGCTGGCTTTGAGGCTCTGGGGCAGCTTTGTGACCCTGGAGGGTGCTGCCTTCACTCTAGGCTAGGGGAAGGCCTGATCAGAATGTTGTCTGAAGTGGCCAGTAAAGGGGCTGGCATGTGCTAAGATGCTCAACAAATCTGTGTGTCCTCCTCAGAAAAGGATGCTGAGACATGCCTTCCAGCAGATCAGCTCACACTCCTCCCTCAAAGCCAACCAAAGTGATCTTGTGGACACAGGCATGGGAGAATGGAGAGTGAAAATGTGTGGGGATGAGAAAGTCAAGTCAAAAGGAAGACCCTGAGTGAAACAGGAACACCAGAAGGTCAGAGGGCTCTCACAGAATGCTGTCCTGGAAACAGAACCACGGGTGTCCACGCAGAAACAGGGATACTTCCTTCAACTGCACACAGAAACTCCCATGGGAGATGAGGCCAGTTTGAAAGCCTAGGACAGAGAGGCCTGTGGTGCCAACTGAAAACATTGTCCCCAAGAACTGACGTGCAAATGGGTGTACTAGTACTTTTGCCTTCCTTTACCTAATAAATGGGCATTTATTTATAAATTATAGTCCACAGTGTTAATGAAAGATGGTGTGAAGCTGACATTCTCAGGCTCTGCTGGTAATGGTGCATATACAGCCTTTTTGTAAAATAATTGCCTGATACACATGACAATCTAAAACACACACTAGTTTAGCAATGCTATAAAAAACCGTGACTGGACCTAACTCTCATCAGTAATTATGCTTCCAACAGTTTTCCAACTCCAGACATATACACATAGTTCAGTCATGTCAGAAGGGTGCTCAATGAGGTGTTCTTAAATTCAACTATAATTCAAAAAAAAAAAAAAGTTTACTGATAGGAATAGAGAGATGGCTCAGCAGTTAAGATTAGTTGCTGCTCTTGCAAAGGACCTGAGTTCAATTCCCAGCATTCACACAATAGTTCACAACTATCTGTAACTCCAGTTCCAACAGATCTGATGCCCTCTTCTGGCCTCCTCAGGCATTGCATGCATGTGGTGCACATACATACATACAGATTAACACTCATGCATATAAAATAAAAACAAATCTTTTTTTAGGAAAGATGATGTTTATTGATAAGAGACCAATACAAGTATTTTAAGGAGCTGTTGTGCAGTGTGAGAAATTTCCCAGGTTACATTAAGTAAAAAATTGCTCTTCAGGTTAAGAGAGTTATGAGTCTATATTAAAATGGTACATACATCTATATACAAACAATAAAACAACTCTGTAAGGATATCTACCTAAAACCACAATTTAAGAAATGGTGTATGGTTCATAGACAGAGTACTTGCCTAACACATGTGGGCCCTGAGTTTGATTCACATGCTCACACTCAGTCCAGGAAATCAGTGTAGAAAAATTTACCCTGAGGAAAACATGCCCACTCAATATTATTTGCAAAATAAAGTAGTAAGCAGAATTTGACTCTGAGGAATCTCACTCCAGTGTTGAGAAAAGTCAAAGGCTAAAATCAGCCTGTGTTTTCAGTCACAAAGGACAGTTCCAACCATGACAAGTAGATTTGCATTCCAGACAACACCATGGAAAAATATTCTGTGACAGTCACAGGTGGTCACAATAAAATCAGATGATGTCACATAGCATCAACCCATTTTGCTTTATATATAAAGGTGACAAAAATACTTATTAAAAGTGATTTTTCTTACTTTATATTTTCTGACTTTCTACAATATTTCCCTTTTAATAAGGAAAGCCTCTTTACTCACAAATCTACACCCAAGACTAAATGAGAGACTTGGCTGTACTAAATGAATGGCCATGCTAGGTGTGGTGGCTCTGGCCTGAGATCCCAGGACTCAGAAGGCAGAGGCAGGAGAACTACAACTATGAGTTCATTCCATAAATAGTTCCAAACCAGCCATGGTATACCTTAATTTTCCTTCTATTGCTGTGATAAAGACCAACTTCAGAAGCAATCTGGGGAGGGAAGGGTTTGCTTCAACTTAGAGCTTGTGATCCATTATGAAGAGAAGTCAGGGCAGGAACTCAAAGCAGGAATCTGGAGGCAGGAACTGAAGCAAAACCATGGAGAAATGCTACTTCCTAGCTTGCTCCCCATGGCTTACTCAGCTCTTTCTTACACCCTCAGGACCACCCACCTGGCAGGCATTGCCCGTGGTGGACTCAGCTCTCCCACATTATTAATTAAGAAAATGCCCCCACAGACTTGTCTTGTGGGGGCATTTTCTCAATTGAGAGTCTCTCTTTCCTGGGCTAGGTAAGGAACTGGGGGTGGGGGGAGCAGGGAGGATGGCCTCATCGTCCCAGAAGAGACCAAGTGAAAAGAATCAGTTGTAGAATGTACTCAAATCTGGCTCACTGCCAGCATGTCCCACAGCCCCAAGGAGTGAGGGATTGTGGCCCTGGCTTTGACAGTGGGGTGTGGTCCACACCTGGATGTGGTCTCCAAATACTGGTACCAGATCTCAGAAGTCTCTGTGTGCCGGCCGTTTGAGCCTCCAAGGGGAGAGCGGCCAGGCATGAGACTGTAAAAGAAAGAGGCTATAGGACTTGACATTCAGGGCTCAGGCAGCCCTCTCTGACCTGCTGGGACCCTGAAAGAGCCCACATCTCTCTGACGTTCTTCTCTCTGTACGTCTGACACTAAGCCCATTGCTGCCTAAAACCACCGTGTAGGAAGGAGCGAGTGAAATGTCTACGGTGCACCTAGCAGATACTGACAACGTGCTGTGTGAATGTGAGGCCAGCTCCTTGTCCATTCCACAGCAGACTCACAGAGGCCAAGCAGACATCTGGAGATGGCCAGGAATGTGCTGGGGGGCATTTCCAGTCACCCCTTCTCCTACGCCTGCACCATACCCTCCCCATTCCCACCGCCTCTCAGAGCACCCATCAGCACACCTGCTACCCCCTCCCTGCCACATCTTTCAAGGAAGTCAGAGTCCCAAAGAAAAGCAAACCCCTTGGGCAGCTTCTGGAAGCAACAGTAGCCCTACTGTCCCAGTTATGAGAATCCCTCTGCAAAGAAAGGTTCACAAAGAGAAAGGGGGGTTATGACAACAGAAAGGCAGAGCAAACCATTTCAAGTCCTGACACAGGCAAACTGGTTCTCAAAGTCACCTGTTTCTGAGCAGGAACGAAAAGCCCTGTCCTGTCATGCCACACAGCTGGGCCACTGTGCATTGCCAAGTGACTTATGTAAGCTTGTGAAAAAAACCCTTCGTTTGAGTTCCCTGTTTGTGCAAATAGTGTCAGGGGCACATCCGAGCACCCTGGCCATCCATCATCACCGGTGCTCTTCCCAGGCTGGTGGTGACTCACCTTGGGCCGAACCCACACTGTGCATTCAACAGGCAGCTTCTGTCACTGGAGGCCTTGCAACCTGTGAATACTTCTTATCCATTTATCAAGTCCACAATGGTTGTGCCAACAGTGATGAAACGCTGAGCAGGCAGGAGGCGATGAAAGGGCCACGGTGACTGAGAAGATGTGAGTGTGTCTATTTTCATCTCTCAGCTCACGCACGGCAACTCCTCAGACAGCGCACCTGCCCCGGAGAGGAGAACACCAAAGTTGGGGGTCTTCCCCCCAGGAAGCAATCACACCAACTCAGAGCAAGGACCAAAGAGAGGGAAGGCTTGAGGACCTTAATCTCTACCCCGCAGAGCTTACATAGTAACATGACCCAAGATGACCAGGTCAACAGCTTGTAAATGTAAAAACATAGGAGGGTCCAGCTCAAAGTCTATAAAGACGCCCGAGGTCAACCAGTCACAGAAGACCCAGTCTGCTTGGACCTATTCCTTTCTAGAAGTCCACTTCAAGAGGAAAATGGGTGGGGGTACACTGGCAGTGTCACTCACTAGTAGAGGACTTGCATAGCATACACTATGCTCTAAGTTCAAATCCACACTCTACCACCTCCTCTCTGGAAAAAAAAGGAAGAAATGAAAACACATCCAGTCACAGCGTCAGCCTCCACGGACCAGGGTTCAGGGGCACATGCCACATCCAGCTCCATTCTGTGCTCTGGGTATGGTTTACACTGCTTCCCACTCAATACGTTGGCTTAGCACACCAATAGAAAAAGTTCCATTGGCAACCCTGAAAAGGACTGACTTGTACTTAGTTATAGAAATTGTCTCAGTGAAGCCAAGCATACAACATACCCCACTGTGGGACAGTTAAAATTTAGGCTTTAAATGATCAGCATGCACTTCTCTTTGCTACTTATGTACAGAAACAATTACAGCCAGGTTTAGACATTCATAACCAAAGACACCCCAGCTGGCATTAAAATGGACCCACTGATGCTAACATCACCCAAAGACACCTGGTGACATTTTTTTTTTTTTTTTTTTGGTTTTTTGAGACAGGGTTTCTCTGTGTAGCTTTGCGCCTTTCCTGGAACTCACTTGGTAGTCCAGGACCTGGTGACATTTTTAAAACACTCTGAGATGGAGACTGTCACAACTGGTCAAAAATGCAGAGGTCACGTGACTTGGGGCTGCAACCCCAGGGATCACTGAGGAAGAGGAGGCGTGAAGACCCAGAGGACCAGGATGCCTGCTGCTAGGTGGTGTCTCCTAGACATGGCAGGAAAGCTACACCCTGAAATCTCCACAATACAGTTGCCTAAACAAGGCCTGCATGATGACAACACCATGACATGCCAACCCGGGGAATTTCACAATGCCCTGCCCCTAGATGAAGACCTACAGGTACTCAATGGCTGCCGAGAGAGAGAGAGAGAGAGAGAGAGAGAGAGAGAGAGAGAGAGAGAGAGAGAGAGAGAGAGAGAGAATGAATGAATGAATGAGAACGAGAACATCAGCTTTCTCCAGGGACAAGCTTCTTGATAGGCTATCCAGTTCCAAGTGGCCAGCCCTAAACACATGTACATACCAGCAACACTGAATGGAGTAAGTTATGTGTGTTATAACAGTGATAACCAAATTATTGATTTGAGGTCATGAATTTGAGAGGGGTTGAGGGAATGGGAGGAGTTGGAGGAAGGGAAGGAGAGGCAGAAATGATATAAATAAATTATTCATGTATGAAATTCTTTTTAAAAAAGAATGAAAAATTTAAAATTATCAACATGAAGGTCTTTAATCCCTGTGGAGTTAGATAGACCTCTATCAGTTTCAAGTCTGCCTGGGCTACATAGAGAGACCTTGTCTCAAAATAATTTTTTTAACTTTCAGCATGGTGTTCACTGAAGTGGCACCCTTAAAAAGCAGCAAAATTGCTTCTTCAAGTCCCAGGAAACACCACTGGGATCTACTTATTGAGAATGTGTCTTTCTTCCACTCCCTGAGAAGCAGGATATCCAGGAAGAGTTTCCCATTCTGACTGGGCAGACTTGAAATGATCTCCAGGTCTTTTTTTTTTGTTTTGTTTTGTTTTGTTTTGTTTTGTTTTTCGAGACATGGTTTCTCTGTGTAGCTTTGCACCTTTCCTGGAACTCGCTTTGTAGACCAGGCTGGCCTCGAACTCACAGAGATCTACCTGCTTCTGCCTACCGAGTGCTGGGATTAAAGGCATGTGCCACCACCGCCCGGCCCTCCGGGTCTTCTTGAGGAAATATTTTCCTCTTTGGTGAGCATGTCTCTGAGCCAGATACTGTCTCAGGGGCTGGAAAGCAGCGATGAGCTGAACAGGCCGAGTGGGCAGGGCTGGTCACAGTGAGCTCGGAGACTGCCGAGGGAGTGTGGATAAGAGTCACCATCAATGCAGCAAAGCTGTCCTGCTATGCTTCGGTCGGGAATCTCTTCCTCTGGTGAACTTGAGCCTCAGTCGCTATTAACGGCCACTGACAGAGCCACGTGCTCTGGAGTTTGGGTCCACACTGAGAAAAGAGAACCATGGATTATATATTTTCTTTTCTGAGTTGCTTCAGACAGGACAGAGGTCAGTCTATGGTCAACATATCTGAGTGCCTCCCCTCTGGCTTCTGGAAACCCTGAGCATCAGATCACCTCTCCAGAATCCAGGACAATCTGGAAACATCCAGTAAGCTATGAGGTGTTTCTAAAAAGTGCCTCAAGAAAGGGGTTTGCAGAGTTAAAACTGTTTCTTTCCAAAACATCAGACCAGGAGCCGGGGAGCCGGCTCATGGGTAAAGTGCCTTCCTGCAATCATGAGCCCTGAGTTCAGACTCCGAGAACCTATGTAAAAGGTTAGATATGGATGTTCATCGTCTGTACCAACACTTGAGGGCTGAGGCAAAAGGGCAGCTCCTCAGAGCTCACTAGCCAACCAGTCCAGCCAACCAGTGAGCTCCAGATTCAGGGAGAGTCTCTCCGAGAAATAACCTGGAGAGCAACAGGGGACACCCGATGTCAACCTCTGACCTTTACATGCATGAGTACACGTGGTTTTTATTATTTAGTTTTATTTTGTCTCTCTGAGTGTTTTGACTCATACGTGTGTCTATACCACACAAATGCAGTGCCCACAGAGGCCTGAAGAGGGCGTTGTGTCTTCTAGAACTGGAGTTACAGATGGTTGTGAGCCACCATGTGGGTGCTGAACCTGGGTCCCATGCAAGAGCAATAAGTGGTCCTATTGCTGAGACATCTCTCCAGTCCCGTGTTTGATAGAGATAGCTGATTTTATGGGATCTGACTAACACTCTGGTTAGAAACAAGAAGTGTTGTGCTCTTCAGGTCACAGAGCCCAGAGAAAAGAGCTGGCAGAGACAAAGTGACACTTCTAATGGGGGACAGCTCTGCACAGCTCAGAACAGAACCCAGGGACCTGGGGAGACAACTCAGTAGGTAAAGTACTTGTGTGCAAGCGTGAGGTCCAGAGTTTGAATCCTCAGCATCCACACAAAAGCCAGGGGTGGGCACAGCTCGGTCTGTGGGCCCAGTACTGGGTTAGGGACAGAGACAAAAGGATCCCTGGGACTGGCCAACCAGCTAGCCTGGCCAAACCACTGAGCTCCAGGTTCAGTGAGAGACCCTGTCTCAAAAAACACTGTGGAGAGCAACTGATAAAAACACCTGATGCTGACCACTAGCTTCTTACCATATGCACATGTATACACACAATACATATACATGTGCATAAACTACACACACATACACATCACACACAAAGGAAAGAGACCATCCAGCTCAGCAGGATGGGGCAATGTAGCTGGAGTTTTCTTGGTCCTGCCTGGCCCACAGTCAGGACGAATCTCTCTCACCTGCCAGTCCCGTGGCCGCTCAGACCCAACCAAGTAAACACACAGAGACTTATATTGCTTACAAACTGTATGGCCATGGCAGGCTTCTTGCTAACTGTTCTTATATCTTAAATTAACCCATTTCTATTAATCTATAAGTTGTCACGTGGCTTGTGGCTTACCAGTATCTTAACATCTTCTCATGGCGGCGGCTGGCAGTGTCTCCCTGCCTCAGCCTTCCACTTCCCAGAATTCTCCTCTCTCCTCGTCCTGCCAATACTTCCTGCCTGGCTACTGGCCAATCAGCATTTTATTTATGCAGAGTGATATCCGCAGCAGGGGGACATGGCATACCTTTCTCTATTAAATGCAAAGAACAGAGGGTGGGTCTAGGGAGACCCAGTCAGTAGAGCACTGGCCTTGCAAGTATGAGGACCTGGCTTCAATCTCCAGAAGATACACTGTGAAAAACCAAATGTGGAACGTAAGCATAAAATGCCACCACCAGGGAAGAGGAGACAGGCGGCCAACCAGCCTAGGCTACTTGGAGGTCCTCCTGCCCTGCCCTGGTCAATGAGAGATCCTGTCTCAAACAAAACAAAAACAAAAACAAAAAAAGTGGATAGCACTTGAGGAATGATCTAAGGCTGTCCTCGGGCCCAATATGCATGCATACATGTCTACAAATACATGAACATGTGCACACACATAGACACTTGCACACCAAAGACAGAGGAGGAAGAAGAGTGAAGCAGAGGGAAGAAGAGGAAGAGAAGGAGGAGGAAAAGGAGGAAGAGGTGGAGGAGGAGAGCAGCAACCACTATTTACTGGCTTTGGGCTCAAATCCTCCAACCTGAGCCCCTTAGATGCCTGCCTTTTCAGGGGAGGGGTGAGTGCCCCTGTTCACCTGAGGGCAGGCCAGCCTCAGTGCTCTCTCAGCAAATCAGGAAGAGTTGGAAGTCCCCCCAGTGTTTTTAATCATTCTACTACTCAGCTCCCATGAACCCTGAGTCAGGGGGTCTCACAGAGTGTGCTCAGAACTGGGATAATATATTTCCTAACCAAGAAAAGACATTTCATCTCAGCTAGTCACTGCCTCATTCATCTGTCCAGAGTTTATAATTACAGTATTTATTTCATAATTGCTGACTGTTTGCAAATACAAAATCCCTGAATCTTAAAATAAATTATAGTTCCCTTTCTACTTAGAAGCCCTTGTGCTGCTGGGACACCAGGAAGAGACATCCCCAGTTGTGATTTTAATAACAGGTAAGCAAGGTTTGGGTTTTCAGGTGATGGGGCCTATTGACATGGAAGAAAAGTGTTAGAAATCATTTACTGGATATCTTAATTATGGATTTCTCCATTCTGGGCTCAAAGACCAACAATCTTCGATCTGCCCTTTCTCTGGCTTGCTGTTGACCTTGGCACATGAGCACATGCCAGCCCCACACAGCTGGCATCCCCTGCAGATCTTTTGGTCCTACTTGCTGACCTTGGTTTCTCCAATAGTCCACTCCTATTGAGAGTGCTCTGGACCTCTCTGGAGATCAGCACGAAACCCAGGGTAGCATGCTATGTCTCAGAGGGTCCGGGCACCTGTGGTGCCTGGCCTGGGAGATTAGCATCAGACAGGAGAGGGCAGATGTGCAGCTGGGATCAGGGCAGTGGGACCCTGCCAGGTGGGAAGGCAGCAAGCGAAGAGTCTCACTCAACCTTACCTTTGACAGACCTTTTGCCTCTGAGGGAGGCCAGCCGCTGACAGCCAGAGAATGTTCAGAACAACTCAGAGCTCCTCTGCTGAGAGGAGGGACTGGCGAGTCACTCCCAGCCCTGAGATGTTTGAGCCAGGTGTGTCCAACAAAAGGCCATAGCACCACGCTACCACGCACGGAGCCTGTGTTTGCTCAGCACGGGCAGACAAGAGGCCCCCAGGCCATGTGAGCACAATGCCTGCTTACTGTGAGCTGCAGGGAAATCCGAGCCTTCCTTTTGCAGGCAATGGCAATGGCTACGTGGAAGTGTCCAGCTCTACATCCTTGTGACATCCCAGTTAGCATCACTCTCAGAAGAAGTCTGAGTCCTGTCAAAGACCACGTTACCACCTCCTGCAGTCTCCACAGGCCCAACTGAGGAGCTCAGGCACCAGCTATCTCAATCTTTCCTCTGCTCTAGCTGCTTCCACTGCCCTCACCCACCAAGGCTTCCTTCACAGTCACCAACTCAAGCATGGCCACAGGCCTGTGCTGAGCTTGGGGCTATCACTGAAAGGCAATAGGGACTCATGGGCTATCATTCGCAAATGACGAGCATTCATGCCCCAGACTCCAAGTCAGTAACAGGTGACACGTGAAAAAGTGAGACAAAAGGCGGAGTCCCTGCTGGCCAGTGTGACTGAGAGCCCTGCACATACACTGTTCATGCCAATCACATGACCTTATCCAAGTGCCCTCACCCTGCAGCATCAGCCCTCACTGGAAAAGGCAATCAAAAACACTTATGAATCACTAGGTCTGATCAAGTGTTTCCAAAGACCACCACAACAGGTGGCCTGACTAGTGGTTAAAATCAGTCCTGTGGCATGCTGTCTGTGTTTGGGTCCTAGGTCCTTCCCTCACCAGCCCTTACAAACAGCCAGAGAGGAGCTAGGGCCTGGGTAGAGCTTAATGGTAAAGCGTTCTTCTAATGTGTGTGAGGCTCTGGGGTCCAGACGCATGCACCACAGGAAAAAAAGAAAAGAAAAACTGTTTCATTGGCTGGTGTAGAAATAAAATAAGCAAGTGGTTCTCAAATGCTGAGAACAGCTCCTGGCACAGGCCGCTGTCGATTAGATGCTTCTCTACAATCACTGTTATCCTATGGTCACTCTTTGTTATTACTGTATGACATGATGTCCTGCGGCTTGGAGACAGAACTGACATTTGATTACTTTGTACAAGATGGCCATTGGTTCCTTGAGAGCCTAGGGAGGGGCCAGTCTTGGTGAGCCACCGGGGGAGGAGCAAGTCTCCAGAAAGCTGAAGGCAGGTGGGTGGCCTGTCTAGCAAATTCCATGCCCACCAAGGCTACAGAGTAAGACCTTGTCTCAACTCCCCAGTCCAGAAAAGGCCTCTACAGGCTCCAAGGTACCCCAGGCTTGGTACCTCAGGGCAGATGACCAGATGGTTCCTGTTACAGCCCAGAGCTCAAGCAGATCCTGCCCACTTCAGCCCCAGCATTCCTGACTCCAAGACCCAATACTCACAGGTGCCCTGTGCCTGCCTGGGGTGCTTCTCTGAGATAGGCATAGCACCCCATAATGTAGCTGGAAGGCCCACAGGGCACCCCACACACTGACATCAGTGTCATCTGATATGTGCCTTGTAAGCGGAAACATCTTGCTCTGTGTCAGAAGGGGCTGGCTGTGGTGGGTCTGGAGGGCGGGTGGACTATAAGGTAGATGTAGAGACAAGGGTCTGCTGTACTTCATCTTTGGGTCCACCAACACCCATGCTGGCAAACATGGCCCAAATCCAATCCTTAGTCACTCATAATGACTCTGGCATCCGAGATAAATCCAATCAAGATGCTGGTCAGCCGTGTCCTGCAGAGATGGGAGACCTCACAGCTGAGGACAGCGCACTCACTTTCAGCCATGAACCTTCACTCACTGCTTGCCAGCTAAGGCATGCCACTTACCCGCTCTGCACCTCCATTTTCTCCCCCACCCATAAGGTTTTTAGCAGCCCTGGCCTCAAAAGGCTGTCTGAGAACTAAAATAATGTACATCGAGGCCTTGGGAGAGGCTGGCAGAGTCTAGCTTATGGGGCTATTAGCTATTCACTCCAGTTCTTTTCTCTAGAGGAAATAGCAAGTGAGAAGCTCCTGTTGGCATCCCCAGACATTTCCCAGCCTCCACGCTAGACAAACAGGAATGCCTCCAAGTACTTCCTGTTCACCGGGGACAACTCAGAGAAAAATAAGAAAAAGAATCATTCCGACTTTTGTGGATAACTTGTTTAAGGAGTCTTGAGCCAGGCAACCTAAAGCAAGGTTAAGCAGTAGCATCGTACAGTGCAATACTAAAGATACTTGTGACAACTAACTGCCTCCGGGGACCAAATCTGGGCCTCAGCAGAGTGTTCTTGGTGCTCTGCACGCACTCATGGCACAGAGGTTCCCCAAGGCGATGAATGGGGACAGCATCCACATCCAGCTATGAAGCCAGGCTCCATGACACACTGCTACAACTCACTATGACAGGGGCATAGTCTCTCCCTCTGTGATGAAAGCCAAGTTCATGTTCTACCGTCTCTATCTACATCTGCTAGAAATGATGGAATGGACTCGAGGGGAGGGAACCTGGACCACAAAGGCCCAGACAGAGAGACTCATCTGAGTATGTCATAGCAGGTTCACAGGAGGACTGGTGACCACGGAAAGGGTCCACGCCCCCAGCATGCACACACCTTACATGCACCAGAGCCAGGCAGGAGTCCTGGTTCTCACTCTACCTTTCTTTTCCCAAAGTTGTTGCAGAGGCCAGCCCAAGCTGATGGTATCTCTGAGAATTCAAACATTCCTCCAACAATAACCCCACACCCTGTCCTGTGCTCCCAAGCCCTTGCTCCAAAGCAAACCCCAAGGGACCTCTAGTTCGCCCTGGAACAGCAGAGCTATGAGTGAGGCTGTGACACCCAGCAGGTGAGTTATGTCCCCTCCCAATATAGCCCGAACAGAACCCAGAAGCAAACACTACTCAGCAGGACTAGCTGGGCCCCCAAACTACCGCAAAGCCCTACACCTTATAATTAGTCCATAGCCCAGGCGAAGGACAATGGCCTGGAAAAGCCAGCAAATGGGATACGTGCATGATAGCCGGGTCTCTGTGCCAAGGATATAACTTAATTACATATCCCAGGTACTCGCTTCTCTCCTGAACTCTCACCTCAGCCAGTGACGACACAAAGGAGGGATTAGAGGTTGCCTGCCAAGGGCCAGTGAGGCCAAACCTGCATCGTCAAAGTGGAAAGTCTGCTGCAAGCAATGTCCGGACGGAGCAGAGCAACCCTCCTCCCATGGCTCCACAGAAACAGAGCAGGTGGGCGGGTATGCAGCAGCCTTTCATTAAGTCCTGGTCTACTTCTGTGACACTCCACAATGACAATAACCCCCCAGGACAAGCTCCAGAAGGTGGTCACCATGGCTCGCTACCATCCTTTCTGCAACCAAAGCCATGCCACCTGGAGAGAATTCACTACCACTTTGGTCTGCAATCTGCTCTCTGCAGGGTAATAGCCTTACCCCCAACATCCTCCAAGATGAGTGTGAAAAACCCTTGTCCTGAAGGTATGCTGTAGGGAATTGAATTCTTTGAGAAAAAAAGTACAGTCACTACCTCCACTGGGAATCCAGCCACAGGAGTCTCCTATCTCCAAAAAGCTGAGGTCCTTTCCAACCTGCCAAGACCCAGAATGGTTGTGAGAACACCTCCCTCTCTGGCCATTCAGACCAAGGTGAGGCAGAACCATTGCCTTCGGATGGCTACCTATACCCCATTAGCTGCCCCAGGTGAGCCACGGGCCTCCTGCATTGCATCTGGAAAAGCCAGTGACCCACTTAAAGAAGCTGGGCCTTGAGCCTCAGAGAGACCCAGAGTGCCTTTCCCCAGGCCCTCTAATGAGCTGAGCTGGCCCCTACATGGAGGCAGTGGGCAAAGGCTATTACTACTGTGGACTGAACCTTCCACTGAGGCTATACTCACTGTTTGTAACAAAGAAAGTACAATTTCTCAATCCCAGGCAGCTGGCTCCAAAGGTGTCTGCTGAAAAGAGATAGCAAAGCAGTAAGACTCTGCTAGCTTTACCTCGCCCTACTAGAATACAGTTGGACCAACAGGTTAAAAAGATGGGTGGGTCAGTCATATACCACCCCCCCAGACCACAAACATAGTATGATGGTGCTCTGTCACCTCAGGGGCCTCAACCAGAGGGTTCCTGGAGAAGTGGGGATCCCAAATAAGGGAGAGGATACCCCTGAGACCCTATACCCAGGCCTTCAACAAAGCCACCTTTGGGGTGTCCATCAACCCCACACCATGAGACCCTCTGCTTTCCCAGGCCTGCTGAGCCCACACACACACTTGCAGTGGTTGTTGTAGTGAGGGCACATAAGGACCTGAGTCAGATTCCCCAGATTGAGTCTAGAATCTTATGACCAGATTCCTGCTAAAACTGAATTCTAAGATTGTAGAAGTGTAACTCCACTTCTGTAGAGTTAGAGATTTCTGGAAATTCCCGCTCCCATTTCATGACCCGCTTTCCAGTTTTCTTTCCTCAAGGCCAGGGAACAGGCAGAGAAGTCAAGGATGAGGAGGCAGCCTCACCTGTGAGGAAGATGGCATCTTGACACAGGGCAGGCAGCCTCTACCTCACAGAGGCAGGCAGGGGGTAAGGGGCCTACCTAGTCCATGTTTAGCCCACTCACCTTCTGATTCCTGTCCCAGGGCATCACAGTGGGAACGTCACTAGACCTCCCTGGCTTTCGGGGTAATCACTCTCTGAAACAGGAGTCACAAATAGCACCTGCCTCCCATAGGAAAGCCCACAACACAGAGTCAGCCCATGCTGGCAGGTGGATGCTAGGTGTCCATCAGCTTGTCATATCATCCCACTCTCACGTGGGGGCCTGTGTCCCAGCATGCACCTCTTTCCTAGAGGTGGCTTCAAATCTGGCACTCTGAGGGACCCACCAGCTGACTCTAGGCCACAGCAGGGAGCCAAGATGTTTGCCCAAAGTGTTCTCCTCACCAGGACCCAGCTGGGTCCATTTTGAATCAGGATGGACAGAATCAGAGGATTAATTAGATAAATTATTAATTAGATAAATCAGGGATGAGAACTCTACAATTGTCCCACTCCAGATTGGTGACAGGTTCAGGAGTCTGGAGAATTCTATCAGAAGGAGCCGCGGCAGGGTGAGCGTGAGCATCCTACATTAATACAGCTTCACAGCAGTCCGGTGAGAGGGGATTTTACAGAGAGAAATCCCAACACAAAAGACACACAGCTAAGTGCCAGAAGTATCATCGGTGCCCGGGCGGTCTGAGCCCAGAGCCCTCCTCCAAACCACCACTCTGTTGCCAATATCCTTCCCTCCTTCCCTCCTTCCCTCCTTCCTCCAACCCCACACCACACCTCTGCCTCACCTGAAACTCCCCAGCAAACACAGCAGGTGCCGGGTCAGCTCTTCCTGTCTCTTCCTCCCTCCCACGGTCCCCAGCCCTCCACACCCAACTGGGGGTGCAGGCCCTACTCCAGGCCTTCTTCCCATCACTGTCCGGAGAGCTGGCAGGCTCAGCCCTCCTCACAGGCTGATGAAACAGTGGCTGTGCCCCCTGCCATGACTGGGGAGCAACTACCTCACTGTCCTGCTGCCAGCCAGCAGGCTCAAAGCAATGCCACACAGAACTCAGCAGCGGGCAGGGCAGGGTGAAATCCCTCTTTATAGAGTTATTTTTGCTGTGGAATTTTCACTGGCCTGTAAAATATTTTTATATTTATTACACGTTTAACGGGAGCTCCTAGAACCAACAGGGTGTAAATAATGAAAACTAGAGCAGTAAAGGCCCCAATAAAGCTCGCACCAGCCTTTGATGCTCCCTGTGAGCCCCAGCTTTTCTCCTTCCTCCCCAGACCCCATCCTTTTGCCCCACAGGAAGCCCAGAGGCCAGGGACCCTCAGGAAGCCCAAAAATCCTGGCTCTTGAAAATGAGGGTCACCCAACTGCCAACTGTCTATGTCGTCCGCAGAGCCTACGGAACAAGCTGACCAAGAAAAGGCCTACTGTGTGTTCAGCCAACACTGGAGCTCATATGAGCTGGGCCAGAAGAAGACCTCCATGAGAGCTCCCATGTCCCCCAGCCCTCCAAGTTCAGATGGCTTTCACGTCCCTAGTTGCCATCTAGCACCAGTCCCCAACTCTACAGACACACTACACAGTCGTATTCCTAGGGCTCCAGGATTCCATTGGGGAACCAAACGTCTTAGGAGAAAGTGTTCCTCCATGAACATGGAACCATGTGGGCTGCTAGAGAGCCCTGCTGAATGTGCTCACATCCTGTACCCACAGAATGTTCTAGAGCCTCCGTCTATACTGCACAGCCCAGGTGTCCTGTATACCATCCACAAAACTCCAAAGGAAGCAGGACCTTAGGTCCTGTCCCAGGAAGAAACCTAGACTCACAAAAAAGAGGGGAGACCCATCCAAAGGGCATGACCTGAAGGTCTGTGCTTAGGGGGAGAAGTCTAGCCAGAGCTGCCCCCTAGACAGGAATCATCTCCCCACGCATCAATAGCAGTTGCCTACCTCTGCCTGCCAGAGCCCCAAGTGACCGGGACACAATCCCTTAATATCAACTCTCTCCATCCTGGGTTGTACAGTAAGAGCTGAGACCAAACTTTCCTGGAGTTGAGTCCAGTCATTGCCTACTTGTTTTTCATACCTGCCTTAGACTCCAGAGCATCCCCTGCATACACCAGTTCCTGATAGCCCCAGGCTCAATCCCAGAACACCTTGGATTCATGTAACTTAGACTCTAAGCAAATCAAGCGTGTACCTGGAGGTGGTCTCCGTGTTTACTAAGCAACCACAGCATCTGGCTAGCGGACCCCAATTTTGTAACTAAATCTTGGCTGTTGAGTCTGGCCTGTCACACATACAAGGAAGTTGACTTCCTGAACCTACATGCATGACTTCACACTTGTCCTGAGTAAAGGCCCTCACCAGCTGTGGCCACCACTGCAGCCCACACCAGCCCCCTGGTACCCATGCAGTCAGGGCTACACAGCCAACTTGACAAGTCCACAGGACCACACAAGGTGCCTTTCCTTCCTCTCAGGCCCCCCAAGTAATGGGGGCCACACCCCATACAAGTAACAGTAGAGGGCAGAAGCCACCACCCGGGGGCTGCAGTCAGGCAAAGGCAAGGATGAAGGGTCTGAAGCCGGAGGTTCCTCAGATGCAAAGCTGGCTGGAGCGGCTCCTCTCTGGGGATAGATCAGCCTGCAGCTGCTGCAGCACCAGGAGATTCTTGTCTCTCAACCCCCGATAATTATAGTCCCTGGTGCTCACTTAACACCCATGTCACTGCAGGGTGTTGGAACAAGTAGAGTCTAAGCGAAGAAAATTAAACAATAGCATTTGACAAGTGGCCCATCCCCTGCGGCACCGCGCTGAGCCGGGCCATAGGGGACAGTGTCTAGGCTTCCTGGCCCACCCAGGAGGTACAGCCATCTCGAGGCAGCCAGGAAACCCGAGATAAGCAATGACAAGAGACCTCTTGGTGAGTCCAGGAATAGGGAGAGGGAGGACAAGGATTGAAGGAAGATACCAGAAACATGTCTCCTCCTGGGGAGGCTGGTCAGCGGCTTCCACACAGGAGAAGGTATCTCTTCCCGAGAATCATTCACCCTCAGAGCGAAAGCACAACCCCAGATTCAAGCGTATTAGGGCGCCTGTCCAGGGAGCCTGGAATTCTAGCCCTACTTCACCAGATGAGAAAGGGGAACCCAGCGTCTCTGGGAAAAGGGGTTCCCCTTCTCTCAGCTTCCCACACTGGGGCTCCAGGTCCTCCCCACCCTCCTGAGAGATAGAACTCATGAGGGACTGTGCCAGGGATCTCCCCAGGCCCCCACCGTCTCTTCCTGACTCAGCTTCCCCACTGGGTACTGTCTCCTCAGGAACTTCATCCCAAACCAAGTGTGAAGCCCTCATGCACAGGGGCTAAGGGAACTACATCCATGCCACCGAGTCCCCAGGGGAGCTTCTGCACCGAGCATTAACCCTCCAATCCTCACTCCGTGCACACTCTAGTGGGTCATTTTATAAATATGGAAAGCTGAAGTGGCCTGGGGCTCAGCAACTAGCCTGAAGTCACAGCATGGACCCAGGCCCGACAATCTCCCAAGTCTCAGGACATCTAAGGACAACCTGGGCTTGTTACAAATGGCAGGTCAGAGACCCCCATCAACCCTCCTGAGAGACCCTGCTCCCAGCACAGGCCCTGCACCTTGCTGGCTTTCCTACTCCAAGCCGCAGATGTTGAGGAGGGGCCTCTGGCTTCCCCCAGATCCATCTGAAGAGATGCTGAGCAGACGTCAGCTTCCTCGTACCCGCTGTGAGATGAAACACATGTTTTCTGTGTTGCTTCCCCCTTGGGCTCCCCAAACATGCTGGAGATATTATTATTATTTATTATTTGCTGAGTGCTGACAGCACACTGAACATCAGGCCCAGCAGTCTAGGCCCTGCCAACACGGCTTGCA
Organism: Peromyscus leucopus; assembly: GCF_004664715.2. Taxonomy (NCBI): domain Eukaryota; kingdom Metazoa; phylum Chordata; class Mammalia; order Rodentia; family Cricetidae; genus Peromyscus; species Peromyscus leucopus. The sequence goes on from NC_051067.1 coordinate 8,205,249, forward strand.
GTCGGCCAGCACGACATGGCTCCCTGGTGACTCGGATACAAGCCCAGCTGCTGGAGCTGGCTGCTGGGGACCCTGACTTCTAAGATCTTTCTTCCTACCCTCAGCCCCAGCAGCCCATGGCTCTTGGCCTCTTCCTGGCCTGAGAGGTTGTCCTCAGCCCAGGCAGCTTTGGTGCAGGGCCTCTGACCCTGGAAAGAGTGGAAAGACTCTCTCAGGGCTGGGTTGGGCAGCTGTGAGAGGAATCCTCTCAGCTCAGCCTTGCAAGTGGCTGTGTAGGTCCTCGGAAGTACCAGCGCTCTTTTCCAGGGAAGCCAACTTTCTCTTGCCTTTTTCCCCAGGAAGAAGCTCCCAGACATTAAGAACTCTCCAGGTCCATCCTGGGAAGTAGAGCAAGGCCTGAAAATAAAGGACAGCCAAAACCCCTTCATCACAGAAACACTATTTCCACACAAGGTTTTTTGTGGCTTTTTTTTTTTTAAGTCAGTTACGGCAAAAATCTGTGTTTAAAAAAATAACAAAATGTTCAAGATGGAATCAGTATTGCTGATTTGTTATATCTCAGGCTGCATATGAGTCAACATGGCACTTCAAAGAAGGCCACTTGAACCGGGCCCCCTGTTCCAGTCCTCTGTGCTGAAAGAGTCCCTATGCCCCCATATCAATATCATGAGTCAACACCATCAACCCCTGCATGAGGACCTCCAGAGGAGGGCCCTGGCTGCCCTGAAGGTCCTCCCAGAAAATAAGCACACAGAGGCCAATGGAGCCTGTGGTCTGTAGAAGAAGCAACTTCCCTCAGGGGCCTATGCTGTCCTTACCTTATGCAGGAATGGGTCTGAACCCGGTGACAGAGCCACTGTTCAGTGCTGCGGACACTTGTGCCCCAGTATCATCTCAGCCTCCACCCCCAACCACATGTTCCCTAGAGCTCTGGGGCCACCTGGGACCTGGGAGGTAGCCTGAGGGACAAGTGCAGGGGAATCTGGAGCACCCCAGACTGTGGTTTCTAGCATTAGATAAGTGACATTGCAAGAAGGCTTCTGAGGTAAAGGCATTTGCTACTCAGCCTGAGGACCCGAGTCCTAGGATTCACACGGTGAAAGGATAGATTCACTTCCCACAAGTTGTCCTCAGACCTCCACACATGCACGGTATACACATGCATGTACATTCTCATACACACCAAATAAAAATGTGTACTTTTTAAGCCAGGTGTAGTGACACACACCTTTAATCCTGGCACTTGGGAGCCAGAGGCAGGTGGATCTCTGTGAATTTAAGACCAGCCTGGTCTACATAGGAGTTCCAGGACAGCCAGGGCTGCATAGTGAGAGACCTTGTCTCAGAAGAAAAAAAAAAATGTAATCTTTAAAAAAGGCAAGTCTACCCTGAGAACATGTACCCTGGCAGTAGATTTCACGAGCTGACAGCTACCCTTGGGTCCCCTCTTAACTGTTGAGGACTGCCTCATGGGAAGATGGTAATAATGTTGGGAGAAAGGGGCTCACATGGCATGGTCCAAGTTCCAAGATGTCTGTCTTGAGCCTCTCGGGTCCCTACACAACTATACGATCACACGCCTACCATATCCTAGGCATTGTCAGCCCAGCTGAGGTGTACACAGTAGCTTCTCCTTCCATTTCAGCCACAGTCTGCAGTCGCTGCCCCCAGGAGGATTCCCCTGGATCGGGGTGCTGCAGACAGCTGGCAACTGGCTCCCTCAAGCCTTCACACACGTGCACACGCACGCACACACACACACACATGCACACACCACACGTACACATGTGCAGCTCCATCTCTGTGCCAGCAAAAAGCTCCAGAAGCCCAGGAGTCGGCATGGGGAGACACTCCGGTCTGTGTAGCACACAGTGATTCACAGCCCGAGACATCCTTCCCCAGGCTACTGTGGATTTATCAGCTCCACCATCTTCAATTACGAGGCTTGTCACTCATCTCCAGCGATCAGAAGGAAGTGAGTGAAGAGATTAATGTCTTTTTAAAAACTGCTTTCATCCTTTGAAAGGATTCCTCCCCAGATGCCATTTGCATCTCTAAGAGGAAAGGCAGAAAGGAAGAAACCCAGAGCCTGGCCTCCCCAGCCCCAGCCCCTCAGCCAGCCCCTCTCCCTCTCTCTCCAAGCCAGCCTAGGACTCCTTCCAGCTGAGACCAAGTTAGGTTCAGGACCAGAGCTCTTCTAGAGAAAGGGCAATGGTAACACAAGTCCGGCGAGTCCACAAAGCCCCTCCCAGGCATTGTCAATAGCCAGGCTGTCCCACAATAAAGTGTGTCCCTCAAGAGGCATGCCCAAGTCCTAACATGCCAGGATACAACCCATTAAAAGGAGGTCATATCGGAGTAGGGTGGGCCCTTCAACCAAGACAGCGGTGTCCCTACGAGAAAAGGGACATTTGGACACAGACATATAGATAACGTCAGGTGAAAATGAAGATAAACTGGTATGGTGAGTCTGTAAGCCAAGGGATGCCAGGAGCTGTCAGTCATGACTGGAAGCCAAGGGAGAAATATGGACCCTGTCCCTCCAAGTCTAAAGGAAGGAGATGACTGCTCATACTCCGGATTTGCACTTAGCTTCCAGAACTCCACTGCTTTAAGAACCTGTTTGTAATGGTCCAAGCCAAGGAGCACCCAGCCATGGCCATCCCAACCTTTCATCTAAGACAGCAGTTCTCAACGTTCCTAACGCTGAGACATTTTAACACAGTTCCTCATGGTGTGGTGACCTCCAACCATGAAATTGTTTCCATTGTTACTACACAACTATAATTTTGCTACTGGTATGAATCATAATGTAAGTATTTTTGGAGTTAGAAGTTTGTCAAAGGGGTCATGGTCCACAGGTTGAGAACTGCTGATCTAAGGCATGCTTTCTCCAACACAAGTAGGGGAGTAGATGCTACAGCAAAGCCCAGAAGACCCCCAGCACACATCTGCTTTTCCTTCACCATCTCACTCCTGCTGATGTGTTAAACATACATGTCACCGAGCCCAGCTGGGACCTCTACTGTAACATCCAGATCTGTCCTCCCTTGACTCCATGTTGACTAAATCAAAAGACTGGCTTCCTGGTCTACCTGTCGCAGACATTAGGCAATAAAGCACTAGGAGAAGGAAGGGGAGGAAAGGTATGAGGCCCAGAAATGGCCCCACACCACCTCACGGCCCAAGATAAATATAAACAGGAGGAGGCACCACCCAGGACCCGGGCAGGGCTCACCCAAACCATATTCCACTTGAGCAGGGTCCTCTGTAGCTGAGGAGTCTAGCAAGGAGCCAGCAAGTGACATTGCTTCGTACACTGAAGGAGAGGCAAGAAGGTGCTTTTGTCCAGGAAAGCCATCTGCCCTCTGCCAACAGCCATAGTACCCAGGGCTCCCTAGGAGCAGGCCTGCCCTTCACACACCCACTTCCCCCAGAAGATGCTTTACACGGGAAGAAGGAGCCTAGAGTCTGACTGCATGGGACTTACCCATTCCTATGCCTCTGTTTCCTGATCTGTACAAGAGAGAGGAGCTGCACCTGCTTCTGAGCGGGGGGGGGGGGGGGGGGGGGGGGGGGGGTGTTGGGGGGCAGCACATTAATGCATGGAAAGCCCTCAGCACAGTGCCTGGCACATGATGCATGCTTGGTAAGTGTGGGCTGACACGGCCATCATTTCCTGTGGCCTCACAGCTCGAGGGTATGGGTCCTCCCAAGTGCTCTGTCAGCATTCACTAACAACCCTCTTCTGGATGTGACACCCAATGTCTGTTTACAGAGAATTATGCCTTGATCCAGGAGCACAGAGCACAGTTCCAAAGGCCCAGCGGGAAAAGCAGACACAACCCTTGGAAAGCGTGAGACATAGACATCATCAGTGGAGAAGTACCTTGGAGATCACGCTGCTGAAGGTATGTCAACTAAGACGTTTAGGTTTTGCCGGATGGAGAGTAGTTTACCAGGAGGATCTCGCCCAGTCTGTAGCAGATATTCCATAAATAACGAGAGGGCAAATAAGGCAGAAGAGCAAGGTTCAAGCTAGGGGAACAGAACATATAGTCAAGCAGAGAGTTTATGAGCAGAAAGGTAGGCTGAAGCCAAACTCAGGAAGGTCCTGAACGCCATACTCAGATGGGCTTGGGGGCAGCAGTCAGGGCATGGTACATAAGAGCTGGCTGTGGGAGACCTGATTGCCTTCACCACCTGAACCCTGCTTGCCATTTGGTCTTGGATTCTCTTCCCTGTAGAGATGATCTCAAGTTCACAGCCCTGCAGAGCCCATGTTTGTACCTATTCTGGTTATGGCCACGGTACCCACAGCTGTGTGCTATCAGAGGCGGCTCTCGGCCAAGGCCTCTGGGGAAATTTCCCTGTCTCCATCAAGTCCCAGTTGGCAGATGGGTCTGGGCTGAGAGACAAGTTAAAGCCATAAACTGGAAACCCCTGTTGGCATGCTGGCTTTCCAGCACCTCCAGCCTACGGTCCCTTCTTCTCCCCTGCCCCAGTAGCACGCCCCGTCACCTCAGCTGAGCCCAGAGACCTGGGCTAGCCCATTCCTTTCCAAATGCATGTTGTGATGTTCTGTGTGATGGACACTTGAGACTCTCCCCGGGCCTCTGTGACTTAGCCAGCCAGGTCCCAAGCTGTGCTCTGACCTCACCTCCTGGCAGAGATGCTGTGGGCATTGCCCGTATCACCCCCAACTGTCCACCCAGCAGCTGAGGCCACACTTCAACAGCTGCCCAAGCAGGCACTAAAATTAGGTGGCCCATTAGACCCAGGACATGAAGATCACGGGCAGGGTGCCGACATCGCCCCAAAGGTCATTCTTCCCAGCCTAGAACTCAAGACCAAGCGAAGAGAGCAGTCAAACGTCCTCTTTCCCCAGGGAAACAGAGGGGACACTGACTTTTGTTGTTTCGTTTAAAAGTTATTCCTGAAGATAAGCAGTAGTGCATACCCGCAGTAGAACTTCCAAACATCCTACAAGTTCCTCCCCTTCTTGTGGACTGTTTTGAACGGGAGGACACACACTTCGAGGGAGGAGAGATGGCTGAGCCTGTAAAATCACTGACACCGAGCCCAACAGGAGAGAACTGACTCCCACAAGTTGTCCTCTGACTTCCACGAATACGCTATGGCATGCGTGTGTGTGTGTGTGTGTGTGTGTGTGTGTGTGTGTGTGTGTGTGTGTGTTTTCAAAAAGAGGAAATCGCACTATACAGACAATTTATGAAGTATTCCTTCCCTACTTTGACAACACTTTGGTAAATCTTTAAAGACTCACCAGATACATCAACTGGAAACAAACATAAGATATTTATTACTGCACCACAATTGATGTAATAAACCCCCCCGTTCTTGATCCCATAAGCTGCACCGTCTTTTGTACTATTTAAGCAATCAGTGAGCATCTATGGGCAGAGACCTTGTCCACATCTCTGATGCTTTCCTTGGTGCAGGTTTCAGGCACCGCAGGCATGGTTCCTAAGAGAAGCAGGCAGCAAGGCCCTTGGCTTTGGCACCCACCCTCGCCAAAGAGCCACAGCAGAGCTGGAGTTTCAAGTCCCCTTCCTACTTCTCTCTGCCAGCTCCAGCTATGACTCCTTACAGCCTGTTTACTCATTCACTCCTGGACAGTCTCTCTCCAAGAGAATTTAGTGAATTTAGAGCTTCTCTGCCAAGCGCAGCAGGCCCGTGTCTCTCTGCAGTGGCAGGCTGAGCCCTGGTCCCCTCTCCCTAAACCAGCCACAGCAGACAGGAAACACAAGCCCTGATCAAGCCTCAGGACCCATGGACTCAGAGTGGCGCCCACTCCGGGGTACGTGGACCTTAGCTGAGAGTCAAAGTGAAATACGCCGACCAGCACTTGCAAACCTCCCCCCTTCTCTCCCTCTCTTTTCTGCTCCTGCCTCCCCTCACCCTCCTCCAGCTCACTCTATTGCACACACACCCAGGAAGCAATCCACTTCCAAGGTACTAGCCATCCCCAGCAAGGTTAACTGATGACCCAAATGATGACACCAGCCCTAAGCTAGCATCCCATAAAGCAACTTGCCACGAATGGAATTGCCTCTGCATTTCCCAGCAGAGAAGCTCAACCCACAGCTCAGTGTAAATAGGCTGTCTCTGGGCCCACTACGTCACCGCGCTCGATGGCAAGTTATGGATGGCACTATGGAATCGCTGTCATAAATACAGCCCCTCTGTTAAACAAAGCCGACAGCTTTGTGCCAATAACCTTTGAACCACTCAAGCCCAGTGTCAATTGTATTTGTCTTTGAGCTGAGGTTTACTCTAGACTGTTTGCTAAATCAGGGCTCATCTGTGGAGATAATTCAAATATATTACAGGCACCAGGCAGACACGGGGCCTCCCCCACATGGCTTCAGCATGGGGCTCTGCCACAGCAGCCTGCACATCCCCTAACCACTCAGCAAGTTAGACTGGGAAAGAGCGCGGAAAGCAGAGCAAGAGGGATGTGGAGGCCTGGATGAAGAGGAGCTCGTCTGCCTCTCTGTCATCCCAACTCAGAGACCGTTTCTCCTGAAGGAATCCAGTGCTGTCTTCCTGGACCTAGGTTCAGGGAGTTGTTCGTATACACAATCAGACCCTAGAATGGAATCAGCTTTGCAAATGGAAACCTGGGGCATGCAGAAACATAGACCCAGCCCCTACCCTATGTGGAGGAACTGGAGTAAAAACCTCCAAGTCCTGCTGGGGCTAGAAAGAGGGGTGACCACCGCTTTCACACGGGAACTGGGACAGACAGACATGCTAAACAATGTCAGACAACAGAGAGCACTGGTCAAGCCAGCTGCAGTCCCGCAGCCCAGGAAGGTAAACTGGCTAGTTTGTACTCCGTGCCTGGTGCAGGGCTGGCCCTGGGCCGAGGCCAAGAAAACAGAACTCAGTCAAGGCTCCTCCCTCAGCCATTCTCTCGGCTTTGCCCGCTTGCCTTCCAAAGCTGGGGCCCTCTCAGCCACAACCTGGACTCCCTAGTTCCTCTCAGCGTTTGGGGGCTCTGCCCAAGGCAGCTACAAGCTGCCCACCTGGCAGGAACCCAGCCCCTGCCTCTCACCACCGGAAGTGGAATTGAGGCCAGAGAAGTACCTCACTCTGCTTCGTCTCATGATTATGAAGCTGCAGGCTTGACAGGTCAGGGGGTGAGGGCGGGGGTCAGGGTGTTGAGGGTTGTGTTTAGATTATGTCCCATGAGCCTCTTTGAAACTCAACAAGGAACACCCTGTGAAGAATGGGAGGGGCAAAGAGTGAATACAGCTGTGTCATGGTCAATAGAGGCCGACCAGCTGTGTGCCCTCGGGCAGTCATGGGCACCCATCCCTCATATCTGTAAAACAGGAATCATTTGCTTAACAAGATCCAGTAGGATCCTCAAGTGTGCTTGCCAGCAGAAGAGACTGCAGCCCTTGGGATCAGGAGCTGGCTTTTATCCAGCAAGGAAGAGAGAACCAAGAGTGTTCCAGGTTCCATGCCTGCTTCTCCGCTGGGTCCTGACGACCTGCACCATTGCAGTGAGGCCTTACGAGAGGCCACAGCCAATGTAGTCCACTCCACTCTGGTACCCTGGGATTCGAGTTAACCACTGCGGCCAGCCCCACCCTCTACCTCCATCAGTACCCTGGGAGTTAGGGGAGGCCACAGGCAGGACCAGGGTCAAAGAGATGGCTGCCACTCACCTTGAGGAGCCTCCCCCCTACTTGGGATGTGGGAGACTCCGGACTTCCACTTCTCATCTCTGCTGGCACCTGGGAGAAGCGAGACACAGGTCGCTGGGTTGGGCGCCTGGAGCATCTCTGCGCCATTCCTACACCTCAGGGAAGCGGCGCAGCAGAGCAGCAGCGCCTGTGCCGAGCAGGACAGACAGCGGACGTTTATAAATGACCCTCTTAGCTGTTTACAAGACACCTGAAAGAAAGCAGAGGAGGAGAAATAAACTTGAAGTAGGAGCTCTGGCGGGAGTCTGCGATGCGCTTTGATAAGCCAGCTGCGCCAGCATTTCTTCGCCGTTTTTATGGCCAACTTTACAGCCCTGTGTTTGGGACTCTTTATCAGGGGCCGGAAGGGGAGAGTGAGCAAGATCCCAGGCAAGAAGGCTTCCCAACAACTCCTCCAACAGATACTGCCTCATCTGGAGATCAAGATAACCTGTGTCCCTTCCAGTCCAGGCAGCTGTCCCCCAGACATCCCGATCTGGGGCAGACAAGGCATTCCTCAGCGTGGCAGTAAACATGTAGACCGAGGCCCTCCTGGAAACCTTAACGGGACTGAAGCCACGTGGAGTCAAAAGCAGGGGTGGAGCTGGGACAGGTTCTCCCGGGAGCAGACGACAGCCCATCTCATCAGGACATGGACGCTTTGTCCCAGCGCCCACTAAAGTCAGGCAGGGTGTCTCAGGGCCCTCCACCCACACCCCAGTCCAGCTTAGTGCTCACTGCTGGGCCTGAGAGAGAGCTCAGCTTGGGCTGAGGCTCTGCCGCCACCCCCCTGAGCTCACCAGGATTGTAACACGGTTAAAAACATGGGGAAAGGGCCCCTCACATCAGGTAACCTCAGTCCCAGCCCCTCCCTGCTGGCCAGTAACACTTAACGCCCAAGCAAGAGTCCCTAATGTGAGGAATGGGACACACGGAGAACTCAGCCAACAGGAGCAGCCTTCATATTGGATGATGCCAGAATTCCCAGCTCATCTTCCCAGATGGCTGTACCCCTGAAGCCTCAAGCTATGCCAGCCTCACTGAATGATGGCTGACCCCTATCCTTAGGGCACGGCTTCTCATGTGGACCACTGTGCTTGGGGACGAGGGGATGAACTGGAGACAGGCGTAGTCCTGATCCCCAGAAAGCCCAGTCTGAGGCCATAACCAAGCCTACAATACGGGCTCCACTCAGGCAAGCCTGGCAATGGGCTCAGGGAACAGGAAAATGACAGCCAGGGTCAGGGAAGGGAGTCTGGAGAAGGGACCTCAGCAGACGGCCTGCGCTGGCGGGTGGGAAAGCTCTGCAGAGTTCACCAGGTCCTTGGTGAACAGGGGGAGGGAGGCAGAGAAGGCTGGACAGAGCAGGGGGGTGGGGGGCCGGGCAAGGATGAAGATTAGCATATTAGGAATGTCCTGTGGGCAGCCTGACCAGGAAGGAAGTGGAACGAGACAGGGATACCGCGCTAGCTTGCCTTAGGAGAACTCTTGTTGGATGTCAAGGGATAGTGAGGCGGCCCCAGTCAGGGGTGTTTTCTCAGTCTTCATGGCCAGGATCCCTTCTTCTGAGGTAAACTACCAGGCCACCACAAACCTGGATCATTACTAGCTATGCATTGCCCATATGAACTACCCCACGGGGATGCTTCTGAGGGGTCAACCAAGAGGTCAGAGCCAGACAAGCTGGCAATTCCACAGGCTGCCCTGGGTCTATCTCTGAACACTGCCAGCGTTGCCTCTCCAGGGGAGTGGAGCCTTCTTGGGCCCAGCTGCCCTCCCCTAGGTCAAAGTTCTTGTGGTCAAAACCCCCACACCTTCTCTGTCCTTGATGAACACAGTTCTTCCGGAACTCCTACGCTTGCTTGCATAGCCTGTTCATCGCCTGCACAGGCTGAACCTGCATCCCACATCAACCTGTTGGTTCTTCCAGAAGCAGGTTTGAATGGGCTCAAAGTGACTCAAGACTGTGCTCCAACCCTTCACCTCTGCCCCCCACACTCTCTCTGATCCCTGGCCTTCCTGTCTTTCCCAGGGTCTCCAGCCACTCTTGTATGCTGTACAGGCATGTCCTTGGCGCCCCTAAACAGAACTTCAACCTTGTCTTTGTTCATTTTTAGTTAAAAAAAAAAAAGTTTTAGAAGTTGCCAAAATAACAGCGATGGGCCTGCCGTGTGCCTTTCACTCGGTTTCCATGGAAATGTCTGACAGTTCTGTCATTCTCCATGTCTGATTTTCCCAGGGAGACATCAACAAACATCTGTTTGTGCCCCAAGCAGAGTAACAGAGAAATGGAAGAAAAAACCCCACCCGATTCCAGCGTGGTGCACAAGTGAGTTTATTGGAGGTACTTACAAAGCCGTGGTCACTTACGGAGTGTGAGTGGCTCAGAGGCAGCCGCATCACAGAAAATCCCACCCCGATATGGAAACAGCTCATGGAAGCTGCACCCTGCAACCCCCTGCCCAGGTCGCAGGCAGCTCTACCTAAGAGTCCCCTCCTTCCCAGCAGCTGTGACCTCAGGGTGAGCTTGTCAGTCTCTTAACTCCTGGGCCTCCTCCATTTCCTTAGCTTCTTGGGTCTTGAGGGCTCCCCTCCTCCTCCTTCCAGGAGAGAAGGTCTGAATTTAGAGGAAATGGCTACACAACACCTCAAAGAATACACCTATAAAATACCCCCGGAATCAAAAAGGTGAATTAGCCCATCGACATCGGTGTCCCCGTTTACACCCTTACAGTCACACTGCCTCTCTTCCGCCCAACCGCTCCATGGATAGTGGTTAATTACTAATCTAGTCCCATGCTGGGGATTCTGTCATTTTCCTGAAGAGGTAGATCAATGGCAAAACGTCCAAAGCCAAAACGTTCAATCCCCAGCACTGAGGAAAAAAAAAAATTTCTTTGTCATGCTGGGGATGTTACATAAATAGGATGTTACATAAATAGTCAGTGACCTTTTGAGATTGCCTTTTTACATTCTCCAGACTTCCATTGAGACTGAGGAGAAAGGATTCAATGGTTCATCCCTTTTGGTTGCTGATATAACTTGCTGTGGTGTGTCCAGCTAACCATTTGTCAATTACGAGACATCTTCGTTGCTTTCAGTTTTCAGCCACCGAAAGGAATTTTGCTGCCAAAACTCATGCAGATGTCAAAATACCAAGTACTCCCCCAGTGTTTAAGCTGTTCAACACATTTCTTCAAAACATCACCAGTTTTTTAGATAGGGTCTCATGTAGCCCAGGCTGGCCTCAAACTCACTAAGTAGTTATATCAAGCCTTCTGAGTGCTAGGATTACAGGTGTACAACGCCATGCCTAATTTATATGGCGCTAGGAATCAATCATAGGGCCTTGTTGCATGCTGCCAAGTATTCTGCCCTCTGAACTACATCTTCAGGCCCTTGGCAATACTGCTTTTTTAGAAAGATTTATTTATTTACTTGCTTATTTATATGTGTGTATGTGTGAGCCTGCATGAGTTTATGTGCAGCATATGCATACAGTACCTGAAGAGTCCAGAAGAGGGTGTCAGATGTCCTGGAACTGGAATTACAGATGAATGTGAGCTGCCATGTGGACACTGTGAACCAAACTCGGGTCCTCTACAAGATATTAACTGATAAGCCACCTATCTAGTCCCCCAAAATACCACTTTTAAAAGTAGTTTGTAATATAGTCTATGTGTTTATGATGTAATCATGTATGTATATACTCACTTCCTCCCTAAAAGCCTTTTTAAAAGGTATTTACAGGGCTAGAGAGATGGCTCCGCCTTTAAGAGCACTGAATGCTCTTCCAGAGGACTCAGGTTCAGTCCCCAGCAACTACACTCTGGCTCATAACCATCCAGTTCCAAGAGCTCTGATGCCCTTGTCTGGCCTCCATGGACACCAGTCATATACATGGTACACAGACATACATGAAGGACAAATGCCCATGCACATAAAATACAATAACAAAAAATTGAAAGATATACAGTAATTCTTTTTCAACCCCTATAAGGATAGAGGCTGAACTCGGGACTCCAGAGCTAAGCCGTGACTTGTTGTGGAGTGAGCAATGGGTAGTGGGAACACTGCTGTTCTCCTGACCTTCTCAACCCTCAGACTCAGCACGAGGCCCCACTCCCAGAGAGTGGGAGGCAACGAAGAAATGTGAGGGAAGCAGGTGACGAAGGCTTCCATGAAACAGCTCCCACAGTCAGAACCCAGCTGTCCACCAAAAGTTCCTTATTCCCTTCCTAGAGGCTAAGGTGTGGACGACTCAGCAGACTTCTGCATTGCCATACCACAGGACCAGAGGGGGCCCCCAGGGAGGCAGCATGGAAGCAAGTGTATGACCCTGGATCAGCCTTTGCCTTCACAGGCAATGAGGTCCCTCGTACACCTCTAAGTGAGGTGCACAGCCAGGGCAGCTTGGCTATCTGGTTACTGGTCAAAAATAAGCTTGGTGCCTCTTGGCTCTTCCTTTCCTTCCTGAGGGCTGGCTGAAGAGGTTCCTTAAGCGTGCAGGGCACAGGGTACAATATCACTGAGCAAGCACAAAGAGACGGTCACTACACCCCAGCAGTTCAGGACAACCCATGGAACCCAGGGCCCTGTAGCCTAGCTTCTGGGATGCCTCTACCCAGAAGACAGGAACCAGCCCTGCTATGTAGAATGGCTGTGAAGTTAGGGATCTGGCCTTTCCCGGCCCAGAGGAAAAGCTGGGGCTCCTCTTTGGTTCTCCATTGGCTCTGGCCTAGACCTGCCTCCTGATCCCTCCCCACTTTCCCAACCAGTCACCTCCAGTGTCTCCCCATTGTCTTAAGGATCCCTTGGCCTGGCATTTGGCCCTTCAACGCTCCCACACACACACACACCCCATGAGCCCTCAGAGTTCTGCGACATGCACTAAACTGAGCTCCCAGCTCCAGCTCGCTCATCCTGCCCTCCACCTTCACACCTGTGCTCTCTGCTGGACCCTCCTCTGCTCTGAGGAAAGCTTACCAGTGTCTTGAGACCCAGCACAGAAGACCCCTCTCCAAGGAAGCCCTCTGTGATCCCCAGGTCCACCATTCCTTACCTCTCTGGAGGCTCACAGCAACCCCTTCTCTGGGAGTGACAGTTACTGGCCAAAGCTGAGGAGAACCCCCATTACAGCTGCAGGAACTGAGAGCAGGCAGGCAACGCACCTACCTTGACACCGGTCTCTTCCATCCCCTCCTCCTTTGAAGGAGTGGGTAAATAGATCCACATGGAATGTGGTCAGAGAGGTCAACTTTACTCCCTAGTTTGGATGGGATTGTAGGGTTTGGTTCCCTCACAGCCTGGCTGTAGCCGTGGTGACCAGCCCTCAGGCCCCAGTGCCGGACCAGCTCTGTTGGCTTTAACCCAACTTCCTAGTTCCCAGACGAAGACGCATCTTGGGATGCATGGGTCATAGGGCATCCTACCCCAACCCTCTCCAGTCATGAAGCACCCAGGACTTCCCAAGGATGTGGCTCAGCTTTGGCCAGGAGTGGCAGGGAAATTACCACCATATGGTCCAGGCTCTGGCCTGCTGGTCCAAAACACATGGGAGAGGCAAACCCAAGGACACCCTCCAGCCTTCAGGCCCAAGGCATCCCTCCCTCCATATTTACAGCCTCCACGAGGCTGCCTTCCTACTCTGTTCGCCAAACCAGCTCCTGACTCCCAACTCAACAGACTTGACAGCCCTGCCAAAGCTCCCTGGCCTGCATGTGTGTATTCAGCAGGGATCTCAGCTCGGTGCATAGATGAGTTAGTTCCCAAGGCCCAGGGGGAGCCCAGGCCCCACCTGCCGGTGCACCAAATTAATATTTTAGAAGTCCAGCTTCCCTCCACCCTGATTGAAATGTCACCACAGCCCCTGAAGATCAAGCATTCCCCTGGGACAAGAATTGTATGTAGGCTAAGTTTGAGTATGATTTAGAATGGGAGAAGGAGGGCTATGAAGATTCAAGGCTTAGAGTGGGGACTGAGTGTAAGCTGGCCCCCAGCTGGAGGAAAGCAGAGGCGTGCCCACTCACCCCAGGTCTAACCTCTGTGAGAGAGGTCCTGACCCTAACTCCTGCCCAGCCAGTCAGGTTGGTGTGACCTGATAGATGCTGTTGGATGGGGAGTCAGCCCCCAGAAAGGTGGATCCTCTGGGGAGATGCCAGACCTTAATTTCACAGTCACTACCAGGGAAGAGACAATGAGGCCTTGAAGATGGAGGCCCCAGAAGACAGAGATGGTGTGGGGGTGAATCGCTGACCTCAGTGTCCCCTGTAAGTAGCAAGAACACATAGGGGAGCCCATTCACCCTCAGGCTGATGTGGCTCCCTGGGGAGGTAGGCAGACAGAGCCCTGGAAACCCAGTCTGAGCTCTGCGGCCTCCATTGTCTCGACATCTCAGTGCTGAGAGAGCAAAGCAGTTCCTGCCGTCCTTGTCTGCTGTGAAAGCTGAAGGCACTCTTGCCCAGGACGACACTGGCAGAGCCTGGCCCCCATCTGGGTGTTTAATCCAGGGCTGTGCTATGACTATTAGTTGGAATCTTGGGCCAGTGGCTGAGCCTCTTCCCACCTGAGTCCCTCATCTGCAAACCTGCTGACAGTTGGCTGTGATGAGGAAACAGCCCAGAGAAAGAACCCAGCGCAACTGGCGCCCCAAAACTGCCAGCCCCTCTGCACTTGGGTTCAGGCAGGAGGCAGTCCATAGGTACGGGCTCACTTTGGACCACAAATGGCCAAGAGGAAACTGAAACAGGACAAGGAACGAGAGGCTCCTGCTGCCCTGAGCAGTCTGCCAGGTCCGGAGGCCAGGGGGGACTTCCCAACAGTCCCTTGCCTCTGGTCAGGCCCCATTTATGTGCTGGGTCCTGGGCTAGGCATGTGGATTCCTTACCAAATCCCAGAGTGCCTCACCCATCAGAGATGCCTGCTGGGCCAGCACACACCATCCCAGAATGAGTATTTATTCAGGATTTAGAAAGAAGAGGGAAACACAGACTTCTTCAAAGCACTCCACAGAGGAAAAGGGACCACAGCACTCTAGGGACCTGGTAGCAGCTCCCACAGCCAGCCCCTGGGATGACCCCAGGACCTACCAAGGGTTGCTCTGATAAACAAGAAAGCCAATGGCTCAGCACTAATTCCTCCACATATGGTCATCTGCACACCTCACAGCCCTGCAAGGCGAGAACTCACATCCCATACTGAACAGCTAAGGAGGTAAGGCTCACGGTGGTAAGAAGGCAGAGCTAAGGTTCACACCCAGACTGGCTCGCTGTGGGCCTTCGGCACCAGGCAGACTCTGGACTAGACCTATCTACCCACATGGTCTCACCTCTCAAGTTCTGTCCCACTTGGGTCCAGCAGTGCTGATGTGTGGGGCTGGGAGGGAAGCAACAGCAGGGAACATGTCCCCAAACAATTGCAATCACTGAGAAGCCACCAGCCATGCATGCCCAGGGTTCCCACGATGAAGGAGAACAGCCCCCACGACACTGAAGAAACATAAATATTTCATGGGCGGCTCCCTCTAGTAGGTCTCCAACCACGCTTTCAATTGTCGTGAAACAATTCAAATTTCCAACTCAGGGAAACGGGCAGCTCGTCAGCCCAGCCAGCCAGCGCAAGCAGAAGTAATTATGTTAAAAGCTTCCGACAGGACTGTTGGCCATGCTGGTGCCCAGATTGCCTGGCTGCAGTAGCGGTTCTACCGCTTCAGGTCCCTGGTACCCTGTCTCCTCAGGACCCAGCAAGCAGACGGCAGCTGAGGCCTCAGGGAAGATGACAGCCACAGGGAGGTGAACCAAGGCTCCCCAAAGAGGCAACTCTAGCAAGCTGGGTCCACAGCTTCTCTTTGCATTCCCCATGGCATACTGTGGCCTCTAGTGTTTGTGGAAGAATGGACAGGCAAATGGACTGGCAGAGAAACAGAAACACAGATGACGGAATGGTTTTGTAGATGAGCTTGCAGTAGCCTGCTCCCATCTCACCTCGTGAAGTCCGCTCCTCTCTAGATTCAGCGGTCTCTTTGTTTTCCTTTCCTTGTCTTGGTGCCTGGGGTCAAACTCAGAACCTCACACATGCTAAGTACATGCTCTACCACTGAGCTCCATATGTCCCTATTTCTGGCAGAGTAATCTTTCTAAACTACAAATCTGAACATGCGTCTTCCCACTCCGACCCTCCCTTCGTTTCTCTCTGCTTCCAGGATAACACCCCATACAGGTTTGGAAGCCATGTGGCATCTGGTTCCATTCTTCTCTGACGTCCCCCATGCTTTCTTTCCCTTTTCACCTGTCCCCAGGCACCTACAGTAGAGGAAAGCACAGTTTCTCATGCTTGGGAACCTTTGCATCTCAAGGGAAAGATGCCCAGGGGTGGAAAGCTGTCCCAGGTCACTCCTCAGGCTGTCACTCAAGGTCCTTTTCTCTCCAGCATTGTCAATAATGGTGTGTATGGCAGCTTCCTTGGCCCAACCCAAATGAGCAGAAGCTATCTGTCTTCATCTAAGAGCCTGAGCACAAAGTGGGTTCTCTCAAGCTTTTGCTGATCTGAAGAGGTCAGCCCAGAAGGGTTCCAGGTCAGAAATCCCCCTATTCCATGGCGATACTCCGTGGACTGCAATGAAAGATTTGAGATGCCCAAATAGTTTCTGGGTTTCTTCAGGCTTCTGGGAGCCTCATAATACAAGGAGAATGACGCTCAAACATAGTAATGCCTTACCAGAAGCAAGAGAAGTAAGCATCTCTACTTTTACAGCCTCCAACCAACTCCTCCTTGTAGATTAGGGCAAGAACTTGTAGCTTCTGCTCACCACAGAGCCCTAGAGCAGCAATTCTGACAGACTCAGCTCTCCCAGCAGAGAGCCAAGGCCTCCTGCTCACCTGGAACTCACACACACACAGCTTCAGCAGATCCTGAGGACCCCCAAGGATGGCAGTTCCTTTGGAAAGCACTTTTATTTCACTGCCATTATCATCACCATCGTTAATATTACTAATTATTATGAATGGACTTGTAGACGAGTGTGGTCACTTCCTTCCCACAGTAGTCTACCTTCTGGGGTAGACTAACCACAATCCTGAGGCGCTCTTTCTCACCAAGTGATTGATTCAGAAGAGGGCAAGTAAGTTGTACCCTACCAATCAGCACACAGATCCCCTTGCCGACCCTCGGGAGGGGCTGGGGAAAGACTGGGCTCTGCTGTCAGGGAGCTACACCGGGTTTTACTCAATCATTACACAAATGTTAATTTCAAAAATGTAGCAGTGAGAGTTGTGAAGGAAGAATGAATTCCCCCTGCATTCGCTTTGTTGAGGTAAGAAATGGCTTTCTCGGTCTAACTAAGGCCAAAGACATTGCCTGTTGTGTTTGCTGTGATCCTGTATGACAAAGTCTCCTCAGGATCTTGTACTAAAAGAAAAACTTCTATTAAGAAGTATGCCGGGCTACAGAGATGGCTCAGAGGTTAAGAGCACTGGCTGCTCTTCCAGAGTGCCCAGGTTCAATTCTCAGCAACCACATGGCAGCTCACAGCTGTCTGTGACTCCAGTTCTAGAGGATCTGACACCTCACACAGACATACATGCAGGCAAAACACCTATGCACAGAAAATAAATGATATTTTTAAAAAAGAAGTATGCCAAAGTCAGTGTGTCAGACAGTTCTACTGTCCTTTCCCATTGAAGGTCAAGACATATATGCACCCCATGATGCCAAGACCCAAAGAGAAAATGTGAAACATTCTTTTTGGAAAGTCAGAAAACAAGAAACAAGAAAATGTTTGGGCCCATCCAGGTTCACCAAGAAATTCGGGCTTTCTGTCACATTACCAGCCTGCCCAACTGTCCTGGGTAGGAACTTCCTAATAGCTAAGCAAAGCCTGGAAGCAGGTCTACCAAGTCAGAAAAGGGGCCCATCCCTGCCTTAACCGAACACCATGACAACCTGAGAAAAGGAAGAACATGTGGCCCAGTGGGTGTCACCATTAACATTTAGTTGTTTGCTCACAGGTCTCAAAGACACGCCCTTCATCATTATCCTAACAATTTCTTAATAGTTAAGAGCTCTCTCTCATTTCCCCGTTTCAAAGATGGGGAAACTGAGGCTGGACGGTCTGTGACTTCCCTAAAGCCACACAGCTAGTAATGATTCAATAAAGATTCCAACTCTGGCCAACTGCTGCTTCAAGAGGAAGCTTTTGGGGGGAGGGGCACCCCAGGCAATGCCTGGGAACAAGGGCAAGCAGAGAATCTCACCGGCTGCCCAGTCATCAGCTGGTAACAAAACCCAGAAAATCACTAAGGCACGGGGATAGAGCAGCATGATTTCCCACTGCGGACTCCAGAGGGAATACCACCCAAACCAGGCGCCTATGTGCCCTTCAGTAAGGGTCCAGTGCTTTGCTTTTATGCCCAAAGATGACAGTACACAGGGCAGCTTTTAATAAGGCAGGGAGGCCATTTTTTACCATAAACCAGCGAGGAGGATTCAAGAGACATTGGCGAGTAAGGACCAGAGGCTCCAAGCTAAGGACTGGCTTTTCTGCCAGGCAGTCTGAGGTCCGGGTCTGCAAGTACTGGCCACCAGTATTCTTAACCCTTTCCACCCAGTGAGCCTGGAGTTCTTAGAGTAGAATGGAAATTGTGGAGTCTCTCTTCCTCACCCTAGCTGAGGGTCTAACTCTCCAGACCTCAGCTATCCTGGATCTGTAGATTGGTGACAGGGTCTTGGATCTTCCAGTTACCAGGCCAGGTGGCCCTAAGGGTACCGACAAGTACTGAGGCAGACAGAGTCAGGGCATCCACCACAGCAGCTGTCGGCTAGAACTAGGCAGGGAGGCGCCGCCTTTGACGGCACCTCATGAAACATTAATGCCGGTTCGCTGAGCAGCCATCTCCCGGCACCTTACACCAGATCAGCCGCCCTGGATCTGATGCTCCAGGAAGTTGGAGGCCAGCCTGGGTTGCTCTCAATCCAGGAGTCCCAGGCCCAGGCTGGATCGCCTCTAACCTCTCAGTCCCGTCAGCCGAAGGTTCGGTCAGTCTGGAACTGGAGGAAGCAGAGGCAGTTTCAGCCGATTGGGTTTTCTCCCTCCCGGAATAGAAGAGTCTTCTTGCAGCGTTATTTGGGCCCAGAGCACACACCGGGGCATACAGTGGACTGTGCCGAGTGTGTGAAGGGCTGGCTACCAGTTCCCCTGAATTCTGGTCATCTCCCAAAGGCCACTAGTCAGGACCAGGCCTACAGATCCACAGGGCTCCATGCCTCTCTGTTCCCCGTCCCAGATCAGGGTGACCGCTAGAGAGGGTTCAGGTGGAAGAGCAGGACAAAGGGCAACAGGCGATCTGTCCGCCTGTGATCGCTCAACCCTTACCTCAGCAGCCCAGCGCTTTCAGGAGGAAGGAATCCCCCACACGCACAGCAGGTCTAGAGGGTGTCCCCTAACACATGCTACCCCTGCACACAGAAACTCCGGAGTCTGTCCTCAGTCCTCTGTGGATAACAAGAGCTGTGCGGCAAACACTCCTAAAGCGCAGAACCAGATCCTATCCTCAAGCCGGGCAGACCAGTGGGAAATGCTAGACCTGGCTTGACCTTCACCTGACAGGCCCCGGAAAAACTCTGGCCAGACCTCGACTAAACCAAAATCAGACAAGCCCCTCCAGTGCCGGGTGGGAAACTGAGACCTTGGAGAAGGTGTGCTGGGCCAGGAAGGGACCCGCCGGCTCCACCGGCCCAGGGCTGAGCCCCTCCCTGTGCACACAGGTCCTGGGCAAGCTCCCGGGACCCGGCCGCGGCCATGAGCTGTACCAACGTCGCCTGAGCGGGCAGAAAGGTCCCAGCCCCACGCCCGTGGGACTCCGCGCCGCCCCCTCCCCTCGGGTCCAGGCGAGCGCCTAGTTTCTCCCCACCCCACCCCCCACTCCCGCCTCCCCGGCCGGTGTCCCCGCCTTCCCCGCGGGCGTCGGGCGACGGGTGGCGGCGGGAGGAGCGGGTTGAACCGAGGCAGCCCCGACCTTGCGTGCCGGGATGTAACGAACCGGCGGGGACCCACACTGCGGGCAGAGCAGAGCCGGCGGCAACCTGAGCCAGAGTCCGCGGCGGGCGAACCCGGAGCCAACCAGCTACAGACAGCGCTGCCCCGGTACGGTAAGAGACGCCGGGCTGCGGCGAGGGGTCTCGGAGGCGCAGGGGGGGAAGTGGCCAAGTCCAGCGCTGTTAGCTCTGGCGTGCCTGGGGTCCGGCCCGCAGCGCAGGACCGCGCGCCATCGAGGCAGCGCGAGCAACTGGTTCCTGCGCCTAGGTAGATTGTGCCATCACCGGATGCTAACTCACCTACCCCGTGGACCCACTCGACCCCACACCTCCAGAGGGCAACCGCGTCGGGGACCTGGGCTCAGACACCGCAAAGGTGCAGCCCTGTAGGTCTCTGGCAGTGCAGGACACAAGGGCCTGCGGGAGACAGTGGCGGGCTAGCCGGCGGGCAGCCGCCTCGTCCTGGGATGGGGCCCCATCGCGAATGGAAATGCTGGCCCCTGGGAATGGCTAGGGACTTAGGGCATAGCTTCGCGTCAAGAGGGTATTTTCCCCAAACGAAACTGCTTCATTCGTCGCTTGGTTCGTTGGGGCAGCTAAGCCGCCGAAAAGCAGTAGATACCAGCCCGACTTTTTCCGCCTTGGACCCCATGCCCTGCCGCCACCCTCAGAGGTGCCCCAACCCATGGTAGCCTGCTCTCACTGGCACAGGTCGGGCTTTTCTTTCCCCTAAAAGGAAACCCACATACTCTTCGTAAAGTCCGATGAAGTCGTTCTCGAGTCTATCTCCTGGTTAGTTGTTGACACAGAATCCCTGAGCATACATCATTTCTCTAGATCCGGGTCTCCAAATTCTGAAAATGTCCAGTCTCCTACACTGAGGCTGATTAAGAATGAGGCAAAGCCGGGCTCCCCGAGGCTCACCTCTGACCGAAGTATAGGGCATCTCAGGTTGAAATTCTGGGTCCCAAGATTTTCCTATTTAGGAATTCACCAAAATCTAAGAAAATATTGAACCCAATTTTATGAGAAACAAAGGCTTATATATTCTGTTAGCATCTCCCTGAAAACCACCGTGGCCAGCTAGACAAACCCCAGGTTGTTGTCCAATGATGGAAGATGAGGACTAGGGAAATTGCCTGGTCTACGATAAAAGCAAAAACTACCAGCAGCAGGGGCAGGCCTGGAGAAGAGGGGGAAAACTCCCTGCCCCGCCGGTTCCCCTGTGGCTTTAGGCCTTGGTGCCTCAACCAGAGAGAAAAAGGAGGAGGCTGGGCTTGCAGGTGAGGATGCTTCCTTCCACAGGGGCAATTGATAACGTGGAAGAGCGGAAAACAAAGCCGACCCTCCGCTCCACAACGAGTGACAACCGCCACCAGTTTCCTAGCCGTCCGATATTCCCTTAGTTCAATGGCTCTCTAGAACCAGAAAGCATGGGAGCAAATGTGAATGAGCACAAATGAGCACGGGCCTGGAGAGCCGAGAGCTGTGCCAGCCACAGAGAGCGCCAAGCCCTACACTTCCATTGTACCTGGTGGCCAGCTGTCTTGCCCAGTCAGCATTCCCACACATCTCTGCCCCTCAAGGAAACTTCAATTGGCAGGAACCTTCTGGGAAACTGACAGAATCCAACAAGGTTGATCTCATTTCCACCTGGACTCTATGTGCCTGTCAGTAATTGCTTGTATACCAAAACAAGAACAACAAAACAAAATAAGAGCTTTTATTGGGGAGGGGGTATTGGATGGGGCAAAAAGAGGTAGGTGGTCCATGATGCACTCCAAAAACTGGGTTTTCTAGTTTGAACTTCTCCACAGCCTAAGAGGCTTAGGGCTGGAATGTCCCAGAGAGTCACGGATGGCCCTGGGGGCAAGCCATGGCACATTCCTTCTTTCCTTTTTCCTAAAATCTCTTGATTCTAGGGGGACAGATTTTAGGACAACATACCCACATAGGGACAAACAGATGGCCCCCATGAGAGTCCTCCACTCAGCCTTCGAAAGAATTAAATTACTAAACCATTCTTTTGCCAGATTCTGTTTTGAATAAGCCTAGCTTCAGCAATGGTCCTGTGTTGACTACTTCAACCCTCCACAGCAGCCCAGGCTCCTCGGGATCACAGTCTACAAGTTTCTTGAGTCACAGAAAGATTGCCGCTCTGTGCAGGTGGGGAGGAGAGGGGACTGGAGCTCACCACCCGACTTCAGTAAGCCCCCTCCCTCCACCGCTCCGGCCCCATCTCTAAGGGACCTGGAGGCCGAAACAACAGACTCTCCCATTGAACATGAGAACTGAGATTCAGTGAGAGGTCCAGCCATGTCCAAGTCACACATCAAACTGAAGGGGACTGCACATGGAGCCTCTGCTCCGGAAAGACTGTAGCTTCCTATCCCTGTGTGTGCAGGAGCACACCGGAAGCCCCTGCTTAGTCTAGGACAGTGGGGGAGGTGGGGAGGGGGTAAGTGTGCAAGAGCAGAGAATATATTCAGACCCTGTCCTTCAGCACACCCAGGATTGGGGCACAGCCTCTTGCTGGTCCTTCCCCTGCCCATAACCACTCAGGACTGTTTGAAAACAGACTGCTCTGGCGGTCCCCACCAGTCTTCTGGTTGCTTCTTTGGGGCTCAAGGTCTGTGGGGATAGTGGAAGGATCATCTGAGAGGGTCTGAAGACCTTTCCACCCACTTGGCAAACCTCGAGATCTCCAAATAAAAGGAGTGCTGTGTCTACCCAGAGCTTGGGCCCAGAGGGGCACACAGAGAGAGCTTAGTGCATCCACAGTCCCCATCCTGTAGGACCTGACTCAGTACCCATGGGCAGATCATTTCTGTACCCATGCAGGGGTGCACTGTGCTTGCCCACCTTGGCCTGACTTTGGTGGGCTTAGACCACACCCCCTAACCCTGCTATCCAATTTTACACCAAGCAGCACTCCTGTGTCCAAGGGTACACCGCATCCCACCAGGGTGCGGATGTACATGTGCACACCGTCATCCGTGTGAGCTCAGGGCTGCTCTCTGAGGTAGTGTAGCCTCCTGGGCAATATTGGGGGACAGCTGCAGTACCTGGAGATCTCCTTGAAAGGAGGCGTTGGCTGCTGTGGAACATTCAGCCACGAAGTGGGGTAAACAGTGAAGCTGAGGGAACTACTGGGCAACCGTGCTTTCTCCGTGCACCTCTTCCTCTGGTCAAGCTGATTTCAACCTAGCCGCGATGAGCACCACTTGCCAGGAGAAACCAAGAGTCCCTGGGAAGCATACTCCTCCATCTTTGCCTAGATTCTGCCTCCTGCAGTCCAACAGCGAAAATAGGTCAGGCCCTAAGGAGCTGGGCACCTTGGAGTAAGGCCAAGGCAGTAAGAGGCAATCTTGGTCCCACCCTGCATGTCTGCCCTTGCCCCCACAGTTCTCACCAAGGAACCCAGCCTGGTTCCCTCGGGTGGTGGAGAAGGCAGGAGGAGGGTCAAAGGCCGAGCCTTGCACGTCCCCACTAACACACTGGCACCTGTAGGACCAGTCCATAATGACTGCGGAGATGAAGATGCCCTGGGCTCTGGGCCCTGAGCCTAGAGAACAGGGAAGTGCTTCTCCCCCGGGGCTTCAGTCCCACCTACCAGGGCTCCCACCCCACCAGTGGCTGGTTCAGGGAGAGATCTGCAGGTGAGACCCAGAGGCAGCCTGGAGGTCTCCCTGTGGCCGGAGAAGCAGGTCAGGGCTACCTCCGTTGTGACCTGTTTACTCAAGACGCTGAGGTCCCTGGGCCAGTTAACAATTGTTGGATAAAATCCTTGGACAAACTTCATTGAACCTTGAGGACTTCTGGGGGGAATCACTCTTGGGAGCCTAGAGGGTAAAGTCTTTGCTTGGGGAGAGGGAAGCTCTGGAGCTACAGTTTCCTAGCACAGTGTCGGAGACTAGAAACTTCCTGGGCTCTCAGCCCGGGGTCTTGAGACAGCAGTCACCTGGCCTACCAGGCCTGTGCCCGAAGCCCTGGGAAGTCAGAAAGCAGGGCAGAGGCTGGCAAGGCCTACCCTGTGGCTGCCAAACCCTGATCGGAGGTGCAAAACAAAGGGGGGAGGAGGAAAAGGTAATGGGCCTGACTGGGCTCTTGGGGTCTCCAGCCCCACTCACCACGGCCTAGGGCCAACAGAAACGTTTCGTCTGATTAGAAGCCATCATTTCTATCCCAATCCCGGAAAATTGACTGCGGTGCAGAGGAAGGCCTGAGAGCAGCCTTAGGGGAGAGTGTCCAAGCTAATTAGAAGACAGCATCCGGGGGCCCATTAGAGCTCGCCGGCTGCTGTCACTCAACCAGCCCGAGTTCCTGGGAGAAGAGACTGGGGAAGGAGGGGCCGGCGGCCCCTCGAGGACACCGCTGGGAGCTGCGGGAACCGGGAACCGGCCCTTGGCTCGGCCCCCGCCCTGGCGCTGGCTCAGAGGCGCCGGCTCAGAGCGATCCTGCTCCGCGAACCTTCACTCATCCTAGGTTGTTCTCGCCAGCGCCTGGGGACTTCGAAGCGGCCCAGACAGGAGTTGACTCTCAGCGAAACAAGTCATTTGGGGGCCCCAAGGTGGGCACCAGCCGCGCGGGACTCGCAGGCCAGATGCGTTTCTTTTGTGCGGCCGAGGGAGAAGTCGGTGTGTCACCGGGGAAGGAGGGAGAGGCGCGGTGAGGCCGCGGGGGGGGGGGGTGAGGCGGCGGGAAGGTGGCTGCGGAGGGGGAGGGCGCGGGCGAGGCCGGGAGGGAGGGAGAGAAGGAGGGAGGGCGGCGGAGAGGGCGCGGCGCGAGCGACTCGGAGCTGGATTCCGCCCGCGCTCGCTCGCTCGCTCCCCTGCACGCTCGCGCCCTCCCTCCTTCTCTCCCAGCCCCCTCCCACCCAGGCCCACCCCACCCACCACCCTGGCGCAGGGACTGCTGGAACCTGGCGGCGCGCGCTGTCGTTTTCAGACAGACTCTGCGGGCTCCGTCCCCAGCCTTAGAAACCGGCCTCGAATCCGGAGTGGGGGCCCGGGCCGGCCGGGCGGCTGAGGCCGGAGCAGCCCGAGCGCGTGGCGGAGCACGGAGCCCCGCGCCCGGCCCGCAGCCCCGGGCGGTCGATGGAGCGCGGGCGGCATCGCTGTGGGCGCGGGCAGCCCTGGGGGGCAGCCGCTTAGGCGCCGCGCTCTTGTCCCCAACAGGTCGCAGCCCGGGCGGCCGGGCGCGCCCGGCCCCGGCCCCTGGAGCGCCCGCTGCGGTCCCCACCTCCATGGACGCCTTCAAGGGAGGCATGAGCCTGGAGAGGCTGCCTGAGGGGCTGCGGCCACCTCCGCCGCCGCCGCACGACATGGGGCCCAGCTTCCACCTGGCCCGCGCCGCCGACCCCCGGGAGCCGCTGGAGAACTCCGCCAGCGAGTCGTCCGACACGGATCTGCCAGGTAAGCGCGGCTCCCCGCGGCGTGCACCCAGCCTCGGCGGCGCGCACCCAGCGGCTTGGCGCTCGGCCGGGTCCCCTCTGCGCCTCGGCATTCGGGAGCTTTCTTTTTTCCCCGGTCTCGACCTGACGATGAACGCGGAAATTTACACACAGCTCGCACGCACACACGAAGCCACTTCCAAGCAGTCTCCACACGCCAAGCCCAGAGTGGGACTGACAGCCCCTGTGGAAAAGGAGCAAATAGCACGCGCGAGGGGAAAAAAAAAAGTTGAGTTTTCCCCCCGAACAGGTCTCTGGCGAGCCGCTGGGGCGCAGGGCAAGCAGCAGATGGAGAAGGGAATGGAGGGGAAGGCGAGACAAAGTGCCCCGAGAGACGCAGGCCGGCGGACACCTTGACAGGCCAGGAGGTGCAGATGGAGGAGAGGGTCCTAGAGGAGGGGCGGGTGCACAGAACAGAATAGAAGCCAGAGCTCAGTAAAACGGAGCTCCCCGGGACTGCGGGAGCGAGCGGGCCAGGAGGCGCGGCCTGACTCGGGGCAGGGCCGGAGGAACCCCGCTGGAGGGATCCCGGCCCACGTGGACGCCCTAGCTCAGAGCCACCAGGGGTCCAGCCAGGGCAGCTTCCAGACCCACTCTACAACCTCCGCCTGCCTTTTTTTTTTTTTTTTTTTTAAGCCAAAAGCTTGAGCTGGGCCCTCGATGGGGCGACTTCGGCCGTGGCCGTTTGCAGACCGGTTCACGGGGTCCCAATCCCGAGTGGCCGCGGAGCCACGGGCTGCCCGCTGTCCCGGGAACTTGGGCGTCTCTTCCACAGTGATTTAATCTCTGTTTGTTTCTGTTTTGCATCTCTAAGTGACTTTCCCCAGCAGGTCTGTTTGCTTGGTTAGAAAACAAAGCTTTGACTGTACTTTTGTTTTCAAAAGTTGTAAGCGTGGTGTTTGTTTAAAAAAAAAAAAAAAGAAAACTATAGTTATAGGTTGGTTTTTAAATCAGATCAGCGGGGGGAAATTAGCTATTTTAACGGTATGCTTCCTTTGAAACAATTCACTAGGCATATCTCTCTGAAATTTAAAATATCTACACTACATGCCGCATGATTCTTGGAGAAAATTTTATAAGTCAGTCCAAAATGGCGCATTTCTCTGAGCTTTTCTCAAAACCCATTGTAGCCCTTTTATTTTGTGGATTTAAATAGTCTAGCTATAATGTATTTCTCTAGGGTTTGAAAATCTCTACCAGGGTGTTACTGTGAAGGAGTCTAAAATTTATTTGCAGTGATACATATTTTTTTTCAGAGGAATACCTATCTGACTGAAGTTTATACACATTTGCCTGTGTATTTAGTTTAGGGGTGTGTTTGCACGAACGGTTTTGACTTCTAGATTTACATTTGCTCTCTGTCTGCCTAGCTTTGAGGATTTGCGGAGCTTTCTGTTTTTAGGTGGAGAGCTCTGAACTTTTCTAGGCTTCTGTTTTGTTTTTAAATTCCTTTTCTTTATATTTGAATGTTATTGACTGTGCGCATCTCCTGTAGCTTTAAAGAGGCAGAGAAGCCCGGGTCATTTAGATAGAATCTGTCTATCTAGGCTGCAATTGGTGGGTTTTCTAGACCTTGGGACTCGAGGCCATTGTGGCTCTGACATAGCCTTGGCGAGCAAACGTCTCAGGCTACCACCGGGCTCTTACCCAGCAAATCTGCTGGCTTCAACTGAAAAGCTCCCATACTAGTTCAGAAAAGCGGAGGTGCCCCGGTCAGATTTAGACCCGCAAGAGTCTCCAAACACAGCGCACTTTTGCTGGTGACGGGAGCTGCAGGGCCGCATCCAGCTCGGGCTGCAGGAGCAGGCCCCGCCTAGCCGGGAACCCAGGCCCGGTTGGGGCGTCTGGGCTCTTCTCGGTGGCACGCCAGACCTAGAGGTGCCCACTGAGGACCGGCACCCCGCCGGCTCTTTTCCAGTGGGGGACAGTTCCCAGGGCCCCAGGCAGAGGGAGGGCAGCCACCACTCCGCAGGCTTCGGTGGAGCCGGGACCGGTGCAATAGTGTTAGCCCGAGGTGACTCGCGCCCTTCCTACCTGCTGCAGACAAGGAGCGCGGCGGGGAAGCCAAGGGGCCCGAGGACGGTGGCGCTGGCAGCGCAGGCTGCGGCGGAGCAGAGGATCCAGCCAAGAAGAAGAAACAGCGGCGGCAACGCACTCACTTCACAAGCCAGCAGTTGCAAGAGCTGGAGGCCACGTTCCAAAGGAACCGCTACCCGGACATGAGCATGAGAGAGGAGATCGCGGTGTGGACCAACCTCACTGAGCCGCGAGTGCGGGTGAGCGAGCGTGGGGCGCGTGCAAGGCTACCCTACCCGCTGGCCACCTCTGGCGGGGCCCTCAGTAGCTCAGACTTACCTCTGACCTCGCAGACCTCCCCCTCTCTCGCCAGAGACCCCACTTCAGGCCCCAGCCACCCGCGTCAGCTAGGCCCCTAGGCTGCTACTTTCCAAGCCCTTTTACCTGACCGGCAGGAGCTACTGCAGCCCCTGTCGGAAGACCCCGTCCCTACCCCAGAGAACTCTGTCAGGTCGCCGCCGAGTTACTTAGGGTCTGAGATTGGGCAGAGGATTCTCTGCCGCTAAGGACCTCGGGAGCTTTGAGCCTTCATCCCCTGGAAAACGAAAGGGAAAGGCAGGGCGCGCCTGGACGGCCCCAGAAAGGTGCTTGAGTGCCGGGCAGGGGGTGGGGGGAAGGGGGTCCTCAAGCTTCTTGGAGCGGTGGTCTCATTCTAAGTTTACTTTCTCCAAACTGTTTTTGGAATATTTTCCAACATTTCCCGGCCAGTCAGCCAGGCACTCCTGGGCCTTTGCCTGATGCCCCTGCCACTGTAGGCCTGGGGTCATGTGGAGTGAGGACCCTGGTAGCCAGTCGCTACCCCCCACTACAGCTTTTCATGTGTAAGGCCCCAGACTCAAGGCCACGCTGTATTCTGGCACCTCCCACAGTTCCCAGCAAATGCTACACTTTCTTAAAAGAGAAGTACGGGAATCGTCTCTTCCCTGGGTGGCAAATATTTAATCAGACCCTGGAAGCACTTCTCAAGCCAGTCCAAAGTCCCACATGACCCACAGAACCCCTGCCATAAGCCCTGCCTCCAGCCCTCCCCAGGGAAATTGGTCTGACCCAGTGGGACCCTGGACGCACGGGCACCCAGTCATTCCGAGCTCACTAATCCTGCCCAGGTTTATGGCAGTAGAGGTGGGGTGGGGTAGATGGAGTCAGGGCCTGGGAAAAGCTGGGGTACAGGGGTTCTGGACTGGAGAACGAGCTAGGAGATCAGGGGGCCAATGGCAGGCAGATAGGTGAGGTTGGGGAAGACGTGGTTGGGGAGAAAATGAAGGTGGAGATTAGAAAGAAACTTGTAAACTTTCGGAAATTAAATATTTGCAGAGAAACGTATTTGGAATATATTTAGGCAGCAGGAAAGAAATTAAATATTTAAGGGAGAAGCAAAGAAGTTGAGCATTTAGAAAAAGAAAGGATCAACTATTTCAGAGAAGCAGTGGAGGCCAGATAGCTGAAAAAAGGGATAAACTAAATATTTAGAAAAGAGTAAAAATGAGGACGAGAAATACAGAAAAAAAAAAACAGACTGAAGTTTAGATAGTCAAGAAGTGAACAAAAATTTACATTTTGGGCAGGAGAAAAATTATTAAATATTCTAAATACAGATGAAAACAAACTGAACAATGAAACTCGTCTGAAAAAAATCGAACACAGTCGTTTTCCGGGGAGAAAAGTATTTTTTGTGTTTGAGGGAGAAGAAGAAGATTGAATTATTTAGAAGAGAGATGGTACCCCACTTGGAGTGGGGCGGTAGAAAGGAGACAGGTTGAGAGGGGGAAAAGGAAAACGAATATTTGTTCAAACAAAAGAGAATCCGAGTTGGGAAAAGAAAATCAATTTAACTTGGGGAAGATGATTTTTAAAAAAAAGCAGGAAGACAGAGGAAGGCTCGTGTTTTCTGGAGACAGGAAAGGGACCATTACAAAAACCTCGGCAGGGCAGAAGGAAAAAAAGAAGGGGTGTCGGGCGAGGAGGCAGCAAAGGTTCAGGTGGGGGGTGAGGGCCCTTCCAGGCCACCTCGGCCCTGACGGTTTTTTCCCTGCTTGCTTCCCCAGGTCTGGTTCAAGAACCGGCGAGCCAAGTGGCGCAAGCGGGAGCGGAACCAGCAGTTGGACCTGTGCAAGGGCGGCTACGTGCCGCAGTTCAGCGGCCTGGTGCAGCCCTACGAGGACGTGTACGCCGCCGGCTACTCCTACAACAACTGGGCCGCCAAGAGCTTGGCACCGGCGCCGCTGTCCACCAAGAGCTTCACCTTCTTCAACTCCATGAGCCCGCTGTCCTCTCAGTCCATGTTCTCGGCCCCCAGCTCCATCTCTTCCATGACCATGCCGTCCAGCATGGGCCCGGGCGCCGTGCCCGGCATGCCCAACTCGGGCCTCAACAACATCAACAACCTCACCGGCTCCTCGCTCAACTCGGCCATGTCGCCGGGCGCCTGCCCCTACGGCACCCCCGCCTCGCCCTACAGCGTCTACCGGGACACGTGCAACTCGAGCCTCGCCAGCCTGCGGCTCAAGTCCAAGCAGCACTCGTCATTTGGCTACGGCGGCCTGCAGGGCCCGGCCTCGGGCCTCAACGCTTGTCAGTACAACAGCTGACCGCCCCGCCGGGTCCCCGGGGCCGCCGGCCGGCAAGGCGCAGCGGGAGCGCGCGGAGCACGCGGGGCGCTCGCAGCACCGCGGACCTCGCCTCTGCGCAGCCCCTTCCTCCCCACCCCGCCTCCAGGTTGGTTTTGTGTTTGCTTTTCCGGACCCCACTCTGCCCCCAAAGAATAAAAAGGGAAGAAAGAAAGTCGGGGAGGGGGGAGCACAAAGACGTCGGAGAAAAATGCTGGGGTGGGGGGGGTGAGTTGCAATTTCCCTGGCGATGGCGCAGGTGGTGTGTTCGGCCCCACGGGCCCCAGCTGTCCACTCCACCGAGGGGACGCGGCGGGGGAAGCCAGCGCCGAGGCCGCAGGGAGAAGACGCCCTGGTCGCCTGCGTCCCGGCCGGCCGGAGCGCCTGCGCCGGTGAAATGAATGTAGGGAGCCTGGAGGGCCTGGGATCGTCCACCAGGTCAAGAACCGTGAGGCCCTCTCCGAGTGTGGCCCGGCCGAGCGAGCGCGTGCCGGGCGGATTGCTGTTGGAGCCTGCGCCTGGCTGGGGATGACCGCGTCTGCCGGGGATCCGGCCTTCGCGCTGGATTAGCCAAGGCCCCGGGGTGCCTGGAAGAGCCCAGCAGCCTTGCGCCAGGGGGCCGCACACTTCAGGCCACCGGGCCGCAGCTGGCGGTGGCCAGTCCGGCAGCAGGAGGGGAAGGGCTCAGCTCCAAGTTTCCCAGCCCCAAGCTTAGCCGCCAGCCGGGCCCTCAGCTTCACTCTGGGTCCAGGAGGTGGCCCTCTGTCCCAGCGAACAGCCCCCTCCTCACTGCCCGCCCGTTCAAGTGTCGAGCCAGGAGAGCGCGGGGCCGCAGCCCCAGGGCCCCCGCCCACTTTGCACACCCGCTCTCTGGCCCGCGCCCGTTTACAGCGTCCCTGTGTATGTCGGACTGACTGTATAGAATTATAAATCTGTCTATATCGACTTGTCCATGTACGTCTATTAAAACCATAGTCCGAGCGTGCTAAGCACCACTGAGCCCCGGTTGCTTCATTCGCCTGAAGAGGGGGGACCAACGCACGGGGAACAACTGTGCCACCCCGATACTGTGGGTAGGAGGGAAGACCCGAGGCAGTCCGGACAGGAGCTCCCCGCCCCCCTTCCTGTGCTCGCTAGCCTCTCGGCACTGTCAGGAGACCCCTCAGGCTGGGTCTGATTGATCCTCAGTGTCCCCGGTTGTAGTAAGACCCTTGCTGACCTACATCATAGGGCTGCACTTTCTGAGAACCTCTTTAGAGCTGGAGCGATCTGCTCTCCCGAGACCCCATCCCTTCGTTCCTCGCGGAGCCCAGATCTGGGTGTTCTGGGAGGACTAGGGTAGGAGCACCGAATGTTCCATAGTCCAGGCAGATTCTACCTCTGCCTATCCTAAGGCCCCAAGTACTTACTACCTTCCACCCAGGGCATGTGACTCTGCGGAGAAAGTGTCCCCTACCCTGGGCTCACTTCTCACTTCTCTTCTATCTTAACTCATGGAGGAGGCTGCTGGCCGCCTCTGCCCCCCACCCCGGCTTTTGGAAACTACTGAACAAGACCAGCCTGTAAACTGCCTGTAAAATTCTGCTTCCCTTAAGTCAGTCACTTCTGATGGCAAAACAAAACGCTTGCAGCTGCTGCGGGGAGGAAGGAGGGGCTCGGGCTCTGCCGCAGTATCACCTTGTGGTGCAGCCTGGCACTGCCCTGGAGCTGGACTCAGGCAAGCCCTGGCTGGGATGGGCACTGCCACCGGCTTAGTCAGAAGGAAGAGCAGTCTCAAACCAGGTCATCACCAACTTTATGAACGCAGGCTCCCGGAGTCTGTAACTGGGCCAAGGTCACACTAAGCAAATAGGCCCTGAGATTCCAAAGCCAGGCATCTTTCCACGGGTCTTCTCACCTTCAGATGAACCATGGGGAGGTCCTTCTTGAAGGATAGGTCAGTTCCGGGCTGGGACTTGCAGTATGGGCTTCTGTTATAGAGCCAGGGCCAGATATACAAGCTGGGGGGGAATGGGGAATGGGGAGGGAGTTTGGGGCAGGGGGCTGCAGCCCGACCACCCCTCCCCCAGCAGCAACCTCTGCAGCTCCCTCTCTCACTCTGGAAACATAAACAAAATCACATCTGGATTCACAGAGTGCCTCCCCCAGCCCCACACGTCCGTCCGCCATGCCCTGTGGGCCCTGGTCTCAGTTGAGGCTAGAAGGCAAGGGAGACCTCAGAGGTGGGGCTGTAAGAAAGGAGAGAGCAGAGGGAAAACCTGAACACCAGGCACAGGTGAGTGGGAGTCACGAAGGGTGGAGAAACAGAGTGCCTACTGGACCTAGACCAGACAGCTGCAGACAGCAGCGGCGAGGGTAGAGGTTGTCCTCTCCCTTCATCCATCATGAGCCCAGGCCACATAGGTGAGCGCAGGGCCGGGATCAGCCCCACAGCTGTTTAGCTGATACAAAGCTTGCAGCCCTTCCCTGACTCGGGTGCGAGGGGGGGTCGCGGCTAGAGAAGACTGGGGGCTCTGAAAGTCATAGCCTCTAAGAAAAAGATGGCTTGTTCTGCCTGAGGGACATGAGGGACATGGGAGGAGACATTCAACGTTGACTATGCTCTTGTTCTTAGTGCTAAGGATTGGGCAGTGGAGAAGAGATGGCCTCTGCTCTCCCAGACAAGTAAACACACGTACAGTGTAATTACAAAGTGTGTTCAAGAAACACCAATGCTGTTAACAGGGGAAAATGGGAGTCCTGCCTTGGGCGGGGTGATCAGGCAAGGCTGTTCCGGGAGCTGGGGTGGGGGGTGGGGGGGGTGCTCCGCTGCTATCCTTAATAACAAGGACTAACATCTATTGAACTTGAGTAGGTCCAGTGCCCTATGCTGTATACACATCTCATCGTTGACCCCCTTTGCCTGCACAGAGCCCTGTAAGGAAGGGCCCTCATCATGCCCTTTCTTCCATGAGGCCCTAAAGCTTAGAAGGGTTGCCTCACCAAGTGCCGGGGCCAATTCAAAGTCTGCCTAATTTTTACCCCCTACACCAGGCTGCCTCTTGTCCTCCATCTGTCAGCAGAAGGCAACACAGGCACTACACAGAACTAGCCTCCTCCAAGCAACAGCTGAGCAGCTTTGCTCTTTCCTAGTCCTCCGAGTGAGCAGATAAGGCTCACTGAGGGGAGGAGCCTGCTCACTAGCGGAGGAGCCAAGCTATGTCTCCAGCTTTATGCTGCCCACTGGACTACAGTGTCCCTTGGAGTCACAGGCTTTCCAGCCTGGCTCCCAGAGGTGTCTGAACAGGTAGAGGAGCCACAGCTGAATAGATCTGCCCCACGGAGTGCCACACAGGAGTCCAGGCCCTGAAGGAGGTCCTCTGTCGTCCTTGTACCTGAACCCACCCCCATCGCAGGTGAGATAGGCCAAGTCACCAGGAAGACCAGTGTGGGAAACAAGGAGGGCTGATGCCCCTAGCCCTCTGCATTTGGGGGCTGGTTATGCCCCAGCATCCGCAGGAATGGATTTGAAAGTAAGTACGTTTGTCTTCGGGTTCTGGCCTCATGTCTGAGGTGTCTTGGGCAAGACATTAACATCCCTAAGTCTCTCTTGCCTCTTCCATAAAAGGGAAAAAAATCACTCTCCCCGTTATTTACAGAATTCTGGGAGATCACGCACCCCAGGCTCGTGGCGGCGCTGGCATACACCACGCACTCAATAAATGGGAATTATTGATGGGGTTGGCTAGTACGTTATCAGTTAATATTAGACGCCAGTGAAATGTCCAGAAGCAGGGGTCCTGCTTCACTACCTCCTTCTGGCATGAAGTGGGGCTTTCCTGCCAGAGATCCTTCCTGTTTGGGGTGTGGGTTTGTTTGTTTTGGGTTTTTTTTTTTTTTTTTTTTTTTTTAAGGATGCTGTTTTATTTTTTAGAAAAAGGACCCACATAGCCCAGGTTGGCCTTAAATATACCATGCTAAAGAATGACTTTGAACTTCTGCTTCTTCCTCCCTCCTGAGGGCTGGGATTGCAGGTGTGAGCCACCATACCTGGTTTATGTGGTGCTGGCGACCAATCCCAGGGCGACATGCTTTCTACCAAGCAAGCCACATCACCAGCCTGTGTCTAGCGTTTCTTTTTAAATTTTTATTTATTTTTATTTCATATGCACCTGCATTTTGCCTGCATGCATGTCTGTATGAGGGTGTGAGATCATCTGGAACTGGAGTTACAATTGTGAGCTGCCATGTGGGTGCTGGGGATTGAACCCGGGTCCACTGGAAGAGCAACCAGTGCTCTTAACCACTAAGGTATCTGTCTCTCCAGCCTCTAAAAGTTTCTTTATAGGGTTCCTAGGGTCACTGGCTATCATGTGAGTCATTGATAACCCTGCTGATCACGTCCCCAGGAGCCCTGCTAGTGTTAGACCCTAGGTCACCGAACCTAGGTCTGGGGGTCCAGCTTCCCCACCATCAACCCCATCCTGGTCCTGAGACACCAGATCCCTGCCATCCACTAGTCTTGGGAAACATGGGCCACAGAAATAGTCTCCTCTGGGGGCTCCAGGCAGCCTGGGTTGACATTACCTGAATACTCACTCACTAACTTGGGACCTCACTGAACACCAAGCCTCAATACAAACATTTTACAAGAATCACAGCACCCGCCATCCTTATTCTTCACAAGAAGCAGAAGGAATCAATAACTTCTCCAAGATAAGAATAAGTCAGACTTGAACATAGGCCCCCGGTTCCGCCCCTGCGCACTGTGCCGCCATGACTGACTTGCATTTGTCCTCGGGTGGGAAAAGAAACTAAAATGTCAACTCACTTCAAGAGGCTCTGTTCAGCTGGGCTCTAGGACAGAAAGAAAAGGCCCTGAGCCCTGGGGTTTGCTCTCAAGCACAGGCTATTTGAGAGTAGCAGATAGTATAAGCACTGGAGACCAGAGAACAAAGGACTCTGGAATACCAGCCCTAAAGCCAAGCGCCCCACCCCTCTCCCACTCCCCTTCACCCCCACCCCCAGTCCACACTGCCGCTTCTTTCTTGAGAGAGACATGCAGTCTCTGCTCCAGAGAAGTCCTTCCATGCCCCACTCCCTGCAGACCTGTCCCCAGTTCCCATCACCCAACCTCCTTTCTACAGTCCTCCCACTTTTGTGCTATCTTGCAAGATCCTAGGTTCTGTCTAACTGGTGACTCAGAATGACTGCAAAGCACCTGGGAGACCTCCAGACTACTGGAGGAGCTTCAGCTCTTCAGATGGAAGTAGAGGGCAAGATGGCCTTCACAGAGGACAGAAGGTCTCTGATGACTCAGGCATGACCTGTGCTGTCACACCCCCCCCACTACGTGTGTGTGTGTGTGTGTGTGTGTGTGTGTGTGTGCGCGCGCGCGCGCGTGCGTGCGTGTGGTGTGAGATGGAGATGGGGAGGTTCTGGAAATCCATTTCTCTGGGTGTACACATTATAGTAGGATTCAAATATTCAACTGGCTGACTATAGAGGGTGTGACCTAAATTGCTCCCATCACTGCCTCTGCAGTCCCAGAGACAGCATGGGGACCCAAGTCACCCAGGCACAAACAGCAACATGGAGAAGTGTCCCTCGTACAGTAAGTGATCAATAAGTAATGCTGGATAAAATAATTAAGGGACTGAAGCTGGGTGGTGGTGTGCACGCATTTGATCCCAGCACTTAGGAGGCAGAGGCAGTTGCCTCTCTGTGAGTTCAAAGCCAGCCTAGTCTACAAAGTGAGTTCCAGGACAGCCAGGGCTACATAGAGAAACCCTGTCTCAAAAAATAAAAACAAAAACAAAAAATTGAGGGGCTGCCTTTCCTCTCTTCCACACTCTATAACATATTTCAACATTTCCTCCTCCTCCTGCTCTGCCCCCACATCTCTATTCCCTCTTTCTCCATCCATCCATTCATTCACTACACACACACACACATACACACACACACCAGAACAGGCAGCTTGAAAAAGCATATCTAAACAATTAAAAGGAAAAAAAGAAAGAAAACTATTTTTAAAAAAAGTATATAGGCAAGGTGCTTCAGTAGATAATTCTCCAAAGAATATGATACAAATGGCTAATAAAGGACAAGATGCCCCAATGACCAGTCAGAGGCATGTGCATTAAAAACCACCCTAAAGTACCAAAACCAAAACCAGAACACACATCTTGCATCTCGGGAACAGGGAGAAGCTGGGATCATGCACACTGCTGCTGAGAATATGAACCGGTCACTGTCCAGGGATGAGAGGGATGGCCAGATGCCTCCTGGGGGGGATGGCAACGGTCCTCCTGGTGGGGGGGATGCCAAGAGGCCGCCTCAGAAAATTAAAGCTTGAGGTCTGGGGAGATGGCTCAGTGGGGAGAAGGGGGAGGGCCTCAATTCAATTTCCAGGGCATGGTGCCAAGACACAGATCCCTGGTGCTCTCACCAGCCAATGTCACCTCCCTGTGAGGACCAAGTCAGTGAGAGATCCTGTCTCAGAAAAACAAGGTGGAGCCCTCCAGAAGAACACCTGCGATTGACCTCTGACCTCCACTCCTCTGCACATACACATGCACCTGCATACACACAAACACACACACACCTAAACATAGAATTAACATATGATCCAACAACTCCACTTCCGGGTATGAACTTCCCAGACTTGAAAGCAGAGATTCAAAGAACTATTTGTTCATCCATTCTCACAGCAGTACCTAAAACATGTTCACAGTAGCCAAAGCAAGAAGGAGGAAACAGCCTGTGTTCTTCAAGTGAATGGCTAAACAAAACAGCGTACAATACAATGGGATATTATTCAGCCTTCAAATAGAAGGGAATTCTAACACATGGTAAGTGAAATTATCCAGACAAGAGAGAGTGAATATGAGTCCACTTACTTGAGGTACCTAGAATAGACACGTTAATAGGACAATGGCTTCTAAAAGCTGAAGAGAGAGAAATCAGGAATGTTACAATGTTGCAAGTACGGAGTTTCCGGTGATAGGTTCAGGAGGCAGGTAATGGTGACTCTTGGTTGCCCAGCAGTGTGAATGTACTTATTGTCTGAACCCATTAAACTGATCTGAACTGACTTGAACCCACTAAAAAGATCAACTTCATGTTATGTACATCTCACCAGCATTTTGTTTTCAAAATCGTCAACTTATCCAGATGCCTGTACCAGGACTCCCAGGGCCAAGTCCACTTCCAGAGCTGGTCCTCCGCTGGTTAACCAGCACTTTTCAGCTGGCAACCCTGGTGGGCCACTGCAATAGGCTACCCCTCATGTGGTCCTCACCCCAATTCTCCATCTACCTGAAAGGCATGGCAGTGGGAACCCATAACATTTCCTGAGCTCTCAACTATGAACCAGGAGAGGGGATGGGAGGCTAAGACTGGCATAGCATTAGTGATGGATGTGCTATTGTTTTTAAAATGTGCTTCCTTGTCAAGCAAGTAAACAAAGTGAAAAAACTAAGCAAGGTTAGCTGCATACTGATCTACAAGCGTGGAACCAATTCTTGTGGTGATAATTTATTTGTACTCTAATAAAATTTGACTGAAGATCAGAGGACAGAGCCAGCCACTAGATTAAACATAGAGGTCAGGCAGTGGTGGCAGACACCTTTAATCCTAGCACTCTGGAGGCAGAGATCCGTATGGATCTCTGTGAGTTCAAGCTCACCCTAGACTACAAGAGATTAATCCAGTCTAAAAGAGAAAGAGAGCCAGGCGGGAATGGTTCACACCTTTAATCCCAGCATTTGGGGAGTTATCATACACCTTTAATGCCAGCACTAGGAAGATCTGAGACAAAGTGATATGGCTGGGTGGAGAGAGGCATCTAAGGCAGGAGGGGACAGGAATTAGGCCTTTCAGCTGAGGACTCAGGGGCCTTCAGTCTGAGGATTCATGGAGACAGGATCTTCCCCTTTTGGCTGAGGAGTTGGCAAGGTGAGAAGTGGCCGTGGCTTGTTTCCTCTGATCTTTCAGCATTTACCCCAATATCTGGCTCCGGGTTTTTACTATAAGACCACTTAGGATCGTGCAACAATTTCTATTGTTATACGCATAGAGGAATCTCAGGAAACTTAACACTAGCTACTTTTGGAAACTGAGAAAGAAGTTTTTCTCATTTTCTTAAGTTTTTCTTTTTCACACATATAATACTTTTATAACACTAAAATAAAGCAATAAATATTTTTTAAAATGGAAAAACCTGTAATCCACAGACTAAAGCTGAAGGACTTCTGCCCAGTGTCCATGTCCTCAGCCCAAGACACCTACCTAGAACACACCAATGCTGGACATGGCAGCTCACACATTGAATTCCAGCACTCAGGAGGTAGAAGCAGGTGGATGTCTGTAAGTTCAAGGCCAGCCTCTTCTACATAGAGTTCCAGGCCAGCCAAGGCTACACAGTGAGACTTTGTCTCAAAACATAATAAAATAAAATATACTGAGTGCCTTGGGATTCTTCCCCATTTCGGGCAGAACAGTGTAGCGTGATAATTGTCAAGTAAATCTATATGAATGGTTTTTTTGCAGAAAGCACATTTTTGTTTTCTAATACAGCCTTCTTTAAAAATGAGTCGATTCTAGTAAGCGTGTTGAGAAAGAATCGTTTGTATTGACCAGTTGCTGAGCTGGAGTCCATCTCTCCCCACTCTTTGTTCTTCAGAGTCACCTCTGTCCTCCCAACTCAGCCACCTAGGTAGCCCTACCTGCCTACACACATGCACGCGCGTGTGCACACACACACACACAGCCTGCCTGCCTGCTGGCATGATCATGGAATCCTTATGAAAGAGGTCCAAATTACCAAGGTTTTACAACCCTACTAAAAATAGCCGCGCTTCCTCAGCTTAATAAGTCCACCATTCCTAATTTTTCTGCCCAAGTAAACTGAATTGAAATATTCCAGAAATACATTTTTACTGAACTGAGAAAGCTCGCTTCCTCTTCTTCCTTAACGCTCCACTCCCTCGCCTGCTTTTCCTCTCCACTATCCCAGGTCCCCTTCTGCCCCTGTCCCTACCCCCTTTTACATCTCAAACACAGGGGGGAAGTAATAGTCATTTGAGCTTGGCATCCATGCAAAATGGACCAATTTTTTTAAGTGTTGGTAATTTGTTCTGAAAATGGATACAGGGAGTTGGATTGGAACAGCTTTGAAGAATGGGTTTTTATGAGTGGAAAATGGGGCCCGAGCAGGGGGGGTGTGCTGTGCTTCCCTCCGTGCCTGGGACAGTGCAGCACACTGATGGTCGCAGCTAACAGCGTCATTATTGCTGTTATCACATTATAATATCATTAGCCATCAGAGTCAGACAAAGCTTATTAACCCATTTAATTGATCCAAGCGTTCAACATCCCAGTGGCCTCATGGAAAGTGCTTGGCAAGCCTGCCACTGCAGCCTCAGAGCGCCTGGCCATCTCTCTGCCTGCCAGGTTCTGACAGGCCCGCCAGGGTTTCCTCAGACTGCCTGCCTGTGGTCTCTCTGGG
Organism: Peromyscus leucopus; assembly: GCF_004664715.2. NCBI lineage: Eukaryota > Metazoa > Chordata > Mammalia > Rodentia > Cricetidae > Peromyscus > Peromyscus leucopus. The sequence continues at coordinate 8,244,621 of NC_051067.1, forward strand.
AACTTTCCAGGGCATAATAGAAATGTTCATCCCACTGAAGCCTTTTCATGCACACACACGCTCACAGAGGCACACACAGTAAAGGGCATTTTATGTGAAAGTCCCCAGCCCCCTGAGAGTATGGCCAAGGGTCCCCCCACCTCAGGCTGGCAGTCCTGTTGAGCCACTAGGGCTGCTGAGAAGATGGTCACCAATCCATGGTGAGCACCAGGCTGCTTCTGAGCTTCTTGGCTCTCCCATAGTCCAGAGCCCAGATGGGGCTGATGCAGCACCCCCACAGCCCACCAGGTTCCCAAGACTTCCCCAGCCCCTCGAGGCAGGGATGGATACCCACTTAGTCAGGACTGATGAGGAATCTGGGAAGCCTTGGGGGTGGGAACAGAAACCCGGATTCCAGCCACTCAGCAGCTGTCATTTCTTGGAGAGCTTGCCAAGTCCTTCCTGTTAGGTCACCGGGACGGTAAACCCTCGGTTCTCTCACAGCGCTGCAGCTTCCCACTCTTGGGCAGGCACCGGACCTGCCTGCTGCTTCCTGGAGCTCCTGTCGGGTGTTCTGCTCCCGGATGTGACCAGTACGCATGGCTTGTAAGGGAGCTGCTGAGTCAGATGTACAAAATTCATCCTCTTCATCACCTCCTACCTCTGGAGAACTGCTGAATGAGGAGTCCTTCCCTATTTCCCCTCCCTTCCCTCCATGGTGCTGGGATCAAACCCAGGGTCTGGAACATGCTAGGCAATCACTCTCCCATGGAGCTAGAGCTTGAGCCCATATGATGCTCTTTCATGCTCAGTGTGTCCAGCCTCCCTCCAGGCCAGACTCCAGCACACTTTTTCCTTGTACCATCTAAGGATGTGACAGAGATGCTGCCCTGCCCTGGACTCTCCTGAGGCCCAGAGTTCCTCCTAGGTGAGTTGGAATCCCCTCCCTTCTCTGAGATCACTGAGTACTGAGCAAATAGTGCACAAGATGGCCCCACCTTGCCGCTCCCCTCAGCCAGCACCTGGGGGTGAGAGCCAAAGACAGAACAGTCAGAGGCACTGAGAGCACACTTGGGAGTCATGCTGAGCCTGAGTATAACTCACAGCATGGTGGCGATAGTACTCACCGCCATGGAACCTATGGATGCAGCCCCTGTGTCCACATCTATAATCACATCTATGACATCGCAAGGCTCAAAATGAGCATGGGATGTTTGCTGTCCATGTTCTCCCTCCCTCTGTCAGGGTTCTAAAGCTGGTATACTTCAGGGCCCAACCTCACAGACCACATCTGTCCCCAGCTAATGCTAGGAGAAATGTCACATGGAGAAGAATTAAGGAAAAACATGAAAAGTTGAGGGTAAACTGGCAGCAGAAGAAGTCCAAGGATAGCAGGAGTGATCTGGGAAGGCTTCGCATAAGAGGGGGTGTGGTGTAGACAGGCAGGTGTGGGAACAAGTGTGCAGTTGAGGTAAGTCTGAGCGAGGCACGGGGAATTCCTGGAAGATATAGAGGACAGAACTGGAGAGCCTAAAACGCCAGGTGCCAACCTTGAACACAGCTACCTCCAGGTCACTGCCCTGCTTACAGACACCCAAGGTTCTCGGGGTCCTGATGCAATCTGCTCTCCCCATTTGCCTACAGGGCCCCTCATCCTGTAAGCAGCGTGTGGCCTCACCAACACCTCAGCTCTTTGCATACTCTTTCCCTTCTGTCTGAAATATCCCTCGCCTATCACAGATGTGCATGCAACTTCAAGTGCACACATAAGCACACATGTGCATGTCATTTAACATATTTTTTCAGAATAAAAATTCTGTACTTTTCCTGGTCATAAAATACCTATTAATTCTTAACACTCAAAAAGTTTTAGATTGGGATGGGGCAAAAGCAACAATTGCCCCCAAACGCTGATTTCCATGATTATGCTTCCAGAGGGAGCCCAGACACCTGTGTTATCAAAGGTGGCTCTAGAGGCCACTTTTTTATTCAGTTAAATGCCAAGATGATCTTTTATCAACAAACTCTTCTAACAGCCACGTGTATGGATGCACAGTAACTTAGTCCATTTTCCTCCATATACATGGAGGAACAGTAGTGACTCAGTCCGTTTTCTCACCATGAGTGTGAGGTGATTCCTCATTCCCTTCTGTTGTGCGGTCACAACAAGGATGCCCATTCAAGCATCTCCTTCCCTCGTCACTGGGCTCCTTAGAAAATGCATGTATCAAAGCCAACCCACATTGCCTTATGATGAGGCCACACCTACCTATCTGTTCTGCCAGATGTGGACAAAGGGGACCCATTCTTCAAACCCAGGCCACCACTGGATTGCATCTATCATTTCTGTTACCTAAAAGGGGGTGGGAAACTCATCAACAGTGTGTGTGTGTGTGTGTGTGTGTGTGTGTGTGTGTGTGTGTGTGTGGTTAACACAGATAGTGTCATGCATGGTGTATACACAGCTCCACAGGCTTTTTACACCTGATAATTATTTCTCTCCTTTCCTGGCAATAGTCGGGGGGCGGGGGGCACTCCAACCAAGCTTCAGCAGCTTTTCAAGGTGCCTCGTCCAGGTGCCACAGCTCCCACCCACCAGCGAGCTCTCATCGGTTACCCCTCCAGAGAGGCTGGCCTGGCCCTGCTCGCTGGACCACTGGTGCCTGCTCAACACGCCCACTTGGACACAGCCAAGCCTCGGTGTGGTTCTGCTGTCCTCAAGTCCAGGGAAAGGCACCGTGGAGGCCAAACCCTCTCTGCCTGGGCTGTAATTTCCTGATTAGACACCACAGTCACCACCCTCTCCACACACGCTGAGTGCTTCCTGCGGCCTCTCACTCTCTAGGGGTCCTGGGGCTCCAGGACCAACCGGACTTCAGAGGGCTCCACCAGGCACTGAGAAGGGGCCAAGGAACTAGCCAGACCAGGCCTATGTGAGCCCCCTCCCTCCCAGCCAGGCAGGCCTACTCAGAAGGCATCATGGCTTGATTTTTAAAGTTCAAGAAATAGTTTTAACGAGAAAGAAAAAGGTCACTGTGCTCCAACAGAACAAAGGGGTACGTGTGTGGCCTGTGTTCAGATACTGACTGAATGCTGATCTTGGCTGCATGGGTCTCACTTAGTGCCAGCTTGCCCACCTATAAAACAGGACAAAGGATTCCTGTGGAGGCTGCTGCGTGCAGAGCGGCTGAGGAGCCAGGCAGGCTGGGTTGAAGCCCTGTTCTTCCTCCACTCTTGGGCAAACCTTTGTTTCACCTCTTGGAATCTCAGCTTTGCCACCTGCTTAATGGGAATCGTGAGAACGCCTACGTCAGTGTTCTGTGCTTACATTGTACGTGTTTAGGTTGCTGGTAAACGGAAGTGCCAGCAAGCAGAAGCAGGATTTCCTCCAGCAATAAAGACAGAGAGCTGTCCCTTTGGTCCTGGCCTGACCTCTGCTTGGGCCTGACCTCCTCTGGCTCAGCATCATGTTTTGAAGAGGATTTTTTTTTTTTTTTTTTTTTTACCTCAGGCCTCAGTCCCAAGGCATGTCACCCTGGAGAGGGTCAGGAGGCAGTGAGGACACTGCCCTGAGTCCCTCCCTCTCCCTGGCTGGTATGCACAGGCTTCAGATAACCCTGTTTCTTGGAGTTAAACAACAAATTCTCCATTCCCCTGTGGCCTCTTCCACTCTCCCTTTGTGAGTCGTTTCATTCTGCAAAAGCCAGTCAGGCTTGGTGCTACCACCCTCTGAGAAGCCAGAGGAAGCTTCCAGTCCCAGCTGGAGGCTTAGTTCATATTTTATAACACATTTGTTGTTGTTGTTGTTGTTTTTCAAGACAGGGTTTCTTTGTGTAACACTTGCTGTCCTAGCCCGGGCTGTCTAGCTCTGTAGACTAGGCTAGCCTCGAATCACAGTGATCCACCTGCCTCTACTTCCCAAGTGCTGGGAGGTGTTGCCACCGCCACCCAGCTTTGGTTTTTTTGTTTGTTTGTTTGTTTGTTGAGACAGGGTCTCTCTATAGAGCCCTGATTGGTCTGGAATTCACTATGTAGAGTAGGCTGGCCTCAAATTCACAGAGATCTGCTTGCCTCTGCCTCCAGAGTGCTGGGATTAAAGACGGGCACTGCACCTAGCCTTCTTAACAGTTCCCAGTTTAAAGAGAATCTTGTCTTATCTACCTATACCTCTGTTTCTCTGTCTAGCTCCATCTTGGAAAACAGGGCCTCACACACACACCAGGTAACTCTCCACCACTGAGCTAGACACCTCTGCCCAGAGGATCTTCAATATCATCTAAATAAAACCCAGGCTAGCACGGTCTAATCTATGAGTGCTGGGCTTCACTTTTACACTTGATCTTAGTCAAAAGGCCGAGAAGCAATGGGGCTTCACTTTTAAAAGGTACAGTAACAACTAAAGGCTGGGTGATGGTGACATGCGGCTTTAATCCCAGCACTCGGGAGGCAGTGGCAGGCGGATCTCTGTGAGTTCAAGGCCAGCCTGGTCTACGGAGTGAGTTCCAGGACAGCCAGGGCTACATAGAGAAATCCTGTCTCAGAAAAAAAAAAAAATCCCAAAGATCGCCTGCCTTTCCCAGGGAAGAGTGGGGATCCACCTCTCAGCCCGAAGGGCACTTCAGCTCTCCAGCTCCCCTCTCCCCTTCCCTCCTGCCCTGGGTCAGAGTCAGTCTCCCCAGCTTTGCCTCCTCCTCCTCCCTTCCTCCAGCTGCTGACGACAAACAGATGCACCCTCTGCTCTGCTGTTGCCCTGGTCCTCCACCATGGAGGGGAACCGAGAGCTAAGAATGTTCTCCTCCCGGCCCTGGCCCTGCACAGCACAGTGCATCCAGGCCTCAGCACACAAAGTCTCTAATGCAGTGGCTCGCAACATATGGGTCTTGACCCCTTTGGGGGCTGCATATCAGATATTTACATTACGATTCATATCAGTAGCAAAATTACAGTTATGAAGTAGCAACGACATAACTCTATGGTTGGGGTCACCACAACGTGAGGAACTGTATTAAAGGGTCTCAGCGTTAGGAAGACTGAGAAGCACAGCTCTGACGAAACCTGACAGAGCAGCCAGGAAAGAGCGGCATGCTGACCAGGTACAGACTCTCTCCAGAGAGGAGGGGTCTAAAGAGGGCGTGTCAGCCACACTGGAACCCTCCTCTTTTCTGCCTACATCTGCTTTCTGTGGCGACTGAGTAGGATTTCAGTAACCTTCTCAAAAGCTTGCAGAACAGTGGAGCAGGCCCACGTAGGGGGCCAGAGAGAGAAACAGGCGAAGATCTGATGCCACTGAGGGAGAGAACCCTGCCTGTCGAAGGCTAGTTTGGTTGAGAGACATCCTGTGTTGTTTGTTCGAAGACACCAAGACGCGCTGTTCCCGGTGTGTAGCCACTACGTTTCAGAAGGCTGATGGAGTCAAGAGAGATGATCTCCACACCACTGGACTGCTGGAAGGCTCGGCAGTGGTGGGGGGATTAAAAACAACCAAACAAACAAACAAACAACAGAAACAGAAAAAACCACCTCCACCTTAGATTCCTCATCTTTCCTGCAAGAGCCAGGGGGAGCGCCTGGCATGAACAGAAGTCTCAGGACAGCCCTGCTAGATCCCTGGGGTTAGGGAGGGAAGAGAGTCTCGCTTTCCACAGCCAGGCCTGGGCAAGCAGAATTTCTGTCCCAAAAATCCACCCGAGTCTTGGCCAAGCCTGTTTGAGTTGGTAAGAACCCAAGTGGGACTTGCAAGCTGCCAGTGTTTGCTCTGCAGACTGGGAGAGCCAAACAGCCATTGGCTTACTCTGCCAGTTGGGCTGAGCCAACTCTGACCACGTGGCCGCTCCCAGGTCTCTGCTCTCCAAAGCCTTCTTGTCCCTAAAGGTGGCTTGCTAGTGCACCCCACGTCCGGTGCCCTGTGCACCTGGGCGCCCTTCTGGACCTGGGACCTGGATCTCTAGACTTGACCTTCTGTTTTCACACTTGGAACCAGTTCTATCTGGAGATGTACCCACGCAGGGCCCTGCATAGGCTCCTACCCTCTGCTCTGCTCAGCTTCCTCCCGTCCACCAAGCCCAGGGCAGAGGGGCCGGAGCACCAGGAAGCACCAAATCCTGGGCTGGCAACATTTCTTACTCTCTTACACGTGTTCAATTCGGTCCTTACAACCTGTCAGTTTCATCCCACTGTGAGAGGATGAACCTGGGCCTTCAAAGGAGCAGACATTCGCCCCAGTCTCCAAGCTGGTGGCCTTCCTGGGGCAAGGCTCCCCATCTTCACTTCAAAATGCCTGGGAAATTCCCAAGGTTCCTGAGTAGGTGGATGATTTACATGTTCCTTGGACTAGGGGGACATATCGGGTCAGCAATTAACAGTTGCCTGCTTTACCCTAGGCCTGAACTGGAACCACTACCTGGCATCCCCCACCCCCCACCCCCGCCCCACCCACCCACCTCCCGGCACAGCTCACTGAGCACTGCTCTGGCTACAAATGAAACCATGAATGAGGAAAGGTTCCTTCCCCTGTCCTTGTCCCCTGGCCTCAGGGGACCACAACTCAAGCCAGAGCCCATTGGCCAAGCATGGAACCCTTTGTCTACAACAGTGATTCTCAACCTTCCTAACACACAGTGACCCTTAAAACAGTTCCTCATGTGGGGACCCCCAACCATAAGATTATTTTTGTTGCTACTTCATAACCGTAACTTTGCTACTGTTACAAATCTGATATGCAAGACAATCTTAGGCGACCGCTGTGAAAGGGTCATTCCACCCCCTGAAAAGGGGTCATGACCCACAGATTGAGAACCACCTTCTAGACCCTCTACCTCCTCTGTTTCTTGCTGTCTTGGCCTCAGCTCATGGCTGGGGCCTTGGTTACCCAGCAGTGGGCACCAGTCTTCCTCCACAGCTTTTCTCAGAACCTCCTTCCATCTCTGCTTAAGATGACACAGGCCAGGTGACAGACCTCAGGCAAAGACCACAGCAATGAGGAGAAAGTAGGACCAGGATTGACTGGCCAGTCTAGAGCAAGAGGTCCTGCTGCCCCGGCTTGCCCCTGCAGATCTTCAGATCGCCCTCTCTTGTGACTGTGCACAGTGGTGTTAGCATTTTCTCACCTCCAAGAGACATTTGGCCAGTAGTGACACAGAAAATGCCACCATCTAAAGAAAGAGTCTTAACCAACCACAGGAGGGAAGTCTGAAGGCTGTACGTAGCTCCAGACTCCAGGAGATGCCCTAAAATGACCAGCAGGCGGCTCCCCTGGGCAGAACTCCATGATGAAATCTTTCTGGTCACACCACATGCCCTGGCATGAACCTCAGGGGAATTAATATGGACTCCTAAAGAAGAGCCTCTACAGCAGCCGGTCTCTGTCAGCCTGGGGCCCCTGCACAGGTCAGCCTTCAGGGGTCATGAGCACAGCCGTGACTGACAGAGCTGCTGATGCTCTTGTTGGTCTGTGGTCTTCAGGCAGCTTCCCCGGGAGCTCAGTGGGCCCTTGCTGTTGGGTCTATGGAGGCTGCAGGATGTAATCATTAGCCAGGGCAAGCCTTGAACTCCCCTTCCCTTCCAGCTCCCTAGGTCCTGGGAGATCAACTTTCCAGGCACTTATGCAGGTCTATCCTCCAAAGGTAGGTCTTACCAACATCAACACTGTAACAAGTTTGAGAAGCCACCTCTGAAGGCCTGTGTTTAATGGAACTGCCACAGCCTTTGAGGTCACACATGCCCAACTACCTCTAAATCATGAATTCCGAGCTATGGGACGACTTTTCCCGGGGCGGCAAGTCTTCAAGCATCAGGCACAGCACGTTCGCAATCTCATAGTACAGCTCCTGAAGCCTAGAGAGCAGACCAGGAGGGAGATCTGAGCACAGAGCAAGCTCCAGGCCACCCTGTCACCATAGACCACACACTGGCACCTGTGAAGTCGCCATACCCACCAGGTATGTGTGGGGTCAGGAGAAAACAGACTCAGGTAGGTTGGAACCCTGATCTATCACTCTGCTGGGGACCCCTGACCTAAGTTAACTCATTTCATGTGTCATGTCCACAACAAACCCCTGGACTTGGCAAGTAAGAATGGCACGGTGGTACCTAAACAGTACCTGTCCTGTTCTGGGACCCAATGAGGGAGATCCCTGGTTCCCTCCTTTCCAGTCACCCTAGTCTCTGAGGCTTCCAGAGGGGTTTCATAGAGAAGTCAGGCTTCTGATGTCTGCTCTTGCTCAGAAGTCCACACCTGCTCACTAATGTCCACAGCTCCTCAGCTGCCAGCCAAAACCCCAGCTAGCTTGCACTGAGAATCAGACCTGGCCCAGGGGCTCCTTATGTGACAGGTAGGAAAAGGGCAGACACTTGTTCAAAGATAATGGAGAAATGGTAGCAGAGCCACGCTGGGGTCCTCTGCACTTGACTTACCACACACACACACACACACACACCACACACCACACACACACACACACACACACACACACACACACACACACACACACCACATTCCCTGCTCCCTGGAAAGTGTTAGTGAGCAGGGGCCTGAAGGGATGAAGAAAGCTAACATCTGGATACAGATGAAAGAGAGTTGGGAGGGCCAGCAGAACAGAGTCCCTTCCACCACAGACCCACGCACACAACAGCCCAGCATCCAGGCATCTATGGGATTCTACACTCCCAGGAAGGGCCTTCGTGTACCCATCCACCCTACACCTTGGTCACCAACCCTTCAATCTCCTGGAGTCTACAACATGCCCTGGCCCTAAAGAAGCCATGGGGGCCAGTAACTCACTTGTTGATAGTAGTGTCCTGGTTATCCAGAGTGGACAAGTAGACATCGATGAAGGGCAGGCTAGTGCCAAATTCATCCAGGACCATGGGGTCTGTGTGCCGCAGGGTCTTCTTGAATTCCTCCACCATCTCAGTGAAGCTCTTGCCACCGCTTTCCTAGAGAGGGACGCAATGAGTGACCAATGATGACAGCAGTGACGCTACAGAGACCTGGGAACCCTGTGGATCCTAAGTCACAAGTTCAACCTGACCACTGAGCCAAGACCCCGTAAGAATGGAACCGTCTCATGGCTCACCATCCCTGGTGCGAGGCCAAGGTCTAAAGGAACGAGAGAGCGTCTAATGGTGATTCTATGTGACCTCCTCCAACCCTGAACAAATCTTGGGCATAGCTAGACTGGCAGGCATCTCCCCCTCAGAAAAGAGACACTCTGACAATGAGGGACCCAGCAGGGCCCCCAGGTTAGACCAAGAACACAAGACAGAGAGTGCAGGCTGTAAGTGGTACCATGCTTAGCAGACTTCCAGCCCCTTGTGCTTATTCTTGTCCTGATTTTAGGGGTGTGGGTTTAGAGGTTGAGTGACACCCTGACAGAGCATCCCATCCTCAGCCATCCAGCGGCCTGGGGTCGAGCTGCCTGGTACCAGATGGGCAGGCTTAAGTAAGGAGTTCCAGCAGGAAGGACCCCACAGTGGAGAATCATCCACCAAAGGGGGGGCGTTAGAACTAACTACAATACTCAACAGTCCAAATAGTTCAGGGAAACACACAACATAGGAAGAAAGCATGGCTCTCGTGGCTGCAGGGGAAGAGGCCTGCCTTACCAAAAACCACATGTGCCTGACCCCACCTGACCTCTGCTTGAGTCCAAAGCTCTTCCTCCTGGCCATTCCACTGTCTGTCTGTCGGTCTGTCATCTCTCCAGTGGACTCACCTACCTGCATGCTCACCAGCTTGTTGACCTCCTCTTGCTGGCGCCTCAGAATCATCTGCTTCTCCTCCATAAGCGTCACATGCCTCTCTACCATCAGCTCCCGCTGAAACTTTTTGATGGAGTCCTAGCAAGGCAGAATAGACGAGCTAAGATCATGCTCTCTCTTCCGTACCCTTTCCATTGCCAGCCTTTCTCCTTGCCTGGCTCGCCCTGGAGCTCAGACCTTGGCAGAAAGGCCCACCCGACACAGGCCAGCCCCCAACTCAAGTTGTCACCCACAGCTGCAACGGTTTCCTAAGCTCTCCTGGCTTATGTGATGAACATAAGGAAAAGAATCAGGCACACACGAGAGGGGCCATCTGGCTACCTCCACAACACTTCATAAGACAGACACAAACCCAGCTTGTCCAGGAAACCTGGCCCATATCTCTACCTGCCATACCTAACCTGAGCAGCACATGTGCGTGCACACACAGGCACACACACACACACACACACACACACACACACACACACACGCGCACACACACGCACACACAGGCACACACACACACACACACATGCACACACAGGCACACACAGGCACACACACACACAGGCACACACACGCACACACACAAACGTTCGCACTGCAGGCACAGCCTCACCTCTGTGTGCATGATCATTACACCCACAAACATGTTGAGGAAGATGAAGGAAGCAAGCAAGATGAAGAGGATGGTGAATGCCCGGCTCACAGTAAACTTCCGCTGGTCCAGCTGTTCCTGCAGGTCTGTCCAGCCATCAACCTGGTCAGGCAAGGCAGGGTATACTGAGCACCGAGACCTGACAGAGTACATTTCCATGTCACCTATGCCAGAGGAGCACCAGACCCACTGAGGTGCTGCCAACTCTGTCTCCACATCAGTCCTTCAGCACCTCCCCACCCACCGCGTCCTCTATACACAGAAATGCAGGGTACCACCAGTTGGGAGCCAACATGCCTAAGGGAGTCTCTCCTCTCAAGACCTCCCATTTTCTCCTAAAATGCACAGCCTATTCCAGGCCCATCTTTGGAAAAAATAAAAGCAAAATAAAGTGTTTTTTTTTTGTAAAAAAAAAAAAAATGCCACCCTTTACATAATTCAAAAGTCTAGACTTTGAGACTTGGGCTTTGCTTATTCTGGGTGAATTTGTGACAGCTTATTTTTTTAAAGCTGTATGCTGTGGGCTTCATTTATAACTTAAGGTTAATCCAAATTAAGTATCATTAGAGAATTCTAGCAAGTTTTATTACCCTGTGCAACACATGGCATGATTTATAAAGTCATGAGGTTAGAGACAAAAATGGAGCGCGCTGGGCTCTGACCAGTCCCAGCATGCCAGTCCCAGTTTTCTGTGCCCACTAATAAGCACCTGAACATGGGGAAGGTCCCACAAGAGGCCCAGCATGTCCACACGCTCACCCTTCCTAGACAGTCCCTCTCCAGGTTCCTCCCTCCCCACAGTGCCCAGACACGGTACCGTAGCTAGACTGAAGAGGGTGAAGAAAGCCGCAGCCAGGTTCCCCCAGTTATTCAGGTCGCCCTTCTCTGGTATTCCAAACAGGCAGAATCCCAGGATAGCGAAGATGTACATGAGCACGAAGAGGAGGGTCAGCACAGAGGCCACCGTGTAGACTGTCTGCCCCACAGCAGTGATGAGGGTCTGAGAGGCAGGGATACTGCAGCTAGGCCAGTGCCCCTGGCTAAGCCAGAACCTAGAGGGCCAGCCTACCAGCTGCCAGCGGTCCTGAGGATCACGCCTGACACACGGGAACAAGTATCAGCTGAGTGAATGCTCAGACTCGTGCCCAGAGGGCTGCCCCAGTCCCACAGCGGCTGCACCCTGTTTCATGGGTGGGCTGCACACTGTCTCAGGTCTGGGTCACCTCTCCATCCCCAGCGACCTCTCTACTTGAATCCAGCCTGAATCTGTGGTCATCCCTGGATATTACTTCTGTGCTTCTCCACTGAGAGCCAGCCCCAAATGTGCTGTCTCCCAGGCCCAGGAAGAATAGGGGCATCATCATGTACCTGAGGACAGAGAGGGCCAAGAGGAAAACGGCTCCCCGTTCTTTATAGACCTCCCTCACCTCACGGGCAGCTCCCATCTAAGGATCTTCATCCTTCTCCTGTAAAATGGGTCATTTCCTTGTTCTCCCTTCCCATGTCGGTCCCTGGAGTGCTCCATGCATTTGTTGTCCAGTTATCACGCCCTGAGACTTGCACTGAGTATGTGCTTTATAATCATTGACCTACTAAGGGTGTTTCTACAAACTGCTGTGGCCTGAGTAAGAAAGGCCCCTATAGCCTCATAGATTTAAATGCTTAGTCACCAGGGGGTGGCACTATCTGAAAGGATTAGAAGGATCAGGAGGTGTGGCCTTGTTGGAGGAAGTGTGTCACTGGGGGTGGGCTTTGAGCTTTCAAAAGGCCCAGTCTCTCTCTCTGCCTGAAGATCAGGATATAGCGCTCAACTGCTTCTCCAGCACCATGCCTGCCTGCCGCCATGCTGTCTGTCATGATGATAATGGACTTACCCTCTGAAACTGTAAGTGAGCCCCCAATTACAGGCTTTCTTTTATAAGTGTCGCCTTGGTCCTGGTGTCTCTTTATAGCAACAGGACAGTGACTAAGACACAGACAATTTCAAATAGGTGGCTAGTGTCAGGGTGAAGGTTCAGAGGCTTAGAGGACCAGTTTGTCACGGTCACAACACAATGGCAGAGTGAGGAGTATGTAGCTTGAATCTTAAAAAGTTCTTATTAATAAGATCAAACCTGAGGCCAGTTATTGGGGTGAATGCTGGTAGATCAGAGAGACAGAACAAGCCACAGCTACCTCACCTTGCCAGTTCCTCAGCTTGTCTTGTTTCCTTAGACTGGAAGCCTCTGAGTCCTCATCCAGAATGAATCTCAGCTGAACTGTGTTGCTCGAAAGCCTGAAGCTTAACCAGCCAAATACTTAACCAACCAAATGCTTAACCAGCCAAATGCTTCTAGTTCCTGGTCCTCACGCCTTATATACCTTTCTGCTTTCTACCATCACTCCCTAGGATTAAAGGCTTGCTTTCTGGGATTAAAGGCATGAGTCACCATGCCTGTCTGTATCCTTGAACACATGGATTTCTGCCTCTGGAATGCTAGGATTAAAGGCGTGTGCTACCACTGCCTATCTTAAGTATCTAGTGGCTTCTCTGTTCTCTGACCCCAGATAAGTTTATTAAGGTACACAATATTTGGGGGAACACAGTACCACCACAGGAGTAAGCACTAAACCCTTTCCCCAGGCCACCACGGGCCACCAGTGGCCCTGAGCACCGTGGCCCTTAAGGCTGGTTCAGCACTAGGGAAAGCAGCTTAGAGCTGAACACAGAAGAGCAGGGGCTGGACGATGGGGATATTCTAGGACACAGAAAGGTCATCTCAGAGAAATACACTGTCCTGATTCCCCCGAGGAATAAGAGCAGTGTTTTCAGATCCATTTGAAAGAACTGAGGTTTTGATGATTGCCCGTCTCCCTTCTAGGCAGAGACGGAACTTCCTCAAGCTGTTAGGAACTGCCTCCCAGAGGCTCCTGCACTTGGGCTCCATAATCAGCTGACTGGCTTTTGGGAAGTGGCTGGATCCTGAGGCCTCTGGCAAACTCAATGGATCGCTCACTCGATAGAGTCACAGTCTGATGGGATTTGGGGTGGAGGGAGAAAGCAGGAAGCGGGGCATAGCTGAGGGCACTAGAGCACTGGCTGCTCACACTTGGGGTGCTGCCCTGGCCGCTTCCTGTACTCCTCTCTCTGCTTCCTGTCGGCCATGAGGTAAGCATCTCCACCACACACAGACAATGAGGTCAGTACCCTCCACCACACACTGACAACTGAGGTCAGTACCCTCCACTGCACACTGACAACTGAGTTAAGTACCCTCCACCACACACTGGACAACTGAGGTCAGTACCCTCTCTCATATGCTGGACAAATGAGGTGATTATCTCGGTAACATGCCAGTCAACAGAAGAATGCGCAATAAAATCATGAACCAAACTACAGAGAGCAGAGGAAGCCCTGAGTGAAGCACCAGGGAAATGTGTGCTGCTGACTGGGCACAGCCAGTCAAGGATCCCAGAGCATCAGAGCAGAGGAGGAATGGTAAAGCCTCCCCCTTGGCATGAGGCTCAGAGGCAAGGCAAAGCCTTCCTGTGATCCAAGTGTGGACGTTGAGAGTGTGTGCAGAAAATGTCCAGCATAGCTTTCTGCCCATTCCTGGGATGTTTCCAGACTGAAAGCTGCTCGCCCATGGAGACCGTGCCTATCGGGATTAGCTAGACCTGCACCCTCGACCAGCTGTGTGGCCTGCTTCCTTGTTTGTCTGAATGCAATAACTCCACATCCTTGTTCAGCCGCGTGCAATCACTCCACATCCTTGTTCAGCCGCGTGCAATCACCCTGCACTCTCTTCACCTCCCCACTACCGACACGCTGAGCTCGGGTGGGCAGCTGAGTTTTCCCTGTCTGAGCTCACAGTACACTGACTTCTGCATGTCTGTCTGTGTGTCTGTCTGTGTGGTTTGTGTTTTCTTCATTTCCTCACTGCCTGAGTCAGATCCACGCCTGGAGCCTTGCGTGGATGTGGCACACATAAATAACTTTCTAAGTTGTTCTCTCAAGGAATGTCGGTGACAGTTACAGAAAGCTAACACACAAGGCCTGAGGGAGTGGGAACCCCTGGGCACTGTGGCCATGGCACACTGTAAGACACAGAGGCAGGAGGCCGGTGTGCTCAGTAGTAGAACCTGCACAGGGCTCAGGAAGTGGCTGTTCCAGGTTCTTGCCTCCAGGCCAGCCCATGGACCAGTGGCACCTAAGGTCACAACTGAGCAGCCTTGAAAATGACAGCCAGAGGAAAGGTCACACTCTCTGCAAGGACCCTACCAGCTGCTCAAGGCCACACTCTGCAAGCACAAGCCTACCAGGCTCCAGCAGTGTGCGGTTTAGATTAAGACAGAAACTCAGTCTGGAGGGCAGGGCCTCTGTCTCTGGAAGCCCTGGTCTTTGGATTCTGTGGTCTAGCCCAGAAGCGGCATCTGCTTTTGAATTCCCAGTTGCTAAGAGAATCAATTCTTAGTACCAGTTTAGCTCCTAGGGCTCTGAATCAATCATTGCTGTCCTCTTAGCCCTGGGGCATTATGGGTACCTCCAAGCAGAAGAGGTGGCCAGGCCCAGGGCACTGAGGAAGCATCCTCCATAGCCCCTTGGATACTGGGAAAATGATGAGGCCCCAGGAGGCAGGAGCAGGGAGGTGGTGGCTCCAGGCTGAAATGCTGTGAGCAGAGTTCGAGGCCAGCCTGGTCAACAGTGGGGCCCTTGATAGGGGGGTGCTTGTCTGGCAGGACTCTGTGAAAAACCAAGGAACAGGCGCACAGCCATGAAGTGGGAGGCACTGACACTAACTTTGATTTCTGAGATTGCTCATCTGTTATTGACTCCTTTACACTTCAGTTGATTATCTGGATGGCGCACACCTTTAATACCAGCAGTCGGGAATCAGAGGCAGGCAGATCCCTGAGTTCAAGGCCAGCCTGGTCAACAGAGTGAGTTCCAGGACAGCCAGGACTACACAGAGAAACCCTGTCTCAAAACAAAACAAAAGAAATAATGACTGAAGCGTTATCTCCTGCTAATTCATCTGACCGTATGGAGGGTCAATCTTTACCAATATCATCTTGGTCTTGAAACCAGTAAGAAAGCATGATTAGCTTCATTCTACAGATGAGTAAGTTGAGGCACAAGGTTACTTGCACGTAAATGTCAAGGCTCAAGTCTAGAGAAATGATACAGCAGCTGAGCACAGGTTCCTCTTACAGGAGACCCAGGTTCAGGTCCCAGAGCTGACATAGTGTCTCACAACCTTCTGTAACTCCAGTTCTAGGAAATCGAAGGCCCTCTCCCGATCTCCACAGGCACCAGGCACGAACATAGTGTACAATCATATATGCACAGGAAAAAAACAACCTTTAATGAAACGTCAGGGCCGAACTCTGAAAGCTGTGTCTGGCTGTCCATGTCAGTCTGAGCCATCCTTCCTGTCCACGCCATGGCTGCCTTTCATATGGTGCGGACGGCTGTGAGCTGTGTGCCAGGACTCACCAGTGCTTTGGTGGCCTTGACCACTGGCTGCCATTCTTCTGTGATGGGGAAGGTCTCCTCGTTTTGGTATGGCCACTATGGAAGCACCATTCCCACATTTTCCTGAGTTGCCAAGGTCATGGAACATTCTTCAGAACATTTTAGAACAGGCCTCAAGGCTGACCTCTCTCACATTCAGCCCATCCTGAAGGCATGCGTCCTGAGCCCATGTTTCCCCAGGGATCTTCTCTCCAGGAAGAGGCTCGTCTGGGTCCTACTGTCCATTCGTCTAGTCCGGGTGTGTCTGAGCCCTGAATGTGAGCTCTCCCCCTGGCATACACCCACAGCCACTCCTCTCCAGTTCCAGGCCAGGCTTGGGGTAACCATGTCTGTACTTCCTGTTCCCACTTCCTTGTCTCCCTGTGGACTGTTTTCCTCCCTCTCTTGAGTGACTAGCCTCTCTGGCGTTGCTAACAGCCTCTTGTTTCTCATCTGATGGCATTGGCTCCGTGTCTTTGCTGCTGCTTGATTCCTCCAGGCCGCCTCCTCAGTGTGGATTTTCCTGGCTGGGCCGTTGCTTGGTTTTCTCAGGATTGCATTTGCTGTTCTCTCTCTGTCTCCTCTCTGAGTGAGCTTTTGGATTGTTTGTTTGTTTGTTTGTTTGTTTTTCAAGACAGGGTTTCTCTGTATAGCCCTAGCTGTCCTAGAACTCACTCTGTAGACCAGGCTGGCCTCAAACACACAGAGATCTGCCTGCCTCTGCCTCCAAAGTGCTGAAATTAAAGGCATGCACCACTGCCACCCTCGACTAGTCCTTATCTCACACCAACACCCGCCGCCACTGCTCCCCCAACCCACCCCACCACCCCCACACACACGCATGCACGCATACACTCACGGCACTCACCCTGATGCCTCTGCTGTAGGAGATAAGCTTGAGGATTCGCAGAGACTGTATACCATCAGCAATATGGAGGAATTTGTAATGTCTTCCCTTGATCTTTCGGAGGGCATAGGGTATCAAGATAATAAAGATAATGACCACATCCAGTAGGTTATAGCCATCCCTCCAATATTTAATGGGCTCCACATAGACCTTCATGAGGAACTCACAGGTATAGATGGAGACAAAGATAATCTCTGAGACCTGCAGGGGTCACAAGGGTTAGAGATCAAAACCAATGCAGAGCCCCATAGTCCTGCCCTCTCCCTGCTGAGACCACCCAATCAGGTGTGGAAAAACCCAGACAGAGCTCCTAGCTCTCTTAGTGAGCCTGGAACCCTTCCCCTTCTGAGTCTTCCCTGCCTGTGGCGCTAAGCCTAGGGCTAGGTTTCCCCTCGATGCAGGCATGACTGCCTTGCAGCTGAGCAGCTGGCTGTAAATGGCTGTATAGACAGGTCCTGGTCAATATTCAACATACAGACCACCTGACGTGAATAGTCCCCAAGAGAAAGGCACAAGAGTTTCCTGGCCAGCCTGATACATACACTTTTAAGGTAAAATGTACAAACATATAGTTATATTTAATCCATTACCTTCATCAAACATGCACAAAGATCACTCAACTAAAGTCCCCTGGTTTTGAAGGACATTCTGCTTTTTCCCACTTTTATACTGTTTGAACCAATCTCCTCCAAATGCTTCTCCCTTGCCTACAACTCCAACAGATCTATGACTGCCAGGGGGTCCTTTTAGAAACATCTGTGTTTTTTCTTCATCAAAATTCATTTGTCGCCGGGCAGTGGTGGCACACACCTTTAATCCCAGCACTCGGGAGGCAGAGGCAGGTGGATCTCTGTGAGTTCAAGGCCAGCCTGGTCTACAGAGCGAGTTCCAGGACAGGCACCAAAACTACACAGAGAAACCCTGTCTCGAAACCCCCCCCCAAAAAAAAAATTTGTCATCTTGACAATCATCTAATATTCATTCACTCATAACTGACAAGACTGAACAACCATGTGTCAAGCGAGTCCTGTTTTAGGTAGTGGAAAATGAATAATTAAGACAGATTCCCAGTGCTGAGGAACTCTGAGCTGGGGAGAGAGAGGCTCTCAGCCCTGTACAGTGGAAGAGACTTTGAGGGAGCTGGCAAGAGCAGCTTGGCAGAGAGGTGACAGTCACCCAGGTAAGAGGTGTGAGAAGAGTTCTGCACAGAGGGCGGGTTCACCATTGACACAGGGACGAACAGGGGAGAGACATCCAAGAAGCCCAGGTTTCAAACACAGCAACTGGGTAAGTGCAGGTCTTTGCATGAGCTTGGGGTGAGGTAGAGGAGTGCATTTTGGGGAAAGTGCAGCGTGGCAAACGTTATTCTCTTTTCAGGTGTTTGTATTGTTTCCTGGCACTCAGAGTTTGTGACAGAGTTCATGTCCCTGGGTGGTTCCCTCCCTCACACTGCCCTTGTATACCGTTGGGCACGAAGGCTGAACTAGCTCCATGAGGTGACTGGTCTGTGGGCAAGGCCGGGATGCCCATGTGTGTAGTAAGTAAGCAGAAGAATTGTATATGTCTAGAATTAGACAACCCTCCCAAGTGTGGGCAAAACCTTCAGTCCAGATTAGCCTGGTTTCAGGGGTGGGGACATAGGATTTCAACATAATGCTTTCTAGTTGGTAAGGTTAGTCAGTTTTGTAAATTCTTTTCTAGAAAACTGTTCCAGCTGGGTTTTCAAATGTACTGGCATTAAATTATCAGACTTTCTTTTTAGAGTTGGGCTTTACAATTTCTTTTATCTCATTGATTTAGCCTGTGCACATGTGTGTACAAGGACCCTGGCAGGTGGCACAGTGTTGTGTGCATGGAGGTCAGAGGACAACTTGCAAAAGTCAGTTCTCTCCTTCCGCCATGTGGGTCTTGTGCATCAATTCCAGTCGTCAGGCTCGGCAGCAGGCGCCTGTACCCACTGAGCCATCCTGCCTGCCAAGTTCTCAGATTTTTAAAGTATCTGCCTTGTTTCTACATCCCTTCTCTTTTTATTGTCACATGAAGGAAGTTACTTTAACTACTTTAAGAGTCCCGCTCTGAGCTTTGTGGTTGCTTTCCTGGTGCCTACGATTGAATCTGTTTTCTATTTCATTAATTTCTGCTTTTAGTTTTACTGGTTCCTTCTCCTGTTTTTGGTTTCATTTATCCTGGTGCTCTTCCTCCACCATTGTAGCTCATTACTTTCTTTCTTCTCTTTGCCCACTTCCTCCTCTCCCCCTCCTCTTCCTCTCCTTTCTAGATGTCGGGGATCAAACCCGGGGCTTGTGCACACTAGGGATGACCTCTACTCCTGAGGTACAGTGCCAGTCCTTCGTTAGCTTATTATTAGAGTATCTGTATGATGTGTTCTGGGGGGGGTGTGTATGTGTACATGCATGCATGGGTGTGTGTGTGTGTGTGTGTGTGTGTGTGTGTGTGTGTGTGTGTGTGTGCGTGTGTGCACAGTGAGCATGTGGTTGTCAGAGAACAACTTGTAGAAGCCCGTTTTCTCTTCCACCATGGAAGACTGAACTTAGGTCATGGGGTGTAGCGGCAGGAGCCTTCCTACACTGACCTCCAATGTTTTGGTGGGAGTGGAGCAGCATGGCTTGGCTTTGATGTAACTATGAATGGGGCTGCTCTCCTGATTTCTTCCTCAAGATATTTGTTATCGGTTGGTAGGAAAGCTTCTGATTTTCATGGGTTAATTTTGTATGTTGCCATTTTGCTGGAAGTGTTTATCAGATGCTGGTAGTTCTGGGATCTCTTACGCATAGAATCATCATCTGCAATCAGAGACCCCAACTCTGCCTTCCCTGTTTGAACCTTTCTGCTTCTCTTATCTTACTGCTCCAGCTGAGATGTCCAACAGCACATCGGGTAAGAGCAGAGAACGTGATTTTAGTGGGAATCCTTTCCATCTTTCCCAGTTAGTACAGTCGGCTGTAGGGTTTTCACAGGAAGTCTTGGATACGCCAACACGGGTCCTTCTATTCTTGTCTTTCTGGGCCTTTCATGACGGAGGGATTGGGGATTTATCAGAAGCCTTTTTTGCTTCTGTTGAGAGGGTCACATGACTTCTGTCCATGAGTCCATGCTGAACCACACTTCACCACCAGGGTCATGAAGCCCGCTAGACCACGGTGGGTGAACTTCTGGCCGTGTTCTTAGGTTTGGGTTGCAGATCTCAGAGAGAACTGTTTTGCATCTATGTTCATCTGGGAGACTGCTCTTTGTCTCTCTCTTGTATGTGTATCTGGGTGACCCTGGCTTCCTAAAAAGTCATTCATACCCTCTGCTCCCCTGGTGTGTGAAGGTTTGACAGGCTGACCCTTCTCCAAAGGACTGATAGGATTCATCAGGAAATCCTTTGGACCTGGACATTTTTAGCTGGGAGATTTTTATTATTGCTTCAATCTCATTGTTTGTTGTACATACACTAAAATTATTTATCTAAGGGAAATGGTGTGATTATATTTTAATTTTTAAAATATCTTTAAATTTTTTTAAACTACTTGCATGTCTGTTCCTTCATGTGAAAAACATTTTTTTTAATTTAAATAAAGAAAAGTTATTTTTTTCTCAGTTTCTCAAAGAATTGACACATCTAACTAGACGGTCTGCAGGCATGCATGTATAAATATGGCTTGTGATGGGGCCACTAGCAGATCTGCAATTTAGTCTAAAACTAGAAAGGAAAGCATTTGCACTAATTTCTTTGAATGATAAATATACGTGTGCAGCACTTCCCTTATGAGTCAAGTCAGAGGGTCTGAGCACCGTGTTCTTCAGCCTCAGTTTGTAATGTTTACCACAGTAATTGGTTATCTGTGTTTACTAGCGTATGAAGTTCAATGAAAGATAATTTTCGCTGTCAAAAAATAAATTGTTTAATTTTCATTTAATTTGGTAGCAACTAGAAATTCATTTATTTCTTTTAGATTCTCCAATTTAGTGGAATGCAAGTTTCTAAGGTATTTCCTAATAATTTTCTGTATTTCATTAGCATTTATTGGAATGGCTCCCTTTTCCTCTCTGTTTTACTGTTTGGGGCCCCTCTTTATTTGGTTTGACCCTACAGGTTTTCCAATCTTATTTATCTTTTCAAAGAAGGAACTCTTTGATACTTTATCTTGTTTTATTCGTTTTTATCTCACTAATTTCCATTCTGATCGTAATTATTTCTTCGATGTGCTAATTTTAGGTTCGGTTTCTTATTTTTCCAGTACCCTGACATGTGACAATGAGTATCCTGTTTGGAACCAAATTTCTCCTATTTTAAAAGGTTTTGCATGTGTGTGGGTTCACAGCCACAGAAGTTGGGGGGTCAAGGGGGATCTTTCTGGAGTGGCTCTCCCCTTCCACTGTTCTGTGCATCCCAGGGACTGAACTCAGGTTCCAGGCTCATGGATCAAGTACCTTTCCCTGGTGAGCTCTCTCCCGAGCCCCTCCAATTCTGTAACATAGGCATTTATGCTATAATTTTCCCTCTCAGGACTTTTTCATTTATTCCATAGGTTTGGTGTGTTGTTTTCATTTTCATTAGACTCTAGGAATGCTCTTATCTTCTCCTTGATGTCTTCAAGGACGCATTTGATAGTTCAATAGCGGGCTCTTTGATCTCTGAGTTTCTCTTCCTGTTGCTTTGTAGTTTCATTTTCCATTGTGATCAGATAAAATACAGGCAATTATTTCAATTTTCCTATATTTATTAAGAATTGGTTCCTTATAATAGAAATCTATGTCTATATTCCCAGGATATTTTGGTATTTACCATTAAATTTTTTAAATCCCTCATTACTTTTTTTTTTTAATTCTTGAAGGTTATCTGGTAAGGACTCCTAGTGCTGTGAGATGGATCAGAGGTTAAGAGCTCTTGCAGAGGACCCAAGTTCATTTCCCAGCACCCACATCAGGTGCCTGTCACTCCAGATCCAGGGGATCTGACACCCCCTTCTGGCCTCCATGGGTATCAGCATACATATACACATACACACAGAGAAAGATACACATAAATAAATAACAATTTTTTTTAAATCCAAGTAGTGTGGCTGAAGAACATTCCAGTCTGCATTTTGTGGTATGTCCTTCCTCTCCTCCCTGTTTCTTGACAGTAGGTAGCTGATTCCAAAAGCAGGAACATACTCGGGTTTTTCCCAGGCAAGGCTGCAGGTGCTTTCTTTTCTAGCAGGCACATGGGGTCTGCCGGTTTCTTGTAGATGCTCAATGCCCAGATTTATTGCTTCTCCAGAGTTGAAGTGGGTGATATGCTGTCATTTCTTTCTAATGTATCAACTGAAACACTTTATAGAAATATCATGAATGGTGTACATCTGAAATGCCAACACTTGGGAGGCTGAGGCAGAAGGACCATGAGTTTGGAGCAGACCTAGGCTACAGAGCATGACCTTGTCTCAAAACAAAGTGTTAGGAACTGTAGTGTGAGTAGTCACACAGCAGATGACTCCTTAAGGTTAGAGATCATGTCAGAAATACCAGGAAAGCCTGACTCTTTCCTGTAACTTCCGGTTCAGGAGGAAGACTTAGTCCCTTACCTCCTTGACCTCACCTCAGTCTTTGAGGATTTTCTAACCATAGACTTATTACCCCTGCACCTCACATTGCCTCATCTTCGGCCAGCAGAAGGTCCCCAAATTATCTCCTGCTTTCTTTTGCCATGAGCACAATTAACTCTGGCCACTTCCTTACAGGGAAGATGACGAGATCCAGCATATTCCTGGATCAGCTCCTTCTCCCCACGCCAGTTTCAGTGTCACGTCACAGGCACTGAAAATGTGCAACAGCTGAGCTGGTCGATGCTCTAGTCACTGGTGGAGAAGATAAAACACCCCTGCTGTTTATTCTGACATTTCCAAAGCAAACACAGAACCACAGACTTTGATTTCAATGGTGTCTACATATCTCTATCTCCCTTCTCCACCAGCATCCTCATTATCAGTAGCACAGGATGGTCCCAGCATGCAGGATGCTGAAGCAAAGCATCCTCATTTTCAGTAGCATGGGATGGTCCCAGCACGCAGGATGCTGAAGCAAAGCATCCTCATTTTCAGTAGCACAGGATGGTCCCAGCATGCAGGATGCTGAAGCAAAGCATCCTCATTTTCAGTAGCACAGGATGGTCCCAGCATACAGGATGCTGAAGCAAAAGGAACACAAGCTCAAGTCTGCCTGGGCTACACATAAGAGCATGCTATGAACAGACAGATAAATACCACAAACAACATGAAAGATGGAAGAAAATAAAATGTAAGCTCTCCTGGGTGGAAGATGTAAGTTGATGGTCAAGTGCTTGCCTGCTATGTGTGAGCACACCCTCTGACCTACAAAAAATAAATAAATAGAAGAGAAAAATTCCACAATTACCCATGTGCTTTATCACAAATTTCACAGTGTCTCAAAATAACACTACTGTGTATATCACGATTAAGGCAATTATTAAACATGGGTCCACATGGTAAGACCCTGTTGCTAAAACAACAGACACTTTCTTTCAGTAGAGAGATGACCACAGAGAAGGCACAGGATATAAAGAAATCATCTCAAACCAACCAGGAAATGCCCTCCCTGATGGCTAGCTCTCAGAGGGCCAGCACATGCCGCAGGCACTTATGGGTAATTACACACTAACTGGACAAGTGGGTCGTCAAAAAAATGTTAAAGATATTAAATTTTGGTAGAGGCATGTTGGGAGGGATATGGAGGAAAATGGAGGGGAAGAAGAAGATGTATATGATCATATTTTATTGTATATATGTATGAAATTCTCAAAAAAATAAAGACAATTTTAAAATTAAAAAAAAAAAAACAGTTTTGCCAGGCAGTGGTGGTTCATGCCTTTAATCCCAGCACTGGGGAGGCAGAGGCAAGAGGACTCCTGTGAGTTAGAGGTCAGCCTGGTCTACAGAGTGAGTTCCAGGACAGCCACGGCTACACAGAGAACCCCTGTCTCAAAAAACAAAGTTTTAAAACTTTTTGTAATGGCTTGTCCCATTGTCCATCTCTCAGTCACACTATAGAGGCTTAGGATCAAAGAATAAATTCATTATGTGCTATGCTTTTTCCTGTGAAATGACAATCAGCATTAATTCCACAAACAACTATACCTGCCATGTTCATCACCAAAAGCACCAAAGTGATGCTTCTTCAGCCCTTTGAGCTGGCTGAGACTTTTTCCTACGTGAATCCCTGAGGAAGGGCAGGCACTTATGGGTAATTACATAATTGGGATTAAAGCACACGCCATGAGTCTGAACATCAGTGAGTTTGTGCCTTTTATAAAGCCTGAGTCCCTTCTGTCCACCTGGCCTTCCTGGTTCACATTTTCTTTCCTGAGGGAAGTTGAGCATGTCACACCACTATCTTTGGACAGAGAATATGGCCACAGAGAAGTGTGATGGCGATTTGCTTCTTCATTAGCTGGACTTCCCAGAATCCTGGAAGCCCAAACATTTCACCCCAGTGTCCTAGTGTTTGCTGGGTTGAGTTCATATTCTTGGGTGTGCAATGTGCACTCTTTCAACATACAGATTTTGGGGTGATTTTTCTTGGGTTTCGATTTTTAGCATTCTGATCCTGGATATCCTTATCCAGGATCTTTTTCTCAACACAAGTACTCAGCATTTTCCATCACTTCCATTTTTAATGAGTTTTTTTAATTTCTCAAATTAATTCAAGCTATCATCTGTTGTATCGAACTGTTTGCTCTACTCTAGCCTTTGGTTTTGAAACAGTTTTGTTGGATTTCTCATTGTTTCCTGAGTTTTGTCACTGTATTTCTGTTTCCTCTGCACGTACAATGTTTTCCTCAACGCTGTGTTGCTCTGGGGGATGTTCTCGTGTGTATCTGATTTTGTAGACTTATCTTTACCATGGGGTTTCATTACCTCTGTGATCAGATTCCTTGTTCTGCTTTCTTATGCTAATGTGGGCTATTTTACCTCAGTCCTTTACTATCGTACTTTATCCTAAATTCATTTCCTAACCTTTAAGAACATATGCTTCTAACTCCACTGAGCTCTGGTCCTCAAACGCAGCCGCTTCATTTGGGGGGCTGTTTCAATTCTATTTCCTTCTGTTTTATCTGAACCCTGTCTTTTTTTTTTTTTAATCTGTATGTCTCCAGCTTGCTAAATCTTACTCCCATTCTCCTAAGTGCACAGTCCTTTGGAGGGAGCCCTACCTGGTCAGTTCTTCAAGCCCCTTGGTTCTGGATTGTTCCAGCCCCTTTGGAGAGACTGAACTTTCTGAACTCACTACTGGCATGGGCAACACACTTGCTTCGGCAGCGAGCCTCACCTCAGCCCAGCACACCCTTCCCTCCTGCTCCTCTGCTTCCTCCCCACAGGGGCCGACACTGGCTTCATTGGAAATGCTGCTCGTGAGTCTTGGATGTGAGATCTAGTTTCTCTGTTTACAAATGAGAGAGAATTCTAGGAGATCACATCACCACTGCTGCTTCGGCCACTGTCTGATGCCACTGCAGAAGTCAAAGGTCTTCTGAATTGTTTCTGTAGAAAACTCCTTGCAGCCAGATGCCTGGGAAATAGTTTAACATTTTCAGAAATAAAGCAGGCAAAGTAGAACTAAAGCATCTGTGAGCTCACCTCAAAGAGTCTGAAGAGTCTGTACATTATGCTGTAATCGGTCCCCAAGACCATGAAGGCCGCGTTGGAGGTGATGGTGCTGATCATGATGACCTGGAAAATGGGGCTCTTTACAACCTTCCTAAAGAACGCCTGGCATTCAACATCCTTCCTCCTGTCAAAGGGCGAATGAGAGGCGCGGTTACCACAGAACAACTGCCCCCCAGGGGTTGCTCCCCCACACTGTGAAGAGAACTGTACAGGGGCCTGGAAAGAGCTAGATGAGTGGCCCCTGAGACATGGGTGGTGGTCAGAACAGCCTGTTCCACCCTCTCCCTGGACTCCTGAGAAAGAGCAGTCACCACTTCTCAGACCGAGGGAACACCATCTCCACTTACTTATTTAACAAATCGTCCCCATGTGACTACTGTCAGTAAACAGCAGGGAAACAGGGGAACATATCTCAGGAAAAATTGGTAATGGATTAGCGTGTACACACACACACACACACACACACACACACACACACACACACGCAAGTCTATGATAAAACGTCAAACACCCTAAGAGAAAAGGGGCACACATCCAATCACGACAGTACAAATGGTATCAGGAAGATACAAAGTAATACCTTTGTGGGTTTTTGCGTATAAAATAAGTCAAAACTTTCATGTGATAATATTTCATGCCTGAAAAAATGGACTGTGCTGGGACATTCTTCTTAAGGAACAGGGAAACCTACATTTGATTTAAAAAACAAAACAAAACAACAATGAAAGAACTGTTCACATCCTCTCCCCCAGACCCTACCCTAAAAGAATACACCGGAAATGTACACAGTGACTTAGTTTATCACGTTTATCCCAGGATTATTTATAGTGATGAGTACTTGGAAACAATTGTAAAACCTAACAGAAAGGACTGGTTACAGGCTAGTGAGATGGTTCAGGAGACAAAGGCACTTACTGCCAAGCCCAGCGACTTGAGCTCAACCCCCAGGACCCACATGGTAGATACCAAAAGTTGTCTTCCAACCTCCACAAAGATGTCAGGGCATGAACATGCCCTACACATATAAACACACACATAATTTTTTTTAATTTTAAAAGATTGATTAAGTAAACTATGGAGTATCATACCATGAAATACTGATCCTAAAGTGTATCTATGCATCTTCTCATGGCTTAGAAAAATGATTATGATTTTGTGGAGAACAAAGCAGGAAAACAAAACAAGATGGAAACATACTCATCTCAAAAAGATTTCGTCCACATACAAATAAGTGGGAGATTCACCAAGAGCAATGGTAACACACTGACAGTGTCCACTGTGAGACGGTAACATACTGACAGTGTCCGCTGTAAGACGGTAACACACTGACAGTGTCCGCTGTAAGACGGTAACACACTGACAGTGTCCGCAGTAAGACGGTAACATACTGACAGTGTCCGCTGTAAGACGGTAACACACTGACAGTGTCCGCTGTAAGACGGTAACACACTGACAGTGTCCGCAGTAAGACGGTAACATACTGACAGTGTCCGCTGTAAGACGGTAACACACTGACAGTGTCCGCTGTAAGACGGTAACACACTGACAGTGTCCGCTGTAAGACGGTAACACACTGACAGTGTCCGCTGTGAGACGGTAACACACTGACAGTGTCCGCTGTGAGACGGTAACACACTGACAGTGTCCGCTGTGAGATGGTAACACACTGACAGTGTCCACAGTAAGATGGTAACACACTGACAGTGTCCACTGTAAGATGGTAACACACTGACAGTGTCCACAGTAAGATGGTAACACACTGACAGTGTCCGCTGTAAGATGGTAACACACTGACAGTGTCCACTGTAAGATGGTAACACACTGACAGTGTCCACAGTAAGATGGTAACACACTGACAGTGTCCGCAGTAAGATGGTAACACACTGACAGTGTCCGCAGTAAGATGGTAACACACTGACAGTGTCCGCTGTAAGCCGGTAACAAGCAGTGAGGCCACAGGCATTCTTTTTTCTATTTATTTACATTTATTGATGCTTGAAAGGTTTTCTTAAAGAGTAGTATATTTTTCCTACTATCTGTAACAAATAAATACATTTTCTTACAGGTAAATATATATACAGAGAGAGAGAGAGAGAGAGAGAGAGAGAGAGAGAGAGAATTCAACTGTGACAGTCTGCACATGTGACCCCAAGCCTACTCAGGGGCTGAGGCAGGAAGATAGCTTGAACCTACAACATAGTGAGGCCTTTATCTTAAGACCCAAAGCACCTGCAGAGCTGAAGCTCCTCTGGCCTCTGTGGGCACCACACATGCAGATGGCGCACATACACATATACTGACACTCACATAACACACACAGACACATTTGTTTATGTTATGTTTATTGTTACATTTGTTTATGCTGCATTTAATTATGTAAAAACGTGTTGCTGGTTAACCTTGCCTGCCTAAGGCACCTGATTGGTCTAATAAAAAGCTGAACAGCCAATAGTTAGGCAGGAGAGGGGTAGGCTGGGCTGGGCAGAGAGAATAAGTAGGAGGAGGAATCTAGGTGAAAGAGAGAGGAGAGAGGGAGAGAGAATAAGTAGGAGGAAGAGAAAGAGAACAAAGGAGAAAAAGAGGGAGATGCCCAGAGCCAATCAGCCAGGCAACGTGGAGTAGGACATACACAGTGAAAGAAAGGTAAAAAGCCCTGAGGCAAAATGTAGAAGTGGAGAAACAGGTCAATTTAAGTTATGAGAGCCAGTGGGACAGGCATAAGACAAGGCAGAGCATTCATAATTAATAAGTCTCCATGTCATGTTTTGGAAGTTGTCTGGTGGCCTAAAAAAAAGTCTGCTGCATTCGACATTCCCACATGGGGTCCAAATTTCCACACGAGACCTGAGAACACTGGGAATAAAATAAAATAAATGGACATGGCTCCTTTAAGAAGCTCTGCCATACAGCGAGCACTTGAGTAGCTGGCACTTCAAGTAAAAACACCGGCCACAGTGCAGTCATGAGCTACCTAGAGTGAGATGGTTGAGCGCAGCTCCCAGTTAGACACAGCTCTCAGCCAGGCTCAAGGGTCATAAAACTTGGCTCTCATGGACCTGAGTGGGGCAGAGCCAGCTGCCAGTCCAAAGCCACTTAGCAGTTTAAGGTTTGGCTCACATGGTCAGAAAAAGCTAGAGACATGCAAGAAAGACAGGTCCAGATTGGGGAGAAAAAAAAAACCAGGTTACAGTGTGTTTAAAAATACACATAGGCTTAAGAAAGAAAATGGTATAGACAGTCATAGGAAAAAAAATAAAGTATAAAAATAATAAAGTCGTTAAAGAGAAAGTAAAGTAATATAAGGGGAAAGCCACATAAAAATGGAAAACACGCAGGCAGTCTGAATGCTGTACAGTGTTGACTTTGAATCTTTTGATTGCTGATGAGTGAACAGACACTGCTGAGAGACATGGGATTGTACATGGGACTGCTGAATTAAACCAGCCTAGATACTTTAGGGGTGCCTTAACTTTAAAATGGAATTCAGAAAATGTATTGCACTGGGAAAGAGGTTATGCTTTTGTTTCCACAGGAAATGAAAGGCTGTGGACTCTTTCAAGATTAATGGAGATCAGGTTTGATTTGGGGGAGACCTCCTGAAAATCTTGGCTACAGACATACAGAAATAAACCAAGAAAAACTACAAGACAGGTGACATATATACTGATCCCTCTGCATGGCAACAGTTTGAGACTGGACAACAAATGTTACCACTAGTTTTTCCAGAACTTCACCATTATCTCAATTTTCTCAGGATCCCCTAAAGATGCCTCACCCTAGACAACAGGAAACAGTCTAAAGAACACAATGCCCACATTCCCAAGATGTGAGGTGGGTGGTTTGTTGTTCATTCGGTGGGTTATGGATGCTTGTCATTGTTTAGGGGAGGGGGATATAGGAATATGGGATAAAAAGACAACTATTGCCAGGTGGCAGTGGTACATGCCTTTGATCCCAGCACTCAGGAGGCAGAGCCAGAGGTGGATCTCTGTGAGTTCAAGGCCAGCCTGGTCTACAGAGCAAGATCCAGGACAGGCACCAAAACTACACAGAGAAACCCTGTCTCAAAGGAAAAAAAAGACAACTATTAACCTCAAATATTTTACATTTGGGGAATATGAATTGGGTATATTTATACAAATTTAAAGTTATTTTTGTTATACTATATGTATGTTTCTACTCTACTCTTATTTGGGGTATTGTGCTTATGCAGCTCATTTAAAAATGTAATGTATAATTAGGAAATGCAGATTAGTAGTTAGTCATCTACAATAGTCAATCTTGTAGTCATAGTAGGTATGTTTTCAAGTTTAAACACATACATTTTAGATACATAGGTGATCATCAAACACTTCAAAGACCTACAGAATATGGTATTTAAGATGTTTAATAAGATGGGGCTTTTCATGACATTGAGGCATGTCTGCTCCTGGCAGAACCAATCTACTTCAAAAAGGCATGACAGCCATCAAGAAACCTTCATATAGAGTTTGCTTTCAATGTGACAAAGCTAGCATTTGGACAAGAAATTGTCCTTGCCTCAACTGCTGACAGTATACCATCCAAACTGGACCAGCAGAACACAAAGGAAAAAGACTGCCAAACTTTGCAAAAACAAGGCAGGACAGTCCTTCAAAATCCCTGCTTCATAGAAAAGTCTGCCAGACATTCTAGGCCTGTAAGGTGATGATGGATGCCCTGTTGCTGGAGGGCTTCTCTCCAGGCTCCACCAAGCCCTGCAGACCCACAATCCACAGATAAAATAATCACTCAGACGCTTATATCACTTATAAACTGTATGGCCGTGGCAGGCTTCTTGCTAACTGTTCTTATATCTTAAATTAACCCATTTCTATAAATCTATACCTTGCCACATGGCTGGTGGCTTACCAGCGTCTTTACATGCTGCTTCTCCTGGCGGTGGCTGCAGTGTCTCTCCTCCTTCTTCCTGTTTCCCCAATTCTCCTCTCTCTTTGCCCCGCCTATACTTCCTGCCTGGTCACTGGCCATCAGTGTTTTATTTATATAGAGTGATATCCACAGCAATGCCCCAATGTTGCAGAGGAAATTTGGGTGACTGTCCAGGCAGCCAGATGTCTCTGTCATTTCTATAGTTTTGGAAGTGGCTTATACTGTACTTCCTGTTTACTCAGGCAATATAATATCCTTATGGGGTCTTTGATGTAGTTGAAAACTAGCTAGTTAGAGTATTCTTTAGTTATGATAGAAGGTAAATTAGGTACAAAACTTTGGACTCATCAAGATAGGATAAATAATGGAGTGTTTTCTCTGAATTTGCCAAATACAAATGGACTGGATATTGTAAATGTAATTCTTACCTGATAATTATTCTTATTGTATATAGTCTTACTATGTTAAAGTTAAAACCTCCCTTTTATTTAGACAAAAAGGGGGAAATGTTATGGAATACTTTAACAATGTAAAGATGTGTTACATTTGTTTATGCTGCATTTGTTTAATGATGTAAAGATGTGTTGCCTTGCTGGCCTAAGGCACCTGATTGGTCTAATAAAAAGCTGAATGGCCAATAGCTTAGGCAGGAGAGGGATAGCAGGGCTGGCGGGCAGAGAATGAGGAGGAGGAATCTAGGCTCCAGGTGAAAAGGAGGAAAGAATGAGGGACAAAGAGAGAGACTGGGGCCGGCCAGCCACCAGACAGACAGACACAGAGTAGGACATACAGGATGAGAGAAAGGTAAAAAGCCTGGAGGCAAAACGTAGATAAAGAGAAACGCGTTAGACTAAGTTATAAGAGCTGACGGGACAAACATAATCTAAGGCCGAGCATTCATAACTAATAACAAGTCTCCGTGTCGTGATTTGGAGGCTGGCAGTCCGAGAAAGCCTGCTACAGACTATATACCTTATAACCTATAACAAAATATGTAATTTTTATTATATGATTTGAAATAAGTCCTGTAGCAAAATAAAGGGGAAAGGGGCCTTCAAATCATCTAATACTTTAATAAACAGCAGAATCAAATTCAGACTCCAAGTGACCAGCAAATGT
Source organism: Peromyscus leucopus (assembly GCF_004664715.2). Lineage (NCBI taxonomy): Eukaryota > Metazoa > Chordata > Mammalia > Rodentia > Cricetidae > Peromyscus > Peromyscus leucopus. Next base: position 8,276,102 of record NC_051067.1, read on the forward strand.
GCCAACCTCACCCTCCAGAGAAACCAGCGTGTCTGAGATGCTTTCCTCTCTTGGGATGCAGACAAGTACCTGTAGAAGCAGCTAGGAGAGTTCAGGTGCCCCGTCCCCATGCTTCCCTTCACACATTTTCTGACCGTAGAGGTAAAGGATACTTACTTAATTTTCTTGATTCTTGCATACAATGCCTCTGACGCAGTACCCAACAGTGAGCTAGACACAACTCTTACGGGGCTGTGGTAAAACTGGTGAGACATCTCCCAAATTTTCTGTTTTTATCCCTTGCTTTTATCATATAACCCAAAACCTCTGCCTAAGGATTTCCTTGGGCACCTGGATTCTAAGAGGCAGGAGAGGGATGCTGGAAAGGATTCTCTGCTTTATGAGGTCATCTTAGGTATTCTAGCAGTTACTATCGTGAGAGGGAGTCTTGACTGTGGGCTCATCTGCTTGCAAGTCCCTCTTCGTGGGGTGGGGAATGCCTCAGATGAGTGCCTAGCAATGGAGGCAGAGCAGGACATTAGAGACGTAAAGACTTTCCCTTATGATGTACCCACTCTGGCAGACAAAGGCCTTTCATAAGATGGTAAGACAAGTTGAGGGTCATGTAGGAGGAAAATTTAAGTTTTCTGAGTTTCTGAGGGACAGAACTACCCAGAGCCAGGACCAATGACATGTAGAGAAGCAAAGGAAGATGGTGATGGGTGAGGCCGTGGACACAAAAACCCAGGGAAGTCAGAGAAAGCATCACAAGTCTTGCTATTTGGAAGTTTGGGATGTGGTAACCAAAACTCCTTTCCTGAGGAAAATGTGAACAATGTCTAAGGTCCCAAGGACAAATCCAGAGAGTATTGTGTCCAATTTCTTTCCCAGGGAATCAGTTTATTGGGCTTACTTACAGAGCATAGATAAGGGGTTACATACAGGGAGTTCCCCACCTAAGGCCACACTGGGAAGTCTTTACCCAGCAGGAATCATTGCTTTCCCAGAGATGCATAAATGAAGGCACCCTCCCCCAACCCTCACCAGCCCATATACTCTAGCCCTGCCCTGAGGCCATAAGCAATCATGGCAGAACTGCATGCAACATGTGGTATGGAGTGGCTGGACGCTCAGGTGAGGCTCCTGTGAGCCTCCCATCCCTCCTCCTATGGGAGATGTCAACAGTCAACAAGTCCAGCTGGGATGATCTTGCATGCCAGCAACAGCTGAACTCCCAAAGATGCTGGTTGCTTGGCTCAGAGGATAGTCATGAACAATGTGGAAACTCAGAGTGTGAAAAATGAGCCCAAGTGTTGTGGGATGTCTTTCTGTATGCTGTGAATATGTGTTACTCTGATTGGTTGATAAATAAAGCTGCATTGGCCTATGGCAGGGCAGGATGGAGCCAGGCAAGAACATCCAAGGGAGAGAGTAAGAGGAGAGTAAGGAGAGATGCCAAACTGCCATCCAGGGAGCAACAAGATGCCAACAGACCCGTAACGCCATGGCCACATGGCCACATATGGAGCAGCAGGAATGGGTTAAGTTGGAAGAGCTAGCCAGCGAGAAGCCTGGGTCACAGGCCATAGAATTTGCAATTAACACTAAGCTTCTGAGTGATTATTTTGTAAGTGGCTTTGGGGCTGCCGGGCCAGGTGGGATGGAGAAACACGGGTCTGTGGGGCTTCCAACTACACCCAAGACCTAGAGGTGTTTTACGTATGAGAGCTACAGGGATTTAGTTCTGTTGTAATATCTTCGTCCTTGCCCTGCTTTGGCTTGATTCTCACAAGGCAAGACAGAGATCTGGAGTGTGTGTAATGTTAAATGTTTAGTCACTGGGTTAGTCCATTTCCTGAAAACACAAGTTCTTGAGCTACAAGGAAATGGGGTCACCACCCCACCATCTCTACTGTCCCTAATATTCTTTCTTTTCTATTGTCTGCAGTGCTGGGGTGGAACCTACAACCTTGTGTGCTGGGCAAGCACTCTACCCCGGCTAGTCCTTAGTATTCTAACACACGTGTCCGTGTCCATTGCTGGTGGGAAAAATACTCACATAAGCAACTAAAACACTGAATTGAGAAATAATAGCATCTCTACCCTGCACAGTAGAAGAAATAAGTCCTGGTGGTTATAATCAATATTGTGTCATACAATAAAAATAAAGGAGAGGACTTCAAATCCGATCCCACGATGATAAATGTTTGCGATTGACCCCGAGTTGGTCAATGCACAGTATATACATGCACTAGAACATCACACTGTGTCTCATATACATTTTTTAAATTGGTTTTCTGACACAGTCTGATATAGCCCATGCTGTTCCAAAACTTCATATGTAGCAGAGAATGACCTTGAACTCCTATCCTACATACAGCCCCTCCTCCTCAGCACGGTGTGCTGGGACTACAGGTGTGTACCATGCCTAGCTCCAATTACCTGTGGATTAAAACAGCAAAGGAAAAAAAGAAAAGCTTTAAAAAGTATTTGGTAACTGCAAGTGAAGTGATGTTCTTACATACACCAGATCTGAAGAACCGGGAAAGCCAAGATGGAGTGCAGGGTCCAAGGACTTATAACCTCCCTGCACCATACACCACAAACCCAGGAACACTAAAGCTTTGTTGAAACCATGGCTTCCACTCTCTCCTTACCCACACAGCACCATGTGGAATCATCTAGAGCAGTGATCTCAACCTGTGGGTTACGACCCCTTTGGGGTCCAATGACCCTTTGTAGCCATAAGTTTTTTCCCGTCCTGCTCAGCCCGGCAGTCGGGATGAACCTCTCCCACCTGCCTCCCACAGCTGCTTGACCCTAAGTAAACACACAGAGGCTTACATTATTTACAAACTGCCTGGCCTACAGGTCAGGCTTCTTGCTAGCTAGCTCTTATAACTTGACCCATTTCTATTAATCTATAAGTTGCCATGTGGCTGTGGCTTACCAGTATTTTCACATTTTGCTTCTCCTGGTGGTGTTGGCGTCTCCCTGGACTCCGCTTTTCTCTTTCCTGTCTTTATCCTTGGATTTCCTGCCTGCCTCTAAGCTGCCTTGCCATAGGCCAAAGCAGCTTATTTATTAACCAATGGGAACAACATATATTCACAGCATACAGAAAGACATCCCAGAGCAACCCTTGTATAGGAGTTGCCTAAGACTGTTCTGCATATCAGATATTTACATTATGATTCATAATAGTAGCAAAATACAGTTATGAAGTAGCAACAAAAATAATTTTATGGTTGGGGGTCACCACAACGTGAGGAACTCTACATTAGGAAGGTTGAGAACCACTGAGCTAGAGCCAAAAGGATCTGAAAACTTCACCCGTTAGTGTTTTTTCTCTTGGCTCCTAATATTTAATTTCTGGTTTGCATATATGTCTCACAATGGTCTTTGTGTGCCTCTGTAGGTTTTAAGACCATGCTTATGTGTCGTGGTCCATGTATGCGTCCGTGTCCCCCTCCCATGTCCCCCCCCCGTTTCCCATGTCCCCCGTGTCCCTCCCATGTCTCCCCCCCCCGTGACTCCCCTGCCCCCGTGTCTCCCCTCATGTCTTCCCCCCCTGTCTCCCCCCCACAGTGTGCTATTAGACCTTCTTTACCATACCCTCCAGTCATGAGTCTCACAGGCTCCTCCTCTTAGTCCTCCATCTTCTTTCTCTCGTCTTTTTTTTTTTTTTTTTTTTTTTTTTTTTTTTTTTTCGGTTTTTCAAGACAGGGTTTCTCTGTGTAGTTTTGGTGCCTGTCCTGGAACTCACTCTGTAGACCAGACTGACCTCAAACTCACAGAGATCCGCCTGGCTCTGCCTCCCGAGTGCTGGGATTAAAGGCGTGCGCCACCGCTGCGGGCTTCTTTTTACTTCTTAACTATAACCTTTGTCAATGCAAAAACAAGCAGACATTGATCTCACCTTCTAAAGGAAATCTGAGGTCATTTATTATGGAGCCATTTTGCATGACCACGACCCAGGAACACAGACTTAGGTTACCCTAAATTCCATGTTCCTACCAAGTATAATATGTATGAAGATGCCATGAGAAAACCATTCCTTTGGAGACTAGAGAGATGGCTCAGGCTTTTTTTTTTGTTTGTTTTGTTTTTTTTGTTTTTTTTTTTTTTGGCTCAGGCTTTAAGAGTACTTACTATTCTTGAAGAAAACCTAGGTTTGATTCCCAGAATCCATGTTGGGTGGCTCACAGCCACCTATAACTCCAGTTAAGAGGATCCAATACCCTCCTGCCTCTTTGGGTACACATGGCACACATAAACTCATGCAGGCACATACACACAAATTAAAAATAAATTTTTTAAAGAGATAAGGAGGTGAGCCGGAGATACAGGATATCCTGTCTTGAAAATACAAACAAAAACTAGCAAACACTAATTGCTACATTGTATATCACGCTAAAATTAATTTAAAATAAAATGGGGCAGTAGTATGCTGTGTCAGGTTGACCAGGAGACACACCTCTGGGTGTGTTTGTGGGGGCTAACTGAGAAGAGGGGGCCCACCTAAGCACCATCCCATAGGCTCCTGACTACGGATGCAAAGTGACCAGTTCACATACCTGCGGCCACCTTTTCCCGCCTTGATGGACTGTAGCCGATAATGGAGAGCCTCAGAGGTTAAACCTTCCTCCTCCTCCTTTAAGCCGCTTTCTTTAGGACATTTGTTCACAGTGAGAAAGGAACTAAGGCACGGCTAACTGAACCGGCCAGGAATTGGTTTGGGGGAGCTTGGACCTTATCATGTGACCACACAGATTCCTCATGTTGTAGCAGTGGCCTGGGTGGGGCAGTAAGGGTTTCTGTTCCGAACAGGATTGCTCTTCAGGCCTGTGGGGTGAGGTCCTTACAGAGATGATCTTCAGTAGAGACTAAGTCAGGCACTCAGTTCACCGGTGACAACACACAAACTGTGAAAAGATATGGCTCTTAGTTCTTTCTCAATTCATTAAAGCCCAATAATGGACGGGGGTGGGGGGGTGGGGGGGATCGCAATGACAGGAAGTCCTTGAATTGCCACATCTTACTGGAGCCATGGACAAGACACTTGTCCTCTCCTTCAACCCCTAGTCCAGAAAGTAAACATAACTAAGATAAGTCATCCAATTTTTGTAACTTTTGTAATAAAATTAACTATTCAAGTAGTAAAGCAGCTAAACCCAAAACAGCTCTAGCTTTGTGAGAATTACTCTAAGAACACATCTTCACAGTGGGGAATCCCTTCCTACTGTTCTCCGGCACTGTTACAAAGTCCTGCTCTCCCCAATATGGCCTTTAAGAATGCCATCTGGGGGCTGGAGAGATGGCTCAGAGGTTAAGAGCACTTTCTCTTCTTGCAGAAGACCCAGATTCAATTCCCAGCATAACAGCTCACAAACATCCGTAAGTCCAGTTACAAGGGATTGGACACCCTCTTCTGACCTCCACAGGTACCAGGCATGAATACTGTGCACAGACACATGTGCAAATAAAACATACAAAGCCAGGACAGTGGTGGCGCACGCCTTTAATCCCAGCACTAGGGAGGCAAAGGCAGGAGGATCTCTGAGTTCAAGTCCAGCCTAGTCTACAGAGTAAGTTCCATAGCAGCCAAGGATACAAAGAAACCCTGTCTCAAAAAAACAAAACAAACAAAAAAAATCATATACATAGAATAAATAAATCTGAAAACAAAATTCCAGGTTTTTTTTCCCCCAGGCCAGTCTGGACTATATAGAAAATCCAAATCCAGCCTGGCTATACAGTGAGACCTTGTTTAGAAAAAAATGTAAAAGTTCTATTTCTTTGGAAATTTAATTCCTGTAACAAGCCAGGCCAGGGTGGAGAGACGGCTCGAGAGTCAAGAGCTCACACTGCTCTTCAGAGGCCTAAGTACAGTTCCAGCACCCACCTCAGACAGCTGACAACTGCCTGACTCACTCTCCAGGGGATCCTGCACCTCTGGCCTCCATAAGCAGCTATATGCACACACACACACACACACACACTTTCAATTTTCAAATACTAACTCAGGTGTTTATTATATGTCTGACTAGATGTAATGAAAAATATCTCAGGCTTCAGGTTCAAATCATTCTGTATTTAAGCACCAACTATACAAAAATGTATATATGTAAAAACAAACTAATTTATGACTTAATTTATTCACATAAATGGCCTTCAAAAACACTGCAGACAAGCCAGGTGTCAGATCTTTACGTGCGTTTTCAAAGAGATCACAGAGAAGCAGCAGCATTTTCAATGAACTGGGCCAGCTTCACGTCCCGTTTGCTCAAGCCTCCACAGTCATGTGAGGTGAGAGTTATCTGGACCTGCGAAAGGAAAAGCAGCTTTTCAGATCTGAGAGAGACCTGTGGGAGAGACCCTAGGTGGTTTGGAAATCAATCTATTTCTCAACATTCATATTTGAGAATTGCAGGTAGATGATTTAGAAAATGCTACATTAGGAAAAAAGATTGCATTTCCCAAACCCAGAGAGCTTGGGGTGCGGCCTGCACATGTAACAGCCACCCGGAGGGAAGGCTCCCAGAGGACAAGGGGGGTCAGCTGCCAGCATGGGAAGCTTGTTTCCTGGGAAGAAAGAACAGAGATGAAAGCTCCACTTTAACTCCCAGAACTTGAATTACACCAGCCCTGTTCAGGCCACTAAGGAAGGGCAAGCCGACCTATCAGGCAGTACCTGAGTGAGGTAGAAAGGCAGCAGGCTACCAAATGAGGAAACATGGGTGGGGGCATCACTCAACAAGATTAAAAAGCAAGGGAAGTGTCTGGGAAGGAGCGTTCATCCTGGAACTGGACAATTAGGAATTGCTTCTTTTTAAATCACAGCAGTGAAGTTCTTTTTCTCAGAGAGGATTTACAAACCCTTGAAGAAATCTAGACAGATATCCCAAGTGGTGAGACACTCGAGGGTGTGGCTGTTCTCACTGCACCCCTTAAAACTTTTTGGTCTATGATCTAGAGATCAACTCTTTAATAAACATTTACCACAAAGAGACAGTTTCTGAGATTTATTTCAGCAAGAGACATAAGGCCATGCTATCTGATTTGCTACCATTCCTTTTAATAAATTGTTTTCAAATTAAAACTGTGAGGTCTCAGGTAATTGAGGTGGCCATGGCAACACATGCCTGTAATCCCACAAAATGGGAGGCAGAGGTAGGAAGATCTCTCACCAGCATGGTGTTCATAGTGAGTTCCAGGCCAAATAGGGGTACAGAGAAGACCCCGACTTAAATAATAGATCCCTCCAAACAAATACCCCTCACAAAAACATAGTAACATTTTATCTTCGTGGCTGATACCCAAGGTTAACTCAGGAAATCTAAACCTCTGGAATAAATGTTGGAAGACAAGCCTAAGGGCAAAGAACTATAATTCTGCTCTCAGGAAAGCCCTGAACTGTGCTAACAACGACACTCTGGGTTTCTGAGAGAGACTAAGAGAACACTTCCTTAGCACCACCTCATTCATAAAGAGGCTCCTTCAATCCCCAAATGAAGGAGATCCCAAGAGAAAGAGGCCCAGCTACCTTGTTGTACACGTTGAACCATTCTGGGTGATGATTCATCTTCTCTGCTTGTAGGGCAACCCTGGACATAAAGCCAAAGGCCTGCAAAACACCAAATACAGATTAGCAGCCCCGCCCTGCACTCTGTAGCTGGGAGACCCCGAGCCACCCAACCAGACAGGCTCGCTGGGACGCTGGGGAAGCCTCGGAAGTCATACGGGAAGGGCTGCTCTCTGTAGGCCAGGGCACCAGGGCAGCAGACTGCTAGGTGGAGAAACAATCTGGCTCAAATAAACAAACCAGGAAATGAGTGTCACCTAGTGACCTGTCTGGACTGCTTAATTGTCCTAGGACTCCGGACTGCACAGGAATAATTTCCCTTCAACCCAGTGCCCTGGGTCTACCTGCCCCAAATCAAGGGAGCCAATTTGCTCCTAACCATTCCTTCTGTTTTTAGTGAATGGGCAGCTCTGGCCATCAGCTGCAAGACTGTGGAGAAAGGCTCACAGCTGTCCCAGCCCACACTTCAGGGGACAGCCAGTGAGGTCTACCTTCACCGCCAAGCAGCCTGAAAGAAAAGCCCCATGTGCCTGCTGGGGAGCCTCTGACTACAGCCCCACCAAGCTGAGGTGACAGTATGCTTCCACAGAAGATAAGCCTGGAAACAAACCGAGGACCCCACCCAACAACGTGGACAGCTGGGACTCACACCACAGGGAAAGCAGAGACACCACGCAGAAGGCCACCATTCTGAGGAAAACATTTTTCTTTTTTGCGTCCTTTCATATTTTTATGAAGGCGATTGCAAATAACAATCCTACTTTACACTAATCCCTGAAAGGGCCACTCTAGAGGGGACCATAAAGTATCCAGAAGCTGAAAACAGGATGAAGGGCTGTGGACACTGCCACCAGCCAGTGCAGTCACGACCACACTGGTTACCTGCACTGGACACACCAGACTGGTCCTGTGAACTGTCAGTCTGGGTAATACATTTTAAAAGGAAGGGGAGGGAAAAGTCCAGTTAGCTATGTACAGAATTATCCAGAGCAAAACAAGCGTACTCTCCTGCCCCTACTCATTCCAAATCTGACTCCCTAGGTCCCACGGAGGTACAAGTAGCATAGGGAAGTCTGGTTTAATTATCCAAGCACGGAGTTAACAATGCTGGGTGGGATTTCTACTGTCAAAGTGACTGACTTTATTCAGCATTAGCTGAAGTAGAAGACTGGCTGCCCTCAGGGACAGATGTGGTGGCTCAGGGCCTCCTGGCCTTCTGAACCTGGGACTCTGGACTCAAATTCTGACCACCACTCAACTGTCATTTGACCCGAGGCCCCATTCTCTTTTTCCTTCTCTTTCTCTCCCCAACTCACCCCTGGGTTTTGAGACAGGATCTCATGTAGCCCAGGCTGACCTCAAATTTACTGTTAAGTGCTAGAAGTACAGGTATGTGCTTCCATAAACGGTCTCCAGGCTCAGCTCGCTCGCTCGCGCTCTCTCTCTCTCTCTCTCTCTCTCTCTCTCTCTCTCTCTCTCTCGCTCTCGCTCTCGCTCTCGCTCTCGCTCTCGCTCTCGCTCTCGCTCTCTCTCTCCTCTCTGTTAGTTTTTAAGATTTAGTTTTTAAATAATGTGTACATGTATGTGCTTTTGAGTGCATATGTACACCTTGAAGCTGGAATCACAGGTGGTTGTACACTGCCTACATGGGGAACTGAACTCTGGTTCTCTGAGAAGCAGAGCACCTGCCCCCCTCTGTCTCCTCTTGCCCACCCTCCACACTCACCCCACCTGCCCACCTCTGTCTCCTCCCGCCCCACCCTCCACACTCACCCCACCTGCCCACCTCTGTCTCCTCTTGCCCACCCTCCACACTCACCCCCCACCTGCCCACCTCTGTCTCCTCCCGCCGCACCCTCCACACTCACCCCACCTGCCCACCTCTGTCTCCTCTCGCCCACCCTCCACACCTGCCCACCTGTCTCCTCCCACCCCACCCTCCACACTCACCCCACCTGCCCCCCTCTGTCTCCTCCCGCCCCACCCTTCACACTCACCCCCTACCTGCCCACCTCTGTCTCCTCCCGCCCCACCCACCACAAATCTTTCTCTCACACATTCATGTCTATTCTCTTTGTTTTGTGACGCACCAAGATTAGCCGCGGTCATCTGTGTGACTTCAGTTTGAAGCGATCACTACAGCCTGGTGTGTGGTGATATACTGTGTACCCTAATAAAATTTTCCTGAAGATCAGAGAGACAAAGAAACAAGCACAGCTATGCCTCACCTCGCCAACTCCAAGAATCCTCTGTTTGAAAGCCTCTGAGTCCTTAGCTGAAAGGTTCTCAGACAAAAAGCCTGTAGTTCCTGTCTCCTCAGCCTTATATACCTTTCTCCACCCAGCCATATCACTTCCTTCTTTGTGCTGGGATTAAAGGTGCGTGTGCTTCCCAAACAGAGATATGAGATCTCAAGTGCTGGGATTAAAGGTGTGTGACTCCCAAGTGCTGGGATTAAAGGTGTGTGACTCCCAAGTGCTGGGATTAAAGGTGTGTGACTCCCAAGTGCTGGGATTAAAGGTGTGTGACTCCCAAGTGTTGGGACTAAAGGTGTGTACCACCACTGCCTGGCTCTGTTCTCTCCTAGACTGAATCAATCTCATGTAGTCCGGGTGGTTTTGAACTCACAGAGATCCAGACGGATCTCTGCCTCCTGGGTGCTAGGATTAAAGGTGTGTGCACCACTGCGTGGCCTCTATGTTTAATCCAGTGGCTGGCTCTGTCCTCTGATCTTCAGACAGATTTTATTAGGGTACACAGTCTATCACCACATTTCCCGCAAAGAAACGATCCCATCTGCCTCCTTCTGTTGTGTAATATTTTGTTTGTGTTCTGACAAATAAAGCTTCCCTAGAGATCAGAGGGCAGTTCTAGCCACTAGTTAACCACAGAAGACAGGCAGTGGTGGCACATACCTTTAATCCCAACACTTGAGAGGAGGAAGCAGGAAGATCAGGAATTCAAGGCCATCCTGGGCTACTCAAGATTAAACCAGTCTAAAAGAGAAACAGAGCCATGCATGGTGGTGTATAACTTTAATCCCGGCACTAGGGAGGTGGAGACAGGATCTCACCCCCATTTGGTCTGAGGATTTGTAGAGATAAGAAGTCTCTAGTGACTGCTGTTCTGCTTCTCTGATCTCTGGGCAAGTTTTATTTGTCAGAACACAAACAAAATATCCTACAGCATCCTTCCACTTTGCAGACCGAAATCTATTACCTACCTAGTTCAGAGCTTACACAATGAAAATGTCCATAGCAATACATGTCCAAGTTATCAGATCTGCTGCTACAGGAGTTTTGATGAGTGGATAACAGAGAAAGGGGGAGCTGCAAGGGTGGAATGCAATGAAGGAGCATGCCCAGAGGACCATATCTGCGGAGAGCACGGAACATGGCCCTTCTTTCAAAGACGCCTTTTTACAGCCCTAGCTATGGCTTACCAAGCTTCTAACCGGGACCTAATGACCAGAGTTACTAAGAGTATAGACCTTCTAGAATCATCTCACCCAACAATGCTAGAAAAGCTCGTGGCAGAACAGACTCACTAGCAACCCAGTGCGACTAAGGAAATGAGCAGTGAAATAAAATCAACAAGCTGGAGAGGTGGCTCAGTAGTTAAGAGCACTGCTGCTCTTGCAGAGGACCTGGGTTCAAGTCCCAGCACCCACATGGCAGTGCCAGTTCCAGGGGATCAACGTCCTCCTCTGACCTCCTTGGGTACCAGCCATGCACATGGTGCACAGACATGCATGAAGGCAAAAGCACCCATAAATATAAAATAAATAAGTTAAAAAGAAACCAACATGAGCTTCAAGGATAGAAAAGAAATATATGAGACTAACATAAATTTAATTGCTACAGTAAAAAAAAAGTTGTAAACAGGGCCAGGGGCCAGGGCAGCTCAGGATAGAACACACCTGTCCTTGGTGTGAAGGCCTGGGTTTGATCTCCAGAACTGAAAGGGAAAAAATTGTAAAAGAAACAGAGAGAGGCTGGGGAGATAGCTCTTGCCTCCCAAGCCTAGGAGTTCCATCCCCAGAATCCTTGTAGAGGTGTAAAGGGAAACTCCATCCTACAAAGTTATTCTCTGTTCTCCACACACATGTTCACATGCACACACAATAATAAATGATATAATAATAATATAATAATAAATAATGCAACAATGTCAGCTGGGCAGTGGTAGCACACCCCTTTAAACCCAGAACTGGGGAGGCAGAGGCAGGCAGATTTCTGTGAGTTTAAGGCCAGCCTGGTCTACAGAGCTAGTTCCATGACAGCCAGAGCTACACAAAGAAACCCTGTATTAAAAAAACAAACAAACAAAAAAAAGGAATGCAACCATGTCTCCGCATCTTAGCAAAATTAATAAACTTAGAGTCTTAAAAATCCTTTTATCATTTAGTCAGAAATTCCACGTATAAAGATGAGAAGAAATCTGTTGACTTCAAATCTCCACATATCGCTATTCAGCACTGGAAGTCAGACAAAACTTACAAAGACTTTAGGAAATGGAACTGAAAACAACCATGGGGGGGGGGAGAAATTGTTTTGTTGGGTTCTTTTTGTTTTGCCAGACAGGGTTTCTCTGTGTGTAGCCCTGGCTGTTCTGGAACTCGCTATGTAGACCAGGCTGTCCTCGAACTCAGATATCTGCCTGCCTCTGCCTCCTGAGTGCTGGGATTGAAGTCATGTGCCACCAGGGTAAGAATTTTATACCCAGTTAAACTATTTTTCAAAAAATAAAAGCAATAGCTTGATGTGGTGGCACACACCTTTAATCCCAGTGCTCAGAAGACAGAGGCAGGAGGATTTCTGTGAGTTCCAGAACAGCTAGGGATAGCATAGTGAGACCCAGTCTCAAAACAAACAAACAAACAAACAAATAAAAGCAGTGGACTGACATTTCAGAAATACAATAACTCAGGTCAGGAGATGGTTCAGTGGTTAAAGGTCCTTGTATGCAAGCTTGGCAATCTGAGTCCCATCCCCAGAAGCCACATAAAAACAGAGGAGAAAGAGCGGGTTCCATCAAGTTGTCCTCTGAACTTCACATTCATGCTCTGTCATGCCTACAACACATGCACACACGAATTTACACACATTTAAATTTGTTTAGATGAAAAGAAATGCAACAACTCAGAGAACAACTTTCATTCATCCTTCTGAGGAAACTTAAAGAAAGAGTTATAACTGAGAGTCGAGTGGAAGACTATGTCAAAGGTGCTGGTGATGAGAATAAATTCACTAAGTTCTAGGACTCCATTTAGCACAACTAAGCAATTAAGGAACCAAATGTTATCAGCTAGAACAGGAAGAGAAACACAGGCAGGTTGAAAGCTGGAAGACAAGTGTTAGAGATCTTTAAAGGCAGAAGATCGGAGCAGTGGAGCCAGGAAACAGTATCAAGTAGAACTGAACAGGGCAAGAGGGGGGAGAAAGTAGATGAGGAGTTCTGATATCCTGCAGTGGGAATGCGCTAAGGAGAAAGGGGCTACATTTGCCATGTAAACTTGTATGTGTAATAATAGTACCTTCAAAATTGAAAATAAAACAAACATTCCCAACTCAGGAAAAGACAACTAAAATAAAACTTGAAAACACACCAAAATACCACATCTAAACAGCATTACTCATATATAATTTAAGGTAAGTAGACACTGCTTTTGTAATGTTTACAAAACCAAACAATCAATAAATGTGCACAGCCTAAATCCAAGCAATTAAAATCAAAATAAGCTCATCAGCAATGACGACTAACTATGAGTTATTTGTACTACACAAACACAGCCTCAAAATTAACAAGGCAGAAAGTGCAGAAAATAGAAGGCAAATAAAACATGTATGTTTGAGTTGGTGGGTTATCTTACCATAAATAAGCCCTCTTTTTTGTTTGGTTGGTTGATTTTGTTTTGTTGAGACACGGTTTCTCTGTGTAGTCCTGGCTGTCCTGGAATTTGCTCTGTAGACCAGGCTGGCCTCAAACTCAGAGATCCACCTGCCTCTGCTTCTGAGTGCTGGGATTAAAGGCGTGCACCACCACCTGGCCATGAATAAATCTTTAAAATGTTGTGCGAGTTAGGGGGAATTGACGGTTAGTTCTGATTTCTTTCTACAATAAATAACCCCCCTTTTTAAAGAAGTTTGTGGTTAGATGGGGCGGGAGAAAGACTGCCTGGAGATTAAGAGCACTGGCTGCTCTTCAGAGGACCCATGCTTAATTCCTAGCACCCTACAGTGGCTCACAATCAATGTAACTCCAATCCCTAGGGACCCAATGTCTTCTTCTGGTACCTCCTCAGGCACCAGGCACACACTTGGTGCACAGACACACCTGCAGACAAAACACCCATACACATTAGATAGATAGGTAGATAGATAGACAGACAGGTGATGATAGATAGATAGATAGATAGATAGATAGATAGATAGATAGATAGGTAGGTAGGTAGGTAGGTAGGTAGATAGATAGATAGATAGATAGATAGATAGATAGATAGATAGATAGATAGGTAGGTAGATAGGTAGATAGGTGATAGACAGACAGATGATGGATAGATAGATAGATAGATAGATAGATTACATAGATGATAGATGGATAGATGATACATAGACAGACAGACAGATAGATAGATAGTTGATAGATAGATTATAAGATTTTTAAAACATAAAGGGAGAGGAGGGAGTGGGGTAATATAGATGAAATACTCACATATGAAATTCACAAAAAAATATACAAATATAAATGTCTTTGCTAGGTGTGGTAGCACACACCAATAATCAAACACTGAGGAGGCTGAACCAGGAGGCTCCCCAGCTTGAGGCCAGCCTGTGCCACATGCTAAGGAAAAGCAAAACAAGGGGATGGAGAGAAGGCTCGGCAGCTAAGAGGCCTCGCTGTTCTTCCAGGAGAGTCAGGCATCTCATAACCACCTGTAACTCCAGCTTCGGGGACACCTACACACAGATGTACAGATATACACAAAATTAAAAATAAAATGATTAAAAACAAAAACAAAAAAACACTCAAACCACAAGCCAGGCTTGGTGGTGCATGCCTTTAATCCCAGGGAGCAGAGGCAGGGGGATCTCTGGGAGTTTGAGTTCCAAGTCAGCCAGGGCTACATAGTGAGACCCTATCTTTAAAAGGGGGGAGGGACCAGGTAATAACAAGATGCCACACAAGCTAACTACCCGAGTTCAAGGCCTGGAACCACAGTGAAAACCAGAACCAACTCCTTAAAAGTCACCCTCTGACCTCTTCACATGCACTTAGCACACATGTGCCCATGCTCTCACACAGACACTCATGTACACATGCATGAATATATACATGTGTACACACATGCACACACTCGAATATACATGCAAGCCCATGACTTTAGAATAAACAGTTCTACTTCTCAGCACACGTCACTGCAGACACTCAGGCACCAGTTACAATAACGGTCACTTTGAATACCCTCCTACCTTGTTGCAGCACCAACAAGGAGACTGGAGGAGAGAGAGTGTGGACTAGGATACACTTACACACAGGAATATGATGCAGTCATCAAGAAGGATGAGAAAACTACCCTCTGACATGGAGGTACTGCCAAGATCTATTAGGAAATGAGAAAAGCACACGCGTCTGTGAGCAGCGTGATAGGACAGGCCATGCGCAGCCTCCTCCGAGCACTCAGCTCTTAGCACAATCTGCAGGAGACATGGGAGCAATGTGAGCGGGCAGGAGGCACTGGCTGGGAGTCAGGTGACCAGGGCCAGAAACAGTTAGAACTCACGCATTCTTAGTACCTTTTGAATTTGCACAATGAATATATCTGATCTAGTTTTAAAAATTAGTTTGGGAACAAAAATGGAGGAGTTGTGCAAATTAAGTTATCACTGTAAAGGGAGCCAGGACCCTGCGATGTATAGTAATGTGGTTCATATTAAAATACTTGGGCTCACGTCAACGTCTTAACATATGCCTACCTGTTGAGGTGGGTTTTAGTGCCAATTTACAGCATAGTTTGTCTATGAGCCGTGTTCTGTTGAGCCACGGCCATTTCAAACAAACATATGGTCAACAAATAACATATAATGGCTGATAATAGTTTCAGTCTTTCCTGTATTGCAAATTACAAACATTTTGTGAACAAGCCATGAGCGCATGATGAAGTATGACTCCTTAAGTCACTCTGCCATTTCAAGGAATGTGAGCATTACAATCAGAGCAAATTGGGCCGATGAAGTTTGTCATTTGGAAATCTCCAAATCATCGGCAAGCAAAGGTTTTTTCCATGAACCCCAAATCAAGTCCTCTTTGGAAACTTGAATTTTTCTCAAAGTTACTTTTGTTTCAGTTCACTCCGTGGAACCATGAACACTATCAGATGCACAAAACCAAAACAGGAATCCCGTATCAATCTGTGAAACGCGTAACAGCACCCCAGACTTAAAGCACAGCCTCGGTCCTAACAACATGTATGGCTTACTGAAGCTCGCAGGCTTAACTCTGGGCACATTGACAATATGAGCCTCTGAGTCCTCAGTACAGCTCCCTTTGATATATGTCCTTCAAATCAGCTGCCTTCATATTTTGATTATAGACTATTTTAATTACATACTAAAAAAGAACCTATCTCCCACTAAGAAAATGAGCACCAGGTACTCTCAAGTAATTTCACCAGTACAATCTCCATTAAGCCGTTAAATACTTCCCTCACTAATTCAATGAATTAGAACTCTCTATTGTTTACGAAGCACCTTCATGTTTGTGGGCCTATAACCCTTCTTTTAAAAAACACAATTGCTGTGGAAGGAAACGATATTTATGTCTGATTAGAAATGAAAACACTATTACATAAATCAGTTTGGGCATTTCTTCACGTCTTGAAACTTGATCGGCAATTTCCTCTAATTGGTGATCAAGGAAACTATCTTGTGATCAATTAAAGTAATTACCAGATTCCGGCAACACAGCCTACCTTAATTTCAGCTAGAGTCTGCACTTCTTCAACTTTAATTAAAAATAATGAAAATTATTAAACAAAATACAAGGCAAGATCATTGCCAAGCATGCACATGTCACGGGACAGGACCTTCCCTCGGCGTTGGTGACATCAATCACATAAACATTGCTTGGTGCACAGAGGAGGACATTCTCTGCCCCCACATATGATTACACATCTCCCCATAACTTTCACACTGGAAACACTGCTCACTATTCCCGTCGCTGCAAAGGAAACATGAGATCTTAATTTGAGGGTCAACACAATATTCTTGACCAGAATTGTGAGGGACAGGCCCAGCCAAAGAGGTATTTCACTCATGCTTTTTCTCTCTGCACGTGAGCCCAGGAGTCAACTACAGAGTTTGCGATCAGAGACCTGGGTTCCACTCCAGACTGCAGTAGTCGCGGTTACATGACATCAGCAGAGCTCCTTAGCAGGGCTCCCTCCTGTAAGCTGAAGCACTCTGTGTACCACCCTCCCCTGTGCCCGGCACTCTGCTAAGCAATCATTGCCTCTGGTTATGGACAGCAATGCTTTAACACTGTAGCACCTGTGGCTGAAAAGGAAAAATTCTTTCCCACACCAAGACCAGCCTGGAAACCAACAAATTTATCTTTGCAATGTGAGAAAACCTGCAGCATCTTGAGAACTGTTTCTTTAAGTTGCTGTTGCCACGGGAAGACTTCCTCGGCGTCTGTGAGCAGCTCACCCAAGGGACTAGTCTTCTGACAAGCATGGGTGTGTGTGTGTGTGTGTGTGTGTGTGTATGGTGTGTGTGTGTGTATGGTGTGTGTGTGTGTATGGTGTATGTGTGTATGGGTGTGTGTATGGGGTATGTAAGTATGGTGTGTGTGTGTGTGTATGGGGTGTGTGTATGGGGTGTGTGTATATGGTGTATGTGTAGGGAAGTGTGTATGGTGTGTGTGTGTGTGTGTGTGTGTGTGTGTGTGTGTGTGTGTGTGTATGTGTGTGAGGCCTGAGGACCATTCCTCAGGCTTCCATCTTTCTGGGGGCAGACACAGCCCCATCAGTCCTGGGACAGCAGTCTACCTGCCCTCTACCTAATCTGCTACAGAGCTTACATTTCCAGTAACTCAGGACAAGAAAACCCAGTTCTGAAACTGAACTGGTTTTCTCATGCCAATGTTCTCATGCTCTCAGGTAGAGCCAGCCCCTCTTCCTTGCCCCAGGCTGAATTACTGTCCTCTTAGTTAGTGATGATATAAACATGCCACCTGGGAGATAGCATGCTCACTTCTACAGACACACACACTAATGATGATGGTAATAATAATAATAAAGAAAAAAATTTTCATTCCAACATCACCATTTC
Source organism: Peromyscus leucopus (assembly GCF_004664715.2). Classification (NCBI taxonomy): domain Eukaryota; kingdom Metazoa; phylum Chordata; class Mammalia; order Rodentia; family Cricetidae; genus Peromyscus; species Peromyscus leucopus. The sequence goes on from NC_051067.1 coordinate 8,293,997, forward strand.
TGGTAGACAGCCGATTGGAAAAAGAAAGCTGCTCTTTAGCTAAGCAGGGCACCACCTTCAAAACACATCATTAACAGAAAACACAAGGCTGCAGAAGCAGGACCTCTCACGTAGTGCATGCCTGGGTTCCCACACCAGTGAAGCCTCCCCCTGACAGGAATCTGCCCACAGAAGCTCTTGGTTCTCAAGGCAGCAGTTTGCTCTACGTAAGGCCCTCCACATGTGGTCTACCTAAGGGCCCTCCGCTCCTATTCTGCTCATAGTCAGAGGTCCTCAGACAGATCTCAGACACTGATTTATACCCAAAAAGGGCATACTAGCCACGTTGCTCTTCCCCCAAAAAAGATACCACCCCTTTCTGACTTCCTCCACACACCTGTCCCAACTGCATTCCCCACATCTCCAACGGCTCCTCTTGAGCAGACTGCCCGCCGGGTCTGATGATCCACTTGGATTTCTCACAATCCTCACTTCTGCGTTCTTCAGATCAGCACGTGCCACCAGTTTCCTGACTGTTCTCTTCCATGGATGCAGACAAAACACTGGCTTCAAAACCAGCCCAAGAGAAAGCCGCCAGAGAAGCACTTCCTGGAGGGGGTTAATGCCACGCCATTGCCTGGTACCTACTGCTCACCATCACCACGCAACAGCCTCGGGACCGAACAGCAGAGGCGTCCTTACCTGGTCCTCCGACATCAGCTGATTCCTAAGTTTTCAGGACCTCACGAAGTGAGAAGTGTTAGAGAAATTACCACAGAACTCTGTTTTCTTTGAGCAATCTCTCCAAGAACTGAACTTGAAGCTCCTTGATATTTTCATCATTTCATAAAGTTCAACTTTATACAGAAAGGGTGTCTGTTTTCAATGTCATGCATGCAAACCATGTGAACTCAGAATATCAGGCCAAATACATTAAAAAAAAAAAAAAAAAAAAAAAAAAAAAAAAAAAAAAAAAACCTGAATAATATGCAAAACAGCAGTTTCTTCCTGATTCACAGACCCTTCCGGCTGCCTCAGCCTCCCAAATGCCAAGGTTCCATGCCTGGCTGCTTTTTCCTGGGGGGCGGATGGGGGGAAAGGCCTCATGTATCCCAAGCTGGCCTTGAGCTCCTGTAGCTGAGGATAACCTTGATCGTCTGGCCCCCTACTCTCTCCATCCCCCTAGTCTTAGGATTACAAGTGTGCACACCATGCCCAGTTTATTCAAACTGGCGAGCAAATCTAGGGCCTCATTCAGGCAAGGCAAGTACTGCACCAACTGAGCCACATCTCCAGGCCGGCTTTTCTTCTCCACCATCAACCAAGCGCTTTCAAGGCACTTGCTCCCACAACCGCTACCACCACCACGACGGCGACGACGCAGTCCAGGTTTACCTCTTAGGTGAAGCCCCAGGGACCTCTGCACCCTTTCCCAGGGACAGGGATGAGCACGTATTAAACTAAAGATCCTACGGCTGAGGGTGGAGGGTGAGAACAGGGTCTCGGGCAGACAAAACACCCATCCCCATTATCATCTCCAGGGAGGAGGGTCACAAATATCTGAAAGGAAAATAATGCAAATCTGTCGGTACAGTATAGGCATGCTGCAGGTCTGCACACGACATCACCAACCATCCGATGGCACAAACAGATCTACAAAGCAACCACTCGTCCACGGACATGCTTTCTTTTACTTTGTGTTAAACCAGGAGTCCATTTCCCTTTGGGGTTTTTTAAGTACTTTCTATCACACTTGCCTTTGTTTTCTGTAAGAAAATATATCACCCAAATAGTGGACATCCTGCTAACTCCACAGAGGACTCCAGCGACAGCACAGAACTGGAAGAAAAACAGCTACCAGCACCAAGTTCCAGGACACTGTGCCAAGCAGGCAGCAACCAGTAAAGAGGTTGTGTCAAGTGTGTGTGCATGCGTGCATGTGCATGCGTGCATGTGTGTGTGGAAATGAGTGCATGCATGTGCATGTGTGCATGTGTGTGTGTGGAAGAGCACGCCACAGTGCTGCACCTGGGATGCTCCGTACACTTGTCTTCAGATGCTGAGCTGAAGTAAACCACAGTATACTCAGGATTTGTCACCACCTGTTATGATGAAGCTTAAGGAGAGCTAAAGTCTCACCCTTGCAGACTGAAAGAGGGGACTAGTTTTTGTGTTCCAAACAGCATTACTAAACAGCTCAAGGAAAACCTCAGGGCTCGCGGCCACAGAGAGAGTAAGCAAGCTTAGCGCTCACTTAGGTTTTGGTATCAAGACTCGGTGCTCGGGTGGGTAGTGCCATTGTATCCTGAAAACTTTGAATTCTGGGTATGTCTCCTTCTAGCGTACCGAGTAAACGCCACACCTCTACTGACCACTGTAAAGCGAGGCTGTCCCATCTCTTAATTTCACTGTGGGATGGGGCAGGTCTCATAAAGGCAGGACTGCCGTGCACAGATGACATGCCACCATGGGGTACTGTACATAGGGCTTGATCATGCACAAACTCATTTTTTAAGCTAAAAAATTTGTTCTTTGTGACCAAATAAACTTAGCCAGGCACACTGAAGAGCAACCCATATCAAAAGTTCATAGACGCCCCGTAACTCAGAGGAGAGCAAAGGATGGGGGAGGCACGCAGGAGGATAAACTTTCAGTTCGTTTTCTTCGCTCGTCAGACACAGATTACTTGAACTTCAGCTGCTGGGTCAGTAGGGCTTTCTCCAGCTTGGGTTTTATTTTCTAGTCGCAATATATCTGGGGAAAGTGTTTTCCTGACTGTACGAACAAGGAGGTTGGCTCTCCTTCGGTCTGTCATGTGTCTGGGCAGGGGAAGCCACAGGCAGGGAAGGAGCAAGCAGAAGAGGAGAGGGGGCACCCTGCCGTCTGATGCAAGTGCTACAGGGGAATCCCCCCTTTTGTTCTGAAAAGTTTATTATTTCATATCTTATGCAAATCATACTTTAAATATTAGGCAATAATATTTGAGAAATACCGGAGTCAAATTAAAGGCTTCAATAGTCCTGGCTGAAAACACTGTGATTTTCCTATAAAAAAATTATTCCAATTTGTTGATCTTACATAGGATGAAACATACTGTAACAATCTTCATAATTTATGTCCTGTTGGGACACAATGATTTAAAGTAACATAATACAGAGCCGCATCACAGTTAATCTAAACCACCTGACCAGATAAACACCAGCTCTCCTTCTCTCTTCAGCAAAGGCATTTCTGTTTATTGTCATATCGTTTCCTCATTCTAGAACACGCAGAATAAATGCAGCCAACCTGCCTTCCAGTGGGAGGCTGAGCTGGCCTTTCCCATGTCCGGGGTTTGTGAGCACACTGGTACCGTACAATGTCAAGAGCTTACAAGACAGAAAGCAATCCAAGAATTCCACCCTCAAAATCATTTACAGTGAAGCAAATATGGATTCATCCAGCACAATCTGGACCAGGTGTGGTGTTATGAACCACAGCCTTTCGGTTGGCTTTGGTTTTTAATGTCAGTGAAAAAGTAATTCCGTTTAAAAAATTATGAGGCTTACTATGAGTCAAATTTTTACAAATGCTTCAATCATGCCTCTTGTCATGCTTACAGGGGACACATGATTTGATTAACCAGATGCCCAAGGTAACCGTGTCTTCTGTGGCGAAGAATCCTGGTAGAAGAAAAAGACAAACAATTCGGTATGGCCTGGCCATGTTCCCTTCTGGTCCACAAATGCAGTCTCGCACTTCAAATCTGCAGGTTTCCCTGAGGTCTGCATCCCTTCACCCTCTGCACACACGAGGCCTCACTAGGCGCAGGGAGGCTTCTGGGAGAACTTGAGGAAAGGGTTTAGAGTTTCAAGAGTGAAAGCAAAGCACAGGGTGCACACGCACTGGGCAGATAACAAGTCACTGAGCATTTTAAATCAAAACGAAATGCCTGTCTGAGCAAATTTTTACAAAGGTGGTTGGAGAAGGGGAAAGCAAACAGCTGTTTAAGGGTGATTTCAAACACTGCTTTCTGCTGTTACCGAGAACGTTCAAAGCTTTTCATGCTCCATCGGAAACAGCTCTGCTTCACAGGCTGTTCTGGTCGGGCCTGCCAAGGAAATGGTCTGATGCACTTTATTACAAGTTTATCAATGTGCTTACCCAGGCAAATATACATAATAATCTCCGCCCAAAAAGACTAGTGTGAAACAGGACTCCCCCACGGAGCACAGAGAGAGTGCTGAGACAAGGGGGGGGTGAGACAGGATGGTGGTGCCCTGCCTGCCTCCCACGCCCAGCTCCAATGTGGTCCATACTAGCACACCCCACCCAGTTCAGCCAGTCAAAGCAGAGTTCATCCGTCTCCTGAACACCACGGTTTGGACTCCCACAGGTCTCAGTACAGGAATGGAGGTTACAAGTGGTGACATTTCTTTACAACCTAGAACCTTCTGCTGTAGAAAGTTAGAGAGAGAACACAATTTTGGAGCGCTTTTTCATAAAGTAACAAGTGCCCAGTGACTTGGGCCTGGACTTGACATCATGGACACTTGTAAAAGTTTAAGGTAGCATTTTCAAATCTGCAGTACTGACGGCATTTCAAGTTAATGCTTATCAACAGTGTACATGGTGGTGCACACCTATAATTCTGATGCTCAGGAAGCTGTGGTTCAGCTGGGCGGTGGTGGCACACACCTTTAATCCAAGCACTCGGGAGGCAGAGGCAGGCAAACCTCTGAATTTGAGGCCAGCCTGGTCTACAGAGTGAGTTCCAAGACAACCAGGGCCATACAGAGAAACCCTGTCTTGAAAAAAATGGGATGAGGGAAGAAAGAGGAGAAAGGAGAAAAGGGGAGGGGAGGAGAGGGGAGGGAAGGGGGAGGCTCAGTGGTTAAAAGAAATTATTGCTTTTTTGGAGGAGCTGGGTTCAGTTCCTAGCACCTACACGCCAGCTCACATTTTTTAACCAAAAAGAAGGAAGGGGAGGAGAAGGAGCTGAGTCAGGGGAAGGGCAGGGCGGGGAATCTTGAGCTCAAAATCAACCTGGGCTACACAGTTCTGAGACACTTCTGCTACATAGCAAAACGCTGTCTCCTAACAACAAAAGGCTATGACTTTCCACATGTAGGCTTTCTAGGCTGAGGAGAGGGTTCAGTCCTTGCCCAGCCTTGATGCAGAGGGAGGAGCTTGGATTGACATGCTTTGTTGACTCCCACAGGAGGCCTGCCCCTTTCTGAACAGAGGAGGAATGGATGGGGGGCAGAGGCATACAGGAGGTGGGGGGAGGGAACCGGAAGAGAGGAGGGAAGGAAAACTGGTTGATATGTAAAATAAATAAATAAATAAATAAATAAATAAATAAATAAATAAATAAATAAATAAAAAGTACTTGCCACATAAGTGTGAGGACCCAAGTTCAATCCTCAGCATGGTGTAGCATGCCTGTGATCTGGGGAGGGAGGGAGGGAGAGGCAGGAGGATCCCTAGTGCTTGCTTACCAGCCAGTCCACCCAAAGGCAAGCTCCAGGCCAGTGCAAGACCTGTCTAAAAACAAAGTGGAGAGGAGCTGATGGACACTGACCTCTGGCCTCCACATGCACAAGCACTCACACACTCACACACTCAGACACACATGCATGCACGCAGGCATTGTGTGTGTGCATGCACATGGAGTGGGATTCCGCCTCCCCCCCCCACAATGTGCTCCTAATCTTAACTAAGATACTACTTGTTATTTGCTTCCACAATATTTTCACTGCATGTGTAGCTGCTCCTATGTTCAGTACCAGTTCGAAACCAGCTAATGTTCTAACATGACGAGGACTCAGGTCACCATGGGTTACTGTGGTCTCCCATACAGGTGACGTCTCTGATGACGAACAGCCTATTCCTGGGCTGCAGTATGACCAACATCAATCTCTGACCTCCCCACAGTCCCAAACTTCCATTTTTATTAATCTATGTACCAGAAGGCTACTCCAACATGTCTAGGGTTCCCTACAGAAACCCATGCCTTTGCACAAGGAGACACAGGAGACTGACAGCAATGATAAGTCCTGGAAAGAAATTAAATGCTCATCACAGAATACACATTATTTGTTACATTGTGGTTCATTTAGTTAAATGTCTACTTTGTGGAGCTAAGAACATGTTTTACATACAGCTAACACACAGAAGCAGAGTGGTCTGGATGGGAAGGGCATCAAACGTGCAACCCAGACCTGGTCCCCAAACCCAAACTGCACGCTGCATGACTCTGCTGGCTGTTTCCATGTGGATCACATGGCATCACGGCCACCCATTGCTACAGTATGAAAACTAAAGTATCAGCCAGTGTCTGACTGTGTTCTGAGTAGTCAGTATTAGCCACAAACTACTTAATTTTCATCATATACATCCAATACCCAAGTAGACTCTTTTCTGATCAAGAGGCCCCTTCCTCTTCTGGACAGACCTACTTCCTGATGGCTGGATTCTAACTAGTCACCCTAGGACCACCATTCTGACCGTATGTAACCAATAGTAGCTGATTCTACTGTTCAGTTCTTGGAAAGAAAAAAGGAAGCATGCTGCTCTAGGGCTGGGGTATGGATCAACGGTAAAGTACCTGGCTAGCAAGCACGATGCCCTGAGTTTGACTGTGTGTGTGTGTGTGTGTGTGTGTGTGTGTGTGTGTGTGTGTGTGCGTGCCCCTAGATACAAGTCCCTAACAATGTCAGAGCGCACTTCCCAATTTTTCCTTATACCTAAAAGTAAACTTTAGCATACATTTAAAAAATTTAATGACAAGCTAAGAGTAGTGGCACACACCTTTAATCTTGGGAGGCAGAGGCAGGTGGATTCTGTAAATTCATGAGTTCAAGGCCAGCCTGGCCTACATAGTGAGTTCCAGGATAGCCAGAGCTATATACTGAGAACCTGACTCAAGAAAACCAAAATAATAATAATAATAATAATAATAATAATAATAATAATAATAATAAACAAAAGCATTATAGAAGGTTAGAACAAGGAAAGATGCTATTATAGATCTCTGCCTGTGCCTTTGCCAAACTGTTACAGCTTCCATTTACCTGTGTAGCCTGAACAAACCACTCCATAAGGAAACACCTTCCTCATAGTCCATGAAGCAACATGGTTTTCTTTCCTTACATTAGCTGCTGCATAACCTCACACCTGGTGGGAAACTGTTTTAGAAACTGTTCTGTGCATATGGTTCACTGAGGTAGAGGAAAAGCATGCATAACAAATACATATTTTTTAATTTGCTTTTCCTTGTAATTTTTTATGTACATGGGTGTTTTGCCTGCACGTCTGTCTGTATACCATGTACATGCAGTGCCTGCAGAGGCCAGAAGAGGGCATCAAATTCCCTGGGACTCAAGTCACAATGTGGTTGTTGGGAATTGAACCCAGGTCCTCTGCAAGAGCAGCCAGTGCTCTTAACCACAGAGTCATCTCTCCAGCCTTACAGCCAGGATTTCTGAACACAAAGACTAAACTCTCCACCAGTACATGGTATGGTGTTTCAGGGCAAACTTCAAAGCATAACCGATCAATGGGATTTTATGGAATAGGTAAGGTACTGTAAGTCTATTTTTTCCAACTCCCCCAGTGGAAACAGATGAGAATGACCTCTTTATGGAAGTACTAAGAGCTACTAATCATTTCAGGTATTAATAGTCACTTGTGCTAAAATGACAAGTACCTCTCAGTTTCTCTCTGAGCCAGTAGCCTACCAATTTGAACTAGAGGAAGCACTCTGGCCACACCCTCAGGGCGCAGGAAGCACAACTCTGGACAGAGCGCCCCCACTTCTTGGAGCAGACTTCTCAAAGACCAAGTTCTTGTGCTCACAGTACTTCCAAATATATGGATGACTGGACATGCCACACAGCCACCTCACTCTGCTCCTGCACTAGCCTACAAGAAAGCAGCTCACCAGGCGGCGGCGGCGCACACCTTTAATCCCAGCACTTGAGAGGCAGAGGCAGGCGGATCTCTGAGATCCAGAACAGCCAAGGCTACACAGAGAAACCCTGTCTTAAAACAAACAAAACAGCTCACAGAGGATGTTGTGAAATGTGAGCGTCAAGGAGCCAGGATGCAAAAGTACTTTTATGTCTTCTGTCCTTGTGCTCAGAAAGCACAGTGCTACTCTGACGACCCGTATCCTAAGTCTTCATAATGAGACCAAAGCCTCTTCTACCCCATAGTTGGCCTGACCCTACCACAAACACCCATGCTTGGTGCTGAGATGTACCCTCCTTGAAACCTCAGGGGCCAAAACCAGTTGCAAAGCTAAGATTAGAATAAAGCACAGGATACACTCTGCTCTGATTGTGGGAGTGGGCATGAGTCAGAAATGAGCTGGGGTGGTTCTGAGAGAAATGCCAGGATACAGTGGCTCAGTGGGTAGAGCACTTGTCTAGCTCACATTGGCCCTGAGCTCAATCTCCAAGACAATGTAAAGCTGGGCACGGCAGCTCAAGCCTGTAATTCCAGCCCTGGAGAAGGGGAGGCAGATCATAAATTCAAGGTCATTCTTAGCTACTAGGATACATGAGACCCTGTCAAAGGGGAGGAGAGAGGAGAAAGGAGGAAAGGATGGACCAGTGACAGGTGGCATGTGACCCACAGAAAGACGTAAGTGCTGTGTCCCCGATGAGTTCTCACAGCACAGGGAGGGGGGCCTCCGTAACTCAGCACACCCTATTCGGGAAATAAGGGTTTGCTTCCGGGGTAGCTGGGAGAGAATCTCAAGAGTCCTCTGTCTGGCACACAGGACTTATTGGGACCTCAGAAGTGTTTTTACAAGCACTAGTAAAACTTTAAGGTAGTCAAGTGTCCAACTTCCCTCAGCTTTCAAGGCCTGTGAGGCAGATCCCAGCCACAGTCCTCTGTTCAGTCGCTCCAAAAAGAGTATTTCTGCAGTTCTTCGGATTTCATGTGAGGCTGGGGGCTGAGCCTTGTGTGGCTGCACTTAGCGGGCCTTTCAGGCCTGGAGACTGTTTACACAGGAGAGTTGCCGCATTTTTCGCCTTTTGGGTTTTTCTTTTGTTTTGCAGACTGGGTTATTCTGTACCATTCTTTCTCCTCACTGCCTCAGGTTTCCCTTAAAAAAAAAAAAATCTCCCAAGTGCCCTCCTATGATCCAGCAGATGCTCAGACACACTAACATAGGCACAGCCAGTGATAAATCTAAACAAAGTCTCATGAGCTCAGAATAAACTTCAAAATCAACAAAAACTTGAAATTAAGGGGAAAAGCTGCATCAGTATAAGATTTTAATAAAGTTTCTGATCCAGCCTGATAGTGCTAAGTAATGACAAGTTAAAAGAGGTATGGGGGGGATGGAGAGATGACTCAGCAGGTAACCTGAGTTTGGTTTCCGGGACTCGAGGTAGAAAAGAGGAACGGACTCCCACAAACTGTCCTCTGGCTAGCACACAACTGCACACACACGCCTTTGTACACACAACAGTAAATAAAACACGAAAACAAGTTAGGCATGCTTGTTGATAACTAAGGTCTCACGTTAGAGTTTTCTCTAAAAAATTAATGCTGTTCAGCATTTCTTTAAACAATAAATGTGGTCAAAAAAACAAAAATGCGGTATTTTTTCATTATACTAATGGATTTAGGGAAAATCTGCTCAGAAATCTGTCGACAAGGGGACGAGGGCTGGGGTAATGCGGCGGGTGGTTCCACTACTTCATCCAGGCAAAGCCTTTGCAGCTCAGATGTGCAACGAGGCCTCACTTTATTAAAAAGCTTAAAAAATTAAAGTGAAATAGTTTTTTGGGTGCAATGCCTTTCTTTTGCCACTTGTGATTTTATGAGTTAGTAATAAATGAGCCCAGCGATGTCAGAACAAATGGGAAATGGTTGAGGTTTTAATGCAGTATTTTAAAACCTGGCAATAAATTCCGTTAATGCTATTCTAAAGGTACACATATACATTTAAAGTAATGAACATTCCTCAAGCTCTCAGACAACATTCAAGCATTCCAAACTTCATCATTTTCCAACTCTCTTCTGTCCCTTCTCCTCCTCCTCCTCAGCACCAGCTTCCCAGGCTCCGTTCTCACAATACCAAGTCCAAAGCTAAGTCACACTCTGAGCCACACTCAGCATTCAAAGGACCCCACGCAGGACACACAACTGCTGAGAGACTAGCCCAGAGGGTGATGAGCGATCAGCTGGGATATATGAACAGGTCCATTGCGTCCACATCACCACACAGACAAGAAACAGTGAGTTGGCAGAGAAAGCTCCTTGTGTGTCTCTGCTGCCATTTTGTAATAAGAAGAGGACTTTTTGAAATCAAAGAGCCAGGAGGGGTACCTGAGCAAACTGATTCTGCTCTCACTTCTGGCATCAAACCCCACAGCCATGGTGAGACCTGGAAACACACAGTCCACAGCCACAGAGAGACCTGGAAACACACAGTCCACAGCCACAGAGAGACCTGGAAACACACAGTCCACAGCCACAGAGAGACCTGGGAACACACAGTCCACAGCCACAGAGAGACCTGGAAACACACTCCCACAAAGGCACAGAGAGGACAGGACTGCAGGCCAAGAACCAAAGCCTCAACCCCCACCTCCACCAAGCTAAAACATTTCCTCATGTAGAAACAGAATCACCGCTGATAATTTTTAGAAACAATAGTTGAGTCCTGGGTCCCAGCTGGATAATTTTGTTCTACACCAAAAATAAGTCCATTCATACTCCCCAAATCTTCCAACTGCTTCGTACCACTGTCAGGACATAGCTTCCTTCCAAACCCAACGAAATGAAAGGCAGAAACCAGCAGAAGAACAAAGATTAAATGACATATATATAAGATGCCTTGCCGTTTCATGAAAAACAAGTGAATTACACTCACATCCACTGGCAACTATGAGGCTGCCAGCGGCTCTCGGGGCAGATGTAACATTTTAACCAATGTGATTGTTTGTGAACGAAATAATTCTGATCAAAAACTTAATTGCAGTCAACGTGAACTCTGGGCTGTGTCACAATAATCCATTCTGACAGGAAGCAAGGAGTGGACATTCCTCTTGTGAGCAGGGCACACGTGGAAAGTCAGCGTGGCCTGGAACTTCAAAACCGTTAGCATGTAAACCAGTGTGCATTAGAGCCCGGCACGGCTACCCACTGGATTAGCGGATGTCCGCTGTGCGGGTCTCATTTGCTTTTTGGCAGGTAATAGTTAACTGGTAAGTAGGCAATGGATCGGAACTTCCTTCTTGTCCTCTTGCTCACATTACCGTAGAAATCACTGGTTATAGTTCTAGAATACTACAGTATTCCATTTGTAACACGGTCTCAGTAGAACAAAGTAACATCCCTCAAGTAAAGCTCATCTATAATGATTACCAAACACTGCTTGTATTAACAAATAAATTTCTGTGACTAGAATGAATGAAACAATTCTTAGGTAACATGGATCTATATACATGTATATGTGTCTGTGTGTGTGTGTGTGTGTGTGTGTGTGTGTGTGCGCGCGCGCGCGCGCGCGCGCACATACATTTGTCCAGCCAAGTACAACAGCCCAAGTTTTCTAAGTAAGGGTTTCACTAGAGAACATATATACTTTGCTCATATACAATAATCTGAAAAGCCAATTACATGACAGAATTTTGCATGTCTTAAAACAAAATTCTAAATAAAAATACAGCTAATACCACAGTTTTCATTTCCAAAATGGAATGCTATTTATGAAAGAACCAAGCTAAATATTACCTTATAAGTCAGTGCATGCAAAAGGGTTTTGTGCCTGCCTAGCACTGCAAGCTGGTCTATTTGGCTTTAAATTATAGTCAGTTCCCAACATCTAAACTACTTAAGATAATGCAGAATTAATGTGTGGTAAAGGCTGGCACTGGGCATTGCAATGATTATTTTAAAATTTAACTAATTTCTGGGTTGTGTAGAAATATAGGTCCACTTTAAAAAATAATCAGTTCTTGGAAAGTTTTATTTCTGTTCTCAAAACCAGCCTTTTCTAAAGGTGTATCTTAGGCCACTGGGCAGATCAGTTCCTGGCACTTGGTAGGCTAGCCTGTGGGCTGCACAGCTGGGGGGTAGGTCCTCGGTAACTGTGGTCTCTGCCCTGTGCAGAGCATCAAATGACATCTTAGAGACAGACTCACTGCAACAGACAAACAACCAAGGAGAAATGAGAACTGGTCAGCGAGACAAGCCGCGGGTTCTTATGTCCCCACTTCCAGGACGAGCTGTGAAAACTTGAATGGATTTGAAATGCCAGAATCTACCCCACACCCCTCTGCTCCTGCAAGTCTGTGATGCCCACAGTTGCCACCCAGTGCTCTGGCCTCTCAAGCGTCTCCCCAGGCTCCCAGCCCTGGGACCCAGAGGCTGCCCCTCAAGGATTTCACATGTGATGAGAGTGGGTAGACAGGCCAGCCATGAAGAGTGCACCAAGAAAAAGGAGGCTGAGAGGAAGTGGGCCAAAAGGACAAACGCAGCCCGTCTCACGTTCACCCACTCTCTCCATCAATGCCCACACAGAAACAATGCCTGCACCACCCAAGGAAGTCACCTTATCCTGGAGACAAAAAGAGACGCCGTAATTCCCTAAAATCTCCTCCAGGGTTCCAATTGGCCATCAATGATATTTTCTGCTAAGTGGCTATTTCTACCTGATAATACACTAAATTATCATTTTACCTTACTAATCATTTCTTCTGTAATAATTCAGCATAGTAATTTAATTATTATTACATTTACTTAGTGTGTACTATTTCGTGTGTGTGTGCATTCCTGAGTGTGTGTGTGCATTCCTCTGAGTGTGTGTGTTTGTGCGTGCGTGTGTGTGTGTGTGTGTGTGTGTGTGTGTGTGTGTGCATTCCTCTGAGTGTGTGTGTGTGTGCATTCCTCTGAATGTGTGTGTGTGTTTGTGCGTGCATGTGTGTGTGTGCATTCCTCTGAGTGTGTGTGTGTTTGTGCGTGTGTGTGTGTGTGTGTGTGTGTGTGTGTGTGTGTGTGTGTGTGTACACCCAGGACATGACTGTGGCGATCACAGGACAAGTGGTGAGAGGTGTTTCTCTCCTTCCACCACGTGGGTCCCAGAGCCTGAGCTCAGGTCCTCAGGTCTGGCACCTTTACCCACAAAGACATCTTGCCAACCCTCAGCACAGTCATTTTTAATGCTGTTTCACTTCTTCGGTGAAACTAAGGCTCGAAAATTCTAAAAGAACATCCTTCTAGGGATTAGGAATGTAGCTCAACGGTAGAGCACCTGTGTATCATAGGTAAGGTCCTGAGGTCAGTGGCCAGCACAAAAAACAAACCAACAACAACAACAACAACAAAAAAAAAAAAAAAAAAAAAAAAAAAAACACCTTAAAATCTGGGGTGCACTTATTGCTCTCTCAGAGGACCTGAATTCAGGTCCCAGTACCCAGATAGAGCAGCTCACCCACCCATAACTCCAGTTCCAGGGGATTCCATGATGCCCATTTCTGGCCTCCAAGGCCACCTGCACACAAGTGGCATATATTCACATAGACACATACACATAAATATTTTTTAAATAATAAAATAAATCTTAGAGGAAAAAACACCTTCCCTCTAGAAAGCTTATCAACTGAGCTGGGTGTGGTTGCATATGTTTATAACCCCAGCATTTAGAAGGCTGAGGCAGGATGGTTGTGAGTTCTAGACCAACCTCTGATACATAGTGAGTTTGCAGCCAGCTAGGCATCTATAGGGAGATGCTGTCACCTAGAGGGAAGAAGCAAGGTGGGATTTAGAATGGACCAACAGCCAGGCCGTGGTGGCGGTGCCACCTGCAATCTCAGCATGGGGGAGACAGAAACAGGAGGTCCCAGGCCAGCCAGGGATGTAGAGCAGCTCCACTGCATCTGCCTATACCAGTGGTGTGGTACCAAAGACATCTCAAAAAACTGGGGTGTCTGCCCTCACTCCATTCCTTCATAAACTGCTAATACATAGAAAAAACCCTATCTCAAAAATAAATAAATTACGGGCTGGAGAGATGGCTCAGTGGTTAAGACCCACGTTTGATTCCCAACACCCACACGGCAGCTATAATTCCAATCCCTGGAGATCCACTGCCCTCTGCTGGCCTCCTCAGGCACTGCACACACACTGTGCACAGACATACATGCAGACAAAACACCCATACATATAAATAAATTTTTTAAACGAAATAAACATGGATTAATAAACAATAAACACTTTTAAAAAGATCGACCAGGCAAGAAGTACCTCCATGCTCGTTGCAATCAAAGCAAGTGTGTGCACTCAGGGTTATGGCTGTATTAAGGGGTGACACACTGCCCTAACACCAGTGCCAAACTAACATTCATGCTGTCTCATTCAGAAAAGCAAGATCATTGCCAAGGCAACTGCAACTCCTAATCAAGAATCAGACTTCTGCTTATGTCTTAATAGGTTTATGTTTTACTCATGTATTTTAAACTATAAGGTGCTCAAAAGGTTGACTTCAATGTTTAATTCAGTTTGTACCATGAACTAATTTTTAAAGACACAAACACATTACCCGTTTCATGTTAAGGAATCACTGGAAATGAGAAGTAAAGAAATTCATCATTCAATTCTAATTTGCAGAAACAGATTTTTTGTAACTTGTAAATTATTTTGATTTATGGTGAATCATTATTGTATTCAGACATGCTGGAAAGAAGACAGACTGATACAATAGCACTCCAGATAATTTTATAACTGCAGGTGTGTAAACTAGGGCACGTGGACAAGGACTCAAGGATAATGGGAAATAGAGCGGCTTAGGAAGGAACGGGGTGAGGGCAGGCACCCCAGCTTTCCGAGATGTCTTTGAAACCACACCACTGGTGTAGGCAGATGCAGTGGAGTCATCCTGTTACATTTAAATAAGCCAGCACAAAATGCTTCATAATTTCCAACAAGCCAATCACGCTGCCCACTCTTCTGAGGTTAAACACGGCAGACATGAGCTACACCTGAATCCAATCAGTGCGGAGACATGGAGAAGAGTCACACGAAAGGACGAAATTTGTCACAAATGGGTTGGTTTCCGATCTTAATGTAGCCAGGTTGCTCTACCCTAACCTCCATTGAGCAAATCAACTTAATGGGCACTGGGGGTGCCATAAAACTTAACAATGGACTGATTTTTAACTTTTAAAATATAGTTATGAAGCAAAACATTGCATAGCTTCTACAATACTGGAAATCAAATTAAATCTAGATGCTTTTTAACAGTCCTGACAGATATAATCCGAGTTACCATGTAAATTTATGGTAAGCCGTGCTGATATTAGCCACAGGTGCTACTTTTAATATATGAGCCGCATCTGGCTGGGAATAGGATTTCTCAGAGGACTGAAAATGACCTCACTATCAGACAATGGAGGGGGAAACAAGACCACTGTGGCATATAAAAAGCTGAAGATGTGGTCCGCAGCTAAATATTTCACATAAAATCCATTTTACCTCTGTAGTTTAGGTTAAAGGATATTAGGCTTTCAATACTTAGGAGGTACAGATATATTTCAACAAAATGGCCAAAAGATTCAGAATGTAAGACAACTCTGAGGACTGCATATAATTCTAGTTTTCCAACCTTTGATCAGTGTCAGGAAAAATGATGTACTGAGACTTGAAACTTCTTTCCTGATTCCCAAGCACACAACATGATTAGACACCACTGAGCATACACCAAAGCAAGATATCACAATTATCATGTCTACAGGGCCCTTCTTCACTGCAGCCGCTGCCCGTTCCCAGACAGCGGTTCTGATGCACTTTGTAAAGTCGCTGACGTCATCGTCACGCCCAAGGAAACCGTCTTACCTAACGAAATTATTCCTTAAAAATCTCTACAAGGAATCACCATTCCAAGGTTACGAATGCATAACATAACCCAGGGTCTAACAGAACGGGAAAGACTTAGGTCCCTCCACTTAATGTGACTCAAAACTAAAAACACAGCTAAGTAGAAAATGCAGGACTGTCTGCTTTTAAGAAATCCTCACACAGCCACTCCAAAGTCGTCATTTGCCAGAGAGCTGACAAGTGTGGAAATGTGACAGAGGATTTACAAATATTTAATTTCCCACGAAATAACTCTTCCCAAATTAAACAAGCACTCTTTATCTGGGGAAAAAAAATCTCAGGAAGAGAAAGCTTTCTGTGAAAATTTTCCATGGACCCTTGCGCTAAACTGAGCGAACAGTAGCTACAAAGCCCTTCAATAAAACATGTCCCTTCTGGGCTTCTCAAGTAACTTGAAGGATGTGCGGGGTTTTTTTGGTTTTTTGGTTTTGGGGGTTTTTTTTGTTTTGTTTTGTTTAGCTTTCACAGATCAATCCTATCTAGGTAAAGATTTCTATTTACTTTTTTTTTTTTTAAAGGCAGGTCTTGCTATGTAGCCCACACTGGCCTTGAACGCACAATCCTGCCTCAGCCTCCTGATTACAGGCATGTGCCACCAATTGGCTTGATTTACTTTTTTAACAAATGATTCATCTCAATGCAATGGGCACAGATCCTAAGCACCACTAGCAAGAAGGATATGCTCTGACTTCCTGCGGTCTCTGGTGAACTGACACCACATGACCGTGGGTCATCTGGAAAAGGAGGATGGTTCCTATATGACAGTCCTGGCTAAGCTAACTGTGACCTTTCAATGTCATGAAATACTATATATCCCACCATTAAAAATCCCCAAGTGGATCCTGGAGAGATGGCTCAGTGGTTAGGAGCCCTGCTGCCCTTTCAGAAGACCGGGGTTCAGTTCCCAGCACTCAGATGGCCGCTCACATCTATAATCCTAGTTCCAGAGGATACAGTAACACCCTCCAGTGGCCTCTATGGGCACCAGGCAGACATATGGTGCACATACACACATGTAGCCAAAACATTTTTACATATAAAAAGTTGAAAAATTATGAAGTAATGCTGGGGTGCTGACTCAGTCCTGTAACCCCATCACTTGAGAGGCTGAAGACTGAGTTCAAAGCCAGCTTTTCTGAGCCATACAGTGACCCTGTCTCAAACAAAACAAGACAAAAATCATGGGAAAATATAAAAAATGCTCACTATACACAAAGTGAACGAAACAACTAAAAAGTTTCTACAACATGGCCCCAAAAGCACATGCACACTCATATTTTTAAAGTGGGCAGAAGGGCTATTTTTATTTGACTCTTTGTTTTCCAAATTATAAGATGCATTATGCAATCGAGGAAAAAACATTTATGGACCAGCTAAACATACCATCCAACGGTGAAATGATGGCTTTATTCCTATAAGAGTCCTAGCTGTTCTCTGTGGGACATGAATAACCCATGAAGGCTAAACAGTTCTGTTTAAAGCTCACAATTCTAAACAAATAGAAAGGTGGAAGAGATACAAAGTTGCAAACGTACACGGTAGAGTACACTTGAAGACATTCAAAACACAACGATGGCTTGCTTCTCCTCTATACCTCTGTATCCACAGCCATGTGGCCAGCGGCTTAGGCAGCCAGTGTGTTAGCCAGGCGGTGGTGCAAGCCTGTTCGGCAGGAGGATCAGGAGTTCAAGGTCATCCTAGGCTACACGGTGAGTGCCCAGGAGAGGATGCAATAGAAGACCCTAGTCCCTCTCGCCTCCCCACGGAGAAAGTTAGAGTTTCTTAATTCACAACATGCTTGTTTTCTCCATAGCCTTCCATTTCTTCAATAAAGCAGCTTCTTGCTGCTCTTTCTCTGCAGACAAAAGCTGAGCTCAAATGTGTCTAAGATTTAGGACTGATAACTGATACCAAGCATTGTAAGTTAATGCTTTCTGGTCATGACATGGGGAATCAGGTACCAAACTTCAGGTCAAATTCCTACCTGACTGATAGGAAAACTGGCTACATTTTCCTTCAAAATATGCAACCAACACCAGAAATACTGGATTTTTAAAGGCAAAGTTGTCTGTTCTAAGATAAGACATTCCTAAACAACACTGTCACCTACTTCTAACTTACATTATAGTTCCTCAAAATACAGGTTAAAAGCTGTGTCTTCAGCTAGAGTGTCTGCACTTGGAGTTAGGAGCCTGTACTCCACTTCCTCTAGAAATGAGCCAATCCTTAAGTCCTCTAACTTTCCCACAACTTGCAAGGTGGGGATTCTAACAACCAGCCTTCAAGACTATTGGGCTGCTATAAGTCACCTCTCATTGAGCTACTAACTAACGCTAAGTGGGCCTCAGACACTCTGGCTCTCAGATGAGGGCCATATCAGCAGATAAGTGCTGCCTTACAGGCATGAAGACCAAGCTTGGTACCCAGAACCCACATTTTAAAAAGCTAGGTGTGGTGGTATGAGTGTGTAATCTCAGGACTGGGGAAGTGGAAATAGGCAGATACTTGGAACATGCTGGCCAGCCCAGCCCAATTGGGAAATTCCAGGCCAGTGAGAGACCCTGTCTTGAAAAACAATGTGGATGACTTCCTAAGGAATGACATCTGAGGCTGACCTCTGGCTTCCACCGGCACATGTACACACACGTGTACACACACACACACACACACACCTGTGACTCTTTAAACTAGCCTCACAAATAACAGATCTGGCTATTTGGGTTAAGGTACAGTCGTGCACATCTGTAGCCCCAAGCGCTAGGGAAGCTGAGATGGGCAGACAGTTTGAGCCCAGGGGTTTACGACCAGCCTGGGCAATACAGTGAAACTCCTGACTCAAAAATCAAACAAAAACATAAAAACAATTCCTAAACAGAAACACACATATTCTTTTTTTTTTTTTTAATGGAATAAACCCAGAGCCACTAAGTGACATCCATAGCACTTTCAAATTCTTATTCTGAGATGAGATTTTGCTAAGTTGCTCAGGCTAGCCTCAAACTTGTGATCCTCCTGCTGAAGCTTCCTAAGTAGCTGGGATTACAGGAATGTATCACTGGTCCCAGCTATCCCATGTATTATCTTCTCGACAGAACACCAGCCAAAGTATTAATTTATTTTGTGTGTGTGTGTGTGTGTGTGTGTGTGTGTGTGTGTGTGTGTGTGTGTGTATCACATGTGTGCAGAAGTCTAAGGCGGCCAGAAGAAGACATCCAATCCCCTGGAACTAGAGTTACAGGCAGCTGTGAACCCCCATGTGGGAGCTGGAACCAAACCCAGGTCTTCTGCAAAAGCAGTAAATGCTCTTAATGCTGAACCATCTCTCTAGTGCCACAGTAGTCAAGTTATGACGGACGGACAGATGGATGGATGGACAGACGTACGGACAGATGGAAAAAATATATACCAAGAGTGCTGAACAAGTGGTCACTGAAAAAGGAAAGAACAAATCTTAAGAGTCAGAGAGCTGTGTGGCAACAGAAATGAATGCCCAATGGAGAGCAGAT
Organism: Peromyscus leucopus; assembly: GCF_004664715.2. Classification (NCBI taxonomy): domain Eukaryota; kingdom Metazoa; phylum Chordata; class Mammalia; order Rodentia; family Cricetidae; genus Peromyscus; species Peromyscus leucopus. The sequence continues at coordinate 8,313,361 of NC_051067.1, forward strand.
AAGCAGGCCTGTGGCAGCATGATGCTTTGTAGGGTCTTGGAAGAACCTACCATGAACCCACGGGACAATAATAGTCACAATAAACTGGGGCTGTAGTTATGGGTGGCTGAGGCTGTGGAGCCAACACGCTGAGTGACAGGCTAAGTCTCTCAGCTGAAGGCACCTGAGAAGGGATGCTGTAAGAGGCTGCCTCAAAACTGCACATGCAGCAGGCATCAGTGTTTGGGGAGTTCCCCACGGCACACTGGTCACCTCTCACCCCATCACAGAGAGTCACTTAGCAGCCAGGTAAGTCTATCACTCTCAGAAATCAAGTCACTAGGAGTGGGTGGACAAGGGAAAGAGAAAGTCCCAAGTGAGAAAGAGTTTTAAGAGAGAACAAGAAGAAAAAGGTTAGGCTCACCAGGGATTAAGGGCACTGACCTCTCTGAACTTGGGGTATCCAGAGACTCAGGGGAGCAGTTGCAGTGACCTCCCCGCATGGCCTACGCTGTACTTACTCCCACCGTCCTGCCCGGGGCCACTGTCACCCTGACGGAGCACTTCATGCCTAGGTCCTGGTCCTCTGCATTTTAGCTCTGACTTCACAGAGTCAATACAAAGCACTAAGATGCATATGTGTAACACCAAAATTATGCTAAAGAATGACACAAACAAGCATGATACCTCGAGGACTGAACCCCGCAAGGAGAAGGGACAACAGACTAGGAGTGTCTGAGCCATGAGGATCTACATAAGCATGTGTGTTCCGTGCAGGCTCAAGGCTGTCTTCACCCCACCCATCCTCACCATGCTCATCAGGAACCCCCCGCTGCTCAACCCAGCGGCATCCTTTGGTAGCCACTTTACGTGTCTCAAGAGAACCGACCCCTCCCTTCTTTTTCATTTTGTTTTTGACTTATTATTTTGTGAGGGTTAGTGGGTAAGCACGTGCCACAGTGCCTGAGTAGAGGTCAGAGGACAACTTCGTGGAGATGACTCTATTTCCATGTTCATATGCTACGGTGGTTCAAATGAGACATGTCCTCCAAGAATATGGAACACGTGGTCCTCAGTGGGTGGTGCTGCTTGGGGAGGTGTGGGTGGTGCAGGCTTGCTGGAGGAAGCATGCCACTGGAGCAGGCTTCATGAGCCTCACATAGGTTCAGTTCACTCTCTGCTTCAGACCTGTGGTTCAAGACGTGAACTCTCAGCTTCCTGCTCCGGCTGTCCTGCCTCCCCCGCCATGATGGACTCTCCCTCCGGAACCAAAGCCAAAATAAACTCCTCCTTCCGTAAATCACTTTTGGTCATGGAGTTTCATCACAGCGACAGAAGAGTAATACACACAGGTTCCAGGGATCAAATTCAGATCTCGGGCTTTGTCAAATGCTCTGCCTTGAACTCAGAATATGACCTCAAATCTGCAGCAATTTGGCCGAACCTGAATTCAGACACCACACAGTGGAAGAGCAGAACCAACTCCAGCAGGTTACCCTCTGACCTCCACACATGTGCTGTGCCATACACAAGCCCACACAGACACAAGTCAATAAATGAAAAAAAGAAAAAATTTTAATTCTCAGCAATCCTTTTGCCTTAACTCCCCCAGCTGCTAGGACTATAGATGTGCACCACCACATCTGGTCAGCTCCGCCCTCTTTGGGATCACTGCCTTCTGAATTCTGTGATTCAAAGTCTCTGGATCTCCCGCAGGCTCCTCTTCTATCCAGCCAGTAAGAGGACGGAGTCCCAAGCTCTCCTCTCACACCACAGCTTCTGCCTGGGTAGTTCCGCCTTTCCCTTGGCTTTTTCCCACACGTGCTTATGACTTTCCTGTTATCTACGACCCAGACCTCATCTGAGTTCTGATCTCAGACATAAAGCCACGTTCAGAGCTGGCACTTGGGTGTCTTACAGCAGTTCATACCTAACAGTGTCTAAACCAGAAAACGTGCTCACTGTGCCCAGCTGTACCCAGTTCTTTCCCCAGCTCAGAAAACAGATCTGCAGCTACCTGGTTCCTCCAGGTGCAAACTCTAGACATCCCCAACACCCTCTGCCCCTCTTCCTTTCCTCCCTAGTCAGAGAACCTTGGGTGTTCTCCTCATTTTGCTCCCCCCCTCCATTTATTTATTTACCTGGTTTTGGGGCATAAGCTCTTGTGTAACTCAGGCTGACCTCACACTCTCAGTGTAGCTAATGTGACCTTGAACTCCAGCCCTGCCTTCACCTCCCCAATGCTGGGGTGCCAGGCTTCCACCCCTGGGCCTCGCTGCACCTCTGCCCTTTGGTTAGTGCTGGGATTGCAGCTCAGAGCCTCGGCAAGCATGGCGGCTGAGTCACACCCCAGACCCATATTTGCCTTCCCTGTACAAGTGTGCAGACTATTCTGCTCATGTCATTCCTAAATATATCCAGGCTCTGCACTTCCCTGCTTTTCCCATCACCGCCCCGTCCACTGCCCCGTGCTGTGTCCAGCCCAGCAGTGACCTCGCCTCTGGATAAATCCAGCAGCTTCCTCAATGTTCTCACTGCTGACTCTCCTTCTGTGCTTGCCAACATCTGGGTGTCCTCTTCAGACAATCCACCGCAGTTCACGTCCTCACCCGGCCCTCGCTGCTCTCCCCACACAGCACTGGGTCCTGTCATTCTCTCAGCACTTCTTCCTGTGGCAGGTGGAGGACGTCGGCCAAGTCACTCAGCCTAAGCTTTGCTTCCCCATCCGAGACATAAGGGAGGCAACATTTACTTCACGGTTTTGTGGAGACTCCAGGAAGCAACACATGTGGAGTCCTTCAGTCTCTTTTGTATTAGCTATTAGGATTTTCCTTCCTTCACCGCCTTCACCTCAATTTTGGATTATATAGTCATCCTTTCTGGTTTTGTCTCATTCCCACTATACTGTAAGCTCAGTAATGACAGGAAAATACCTGCCTGCTCATCACTGCACTCCAGTGTCTGCTACGTCTAACATAAATGACTTGGTAATTGTTTACTGTTGAGTATGTAAGAACACTCTAGAGGTTGGAGGATATGGACAGATGTAGACAGATGGGTGGGTCAGAGATCAGAGGAAGAGCAGCTTGGATACAAGTAACAGGGATGGAGCTGGGATGACAGGGATCTGGACCCAGCTCCAGCACGGCATTAACTTCCGGTGGCCTCTAAGGGCCATATGACCTTGAACAGAGAGGACAACCAAAGGACCTCACAGATGACAACACTAATCTCAAATAAAGAAGCTTCTCATGGGGGTCAGAGGAGGACTGTGGCAGCTTTGGAAACCTCTGAGAAGATGAAATGCGTCCGGGAAGAAGCAACGGGAAGACACTGGGGTTTTCTGAGGAGAGGCTAGCACGGTCAATCATGGCCAAGTAAGCACGTGGGGAGCCTCCAGGGGCCAGGCAGTCAGGAAACTGGAACTCCGTGGAATGGCGGGGGCACCTGAACACCAGCGGCACGGTCCTGAGGGGGACTGGGCAGTTCCTAGCGACAATCTGCAGCTCCCACCTGGGGTTTGAAAAGAGGCCGTGCTGCTGAGGAAAAATATAAGCTGGATGCAAGCGACAGGAGTCTGCTCTCAGATGCCTAGGCTGGAGGCAACAGGAAATGTCCCACGAGGCCCCGCCGCCATCTGCAGCCCTGCTCACTGAGCTGGTCTCTCCCTGCCTTGCTCTGTCAGCTGCCACCTCACCTTTCCGTCTTCCCTCACATATTCCAGACCTTGAAGGACCAACTCCAACCCCCCTTCTGCCGACACATCCTAACGCACATCTCCTTGTGACGTGGGGTTACCAGAACCCCACGTCAGACCTCATTAACCAGGACAATTTCTCAAAATTCACCACTTCATAAAATTTGGATGTGCCATCTCCCCCACAAGCCATGAACCATGTACCCCTGCTACGGCCCTTCCTTCCGAATCCTGGATGTCAGTCCCTCCGCGATCAGCACACAGAGCCTTGTGGCGCTCACCGGGCCAGCCAGCCCATGTTCCTGTGCCACCTGCCCCTGGGTGCTATTCCAGGCACTGGGCACTGCCTGGATGGCAGGACGGTGGGATGGTGGAAGACAGGACACATGAAGACAGTTTGACGACCGGCCTGCTAGAAGACCACAGTCCTGCCCTCCTGGCCAGGAGTACCACCGCAAACAGACCCGAGCACAGCGTTTGCTGCGCTGATAGAGCTGATTTAATGATACAACCGAATGACCTTTTATTGTTCAATGGTGAAGCCTGGGCTGCTCCCAGCTGAAGTGTGGCTCTGTCTGTGTCACCTGGTGAGTGTCCCTTTCTCAGGAAGGTACAGCGAAACCGGCTATGGAAAGTCATCCAACAGGTTGTCCTTGCTAGAAACTGACCACAGCAACAAGAAGGAGGCTCTGAAAACCCTGCTGCTGGTGCCAGAGATGTGAGTCTGTCACCTACTGTGACAGGACCCGACGTGACAAGCCATCCCACAACCTCGACTTGGCTCAGTGTCATCCTGTAAGATTCCACGACTGAGTTAGCCAGCCCTGTTCTCCTCCACATCAGACAGGCCGTGTGAGGTAAGGACAGGACACCAGTGCTCCGGACAGCGCGGGCTGGAGAGGTAGGCACTCAGTGCACTGGCTGCTCTTGCCAGAGGACCGCGTTCAGTTCCCGGCACTCACATCTGTAACGACAGTTCCAGGAGATCTGTGGCCCTCTTCCGAGGTCTGCAAGCACCAGGCATGCATGGTATGAAAATAGATAACATGTGCAGGCAAAACACTCATACACATACAATTTTTAAAGCAAGCAAATCTGAAAGGGCATAGCAAAAGGAAGAGAACCGAGAATGGCCAAAGGCAGAGAAGAATCTCCCCTACCTGTCCACACCAGGGGACCAAGTCAGCCATCAGCCACAGCCCAACCGACCAGAATGCAGACACAGCTCTGTACTGTGGCTACAAAGAGCACAGCTACTTCACCAGCACCCTACCTCCACGTTCTGAAACACAGGACTCCACGTTTCTGTCCCAGTTCTCACGGACCAGAATCCCAGGGTCAAAGCTCACTGTCAACCCAAAGACCACTGCAGTAGAGGAGAGCAGGCCCAAATACTGCCCAGGCAGCAGCACGTCAGGTCTCCTTCCATCACCGTCTGCAGTTACTGAGCAGCCATGGGTCCCCACTCATTCCCAATACACTCAAGCAGCTCCAGCAACGCCGGCTGAAAACAAAGGCCTCCATAATTCCCTAACGCTTGAGTATTATTTTCTTGTCAGTTAAACATAAAGCCATCCACTTGTGCCCACTCTATCCCGTTCACCTCACCTCAGGTACTTCACAAACCCTAAATGCTACACGTAGGTAGACTAATTTCATTCACACTAAGGAAAGCAATGCACAGAAATGAAATTTATGTCAATGAATTTCACAGTGATTTTTATTTGATAATAATTACGGTATTTATAGGTGAACATCTGCTGATGGTAAGAGTCTAAACCTGGCAGAGTTTAAACCCCTAGCATATTCCAGGCAGCGCGGACATTATCTGTGAAAGCAATAACAAAGCAGTGAATGCATTAATCACAGCAGTATCTGCAAAGCATAAATCTGAAGGCCCTTCTCATCAGCTCAGATTGCTTTCTTATTTTCCACACACCTGATTTTACGCCATCTGTAAGAGGGCAAGACAAACACTGTTGAGGAAATTATATTTCTTGGCTATTTGACTTTTATAAAATGCTCAGGCTAATTTCTGTAAACATAAGATTTACTGCATGACTAAGAAAAACTGATGCAGTTAAAAGTCCATTTTTATTAAAAGGAGGCATGGTGACCACAGTGTTTTTACCCTGAGTGGCATCATAGTTACCTTACTGACACCTGGTTTACATTTACCTTCATCTAGCCTGTACGCTTTGGGTAATACACATGAGCTCTACACCTGTTTATGATACAAGCAGCAGAATCGAGAGCCCAGTGACAACCCTGGAGGCTCTAACTTCCCTTTCTTGGTGGACAGCAACACTAGCATTTCAGCCACTACCTGAGAGCATCAGACAGACACCCTGAAACTGCAGAGGAAACTGCAATGTGAATGCCAACAGGCGGCACAGACACTTCTTTTGGCCTCCAGGGTCTTAGGTAACGTTGGCTAAAGTACAGCCATCTCTATTCTCCAAGGAAAACTAATGATGCCTTTATTCTTCACTTTTAGATAAAGTGAAGTGTGGGTGTCTGTTTGTGCATATGCACACATGTAAGTGCAGTGCCTGTGGAGGCCAGAAGAGGGCATCAGACCCCTTGGAGCTAGAGTTACCGGTGGTTGTGAGCTTCCTTACGTGGGAACTAAAATCAGGTCCTCTATAAGAGCAATATGTGTTCTTAACAACTGAGCCAGTCCCAAAGGACACTTTCTGGCTTCTAGTCTACTATGGTCACAAAAGCCATCACTGGGCACATTAAACAAAAGTAGTGTCTGTGACAACCACAGATGTTCTGCTTATCCTGTGACAGAAACACAAGCACTAGCATATGCTCGCAAACAAAATGACACCTTCTATATGGGCACATCATCTTGGGGGCTGGGAGTGGGAGACGGGGTTGAGGGTGGCTACTGTCAACATCAGAATCCTCTCTTAAGTATAATAGCTGACTCATAGCAAAGAACAAACAACTAATCTGTCCACATGCTAGCAGCCGAGGCCACCACTAAAATCCTGCAGAGGATTGTTAAGACTCCCACTGACACCAGGCATGGTGGCACACGCCTTTAATCCCAGCACTCGGGAGGCAGAGGCAGGTGGATCTCTGTGAGTTCAAGGCCAGCCTGGTCTACAAAGAAAGTTCCAGCACAGCCAGGACTGTTACACAGAGACACCCTGTCTCAAAAAAACAAGTGAGTCCCAGGATCTCCAGCTACACTTGTGCCATCTCTTTGGCCCAAAAGAGACACATTTTACAAACCTCCAAACCACTGCTGGGGGCCCCCAACACCACCACCACAGAGAACACGCCTACCACGAGCTGGTCACCCACCGGATACCCTCACTCTCTCTCCAGCTCCAGCGATCTTCCAAAGGCCACAGTTACAAAGGCAAGTGAGAGGAATAAACAAGAGAACAAATGAAGCTCGCCTCTTGCCTTGAAAAAACTGTCCACATGAAAGCATCCCCTTTGGAAGGGAAAGCTAGGACAAGCCAGTTCATGCAGTTCAATCTCAGAAAACCAATGCTCTGGCTGGCTGGCCACTGAGAAAGCAGGGACAATGAAACATAGGACTTCCTCCAGGCACTCAGGGGATACAGCTGCTCACAGAGCTTGGGCCCTGTAGTGGACAGCTGTTTGAGCCATGCCCTGAAGCACCGCCCCTAGTAACAGTTACACCTGCCTATGACCTTGAGGTACATGCCCCTGGGGTGTGGCTACTGGGGGACCCTTAAGACCTGGGATGCACGTAAGCAGCTCTCTCCTGGCTACCTCACGGTTTGGATCTTGGACCAAGCTGTTCAGCGTGGGACATAGCTCAGCTTTCCCTGGACCCTATGATAAATCTCCCGTGGTTATGAGTTTACCCCTAAATTCCTTTGATCATTAAGCTGACTCCAGGGGTTGCTAGCGATTTAATCACATCAGGGCCCCACTTTTACCAAAAGGAAACCCCTCATGGCCTCCACCTAGAAGCCCTCACATGCCCAAAGGCACCAAGACAGGTGCAGTGCCTAGCCACGCTGCTTACCCACGCCCAGCCCTGAGTGTGTTCCAACCTACAGGGTGGCTGGCCCCAGACACCCAAGAGTAAGAGAACGGCCAGTCTTCCCAGGGCCAGTCTGGGTCCTTCCCGGTCAACTCTGCCTGCTGGCCCTGGGGAAGCTGCTTCCTGGGCTCTAGAACCTCATGGACTGACTTCTGAAACTTAAAATGTCCTCCCTTTGGAAGCTTCCTGCTCACCCCATTCATTCATACCACAGTTTCTCACCATGGAACACACACCTACATTTCTAAGTGACATTTTTCTTCTTTCAGACCCTGCAGGAGACAAATGCCCGACAGTAAGGTCACGTCCGTTACAGCCTCCCCCTCCTCGTGTCTATGTGAGCAGGAAAGCAAAACTCCTTTGCAAATGCCAGCCCTGCCCTGGCTGAGTCCAAGCACTCTGAGCATCTTGAGACCAAAGCCTCCAAGTGTGGCTATCTAGCGCCATCACACTGCCCACCCACAGGCACTGCAGAGCTGACAGGCCACCACTAAGGGCAGAGGCTACAATGACGGACACCTACGGCCACTTCACCAATCTGTACCAGAGAATCCAGGAATTTTCACATTTACGATTAGCAAGTATTTATACCCATTTAAAATATCAAATGAATTTATATTATATGGAACTAACCACATTTTAGAATAAAACCCCTTTGGGAAAATAAGATCAAATGTATTCTGCTGGCTACTTATTACTCTAACAAAGCCTGAAAGAGCCCTGAGCTTAGAACAGGTTTTCATCCAAGGCAAAATCACTGAAGACACTCTAAGAGCGTATAGCTCCTTTTCTACAGCAACAAATAAAGCAAAGAATAAAGCTTGTGATACCACTTGACACACACTAATAAGCAAGCCACTTAAAAACTGTAACATTCAAGCAAGTGTAATCCTGAAAGGCTTTGTTTTATTTATTGTTTTGAGACAGCCCCATGTGGCCCAGGCTGGTCTTGATCCTTCTGCTTCCAGCTCCCCGCTTACTGGGATTACAGGCTGCACCTGGTGAAAGACCTCCTGGGGCGCCAGGCAGTCAGCAGTTAAGAGCACTGGCTCTTCCTCCAGAGAACCCGGGTTCGATTCTCAGCACCTACATGGCGGCTCACAATCATCTGTAACGCCAGTTCCAGGAGATCCATCGTCCTCCTCTGGCCTCTGCAGGCCAGACCGCACACACATGTGGTGCACAGACATGTGACTGCACACACATGTGACCGCACACACGTGTGGTGCACAGACATACATGCAGCCAAAACACTCATACATAGAAAATAAAAATAAATCTTCTTAAAAAAAGACTTTACATAATAAAAATGAAAAGACTATTTAAAGAACAAAATAAATGGCTGGACATAAGTGTTGCACACCTGCAAAATCCTAGAACCTGGGCATCAGGCATCTAAGACAGAAAGATTAAAAGTCTGGGGCTAGCCTAAGCTACCTGGTGAGATCCTGCCTAAAAAAATAATAATAACGAATAAAATGTTTGTTAAAATATAAACGTTGAAAAATGGAGGAGGCTAGGGAGATGTCTCAGTGGATAAGAGCACGTACTAGGCAAGCATCAAAACCTGAGGGGAGTGTGTGAGCATGTATGTATGGTGTATGTGTGTGGTGTGTGATGTGGGTGCGTCCATGAACACACATACAAAGTTAAAGCAAGGATTCCAATCTCAATATCTCTATCTCTATCTCTCTCTCTCTCTCTCTCTCTCTCTCTCTCTCTCTCTCTCTCTCTCTCTCTCTCTCTCTCTCCCCCTCACTTCCCGAGACAGAGTCTCATGGAAGCTGAGAGGCAGGGCGTGCCTGCTGATGCCTGTGACTCCAGCACTGAGACAGATGGGATGACAGGCGGCTCCCAAGAACTCTCTGGCCCCAGCCAGCCTAGTCCAAATGCCAGACTTCCAGTTCAGTGAGAGACCCTGTCTCAGACAAGACAGAAAAAGAGAAAGACATCACTTCCTAATTTAGCCTTTGCCTGTGCGGTACATGGATACACTCACACCTCATACATGCAACAAACACATACACACATACCTGAGAACAGCAAAAACAGTACAGGCCCACAAAGCTTTGAGGGACACACACGTCTCATAGTATATGCATGCCCACCCCTTCACACACACACTAAATAGAATATAATTTTAAAAACTGACAAGGTTAACTACCATATGCTCCAGAAAGATTCTCTCAGCTCCCAGCTCTTTGCATCCATCTCCTCTTCACTACTGCAAGTCTCAGCAGCCTGGACTGCAAGGGCCAACAGTTTATACCCACCTTTATTTCCCTTACCCTTCTATTACTCCATGGCACTTGTTTGCACAAAATTCAGCTGTCTTTTTTTTTTTTTCAGCCCAACCCAGTATCTACTCCAAGCCTGTGTCCATGCAGCTGAACACAGCTGGATAAAACAAAATCTTCACTTTGAAAGATGCACCATTGCTGTGGGGTGTCTTTCTGTACTATGAATATGTGTTGTTCCCATTGGTCAATAAATAAAGCTGCTTTGGCCTATGGCAAGGCAGAATAGAGCCAGTGGGAAATCCAAGCAGACATACAGGGAGAATAGGGCGGAGTCAAGGAAATGCCATCCTGCTGCCCAAGGAACAAGATGCCAGCAGGCCAATAATGACACAGCCATGTGGCAAAATATAGACTAATAGAAATGGGCTAATTTAAGATGTAAGAGCTATCTACCAATAAGCCTGAACCATAGACCAAACAGTTTGTAATTAATATTAAGCCTCTAAGTGATTATTTTAAAAGCAGCTGCAGGACCTCAGGACCGTGAGACTGGGGTAGGACAGAGAAAAGTGTCTGGCTACACACCATAATCTTTAATGGCACTACAAATGTCCCAGCATCAGCCACCTCTCCTTAGTTAGTTCATTACCTTAAACTCCACGGTGACTCTTCCTTTTGTTCTCTCCCTAGACCTCCAATGCCTCTTGCTAGCAGTCAAAGGCCTCACCAAAAGAACAGACACAATCAGAAGAGAGCTGTGTCTTCTTAGGATGAATGTCTTTCCTAATGCAACAACAAAGTGGCCCTGTGCCTGCATGGCCACTCCGATCCTATCCCTCTTGCTAACCTGGACCTGCTTTCACCACTAACCCTCTGGTAATTCTCAAACTGTCATCTCGGCTGAGTTCTGACCTCATGACTGGTTTCTCCAACTGAACGACAGTGTCTCACCCCTGATGTGTACACAACACAACAGGCTCTTAGTCCCTTCCCCCGCTCCGCCATACCCAGACTTTGCAGCTCAGCCTGAGGCACCAGTCACATCCTCCTCCATCTTACATCTTGAAAGATGTAAGCCACCTTCTCACCCTCACCCCACATCAAATCCATCTACAAGTCTCTCTCTCTCTTTCCTATATGTGTGTGGTGCTGGGATGGACCCCAGGGCCTTGTGCATGCCAGGCAGGCAACTGGACCACTGGCTACAGTCCCAGCTCTTCACACAGTCTTGATATCCATCTTCAAACCTACAGGAAATTGCCCTGCCCACTTCTCTCCAGCTCCACTGCTGCGTCCACTCTCTGCCTCTGGCTTGGACCATTCCTCCCGAGTCCAGGCAGTTAGCCTGCTTCCACTTTCCCTCTTTCCACTGATCCTTGCAGAGGCACTGGAGCAAGTGTTGTTGTTGTTGTTATTGTTTGTTTGTTTTAGAACGAAAGCCAAATCTCTGTACTTGCAATCCTCTGTCATCTGTCCTTTGTAGAACAAAGCCAACAAGGTCCCAGAGCTCTGTCTTCTCTCTGTCCACTCTAGAACACTAACCTTCTGGTTCTCATCCCATCATTGGAGATTATTTTGCATGAGGAAATCTGTCTTCTCCACCTGGAATGTTCTTTCCATGGATCCTCACATACTAAGCCCTTGCATGTCAATCAATCTCCCTGTGTTCTCTCCCCAGAGAGACTATGTGATCTTAAAGATGGCCTCCCCTCCTGGGCTGGTAGGGTAGTTCAGTGGCAGAGCATAAGCCCTCCACATTCAGGGTCCTAGGTTCAAACCCCAGCAGAAAAAAAAGCAATGCCTTGGTCTTTGCCCTTTATTCAACATCCGGTCTAGTTTTTCCCAGAGCCCTCCATGAGTTCAGACCACATCTCCTACTCCTCTGCTTAGCATCTGTTTTCTCCACTGGACTGGGAGATTCCCAAGCTTAGAGTAATGCCAACCACAGAGACAGTGCTTAAGTACACAGAGAATTAAGGAGTGCTACTTGTAAAACTCAAAGATTGGCCAGGCAGTGGTGCATGCCTTTAATCCCAGCACTTGGGAGGCAGAGGCAGGAGGATCTCTGCAAGTTTGAGGCCAGCCTGGGCTACAGAGTGAGTTCCAGGACAGGCACCAAAACTACACAGAGAAACCCTGTTGAAAAAAAATGATGAAGGTGAGTGAGGCCGTCAGCATCGCTGGCTTGCTCTTGGGCTGAAGCAGAAGGCAGGCAGCTGCTGTGCCTGGGAGCTGGGGTTCTCCTCTTTCTTGCCTTGGTGTATTCTTTTTTTACGGTTTTGATGTTGTTGTTATTGTATTTATTGTGTGTGTGTGTGTGTGTGTGTGTGTATGTGTGTGTGTGTGCGCGGTAACAACTTTAGGGAGTGTTCTCTTCTTCCACCATGTGATTCCTGGGGACTGAACTCAGGTCATCAGCGTTAGCAGCAAGTGCCTTTACCTGCTGAGCCATCTCGCCAGCCCATGGTCTGGTTTATTCTTTGGGTCAGAGACCCTCGTCATAGCCCAAGCTGACCTCACACTGTGGTCTTCCTGCCTCAGTGTCCTTAGTGCTAGGACTACAGATGCAGCACCACACCAGCAGGTACTCCCCTCTTGAACACAGCATCAACAACAGGGCCGTCCTACAACCACCATGAATTAGGAAAAGCAGTGAACTCTATGACGATCTCTGATCTCTGCACACAGACAGGCGTGCGGGCTCAGTGCCGCACACTGAACGCCACTGCTTACTGGCTAATGCTTCTTCCTCTTCTTTCTCTGTTTAGCCCTGGCTCCTTCTCTGTCTAATCGCCCTAAAGGCGAGATTCATAAAGTGCTGAATCACAGACCTGCCCTCTTTTCTGACAATACCCCATCAAGGGCAAAGCTGGCTCCTCAGAACATTCCAAATCTGCTAGTTAGTGCAAGCAGAATTTCACCACCAGGTCTTCCACGCTGTCCTCCTGAGATTGATCGGCACAATGTGTCCTCCCTCTCTGCAATGAGCAATGGCGCCCAACTTGTTAGTTACGGGTGTGTTCTGGTTGTGTGTGGGCAGTGATGGCTGGTCATGACACCAGTGCCAGCACAGGCCACTATCCAGGTAGAAGTCACAGGGCCTGCTGAGAAGTGAGACCAGGATGTCATGTTGATGCTGGTTCCCCTTCCTAAAAACTGGAGGGAAACGTCATGGTGAGCAGCGGCACGGGTGCTCCAGGGTGCCTTTTGCAGAGCTGCCCCCCACCCAGGCCGCAGCAGTGCTGGAGGACCAACTCAGGACACAGCCTGAGGCAACACCGCTCTAGCACTTTAAGCCACATGTTCAAGCCCAATAAATTAGCCCAGGCTTAAAGAAGTCAAGCTGTACACAGTAAGAATTTTAATAAGCTTGGAAAAGGCTACCTGGAGCTACGCACAGCTCACTGCACCCGCGAGATGCCCTGCCGCCAGCCACGGAGTGCTGAGTCCCTGACAAGGGCTGCGGAGCACGCGACGCAGCAGGAACAGGGAGTCGGTTTGGTCCAGGTTTTCTCAGGAGTTGGGGACTTACAGCAAATGGCTGACAGCCAGATGACAAACAGACCAGGGCAGGCAGCGAAGCAGAGCCAATGGCATTTACCAGGAAAACATGCCAAGGGTTCCTTCGGTGGGAATCCGGTGCTTGCACACCCTTGTGGAAACCAGCAAACACTGTAATCAATGTCTACACTGTAATCGATGCCTGTTTGAACTCAGAACCATGCTGGGTACAATGGGAGTTAAGCAAACATGCTCCCTGACTCCTAGATGCCAACACCTAACATAAATAAAAACAATAAATCCGTCCAAAGGATTACTAAAGTAACTGAGCAAACACGAGCTAGTCAGAAGCACTGACCTGACCCAAGCGCAGTGGAGTAACCCTGAAGGCTAAGTCATGGGAGATGACTCTCTGAACAGGGTGGGGCCCGAATGGAAGGAACGGTTACCTGGGAAGGCTGAGTCTCCAGGGGGAGGTCAGATTTGGAGAAAATGTTCAAGGGCTGGATACCAGGCTAGGAGTGGGGCAGGAACTGGGGAGAGATACAGCTTAGGAGAGGGCGGAGAGGCAAAAATACAACTATGAGATTTTTTTTAAGTGCCCTGAAAAAGTAGAGAAAGCAAGCAGGTTGTGTTTCTCAGCTGGCCTCTCCACACACCCTTCTATCTACAGGAAAATGCTCACATCCTCATTTAGTGTTATTTAAAATACAAAAAAAGACTAAATAGTTTACCCAACCCCAAATTAAAGCTATAGTGTGTGCACGCGTTGGACAAGGTCTTGCGATTTAGGTCAGGCTGGAACTCACCTGTAATCCAGGCTAACCCTGAATTCACAATCCTGTCTCACTTCCCAAACACTAGGATTACAGGTGTGTACTACCACACAGTGCTGATTTCTAAGTACCACAGAGTCAACCCTTCCCCCAGAGCTAGGCCTGCCTGAGTCAGCAGGGATGGTCTCTGTCACTGAACTCATAAGGAAGAGAGGGTGTGACTCCTAGTCCACATAGGACCAGACAAGCAGTAGTCACAGAAACCTAACAGGGCTGTTGACAAAAACAGAACCTGGCACATCAGTCATTCCCAGGAATTACCTGATTAAAATTTTTGAAGATGAACTCTTTGTAGATGGCATCTCTCTCACTTAACTCCGACCATCCTGCCGCTTTCAAGCCAGGAATGAGTTGGTTCCTCTCCTCGGCTGTCAGCCACTGTGCACCTGAAGACTGGGAAGAAAACATATTCCTTGTCTGAAAGGGCCAGCATTTATCTAAACTCTTTCCACAAACTTATGCCTCTTTAGGAAGCAATATAAAAGAAAGTCTCCAGGGTAACAAATTCCAGCCATCTCTCATCCTTTACTCTCAAAAGACAGGCAAACTCAGCTGGGCGGTGGTGGCGCACGTCTTTAATCCCAGCACTCAGGAGGCTGAGACAGGTAGATCTCTGTGTGTTTGAGGCCAGCCTGGGCTACAGGGTGAGTTCCAGGACAGCCAGAGGAACACAAAGAAACTCTGTCTTGAAAAAAAAAAATTTTTTTTAAAGATAGGCAAACTCTGTGTGGGCTATTCAAAAGAAAATGGCTGCTGTCCTGTCTCCACCCGAGTGCTGCCTCAGACGCCACAGTTCAGCAACTCTGGTTTCTAACAGCTACAACTAAGCCCTACTATTGCCACTGGCCTCCTCAGATGCTACAGAGTTCCAGGATGTGCCACTGAGGCAAAGCCAACTCTCTAGGGAAGCTGCTGGGAGGCCCAGGACCGGAACTCAGGGCTCTAACCCTGGTCTGCTGTCCTTTGGATGGACTTCCAGAACCTCCTGTCTGCAGCTCATTAAGTGGGTTGAACTACTGAGGGTGTCTATTCCCTTTCATATATGATGAAAACCCCTCTAGAGAGTGTGGAACCAAGTGTACATTTCCATGGAATTTCCTATAACCACCTCTGGGGGTCCACAGCCCCTCTACCACAGCCAAAAAGTCCTTGCCTTGATAACAAGAGCACCAGAGAAACCAACTCCCTTCTTGTCTTGCTGGAGCATCCAGAACATGCACGGCACCTGCCGGCGCTGTCCACCTCATTCATTCCTGCTCTCCAGTGACAGTAGCAACTGTCCTTCATCCTGTACCTTCCTCTGCTAACTAAACAGTAAACACTGTAGACACATTACTGTAAACTACGAACACAGCTTCTCACTCCAGCGTAAGCACCTACGGCCACCTCACCTCCTTGCAGGGTGACTGTAGGCTCTGGTGAGACCTAGACTGAGCTAATGTTGAAGGCGCAGGGGGAGGGGTGAAGCTGCAGGCTCTGGACTCTAAACATGAAGCTGCAACTCATTCCTGCTTCTGAAATCCTCACACTTGCTATCACAGACATGAATACAGTTAAGAAGGTACAAACACCAGACAATAGTGGTATACACCTTTAATCCCAGCACTTGGGAGGCAGAGGCAGGCCGATCTCTGTGAGTTTAAGGCCAGCCTGGTCTAGAGACAGCAAGTTCCAGGACAGCCAAGGCTGCACAGAGAAACACTGTGTCAAAAAAAAAAAGGTACACACATTTTTACCTTTTGGCAACTTGTCCTATGAAGGGGAAGGGATGTTAATGAGATCATTTTCTAGCTTTTTCTCCCTGAAAAAGCAGCTACTTTCTCCCACTACAAAAGGGGGAATGACAATATATCTTAAGCAAAAACATTTTAAGTCTTGTCATTCAAAATAAGGATTCCCAGCATGCAGGAGGCAGAGATAGGTGGATCTGAGTTTGAGACCAGCCTAGTCTACAGAGTAAGTTCCAAGATAGCCAGGATTACTCAGAGAAACCCTATCTCAAAAAGAAGGGGAAAAAAAAAAACCAAGTAATTCAAAACTAGCACTTAATGTTAAGAATTGATAGCAGGCATTGAGGGAAGGGGGCTGGAGAGATGGCTCAGTGGTTAAGAGCACTGATTGCTCTTCCAGAGGACCTGGGTTCAACTCCCAGCACCAACATGGCAGTTCACAACTGTAGCTCACTTCAGGGAACTCAAAACATACATACATAAAGGCAAAACACTTACATAAAATAAAAGTAAATAAATAATGCCAGAACTGGGGAGGCAGAGGCAGGCAGATCTTTGTGCGTTCAAGGCCAGCCTGGTCTACAAAGCGAGTTCCAGGACAGCTAGGGCTATACAGAGAAACCCTATCTCGAAAAACAAAACAAAAAGGTAAATAAATCTTTATAAAATAAAACAACAATAAAAAACCTCCAAACAGATGGTTCTGCTGAGGGTATGTCCTACTTTCCTGCTTCCTCCATGGCTGGCTGCTGGCTGGCTCCCAGCGTCTCCCTCTCTTTCTCCTTCTCCCCCTCTCTTTCTCTTCTACTTATTCTCCCTGCCCAACAGCCCCGCATGTCCTTCCACTGCCCAGCTACTGGCTGTTCAGCTTTTTATTAGACCAGGCAGGTGCCTTAGGCAGGCAAAGCAACACATCTTTACACAATTAAACAAATGCAGCCGGGCAGTGGCCCACGCCTTTAATCCCAGCACGTGGGAGGCAGAGCCAGGCGGATCTCTGTGAGTTTGAGGCCAGCCTGGTCTACAAATCGAGATCCAGGACAGACACCAAAACTACAGAGAAACCTTGTCTCGGAAAAAAAAAAATGCAGCATAAACAAATGCAACACACCTTTACATAGTTAAAGTAACATTCCACAACATAAACAAATGTAACATACCTTTACATAGTTAAAGTAACATTCCACAACATAAACAAATGTAACACGCCTTTACATAGTTAAAGTACTATTCCACAACAAAAACAAATGTAACATATCTTTACATAGTTAAAGTAATATTCCACAACAGAACTGTATCCAGAGTTCAAGGTCAGCCTCAGCTACATGAGACCTAGCTCATGAAAAACAAACAAAATGAAATTTCCTTCCTTCTTTTATTGGAAGAAAACAAGGGGCAGGGCGCAGGAGACTGTGTACCTGAACACACACATAGACACCTGTATGAAAATTATCTTAACTAAATTAATAATAAAAAAAAATGTTAACCAAATGCAATAACTGGTCCTGGATTACACCAGAAAAAAAAAATTCTCTAAGTCATTAGTCAAAAACAATGGATGTTATCAGCAATAATCTTCTGACTTCAACAATTCTACTGTGTAATATAAGAAAATTTGTTTTAGGAAATTCACCATAGAAAATTTACAGGAATATAAATCGTGTCTCTGACTTATTCGTAATTTTCCAAGGGGTCTAATAAGCGCTTGTAAAAGAAACGGTGCGCTTCATGCTACATTCTCCACTAGGTGGAGCTGCCTGTTAAAACTTCCCCTCGATTTGCTCTCCCTCTAACCCATCCCTCCAAACCCCCTCCCAGAAGGTCTCGCCGCGCTCCTCGCTGGCTTCGCAGTAATCCTCCTGCCTCAGCCTCGCAAGGCACAGAAATGACAGGCCACAACGCACGGTCAAAATACTAATGTCTGAAGTAAGAAAACTAAAATATCCTCTATAGAAGTGGTGAGAAAAACAGATGTACCGTTCAAAAACGTGGGGAGAAAGGCAGTTTACTACTTTCTTCCTAAAGCTCACGACCAAGCCTACCCAGCGGAGCGGCCACTTTAGGAGCCTCCCCGGGACTGCCGCAGCACACAGGATGACCACGGCCCATCACTAATCTTCGCATTTAGATTTTTTTTTACACGAGATTGTTTCCGGTGCGCAAGCTCATAAACTACGACGGAAGTTGCTTGGGGTGTTGTGTTTTGTAGCAGGTGCCCCCACGTAGCCGTGGCTGGCCTCGAACTCCCACGCGTCCTCCGGCCTCTGCCTGCCCGGCGCAGGGGCGAGGGCGTGTGCACGGCGCTCCGCCGAGTGGGAGCGTGGGAGCCGCGGGTCTGCGCGCGCAGCCGCCCCCACCCAGCCGAAGGCCCGCTCTCCGCCCCGGCCGCACTCACCATGGCCGCCCGGCTCGCACCCCGGCCGCGCAGCGCCGCCAACCCCCGGAGGGCGCCGCGCGCTCCCGCCGCCACCGCCGCCGCCATGGCCCCGGGCTGCCCGGCGCGCTGCCTGACGCGGCCCAGGCTCCGAAGGCCCCCCGGAGCGGGATGGCCGCCGCGCCCGCGGGTGCTCGGTGGTTTTGGAAACTGAGCTTGCTCCGGCATCGACTGTCCTGCTTGCACAGGACACCATCCCTGAGAGACCCGAGACCGGCGAGGACCGGTGCAGACAAATTGCCTCCCATGTGTTGTTCTTTTATATGCCATATGTGTGTGTATTAATCTTTATTATTCTTTTGCCATTTTTTTTCTTCAGATGTAATTGACAATAAAATTTGCCCTTTAAAATGGTGTGGGGCCAGGGTTTTAACATTGTGGTGAGGGTTTTTGTTTTTGGGGTTTTTTTTGTTGTTGTTGTTTTTGGTTTTTCGAAACAGGGTTTCTCTGTGTAGCTTTGGTGTCTGTCCTGGATCTCACTCTGTAGACCAAGCTGGCCTCGAACTCACAGAGATCCGCCTGCCTCTGCGTCCCGAGTGCTAGGATTAAAGGTGTGTACCACCACCACCGCCCGGCTGTGATGAGTTTTGATTAAAATGTTGCTGCGGCTTTTAGTTCAGCTTTAATCTTTTTTGTTTGGTTTGGTTTTGGTTTTAGTTGAGATAGGGTTTCTGTATAGACCCAACTGTCCTGGAACTCACGCTGTAGACCCGGTTAGCCGTGAACTCAGAGATCTGCGTCCTCTGTCTCCTGAGTGCTGAGATTAAAGACATGTGCCACCACCGCCTGGCCATCCTTTTGATCTTTTTACTAAGTAACTTTATTGTATTCCTTTCTTGTAACAGTTCCACATAGCCCAAGTACAAAGTTGCAGAGGCTGGCCTTGAACACCTGCCTCCACCTTCCAGGAGCTGGGGATTATGGATGTGCGCCACCAAACCTGGCTCCATTATTTTTTCTAAATTAGCACATTATCAGTTTGCCAGGCATGGTGGCACACACCTTCAATCCCAGAACTCTGGAGGTGGAGAGAGATGGATCGCTGGAAATTAGAGGCCACACTGGGCTACAGAGTTGTAGGCCAGCCAGAGTTACTACATAGTAAGACCCCTTCTCAAAAATGCATATTTTCTTATTTTTATCAGTTTTACAGAGAATTTGGCAAAAAGATATATTACTAAAGAGTTCATTTAAGACTGATTGCACAATTGTTAGCAGTCTTATATCCCAAATGGACTTAGAAAAAAATAAAGCCTCAAAATAGCCTAAAATTTAGACTTCAGTCTTGACCCTGTTTTTGCCTGATTGACAAGATGTAACAATCTGGAAAAGAAAAACTCTTTAGTCTGAGGGCGCTGGTCAGGTGGCACTGACTTAAAAGTACTCTGAGGGCCCTGGTCCAGCAGAACTGACTTGAAGTAACTTGGGTGACAGTGTGGGTTTCTTTAGGTTCATGTCTAAAGATGAGATGCCAGGGATAGAATTAAAAGTCTTATTTCTGGGCAGTGGTGGTGCACGCCTTTAATCCCAGCACTCAGGAGGCAGAGGCAGGCGGATCTCTGTGAGTTCGAGGCCAGCCTGGGCTATACAGAGTGAGATCCAGGACAGGCTCCAAAGCTACACAGAGAAACCCTGTCTTGAAAAGAAGAAGAGAAGGAGGAAGGGAGGGAGGAAGGAGGAACAAGGAACAAAAACAGGAGGAGGAGGAGAAACAAAACTAAAAGTCTTGTTTCTAGTATTTTCACCGAGTGTTTATGATCGTGGAAAATATTCTTGAAGGTTGCATATTAAGGTGAGGGTCCCTCCAGGGCCTGTGGTATCACGTGCTCTGGAATCAGCATTCCGGAGCACAGGCAGGAGGGTTTGACGTTTGACACCAGCCTGTGTACTCTGGAAGAGGAAGAAGAGCTGAGAACTGAAAAGGATGTGGAAGGTGTGTTAGCGCAGAAGTGCTGCATTCTTTCCCTCCTTAACCGCCGTCTGACACCAGGGCAACGCACACCTCCTTCCAAAGCCGCAGGAGAAGGGTGTTAGGGCCTAGGGAGTGACATCATCATCCACCAGAGGCTCGTGAGTGTTGAGTTCACCCAAGAAGTTCCCAGATGTGCCATGAAGCTGACCTAAGTTTGGTCCCCAGGTCCCACTGGTGAAAGACAGCTGTCTTCACAAGTTGTCCTCTGAGCTGCGTGCACACACACACACACACACCACACACACATACACTACACACACTCACACCACACACACACACCACACACACATACACACACACACACTCACACCACACACACATACACACACACACCACACACACACACCACACACACACACCACACACACACACACATACACACCACACACACACACATACACATACACACCACACACACACACACACACACACACACACACACACACACCACACACACTTTCAATTGTTTTTAAAAAAAAAGACTCTCAGGTCTGAAGAGATGGCCAGAGGTTAGGAGCACTTTGCTGCTCTTACAGACAACCTGGGTTCGATTCCCAGCACTCATATGGCAGCTCACAACTGTCTGTAACTCCAGTTCCAGGAGACCTGATACCCTCTTCTAGCCTCCGGAAGACCAGGCGTACACATGATGCATATACACACAAGTAAGACACCCATAAAGTTCAAAAACTTCATTATTTTAAAAAGCACCTAGATTAATGAGATTTAAGCCCCTTTGCAAAGATTTACCAGGTGCTTCTCTGTGATGGACACCATGCTTGGCTTGTGCCGATGAGATCAGGCTGAGCTGCTCCCTCATGCCACCCCTCACCCTCAGTTTTCTGACTAATGTCTAGTCCTCCTCTCCAGGCAGCACCCTTGTTCTGAATTCCCTCCAGGGGAACCCATGTAGGTAGTTTTAGTCAAGTGTAAGAAGCAAAGCCATTGGTCTGCTAGGAATCCTCATCACCCTCTCTCACTCCCTGGACTTTAGAATAGAGCCTCACCGGGTAGTAAAAAGCATTCTTAAAAAATCCTATTGTGGTGCCTTGAATAACAATGGCCTCCATGGGCTCACAGATTGGAATGCTTGGTCACCAGGGAGGGCACTATTAGGACGTGGGGCCTTGTCGGAATGGGTGTGGCCTTGGTGGAGGAAGTGTGTCACTGTGGGATATTTGTACACTGTATGAAAATGTATTGCTGTAATTGGTGAGCTAAAGCTGAACGGCCAATAACTAGGCAGGAAAAGGTTAGGTGAGACTTCCAGGGACAGAGGACTCAAGAAGAAAGGCAGAGTCACCAGTCAGACAGGGAGAGGAGACAGGAAGTGTAAGATGAAGAGAGGTGACCCACATGGCAGAACACATATGAAAAAACATGGGTTAATCTAGTTATAAGAGCTAGTTGAGACAAGCCTAAGCTACAGGCCAAGCCTGTACAATTAATAAGAAGTCTGCGTGTTGGCAGCCCAAAGGAAAGTCTACAGAAGTATGTCACTGAGGGTGTGCTTTGGGGCTTCAAATGGAGCCGCCTCTTCTCCATGTCCGCTTGTGTGCTGACATGCTTCCCGCCATGACAATAATGGGCTAAACCTTTGAACTTAAGCCAACCCCAACTAAATGCTTTCGTTTATAAGAATTGCCATGGTCATGGCAATAGAACACTGACTACAACACCTCTCTCTGGGGCTGGAGAGATAGCAGTTAAGAACATTCATTGAGCTGGGCCGGTGGTGGCGCATGCCTTTAATCCCAGCAGAGCCAGGAGGATCTCTGTGAGTTCGAGGCTAGCCTGGTCTACAGAGAGAGTTCCAGGACAGGCACCAAAACTACACAGAAAAACCCTGTCTCAAACCCCCCTACTGCCCAAAAAAAAAGAAAGAACATTCACTGGCTGCTCTTCTAGAGGCACTGGGCTCAAAAACAAAACAAAACAAAAAAAAAGACTTTATATAAAAAAAAGGAATATATATACATATATTTCTTTTTGTTTGTTTGGGTTTTTTGGTTGGTTGGTTGGATGGGTTTTTTTGTTTTTGTTTTTGAGACAGGGTTTCTCTGTGTAGCCCTGGCCATCTTGTAACTAGCACTGTAGACCAGGCTGGCCTTGAACTCACAGAGATCAGCCTGCCTCTGCTTCCCAAATGCTGGGATTAAAGGCATATGCTAACACTGCCTGGCCTAAAATCTCACTTTTGAAAGAATAATTCTCACTCCAGAAGCTACTCCAAAGGAAATGAGAATGCTATGATAATATTCAGATAAATAGACAAGTATGTTAAATTTACTTACAAACCTATTCTGTGCCTAAGGTAAAGAAAACTACTGGGATGGGGAGGATGGCTCAGCAGGAAGAAGCGCTTGCCACCAAAGCTCGACCACCTGAATCCAGTCCCTGGGAACCCAGTCCCTGGGAACCACGCTGTGGACGGTGAGAACTGACTTCTACAAGCTGTCCTCCGACCTCCTCATATCAGTCGTGACACATGTGCCTGCACACATACACACTAAATCAAAAGGACTTAAACTATTAGCAACAGTAAAATACTAATCATCTGATAAGCAAAATAAATAAAGGTGTTAGGCCAGATGTGTGTGGTAGCACATACCTGTAGCACTGAGAAGCACTCGGGGCTGAGGCAGCTGGTGAGTTTGAGGCCAGCTTAGCTTACACAGAAGGTCTCAAAAAATAACAAAGATTAAAGGTGCTTGTGGTTTGAATGAGGGACGTCCCCCACTGGCTAGGGTATTTAAACACCTGCTCCCCAGTTGGGAGAGCCTTGCTGGAGGAAGTGCCAGTGGAGACAGGTTTTGAGAGTTTGCAGCCTTGCTCACATCCAGTTCACTCTCTCTGCTTCCTGTTTGCGGCTAAAACAGCCATCTCTTAACTCCCTATTCTGTGCTTTTCCCAACATTCCTCACTCTATCTGGAACCATAAACTAAAATAAACTTTCTTCCATATCTCACTTTTGGTTGTTTTATCACGACAAAAAGTACCTGAAACGATGCTGCATTCTATTATCACTACAGCACACTGGAGAAAGGCCAGAGGTAAACACATTCGAAGGTCACCCGGGCTGTGCCATAGAATACGGCAGAACCATTCCTCTAGGCTTGGAGCCAAGTGTGGTGGCACACACCTGGAATCTCATAGTCAGAGCCAGAGGCAGGCGGAGCCAGAGTCCAAGGCCAGCCTGAGCTACATCTCAAGATTCCAAAGAACAAAATCCTACAACAAAGGTCCGAAAGCTATGCAGCCAATAGTGAGTTATTCCAAGCTTCAGGTTACATTTGAAATGAAGACATTTGATAGCAGTAATCTCAGAGTTATCCATATAACTGAGTCAGTATGGCAGAGAATTTTAAACAGTAGCTGGTATTCACATAGTAATGGTTCAGATGTTACTGTGAGAGAGGAAGTAGACTTACTGGGATCACTAAGGTTTTTAGTTTGTTTGTTTTTCTCTCTCAGATTTGTAATCATAGGCCAAGGCTCTCAACTGACTGTCTTTATAAGCTGGACAAGTTAGGTAACCATTCTCAGCCTCAGTTTGCTCATCTGTAAACAGACATAATGGTATCGGAGTCATAGTCCTTCTCCAGTGGACACCCAGCAGGGCTGTTCGTGACATTACATACACCATAAAGTTGTAAGCTCTCGATATGACGCTCTATTTCTATAGAAAGAGGAGTGTTTTATACATACTGAGCTAATGTCTGACACTGGAAGCAATTGGTACAAAAGCAATTTATTAAGGCATGGTGCACACGCCTTTAAAAGTAATTTATTAAGGCATGGTGCACATGCCTTTAATTCTAGCACTTCGGAGGCAGAGGCAGGAGGATCTCCATGAGTTCCAGCCCAGCTTTGCCTACATAGCAAGCTCCAGGCCAGCCAAGGCTGCATGAGACACTGTCTCAGAAAACACAAAGTACAGAGGCAGGTGGATCTCTGAGTTTGAGGCCAGCCTGATCTACAGAGCAAGTTCCAGGACAGCCAGGGCTACACAGAGAAACCCTGTCTCTAAGAACCAATAACAGTAACAATAATAATGATAATAAAAAGGTTTGTATAAATTATATGTGTTAATATTCTGACCCGCCCCTTGGGGCAGCCCTGCGTCCTGATGTAAATGCCTGATTTAAGGAAAAATCCCTCCCTTCTCTCTCTTCCACTCTCTCTCTCCATTCCCACGAGGTATGTACCCTTGACTCCCCCCTTCTTTCTGTCTTTCCCTCTTTCTCTTCATCTCTCTATTATAATAAACTCATTTCCACGCGGATGCAGCGCCTGGATTGTGAATGAAGTGCCACTGCCCACCACTGGCCGGCCGCCACTACATCTGCCCAGCAGGTTTTCCCTCACGCGTGGGACTCCCTTGTCTGGCCAGCTGGGGGTCCCCCATGAGCAATATCATAACAATGTGTTGTCTCTATAAAAATTTTTATCTTTTGTAAGTGTATGAGGGGTGCATGCTATGGTGTACAGGAGGAGCTCAGGTCTCTCCTCCTACCATGTGGAACAGGTGTTCAGCTCAGGTCTTCCTCACATTTGGTGGCAAGCATCTCTATGTGCTAAGCCATCTCAGAAGCTGCGCTGTCTCTGTTCTAAATGCATCCTAAACTAGACTAGACTCAGCCTTCAGGCAAGAAGTGTTATACTTCCTTTGGATCTCAACCCAGCTCAGTGTTCAGAGATTTATTTGTTTGTTTAGGTTTTTCAATCGAGTTTCTCTGTAGCCCTGGCCACCATGGAACTCACTGTGTAGACCAGGCTGGCCTTGAAATCAGAGATCCCCCTGCCTCTGACTCCTAAGTGCTGGGATCAAAGGCGTGCACAACTACCCCCCGGCTCAGTATTCAGAATTTTAAGGCTCAAATAATGCACACTGGTTATATAACTGACTAAGGCTTATGCTCCAGCACAAAGTTAACATGTTTAAATTAGAATGTTTGGGGTTTTTTTTCCTAAAATCTGCCATTTAGAAACAAGTGAAACCTCCTTGAATTCTTTCAGAGAACGCAGAGCTCACAAAACAAGGGGCACGTGACTCTTTATTTTTCATCAGGTGCTACTTCTAGGCCCACAGCCACCCTAGTTACTCCTCTCCCAAAACACTTTCCTGCTTAGGGAAACCAGAAGAGAAATTCATTGTGTTCAAGTATTGAAAACAGGAACAGTCAATTCTAGTGAATACTTTTTCATCTTCAAATTGTCACAGTAAAAACACATTTAAATGTCATCTTTTTAGACTTTCAGTAGTTCAACAAGAACATGATTCTTGACTCTGACTTCCGCTGCAAGTCAGCGCTTCAGGGGAGGAAATGCCCATGACTGTAAGTCCAGTGGATGCCTCCTCTCTCTTGAGTTGTGTCTCTACTCCACATGCTCCTGCTCTTGTCCTGGAATCAGCCACCGAATGCTCTCGGTCCGGATGGTAGCATACATAATAAAACTAATTAAAAAGAATAAGGAAAATACAAGCAGCCAATCCACTGTCTTTACCAATGTGCTGGGGAGAGGGCCCATTCGGTCAGCCTGAGTCACCACCACGTTTTTCTTGGCTTCTATACCTGAAAGACAAATCAATTGTTTCAAATTAGAGAGAAAACATATCCAAGGCTTGTCTGAAGTATAAGCGTGACATGCAAACTGACAAGGGACCCTGAAATAAATACCGCACAAGCGTATCTTGGAAGGGTTTCACCTGCAGTCAGAGTCATGTGTCCCTTGCCTTTCTTCCCAGGACATCAAAGGACCAGGAATCCCTCCAGCAGTTCAAAGCTAAAGCTCCGGAATTTCTGCAACTCCTCAGAGCTTTTCTAGTCAATGTCCTGTTACAGTGCCTTTTGTTCTCTTAAGACTAAAGCTCAACGAGTCAGACCACTCGCAAATGTTTCCACAGGTTGGTTTAAGTTAAATCCAAGATGCCTTTAAATGAGTTATTGAAAGAACTGTTCCGACAATTACCCGCACTGGGTCAGTGATCACTACAGACGCTGGGCACCTGGACTTCATCTACAACCACCAAACACAACGCCTTTCTCTCCCCACACCAGTCAGGGGTCCGGCTCAGGTCCAGATTCCCAGTGACCTTGCCGTACTCTCGCCTCTGAGCTAACAAGGATCTCTGCTCTCTTAGAAGGAAACTGAAGCCAGGCGGTGGTGGCACACGCCTTTAATCCCAGCATTCGGGAGGCAGAGGCAGGCAGATCTCTGTGAGTTCCAGGCCAGCCTGGTCTACAGAGTGAGTTCCAGGACAGCCAGGGCAACACAGAGAAACCCTGTCTTAAAAAAAGACTTCCTCCTCAGGGTGTTCTTTCTACATACCTGTCTGATTGAAAATGAAGATCTTCAGTGTTTCCAGAGTTCGGTCTGTATGATTAAACCTTGCCATTGGTTTAGCTCCTTGGAATAATAAAATGTTGGGGACAGCTACAGTGCCAAATCTGGTAGAAAGGCTGCAAGAGAAGGAGGCAGTTAAGTTAGAAAGCCCAAAAACACGCTTTCTCACATGACTACTCTGTATCCAACTTTTGACTTTTGGCCTGTTCCTCGCCACTTCCTTATGGGTCAGGGGTAGGGCGCTCCTACACTGCCATCCAATGCAATTGCTATTAGCCCATGGTTCTAGCCATGACCCAATGATTCCACTATTTAAATCCAGATGTCAAAACAACTCAGACCAGAAAATTCTAATTCATGGATAAAACATAGTGTCAATTTTGACAGAAAAAAAAATTCAAACTTTAGAATGGCCATCCCTCCCTCAAAAAAGATCAGCATACAGTAAGCAATTCTTTGGCAAACTGGTGCAAAGGAATCCATGACTCAAGCGGCACACCAGTCTGCAGGATTGCTTCGCCCTCACACGGAGCAGTCCAGCCTCTGGCAGTGGTCTGACGACAGAACCAGCTATAACCTTTGGGGAAATTATTGAACCCCACTAAGCCTCATCTTCTCCTGTCACTGAACGATCACTGTTGGGTGAGCAATGTCAGGTTTGTCATTCAGACACTGGCATATGAATCAAACACATTCTGGGCCCCGTAATGAAGATAAGTGTCTTCCATAAACGGGCAGACTCCAACAGCCTCTGGGAAGGGAGCACAGGGAAGCAGCCAGACCTAAGTCCCGGAGTCTAGTGTACGCTTTCGGGCCTGATCACCATTGCTAGCCCTAGGCCAGGCCCTGTCGACAGTTTCCTGGAGCAGACAGAAGCTAAGGCTGAAGAGATGACAGTGGATAAGAGCACACACTGCTCTCCTAGAGGACCCGGGTGGGGAGGACCCGGGTGGGGCAGCTCACAACTGCCTGCAACTTCAGCCCCAGGGAGCTGACACTCTCTTCTGCCTCCACACACATGCAGACACACTCACATACCATATGTGACGGCTAATCTTGGTTGTCAACTTGACCACATCTGGAATCAACTAAAACTCAAGTAGCTGGGCACATCTGTGAGGGATTTCCCTGATTGGATTATTTGAAGTAAGAAGATCCACCCTAAATATGTATAATTTGAGTTAAGAAGACCCACCCTAAATCTGGGCATCACCTTCTGGTGGCAGCCTACATAAAAGGACATGGAAGAAAGAGGCTTTTGCTTTTTGCCTGCTTGCCCTCACTCTAGCTGGCAAGTTCATCCATCCTGCTGTGGAGGCATCCATTCCTTCACTGATATTAGAACCTACTTCTTTGGAATTCCAACATAGACTGAAGGCCAGCTAAGATATCCAGCCTTGTGCATTGAACAACTATTAGATTCTTAGAAGACAGCCATTGTTGGACTAGCTGGACCACAGCCTGTAAGTCACTCTAATAAATCCCTGTTTTATATATGTAGATGCATCCTGTCAGTTCTGTTCCTCTAGAGGACCCTAACACACTATAAATTAAAAAGCAAAATAGATCTTTAAAAAAGTGATAATTGCTAATTTGAGGAACAATTTATTTCTTCATAAACAGTAAAAACACATATATACTAAATCAATCAATCAATCAGTCAATGTAAGAAAATAAAGGAGAAGCCAGGCACAGTGACGAACAAGCGACAGTTGTAACCTCCCACTGCTGCGCCCAAGAGAAAAGCGATTAAAAGCCCTGTGAACAGCAGTAAAGAAATAAAAACAACGATAATGTAACTGTAAAGGGATACATTTACTTATTAATATATTAAGTGTATAATTATTATAATATATTGATGCATAATTTGTAATATGCATGCAAGAGTAAATATAAGTGTGGTGGCTCACACCTGTGACCTCAGCACTTGGGAGGCTGAGGCAGGAGGATTGCTGAGAATTCAGGGCCAGTCTGGGGTACAGAGTGAGCCTCTGTCTCAAAAAAGAAAAGAAAAAAAGTAAATGTAAATAGGTATAAAGAAAGAAAAAACAGGAAAAGAAAAAGAGAAGAAAATAAAGGGGCTGGAGAGATGGCTCGGTGATCAAGTGTGCACACTGTTGTTGAAGAGAACCAGAGTTTGGTTCCCCGCACCCACGTCCAGTGCTCACCACCTCCAGTGCTCACCACCTCCAGTGCTCACCACCTCCAGTGCTCACCACCTCCAGTGCTCACCACCTCCAGTGCTCACCACATCCAGTGCTCACCACCTCCTGTAACTCTCTCTCTCTGGGGATCTGAAACCCTTTCCTAGCTTCTTTAGGTACCCATATACATGGGCACATGCACAAAGACAAATAATTTTTTTAATATAAAAAGGGGGGGTGCTGGAGAGATGGCTCAGAGGTTAAGAGCACCGACTGCTCCTCCAGAAGTCTTGAGTTCAATTCCCAGCACCCACATGGTGGCTCACAACCATCTGCAATGAGATCTGGCACCCTCTTTCATATACATAATAAATAAATAAATCTTTAAAAAAGAAAAAAGGGGGTCACAGAAATGGCTCTGTGGTCAAGAGCACAGGTTGCTCTTTCAGAGAACCTGAGCTTGATTCTCTGCACCCATATAGTGGCTCACATAACTCCAGTTCCTGCGTATCCAGCAGCCTCTTCCGGCCTCCATGGGCACGTAGTACACAGCCATATATGTAATTAAAAATAAATAAATAAAAGCATTTTTAAAAGAGGACAGTTTAAAAACAAAAAACAAAACAACAAAAAAGACTAGACACAGCACAGCAGAGTGCTGGAAACGACACCAAAGGCCACTGTCACAGAGACACCCGACCGTCACACCACTTGTGCTACTATTTAGTCTGGTCAAGACTAAACAAGGTCCTCCAGCAATGTCCCTGCCAGCAAATGCCATACCTGCCACTCTTACACACACACACACACACACACACACACACCCCATAACAGGACTATTTCATTAGGGCGTGTAGAAACCGGCACCGCCAGCGCTCAGAGGAACCCGAGAACCAGCAGCGCTCACGCTCACTTTTCTCTTCCACCCTTCCCAAAGCCCTGTTGCCCTTCCCTACTTGTAGCTTTTTGTTGTTGCTGTTTGGGTTTTGTTTCCAGACAGGGTTTCTCTGTGCATCCTTGACTGTCCTGGATCTCGCTCTGTAGACCAGGCTGGCCTCGAACTCACCGAGATCCGCCTGCCTCTGCGTCCCGAGTGCTGGGATTAAAGGCGTGCGCCACCACTGCCCAGCTCCCTACTTGTAACTTAACCAACAAGGGCCTCATGTGACTACAGCCATCAGCTGAAAGGACAAGCCACAAGCCCACCAAAGATACCTGCTGTGCTGAGACGCATCCAGTGCCAAAAAGCCAAGAGTTGGGAATGCCCGAGGCAGAGAGTTAAAATGGGGGGCCAGGCTGGCAGAAAACCGGCACCACGGAGTGTAGAAGAGGACCAGTGTACAGTCACTACCATTTGGGTTTAGAAAATCCATAAGGTCCTGTAGAGAAAGAGAACAGTTAGAAGTGAGCATTAAATGTACATGTGCGGCCTAGACAAGGAAGGAGGAAGGAACTCGTTAGGTTAAAGGAAAGCGTGGTCTCCATAGCAAGTTCCAGGGCAGTCAGGGATACATGGAGACCCTGTCTCAAACACAAAGCAAAGCAAAACAAAGTACATCTATATGCTTATGAAAGGATACCCAAGAAGGACGCCTCGCTGGGTGGAGAGGACGCCCTTGACCACTGTCAGGACTTGGAACCAGAGAACACAGGAATTAGCAGAAGAGCACTATGAATGCCAAGGTACAGTCATCGCAGTGCTTTCTTAACTAGTCAACTCAGTACTAAGTACTCACAGCATATACAGAACATGGCCCAGGCCCAGGCCACAGAATTGTACATCACAAACGCTATGGTGTGGATCTTTTAAGATTTATTTTGCTACGTGGTAGTGGTGCACACCTTTAATCCCAGCACTTGGAAGGCAGAGGCAGATGGATCTCTGTGAGTTTGAGGCCAGCCTGGTCTACAGAATGAGTTCCAGGACAGCCAGAGCTACACAGAGAAATCCTCTCTTCAAAAACAAAACAAAAAATGATTTCTTTTTATTCGTGTGTTTGTGAGTGTGTGCAATATATGTATATGTGCACACAGATGCCCATGGAAGCCAGAAGAACGCATCAGATCTCCTGGAGCTGGAATTATAGGCAGTGTGAGATGTCCATCATGGGTGTTGGGAACTGAACTTGGGTCCTCTGGAAAAGCCGCAGGCATTCTTGTTGGAGGATTACTCCTCAGTCTGTGGAGTATTGGAAAACAGCTCCAACATCAGAAGGTAAGCTCTAGTGGGAGGTCATAGGTCACTGGAGCATGCCTTTGATACTGTTCTGAGGCTCTGCTGCTTGTCTGTGTGCCTGGTGCTTGTGGTAAACAGAAGTGGGCATCAGACCCTCTGGAACCAGAGTTACGGATGGTTGTGAGCTGCCATGTGGGTGCGGGGAATTGAACCCAGGTCCTCTGAGCCATCTTTCTTGCCCCTGGAGCATGCCCTTGAAGGGGATTGTTGGACCTTGATCTCTTTTGTTCTGTTTCAGTCACAGGGTCTCATTGTGTAGCTCTGGCTAACTTGGAACTCACTCTACAGACCAGGCTGACTTCAAACTCTGAGAGATCCACCTGCCTCTTCCTCCCCAGTGCTGGGATTAAAGGTGTGCGCCACCACGCACCTCGATCTCGTCATTCTCTTTTTACTTCCCCATCCCCAGGAGGTGAGGTATTTTTCCAACACGTGCTCCCACCATGGTATGCTGCCTCACCACAGGCACAAAAACAATGGAGCCAAGTGATGGCTCCAAAACTGTGAGCCAAGAGAAGCTTCCTCTCTTGAAGTTGATTACCTCAGGTAGTTGTTTCAGTAGGAGAAAGATAACACATCGGACAGTTCCCAGCCGTCATCCTGGCAGAGCTAAGCTTGCTGTGTACGGCCAAAGGTCAGTGCCATTCAAGGGAGCACTGTGTCCACCACAGCTGTTGAAGCTATAACCCAGCCTGCTTGGTCATATGTGGGACAGAGCAAAACAGTCCTGCATGGCCTGAGGACAGTGATTAGGAGAGACTCTGGAGGGAATGTGAGCCAGGCTGACCCCAGCCCATAGAGAAGCTTCATGAATTAAATATACTATGCCCTCTATGACACTGAGCCACCATGGCTCCCAGAGCTAACATTTGTTTCTCTCATGTAAGCAGGCTGATTGCAGCCTGCTCTTCTGGCTTCTTAACCATCTACAGAAACTGTCAGCCATCATTCCAGAATACCCTTGGGGAATCATCATTTATCTAAGTATCTGGAAACGTGGCTGGGTTGGGACAATGGTCTCACTCACTGCAGAACAAACACTGGACTCACATTCTTTTTTTTTTTTTTTTTTTTTTTTTGGTTTTTTGAGACAGGGTTTCTCTGTGTAGCTTTGCGCCTTTCCTGGAGCTCACTTGGTAGCCCAGGCTGGCCTCGAACTCACAGAGATCCGCCTGGCTCTGCCTCCCGAGTGCTGGGATTAAAGGCGTGCGCCACCAACGCCCGGCTTAGACTCACATTCTTTAGAGGAAGAGAACTTCGTCACTGTAACACATGTTCCAGCATAGATACG
This sequence comes from Peromyscus leucopus, assembly GCF_004664715.2. Lineage (NCBI taxonomy): Eukaryota > Metazoa > Chordata > Mammalia > Rodentia > Cricetidae > Peromyscus > Peromyscus leucopus. The sequence continues at coordinate 8,345,806 of NC_051067.1, forward strand.
CAACTGTAGTTTTGGTCATTCGGATTTTCTTTTCTTATAAAAAGATTTATTTTTATCATTTTTTAATCATGTGTGTGTATCTGAGTGTGGGTATGCGCACCTGAGCACAGGCACTCAAGGAGGCCAGAAGAGGGCATTGGATCCCCTGGAGCTGGAGTTACACGTGACTGTGAGCAATCCAATGTGGGTGCTGGCAGGTGAACTTGAATGCTCTGGAAGAGCAGAATGCTCTCTCTTCACTGCTGAGTCATCCCTCTAGTCCCTCATTCAGACTTTTGAAGAACATTTATTTTTTGGTGGTATTGGGGATTGAACCCAGGGCCTTATACATGCTAGGCAAGTGTCTATCACTCAGCTAGTCTCAGCTCTAGAAAGAGAAAAATGTGATTGTGATCCCAAGCACCTATCTGTCCAGTAGGATGCTTTTGAGACTTAGTGGTAAATTATCACAAGAAGGACTAGCTTCTGGTCACCTGTAAAACATCTTTTCAGGACTGGAGAGATGGCTAGCAGTTAAGAGGACTGTTCTTCCAGAGGACCCAGGTTTGGTTCCCAGCACCAACATTGCAGCTCACAACTGTCTGTAACTCCAGTCCAGGGGATCCAACACCCTCACACAGAGTATATACAGGCAGAATACCAGTGCATATTTAATTAATTAATTAATTTTAAAAAATCTGTCCTTTTTAAGACAGCAGGCTGGAACACAGCACAACTGAGAGAGTGTTTACATGGACAAAGCCCTGGGTTCGATCCCCAGCACCACATAAAATTAAGTGTCATAGATCAGGCCTGTGACCCCAGCACTCCAGAGGTGGAGGCAGGAGAATCAAAGTCTAAGGTCATACATAGGTCATCCTTTGCTATAGCAAATCCAAGGCCATCCTGGGATACTTGTCAAAATACCTGTCTTTTCTGAGACCTGTCAAAAAGAGCAGCAGCTAGCTGCACGCAGAACTCAGCGCTCCCAGAACTGGGGTTACAGGTCTGCACCACCAATCAACCCAGTGTCGAATAACAGACTGCGGTAATATTCTTCTTTTTCCTCTGCACACCGCTGAGAGCTAGTCACTCCCACTGCAGCGTCATTCAACACCGTCCGCATGCGCAGTGGACAGAGACAAGGCCGAGGGTGGCGGCACCCTCTGGTGGCACCCACCTAAGCCCAGGCGGAGAGCAGCTAGGCTATGTCCATCTGAAAGTTAATGAGTACTGGAGTGTTCAATCATAAGGTGAGTCTGGAGAGACGAAGGAGTGACACAGAGACAGACAGAAAGACAGACAGACAGACGTTATTAACGCAGGCTTCCTACCTGGGACATGTTCAAAATCTTCAAGGTGAAATTTTCTAGCCCAGTCACATTCCTCTCCTCACAGTTCACTTTGGGGGACTTGAGGCTGTCGGTGCTGTTGGCATCCTCGGTGGCTACCGGCTCAGCCTCCGCCGCTCCAGGCTCAGGGTAGTACTCCTCCTCCCGCTCCGAGAAGCCGCCCGCACCGTGCAGTGCGAAGAGGCTCTCCTGGCCACAGCGTGGGTCCTCCTCTCCCAGGGCACTGCAGGTGCCATCTCTGACCTCAGCGCTCCGTTGGTCCTCAGCTGCACCCGGAATCACCGACAGCACCACCACGGGATCTCCTCGAGGACCCGGACCCGGCGAGGCCTCAGCAGGCTCTGCCACCCTCGCCTGGTCCCGACGGCCCTGCACAGCCTCCTCTTTGTGCAGGTACAGGGCCCCGCCCTGGAGAGCTGGGCCAGGCTGCTCTTCCCGCCACGCACGGCCACTCTCCTCTGCAACTGAAGCAGGGCAGCATACTGTCATATCTGATTCGGAAGCAAATGAACTCCAAAGACTTACAATTATCTTCCAAAATACCCTGGTGGAGAAGTTTCCATTTTCCTATCAGAGAGACACTCACTTTCTCCACTTATCAAGACCATAGTCAGGGATGCTGCATTGATAGATGCCAAGTAAGAAGATAACCACAGAACATACTAGAAACCTGCAATTTGCCACATGACGTACAATTAAAAAATAAACAAACAAATAAAAAACCTTCAGTGAAGACCACCAGTTAGGAAAAGATAACAGAGACACTAAGAAAATAATGGATGCTGGCCCACATCTCTCAACCCAGTATGTGGTAGGCAGAGGCAAGCAGATCTCTGTGAGTTCCAGGCCAGCCAGGGCTACACAGTGATACCCTGTCAAAAGAGGGGAGGAGGAATTTCTTCTTTAACCTGACAGAATGACTGCAGCTTGAGCCATGCATAAAATGACAATTGTATCACTAGTTTCAAGTAAATTGCTTGGGAAATAAGATTAAGATGGAGGGCACTGGGCCCATCCTTCCAGGAAGCACCACCCAGAGTCTGCCCCTTGCCACCATTCAGCCTTTCTCAGGAGGCTCTCTGATGCAAGAAAGAAAGCCTACAGAGGAGAAGCCAAAACAGGCTGGGGCTGAGGGGGCAGCAAACTTGAACTTCTTAAAGGCAAGCCTTAGCATGCTTTGGTAACAAATGAGAAGATGCCACCAATGTGCGGGGAATATACAGGATGCTGTGAGGAGCAATGAGAAAAGATGCACTGGGTCCTAGCACATGAAAGCCAGGGATGGTAGCTGGGGGTACTTACAGTTCAGAGAGATGTAGAAGTACCACAACCGAGTTCGAGTCCCCGGTAAACACAAGCAGAATCCATCCACTTTCCCCGACTCCGCTAACCCTGCTCTGACCCAGCTACAGCCACCTCCCACTGTACAACTGCTGTGCTGACCCATCTCCCAGATCTCCTCAGCGCATAACGCTGCTCCTCACTGCAGCCCAAGTGGAACTAGAAGTTGGCCAAACCTCTTCTTGCTTCTCTCCAATAGAAAACATTTTCAGTGATTTTCCCTGCCCTGTGTGATTTATACTCTATACTGCCCGGTTTCTGGTCACTCTCACTGTCCCCGACTGGCCTTGGACCATTCCTGATGGTTTCTCAGCTAAGAAAGTCCTCTACCGCGCCTCTTCACCTACAGGTGGATCCAATATCCTTCAGATGGCGGCACTAAACTTCTCTTCTACAAGGGCATCTATCCTAAACTTTAGACTAGGGTAAGCAGTCCCTAGATGGCACCCAATAATGTCCTGGGGCTTTCCATGATGTATTTTCCACCCTTATAATTCACTTAATAATTTGTATTCATTTGATGTCTGCCTTGCCCTCCAGATAGAAAGGCAGGCTCTCTACTTCGTCTAACCCTCCCTGCTGGCCAGTACCCAGTAGCACAATGCATGGGAAGACTCTGACAATGGGCCAGATGTGGTGAATCACACCTGCAATCAGTAATAGGGAATCTGAGGCAGGGGGATTTCTCTGACTTCAAACTAGGATGGGCTGCATCCTAGTTTGTGAGGCAGCTCTCAAACAAACAAGTAAAAAATAAATAAATAAATAAATAAATAACAATCTGCTATCTGACCGCCTAGTAAAGACTAGCATAGGATCCTGGATCTCAAGAGCAAGTGTTCACTCCCATTCCTAGGCACCTGGGCAGCACCCGGAGCCCCAGGTGCTAATCAATCGATCAGTAGTGTCTGCTGGGGGAAAAAGGCTTCATATTTTCAGCCACTCTGAGAAGGAACCAGCTGGGATGGTTCCTTTATCCTCTGCCTATATCCTAGCCACATGACCAATGCCCTACTCAGTTGGGACTATCCTCAGGGTCTGCATGAATGTATGAATATATATTTTGCAATGAGCTCACAATGACTACCAACCCTGGAAAATCTGAGAATGTAATGAGGGACTATCAATGTGTGCACTGAATGTAAAGAAACTAAAAGTAACATTGTTTTGTTTCTTTTCCTTTGTCAAAGGGTCTTGTATAGCAGAGGCTAGCTCCTGATCCTGCCTCCACCTATGCAGTATTGGGATCACAGGCCTGTGCTGCCACATCTAGCTTTTAAAGCAATAGTAAAGAACTCCAAGATCAGGGTGGCAGAGGGAAAGCCAGGTACCACTCCCATATCTCATGGCTGCTGCAGCAGAAACAGTGTAGAGCCTTAGGACAAATACACAGGCCAAAGAGAGCAGTTGTCCAGTGTTGCGGCTTTCTGGTGAGGAACGGAACAGTCCTGTAATAAGGCCTAGGAAAGTGAGCCAGGAGAACCAACACTCACCCATTTATCCCTTGTCCCAGTGCCTTCCAAAGTCAAGAGAGCCTATTATCCTATACACCTCTCTCACTTTTAAGGTCAGTGATTAAATGGAATAAAAATACAAAATTCTGGCTGTGAGATCTGGTAGACATGGCTTACACCTTGGCCCTGTAACACTGACATGCGGTTTTCTGGTTCTAAATCTCAGTTTCAGGTTAGACATACAGAAAGTGGGAACGATGAGGTCTGTAGTCCCGGCACTGGGCAAGCAGAAAGCTCACCAGTCTGGGGCCAGTCTGGGCTGTCTCAAAATAAAACAGCAACAACAACAAAAAAAAAAATGCTTGGTGATCACAACACTTGGGGGGCGGGGGGCTGGAGAGATGGCTCAGCGGTTAAGAGCACTGGCTGTTCTTCCAGAGGACCCACATGTTAGCTCACAACTGTCTGTAACTCCAGTTCCAGGGTCCCGACACCCTTATGTAGGCAAAACACATGCACAAAAGAAAAAAGAAAAGAAAAAAAAAGCCGGCTAGAGTTACAAGAAATCCTGTCTCAAAAACACCAAACAAAAAAAAACAAAAACAAAAAAAAAAACAAGCCGGGCGTTGGTGGCGCACGCCTTTAATCCCAGCACTCGGGAGGCAGAGCCAGGCGGATCTCTGTGAGTTCGAGGCCAGCCTGGGCTACCAAGTGAGCTCCAGGAAAGGCGCAAAGCTACACAGAGAAACCCTGTCTCGAAAAACAAAAAAAAAAAAAAAAAACACCAAACAATAACAATTGCTGTTACTATGAATCATCTTTCTCTGTGCTCAGCATTGCCTCCCCAGGGAAGGAAAAACCTTTTTCTGTTAAGAAATGGACTTTAATACGGGTGGATAAAAGAGCATGCAAGAACTCTGCTTTCCACTCCAGGTCCACAGAATGGATTCCCTTCCTCACTTAAGTGGGTCCCTATATGCCATCTTCAAAAAGTGGTCCAGCAAGATAGACTCCAGCATGGACTTTGAAGTCAGAGAGACTTCAGGCTCTGATATTTACCAGTTAAGTACGAATTGACAAATTGTTTCTCGCCTCTGAGCCACGGTATGTCCAGCATGCGAGACGACAGTATTAACAGAAGCTGTCTCCCGGCGCTGGTGGAAGAAGGACGTGATGATGTCGAGCATCACGCAGAGCTCTGGGATTCTCAGGCCATAATGAAAGTCAGGTATTTGTTACGAAGAGGCTGTTAATAAAGTGCTCATCACAAAAGGGTGGGCCTCGGCAAGCGCCTAACACTCCCTCGGGTCAGGCGGGCTGGGGGGCTGAGCAGGCTCGCCTCCTCCCCCGCCGCCCCGCAGCGCCCCGCGCCGCCCCGCACCGCCGGCCGGGGAGCAGCGCGTCGCCCCACGCAGCCGCCTTCGCCCTGCCGGCCGGGTCCGCACTCACCGTCCAGGCCGCGGGCCGGAAGGCCCAGCACCCACAGCAGTACTTGCCACCAGCAGAGGAGGTGCATGGCGCGTGACATGGAGCCGCGGCGACAGCCACCGCGGTGGAGGACAACCGGCGCACGGCAACGGGAGTCGCGCCCCCCACCCCAGCGAGGCTGGGGGAGGAGACCTGAGAGCGCAGGCGTGGCTGCGGGTCGCCATCTTGACTCCTGGCGGCCGCCGCAGACGCCATCTTGGAGTCGGGCGGTTAGCTTCTGGCCAGATGTGGACGACCTGTACTGGAAGCCGCTGTGGGAAACACCTACCAAAGGCTTGGGTATATTCGAGGTCAAAGCAGGGCTCCAGCAGATGTCGATAGTCCCCTCCCATGTCATCTCCTGGCTGCTTGCAGCACATACTGCACCTGCCAGCCCAGAAGCTTGTAGGTGCACAGTGGAGGAGGGCAGTTTGTCCGATCTATTACTTCACCATGCTACACTAGCTTGTGTTGCCAGACAGAGGATAAATGAAGTTAAGTGTGAATTTCATATAACTGCTAAGTTTCTACAATATACACTTCTTGTAACTGAACAGCCTATCGTTTACTACATCTGGCAAGTAAGGTTTAATTGATTAGTTGGTTTTAACGCTGGGGCTCGGAGGATAATACTAAGAGTATGACACTTTAGCATGCTGAGTACTTTGAACTAAAGGGCAGTGGAAGGCCTCTTTAGAAGCACCTTCAGAGCCAAGAGGCGTGGTGGTTCATGACTCAGCACTAGGAAACCTGTGAGGCAGGAGAATTACTGTGGATTCCAAGCCCTTCAAACCTACATGAATTCCAGACCATCCTAGTCTAAAGTGAGACCCTGTCTCAAAAAAATGAGAGAGGGAGGGGAGGGGAGAGAAAGGGAGGGAAGGGGATGGGAGAAGGAGGGAAAGATGGCTTTGTGGTGAGGAGCACATGTTGCTCTTGCAGAAGGCCAGGGGTTACAAGCCCAGGCCTTGGCACTCTGAGTCAAGAAGCAGTAATACTTAGCTTGGTGCCAGCTACTGTCACTCAAAGACCAAGGCAATAAGCCTCTGGCCTGAGGACTTAAGAGCTACAGGTCTCAGGTGTTAAGTCATGGAGCCAGACCTGGAGCAATGGCTCACCTGTTAAGAACAAAGGACCAAGGTTTGATTCCCAGCACCCACATGGCAGCTCACAACCATCTATAACTCCAACTCCAGAGATGCAACACTGCCTCTGGCCTCCATCAGTACCAGGCACTATCACACACACACACACACACACACACACACACACACACACACACACACACACACACATGCAGGCAAAAAACCTATAAACATGAAATGTAAATAAATAATTATTTTGATTTTTCAAGACAGGGTTTCTCTGTGTAGCCCTCACTGTCCTGGAACTCACCCTGTAGACCAGGCTGACCTCGAACTCACAGAGATCTGCTTGCCTCTGCCTTCCAAGTGCTGGGATTAAAGGTGCGTGTCACCATTGCCCAGCTTATAACTTTTTTTTTTTGAGACAAGGTCTCACTATGTTGTTATAAAACATTAAGATATGTTACAGCTGGGCGGTGGTGGCACACGCCTTTAATCTCAGCACTCAGGAGGCAGAGCCAGTCGAAACTGTGAGTTTGAGGCCAGCCTGGTCTACAGAGTGAGATCCAGGACAGGCACCAAAACTACACAGAGAAATCGGAAAAAAAAAAAAAAAAACAAGAAAAAAAGATATGTTACATTTGTTTATGCTGTGGAACATTTGGGTTTTTGTTGTTTTTTTGTTTGTTTGTTTTGTTTTGTTTTTTTGAGACGGGGTTTCTCTGTGTAGCTTTGCGCCTTTCCTGGAACTCACTTTGGAGACCAGGCTGGCCTCAAACTCACAGAGATCCGCCTGCCTCTGCCTCCCCAGTGCTGGGATTAAAGGCATGTGCCACCACTGCCCGGCCAGAACATTTGTTTTAATGATGCAGGGATGTGTTGTATTCTTTTTATGTTGCATTTGTTTGACTCTGTGAAGCTGTGTTACTGTGCCTGTCTAAAACACCTGACTGGTCAAATAAAGAGCTGAACAGCCAGTAGCAAGGCAGGAGAAAGGATAGGCGGGGCTAGAAGAGAAAACAAATAGAAGGAGAAATCTGGGAGATCAAGGAGCAAGAAAAGAAGAGGTCAGCCACATAGCCAGACACAGAATAAGAAGGAAAGAAAAGAAATACAGAAATAGAGAAAGGTAAAAGCCCAGAGGTAAAAGGTAGACAGGATGATTTAAGTTAAAAGCTGGCAAGAAACAAGCCAAGCTAAGGTTGGGCATTTATAAGTAATAATAAGCATCTGTGTGTATTTATTTGGGGGCTGGGTGGCAGACTCCCCAAAAGAGCCAAAGAGCAAAAAGAGTGAAAACAACAACACTATGTAACCCTGGAGTTCACTACATAGGCCAGTTTGGTTTATGAACTCATCCATCTGCCTGCCTCTGCCTCCAATGGGATTAGAGATATACACCACCATGGCCAGCCTCTTTTTTAAAAGATTTATTTTTATCTTGTATGAATGTTTTGCCTGCATGTGCATATGCATACCACAAGTGTGCTTGATGTCTGGGGAGGCCATAAGAGGTTATGGAACTGGAGTTACAAGCAGTCATGAGCTACCTGATGTGGGTGCTGGGAATTGAACCTCAATCCTCTGCAAGAGTGGGAAGTGCCCTTAACCTCTGAACTATTGTTTGTTTTTGCTCTTTGGGGGGCCCACCACCCAGCTCCCAAATAAATTCACACACAGAGGCTTCTTATTACTTAGGAATGCCTGGCCTTAGCTTGGCTTGGTTTCTAGCCAGCTTTTCTTAACTTTAAATTATCTCATCTACCTTTTCCCATTCTCTTACTTCTGTAAATCTTACTCTTACTCCGTAGCTTGCTGTGTAACTGGGTGGCTGGCCCCTGGAGTCATCCTCCTCTGGCTACTTTCTCCCTTTCTTTTTTTCCTCCCAGATTTCTCCTATTTATCCTCTCTGCCTCCCAGCCCCACCTGTCCTTTCTCCTGCCTTGCTATTGGCTGTTCAGTTCTTTATTAGACCATCAGGTGTTTAGAGAGGCACAGTAACACAGCTTCACAGAGTTAAACAAATGCAACATAAGCAAAAGTAATACACCTTAAATAATATTTGCTAGGCTGGCAGGCCAGTGAGCTTTCCAGAATTCATCTGTCTCCAGCCACAATACAGGGTTATAGCCATTCATGGCATGCATAGCTTTTGCTGTGGGTGCTAGGGGCACAAGCTGGGTCCTCATGCTCTTTCCTACCAAGCCCTATCTGTAGTAACATTTTCTTTAAAACTATTTCATCTAGCAGGCTGGAGAGATGGCTTAGCGGTTAAGAGCATTGATTGCTCTTCCAGAGGTCCTAAGCTCAATTCCCAGCAACTACATGGTGGCTCACAACCATCTGTAATGGGATCAGATTCCTTATTCTGCTGTATATATAAAATATATGAATAGATAAATCTTTAAAAAAATAACAAAAAAACATTGTAAAAAATTATTTCATCTATAAAACGGGGGTGAGATACATAGTATCCCGTGGCTCTGTAAACTGATGAGCACAGGGCCTGGTGCACAGGAAGCACAGCAAAGTAGGAGCTGTTGCTAATTGGATCATGCAGTTCTAGTACAACTAAACTCTCCTTTTGCCCATCAGACAGAATGTCAGATCAGACAAATGCACCACTAATCTGACCCCAGGGATGAGTCTTATAGCCATGCTTTTACCATGGTAAGTCCTCAAGTGTGTTCAGGGGAATCTACAACAAAGAACAGATGAACCAAGAGACTTGAGTTCTGGAGTTTATCTACAATCAGTTCATACATCCTTACTGTCTCCCACACTTCCCCCATTTTATCTGAAGAGTGTGGCAAGCAAATAGGACAGAGCACTGGAGGGAATGTGAATTCAGGAGATGGGGATGGTTCCACTCAGGTGTGCATTCCAGCCTGTGCACACCAGTGTCACTGTGACCTCCTGTTTACTGTGTCCTTCCCCCTCCAGTTTTACTGTGTGTTCTGTGTTACAGGTGCTGTAAATGTTTAACAGGTATGATGTTGTGCTGGTGTGTGTCAACTTGACACGGGTTATAATCATCTCAGGGGAGGGAACCTCGGTTGAGAAAATGCTTCCATAAGATTGAGTTATAGGCAAGCCTCTAAAACAGTGTTTCTCAACATATGGGACATGACTCCCTTGGGGGCCAAACAACCCTTTCACAGGGGACACCTAAGACCATCAGAAAATACAAAATATTTACATTGTGACTCATAACAGTAGCAATGGGGGGGGTCAACCCATTGTGGGTGGGGCCATCTCTGGGCTGTTGATTCTGGGTTCTATAAGAAAGCAGGCTGAGCAAGCCATGGGGATCAAGCCAGTAAGCAGCACTCCTCCATGGCCTCTGCATCAGCGCCTGCCTCCAGGTTCCTGCCCCATTTGAGTCCTGCCTTGCTTTCCTTCAGTGATGGACTATGATATGGAAGCATAAGCCAAATAAACCCTTTCCTCCACAACTTGCTTTTGGTCATGGTGTTTATCACAACAATAGAAACCCTAAGACATAATGTACACACACCCTCTAATGTCAATTCAGGAAGGCAGCAGGATAAACCCTAATTAGACTATCTCTGTCACCAACAGGTGGGGCACCTGCCCAATTCCAGTGACATGATTAAAACCTTCAGGTCCGTCCCGGGTTTTGCTGGAGTTAAATCTGTGTCAACAATACACATGGCCTAGGATTAGTCATATAAAATGTTGACACTAATTACAAGTGTTACATACAGCCACACACCTGCACCTATTAGAGTCCTAGCTCGCCCTTGATAAACCCACTTGGATTTTCTTTCTTTCTTCTCAAGGTAGGCTTTCTGTTTAAAGCCTGCTTAGATTTTTTTAGTCCAAGGAATTGTAAGATCTTCCTTCCCACCCCTCCTAACATACAGACAACACCTAGACAAGCACTGTGCTTTAGGGCACTGTAGTAAATTATTTCCCAGTCACAATTCAGCATCCCAGTGCTGTTTGATGGTGTCGTTTTGCTACAACCTGGTCACAGGTAGAATCAAGCTCCCCTCTTTGAATCTGTGTGGGCTGCTGGTCCATGATCCCTCCACAGAAGTCTTACATGGCCTTAAGACTCATAATAGTTAAGGCTACATAGCCTCATCCTCTTTTGCTGGAGGATATGCACAGGAGCCCATGCCACAAACTGAGCATTCAGACTCTCCTGAGTTTGCCATACTTTGGAGGAGCTCACACGGAGAAACCCTAATACAGCAGCCGCAGGGAAGGGAGTAAAAGAAGCCATTGGCAGTGAGCAAGGCTGGGCCACCACTCCTCAAGTATGGGTAGAAAAGTGTATACTACACAGATGACCTAGGTGATAGTTTGAATGTAACTGGCCCCCATAATCTCATAGGAAGTGGCACTATTAGAAGGTGTGGCCTTGTTAGAGTGGGTGTGGCCTTGTTGGAGTGAGTGTGTCACTGTGAGGGCTGGCTTTGAGGTTTCCTATGCTCAGGATTCTGCTCAGTGTCTCAGTCTACTTCCTGTTGCCTTCTGATCAAGATGTAGCCAGCACTATGTCTGCCTGCACACCATCATGCTCCCTGCCATGATGATAATGGACTGTGTAAGCCTTTACCTTAACTAAATGTTTTTCTTTGTAAAAGTCACTGTGGTTATGGCGTCTCTTCACAGCAATAGAAACCCTAAGACAACTTATAAAGACTCAATCTTCAAGACATGGGGTGTCATTGAACTTCTAACCTTTCTCCAACTTCTGGTGCACTTACTTGATTGGAACTGCACTCTTTCTTAATAAATTGTCTACTCACTAATCTTAAAAATATAACCTTAATCTAAGAACTCTGGTGGCAGAGGCAGGAGGATCTCTGAGTTACAGACCAGCCTGATCTACAGACTGAGTTCCAGTCCAGTCAGGCTATATAAAGAAACCCTGTGTTGAAAAAACAAAATATAATAATAATAATAAATAAAGCAGCTCCCCAGCACTGCCAGCCTGTCCCAGCCCCACCGAGAGACCTTGCAATAGGCATTTCGGTAAGTTCTTCCCAAATACCTGATTCATAGAATTTGTTTTAGGTTTATTTTTATGTGAACTTACATATGCTATCATTAATTTAAGAGCACCACATGCATATAGGTGCCTGAGGGAGGCCAGATAGTATTGAATCCTCTGGAACTGAAGTCATAGGCAGTTGTGAGCTACTTGATGTGGGTGTCAGGAACTGAACCTATGATGGATGCAACAACAGCAGTACATGCTCTTGAATGTGGAACCGCCTCTCCAGCCCCGTTTGCTTTCTTCAGACAAGTTCTCTCTGTGTAACCAGTGGGCTTCGAACTGTTGCTCCTCCTGGCCGTGGCTTCTCATGTGTTGTGACTGACAATGTGAGAAACACACCCACCAGAAACAGAAACTGACAATAAATAGTATTGGGCTGGGTTTCCAGCTCCAGTGGCGGAGCACTTACCTAGCAGTGCACAGCAGAACCAAGCACAGAGATGTGAAGTCACCACCTTCTGTTTGATAATCATTTCACTTTGCAATGGAATGTGGTGGTATTGTGTTCCCCAAAATATTGTGTACTCTAATAAATTTATCTGGGGTCAGAGAACAGACAGCCACTAGATACAAAGGCTAGAAAAAGGTGGCACTCACACCTTTAATCCTAGCATTCCAGAGATAGAAATCCCTCTGGATCTCTGTGAGTTCAAGGGCACATTGTAAATAGCCAAGCATGGTGACACATGCCTTTAATACCAGAAAGCCAGCCTTTAATCCCAGGGAGTGGTGGTAGAAAGCAGAAAGATATATAAAGCGTGAGGACCAGAAACTAGAAGCTTTTGGCTGGTTAAGCATTTGGCCTGGTTAAGCTTCAGGCTTTTGAGCAGTAATTCAGCTGAGACCCATTCCGGATGAGGACTCAGAGGCCTCCAGTCTGAGGAGACAAGACCAGATGAGGATCCGGCGAGGTGAGATAGCTGTGGCTTGTTCTGTCTCTCTGACCTACCAGCATTGACCCCAATAACTGGCCTTGGGTTTGATTTAATTAATAAGACTTTCTAAGATTCCTGCTACAATGGAAGATCCTTAAAGATGATCTGAATTCATTTCATAAATGTGGGGGAATATGTCCAGCAATTTTTTTCCAACTTTATCACTTTCTGTTTTGATAAGACTGACTCAGTGTTCTCATTTTGGATTTTAGTTTATGTGTACTGATGTGTGCCTTTGTGAATTTATGTGGACTAGATATATGTAGTTGACCGTGGAGGGCTTAAGACCCCCTAGAACTGGAGTTACAGGCAGTAGTGAGTCCCTTGATGTTGCCCTCACAGTTACAACGAAGATTAAAATGAACTCCTTCAATAATTTATTTGCACAAGTTAGTTACTATGAGACTACACAGTGAGCTCCAGGTTGGCCGGCACTTGGCCAGCACTATGGCTACTTGATGAGACTTTGTCTCACAACATGTTACTCCAATGTGACACACTAGGAAACAAAACTTCCTGTTTAGGTCACAGAGAGGATTTCAACAAAGCTAAGGCTAGAATACTAACCTGAACTCAAAACCTTTTGTAGCATGCCATGTGAATCACCATCTCACTTCAGTGCTATGCACACATCTGGATTGTCCTCCAAAGTCCTTTGTGGTAAGAGCTTGGTCCCCAGCTGGCATTGTTGAGACGGAAGAATGATGAAAGAGGTCTCCTGGGAGGTCTTTAGTTTAGTGGAGGTGTGCCCTCAGGGGGTACTCCAGGGCCCTGTCTTTTTCCCCTTTCTCTTCCTGGCCACATGTGAGCAATTTAGCTCTATCAAATAATCCCTGCAAGAGATGCTACCTCAGCATAGGCCCAAAAGCAATGGAGCCAATTGATTATGGACTGAAGCCTCCAAATCCGTGAGCCAAAGGGAACCTTTCTACATTAGAAGCTCGTCATCTGGGGTAGCTGGCACAGTGGAAGAAAGTTAACATATGTTAATAATTATAAATAATTGCTTTTATAAACACCACATTCAAATGAGCTAATTTCAGATTTGAACACTGGTACATACCTATAGTCCCAGCTTTAAAAAGACCACTTAAACTGGGTGGTGGTGGCGCATACCTTTAATCCCAGCACTTGGAAGGCAGAGGCAGGTGGATCTCTGAGTTGAAGGCCAGCCTGGTATACAGAGTGAGTCCCAGGACAGTCAGGGCAGTTACACAGAGAAACCCTGTCTCAAAAAACCAAAAACCAATTTTTTTTTTAAAAGATCACTTAAGCCTGGGAATTTGACACCAGTGAAGTTAGAACTTGTCACAAAATAAATAAATTGGTTTAACTTATACACTAATGAGGAGCCTATAAGGAGGGGTTTAAGATTACTGGAGAAGATAATCTCTAAGAAGATTAAATCTAGAGAAGGATAAATGTGAGAAGGTAAGGTGAGTACCCCTCCCGTTACCAGAATGAGTGAGAGCAGACAAGCTGTTTTCTTTGCAGAGAAAGTGGCCATGGCAGGATGGTCCTCATGCCTGCAAATCCCGGCCCAGAGGCAGGATAAACTCAAATTCAAGGTAGTGTACACAGTAAGTTTGTATCAACAAATGAAAAACAAAACAACACTTCTTAAGAGTGTGTACTGGTTACTTTTTGTAACAAAACACAGTGGTCAAAAGCTTGGAAGAAAGAGTTCCTTTTGGTTTATAGGTTCAGAGGGAAAGTCCATAATGGCAACAGGCAGCCAGCGTAGGAGGCTGAGAGGTCACATCTTCAAGCACAAACATGAAGCAGGGTGATCAAACTGGGAAATGAGACATAGCACACACTCTAAAAGCCCAGCGCCCACTGACGTACTCCTTCCAATAAGAGGTCTAGGGCTGTAATCTGAAAAGGAACAGCCTTGTTACTAGTGGTGGGGTCTGGGGTGGTCTGGACAGGGTTTCCAGGGTATCTTACTTAAGAATGAAAGGTACAGATTGTGCAGTAGTAAAATCACTTTATTCAAAGCAACAGTACAGATTAGAAAGATTATTCCCGGGGCTTCTTTTTATGGAGCTTAAAGGAGGGAACGGCTGGTTCCTAAACGTGGTGTTTGGGTAGTTTTCTATGTTGACTGACAGATTATTCTATAGCCATTTCTCTACTTCCCACACGCATCTGGCTTTAATCATATGCATGCCCAATTATGCACAGGCATAAGATGGCAAAAGGGAATTCTCTCTGAAAATCAGCTTCAAGACTGTTTGCTTTATTGTAAATACAAAGCTCAGGTAGGAAGGATTGGCTTTTCTGCCTTCTTATTGGGACATAAAGCTAAATAAAACTCAATAGACTCTGTCCAAATGTGACAGTCATTATGGGGATGGGAAATTTATTCCACTGTTCAGAGTGGCATGTGCATGCAGCTCAATGCAGGCAGGGGTCCTAGTTTGTTAACAGGTTGCTAGATCCATTGCTAAGAGAGGGATGTATGTGTGCGTAGTATATGCAGGAGAGGATCCCAGGTTGCCAAGTGCCGTACTGGAAGAGGGGTGGATGCAGAGTCTAAACCAAGTGGAGTCCCAGACTACTGAACTATTCCCTGCATTTACCTGCTTGAGGCTTGGTGGATTTCACAACTCTAATATCTATCTATAAAGGGACAGCCTGGAATCAGATGTGAACTAGAACTACTTCTTAAACAAATCCATCACTTCAAACTGGAGCCCTTAGGGGTACTGCTTTCTTTTCTTATCTAATTTTCTTTTTTTTTTTTTTTTAAGATTTATTTATTTATTATGTATACAGTATTCTGTCTGCACATATCCCTGCGGGCCAGAAGAGGGCGCCAGATCTCATTACAGATGGTTGTGAGCCACCATGTGGTTGCTGGGGATTGAACTCAGGACCTTTGGAAGAGCAGTCTGTGCTCTTAACCTCTGAGCCATCTCTCCAGCCCCCTTAATTTCTTTCTTACCTAATTTCTTTCTTTCTTTCTTCCTTTTTTTTTTTTTTTTTTTTTTTTTTTTTTTTTTTTTTTTTTTTTTTGACAAGAGTCTTAGCTGGGCGTGGTGGCACATGCCTTTAATCCCAGCACTTGGGAGGCAGAAACAGGTGGACTTCTGAATTCAACACCAGCCTTGTCTACTAAGAGAGGTCCAGGATGGCTAGGGCTACACAGAAAAACCCTGTCTCAAAACAAAACAAAACAAAAACAGGCAAGACTCATGCATCACTGACTGGCCTAATACTCAGGCTATATATAGTGGAGGATGACCCTGAATTTCTGATCCTCCTGCCTATACCAACCAAGTGCAGGACTGCAGGCGTTCCAGGCATGTGCAGTACACCTAGTCTTATGCTGCCCTGGGGATCCAACCCAGGGCTTCATCTATACTAAGTCAGCACTCAACCGAATTACATCTCCAGCCATCTAACCTACCCTTCCTTAACTTATTGTATATAAGAAAAAAATTTAAATATGGTCTTGTTGGCCAAGCACTAAAACATATCCCGTAATTAATCCCAGGACTTGGGAGGTGCAGCAGCAGGATCATGAGTTCAAGCCCACATTCTGCTACATAGTGAATCTGAGGTCATTCCAGGAAAAAGAAACAAAAATTAGTGTCAAGTTTCCCTTTAAACATTTTATTTATTACCTAAATTTTCTTGCTATCTCAAAGATCTTTTCTTTCTTTCTTTTTTTTTTTCAAGATAGTGTTTCTCTGTGTAGCTAGCCTTGGCTGTCCTAAAACTTGCTCTGTAAAAATAAATAAATCTTCTTTTAAAAATAAGTAAAACCAGGAGGTAAAAAGAATCCAATATCTCCTCTCTCCTCTCCCCCACCTCTATTACATAAATGTATTTAGGGTAACAAAGACTTGATTGGGGGAATGTTTCTTTGTATTTGGGCTAGAAGCGGCATGATGGCACAAGCCTGTAATCCTAATACTTGCAAGATAGAAGATCAGATCCTCAATCTGTTAAGACATCTACCACAAAAACATAAAGCTAACATAACACTGAATGGTGAGACTGAATGTTTCCTTCTGTCAGGAGCATGACAGTGAATGTCTATCCTCGCTATTTATCCAACACTTGACATTTTAACAAGTGCAATAGGAAAAAAAATCACACAAAAGACATTAGAGCTGTGTGGTAAAACCATATGTACAGCTGGGCAGTGGTGGTGCATGTCTTTAATCCCACACTCAGGAGACAGGCAGGCAGATGTTTGTGAGTTTTGAGACCAGCCTGGTCTACAGATCAGGTTCCAGGACAGCCAGGGTTACACAGAGAAACCCTGTGGGGGGGCGGGCAGGGAGAAGGACATGCATGTACAGATAACATGATCTTATATGACAATCCCTAACTTACATTCAATATAATTAGCTGTATTTTTGAGTTTTGATCTTCCCGGGCTGGTGTTATGTAATGTGACCCTCCACGTTAGTGGTGTGGGGCAGTGACCACAAGGCAAAGTTCCCAGTCACACTATTTTATTCAAGTTTTTAAAACTTTATTATTAGGAGCTAGAGAAATGGCTAGGCAGGAAAAAGCACTTGTTGCTTTTGCAAAAGACTCAGGTTTGGTTCTCAGCACCCACATGGTGTCTAGCAATCATTCATAATTCCAGTTCCAGGGGACCTGGCGCCCTCTTTTGGTCTCCAAGGGCAACAGGCACAGTCATGGTGCACATACATATACTCAGGAAACATTCATAAACTAAAATCTAAAAATGTATCATTGTGTGTGTGTGTGTGTATGTGTGTGTGTGTGTGTGTGTGTGTAAACACACATGACATGGTGTGTATGTGGAGGTTCAAGGACAACTTTGTGGAGGCAGTTTTCTCCATGAGCCATTATGTGGTTTCTGGGAACAGAACTCAAGTCGTCAGGGTTGTGGAGCCCATGCTTCACCTCTTTAGTATCTCACGGACCCTCAGTTGTAGATGTAACCAACCGTCTTATTAAATAAGAAACACAGAACCAACGTAAAAGAGAAAGACAAGAGGTCAGAGCTCAGAGCTAAAACCTTACCCTTCCTCCTGCGGTGGTCCTAGCTCTCCGAAAGAGAGCTACTTCCTGTGTGTATGTCTTTTCATAGTCTTTCTGTTCTGCCTTCTCATTGGTTGTAAACCCAAACACATGACTGCCTCGTCACTGCCTGTATGTACAGCCCCCCAGGTCTTAACGGCGTATGTCTCCAATGCTGGCTGTATCCCTGAACACAGAGATCTACCTAGCTCTCCTATCAAGTGCTGGGATTAAAGGTGTGTGCCACCACCGCCACACTCTGTCTATGGCTCTAATAGCTCTGACCCCCGGGCAACTTTATTTATTAACATACAATCAAAATCACATTTCAGTACAATTAGAATACCACCACACTCAGTCATCTATTTGATTATCGAGGTAAAGAACCAACATTATCATGGCATGCTGTGTTTCTGGGACACTTGTTAGATTAGGTGTGTTAAGTGACCTTTCAACTTACAATGCTTTGCCCTTTCAAAGCTACCTCACTGTAAATCAAGGAACGTTTATATGGTCAACGAGGCTGCTCTGCAGCAGGCAGCACACTGCGATTCATAACTGGTCTAAGATAGGAAAAGAAGTGACTCTTCGATGCTGTTGTGGTTTGAATATAAAGTCTCCTCCAAGGCTCGTGTGTGAACACCTGGTCCCTAGCTGATGACAGATTCATAGGTTATGAAACGGGAGGCAGGCTTTGAAGTTGGAGAGCCTGGCCCCACCCCCTTCCTGCTCACTCTCCACTGCCAGGCTGGCCTCACACTCCTGCTGCTGTGCTGCCCTACCACTGTGGACTCCATCTCCGCTGAACTTGATTTCATCAGGACATTCATCACAGCAACAGAAACGTGCAGCAGCTTCTGTCTCCATGTTCCAGCCTGACTGCCTGTGATGAACAGTGTAAACCAAATAAATATTTTCCTCCTCAGAAACCCTAAGACAAGGGCATATCTATCACCCCCTCTAAGGGTCAAAGAACATGGTGGAAGGGGGGGCAGAGAGAATGTAAGGACCAGAGGATGGGGTGGAATGTTGTGGGACACAGTACCACGCATGACATTGCCACTGAACTTGAAGCAACTGCAGCTCCCTGTACTAAACTGAGCCTGTTAACATGTACGGGAAAGGGCTCATGAAGCCCTGCTCCTCCCTGAGAACTTAAGGCATTCAATGGTTGCTGGAGAAGGAAGAGACATCTTCTTTAGCTGTGTGTTGGAACCCACTAGGTTTCCTAGTGGCTGTACCCAACAGGACTGCATAAGAGGTTGACTGGGCCACGAGCCTGGGTACCAGGTGTTTCTAAGGGTCTAACCCGCAAGAGGGAGGTCTTTTGCTCCACCCCTTGGCATTGTTATAAAAAGACCTTGGAACAAAGTTCTGGGCTGGTGGATAAGGATCCAGGCCCACTCGAGTCTATTTTGTGTTTTCTCTGTCTCTTTATTCTCTATTTCTAACTAAGTCTCTTATCCCTCAATCCTCAAGAGTTCCTGGGGTAAATAAGTGTGGGGGCTGGTCTTCCACAGCCGTGAACCAATGGTAGGGTGCCTATGCTCACAAGTAACTCGACTGAAACTCTTGGATAACCAAAATCAGACATATAGAAGGGAGCTGCTTCAGAAGAGGAAGGGAATGGGAGGGGGCCACAAAAGGATGATGGGTGTATATAACCAAAATACAGTCTAAATATGTATAACTAATGTATGTTAATAAAAGCAATTAAGGAAAATTCTTAGGATTAAAAACACACCAGCAAAAAGTACAACAGTCAATATATGAATTTTGCAAGACTGCAGGATCAGCATGTATAAAACAAGACTGGCGAGATAGCTCATGGAGGAAGATGCTGCCAGGCCTGGCCACCTGATTGGGATCTCCAGAACCCACCCAGTGGAACTATGTAACCAGCAGCTTTTCTGTGATCCGCCCTGCCCTGCAGCAGCTTATAAAATAATCATTCAGAGGCTTAATATTGATTACTGTTTGGTCTCTGGCTCAAGCTTATTGCTAGCTAGCTCTAACATCTTAAATCAGTCCATTTCTATTAATCTATGTATCACCACATGTATCGTAGCTTTACCTGAGTTCTATTATATCTTGCTCCTCTGGTAGCTCCCAGCAGCTCCAGACTCCGCCTTTCTTCTTCCTGTATCTTTGCTTGGATTTCGTGCCTGGCTATAACCTGTCTTCCCATAAGCAAAGGCAGCTCCTTTATTAACCAATGGTAGCAACATATATACACAGCACACAGAAAAACCATCCCACAGCAGAACCAATTTCCACAAGGTGTTCTCTGACCTTACACATGCTCGCTCGCTCTCTCTCTCTCTCTCTCTCTCTCTCTCTCTCACACACACACACACACACACACACACACACACACACACACACACACGAGAACAAGCACAATAAATACAAATGCAACAATAGCCAGGCAGTGATGGCGCTCGCCTTTAATTCCTGCATGGGTAGCTCTGAGTTCCAGCCTCGTCTACAGAGTGAATAGCCAGAGCTGTAACACAAAGAAACCCTGTCTTGAAAAACCAAAAGAAAAAAAGAAAAACCAAATATATAGGTAGACAAATTGCTAAACAGTCTTATTATAAAAACAAAAACAAACCCAGAAGCCAGGTATTAGAGTGAATTCTAAAAGGTCAGAGAAGCAGAACAAGCCACAGCTAACCTCACCTTGACAGCTTCTCATCCGATTCTGTTTCCACAAATCCTTAGCCTGAAAGCTTCTGAGTCCTCAGCTGAATGGAGCTCAGCTGAACTGCTGTTAAAAGCCTCAAAGCTTAAAAGCCTCTAGTTCCTGGTCCTCAGTTCTTATATACCTTTCTGCTTCCTGCCATCACTTCCTGGGATTAAAGGTGTGTGTCACCATGCCTGGCTGTTTCCAGTGTGACCTTGAACTCAGAGATCCAAGTGGATCTCTGCCTCCAGAATGTTAGGATTAAAGGCATGTGTTACCATTGCCTGACCTCTGTTTAATATAGTGGCTGTTCTGTTCTCTGACCCCCAGTAAGTTTATTGGCATGCACAATATATCAACTACATTTATACATATATTTTTAAACTTATTTTTAATGGACAGTAATTACTTTTAATCACTAAGTCGTCTCTCTCCAGCCCAAATAATGGAAAACCAATGAAATACAAATGTATACTATATATAAAAAAAGTAAGTCAAGAGAGGCAGATTAGAATGCAAAATTCAAAAAATATATATATACCAACAAATCATGGTCAGGTTTAACATGTATGCTTCTCTACTGTGCTAAGAGACAGCAATGAATGAGAGAAGGCTCAGTGGGTGAGGTACCACAGAGCCTTACCACCTAAGCTTGTTCTCTGGACCAGAGTGGAGGGAACCAATTTCCATGCATGCTATGGCATAAACATGATCCCACACCACCATATACAAAATAAATAAATGGAAAAAAATAAAGCAGTAAATGGTCTTAAAGTGATGACTTTATTAATAAATATACATCCATATGATGATGTAGATACAAATCATGAACACTACTCCATTCCCATACACATAATTGCACATGAGTAGCTCAAGTTCATGGACATTAAAACATACACAGTATCTATTCAGACTTTTTACAGCAGAGGACAACGTGCTTATTTAAACGGTTATTATTTGCTTCATAATTGTCTGTGGAAAAAGGAAATTGTGAATCAAAGAATCAGAGTAGCCTGATTAAATCACACAACTGACTTGCTAGAGCATTAATTCTCAAAAACTTAAATACACTGTATGTGAGAGCATAAATCTGTCTACTTGGAAGGAAAACGGAGAAGAGCAAAGATTCAGATACATCTTAGAGTTTGAGTGAAGCCAATGACATTATAATAGACAGAACAAAAGAGCATCAAAACTTTTTATGCCCAAGACTGTTCTGAATTATTATTTTACTGTAACGGATCATAAAAGCTTACAGCATATAGCTAAGGAACGGAGAGAATTATTATCAATACCCCTGAACTGTTCTTTCAAAGCTTTTTAAAGTATAAAGAATTTCACTGTCTAAATTCACTATGGTCATTCTTACACTGGATGAAGCGCCCTTAACCTCATATTAAATGGATCCAGATTTTACCTCAAAGAAATTCAGTATCCTTATTTCATGAAAATATATATGTAAATTCACACAAACAGCAGTTTGGAATCAATAAATACATGTTGACTGATGTTTCTTTTTAAAAAGTAAATTAAAAATACAAAGAACCATTGTTTGATTTAAACACTGATTTTTAAAAAAGTTCCCAAATATTAAAAATTAAACCAACTACTATTTAATTTTTCAATATATTGTGCCAATATTTTTTATATCCAGTGCAAAACTCCTAAGATAGTATCAAAAATCACCCCTTTTAAAGATTAGTTAAGCAAGGTGATACCTGTGGAAAATGAGAATTTCATCTGTATTGATTGACTCCTTACTTGTTATAACAATAATAAATAAGGCATGTTATAATATCCTTTTCAGAAAAAAGTAAAACCAACTTACTGGAATAGATCATTTTCTGACAAACAGTTTTAATATAGAATAGTGAAACCTATTTTATGAAGAATAGAATCACGCAGTATAAAATTAGCAATTTACCTTTCAAGGAACAATTATACAGTGGGGGGGGGCAGTTTTCCCCAACTGAATACACTGACATCTAGGCAACTGATTAACATGCTATTTCAGTGTCTGTCGTGACAAAAGACCATGTTACAAAAGATGCAGAATGCAGTCTTTAGATCAGGTAGAAATAAAAATAGCTTCTATGTGAGGACTTCATGTCATCACTTCTGTGTCTCTCCCGTGTGGCCTACTGAACTGTCCACAAGGAGAGAAGCAAGCAGACCCAGATGTTCACCAGAGCACGCATTTACTGTTCCAGCTAACTGCTCACAGGAACAGTACATTCAGTTTCCTAACTGATGCCACTCACAAGTGTAGCCACTCATCTCCCTTTCCTGGGATAGACAGAGCTCCCGATAATAACACTGGTATGAACATCTCTCCTTAAACTGATGCCCCATTTCATGAACATGTATACAAAACTCATTATACAATAATCCACCCACTCTGTCTTCTGACACACAGCACAGCACCACTGCGTAGATGTGCTGGAGAGCTGGAGAAAGGAGGTGGGTATGGGAAGGGCAAGGAAGAAACGGAAGGGTACAAAACCAGGAATGAAATCAAACTGGAAGGCTGTTAAGTGGACTTACTATGAAACACAACATGCACCCAAATCCTAGACAGTGGTGCGCATTACTCTATAGTAGAATAGCTCAACTGTCTTCAGGGACTAGCCGTGCAAGGATTTCTAAGCAGCCAACTGCTGAATATCTTCAGAAATAGTTAAGTGACAGATACTCAAGTGACCAGACGAACATATGAATGAAGATGCAAGCATTTGTGTGTGTCAGAAGTTATACTGTTCTGAGTAAATTATTAAAGGTTTTATATTCTAAGCTTCTGCAAGAAGAAACTCTTGAAGCACTTTAGCTGCCTGAATGATACAGCTGGCTGTGTAATCACCCAGCACTGTCCACTGTTCCCTATGCTTTGTGCAAAGCTAGTACTGTTGAGGTCCCTGTCCTCACATGCATGCAATGCAACACCTCTTACTGTTGGAGCAGACGCCCAGCTACTGTGTCAGCTATCCTGGGGCACCTGAGGTTTGCTGCTTGTCTCCTGATAAAGGTCTAAAACATGGCATTTACGTGCAGTCAATTTGCATGGACTGAGAGCAAGCCTAACCATCAGGTATGTGTCCTTTTAAATTAATGATTATTTTTAACGTTTTTTTGAGTCCTGTAAATCTACATTTTAATATCACAGGCATTTTAAAATGCAAGTAAAAAACATAATTTTTGAAAGCTTTTCTTTCTTTTTTGTTCTGTTTTGTGAAGAGAGGGTTTCTATTTAGCCATCTTGGAAATCACTATGTACACCTCTCAAACTCAGAGATCCACCTGCCTCTGCCTCCTGAGTACTGGGATTAAAGGTGTGCGCCACCACTGCCCAGTGAAGCTTTTCAATTCTAAAGTTCATAAAACTTTATTTAGAATAAACTCAGAATAAATAAAATGTATATCAACAAGAAATATTTCAGAAATGAAGATTTCCCTCTGTAACTATACCTATGAGCCCAATACTTTTCTGTTTTCTGTACTGCTTTTAAAGCAAGCCTCACTCGGGAGAACAGATTTCTTTTAGAAAAGTGGTCTTCCTGGAGCCACAATGCCATTATAAACTAACCAGCACTCCTTTTACAGTTCTTGGTATTTGGGTCTTGACAGCCAGAAAACTGCTTTCTTAGACCAGTTTGCAGTCTACCACTTAATTTGTGTCCTTTGGTAGATAAAAACCTGAAAATGCAGTTAAGTACTAATGCAATATAATAACAATTACTCAAAAAAACTAAAAAGCCATTCTAAATAAATGAGCAATAGAAATAAATGTTTTAAATATAATACTTTGAAATTCACTAAATATATAAAAGACAAAATAGGAGGACTATAGTTACATGCAGACCTTAAGGTTTCTTTTTCTTGAATATTAATATAATGTGCAGGTTTAGGAAGTATTTAAGGGTTTTGCTGTAAGTCTGAATTGTTTGCAGTGTCTGGTATATGTGAGCTTAAGCAACTGAAAAACATATAACCTGTAACTATAATCTCTGCAAAGCAATTACTAAACAATGCATTAGGAACAATGGTCAACTAATGTCATGTGAATCAATAAATAAGAAGCTGTTTTAAATTTCAAAGTCTCCAAACAGCTGTCTTGTTCCATGAAGTTCTAACTCACACAGCCACGCCCTTTGGTCTGTTGACTAGTTGCTGTTCTGCCCCATCAGTTACAATGCCTCAGGTAAACCTTACACACTGGTTTGCTCGCAATGGAAAGTCAACTGAGGCAACTGATCAGCCTGAAGTGTCCACTAAGAAAGGCCCAAAGGGAAAGCAAAAATGACTTAGCTGAGTGCTGACTGAGCCTTGTACATATAGAAACCATGCACTACTCCTGTTCAAAGTGTATCTGTCAACATGTGGTGACTTCTGAGCAAAAAAGAAAGAAAAAGAAGTGGGAATGAGGGAGATCAAACAGAAGAACAAAACTGGGAAGTCCAGGTGGTAAAGTCAAATTAAACCAAGCAGCTTTGTTTGGGATGCCTCAGTCTGCTCCTAACAGGTGCTGTCCTGCCTGGCTCATTCACTGGGTGGCTTGACTTCGCCGCCGGGTTCCTGAACCCCGTGAACCGCCCTGCTATGCATCATAGGGTAAGGAAAGGCAGCAGTACCACAGCCATAGCCAAGATCTGCAAGCCGGGACAGAGCTTTAATGCTACCTGGAGGTCTCCCTGGGCTGACCTTGTACCCTGCAGCTTTAGTTGTACCCAAAGGTCTGCCTGGACTTGTCTTAAATCCAGCTGCTTTGGTAGTTCCCAGGGGTCTGCCTGTGCTGGTCCGGTATCCTGCTGACTTGGTGGTTCCCGAAGGCCGGCCGCGCTTACCAGATCGATTGAGGTTTTTCTTTTTCTTTAGTTCATCTTTTATCTCTATGTTTCTGCCACTGGTAGGCTGCAAGTGTGTTTCGTTTAACGGGTCTTGCCTTTGACAAACCATTGGTTTGTGGCCGACTGTGTGGCCGTATTTGCTTTGTTGGGAGGAGTATATATCGAACTGGTCAGCAGCTCTCATGGCATCTTCACTGAGGCAGGAAGGCTTGCCAGGCCCACAGAATACTGGATTACTGCCGGCAACAGGATGCATCATTTTCTACCAAAAACAAAAACAAATATGCATAAATACCTATCTGTATGACAGCATTCAATGGGAAAATCCTTTCAACAACTATGCAGACTACCCAAAATTAGGGCAATAGGGTATACTCCAGAATACTCATAAACCAACCCATCTGAGTAGTATTCCGTGACAGCCTCCCCACCCCTACCCAACTGAAACATTCTTTTCCAGAGGACGAAGGTCCAGAAGATTCAATAAGTAAATGAAATGCACAATGCTCAGAAAGCTCCACAAAGTTAGGAGATTCACTCCCCATCTCCCTGCAAGTTTATAAAAGCAGGAAGGAGCTGCTAGGGAGAGAAAATCTCTCCAGTGGGCAGGGAGTTCTAGGGATGTGGCTTTTACAAGCTCTGACCATGCTAGGGAGTCTGTTCAGCCATACAGCTGCCTTTGAGTTACCTATACATCTGTCCATAATCTAATAAGCTCACTGGCTCACTATGCTAGCCTTGCTTGGAATTCTTTGCTGGTGCCCTATCCAGGGTAAACAGAGAATGGTGTCCATGCCTCCACCCCAAAAAAAGTCACAAAACAAACAGCACAAGAGTCATGGTTCCCTCAATTAGAGATGGAACAGATGTCATATGAAATCACTCAATTAGAGGCTGGAACTATGGCTGAGCAGTTAAGACAGGATTTGCTCATCTTGCAGTGGGCCCAGGTTCGGGTCCCAGCACCCATATGGTGGCTTACACCATCTACAATTCCAGTTCCAGGGCACTGACACCCTCTTCTGACCTCCTTGGACACCAGGCATACATATGAGAAACATACATACATGTAGGCAAAATAGTCATATACATAATCACCCCCAAATAGGGTTTCTCTGTGTAACAGCCCTGTCTGTCCCGGAACTCACTCTGTAGACCAGGCTGGTTTTAAACTCAAAGATCCACCTGCCTCTGCCTCCCCAGTGCTGGGATTAAAGGCATGCACCATCACCACATAAAATTTCTTTCTTTCTTTCTTTCTTTCTTTCTTTCTTTCTTTCTTTCTTTCTTTCTCTTTTTCCCCTTTTGGTTTTTTCGAGACAAGGTTTCTCTGTGTAGTTTTGGTGCCTGTCCTGGATCTCGCTCTCTAGACCAGGCTGGTCTTGAACTCAGAGATCTGCCTGGCTCTGCCTCCCGAGCACTGGGATACATAAAATTTCTTAAAAATCTAAATAAAAAAAAAAAAAAACTCCAACCACTAATTTAATAGCTATAGTAGTCTGATTAAAGCTGAAGTAGAAAAATGAGTACTTTGTAGGCTTTTTTCCCTTTTAAGTTATTAACCCTAGAAAGACAACAGTAAAAACCACAAGAGCCAAAGAGATGTTCAGCAGGTAAAGACACCTGCCACCAAGCTTGATATCCTAATTTCAATTCCAATGACCCAAGAGGTAGGAGTCAACTTCCACATTGTCCTGAAACCCACATACACACTCGTGTGCATGCCTTCGCGCGCGCCCGCGCGTGCATCCACACACACACACAAATGTTAAAAATTAAACAAAAATAACCCAGAACTCTTATTAAAATGAATTCCCATGCCTAACCTTAGAATGCCTTTGCTGGTTCTTACAGCTCATTCTCACATGTATACTCTTAACCTGATCAGTTTCCACAAGATGGATACTCAGTCATTATGGTAATTTATTATTTATGTAGAACGCTGAGTGTGTGTTACACTTTTCAAGAGCCAGATAGTGTCAAGCAAGGAACACAATGTCTTGGCCCTTCCAATGGCCTGTATCCAAGCAGAAGATAAACAAAGGTTTCTATTAGCTAAAACAGATGAGCACAAATACAAACAGTGAAGACTGGAACTACAAAAATATGGGCAACAATCAAATACCATCAACTCCAAAGGCAAAAGCTGAATGTCAAAGAGGTCACATACAGGGAATGCCACCTTCTTGTTTACAGGGCCCTGAAAAGTCCAAAGTCACTGTTCTGTCTGAGGCTCTTGCTATGATTTCTCCTCTTCTACATAAGGCTGTATCTCACCCGAGCATTTAGATTTTAGGCTGCAGCACTGTAACACAAGAAGACAAAGCTATGTGCTCCAATTCAGACTAAGGTCCCTCCTCAAGTGTCGTCCTTCACATCCTAAAACTGCAACCCCTCCCAGAAATGACAAATAAGGAACTTAGTTCCTAAAAGCACAAGGAAATAGGACTCATGCCCGAGAGGCACATGCTATGAACTAAGGACTTGCCAAGAATCAGTAAGTAGAGTTGTTGCCCAGGTGGTCTAAAGTCTGCACAGTGGAGTAAAAATATACATCAAGAAGCCACTTGTTTATGGTCAGGGCAGCCAACACAGAGTTGAATTGCAAGTCAAAACAAAACAGAATATTAAAAGGGGATAATTTTTACTTACTTCCCAAAGCTATGAGCTATTAATACTTACTTCATTAGCTACAATTCTAATTTCAGATTAGAAATAGAGGCCTTCAAGTTAAGTTTTAGTGTAATGTTGGCCTCAAGTTAGTTTTTGAGCATTTTCTATGTGCCAGGCCTTTGCACATAATCCTCAGTGCATGCTGTTAAAGAAATGGGAACAGGGCTGGAGAAGGGCTCAGCAGTTAACAGCACTTCTGCACAACTGAGGACTGGAGTTTGGACGTCAGCACCTCCTTACAGATCAGTCCTGCCTGCAACCCCAGCCTGCTGACTCGAGTAGAAACAGAAGACCAGTGGACTTGCTGGCTTCCAGCCTAGCTAAGGAAACACAAGTCCCAGGTCCATTGACACCCTGCCTCAAAAAAATAGACAGTGACAGAGGACACTCAATCCCCCTGGCCTCTGCATCAGCACAAATAGATAAAATCACACACCTTTTTTCTTTTGTTTTTTTAAGAAATGGGAATTGACTTTCAGCCACCTATCAGGGACATTTTTTAAGAGATGGCAAAGCCAAACAGGAATTTAGTTAATCTGAATAGAGAGTCAACCGTTTGTGTTACAGCTAGCATACAGCCATGCTGAGATCCGTCTTCTCTACACTGACAGTGTTTAGCAGCATCCCACTAGATGTTAGGAATACAGCTTTCCCCCCAAATTTATGACAACCAAAATTTTCTCCAAACGTTGCCCTAATAGGCAAACTCATCTCCTACCATAGGAGTCACTCTACCAGTCACCTCTTTGGGGCTAGGGACATAGCGCATGTGCGGAGCCCTGGGTTCAATCCCTCATCACACCAAACAGACTCTCTTTAGCCCTTAACTTTATAAATATCCACAAAATATTTCTGTTGCAAATATAAAAGGCAAATAAATTAATCATCAAAATGGAAGAAAAGCTAGTACTGTGCTTTGTGAAACAATCACACTTTCTCTTCATGTTTTATACTCGTTAAATGTCTAGGTCCTCATGAAACCCTACTATGCCCAGATTTATCAGGAAGTTTGGGTAGGAATAGGGATGATGACCTTCATTGTTTATAAAATCAGTAGTGCTTATAATAAGCTTGGAAAGACTCCAGTCCTGCTCATGAACCTCTTTAACCAACTCCAGATTTCACTCAAGATGAACCTGTTGGCCTGTAAATGTAAGCAAATTGTATTAGATGGGACATGGAACACTGCTGTACACTTTATAATGTGGCATTAATAAATGTATCTGAGATGCACCACTAAATATACATATTCACATATATATGCGTGTGAATTAAGCAGGAATCTAAAGAGCTGTTTATAGACAATGAATTTGGACTAGAAACTGTATGCAAGCTAGAAACACACACATCTGTGAGAAAACAGCCCTCTTCAGTCATGATTATTTAGAAAGCTCTCACCAAAAAAAAAACAAAACAAAACAAAACCTGGAGCCACTTGTGGTGGCACGTGCCTTTAATCTGAGATAGAGTTCACTGAAACTCTGTGAGTTCAAGGTCAGCCTGATCTACATGGCAAACTCCAGGACAGTGAAGGCTACATAAGAAAAGCCCCTTCCTTTAAAAAAAAAAAAAAAAAAAAAGAACCTCAGTACTGGCTCGGTTGTTGGTAAAGTGCCTCCTGCTGTACAGACACAAGGGCCTGGGCTTGGATCCCCAGCATACATAAAAAAGGTAAGCACAGCACCCTGTATAAGTAACCCCCATGGGGGAGGTAGTAGAGACTGCCAGCAGATCCCTACAACCCAGTGGTCGGCCAATCTAGCCAAACATGAGAGCTCCAGGCTCAAGGTGGGAGACCCTGTCTCAAAAGTAAGAGCGCACCCCTCAAGGAAGACACGTGGCAGTGACTTCTTGACACGTGTGCAAACATGCAGAGGCACACACGTGCCTTTAAGTCCTATCACTGGGAAGGCTGACGTCAGAGAACCCCAGATTCAAGGCCAGCCCCAAGCTTCACAGACAGCAAGAGATGATGGCAGTAAGTGGGAGTTCGTCCTCCCACACATGGGGCTGCCAGACAAAGGGAAAATATGCTTACAACCACTTCAGCACTGCGAACCCCTTTGTGATTATATATGTGCATGCATTTACATGCACGATAAACTTCAGCATTCGGCAACACCTCAGCATTCAACTCCAAAACTTACCTGCTAATGATTGTGTTGTTTTTTGAGAACTGGTCTCATTCTTTGTCTAGGCTGACCACAAACTCACCGCAATCCTCCTGCCTCACCAGGCAAGTGATCCGTGTAAAGGTGTTAACCAACATGCTTGGTCAGCTACTTTTTTTAAAATGATGTCTGTGGGTGCGGGCAACCTTGGAACTGCAGCAGATGGAGTCACCGTTAAGTTTCCAGCTGTGCAGTGATTAGGTGCGGGGAACCAATCTCTAGTTCTCAAGACTGGTACACACGCTCAACTGCTTTTTTCCAGCTAACTTGAACGTCTTGAACTCCTTCCATACAAAGTTCACTACAGCTAAGAAAGTCGAAAGAATTTCTCTAAGATATGGGTGGAACGCAAGCTAGAAGTTATAGAACAAACTGTGTTGTCTAGCAAAGGTTACAGTGTGGTTTGTTTTGTTTGTGGAACTGGGGTGGAACACAGAGCCTTGCACATACCAAACATCTTTTTAAATGATTCACTGAAAGTTTAAGGAAGCCAATGAAGAGTTGGACTGTGACCAAATTAGTAGTTCTGAAGGTGTGCTCAGATTTGTTCTCCCTGGAGGTTTCCTGTGGAGTTTTAATCCTGCTCTCCTCAAATGAAACAATCGCATCTTGAATACGGCAGACATTACGATCAACAAGACTATTTTTAGTAACTTCACAAGGCACCTATGAAGCTTTGTAAATACGGCAAAGCTTCAAAAGCTCAGTCTGTTCTCCAAAAATCAAGTATCACAAAATCCTCGGCTTTTTGTTACAATTTTGCTCTCTACTATATATAATAACATGAATTTATAATGTTAAATAAGTGTGTGGGAGGCCGTGGCAAGAACTGGGGGTGCTGCTCCGCTCCAGGCCTCGCCAGGGCAAGTTTGCATACTAGGACACAACATAAATAACGGTCCCCTTTGTCTTTTCTGCACGACCCAACTGTGGCCCGCGGCAGTTCCCCAAGCCAGCATCCTCACTGGTCCCGAGGCGTTCACCGCCGTGTGGCCGGGACGTGCCGGGAAGCCGCGATTACCGCAGCGCCAGACAAGTTCGCAGCCCCGCGCCCTCCCTGCAGCCCTGGCTGTGCGGCCCGCGCCGTGACTTCCGCCTCCCCCGAGGCCGGCGGGCGCCCGGGCGGAAGTACCGCGGGGCCGCTGACGCTCGGGAGGAAGGAGGTGCCCGCGCCCGCCGCCGCATCCCGCGCCTCGTTCGCCGGGCCCCGCGCCCGCCGCCGCCGCCCCGCGCCCTACCTCGGCCGCTCGGAGCCCGGCCCTCAGCGTGCCCAGGGGTCGACCATAGGCAGGAAAGCTCCCGCCGGTTCCCTCGCTCCGGCCGGCCCAGTCCAGTCCCCGGCAGAGGGCCGGCGGCGGCGGGGAGGCCCACGCCAGCGCCCGACTCCCAGGAGCCCTCACAGCGGGCCCGGGACGCTGGAAGAAGAGGCCGCCACAGCCCCGGAACGTGAGCGCCGCGCGCGCGCGCACGCACGCACGCACGCACGCACGCACGCTTAGCTATCGCGAGACCGGTCGATTGGCGAGTGGCCAGAGCGCGCTTGCGCGGAGTGGCCGCGCCTGTGCTGATCTGGGCGCCCGGCAGGGGAGTTCGGCCAGCCGAGGAGCTTCTCGCTGCCCAACGCTCCCGTGTCAGAACGTCCACTCACTAAATTTCTCAGGACACAGGACTTCTCAATGGTGCAGTCAGGGTTTGAAAACCGCGGTTGTGTTCCAGAAGCCGCTTTTCACCGCTGTTGGTGAAAGAGGTTTGACCATTGTCAACATTGGCCTCATTGTCGGCGGCGGTGGTGCACGCCTTTAATCCCAGCACTCGGGAGGCAGAGGCAGGCGGATCTCGGTGAGTTCGAGGCCAGCCTGGGCTACAGAGCGAGATCCAGGACAGCCAGGGCTATACAGAGAAATCCCTGTTTTGAAAAACCAACCAACAAATAAAAGACATCGTCTGCCCTTCAGTTTCTCATGGGTGGTTAGGGTGAGATTCCAGACCTCGAAACAGCATGGGAATATTCAGATGATAATGGTGTTAGAGCCTTCTGACATGTAATAAAAGGATTTTGTGGGACACCCTGTAGTATTTAGGTTGGTTGTTTTTGGTTTTTTTTTTTTAATCCCTGACATCTTTAGAAATGTGTTATAGCCTTCATGCTGAAAGAGGCCGAACCCCTAGCCTAATTCCATTTTGACCATAACTGTTTGTGTTGTGAGATAAACTTTTTGTCCACTGTGAGATGCGTATTTGCCTAAGGTGCCTTCTGATCGTTTGATTGGTTTAATAAAGAGCTGAATGGCCAATAGCTAGGCAGGAGAGGAGAGGCGGACTGGGGTGGGGATGAATCTAGGTGTGGCGAGTAGGACATACATGGAGGACAGGTAACCGAGCCACGTGAATGCAGGCTAATAAAATCAGGTTAAGTAATAAGAGCTAGTTAAAGAAAAGCCTAAGCCAAGGCCAAGCGTTCATAATTAATAAGTCTCCATTATTTGTGAGCTGGCAGCCTAAAAAGGGGTCCGACTATAGTTTCCTTCTGAGTCACTTGGTTGTATATTCTCTTGGATTCGGTAGAGTCCTTACTACAAATACACAACATGAAATAAACAGTCTTCCCATGCTCCAAACCCACATACACTTCTAAAAAAGAAAGGAAACATGTCCAGCAGGAGAGTGACAAAAAGCCTGTCTTAAAGGCCACAATTCCATCTTCCTCTCAGGAACTTGAGGAGCTGTTACTCAAACAGCCCTCCCTTCAAAGATCCCTGAGCTGTCAGCAACAACATAGTTTTGGTATTTTTGTGGTAACAGCCACAAATCCCAGAGCTGCCCGAGGAGAATCCTGTGTGGCAGGAAAAGCACTGCAGCAGTCCTCACAGCTGCTCCATGGGCCTTGCTTTGGCCACAGCTCAAGATGTCCCTTGCATGAGACAGCCTACAGCCACCCCAGATGACCCCGCTCACAGATACACTGGGTCTTACTACAGCGGCCTTCAATCTGGTCAGACAGGAAGATTTCCCTAACCCATGACAGCCAGTGCACACAGTGACTTGGCTTTATAAACAGCACTCCCTTCATGTTTCTGAAGGCAGCTGGGGAAACTTCCTTCCTGGCAAGGCTTCTCCGCTGCGACGCAGGCCTCAGAGAAGACTAGTCCCTGTAGTCACAGTGCCTACTGGTGATGTCTGACTGCTAGCAGAGCGGCCAAGGAGGAAAAGCAGGTGAGTTGGAACGACCAGCCCCAGGCAGCCCAGAAACAACTAGGAGGTGGCTAGACGGCAGAGATCAGGGATTAGAGGGCTGAGAAGTGAGACTGGAGGAGCCGTCAGCCCTGGCACGGGTAAGAGGAAGGCACTACATTGCTAGCTCTGGTTACTGAGGAGCTGTACTTAGAGGCTGGAAACTAGGCCATTGGCACTTGAAGGCCACACTTGAAAGGAGCGGCCTGGCGCTGCATTTGGTGTTGCTGACTCTAAGTGAGTTTCCATTTGAATAGAGCAAAAGGACCTTCGGCTCCTGATGAAGTGTCAGTATTCTGAGTGATGTTGGACCATCAAAGAAACAGGGTCACTCCAGAATGTAATCAGGCTCTGGGGCAGCAAAGAGGAACAATTTCTGTTGGACTGAGCCCCAAAAACCCATGCAGAATTGTATTTATAGATTGTCACAGAAGTTTTTAGAGTAAAACAAGTTGCTCACACCGAACCCCAGACCTGATGTACATGTTTCTTGAAGGAGCATCTCACCCTTGCGGTTTTAGTCCTTACTGTGCCCTGTTTGCAGTACTCAGTAATGCAAGACATTCCAGGTGTGCCAGGACCATCTGGTAACTAAAGTCGTGCTGTAAAGCTCCTTCACAAAAAGGACTCTATAAATCACAGAAAACTTCACACTGTTTTCTACAATGATTTCTTCAAGGTCTAAGTACTTCCAGAAAACAACTACTTTATTCTGATGTTTACCTTGATACAGTGACTCTACTAGATTTCATACTACAATGAAGCTTGGAGGTGATTTCTGTGCCATGCTTCATGGTGTATTTATTGGCCTGGGACTTTGAGTCATGTCTGTCTATCACAGTGGTTCAGCACAGGACTGCTGAATTGCATGGTATCAGTACCACGTCCAAAGGAACTGGAGACAGATTAGCCACATGGACAGTGATCCTTCTACATGACGTCTGGTAAAAATTCTGAACAAAAGCCCAGCATGGCAGAACATTCCTGTAATCCCAGCACTGCAAAGGTAGAGAACAGAGGATCTCTATGAGTTCAAAGCCAGCCTGGTCTACATAGCAAGCCCCAGGACAGCCAGAACTACATAGAGCAGTGGTTCTCAACCTTCCTAATGCTACAACTCTTTAATAGTTCCTCATGTTGTGGTGAACCCTCGCCATAAAATTATCTTCATTGCTACTTCATAACTGCAACTTTACTACTGTTGTGAATCATAATGTAAATCTCTCTGGAGACAGAAGCTTGTCAAGGGGTCGTGACCCACAGAGAGAGAGAGAGAGAGAGAGAGAGAGAGAGAGAGAGAGAGAGACCCTGTCTCAGAAAAAACAAACCTGAACAAAGGCTGAAAAAGAAGGGGCTGTCTAGCAGGACAGCAATGCTGGAAGATCTCTCCTCAGACTCAGGCCCACAAGGGGCTCCGTCCCAGGGGCCAGCTGTGCTTGGCTTACTATCGGTTCTCTGTGAGAAGCCACATGCAAGCAACAGCTCTCAGTGATCTCTGGAGGGCACCACTGATAGGACTGAGGGTTTGTCTTGGGGAACCCTGAACTCCCAATGGGTGTCAGGACAGACTGGCAGGGGGTATTCCACCTTCACAGCCAAGAGTTTAGGGCAAGTGCCAGAATCTGTAAGAAACATGAAAATGGTGAATTTTTAAGAGGAAATAAGGTCTCAAATTTAATTTTAGATCTTTCATAAGAACTCCTTTTTGAGGGCTGGAGAGACAACTCAGAGGTTAAGAGCACTGGCT
This sequence comes from Peromyscus leucopus, assembly GCF_004664715.2. Lineage (NCBI taxonomy): Eukaryota > Metazoa > Chordata > Mammalia > Rodentia > Cricetidae > Peromyscus > Peromyscus leucopus. The sequence continues at coordinate 8,380,810 of NC_051067.1, forward strand.
GTTGTTCCAAGTTCAATTCCCAGCACCACATGGTGCTCACAACCATCTGTAATGAGATCTGGCGCCCTCTTCAGGCATGCAGGAATAACTGCAGGCAAGACATTGTATACATGATAAATACATAATCTTTTTAAAAATTCCTTTTCTGAGCATGCAAGTGGAGGGCAGAGGACAGTGCTGGCCGCTGTTCTCCATTGCCGTCTCCCTTACTGTTTGAGACAGGTCACTTATTGGCTAAGTAGACCAGGCTGCCTGACCAGCGACAACCAAGGATTACCTCTGCCTTCTCAGCACTGGGATTACAAATGTGCACCATATTTACCATATTTTTTACATGATGTCTTAGTGTTCCATTGCTGTGAAGAGACACTATGACCATGGCAACTCATATAAAAGAAAGCATTGAATTGGGACTTGCTTACAGTTTAAGAGGTTTAGTCCATTATCCTCATAGCAGGAAGCATGGCGGCACACAGGCAGACATGGCGATGGAGAGGTTAGCTAACAGTTCTACATCCGGATTCACAGGCAGCACGGAAAGAGAGAGAGAGAGAGAGAGAGAGAGAGAGAGAGAGAGAGAGAGAGAGAGAGAGAGAGAGAGAGCCAGCGCCAGCCACTGGGCCTGGCTTGGAAACCCCAAAACCCATCAGTGACACACTTCCTCCAATAAGGCCACACCTCCTAATGCCACTCCGTAAGCATTCAAATGTGAGATTGTGGGGGCTGTTATTCAAACGTCCCCTGACTGGTTCTGGGGAGGATAGAACTCCTGTCTTCATGCTTCCAAGGCAAGCACTCTACCAACTGAGCTATCACCCTGTCCATTCTTAATCGATTCAAGAGACCATTTCAGGAAAGTCTACTATAGTGAAAAAACATTCTGGTTTCATCACATCACGCTACAGAAAGGAGTAGGGTAGGACCATACTGATTGTAGCTGATGTCTTGGATGGAGTTTTCTAAAGGAACATAAATGATACATGTGTGTCAACATATGCATGCACATGTGTGTAATTTACTAGATTGGTTTATACAATACTGGCAGGGATGCACAATGGCTGTCTACATCCTGGAAAGGCTAGGAACCTGGCAGCTGTTTGGTCCATGAGGATGGATGCCTCAGCAATCCCACGCTGGCACAGAAGTGATGTGGTGGTGGTAGCAGCAGCAAGACAGATGCACTCACTGAGCAAGAAGCAAAGGCAAGCGGGCAACACTGCATCTTTCCAGGCTCCCAATGCCTCTGGAAAACACCACCTACTGTGCAGACAGTAGTACTTCCCACTTCCCAAGTTAACATTTTTGGACATGCCCTCAAAGACCCATCCAGAGGTGTCTCCCTTAGTTGATTCTAAACCCAATTAAGTTGAACATGAAGATTCACAATCAGGCTGGAGAGATGGCTCAGAGGTTAAGAGCACTGGATGCTCTTCTAGAGGTCCTGAGTTCAATTTTCAGCAACTACATGGTGGTTCCCAGCCATAATGGGATCTGGTGCCCTCTTCTGGCTGCAGGCATACATGCAGCCAGAATACTGTATACATAATAAATAAATCTTAAAAAAAAAAAAGATTCACAATCATGGCTACTCTTTATTGTAACCCACTGTTGTGAGATATTTGATTATGCTGTATAAATATATGTCACCATAATTGGTTTAATAAAAAACTAAATGGCTATCAGCTAGGCAGGACTTCCAGGCACAGAGGACACTGGGAAGAAGAAGGGGGAAATGGCCAGCCAGATGGAGAGTAATCAGCATGGACATTACAGAATAAAGCTAACTGAGTCATGTAAAAGAACATTAGATTAAAAGATAGGGGTTAGGCTGAGTGGTGGTGCATGCCTTTAATCCCAGCACTTGGGAGGCAGAGGCAGGTGGATCTCTGTGAGTTCAAGGCCAGCCTGGTCTACAGTGCAAGATCCAGGACAGACACCAAAACTACACAGAGAAACCCTATCTTGAAAACCAAAAAAAAAAAAAAAAAAAAAATAGGGGTTAAGTTATAAGAGCTAGTTAGAAACAAGCCTAAGCTATCTGCTGATCTTTATTAATTAATAGTAAGTTTCCATGTTGTTTACTTGGAAGCTGGCAGGAGGGACAGAGAAAGACTCACTCAACTCACACTTATTCATATACCACCCCCCCCCAAAAAAAAAAACAGTGATGAAGAAAAGGATTAGAAATCACACTCTTGGCCAGGCAGTGGTGTTGAATGCCTTTAATCCCTGTCCTCGGGAGGCAGAGGTAGGCATATCTATGGTCTACAAAGTGAGTTCCAGGACAGCCAGGGCTACAAAGAGAAACTCTGTCTCAAAATAAAACAAAAAACAAAATAAGTGACTTATTACTCTGATAAATCCCCTACCACTGATAAAAAGATTCAGCCAGTGTTGGATAGCTGTTTCCTCTAGGCTGGACATGATCAGAACATCAGAGTAGCACAAGAATGAGACAGAGATGTAGCCCCACACTGCCACCATAGCATGTTCTTTCAGAGAGCTCCACTGAGGTAAAGACAAGATTCTTTCAGTACAAGTCAGGATGAAAAAATTTATGAGGAGATTCTGAGCTGGATATATGCCATTCTAATTTTATTCCATCTTAATTTGGGGGGGGATGGGGTGCCCTTGTCATGGAGTTTGTGTGAAGGTTAGAAGACAATGTATGGGACCAGGTTCTCTCCTTTCACAATGTGTGTCTTGGGGACCTTATTGAGGTCTTCAGATTTGGCAATGAGTGCCTTTACCCACTGAGCCAACTCTCCAGTCCTATACCTGGAAAATCTCCACATAAATGGAGCATCATCTGTAGCGGGGGTTATCTCCTGGTCCTGCCTGGCCCACAGTCAGGCCAAATCTCTCACCCGCCAGTCACACAGCTGCTCAGACCCAAATAAATACACAGATGCTTATATTATTTATAAACTGTATGGCCTAATGGCTCAGGCTTCTTGCTATCTAGTTCTTATATCTTAAATTAACCCATTTCTATTAATCTATAAGTTGCCACGTGACTTGTGGCTCACCGGTACTTTACATCTTCTCACAGCAGCTGCAGCTGGCAGCATCTCCTGACTCAGCCTTCCTGTTCCCAGCATTCTCCTCTCTCTTTGTCCTGCCTACACTTCCTGCCTGGCTACTGGCCAATCAGCACTTTATTAACCAATCAGAGCAACACATTCACAGCATAGAGAACATCCCACGCAATCATCCCTACAAGCAGTCTTCACAGAAAATGTTGTGTACTAGAATTCTCTGCTCTCAGCTAAAGACTTCAGTGAGACTTCAGGGTGACAGGGCAAGATACTTTGCTTTTCTGTTGTTGTTTTTCCAGACAGAGTTTCTCTATGTAGCCTGACTGTCCTGGAACTCACTCTGTAGACCAGGATGGCCTCCAACTCACAAATGTGCCTGACTCTGCCTCCCAAGCACTGGGAAATACTTTGCTTTCCTTTTCTTTTTTAAGGTTTTTGTTTGTTTGTTTGTTTGTTTGTTTTTGTTAAACCAGGCTGGCCTCAAACTCATAGAGGTCTGCCAACATCTGACTCCTGAGTGTAGCTGAACTTTTCTTTCCCACGTGTCAGTTCCCAAATAACCGGTTCAAAGGCTTAATATTACTTATAAATTCTTGGCCAATAGCTCAGGCTTGTTACTAGCTAACTCTTACACTTAAATTAACCCATATTTCTTATCTATGCTTTGCCACATGGCTCATGGATTGTTATCTCATGTTCTATATACCTCCTGCTTCCTTGGTGGCTCACTGGCGTCTCTCCTGACTCTGCCCTTCTTCAGCAAATCCTACCAGCAAGTGCCACTACAATATCCTGAAACTCACTTTGTAGACGAGGCTGGCCTCGAACTCAAAGAGGTCTGCCAGCCTCTGCCTCCCTAGTGCTGGGATCAAAGGCATGCAGCAGCACCACTCAGCTGATACTTTGCTTTCATCCACCCCTTTTCCCTCTCATTTTTTTTTCTTCCTCAAGAGCAGCTCTGATTTCCTACAGGGGACAATCTATGATTATGCCTGCTAACATTCCTTTGTAAAGGGAAGGAGGACTCACAGGCCTTCAGGAGATCCTCAAGAAGATCCTCCCTTGGCTGAGATCATGTAAGAGGAGAGGACACCTCAGTAGCATAGCTCCTTTAAATAGCCTCAATCACCTCTGACCCACCAAGCTGGTCTGTTGTCTTCCCAGTCCCTTCAGCAGCAGAACACAGACAATAAAAAGTACTATTAACATTTTTGCCCCCCAAAGATGATGGTAATTGAACCCAGCACGTCACAAGTGCTAGGAAATGCTTTACTACAGACCCGTATTCCCATCTCTGTAGTGACATATCTTACTAGTGAGTCAAAGTGAAACAGGCTGTAACATTGTGCATGTACTACATTTACTAAACATGCTGTAATCAACAGGCATGACTATAGAGGGATAAACTACACTCAGGTCCTAGGCTTGCCACTTGCTCTTTGTGTAACCTTGGGCAAATGACTCAGGCTATAAAGTTAAATATTTATGACTATAAGATATTGATAATGCAGGACAATCTTGGTCTCTAAACCCAGGAAGCTTACATTCTCTGAGGTAGACAATAGATAAAGGACCCTGTTTACCTGGCTGTGCCAGCACTCCTCTGTAATCCTAGCACTCGGGAAGCAAGAGGATCAGGGGTTGCAAACCAGCTTAAACTGTTGTTTCATCTGTGGCACAGTGGCTGCACCTGAATGTACTGATGTTTTAAATACCATCTGTGGTCCCTGGGCCCTGCAGTCAGTGCCACTCTGCTCCCACCAGCACTGACCCTGATGCTGCCACCAAATGTAATTTTTAACTCAGTCTCAGTCTTCTATTTACCAATAAAGACCCAGGAGTCAGCTACAGGGTGAAAACCTGCCATCTCAGAGGGGCCAGTTGAAATGAATGATAAACAGTGCTGGTTACCTCGTGAAGCCACAGCCACGCTACCTGGTAGCAGAGAGCCTTATTAGAAGGAAGGAGGGAGAGAAGAAACAGGCCTGGGAAAGAGCACATGCAGAGGAGAGAGAGAAAAATGGTGGGGGGAGAGCAGAACAGAGATGGGGTGGGATGGGGTCTGAGTCACAGCTCTTTAAGGCCCGGATGGGCTTACAGAGCCACGCCACATATGTGCAGATTTTGCGACCATGCTGTGCATATGTGATCACCAGAGCACACTGATGACGTAAGATGCATGACTCTTTGCTTAACTCCTGAACTGTGCATGTGTAGTCATGCAGCTGGAGTGAGAGCAGAATTCTAACACCAAGAAGCTACCAGCTAACCTTTCTTTTTGCCAGTAACCCAGAAGAGAGCATCTCTCCATTTATCACAAACCAAAAAAAGACCACCAATCTCCAAATCCCTCCCTACCCCTTCCCACTTCCCATGCATCCCACTATCCATATTCCTGGCTCCTCTGTACTCTCTATGGCTAATTCCTCTCAAGTGATCACAGGCTCCACCCCTTAACACAAGGTTGATTTTATTAACACAGTCTTGGAATGTCACAGTGTGATCAAATATCCTGAAAAAATTTCCCCTTTTTGTCTAAATAAAAAGGAAAAGCTTTTGCTGGGGAACAATCTTTTTGTACACTATGAATATGTATTATTCTCATTGCCTAATAAAAAGGTGAATGGTCGCCAGGCGGTGGTGGCGCACGCCTTTAATCCCAGCACTCGGGAGGCAGAGGCAGGCGGATCTCTGTGAGTTCAAGGCCAGCCTGGGCTACCAAGTGAGTTCCAGGAAAGGCGCAAAGCTACACAGAGAAACCCTGTCTCGAAAAACAAAAAAAAAAAAAAAAAAAAAAAAAAAAAGGTGAATGGTCAATAGCTTGGCTGGAAAAGATAGAGCTCGAGAACCAGAGTAGGAGAATTCTGGGAAGAGGAAGGGTAGAGTCAGAGAGTCACCTGCAAACACAGAGAAGCAAGATGAAAATGTTGTACTGAGAAAAGATACCAAGCCACGTGGCTAAGCGTAGATAAGAATTGTGTGTTAATTTAAGTGTAAGAGTTAGAAACAAGCCTGAAAAAAAAAAGAAGAAAAAGAAACAAGCCTGAGCTATTGGCCGAGCATTTATAATTTATATTCAACCTCTGAGTGAGTTATTTGGAAACTGGTGGGCAGGAAAGAAATGTCTGACTATAGGTTTTAACTCAAACACAGAAAAACTATATACAATAAGAACAAATATCAGGTAAGAATTATAGTCACAATGTCTAGTCCATTTGTATTTGGCAAATTTGTAGAAAATACTCTACAATCTATCCTATCTTGGTGAGTCAAAAATTTTATATATTGTATCTAAACCACTTTTTATCATAACTTCTATCACCAGTCTAAAAATATCCTTTTAGACCTTAAAATATTTTCCTAGATACATAACTTAAGCTTTTGTTTCTCAACCTTATAAAATTTACATCTCTTTTGTAAGTTTCTTTTCTGAATTAGCTAACAAAGAAAACTCTGTAGCTAGTCTTCAATCCCCCTCAGAGACCCAAAAATGATAAACTACTACCTGAGTAAACAGGGAGTAAGCAACTTCCTGTTGTTTGATTAATAGATGGTCTTTTAATTAAAAAAAAAATCAGAGCCAGATATCAAGGTGAAAGCTGAAAGATCAGAGAAGTGCAGTCAGCCTCTAGTTTTGGGTTTTTTTGTTTTGTTTTGTTTTTTTTGGTTTTGGTTTTTTTTCGAGACAGGGTTTCTCTATGTAGCTTTGGTGCCTTTCTGGAACTCACACTGTAGCTCATGCTGGCCTTGAACACACAGAGATCTGACTGCCTCTGCTTCCCAAGTACTGGGATTAAAGGTATGAGCCACCACTGCCCGGCCAACCTCCAGTTCTTACCTCTACGAAACCTTCCACTAAAGAGAGTGTGTTCTGTTTCCTCACACCTTATATACCTTTCTCTGCTCTGCCATATTTCTTCCTGGGATTAAAGGCATGTGTGCTTCCTAAACAAAGGCATGAGATCTCAAGTGCTGGTATTAAAGGTGTGTGTCACCACTGCCTGACCTCTATATCTAATCTAGTGGCTGGCTCTGTGCTCTGATCCTCAGGCAAGTTTATTAGGGTACACAATATATCACCACAACTTGCAAAACTATAGATGTGGTGATATATATATATATATATTTTGGTTTTTCAAGACAGGGTTTCTCTGTGTAGCTTTGTGCCTTTCCTGGATCTCGCTCTGTAGACCAGGCTGGCCTCGAACTCACAAAGATCCGCCTGGCTCTGCCTCCCGAGTGCTGGGATTAAAGGCATGCGCCACCACCGCCCAGCTGTGGTGATATATTTGTAATCTAAGAAATAAAGCTTGCCTGAAGATCAGAGGACAGAGACAGCCACAGAGTTAGCCATAGAGGTCAGGCAGTGGTGGCACACACCTTTAAATCTAGCACTTGGGAGTGACACACCTTTAATCCAAGCACTAGGAAGGTTGAGACAGGAAGTGATATGGCTGGGCTGAGAAAAGAATATAAAGTGGGAGGAAACAGGAAATAGGGCCTTTAGGCTGAGGACTCAGAGGCATTCAGTCTGAGGATTCGTGGAGACAGGATTGGCTGAGGAGTTGGCAAGGTGAGAAGTGGCTGTGGCTTGTTTCCTCTGATCTTTCAGCATTTACCCAGATATCTGGCTCTGGGTTTTTATTATAAGAACATTTAGGATTCATGCAACAATAGAAATGACAGAGACATCTGAGTGCCTGGACAGTCCAACCAGGGTTCCTCTGCAACATTGGGGGGATCCATCTTCAGCCTTAAAAATCTAGAATGTCTGACAGACTTTCCTGTGAAGCATGTCTTGGCAAAGTTCCTTTGTTTTCTGCTTGTCCAATTTGGACAGCATACTGTCAGCAGCCAAGGCAAGGGCAGTTTCTTGCCCAGTGTCTAACTTTGTCACAATGAAAGCAAACTCCATATGAGAGTTCTCTAATGCCCATAATCTTCTCTGAAGTAAACTGATGCTGCCAGGAGCAGATGTGCCTCGCTGACATGAAAAGCCTTATGCTATTAAAACATTTTTCCCCCCCGGACAGGTTACTCTATGTAGCTTTGGAGTTTTCCCCAGAACTCACTCTGTAGCTCAGGCCAGCCTCAAACTCACAGAGATCCTCCTGTCTCTGCCTCCTGAGTGCTGGGCCTAAAGGCATTCACCACCACTGCCCAGCACTATTAAAACATTTTTTTCTTTTTTTAATTAATTAATTAATTTTTTAAATTACACTCATGATATTAATCACATTTGTGGTATTCATAGATTACATTCGCAGTATTCATTCAATTATATATATATATATGTATTTATCTATATTCAATATATATATTTAATTTTAAATGTCGAATGTCATTTCTTGAAGGGGGTAGGAGGTCTTACATACAGGCTCACAGCACAATGGGAGAACCCTGGAGGGCAGAAGTTCGCTACTGATGTTTTACAATCTTGCATCTAAGCTGTTAACACCCATTATTCAGGACACACAGACAAGGAACTTTCCTTAAGCATTCAGGAGGGTGGAACCTGGCAGGAAATTAGCATTGGGAAGATATCAAGGTCAAGGCCCACAAGCAAGGCAACAGTTACCCAAAACAGGGGCCAGGGACCTGCAGGTCCCCCTTTTATTAAAAAATGAGCTTCTGACTTGGGTTGCGTGAGACGTCAGCAGGTCACCTTACCTGTCATGGAGACGCCTGCCCAGGCCACACAGGTGCTCTGTCTTAGGTTGGTGAGTGCCCCCCAGGCATTACCCATCTCTGAATAATCATTATCATACCAGCTCAATCATGTGTGAGCTGCATGGTTAATTGCTGCCAAAGATCTCAAAGTGGCACTGGGCTTGCAATCTGTGTGCTCAATACAGAAAAGACCAACAGAGGTCCTATCTCACCCATAGCCAGTAGGCTAAAGGCAACTGAGCCATTCCCTTCCTTATCGAGCCATACTGTACGTTGGAGTCCTTGTAAGATAGTATCCCAAAAGCAACTGGAACTTGAGTTTATAAATTTATAATTTTCAAAGCCAATCGAGATGTATATAACTACTGAATTAAATTTATCATGCCCAATAGAATGAAAGATTAACTAACTGTGGTAGCTACTTTTGTTGCCAGGGTCTCCACTGTGCTCGCTGTAGTAAGCAATTATGAAATGGTAATCCCAGAAACAGTAGCAGCGGTGTGCGCCATTGTTATACCAGCAACAGCGGCAGAAGCAATGTCAAATTCTCTTCTGGATTGTGTGGATATCCACTGGCATGGATACAACTTCAGGAACACGAACCACCAAAGCCCGTTTTTCTTGATCCGAGCATGACTTTGCCTGGCAGCTCTTCTGGAGAATTCAATCTCATGGCTACAGTTCCTAGGCTTACATTAATGCTTGCCAAAGCTGGCCATATTGGACTCTCAATCTCCATTGGCATCAGAAGGGTAGATTTTTTTTCATGATGACCCATTGGGTCTCTGTCATGTTGGGCTTCAGCAGCAGCCACAAGGGACGTTCAGTGCTCAGGGATCCAAAGAGGAACCTCATTGTCCTAAGGAAAGACATAAACCAAACTCCGGGGCCACACCAACACTAGATCGGGTCTCCTCCACGTGCTAGTAGAAAGATCCTTCCATCGCTCCAGAGGGTGATTTGCAACAGGAGCCCTCCAGTACTTTTAAAACATTTTAAATGCCATATTCTATAAATCACTGAAGTGTTTGAAGACCACTTATCTCTCTAAAATATGTGTGTCTAACCTTGAAAACATACCTAACATGACTACAAGTTTGAATGTTATAGATATCAAACTACTAGCCTGCATTTCTTTTTATTTTCCATGGTTACCACTTTAATAAATCTCAGTACATAGGTGATGCAGAGCTCTAAGAGCGGTCCAAAAGGACCCTCTTCCCACAGGAGCAGGGACAAAGGCACATTTGCCCCCACTTCCCTGATCAGCAGGGGGGAAAGGTAAGCCAGGTCTTTATTGGGCTCACACAAGGAGACCCTTGGTCCTGAGGACCTCTGTGTACTTGCTGATGCTTTTTTTTTTTAAATCCACATTCTTTTCTGCCATTTCTGTAGCTTTAAGAGCTGCTTATTCTTCCAATAGTGGATCTTGGCCTTTTCCTTCCATATCTTCCATATCTCCTCAAGAGTGGCTGTCATTGCCTGTTATTTTCACGGATCTCATGAGCCAGATGCCCCCGGTAAGCAACCTTGTCATAGGGTGGAGGGATATCATCCAACACTTTGAGTTCCAGGGCAGCCTGGCCTTGATTAGTCTTGTGGGGCAGCATACCTCATGCAGTGCACCAAAAACTATGGCTCAGGCCTTGGAATTAGTAGGGTCCTTGAGAGAGATTGGTGTTCATCCACTTTCAGAGAAAGGCCAAGTACTTTAACTTGCTTCTGTAGAAATTTCCAGAAATGTTGATGTCCTCACCGCACACAACTACCACCTTCAACCACAGTAGTACCTGCTTGGCCACAATGGCCACCAAGTGGCCAAGATAGCCTTAGCCATCTAGCAATTAGAACCCACCTGTGGTGATATTTTGTTTGTGATCTAACAAATAAAGCTTACCTGAAAATGAGAGAGCTGAGCTAAGCCACTAGTTAGCCATAGAGGCCAGGTAGTGGTGGCACACACCTTTAATCCCAGCACTTGGGAGGCAGAGGCAGACAGATCTCTGTAATTTCAGGGCCACCCTGGGCTACACAAGATTGATCCAGTCTAAAAGGGAAACAGAGCCAGGCAGTGGTGGCACACACCTTTAATCCCAGCACTAGGGAGGTGGAGACAGGAAGTGATATGACTGGGTGGAGAGAGGAATATAAGGTGAGAGGAGACAGGAGCTCATTTTCTTCCCGGCTGAGGATTCGGGAGAGGTAAGAAGTCTCTCTAGTGGCTGGTTCCTTTACTGATCTTTCAGCATTTACTTCAATATCTGGTTCTGGGTTTTTATTATTTAAGCACAATTAGGATTTGAGCTACATCTGGCCCTCTACCATCTTTGTCAGCCACCTGGGAAAAAAGCTAACCTGAATTTCTTGGTTATCCTAAACAGTTTTAATAATAGCTTTCAAGGACCATAAATTTATATTACTTTTTTTTTTGAGACAGGGTTTCTCTGTGTAGTTTTGGTGCCTGTCCTGGCTCTCACTCTGTAGACCAGGCTGGCCTCAAACTCACAGAGATCCACCTGGCTCTGCCTCCCAAGTGCTGGGATTAAAGGTGCGCACCACCATCGCCCGGCTATGTTACATTTTTAAATGAGCTGCATAGGTACAATACCTTAAACAAGAGTAAAAATATAGACAGTATGTTATAACAATAAAACCTTAAATTTGTATCAATATACAAAAATCCATACCAGTGTAAAATATTTGAGACTAGTAGTTGCTTTTCAGTAGAGTCAATCTTCCCTTTTATTGTATCATTCCTATACCCCCTTTCTTTCTTTTCATTCCCCATCCCCATTTTTTCAAGATTATATTAGAAGAGAAAAGATAGCAGAAAGAGAAAGAAATTCCTTAATCTAACCTTCTTTGTTTAGCTTCGTCCAAGACCATGACCAGTAACAACTTGTAACTAGTCCCCCTGAACAATGACAAACATACTGCCCGGCTTAGTAGCACATGCCTTTAATCCCAGCACTCCAAAGTCAGAGCAAGACAGATCTCTGTGAGTTCAAGGCCAGCCTGGGCTACAGAGTGAGCTCCAGGAAAGGCTCCAAAGCTACACAGAGAAACCCTGTCTCGAAAAATAATGACAAACATCCATAACCCACCTTGTAAGGATTTTGTCTTTAATTACGTCATCAGCCTTCGACAGCATCCCAGCCTAAAGAGTTGGTGGGCCCTCTGTGTGCTCTCTGTCTCATTCCTTTCTGCTCCTTCCTTCTGCACGGTCTCTCTCTCTCTCTCTCTCCCTCTCTCCCCCCTCTCTCTCCCCCCTCCCAATAAAGCTCTAAAAAGGTAACCATGGCCTATGATTCCTTTAATCAGCATTCTCCTCCGCCGGCATGGCTGCTGTGGGTGGTGACCAGCCACGAGGAGCAGCGCCCGTAGAATAACCAACACACCTAACGACCAACAATCACCCACTCCACCTCTTGGGAATGTGGGCATCATGTTCTTAAAATTACTTCCTGTTGTCTGGGGGTGACAGCAACTTTAGTGGATCCTGAAAAAATTGGGACGATTGTCAAGTCCTGGGAGACCTAGCTGTTGTCAGTGTGATGGGTAAGTGCAAGGCTTATCTGATGTTCTGGCTGGAGTGGTCTATAAAGCAGGACCATCTCAGCTAACTGCTTTGAAGTTGTCCTGAGCAGTTTGTAGTCTGAAACTGATCTTTGGATGGTGTTTGTCAGCTCAATGGCATTATCACAATCCAGGTAGCTTTGTCGTTGCAGGGCCCCACCATCTTTTTGGAGGCCTCAAAGGTCACTGTTAGGAATGGTCATGATTCACTATATAAAAGTTACACATTTTAAATGCCATATACAGCAGATCTCTGAAAAGTTAGAGAATCACAAACTATTTAAGTACATCCAGAGTATACATAGTTCCTACTTACTATTTTTATCTTTTTTCTTTTTTTTTTTGGTTTTTCGAAACAGGGTTTCTTGTGTAGCTTTGCACCTTTCCTGGAACTCACTTGGTAGCCCAGGCTGGCCTCGAACTCACAGAGATCCGCCTGCCTCTGCCTCCCCGAGTGCTGGGATTAAAGGCGTGCACCACCACCGCCCGGCTACTATTTTTATCTTAAGAAAAAAATTTTAGAGTAAAAATAAAGCCAAAGAATTATGAGATTAGTGGTGATAAATAAAATGATCCCTTAATTTTAGTGTTCTTCTATACCATACCAGGTGGCTCTTCTGACATGAGACAGAGATTTTTGGATTTTCCTTTAACAAACATACTTGGGTTTAGAGAAGGAGGGAGCCATGGTCCAACTCCAAAGCTAGCTTTGAATTTTAATTGAATTGGGACCACAATAAGACCATTGAATGTTTGTTTGCAGAGAGAAGCAAAAACAAGTATTTGGGAAGATTTATGAAATTCTAAAGTGTTGGAAATGTGTTACATCATTAGGCCAACTTACTCTTTTTTTTTTAAAAGATTTATTTATTTATTATGTACACAGGAAAGGGTGTCAGATCCCATTACAGATGGTTGTGAGCCACCATATGGGTGCTGGGAATTGAACTCAGAACCCGTGGAAGAGCACTCGGTGCTCTTAACCTCTGAGCCATCTCTCCAGCACAATTTACTCTTTTTCTTGGGACATTTTATCTTGATTCATCCTTCTTCTTAATCTAATTCTTAAATGTCTCATTTGTCTTCAGATTCCTTAGTTGTACACTTTTATTCTCCTGGAAAGACAAAATATAAACCTGCCCCAATCCTAACTTCAGGGAGTTCCTTTATTGGTAGGTTATATTGTAGTGGGTAGCCATTCCAGTTTTGACCTCTAAGTTCCAACCCCCATTGAGGCTTTGATAACAGTCACGCCTACAAGGTGGGGCTGAGAGAGGATGCTGAAGACCCGAGAGATCTGGATGTGCAGGCTCTCTTGGTTCCTGGACCCTGGATGATGGAGGTAGACCGAGCAGAGTTCTCCAGAGAACACTGCCAGACTGCACTACACCTTTCCCAGACCCTGTAAACTATCCCTTCACTTATAAGTTACACCACAAAATAAACCTCCCTTTTAACTACCTGGAGTGGCCATAATAATTTCACCAATATCTGGCACTCAACGTGGGGCAAAATCCAAAGGCCTGGGTGGCTCCCACCCTCAGCTTCTTCCCTGGCTGGTAGGCACTTGAAGCTGCAGGGTGCTGCCTGCAGAGCTCCATAAAACCAGGAAAAACCTACACTGTTCCATTCCTGAAAAGGAGCTAATCTGGTCTCAGTTCCTCATCAAGTTTAGCCCCCAGACCAGCGAAACCGCTGTGAGTGAGGCAAAACGGCTGTGAGTGAGGCGTTCCCCCTCCTCCTGAGGACCGGCTCCCCACCCTAGCCCGAGGCTTCCACAGTTTCACATAGTTAAAATAGAATCTGAAGTCTATTCTGAGTCAATAGAGTTCGGACATGCTTGCTCTAGGGCTGTGAGAAAGTCCTGATTAGCCTATAGTCTCCCTGAAGGACGGAGAGAAAGTCCTGAGTAGCCCGTGGGAAGAAACACACTATCTAGCTATATGCAGGCTGCTGATGCCAGCTGGAAGTACACAGAGATAGAAAATGAAACTGCCTGCTCCTTGATTCAAGGACAGGACAGACAGTGGTTGAATGCCCGAGCTGTGCGTTGTTCTACTTCTGTCCTTCAAGACTGTGTTTAAGCTGGCTGTGAAATAAACTCAGGACTGTCCGGCACTGGCTGGCAGTCCTCTCAACTCTGTTGTCTTCTTTGTTATGTCTACAATCCGAATGCCTTGACCCAGATAATGAGGTGACTTGTCAGCAGTCTCCAACAGGTGGTGCCCAACGTTAAGAGGAAAGTTATAATACCATGAGAATAGGATATAATTCTGATTTTTTTAACTGAATTGTAAGGGCTTCAAGCCACTTTATTTTTCCTGATTTATAACCTACCTTTTCTGATTTATTTGCATTAGTATAGAATGTACAGGTTCCAGAAATTGGTGTTCCTTTTATTATACGAGGGAGAATCCAATTAGACCTTTTTCTAAACTTAAGTCTCTTGTTTTGGGAACATTTGTTGCTTATCTCTCCCCAAAACTTACTGTAAACTCTTTGTCAATGTTCATTTTCTGCCCATAATGAGGCAATTTCAGCATTAGTAAAAGGTACCACAATTTTCGCTGGGACTATTCCTGCTAATTTGCAAAGTCTCAATTTTCCTTTCAGAATCAACTCAGAAACCTTTTCTACATAGGTCTTTAATTTTTTACTGTTTGTCTGCAAAAATATCCATTCTAAGCTATTATCTTCTCTCTCCATAAGAATTCCCATAGGAAAATGAGTAGAAGGTAAAATGACTAGTACACAATCAAGCTCTGGATTCAAGAGACTCACATACATTCTGTAACTTCTCTTCTACCAGAGCCAATTCTCTCTGAGCCTCAGCTGATAATTTTCTTGAACTATTTAAATCCTAGTCACCTTGTAAGGTTTGAAAGAAATTACTTAGCTCTTAAGTAGTTAATCCAATTGTGGGCCACAGACAGTATCTCCCAGCAATTTTTGAAAATCATTAAAAGTTTGTAATTGGGGAGCTGGAGAGATGGCTCAGTGGTTAAGAGCACTGACTGTTCTTCCAGAGGTCTTGAGTTCAGTTCCCAGCAACAGCATGGTGGTTTACAACCATCTGTAATGAGATCTGGTGTGCTCTTCTGGCCGGCAGAAATACATACAGAAAGAATACTGTATACATAATCAATAAATTAAAAAAGTTTGTAACTGATCTCCCATTTGTACTTTTTGTGGTTGAATTTTCTGTAATACTATCTTATATCCTAAGTAATTAATAGAATCTCCTCTTTGTATTTTTCAGGAGCAATTTGTAATCCCCAACAAGGAAAAATTCTCTTTACTTTGTCAAGCACCTCCCCCCCCAGGTATCTGTGTCTGAACCAGCCAGTAAGATATCATCCATATAATGGTAAATTATAGATTGAGGAAACTGTTTACAAATTATTTCTAATGGCTGTTTTGTAAAATATTAACACATGGTAGGGCTATTACATTCCTTGTGGAAGAACTTTTCAATGGTACTTTTTAATAAGCTGGGAATTATTAAAAGTAGACTCCATGAAGGTAGATTTTTCTCTATCCCATTCTTATAAAGGTATAGTAAAGAAGCAGTCTTTTAAATCAATCATTATAATAGACCATTCTTTAGGTAATAAAGAAGGCAAGGGTATTCCAGGCTGCAAAAAGTCCATTGACTGAATTATTGTATTTACAGCTGTCATATTTGTTACCATTCTCCATTTTTCAGATGTCTTTTTAATGACAAATATAGAATTCCAAGGACTGGTTGATTCTTCAATATGAACATTCAGCTGCTCCTGTACCAGCTGTTCTAGTGCCTGTAATTTTTTGATGTCAAAGGCCATTTTTCCACACAAACAGGTCTGTCAGTTAATCATTTTAATAGTAGGGCTGTTGGTACTGTTGGAAGAAGAACAGCTGTTGTGTACTTTTTATTGACAACCTGAACAGTCAGCGACTGTTCTTGATAATGCCTTTTTTTTTTTTTTTTTTTTTTTTTTGGTTTTTCGAGACTTGCTTTGTAGACCAGGCTGGCGTCGAACTCACAGAGATCCACCTGCCTCTGCCTGAGTGCTGGGATTAAAGGCATGTGCCACCACCGCCCAGCTGATAATACCTTTTAATATTTTATTCAGAAGTATTCTTTATTCAGAAGTATGTTTTTTTCTGAGATTGGAGGAATGTTAATCTGTGTTTTCCATTGCTACAACAAACCATGTCCCCATAAATTTCTTGCTATGTTAGCCACATATGACTTTAATTTTCCTCTTTGTCCTTCTAGCCCTACACACTCAATCCATCTTGTACTTTGTTTTACCTGAGATAAAGTTCCAATTTCTACAAGATGAACAAGATTTTGATAATATTGTTACATCTGCTCCTGTGTCTACTAAACCTTCATTCTCAATACCATTTACTTGTATTTTTAGCTTTGGGTTGCAAAATTACTTGTTTTCTTGTCTCTCCTGAAATTTTTGTTATATCTATTAAAGCTCTTCCATCCTTGATTACATCCAGAACAGTATGGTTTTACTCTGTGAATGAGTTTTCTGATGCCGTCAGGGAATGAATGAACCAATTTGATATTGGGGCCCCTGGGAGTCCCCTCAGGGTGTTTTCTGATGACAAAGGGTTACCTTGTCTGTCCTTTGTTGATCTGCATTCATTAGTCCAAACCCGGCCTTTGCCATACCTTTTGCATACTACAGAACACTGGCACCTTCTGTTTGGATTATCTCTAGAAAAAAACATTGTTTCTAAGAACACCTTGCCTACAATCCCTTTTCAAATGACCTTGCTAACCACAATAGAACATCTTTCATCTTGATTTTTTTGAAAATGTCTAGAAATTATTTCTTTCAAGATACTGGGTGAAATCCAATATCAGCTGTATTTTTAATCCATCCATCTATTGGTGCAGATCTAGGCTTTAAGGGCCAAATCACCCTTTTACATTCTGAATTAGCACTTTCAAATAGCAAAGATTCAATTAATATTCATCTAACTTGTGGATCTGATATCATGGTATTTACAGCTGAGTTCAATCTTTGTGAAAAATCAGTGAGTGCTTCTCATTTTTTTTTTTTTTTTGTTTGTTTGTTTTTCAAGACAGGGTTTCCCCATGTAGCTTTGGAGCCTCTCCTGGATCTTGCTCTGTAGACCAGGCTGGCCTCAAACTCACAGAGATTAGCCTGGCTCTGCCTCCTAAGTGCTGGGATCAAAGGCATACGCCACAACCACCCAGCTGGGACTTGTATAATTTTAATAAGTGATTCAGACCTCTTTCCTGATTCTTCAACCTTGTCCCAAGCATTTACAGCTGCTAAATGGCATAAGGCCAAGGTATGATCATCAAATTCAAACTGTCTTTGCAACTCAGCTTATTGGTCCTCACCTAGAAACTGATTTTGGGAACTATCAATACTTCCAGCCCTATTTCACTGTTCTATGACCCTAGCTTCCTCTTTCCACCATGTTCTCCATTGAGAACTGAGGACCAGCTTCCAATATTGCTGTAAGCTACATCTTTCCAATCTTGGGGATAATTCAATTCTGAGTTGCCCATGAATTTAACATCTGCTTCACATAAGGTGAATGAATACCAAATGAAATGAATGCTTCCTTAAATCTCCTCAAATGTTTCTAGAGGATTACATTTACTTTCTTCATAACCTTGCAGGTGCCTACTGTCTGCTAGTTGCCCTTGTATAATAACTGGATACACTAAGGTGGTTTTTTAATAACCTTGGGCCACCTCTTTTCAGTTTCATTATGCAGTGGTGCTGTTGGTTCTTCTCTAAATTCCTGTCTGTGTCTGAATGGTTTTTTATTCATTAGCAGGTCCTTCTAAGGCTTATATCAATCAATTTTTTTCTCATTTTCATTAGTAAGTTTCTCTAAAGCTTGTATCTTATCAATAGTCTTTTAAAGGCTTGTCTTATCAATAGTAAGGGTTGTATCTTATCAAGTTTCATTTCTGGCACAGTTATGAAACCACTTCTGGGGTGATATAATGGGTTATATATAATCTAACATGCCTGAAGATCAGAGGACAGAACAACCCACTAGATTAAATATAAAGGTCAGGCAGTGGTGGTATACATCTTTAATCCTAGCACTCAGGAGGCAGAGGTCTGTCTGGATCTCTGTGAGTTTAAAGCCACCCTGGACTACATGAGATTGACTCAGTCTAGGAGAGAAAACAGAGCCAGGCAGTGGTGGCACACACCTTTAATCCCAGTACTGGGAAGCACACATGCTTTTAATCCTAATACTTGGGAATCACAGGTCTTTAATCCTAGCACTGGAGAAGTTAAGATAGGAAGTGATGTGGTGGGCAGAGAAAGGTATATAAGGTTAGAGGAGACAGGAACGAAGCCTTTTCCACTGAGGAAGCCCTTTTGGCAGAAGCGCCCCTTTCAGCTGGAGGCCTATCAGCTGAGGCTCTTTCAGGCTGAGGAATTGGTGAGATAGAGGTGGTGGCTATGGCTTGCTCTGCTTCTCTGATCTTTCAGCAGAATCTTGCACCAGGAATTTTTATTAAAAGACCATTTAGAATTCGTGTTACACTTTTTTAAGGATAATAAAATATGAATTACCAAACTAACAGTAATTACCACTGATATTATGTCAATCCCAGCTAAGTTGTTCATCCTCTCATTTATCCTTTCCATTTTCAAGCCATCCATAGTATCTCTAAACAGTCCTAATTCCCTGCATTGTGATAGTTCCCATTCTTAATGAGGGAAAGATTTTTCTTTTTAGTATCTTTAACTCTCCCCTAAAGGACTTCCCAGGTATCTCATCAAATCTGCTGACTTCTCAGTTTGTCTGTGGCAAATCAGCAAGAGAGCACCTCTCCACTCATCACAAACCAAAAAATAACCACCAATCTCCAAGTCAGTGCCTCCCTCCTCCTGTCAACTGGTCACTGGCCACGCCCCCTCACCCAAGGCAGACTTTAACACAATCTCAGGCTTTCACAATATCATCAAATATCCCACACCATTAGACTACATATGGCACTGCCTCAAAAAAAATTAAAGTAAAAAAATAGTATTAAGTTCAATAAAAATGGCTGGTATGTTTTCTTTCTTTTTTCATTTTTATGTTCATTTTATGTTCATGTGTGGGTGTGTGCATTAAATGTGCACACTAAATTGTGTTCAGTGCAGGCAACTATCTAGAGATCAGAGGACAACCTTGAGTCTTAACCCTCATACATGTGTTATAGCACAAGAAGCTCAGAGACAACTCCGATCTCAGAGAGTTTGTTTATTAGTTTTCTAGTCTCATGATGCTGATGTGGGGTAGGTGAGATGGCTTAGCAGGTAAAGGTACTTACAACCAAGGTTGAGTTCAATTCCTGGTAGAAGGAGAGCACCAACTCCTAAGACTTGTTCCTTGACCTCCACACCTGAACCATGGCATGCACACTCACAAGAAAAGGCACATAGAGGCAAACACTAAAGTATATATAATATGTAATTTGTAATTTAAAAAAAAAAAGATACAGATTGTTTTAAAAAAAAGCACCACATGCTATAGATGGCTGTATGCACTTATACAACACCACAATTCAAGGTCGAGCTTCTCTTTTAAAACAGAAGTCAACTCTAGTTAATTAATTCCATTGGTTTCTAGAGATTGCTGCTCCAGAAGATGAATCAGAAGTCAGAGAAGCATTGTGGTGACCAATCACAGACTGCCCAACATGGCCAGTTACACAGGGAATAACCAAGTGTATAAATACAGACCCTGGTCGCTCTGTATTTCATGTCCACGCCTCCTCTTTCTCCTTTTCCTCTTCGGCAATGCTGAAGACCAAACCCAGACCTCTTGCAAAGCAACCAAGCACCACACACACACACACACACACACACACACACACACACACACATTTTAAGAATGTGTAGCTCAATGGGCAACGGTGGCACATGCCTTTAATCCCAGCACTCGGGAGGCAGAGGCATGCAGATCTCTGTGAGTTTGAAGACAGCCTGGTCTACAAGTGAGTTCCAGGACAGGCTCCAAAGCTACACAGAGAAACCCTGTCTCAAAAAAACAAATAAACAAAAAAGGAATGTGTAGCTCAGCAGTGGCAGTGAACTCTATTAATCCCAGCACTCAGGAGGCAGAGGCAGGTGGAACTTTGAGTTTGATGCCAGCCTGGTCTAACAAACAAACAGAAAGAATATTTTCTAAAAAGAATGTATAGGTCTGGCAAAATGGCACACTCGGCAACCAAACTGCCTCTGCCTCCCGAGGGCGGGGGTGACGTGTATGCCACCACACCTGGTTTAAGTCAAGAATTCTTAAAGAACTTTTCTGCCTTTTTTTTTTTTTTTTGGTTTTTCGAGACAGGGTTTCTCTGTGTAGCTTTGCGCCTTTCCTGGAACTCACTTGGTAGCCCAGGCTGGCCTCGAACTCACAGAGATCCGCCTGGCTCTGCCTCCCGAGTGCTGGGGTTAAAGGCGTGCGCCACCACCGCCCGGCCCTGCCTCTTACTTTAAAAAACACTTACTTAATTCCTGATAAAGTATTTTTTCTGGTGACAATATTAAGTTTTCATATATTAGGGAAACCAATGCCCTTTTCTGGCCTCTGCAGGCACCAGGCACATATTTGATGCACAGATATACATGGAGACAAAAAAAAACACATATAAAGTAAAATATATAAAATTTATTTTTAAAAAAGAATGTATACTTGATAATGTAGAAGAAAAGGTTTTTTTTTTTTGTTGTTTTTTTTTTTTAAAGATGAACACTATGTATACCCCCCAGCACTTGGGAGGCAGAGGCAGGAAGATCTCTCTGTTGAGTTCAAGGCCAACCTGGTCTACAAAGCAAGTTCCAGGACAACCTGGGTTACACAATTAAACGCTGTCTCAAACAATGCAAAAAGATATATTAACAATAATACTTCTATTAGATGTCTACAATTTAAAAAAAAGACTAGAGAAAAAGCAAAACACAAAGTATTGGAGGAAAGATAATCTGAGACCAATGCAGACTGAATTAACTTTATTCGGTAAGGAATTTAGAGAGCTTCAGCAAATATTGATATTGCATTAAAAAAAAACAAAATCTGTACATCATTCAAACTTTAAAAATCAGTCAGTGTTGACACTAAAAAAATGTACTGAGCAATATTTCATTTTAGAACAAAATACTATCAGTGTTTCTTCACAACTAGAGCCACAAACAGAAAATTTGAAATAATGTAACTTCTGAATCTCAAAGGGATCCAGTGAGTTTCAGGGAGCACCATTGAACTAGTGTGACTGCCATATATTTGTAAAGTAACAAACTACAGCTAGGTGATAAATAACTAAGGCGGGAAGAAGTACTGATGACCAGAATTCTAGTGTAAAGTTCTGATTCATTTTATGGTTACAGGTATTTTCCTCTACGTCCTTAAAGAGAAGTAACTGGATATGTAAAGGTCTAAAAACATTTCCCAATTCCATTTTCCCTTTCCAGTACAAATACACTTAACAAACAGAATACTCATCTGTCAACATGGCTATTAACTACGTTAAAAATTTTGATTGTTCTTTAGATTTATTCACTAGAATGACAGACAACTATTAGCTGCCATGTGGGTACAGGAACTGAACCTGGGCCATCTACAAGAGCACCAGGTGCTCTTATTCAGTGGATCACCTCTCTAGCCTTAAAAGTATTTCTTTTAACAACTCTAGTATACTCTGACTTTAAAACTTCTAAATCAAGAATATATACATATATATTTGTTTGTTCTCTTTTTATAAGACAGGGTCTCACTGTGTGGTACTGGCTGGTCTGAAACTCACGATGTAGAACAGGTTGGTCTTGAACCCAGGGATCATCCTGCCCCTGCCTCCTGAAGGCTGGGATTACAAGTGTGAACTACCACACCTGGTATAAATCAAGAATGCTTAAAGAACCTTTATATCTCTTAAATAAATATTTAATAGCTGAAAAAGCTTTTTTTTTTTTACTGGTGACAATATGAAGTTTTCATGTATTGGGAATCTTGAAAGTAGTTTTAGGTAATCCAATCATACCATTCAGAATCAGACCCTAAAGGCTCTAAAGTATAATTCTTGAGTTTTTGTGCACTAAATTTTACTAAGAGAGTCTGTAGTCTGAAACTTAAATATCACTATTTAATGTAATTTGTTTCTTTTACTACATTTGTGTGTGTGAGCATGTGCATATGTACATACGCATACATAATGTATATCAAAGAACAACTTACACTTCCTGCTAAGTGGATCACAAGATTGATCAAATTTAGGTGACCAAATTTGGTAGAAAGAACCTTACCCACTGAGTCATTTCATCTGCCTAAGTATCAGCACTTAACAAAAAATGTTTTGTTTCTTTCTTGAGTGAGATCTTGAGCATGCTTAGGAAAGTGTATTACCACTGACCTATATCCTCACTGATCCATATCCTCAGCCTTGTGTGTTTGTTTGTTTTTGTGTGTGTGTGTGTGTGTGTGTGTGTGTGTGTGTGTTAAGACAGGGTTTATTGTGTAGCCTTGGCTGTCCTGGAATTAGTTCCATAAATGAGGTTGACCGCTGACCTTGAACTCCCAGAAATCTGCCTGCCTCTGCCTTCTGTAAGGCTTCATTATGTAAGCCCAGGATGGCCTCAAATTCATGATCTTTCTGCCCCTGCCTCTTGGGTGCTAGGATGACAGGCATTCATACCTGCCTTGTTTTAAGAGGGAAAAATTCACAACCTACTCAATCATCCTGAAGGGAAATTAGATTAAAAGTAATAAGGTGTTTGTATGTACCATAATATAAATGTTTAAAGAAACTCTTCAGAGGAAAAGGAACAATATTTAGTATGTATTGGGCACAATTACTTTCTCTAAAAGTAAGCAAGAAATGAATTAGCACTTAGGCAATCAGAGGTTGAGAGCAAACCTGAATAGGAGCACTACTGCAGTGGAAAGAAGTGGGAACTACAAAGGCAGATGCAAGAGGGTCACAAGTTCAAGGCGAGCCTAAGCTATACAGGGACTCTCTCAAATGAGGAAGAAAAGGGAAAGAAATGCAAAAATCCCATAGTGCTGCTTATGTTTAATTTTACAAAAACAAAGGCAAACCAACTACTACTTATTTCTGAAGATAAAATTAAAAAAACTTTGAACCTATCTTGTAAACGTCTACTATAACATTCTTAGATCCAGTTCCCATATTCCATTCAGTCAAATAAGATTTAAGCTTAAACGGTGGCAATAAAATATGACAAGGACTTCTCTCTTTTCTTAGGAGCTGATCACATCACAATTTCAGTGAAAGAGGAGAGGTCAGTGGCCCCTTAGTGACTGACATAATTTATTACTACATTCAACACAAAACCCCAATGTTTCCAGACATTTAAAGTATTGGTGTCTAAGTATTGATATCTAAGGTTTACATTAAGAACATCACACTCTGAAAACAGGTCTGATTGAAATGGAGTTTGGATCAGTGTGGGGCAGTACTTACTGACAGACAACTTCTGTAACAAACACTGGTTTCTTGTATTTAAAAAATACACAAGACAGAATTTTCAAAGTCTTACTTTACAATACATTGTAAACTTCACAGACCAGCACAGGTACAAAGTGGCTCCAAGATGTTTATAATACTTTGTATCGTCCTTTATTTGTTGGTTGATACGAATTTTGCTATGATAGAAAATAAAAGACAGACGATTAGAAAAAGCGAACACACACACAAAAAGTAAATGTTTGAGATCATCTTCTGTTAGCAATTTGTAAAACCATCAGATAGCCAAAATAAAAAAGCAGAGGTAGAGGAAGAGGAACGGCTCAATAATGAACTCATTCTCTCTGTTCACCCGTACCCCTTCCCTGATACCTCTGAGGTCTCGAAGCATGAAGTTCTTTTTCTATTTCTCTTTGGTGAAACAATCTCGAGACCTTTGTACACTACTATATTATTAGTAGATTTTGAGACAAGGTCACATTCAATAGCCCAAGCAAGCCCTGAATTTAGAAATCCTCTTCCCCAGCCTTCCAAGTACTGGGATTACAGGAATGAGTCACCATATTTGGCTTGAAGTTCTTGACTTAAAGCTTGTTTATATTTTCTCTCCTGTTTTGTATACCCTCTTTTTAAAAAACTATTTCCCTGGGCTAGAAAGAATGCTCAGCGGTTAAGAGCACTGGCTGCTCTCCCAGAGGATCCCAGCATCCACATGGCAACTCACAACTGTCTGTACCTCCAGTTCCAGGGTATCCAACACCCACACATGGGCATACATGGAGGCAAAACACCAATGCACATAATAAAATAAAACAAAATAAAAATAAATTGTTAACAAAAAGTGTTTAAAAAAAAAAAAGTATATTCTCCCCTCTTAAGTTGGGCACACGCCCTTAATCCCAGCACTCAAGAGGTAGAGGCAGGTAGATCTCTGAGTTTGAGGCCAGCCTGATCTACAGAGTGAGTTCAGGACGGCCAGGATTACACAGAGAAACCCTGCTTCCAAAAATTAATAAATAAATAAAAAATAAAAACTCCCCCCCCCCAAATTCTATGCATTATAAATGGGATTTCAGAACTCCTCCCCCTCATCTTTCCTTAGATAACTACCAGACTTCCTTTCAAAGCAGCGACTGTATGGAGAGTTTACAGCCCATACCTGGTACTTAAGGTCAGTGATGTATCTGTGGCCCCCTTTACAAAGGTTATCTTTAGCAGGCTGTTCTTTTTCCAAAATTACCTCACTGCCTAAACTGTGAAATACTGACTACACTACAGGTGTGGCATTTCCAGATGCTCTGATGAGTGAACACTGGTAAATGCTTTTACAAAACAATGTGGTAACAATTACCAACAAGATAAACTGTATAGAATTTATAAACAGAATTTCTATTCCAAAGTGTATATTCAATAAAGAAATGTATTAATGTATAGCAAAAAGTCAAGGAAGAAGGTTCATAGAAATGTTATTCACAAAAGCCAAAAGCAGAATATCCTCAAGTTCAATATGTAAGTTAACTTATTTAATTTAATTTAATAATACATATTTAACTTAAGCAATTAAATAGCATACAGGCATAAAAAGGCATCCATTGTTGCTACCTGCAATATATAGCCTCCTCATATAATGCTGAGATATACAGAATAGACAGCATATAGTCCACCATACAGAGGTGAAAACACATAAAACTAATCTCCTGGGGCTGGAGAAATGGCTCAGAGGTTAAGAGCACTGACTACTCTTCCAGAGGTCCTGAGTTCAATTCCCAGCAACTGCATGGTGGCTCACAACCATCTGTAACTAGATCTGGTGCCCTCTTCTGGCCTGCCGTCATACATGCTGTATACATAATAAACAAATAAAATCTTAAAAAAAAAAAAAAAACTAATCTCCAAATTTATAGTCACAATATGTCTATCTGAGGGCGATGAACAGTGACATGGAAGCCAGAGGCCAGGCTTCTAGATGGAGAAATGGTCTGCATTTCTTCATTTAGATAGTGACTACACTGAAGTGCCTACTCTAAAAATCCATCACTATACACTTATGTGGGGCTGGAGAGATGGCTCAGAGGTTAAGAGCACTGGCTGCTCTTCCAGAGGTCCTGAGTTCAATTCCCAGCAACCACATGGTGACTCAGAACCACCTGTAATGAGATCTGATGCCTTCTTCTGGCATGCAGGCATACATGCAGGCAGAATAGTGTATATACATAATAAACAATCTTTAAAAAAAGAAAAAAAGATATATTTCTGTGTTGGGACAGGGTCTCAAGTCCCACCAGGCTGTCCCTGAAATTCAACTGCTTCCAAGTCCCAAATTGCTGGGCTAACAGGTGATCAGCTAGCAAGACAGGTGTTTATGACTTCTATGCCTGCTTGTATTAAATGCAATGAACAGTCACTACAACAAATAAGGCCTGAGGGTGTGTTTCACTTACCAGTCGGATCAGTTCTTCTTTTATGAGCCTGGTGATTTCTGCCTTCGCTTTCTGCACAGCCAGTTCGTTGGCACCTGAAGGTCGAGTAGAAAGCATACGGTTCACACCACTGAACTACACTGGCTGTTTCTGCACTGTAAGGAGACCCAGGAGACAGCACCTCACGCGATGTTAGCGAGTGCGCTGCCTGCCAGGCTAGTGAACTAGTACAGCGGTCTGCTTCCTAACTTGACTTATGGTGCTGTCAGTCCTGTGCTCACTTGGACAGCTCATGCACTAAATACGAAGGCTGCAGAGAGGACGAGCATGGCCCCTGCACAAGGATGACACACAAAACCATCAAGTGTCCAGTTTTTTTTAAAAAAGAAAAAAAAAGAAAGATGTATGTCCTTAAAATTCATACTTTCTGTAGAAAATTTTCAAATTTAAATCCCACAAATAGATCTATATTCAGCTTTCTATCTATATGGTTACTGAACTTCAAAGACCTCAAGCGACACATGGTCATCTATTTCTTAGAGATGTCCCTAATTTCAGATTTCCTACTATCAACTTCACCCTGACCCGTGTCACATCTACATCAATGATCTAATTCAGCTTCACACAAAAGCAACAGTACGTACTCTCAATCGCCAAGTAAATCTTGCGCTCTCCTTCTTTGGGCTCTTTGCCAGGAGGGAAGTAGGTTCCTCTGATTGTGATGGCGGCTTCAGAGTACTCACTGATTCTCTGCAGGGCCTCCTTGGAGGTGACCTTCCACCGAGCCGTCTAAAACAAAGGTTTGCAGAATCAAATCACAACACAGAAATCTGAGTTGAGGGCAAGTGAGATGGTTCGGTAGATAAAGGCTCCCGATGCCCAGGCTAATGAACTGAGTTCAAAACCTGGGACCTGCCTGGTAGAAGGAGAAAACCAACTCCTGCAAGCTGTCCTCTGACCAACATGCCTTCCTAACACCCATGCCCCATCCCATCCCAATGTATAACATCACACCATTGGTCTAAAATTCTGGGTTAAAAAAGAAGATTTTTCACTGGGCAATGGTGGCACACACCTTTAATCCCAGCACTAAGGAGGCAGAGGCAGGCTGATCTTCTGAGTTCAAGGCCAGCCTGGTCTATAGAGTTTCAGGAAAGCCAGGACTACACAAAGAAACCTTTCTCAAAAAAAAACAAAACACAAACAAAAAAGAATATACTATTCTTTGTCTATTCAATGTCTATTACTATTTCCCTTATATAGGTAAAAGCCAAGCCATTAATGTTCACTTACAAATAATCCTATTTCAGGGGCTGGAAGTACAGAGAAGCACTAAAGTACTTGCCTGGCATGTATCAAGTCCTAGGTTCTCTCTCTAGTACTGAAAAAATAAACCAATAGAGACAGGTGTGGTAGTGCACACCTGTCTTCCCAACACCCGAGAGGTAAGAGGGCCTGGCATTAAATTCATCCTTAGTTACACACAGAATTTGGGGCAGGCTGTACTATGATGCCCTATCTCAAAATAAAATAAACCCAGACAGAACAACAAGGATCTAACAGTTTGTGGGTTTTAGGAAGGGACTCTGTTCCAGAAGAAGCACTTTTACTGCACAGTATAACAACATTTCTCTCTGTCACTTGCCTGTGGGAAGTCATTAATTTCTAGCTCTTCCTCGTATCTCTTGAAAGACTCGCTCTGGCCACCCTCCTGCCTCTCCTCTTCCTGTTTCTCCAAAGGCACATAATTGAGCTTGGCATTGATCTTTTCAGCAAGCTGTTCTGCGATCGTTTTTGCAGACACCGTGGGAGCCAGAATGGTGCCCCCTCTGAGGATGGCATTGGTGGCTTGCTGCATCACATCCTGCGGTTTAAGAAGACCTCCAGTTAAACCTCAGCTGCAGACAGGACCTTCCCGCAATGATTCTCCTCAAAACAACTAAATCAGGTTAATAAACAGAAAGTATCTTTCTAATGCAATTCCTCACACATGGGACTGACCAGTGTAAGTCCATAACTGATACTGTCACTTTCCTCTCATCCTGACAAGAAAACTGAGGGACAGTCAGTGGCCTACCATGTAGTACTGCACCACAGACACGGATCATTAGCTAACTCGCAGTACGAAGTACATAACACAGTTCTTCTAAAAGCATATACTGGTGACTACTATGCATTTCTACTTCATTAAAATGCCTGTGCTGCATCACTGAGTCCTCCCCCACCCACAGTGAACCATCCAAATACTCAATAAATTATAGTAAATGACTCATTCAAAATACTGTCAAAATTAGTTAACTCATCCTTTGGGCATGTCATGAGAATTCTGTTTTACTTAAAAGTCAACAATGTCAGGCATGATGGCAAACTCCTGTAATCCCAACCCTCAGG
The DNA here is from genome assembly GCF_004664715.2 of Peromyscus leucopus. NCBI lineage: Eukaryota > Metazoa > Chordata > Mammalia > Rodentia > Cricetidae > Peromyscus > Peromyscus leucopus. Next base: position 8,409,378 of record NC_051067.1, read on the forward strand.
AGGTACAGGAAAGAAAGTGACTGCCAGCTCTAGGTTGGCCAAAGAACACGAGACCCTGTGTTTAAAAACCAAAACCTCAGCTGGGTGGTGGTGGTGGTGGTAGTGGTGCATGCCTTTAATCCCAGCACTGCTTCTGTAGCCTGCTGTGGGATGTTCTGTATGGCAAATGTGTTGCTCTGATTGGTTAATAAATAAAACACTGATTGGCCAGTAGCCAGGCAGGAAGTATAGGCAGGACTAACAGAGAGGAGAATTGAGGGAACAGGAAGGTAGAAGAAGAGACCTGCCAGCCGACGCCATGACAAGTGAGATGTAAGGTACCAGTAAGCCATGAGCCATGTGGCAACTTATAGACTAATAGAAATGAGTTAATTTAAGACAGAAGAAGTAGATAACAAGAAGCCTGCCACGGCCATACAGTTTTTAAGTAATATAAGCATCTGAGTGATTATTTTATACGTGGATTGTGGGACTGTGGGGGCTCGGTGGGACCTGGAGAGAAGCTCTCCAGCAACAGTAGCCAATAAACCCACCCAATGAAACAGATTAGTAAATAAATGAATCACATTTTTCAATCTTGGTAAGAAGAAAATACAGTACAAGTTGGAGATCTCTTACCCAGAATGCTTTGGGACAGAAGCACTTCAGGGCTTAAATTTTTAAATTTTAGGGTATTTGCACAGACATTACCATCTGAATATATACAGCTGAACAGAAAAAAGTCCAAAACATATTGAGCAGTGGTGGCACATGTCTTTAATCCCGGAGTTCAGAAGACAGAGGCAGGTGGATGTCTGAGTTCGAGGTCTAGTCAACAGAGACAGTTCCTGGACAGCCAGGGCTACATACACAGAAAACGCCCCGTCTTGAAAAACGAACAGAAAAAAAAAAAAATTCAACATCAGGTCACCAAAGAAGAGTTTCTGATTGTGGAGTGTTCTCGATCAAGATGCTCATCTGCTCTGTATGAGCTATCCATGACTCACTCCTAACAGGCTTTCTATAGAAGGTCTACAGAGAGAACTTCTGAAGGCAGACATCAAAGAGAGTCCTATAGTGAGCACGATTGTATTCTTGGAAACTTGTTTTCTAACAGAACTTGTTCACTGTGCTCCTGGAAAGGATCTACATTGAAAGTGGTGCTGAAGCACAGTGTCGGGAGCACCCTTGTCATCTTGGCACATGGGAAGTAGAGATAGAAGGACCAGGAGAGGGTCATCTTTGGCTACAGAGGGTTCAAGGCCAGGCTGGACTACAAGAAACCCTGCCAGTTTGAATCATCACTCTCAAGAGTCTCATGTCACCGCAGAAGGAACAACTAAGACTCGGAACAAATTACTTAATACCTGAGACTCGATGCCCAGGTTCTTCTGAGCGTTGATGCGAAGCGCCAGCCTCTTGGCGATCTCAAGCTTCTCGGCGTTGCCTGCAGTTGGGGCAGGCACACTAGATGTGCCGGGTGCAGCCATGTCCTTTACTCTCTTCTTTGAATTAAACATGCTTTCAATCTGCTCATCAATCTAGACCAGGGGAAATCAAGGATTAGTTAAGTACTGGGTTAGAAATATTAACTCAGTTGCATCTACACAAAAAAGAATGTTTCTATAAAAGTCTAGAATTAGTTAAATTTACATAAATTCAAATACATGGATCAACAGAAAAAGAAACAGCTCTTCACTGACTTTTCTTTCAAAAATCTATTGTCTGTAATGGAAAAAAATTAGAAAGAAAAAAGAAAGAAAGAAGGAAGGAAGGAAGGAAGGAAGGAAGGAAGGAAGGAAGGAAGGAAGGAAGGAAGGAAGGAAGGAAGAAAGAAAGAAAGAAAGAAAGAAAGAAAGAAAGAAAGAAAGAAAGAAAGAAAGAAAAGAAAAGAAATACACCATGCTACAAGATTTGCTTAATCAGACTTCTGAGAGGCACAGAAAATTCATCCCAATCTTGTCAATGAGGAAACACAGGCTCTCAAGCCAGAGCAGTACAAATGATGCACTGAACTATTCCAGGACTCAGGCACTAAGCCCAAATTATTTTATAATGAAGGAAGTTAGGGCTATGACTCAAGGCCAGTGATTCTCAGGAGGAATGATCAGTATGTTCCTGAGGCAGGACTCCCACCCCAACTCCTAAAACGAGGATTCTTCTTCTTCTTCTGAGACAAGTTGTCATGTAGCTCAGTCTGACCTCAAACTCATTGCATAACTGGTTTTCTTTCATTTATTCATGTATGTTTTGCCTGCTTGCATGTATATATACCATGTACATGCTTGGTGCCTGAGGAGGTCAGAAGGGGACTTTGGTTCCCCTGGTTGTGAGCCATCATGTAGGTGCTGGAAGAATTGAACCTGGGTCCTCCAGAAGAGCAAACAAGTGCTTTAAACTACTGAGTCATGTCTTCAGCCCTGATCTCCACCCCTTGATTCTCAGGCTCCCTCTTCCAAGGGCTTGCAGCACCACACTCAGTTCATGCACTGCTGGAGATCAGAGCAAGCACTCTACTGACTGAGCCACACCCCAGCCCCTTCTTCTGAAGGAAGGAGAACGGGTTAGCGTGGTGACATAGACTTCTAACCCTAGCACTCCAGAGACGAGATGGGAGGATCAACAGCTGGACTCAGGGTAGGTTACAGAACAACAACCTGCCAGACAAACCAACGAAAAGGAGAAGGGACGAGGAAAGACATGAAGGCTAACTTCCCTAGGAGGAAGAACAACAATGAAGCTTTCAGTTCTCTACAGTCACGTGAACCCTAGTGCCGTTAGCTACACTGTCATTAAAAAAGAAGACATTAGGGCTGGAGAGATGGCTCAGAGGTTAAGAGCACTGGCTGTTCTTCCAGAGGTCCTGAGTTCAATTCCCAGCAACCACATGGTGGCTCACAACCATCTGTAATGAGATCTGGCTCCCTCTTCTGGCCTGCAGGCATACATGCAAGCAGAACACTGTATACATAATAAATAAATAAATCTTTAAAAAAAAAAAAGAAGAAGAAGACATTAACTGTGTGTGGGTCTCAAAGAACACGTGGCCAGGTATATGGCAAGCACCTTATCTGAGCCATCTCACCAGCTCCTTGTCTTTGAAGAGAGCTCAGAAACCCAACAGAAACAGAACAATGGCTGGTGAGACAGCTCTGGGTAAAGGCACTTGCCATGTAAGCCTGCTGACCCGAGTTTAAGTTCCTCGGACCTCCATATACATGCCATGGTACATGCACCACACACATAGACACACACAGAATTAGTTAATAGAACAGAATAGAAACAGAAAAAAGGACAAAACAAAAAGGATTGCTTTGCCCAAATGACTTGTGGCATCATGATGGGAGTCACACAACTTCCTTCAGAAGACCAGATCAGATGTGGGTTTTTATCTTCTTGGTCTCAGAGGTAGGGAAAGCTTGTTGGACTTAAATTAGATTAATTTAGAAAGCCTGTCTAATGAAATGGTCTTAATTTAGCTTCTTCTTAAAAAACACACATTTTCCCTTACTGGGTTATAGCTATCAAATAGTTTTTATGGTGAGGGTGTTTGAACTGTACATTTAACTGAATGAGGTTGTTTTAAATTAAACAGCACGTGTTTTTTTTTTAAAATCTTAGTAAATAGGCCAGGCGGTGGCAGTGGCACATGTCTGCCGGGGCTACACAGAGAAACCTTGCCTCAAAAAAAAAAAAAAAAAAAAAAAAAATCACATTTGTATTTGTTTTGTGTGCGTGTGTGTCGTGTGTGACTGATGGTGATTAAAACAAGTTTAAAACTGAGTGACTTTTCCCTTGAAAGTAGGGTAGATTTAATGACTTGATCACCATCACTTTTTGTTTTGTTCTTTTTGACACTGGGTCTCACTGTGTAGCCTTGGCTGGCCTGCGGCTTTCTATATAGACTACAGCACCATGAAACTCAAAGGGTTCTTCTGACTCCTAAGTAGTCAAGTGCTAAGCATGCTACCAGGCCCAGCTCTAACCTACTAACTTTTGAGTTCACTCACTACAAGGTAAACACATAACCAAACAGCAACTTCACTTCATTCTAAGCTAGTGTGGTGCACCAGAAAGAAATGGCCTACAATTGACAGGAGACCTGCCCTGTCTGTGTTCAGTGTGGTCCTGGACCAATACTTTCACTGATTTCAGTGTTCTCAACAGCATGGTCAGGTTCAACACATTTACAAGACTATGTTCTCAGCAGAGGTCATCTGTGGCTATATGAGAAAGTTTGCTGTGTTGCCCAGGCTGACCTTATACTCTGGGGTCACTCCTACCACAGCCCTCTGAGTAGCTGGAGCAAAGTCATGTATGACCACATGTAGCTTGGGATAGTTTACTATGATGTGTAAAGTATGTTCTATGAACAAGTATGCTGGAAAATGCCCAGATTAAATGAGTTAAACAGGGTTCATATACGACCCATGGCACACACGCAGAGACCTCCGATACTTACATCGACTGCCGCATCCTCATCATCGGAATCCTGCAGGCCAAGAGCAGCTTTCTGTAACTTCTTCCTCTCGTTGGCTAAAGCCTGTTCTGTTTCATCGAACTTGAATCCCTTGCCAGAGAAACCACTACTCTTTTTAATAATTTTTCCTTCCTTTTAAGAAAAAAGTTAACCAAGTTAATTTTTAAAGTAAACACTGTTAAATATTTTCAAAGTAGAATATACCAATTTAACAAAAACATGACAAAGTTTAAACAAAAGATTCTATTTTCACTATTTTTCCTTCTAAATATGTAAGTGGTTGGACATGGACCCTTAATATGAGCACTCAGGAGGCAGAAACAGGCAAGTCTGAAAATTTGAGGCCGGCTTGGTCTATATACCAAGTTTGAAGACAGCCAGACCTACATTGAAATACCCTGCCCAAAAAAACATAAAAACAAAAAAGATGTAAGTGAACACATTTACCAAATTATCCAGTGTTCTCCCATCTTGTTAATGACTCACATAAGGAAGTTTAAAGACTCACTGCTTTCTGCTGGTCTTTGAAGTCACTCCAGAGTTTTTCCAGGTCAGGAGGCACTGCCGTCCCTGACAATTCAAGAGCTTTAATTATGTCACCAGCATAGCGAGCTTGATCCTCTGTGATGAAAGTGTAGGCATAACCCTAATGAAAATGAGGAAGCAGAATTAGACAATATAACTCAAAAACAACATACAAAACCCAGTACCTTTCGAATAAACCAATAACAAGCTTACAGACAAGAAAATGAGAAATATCTCCTTCACAGAAGCTTCAAAACAAAAAAAGGTCTAGAAATAAATCTGACCAAGGAGGCCCAGACTTCTAGAGTGAGAACGTTCAGACACTGAAGAAGTGTTCTCTAATCAGGGTGCTTGCCTAGCACACCACACAAGTGGAGGCAGCTGCACACCTAAGGTGCATGAATTCCTGTCTCTAAAAAAGAAACTGAAGAAGACACTACAAGATGGAAAGACCTGGAGCTACTGACAGGAAGGATGAATAGTGTGACACTGCTGTATTACTGAGAAGTGATCCACAGATTCAACGTAATATGCAGAAAATTCCAAAGACATTCCTTTCTGAACTAGGAAAAACAATCCTAAAATTCACATGGAAGCACAGAAGATAGCAAGTAGCCGAAGCAATGCTAAGAAGAAAAAACAATTATTCATATTTCATAATTCTGACATCTCTTTGAAACATGAGACGGTTAAGGCTGTGGTTTATTTCTGGACCTTCTACTCTGTTTTGTCCACATGTCTGTTCTTGTGTCAGTACTATGCTGCTGTTCATCACTATGGCTCTCTTGCATAATCTGAGGTCAGGAATTATGGAGAAGCTGAAGGGAAAGAGAAAATAAAAGATAACACTATCAAACAAGACATGGGCTGGGGAGGCTGCCTTGAGTAGGAGGACTTACCCTTTTGGAGGAGGGGATGGGGGGCAAGCGGGGGTGGGGGTGGGGTGAGGGTGGGGGGTTGCGCAGGAGGAAGGATGAGAGGGGGATCTGTGGTTGGTATGTAAAAGGAATAAAAAAATTTTTTTAATTGAAAAAAAAAAAAGAACAAAAAGCAGTAGGCAGATAACCCCATTGAACTGAGCCCTTGCAAATAGTAAGTGGACACTGGGGAGGCTGAGGCAGGTGTCTGCAGGCCCCAATTCAGAGTGCTCCCGCCACGCCATGGATGAGGCTGTCTGCATTCCTCACTACAGGACTCTACTTTAGGACTACGCAACAGTAACCTCTGCTGGAGGAGGTGGCTCCCTCACTACAGGACTCTACTTTAGGACTAAGCAACAGTAACCTCTGCTGGAGGAGGTGCCTCCCTCACTACAGGACTCTACTTTAGGACTACGCAACAGTAACCTCTGCTGGAGGAGGTGCCTCCCTCACTACAGGACTCTACTTTAGGACTACGCAACAGTAACCTCTGCTGGAGGAGGTGGCTCCCTCACTACAGGACTCTACTTTAGGACTAAGCAACAGTAACCTCTGCTGGAGGAGGTGCCTCCCTCACTACAGGACTCTACTTTAGGACTAAGCAACAGTAACCTCTGCTGGAGGAGGTGCCTCCCTCACTACAGGACTCTACTTTAGGACTACGCAACAGTAACCTCTGCTGGAGGAGGTGGCTCCCTCACTACAGGACTCTACTTTAGGACTAAGCAACAGTAACCTCTGTTGGAGGAGGTGCCCTTTTAGATCTTGTTCTACTCTCCCGCTGTCTCACTGTTCTCGTCCCTCATGTCAGTTATAGGCCAGTCCATTCCTGGACAGGATTTGGGGGACACTTTGAGACAAACAAACCTGGTATGGGAGGTAGGACATAACTCTGTTTCTGGAGATAGCTTCTGGAGAGCACCACACATAACAAGTTAACAATCTAATGTCATTTTATTCTTTACTTTTTATGTGTATATGCATGTTGAGAGAGGACATGCACATAAGTGAATAAAGAGGATACCCTTGGGCATCTGTCCTCAGGTGCTGCCCACCCTATTTAAGACAGCTTCCCAGGCTGGACAGATGGCTCAAGAGGTTTTAGGAACTGGCAGCTCTTCTAGGGTCCTGAGTTCAATTCCCAGCAACCACATGGTGGCTCACAACCACCTGTAATGAGATCTGGTGCCCTCTTCTGGTCAGCAGGAATGCATGCAGGCAGAACACTGTATACATAATAAATAAATCTTAAAAAAAAAAAAAAAGACAAGGTTGCCAACTGGCCTGGAGTTTGTCAGGTAAGCTTGGCTGGCTGGCCATCAAATCACAGGAATCAACGTGTGTGTGTGTGTGTGTGTGTGTGTGTGTGTGTGTGTGTGTGTGTGTGTGTGTGTGTGTGTGAACCTCCTCAGCATTGGGATTGCAAGTGCATGCTTGCACACATCAGCTTTTTACATGGGTTCTGGTAACTGAACTCAGGTCCACATTGACTGAGTCATCTCTCCAGCTCAACATCCTTAGCAGGGAAGGATGAGTTAAAACTACTTTGATGTTCCATTTCACCCCAGTTAAAACAGCTAATATTAAGAAAACAAATGACAGAAAATACCATACTATTCACAATTGCTAAGTAATAAAACCAGCATATGCAGCAACAGGAGAGTGGATAAAGAAAATGGGGTACATGCACACAGCAGAATTTTACACAAGCCTAAAGAAAAATTAAATCATGACATTTATAGAAAATGGTACAAGAAATCATTAGGTTAAATGAAATAAGAATCAACCTGTCTCAAAAAACAAACACCAAAAAACAAATAAACAAATGGAAGGAAGGAAGGAAGGAAGGAAGGAAGGAAGGAAGGAAGGAAGGAAGGAAGGAAGGAAGGAAGGAAGGAAGGAAGGGTGGATGATATGCTACATGTGGATCCTAGATTTTAATTTTTAGACATGAATGCATACATGTGGGGTGCACGTAGGTCAAAAATCTGACAGAAAAGAAGGGGAGAACGAAGAGTTAACAGAGCACAGGTGAGAGGAGAGCAGCGGGCTGCGGAAGGAGGACCACAGGGTGGGAGTGAGCACTGGGAGAGAACGAACAACAAGAACAAAAATATCAAACCATTCTCAAGAAACCCATTATTCTGCATGCTCATTTTTTGAAAAAGACTGCTTTAAAAAGATAATAGTTTGGCGGGCAGTGGTGGTGCACGCCTTTAATCCCAGCACTCGGGAGGCAGAGCCAGGCGGATCTCTGTGAGTTCGAGGCCAGCCTGGGCTACCAAGTGAGTTCCAGGAAGGCGCAAAGCTACACAGAGAAACCCTGTCTCGAAAAACCAAAAAAAAAAAAAAAAAAAAAAAAAAAGATAATAGTTAAGAGCTTGTTGCTCTTGCAGAGGACCCAGGTTTGATTCCAATCACCCAAATGTGGCTCACATACATCTGTAACTCCAGTTCTAGAGAATCCAAAGCCCTCTTCTGATTTCTACAGGCACCAAGTACACATGTGGCAGGCACACCCCCCCACACACACACTGTGGGATATTTGTATTCTGTTTAAAGATATTGCAATGATTGGTGTAAAAAGCTGAATGGTACATAGGTAGGCAGGTGGTATAAGCGGAACTTCCAGGCAGAGAGAGGAAGGAGCAGGAGGAATCTAGGCTACTCCTATGTCAGGAAGAAGCCAGGAGACTTGCAGAGGAAACAGAAAGTTCAGATGGAAGAAAGCTACCACTACATGACAGGATGGAGATGAATAGAAAGGGGTTAATTAAAGTTTTAAAAACTAGTTAGAAAGAAGCCTAAGCAAAAAAAGAAAAGAAAGAAAAGGAAAGAAACAAGCCTAAGCTACAGGCCAAGCTTTCATAATTATTAATAAGTCTCTGTGTCAGCTGACAAGAAACTATGTCTACACATACATGAAAGTAAAACATTCATAAACATAAAAAATAAACTTAAAAAATGTTTGTATTTGAGTGTTTGCCTGCATCTATGTGTGTGTACCACATACATATATGCCCTGCCTATGGAGGCCAGAGGAGGGCAGTAAATCCCCTGGAACTGGAGATAACAAGACAGTTGTGAGCCACCAAGGGTCGTCCGTAAGCAGTCAGTGCTTTTAACCACTGAACCATCACTGAACCATCCCTCCAGCGCCTTTTATTTTTTGTTTTTTAAAGATAGTCTCACTCTGTATCCAATGTTGGCCTTCAACTAATGGCAAGCCTCCTGCCTCAGCTTTCCAAGTACTGGGATTGCATGCATGAATTACGATGCTCAGCTTTAACATCTTAGTTTTAGGATGTTTATACACAAAGCTTTCTATTTTGGGTTTGTTTTCTGAGTCAGAGTCTAGTTCTATAGCTCAAGGTGGCCTTGATGCTGCCTCTGCTTCCCAAGTGCTGGTATTAGAGAAATGCACCTTCACACTCTGCTCATGTTTTTAAGATCCAAAGTGTGTGTTTGTATTTGATTGTGTATACAAATGTTCTTTACATAATTATGTACTTCTGAAACTATTTTGCAAAAATGAAATCAGTTGTATCATCTTCTTGGAAGTCTGGAAAGTGGAGCGCTCAGATGCCCCAGGCAAGAGGCAGACAGGGGCAGGGAAGAGAGCAAACCATCAGGTTATCATTTTCAGACATTTGAACCTCATGTCAGGAATATCTAAAGTCACACCTGCTGTCCAGGCTCTGCCACTGTGCTTCCCATGAGCTAAAATTCCTGTTTTAGACGGTTATAAAAACACATGCGCAAAGAGAAAGAGGGGGTGATGAGAGAGTATTTGGGGTCACTAAAAATATATGCTACTTCTTAACCTTTAAAAAACTTATTAATTTATTTATTTCATGTGTATGTGTATTTGAGGTATGCCTGTGTACCACATGCATGCAGGAACCCATGGAGGACAGAGGTAGTTATGAGCTACCATGTAGGTGTTGGAAACCCAATCTGGGCTTTCCATAAGAGGAGCAAGTGAGCCGGGCAGTGGTGCACCAGGCACACAAGAGGTACACAGACATACACATAAAATAATCCAAAATTAAAAAAAAAAATCCGTATGCTATGGAATAATCTTTTTGTATTCTGTAAAGATGTGTGTTGCCGGGCGGTGGTGGTACACACCTTTAATCCTAGCACTCGGGAGGCAGAGCCAGTCGGATCTCTGTGAGTTTGAGGCCAGCCTGGGCTACAGAGTGAGATCCAGGACAGGCACCAAAACTAAACTAAACAGGGAAAGCCTGTCTTGAAAATAAAAAAAAAAAAAAAAAAGAAAGAAGTTAAAAAAGAAAAAAGGAGCGAGTGTTCTTAACCACTGAGCCATCTCTCCAGTCCCACTCTTTAATCTTTTATAGGACAAGTTTCCAGATGCCTCAGAATACCTCAGTTAAGGAGGCACTACTGCTACAAGGCCTAAGATACAGGTTGTATGTTCCTCCATGGTTCTCCACTATAAAATGAACTCATATCTATTTCCCTGGGATCCTGAGGACGAAATGACAGGTGTAAAGAACTTAGAACAATGCCCAGTACACGGTCAGTTTGGCAGGAACATAAGCAATTGTTGGTACTACTGTTATACCATGATACAACATCTAAGGCTGACAAAAAACAAATATATACTATCAATATTTCTAACAACAAAATACCCCCACGCTTTCGGAAAGAATTATTGGGGGCAAGAGAGCCTGAGAAATGACTCAGTGTTTAAGAGCACTGTCTGCTCTTCCAGAAGACCTGGTTCAAAGTCCAGCACCAACATGGTGCTCACAATCGTCTTAACTCCAGTTCCAGGGGTTACAACACCTCTTTCTAGCCTCCATAGGCAACGAATGCACATGGTGCACAGACACACATGCAGGGCAGACATCCACACACATAAAAATTAATTATTTTAGAAGGGTGACTGGCTGGGCACACAGCTCAACGGTGAGGCACATGCTGTATCCCAGCACTGTAACACAGAAAAAAGGAAAAAAGAAATTGCTTTTGTTGTGTGTGGTGACGCACATAGAGTTTGTGAACAGTGTTGACAAGGTATCATCCCTCAAATAAAACAACAAAGAGGCCTTAGACTGGTGGTTCTCAACCTAAGGGTTGCGACCCCTTTGTAAGAGTCGCTTATCAGATATTTACATTATGATTCATAACAGCAGGAAAATTAGTTATGAAGTAGCAATGGAATGATTTTATGACTACAGTGTCACCACAATGTGAGGAACTGTATTAAAGGGTCACAGCCTTAGGAAGGTTAGAGCCATGGCTTTAGACTATATATGTCAAGACAAAAAACAACCAACAAAAAGCAGTAAAACATCCTGAATTACATACAAGTGTGTCTATGTGCAGAAAATGTTAGGTGAGAGCAAAGTAAACCTGAGAGACACAAACTGTTACCACTACCTGTGAGAAACCACTAAGGTACCTGATAGTCTTAATTTTGTTTTGGTTTGGTTTTTTCAAGACAAGATTTCTCTGTGTAGCCCTGGCTGTCCTGGAACTAACTCTGTAGACCAGGCTGGCCTCAAACTCACAGAGATCCACCTGCCACTGTCTCCCAGGTGCTGGGATTAAAGGTGTGTGCCACCACTGCCCAGCCTAATTTTGGTTTTTAAATGTGTATGGGTGTTTCGCCTATATGTCTGTGCACCACATATATACCTGGTGCCCACCAAGGCAAGAAGAGGGTATCGGGATCCCCAAGAACTGTAGTTACAAATGGGTGTGAATCACCATGTGAATACTGTAAACAGACACAGGTGTTGTAAAATAATCCTTCTGTACACTGTGTGAATATATGTCACTATGATTGGTTTAATAAACAAGCTCACAAGCCAATAGCTCAACAAGATAAAGTTAGGCAGGAAAGCCAAATTGAGAACAATGGAAAGAAGGACGGAGTGAGAGGACATGCCAGCTAGACAGAGAACGAGTCTACCACACAAAATAGGATCAAGCCTCCGGGCATAGATTAAAAAAAAGCATTAAGTTATAAGAGCTCATTAGTAACAAGCCTGAGCTATTGGCCAAGCATTTATAATTTATATTAAGTCTTTGAGTCAGTTATTTGGGAAGCAGCTGCTGGTTATATGGCAGCAGGTGGTTGGGACAGGATAACTCTGCCTACACACAGATTCTCTGCAAAAAAGAGCCAGTCTTTTTAACCAAAGCACCATCTCTCCTGCCCCATAACCAGTAATTTTAACAATATAGAGACATCGCCAGGGACTGGTGGCACACACCTTTAATCCCAGCACTTGGAAGGCAGAGCCAGGCTATCTCTGTGAGTTTGAGGCCAGCCTGGTCTACAGAGCGAGATCCAGGACAGGCACCAAAACTATACAGAGAAACACTGCCTAGAAAACAAACAAACAAACAAAAAAACCCTCAATATAGAGACACACACATATGTGATTAACAACATCCAATTATGTTCTGCTACCTAAAGATTTTCAAAATATCATCATAACCTCTGCTATTGACTCCGAAAACCAAACACCTGTGCTTTAATAAAGACATGACTATAAAGACTTACTTTGTTACCTGCCCTTCCAGTCCGTCCAGCTCTGTGTACATAATCCTCATAATGGTTGGGGCAGCTGTAATTTACTACAAGAATTAGATGTTTCACATCTAGACCTCGAGCAGCAACAGATGTGGCCACGAGGAGTTTGCAGGTTCCATTTTTAAAGTCATTTATGATGCTGTCCCTGTCATATTGATCAATACCTGCAAGTCAATGAAGAGATAAACAGAAAAACATGTTGAAATTTTCCGTTTCCACTAAGAAAGTTCTAAATGCAGAAATAAAAATCAGATTTGGGGCTAGAGAGATGGCTCAGAGGTCCTGAGTTCAATTCCCAGCAACCACATGGTAGCTCACAACCATCTGTAATGAGATCTGTGCATACATGCAGACAGAACAATGTATACATAATAGATAAATAAATCTTAAAAAAGAAAGATCAATTTGATGATTTTTCAAAAACCTTAAGGTACAAGTTCTATGACTCTACCGACTCCGTTGCTCAAAGGAACTGAAAGCTGTTAAGATATCCACATGTCGCATTCACAGCATACACAACAGTCAATTACAGAATCACTCCAGATCTCTACCAACAAGTCAATCAAGGGGAGAGAGTAAATATACACAAAAGGGTATTATCCAGTGTTTAGAAGAAAATCTAATACATGTTAAAATATGAATCATAAAATCATCATGACTGAGTGAACCAGACCAAACACAAAGGGATATAAAATGTATTATTTCACAATATATAGTACAAAGAATAAGAAATTCATAAAGACATAAGATAGTATGGAAGTATGTTAGTTATAATGGACAGATGGAAGGGAGATATAGAGAATAATTGCTTAACAGGTACAATTTCCATTTGGGATGATGAAAAAGTTCTAGGCACAAGGAGGCAGGGAGAAGCTTCAGTGGGAAACAGTGCTTGCCCAAGTTCAAGACTCTAATGCCCATGTAAACAGTATACCTATAACCCTGGTACTGGATCATGAAGACAGGTGGATTCAGACAGCCCAATGGCCAGAAAACCTAGCTGGTACAATGAGAGGCACTATCTCAAGGCAATCAAGCCATAGACAGCAGCCTGCACTACATAAAGGTGAAATTTTGTCAAACACCTGTAAGATTTCTTCTATCTACATTATAGACAACAAAGCAAATATTACTCAGAGCACAAGACAGTTCTTGGCAAGCTAAATACTTAAAGACATACCCGTGGGTAAATTAAGCACATTACCTCCGTGAAGAGACATGCAAGGGTAAGATGCTCTCATCAAGTCCTTCAGAAGACCATCAGCATGTTCCTGCTTATCCACAAATATAATGACAGATCCTGACTCTTGATAATGGCCTAAAAGCTCAAGTAATTTCAAGAATTTCTTTTCTTCTTCAATCACAATCTGAAAATACCACATTGTAGCAAGTTAATGTAAAAAACACAAATGTGTCCTAAAACAAAAATGTTTGTTTAATCTGTAGTGAATGAATAGAAAATAATAGTTTCCTACACCTTAAAATGGCTAGGCAAATGTCAATTTTTAACTGATGAACCTGTAACCATGGTGACTGGTCAGCTCTCTCTGCCCTTAACTTCAAATCCTATTAATCAAAGACAAAGATGTACAACATTTCTGTGAGCCCTCAATTCTGGTAGAAGAACCAAAAAAGAGATTTGTTAAGTCATTTCCGGGACCTGGCAACAGACTGAAGGTTATAACTGATGCTTAATATTTAACTTTAGAATTTATCTACCTATCTCACAACTATGATACAAAAAGGATTGCACACACACTGCCTAAACACCAGGAAAACTGACAATTTCCTGAAAACGGTACCTACCACTTGTTGTTCCACATCTGAGCAAACCACACTCCTGCCTCCAACCTGAACTTCAATGGGCTTGCTCAGGATCCTTCGGGCCAAAGCCTCCATAGCTCTAGGGAAAGTAGCTGAAAACATAACTGTCTGTCGGTCAGGACGAACATTATCCACAATGCGCATAACCTGAGAAAACAATATATGCATACATAAATACAGTGAGTCTCCAAAAAACTTACAGTGTTTAAATCAGGCAGAAGGAACTCTGGAGAGCTATTTCAGTTACTTTAATTCATTATCTTAAAAAAATCTGAACTTATCGTATACCTGAATTTGCAGCTCTCAGTTTCACTTTGTCAAAAAAGGGCAGGCTGAGCTGGGCAGTGGTGGCCCATGCCTTTAATCCCAGCACTCGGGAGGCAGAACCAGGCGGATCTCTATGAGTTTGAGGCCAAACCGGTCTACAGAGTGAGATCCAGGACAGGCTCCAAAGCTACACAGAGAAACCCTGTGGGGGAGGGGGGACGGGCTGAGCTGGGGCGGCAAGTGTAAAGTACATACTAAGATAAACATGAGGACCTGATTCCGAGCCTAGCACCCAGATAGAAAGCATGCACTTGTTAAACCCTGCCCAGGGCAGGCGGAGAAAGGCAGGTCTCTAAAGCTTACTGGCCAGCCAGTATAGCCTAATCAGCAACCCTGCATCCCCACAACAGGCCTTGCATCAAAAAACAAGATATACAGCTCCTGAAGAATAGCCAATAGCATCCTCTGATTTCCAGACATGTCTGCACACACATACATGTGTATTACAAGCACACGAGAGGGAAGGCAGGAAGGAAATGAGGAGAGGGGGAAGCAAGGACATGTCATTCACATTACAACAATCTCTCAGTAAGACAGCAGGATACTTAAAGTGACTGTATAACTGACAAGTATATTTATGGTCTCATCCTAGCACAGCTTTAATCCTAGCACTCTGGAGGCAGAGGCAGGCAGATCTCTTGTGAGCTTGAAGCCAGCCTGGTCTACCTAGTGGAAAAAAGAAAAGAAAGGAAAAATGGGGCTGGCAAGATGACTTAGCCAATAAAGGCACTTGCCACCAAGTCAGACAATCTGAACTCGATTCCCAGGACCCACATGGTAGGAGGGACCCACAAGTTGTCCTCTAACATCCACATACACGAACCACGATACTCACATGCTCCTACGCACACACACTATACAGTAAATAAGTAAAACTCAATGTAATTTAAAAAGAAAGTAAAATGACAGCCATGGCTACACAGAGAAACCCTGTCTTGAAAACATCAAAAAGAAAAAGAAAAACAGAGTGAACTTCAGAACCTTCATCTAATTTCACATGCTCAAAGCCAGCCAGCCAGGGCTAGAGAGGACAAGCACGTCCTTTAAGGAGGCTGAATCCTCGGAACGTCCCTTTCCTGACACTCTCCTCTCTTCCCTCAAGTCTTTGCCCCTTTGCCTTCCACTCCTCAGGTTCGATAATGCCTGCTGCCCTCAAGTCTGCTGATTTATTCTAAACGCTCTCTTCCACACTGAGAAATATGTCTGTTAATAAATATTTTTCTTCAGTAAAACTAAAAGCAGTTAAGTTTTATGAAAGACGCAAAGCAATCAGCCATCTATGAGTTTAAAGCTTCATTTTATCCTCCACAGCAAAAATTCATTTTATGTGTATGTGAGTGAAAGAGAGAAAGTGTGTCTGTGTGAGAGAAAGTGTCTGTGTGAATGTATGTGTGTGTGTAAGAGAGAGAGAGAATGCACAAGTGTTCGCGTCCGAGAGAATACATGCGTGGAAGTCGGGGGACAGTCTCGACTGTCCCCCCAGCACTGCTTGCCTTTCTCCTGCCCCTGAGACAGGGCCTCTCACTAGTGTGGAACTCACCAAGTAGGCACTGTGGCTGGCCAGTGAGCCCCAGGGGTCGATTCTGTCTCCACTGCCGAGTATCGGGGTTCAAAGTGCATCACTCGACCTGACTTTGTGTTATGTGTGCACTCTGGGAATTAAGCTCAGGTTCTTGCAAGCATTTTACTGACCACACTATCTCGCCATCCCTAAAAGCTCATTCTTTACCCTGGAAGTTTTAAGTTTAAGGCAATTTGCATAAATACATGAAAAAGGAGAGTCCACACCTAACATCTATGTCATTAAACAACTTAGTTAAGTGAAAGATGTACATTCAGCGATGTGCTTTAATTCTCAATTTTCATTATCTTCTTAGTATAGACTCTGCCTAGAAGCACACTATTGCCTTCTTACTCCTATCCAAACAGAGCCATCACAGAGGCCAAAATATAAACTCTCCCTTCCTCAAGTTGTATTAGTCACAGTGATTGATCAATATCCAAATAGTACCCATGGCACCGAAGACTTATTTACCGTGTGTTTTTAACCAATAAAGTTCACAAAAAGCATCGCTCCCTCTAATTTTCCTCCCAAACGGGTTTTAGTAATAATTTTTAAAAACAGGAAAAGAAAAAAATAACATTGGCTTGGTAGATTAAGGAACTTGTCAACAATCCTGACTGCCTGAGTTCAATTCCTGGGTTCCACATCATGGAAGGAAAAGAACTGACCCCCAAAGTTGTCACCTGCCTTTCACAACTGTGCTGTAGGACACCCCCTCTCCATACACACATACACCCATTCCCAAAATAAATATATAAATATTGGGGGGAAAAACACTACTCAATTCCGCCCCTCACTGACAATGCAACCAGTTTTACCTTGAAACAAAGCTTATTCAGCCCTTCCTCATGTTAAATTCAGTTCAATTTCCCTTTGGCTTCCCATTTGGTCCAGTTCTATTCAACAAGACCATAAGACTATGACAGTAAGTCTTCTGCTCCAAGTTAACTAGTCTGCATTTCTTTAACTTTTTGTCGATGGTTTAAGTATTCCACAGTCCTGTTTTTTTAGGACCACCTACTCATATCTCATTTAGAATTCAGTTTCTAGCCAGGTGTTGATGGCACACACCTTTAATTCCAGCATGAGGGGGGGGGGCAGAGGCAGGCAAATCTCTGAGTTCGAGGCCAGCCTTTCTACAGAGCAAGTTTCAGGATAACCAAGGCTACACAGTGAAATTCTGTCTCAAAAAACCAAAAAAATAGGGCTGGAGAGATTGCTCAGTGGTTAAGGGCACTGGCTATTCTTTCAGAGGTCCTGAGTTCAATTCCCAGCAACCAACTCATGACCATCTATAATGAGATCTGGTGCCCTCTCCTGGCCTGCAGGCATACACGCAGGCAGAACATTGTATATATAATAAGTAAATCTTAAAATAATAATAATGATAATAATTCAGTTTCTAAATCTAAATACAAAGGTACTATATGGCAGGCAACGTCTCTCTGGAGGATATGGAACTATATGGAACTAAAGGAAAAAGCTAACCACTATGCTTCTGCTATACTTTCCCATAGCCACTTCATCTCTTTGCTATGCACTATGCACTCTAGAAGCATATGCAGCCTGAGAGCACACTCACAACTTACACTGCTTTGCCTGGCTCTGCTTTTGAGACAGGGTCTCTACACAGCCCTGGCTGACCTGGAATTCACTATGCAGATCCAACTGGCCTCAAACTCAGAAATCCTCCTGCCTCTGCCTCCCAAGTGCTGGGATTATAGGCATGTACCACCATGTTCAGCCAAAATATCAAAAGATTTTAGTACTCTTATCATCAGTACTCTAAATCCAGCCTGCCCAATGGCACTTTGAGATTGTTGAGGAATGTCAGAACAAAAACCACACAAGTTTTAAAAATTTAATCTGAAACATAAATATTTACTTCAATTCCCCATGTTGCCAATACACTGTTAATACCAGGCAACACAGAGTATGAATCTCAAGACCATACAAACATTTCATTCTCACAGCAATTACAAAATCCTCTTTATATTCCAAAAACTTAAGAATCTTAATAAGGGGCTGGAGAGATGGCTCTTAGAGAGGACCCAAGTCCAGTTCCAAGCACCTGCTCAGCACCCACACGAAACAGCTCTCAATCACTTATTTCCAGCTCCAGGATGATCTGACACTTCTAGCTTCTGCAGGCACCTATATTCATGTGCACAAACCACATAGACACATACCATACACACAGTTAAAAGTAGAATAAACCTTTAAAATTAGGCCGGGCGGTATTGGCGCACGCCTTTAATCCCAGCACTGGGGAGGCAGAGCCAGGCAGATCTTTGTGAGTTCCAGGCCAGTCTGAGCTACCAAGTGAATTCCAGGAAAGGCGCAAAGCTACACAGAGAAACTTTGTCTCGAAAAACCAAAAAAAAAAATAAAATAAAATAGATAACCTTTAAAATTACAAAGAAATTCAATTATTACCTGGGGTTCGAAACCCATGTCAAACATTCTGTCTGCTTCATCTAAAACTACATAAGTCACTCTTCGAAGGTTTGTGACCCGACCTAAAGAGAGAGGAAAAGAAAGACAAAAAGAAAACTAACTATCAGTCACAATTCATGATGACAAGCAAGAACTTTTAAAAAACCATAAAGGGAACTAAAATGCCTGACTTAAGCAGAGGGGTAGGTTAGGTTTCTTTAAACAGTGAAAAGAAACTTTGGTCGAAAAGTCTTAATCTAGTGGCAAGTACTTTCTGACAGTGGGTATATGAGGCCCTTTATTTTGTCAAACTCGTCTCTTGCATACCATCATAGGGCCTGAAGAACCTGTAAAATTCAGAAAACAGCCCTCTCCAAAACACATCATAAAACTAAGACTGAGATGAAGCATCGAGCCACATCAGCCATTATCTGACAGCATCACCTAGAAAAAAACATATTAGAGATTACAGCGCATGTGTGGAAAGCAGTTCCAGTGCTAACTACCTCAGGGGCAGAAACCCCCTCTCACTTTACAGCTACGACCATACACTCAGAAGCAAATGCCTTAGCCGGGCATGGTAAACCACTAATAAACTACTGCTCAAAATCACTGGGTAACAGTATATTACACAAACTTTAAATAACAACTGCATTACATATAAATATACTTTTCTACACAAAGATACACACTAAATTATTAATTGCTGCCACTGATTTAAAGAAATAGCCCTGGCTTCTTAACCAGTTAAAAACTAAAAATACAGAAAATCCTTTCTCAAAGTAAGCATTGCTATCAACTGCAGAACCAACCACCTGGCAAAAATATGTATAAAATAGTTATTAAAAGATAATGAAAAAGACAAATAAAGGGAAAGTTAAAATGAATGAAGATGATTTTCAGGAGGTTTAATTCACACAACAGTGAGAAAAAACAAGGAATTACAGTCAGCATTCATCCCCAGACCTTCACCTGCTCCCCAAGCGCAAGGCCTCAGACAACCTCGCGGAGAACCAGGTTTCCCCAAGTTTCAGGCGGAAGGAACCCTAGGACAAACATGCACTTCTAACACTCAGTTACATACAGTCTGACTGCTGTGATGGAAATCTCTAAAGAGCCCTTTCTTCAAAAACTAAACAGAGTGTTCACCCTAACATCTCCAGCCGCCAAGTCTCGCAAGGTTGGAAACAGCATTAAGTCACCTACCTTTGACGGTTAACGTCTCGGAAGGCCAGGTCTATAAATCCTCAAGGGCCTTTCTCCACAGAAGTTAAATAATGTCAACAGTTTAGTATCAGTTTTGATAGGGAATATTTTAACAAAGCATAACATCTGAGCTAAAAGCATGCAGTATTTACAAAAGACACATTTCTTGAAGCTGCAATAACTTAATTTGTCTATTATAAAATACTAGCTTCTGTGAAGAATTTTATAATAAAAAGACTATGATGCCACTTTTTAAAAAAAAAGATAAGCCTCCCCCCCAAAAAAAAGTCAAGTTAAATGCTAATAAGGTCCTATGGAGTTAGCTGTGAAAATTGAACTGCCAAAAACTTATTAATACTTTCAACAATTACAACTGTTACAATTCACATTTTAAGATATTACAGCTTTAAGAAGAAACAAAGAAACCCTTTGTTGGTTTCTCATGTCTGCTTTAATAACAACGTGTCAAGTTCAAAAAGGAAAGAAAACAATAAATACGCCTGTGACTTACCACTGTTAGCGGCTAACATGTCAATCATCCGACCAGGTGTGCAGACAATAATTTCAGCACCTCTTTTCAGCTCAGCAATCTAATGAAACAGGGTGAGATTTTATATACTATACTAGTCATCACTAGCTCCTGAACAGATGTGAAAACAGCATCTGGCCCACTCATGGCTCTAGCAGGTAGACAGTCTGAGTAGAAGACTGGAGGCTGGCATGTGACCCTTGGGCTGCTAAGCACCGAAGGCCAGGGAGCAGCAGGATGACAACCAGGGTCAGAAAGTTAATCAAACCAAAGAATTTCACAAATTTTAGTTTGCAACTATTGCTCAAAAACCAAAATAGGAAGGTCAGAATAAGCAATAAAATACATATTCTAACACAAACATCAATGCTTTCCAAATTTAGGAAACCATGACATCAGTGTTCTAAGCTACAGCCAGCAGCTTTACAAACAGAACACACAATGAAAGCACACTGGACATGGTAACCTTTGCCTGAGCTCTAAACAAACATGTGTGCACCGGGTTATACTATACACATGCACTAGATCATTCTCTTCCCTTTCGCCCTCTGTTTTATGTATCTGGGTGTTTTACCTGCACACACGTCTATGCACCACATACACACAATGCCTGCAGAGGCCAGAGAGGGCACTGGCTCTTCCTGGAACTGGAGTTATAGATGGTTGTGAGTCACTGGGATCAAATCCAAGTCCTCTAGAAGAGCAGACAGTGCTCTTAACCACTGAGCCATCTCTCCAGCCCTAAAGCAACTGCGCCTCTGGAATGCTGGCCTGAGAGTCATCTCCTATAGTTAGAGGTACCAGCAAGAGTGAGATCTTCTGTGGCAAATATTCCACATGACATACTGCTTCCCACATGTTTGAAATATTGAAGAAAGCATAGTATAGGGCTAGCACTATGCGCTGTGGGTAAAGGTGCTTGCTGCCAGTCTGACAACTCAAGTCAATGCCTAGATCCCACATGGTAAAAGGAGAAAACTGACTTCTATACATTGTCTTCTGACTATATCACATGTGCTGTGGTATGTGCACATGGACAAACATACACAAGCAAGCTCAAACACACACACACACACACACAATGTGATTTTAAAAAATAAACTGAAAAAGAAAAAGGTATACTAGTTGCTTTCCTGTAGAAGCAAGGCCGTACTAACAGAGAGCACACAGTCACCCACAGACTCCTCTGCAAACGCTTTGACTCTCCTCCTGTGTCTTCTATGACAGAGTTGAAATGCATGTCTGATCTCAAAGCTCAAGTGAGCCTGGCAGCATCATCCACCTGCCCGTCTGGTGGGAACTTGAAGTGCATGTGGCAGAAGCCACCCCACTCTCACTGCAAAAGCTCTAAGATGTTCCTGTTATCAATGCTTTCAAAACTGTTTTCCTGGCACAGACATACAAGAGCAGCACTTGGAAGACAGGAAGAGAAAGTTCAGGAAATCAAGGTCATCCTGGGCAATCTGAGATCCTGTCACAAATACACACAATTTGTTTTATAGCTAGGCAGTGGTGGCACACACCTTTAGTCCCAGCACTTGGGAGGCAGAAGCAGGAGGATCTCTGTGAGTTCGATGCCAGCCTGGTCTACAGAGTGAGTTCCAAGACCACCAGGGCTACACAGAGAAACACTGTCTCAAAAAAAATCAAAAGAAAAAAAAAATTTTATAAATGTATTTCTTATTATAGGCTGTATAGTCAAATAAACTGACAAAAATGAACAGTTCAAGTATTTAAAATAGCAAAAAAGTGAAACATTCCCAAGGCATGTTTTTACAACACTATTTCTGAAATAAGTTTTCTTGCTAAGCTTGGTGATACACACCTTTAACACCAGCACTCAGGAGGCAGAGTCAGAGAGCTCTCTGAATTCAAGACCAGTCTGGGCTATAGAGCAACTTCTAGGACAGCCAGGGCTACATAATAGAGACACCCTCTCTTGAGAAAATGCTAAATCAAAGACAGTAAATCTTGCTACATATCAAACTCCAGCTCTAATTAATCTAATTAATTGGTCAACTCATTTAATCATTCTGTGTAACTCTTCACTTATAAAATGAAAAGGCAGACCTGCCATCTCAGGCAGGAGGGCATGCCAATGCTAAGAACCACTTCAAGCCTGGTGGTGGTGGTGCACACCTTAAACCCAGCATTTCAGAGGCAGAGGCAGATAGATCTATGTGAGTTCAAAAGCTAGCCTGGTCTACAGAGCTAATAGCCAGGGTTACATAGAGAAACCCTGTCTTAATACCCCCCACCCCACCTCCCACCCCCCACACACACAAAAAAAAGACTTCAGAATTCTGTATCAGACATGGTTTTTTTTTGTTTTCTGATATTCACCCAGGTTTTCTGAGAAATGATTAACAACAATGAAGTGTATGTATTAGGAGCCAGAGGACTGTAGCTCAGTGGTAACAGAACTCCCCACCTAGCATTCATGAAGCCCTTGGTTCAATAATCCTCAGCACATACCAAAAAGAATAGGTTTTAGAAACACAAATGATGTATTCTGGTATACACAGTCAGCAAAATGATTAACACAATCAAGTTATGTATTTACGTATTTTATCACAGAGTATTCCATTTTTGTCTTTTGTGAAAAGAATGTTTTAAGATCTACTCTGTTAACAAGATTTAAAAATATAATGACATTAACTACAGCCATGTTATGCCTAGTCTCTACAGAACATATGCTTCCTGCATAACATCATTCATTCTTAGGAGCCAGAGATATAAAGAAAGGGTCTTGCCACATATATCTGGCTGGCCTGGAACATACTATGTATACAAAGCCAGTTTCAAATTTGCAGTGATTCTCCTGCCTCTGCTGAGTTCTGGGATTACAGCGTGCTCGCGCTCGCTCGCGCTCTCTCTCTCTCTCTCTCTCTCTCTCTCTCTCTCTCTCTCTCTCTCTCTCACACACACACACACACACACACACACACACACACACACACACACCACCCTTCTTCTAAAGACAGGGTCTTTCTGTGTAGTTCTAAGGCCTCAAGCCAGCAATCTTGCTTCCTCAGTTTTCCTAATGCTAGGAATACAGGCACACCACAAGCACCTAATTCATTCTTATAATTATTTCACACCAAATACCCTTAAAGATTTTAAAGGCGATCACCTACATCCAAACTCTAAAATGAAAGAATTACTTAACTCACTGGAACATTCAATCTGAAAAACACAGAAAGGCTGAGTACTTTATTCTAACTACCTGCTCGCTGATTCCTGTCCCTCCATACACACAGACCACTCTGAGTCCCAAGGTCTTCGAAAACTTCTTACATTCCTTAGTGATTTGTAAAGCCAGTTCTCGAGTTGGAGTCATGATGACAGCTGAAAAGATAAATATGTCAAAGCCTAACCCAAAAACCCTTTAGAAGACACTTTAAAACGCTAAAGTTGCCGGGCGGTGGTGGCGCACGCCTTTAATCCCAGCACTTGGGAGGCAGAGGCAGGCGGATCTCTGTGAGTTCGAGGCCAGCCTGGGCTACCAAGTGAGTTCCAGGAAAAGGCGCAAAGCTACACAGAGAAACCCTGTCTCGAAAAACAAAACAAAACAAAAAAACGAAAAACGCTAAAGTTGACCTCTGCAGGACGGCTTGTCTCAGTCAAATTTGTTTGTCTTTATGGAAGTCTGAAAATTGTATTTCAAAAACTTAGTAATGGCAGAAACCAAGGTAAAGGGCAAATAGACTCAGAGTTCAACACCATACATAACCTCAGAAAAACCCTGGAACAGAACAGTTTCCAACAGCAAATCCCAGGACAAAGGGAATCAAGTGACCGCTGTGCTGCAGAGGCCACACAGCTGCTTCCCAGGAGCACTTCACTCTGAGAGCCACAGACAGTACACCATGCCTGTATCTGCACAAAAAGAACTGAATAGTTTCCCTAATCAAATATTCAAACATGAACTTCGAAAATGAGAAGTCTGAATTTGAAGACTTACTCATACATGAAATACTGGCACTATCACCTTAAAAGACTCCTAGAAATTACATTTCTCTTTCTCCTATACTGAGTTTATAATGCACTGATACTGGGCTGAGAACACACCTCAACATAAATAAAGAGATGCATGAGGGTATACCTGCCAGGTCAGAGCTTTAAAACTGAGCTGTGCCAGCCTTATTTTTATACTTCCCAGATGTCACTCCAGAGCTCTGAAGATTCTCAATCCACCTGCTGATAAGGGGAAACCAGCCCCAAACTGCCAGATTGATAAAGGAAATGCATATAAAGACATCTTTAGCATCCTAAGTAATAACTTAAAGAACCAGGTCTTTCTCATGTTACAACAAGCACATCTAAGAATCCCATGGTGAGAAGACTTGTACCTATTGGCCCCTCTCCTTCTTCTAATGATCTCTGATCCATGATGTGTCTAAACATGGGCAAAAGAAAGGCAATAGTTTTTCCACTTCCTGTCTTGGCAATGCCAATCAAATCTCGTCCAGACATTATAGCAGGAATTGCTTGAGTCTGGATTGGTGTGGGCTTCTCATAGCCATGCCTTAAAAAGAAACAAAAAGAACACAATATAAGAATCATGAGCATTAAGTCCCCTCAGGGGACCTCCAACATCACCTCTTCTAAATGTGATATATCCACCTGATAAAATATTACTGGGTGGAGAGCAGAAAAAGCCAAGGGCTGGGCTAGCAGATGGCTTAGTGAGTACTTGCATACAGGCCAGATAACCTGAGTAGACACCTGGAACCCACAAGGTGGTAAGATGAATTAGACTCCCCAGAGTTAGCCTCTGACCTCCATCCACACACAGGCCATGGTGCATGTGCTCAAGCAAGCATGCATGCAGGCACAAAATAAAATGCATGGAATAAACAAATGAAAAAAAAAATATTTAAAAGCCCAGCATGGTGGTACACACCTTTAATCGCAGCACTGAGGAGGCAGAGGCAGAGCATCTGTGAGTTCCAGGCCAGCCTGGTCTACACAGTGAGTTCAAGAGCAGCCAGGGCTACATAGACTATCTTGGGGGGAAAAAGCATAAACAAACATTTTTAAAGTAAATAAATGGTTTTTTAAAAATTGACAATGAAGCCGGGCGGTGGTGGCGCACGCCTTTAATCCCAGCACTCGGGAGGCAGAGGCAGGTGGATCTCTGTGAGTTCGAGGCCAGCCTGGTCTCCAAAGCGAGTTCCAGGAAAGGCGCAAAGCTACACAGAGAAACCCTGTCTCAAAAAACCAAAAAAAAAAAAAAAAAAAAAAAAAATTGACAATGAAAAGAATGAAGCACTAAGAAATTCCACAACGTGGACCTCTGAAAACAGTGACTTTACCAAGAGATAAAAAGTAGTCAGAGAAGAGGACACACTATATAATTCTACCTGGATAATGTCCAGTGGGGCCAAACTACAGACATGGAAAGTGCACTTCTGGTTGCCCAGGGTGGAGGAGATAGGAGAGGACTGATAAAGGACAGGGGAGTCTACAGAGTGATGAAAATGTTCTACAATAGATAGTTGCACAAATCCATGAACATACCACTGGATTGTATACTCCAAATAGTCAACTCCACATTTACATTATAGTTCATTAAAAACATTCACAAATTCCTTAAAAAAGGACTGGGACTAAGATGCAGCTCAGTGGTGGGATACTTCCCTAGCATGCTCAACTACCTAGGATGGGTCCCTTCACCTAAGAAAACAATTTTCAGTTATGCATATAATTAAAATCTAGAGATATCTGTGCGAAAGGGCTAGCAGGACACTGAAAAATGTACATAACCATCAACCACTTACTTTTTGAGGGAGTTTAATATCTTCATGGAAATTCCACACTGGACCCATGATTTAATTGGTTTGGGACAACCTTTTCCTTTAACTGTAATGCCCTCCATTTCCAATCGAAACACATTCACCTCTGGAAAACAAAGCCCCATCAGAAGCTCTTCTACTGGTTCCATCTACCTACGTTCACTAGGCAGGCAAAGGTCAAACATCCTCCCCTCTCGTTAAGTGCTACCTAATAAAACCCCATAGCTGACCACAGAGAAACACTAGGATTCAGAGAGACAGAGGAATTACCGCTGCAGTAAATCAAGAACAATGGGAAACACTCCAAGCACAACACTCTGGCTTTCATGTTTTCTTCAATTGGAACAGAATAAGGAATGCCGGGCAACACAACCGCCTGCTGCCTGAGTCGCACAGATGCCTTTACTTCACCAACAGTGACTGACGGCTGTTAGTCACCAACTGTCTCACACACCAACAAGGCCAACAGAAACATTTTGTTTGAATCTGACATGAACAGTACTTTCAGCTGTAAGAACATCAACTATGTGAATAAATCCATTTTGTTCTTTTTAAAAATACTTCCTAAAGGGCTGGAGAGATGGCTCAGAGGTTAAGAGCACCGACTGCTCTCCCCAGAGGTCCTGAGTTCAATTCCCAGCAACCACATGGTGGCTCACAACCATCTGTAATGAGATATGGCACCTCTTCTGTATACATAATAAATAAATCTTAAAAAAAAAAAAAACTTCCTAAAATATCTCCCAACTCCCAGGCCTACATACACTGCCCCTGAGGAATAGAGGGCAACCCCAAGTCTACCACAAAATAAAGAAGCAAACAGAAGCAGCTTACCCTCCTGAGACATTTTTGCTAGTTCTGGAACTTCAACATAAAAATTTTTTCTGAATGGCTCATATTCAATTTTTCCATGATCAACTGGTTCTAGAAGTTTTCTCTGTTTTGTCTGGTAGCCTGTGAGGGCCGTCTGAAGATCAACTTCCTCCTCCTCTGAAGAATACTTAAATTTCCAGGAAGAAAAGCAAAGTCATTATTCATTTCCCCTGCCAGAGGACAAGAGTCCTGGCTGTCAAAGCCCCCCCTATTAGAGCCCCCCAACTCAGGAACCGCTCGGCGGCACTTCGCATGCAATCTATGACACACTGATCCACGAGGCTTCCCTGCCACTCCAGGAAAATTAAGATTGCACAATCTAAAAATCTCAAGTAGGAATGTCCATGACTTTGAACATAAATAAATCAACGCCTTAAAAAATGTTCAACTTAGTAAGATTGCATAACCTAAAAATCTCAAGTAAGACTGTCCATAATTTTGAACATAGATAAATAAATGCCTTAAAAATTTTTCAACTTAATTTCTCTTTTTCTTTATTCAAAGTTTTAATAGTAACACAAACCTCATATGACTCTCAGAAATATCATGAAAGTTTTGCTATTGTTTTCATTATCTAGACCTTTACACTATATAATGGGAAGAAATGTCACTCATTTTATTGTTTCCCTTTTCTTGGTGTTGTGTGCCTGAGATGAGCGATGAAGCAGAATAGAAAAGTAGGACACAACACAGTCATACTACTATTATAGCACTGAGAGGAGCAAGAATTTGCCCCAATAACGGTTTGTGTGACTGACTACAAAACATGCCAGCATCAATGCTTTGCAATAAATGCTCCTAAGACACGATCATAAACCAAGTCCAAACGAAGAATCACCTCCATGGCATCCTGGTCATTCTCCATCAGCTCTCCCTTCTTCTTATCAGCATCTACTACTGCTTTTTTGGTTGTTACCACAGTAACAACTTTTGTGACTGTTGGCCCAGACTTCTAAAATAAAACAAAAAGTATTAAAATATTGTGCAGAGGTAAAACAAAAAAACAAAGTTTAAAATATGTGGACACCAGATACAAGACAATGTTAAATCACACAAAATGTAATTGAAACTAACAAACCAGTTTAAGTTTTAGAAGACCAAGAAAGCTTCGCTTTTGTTTTGTGTGAACTTTTCAATGTGTCTGCACAACAGTTCACAGATACACTCACATACACAGAACAGACTGCATAACATGTAAGTTTATACAACAATTTGTTTGTTTTCGGTTTTTGGTTTTTTGAGACAGGGTTTCTCTGTGTAGCCCCGGTTGTCTTGGAACTCCCTCTGTAGCCCAGGCTGGCCTCAAACTCACACAGATCTGCCTGCCTCTGACTTCCAAGTGCTGCAATGAAAGAAGTGTGACCCCACCCCCAGCAACACAGCCTACTTTTTCACTTCATGATCACTTAACATAAAAACCCCACCAACTTCTTTTTTTGTTGCTGTTTCTTTTTCAAGACAGGGTGTTTCTGTGTAGTCCTGGCTGTCCTGGAACTCACTATATAATATATAGACCAGGCTGCCCTCCAACTTGCAGAGATCCGCCTGCCTCTGTGTATGCCTCCTGAATGAGTGCCGGGACCCCACTAACTTCTTAGAGCTGAGGTCAACAGAGCAACAAGAGTGACAAAGGCCGGCTCTCCAGGCAGCTAGCCACACACCTTTTCATTTCCTGCGCCGCCTTTCACGCTCCGCATGTTAAACTTCTTCACTTCTTCTTTCACTTCTTCCATGTACGCATCTAATGGGTCCAACTCCTCACCCTCCATTTCATTCCCTTCCTTTTCAGCTTCTGCAGGGTCGTCTTCATCGTCTAAAAGAGCACAATGTATTTTCTTTGACCACAGGCAATAGAGGCCAGTGAGATGCTCAGTGGGTAAAGGCTCTTGCTGCACAAGCCTGTCAACCAGGTCAACCCCATACCCCACATGGTGGAAGGAGAAATGACTCCTGGAGCCTGTCCTCGGACCTCTGCATGTGTGTGTGTGTGTGTGTGTGAGCATGGGAATGCAGTCACACACAAGCACACCAAATAATTTTACAATTATTTTTTAAAGAAAAGACATGCCATATCCATTCTATGACTTCCATCAATTTTTTCCCCCACTGTGCAAACGCCCCTCTTCTGGGTTATAATCTGCTCCTAGGTACAGCCCAAGTGCTCACACGTGGAAGGTCTGACATTTCTAATAATGCATGAATTACTGTTAAGTAGCAGTGAGCAAAAAAAAATACTAATAAATCACTTAAGAGGGGGAAATAAAAACCAAAAAATAAGTAAATAAATAAGCCAGGAGGTGGTGCATGCTTTTAATCCCAGCACTTGGGAAGCAGAGGCAGGTAGATCTCTGTGAGTTCAAGGCCAGCCTGGTCTACAGAGCAAGATCCAGGACAGCTAGGGCTACACAGAGAAACCCTGTCTAGAAAAAAAGAAAAAAAAAAAAAGAAAAAAAAAAAAAAGAAAAAACAACAACCAAAAAACAAAACAAAAAAAAGGGGGTAAAAGGGTAATTATACTTAAATTTATTTCTAGAGCTGGGGACACATATAGCCCAGCAGGAGTGGCTTTTCTAGTATGCATTAGGCCCTGGGCCAGATTTTCCAACAACCAAATAAACAAAAACACCACAGTTCTAGATTTTATAGTGAACACTAAAATCTCGGCTAAAAATGACATCTGTTTCTCTCACGCTTGCTCACTCACTCTTCCACTCCCCACCCCCACTGTGCACACACGTGTACGGTAGACACAAGTCAACGTAGGCTACCATTAGTCAGGTGCTATCCACCTCAGTGTTTTAAGGCAAAGTGTCTCTGTTTCACTTGGACTGGAACTCACCAACTAGGATAGGCAGGCTGGGCACTGAGTCCACAGGATGTACCTCTTTCTCCCTCCCCAGAGCGGGGTGACAGGGGCACCATTATGCTTTTTCCACATGGGTTAAGAAATGAAACTCAACTCAGGTCTTCATGCTTGCACAAGAGAGAACTTTACCAACAATAGTAATTTCTCCCTAGATTTTTAACTATTCTTTTTTTTTTTTTTGATTTATTTATTTATTATACAAACAGTGTTCTGTCTGCATGTGTCCTTGCAGGCCAGAAGAGGGTACCAGATCTCATTACAGGTGGTTGTGAGCCACCATGTGGGTGCTGGGAATTGAACTCAGGACCTCTGGAAGAGCAGTCAGTGCTCTTAACCTCTGAGCCATCTCTCCAGCCCCGATTTTTAACTATTCTTACCTTCAATATCTTCCAGTGACAGAAAAACATTGATCACGCTTAACTCAAGAAAATCTACTCTTCCCATCATGACCACTGATAAACAGAAACTTTGAGTTTGGAACTATGGTAGTTTGAAAGTAACTGCCCCATAAGCTCATATGGAGTGGCATAATTTGGAGGTGTGGCCTTGATGGAGGAAGTGTGTCACGGTGGGGGTGGGCTTTGAGGTCTCATACAGGCTCAAGCCACACCCAGTGAAACAGACCACTTCCTGTTGCCTAAAGATCATGATTTTGTAACTCCCAGCTCCTTCTCTAGTACCATGACAGCCATGATGATAATGGACTAAACCTCTGAAAATTTAAGTTACCCCAACTAAATGTTTTCCTTTTAAGCATTGTCATGGGAGGCAGAGGCAGGTGGATCTCTGTGAGTTCAAGGCCAGCCGGATCTACAGAGTGAGATCCAGGACAGTCACCAAAACTACACAGAGAAACCCTCTCAAAACCAACCCCCCTCAAAAAAAAAGAGTTGCCGTGGTCATGATGTCTCTTCACGGCAATAAAAATCCTAACTGAGAAAGGAACTGTCACAGAAGAAAAGGGATCAAAACTCTGTTTTCCGTGAGATACCACAGTCTCCACTTACTAAAATCAGAAATGGGATGGGCCGGAGTGTAAGGCAGTGCTCTGATGGCATGTGCTCAGCCCTGGGTTCAAGGCTCAGAAGCACAACATGAGGCAGGAGGAAAGTATTTCTCTCCTAAATCATGAACAGTTAGGGATGTGTTTCTTTCTTTAAAGATAAACGTGTATGTGCAGATCAGAAGAGGAGGCTGAATGCCTGGAGCTGGAATTCTGGATGATGGGGAACCACCAGGGGGCGCTGACTCTCATAACAGTTACAGGGGCAGCAAATGCACTAGCTCCATCTACTAACTCCGAAAGTGCACAACTGTGTGCTCTGAAGTCAGACCAGCCTCCACTGAAGGAGGCCTTTGACAATGGCCAGGCACAGTGCCTTACCCTACAGTCCCAACTACTCAGGGTTAAGGGAAGAGTCACTTGAGTGCAGAAACTCCAGGCAAACTTAGACAGCACAGTGAGACCCTGTATCTAAAACTACAAGAATCTTAGCATGAATCCAGCAAATCTACTTCTAAGTACATAGATTTACCCAAAAAACAAAACAAAAAACAAAAAGGACAAGTTGTAAACAGAAACTCAAATATTTCTGTGCATACTATTGCTCACAGGAGCATTAGTCACAATAAAAAACAGATGGCAGAAACAACTCAAATAGCTAATAGCAAGTGAGTAGATGATAAAACATGGCATCAACTGGGCACAGTAGCACAAGCCATAATCCCGATGTTTGGGAGACTGAAGTATGATGCTCAACAGCCAGACACAAGAAGGCACCAACAGTATGGCTGCAATGTGAGGAACACAGGCAGATTCTCCGAGACAGAAAGCTGTGTAAGGTACAAGGGCTGGTGGAGGCAGACGGTGAGCTCGTCAATGGGTGAAGTTTCCACCTGGGATGAAGAAAGCTCTGGAAAGGACAGTGGTGAAGAACCACACTTCACATTCTAGGCCTGAACTGGTTCAAGTGCAACTAGGGAGGAGCTCAGTGCTGGAACATCTGATCAACACACCCAAAGCGTTGACCCTCAGTTCAACAGGGGGTACGGGAGAAAATGCTAAAAATGTAAATACAACATTCTGTTTATTCGCCACAATGTTTTAAAAGTGTCCCCCACATCCCAAACATACCATCATCATCTTCTAAACTCCACTTTTTCCCTTGTTTCATTTCTTCAATTTCCTTTTTCAGTTCCCCTATGTTTTCCATGGCCTTTTTACGCTGTTCTTCTCGCCATTTTTCAACTCTTTCTTTTCGTTTTCTCATTTCTTCCTCCAGTTTATTCTGGTCAAAGTTCTTTGGAGGGAAAGAAAAAAGAGGGAAAATCAAAATCAGAATTAGCAAGTATACTCCACATGTGCTTCTAAATAAGTTCTCCAAAATACTCAAAAAGAAAAATGGATGTGTGTACACATTCCTAAATGCAAATCATATTTGGTAGTCACCCATCTTTATACCATGCTCCTGTTCTATTAGGGCAAGGCCCGCAGGATGGCTCAGAGGACAAAGGCACTTGCGCCCAAAAACGATCATCAGTTCAATCCCCATAACTCACATAGGGGAAGTAGAGAACTAACTCTTGAAGTTAGCTATACTTGTGTCATGGCACGCCATGTGTGTAAGCCCCACAAAACATGATATAATTTAAGACATATATATTTGGGAATCACAGAGCCACACTTGGTCATGAGCACCTGGAGGCTAGGGCTAGCTCCAGGCCACCCTGAGCTATATACAGCAAGACTCTGAGAAAGAAAGACAGTGAGGAAAGGAGGGATGGAAAGAGAGGAAGGAAGGGTCAGAACACAAAGCACTTTTAGTGAAGAAACCCGGAAGATGGGGCTGGGGAATTGGCTCAGCGGTTAAGAATGCTGGCTGTTCTTCCAGGGGACTTGTTTGATTCCCAGCATCCACATAGTGACTCATAACCATCTGTTAACTCCAGTCCCTGGCACTCTATTCTGGCCTCTGCAGGCACCGGGCACACAAGAGGCACACAGACATACACATAAAATAATCCAAAATTAAAAAAAAAATAATCCGTATGTTGTGAGATAATCTTTTTGTATTCTGTAAAGATGTGTGTTGCCGGGCGGTGGTGGCGCACGCCTTTAATCCCAGCACTCAGGAGGCAGAGGCAGGTGGATCTCTGTGAGTTCGAGGCCAGCCTGGTCAATAGAGTGAGATTCAGGACAGGCACCAAAACTACACAGAGAAACCCTGTCTCAAAAAAAAAAAAAAAAAAAAAAAAAAAAAAAAAAAGATGTATCTCTGCCTAAGAGGCCTTCTGATCAGTTTAATAAAGATCTGAAAAACCAATATGTAGGCAGGAAAAAATAGGTGGGACTTCCAGAGAGAGAGAGAGGACCCTGGGAAGAAAGGAGGCAGGACGCCAGTGAGACACTGAAGAAGTCAGGCATACTATACAGAGGAGAGGTAACCAAGCCAAGTGACAGAACACAAATTTGAGTTATAAGAGCTAGCTGGGAAAAAAACCTAAGCTAAGGCCAGGCTTTCATAATTAATAAGTCTCAATGTTGTTGTGAGCTGGTGGCCCAAACAAAGTCTGACTACACCCATACCATTATCAATTATGTCCTATTAGATTGACGAAAATAAATTTTGACACCCCCACGTTGGCAAAGAAGGAAGAAAAGTGCATTTTCATTTATTTACACATCATGTCTGTGGGGTGTGTAGGCCACAGCATGAGTGTACAGTCAAAAGGAAACATGCTATCTGCCCTCTTCTTCCCACCTTCTCATGGGTTCTTTGTTCAGACTCAGGCCCCAGGCTTCTGCACTAACTGCTCTCCAGCTAAACCACTGTGTGGTCCTAGATGCCTACATTCTTTTTGTTTTTTTTGTTTTTTGTTTTTTGTTTTTGGTTTTTCGAGACAGGGTTTCTCTGCGTACTTTTGGTGCCTGTCCTGGATCTTGCTCTGTAGACCATGCTGGCCTCAAACTCACAGAGATCCACCTGCCTCTGCCTCCGGAGTGCTAGGATTAAAGGTGGGTGCCACTGCTGCCGGTGATGCGTAAATTTTTTTTTTTTTTTTTTTTTTTGATGTGTAAAATTCTTGAGTCTAAATTTGTATATACTTTTTAGGACAATCCGATACTATTTACATGGATTGGTCATACTTTCTAATTAAAAACCGATAACATAAATATGCAATGTTTTTCAGAGGGATTCAAGACCTTTATCTTCCTGTTTATTTTATATTAGTTATAAATTACTTAAAAGTAAAAATAAAGATAAAGAGTATCATTAAGAAGTAATTATTGCGGTGGGGGTGGGGGTGTGCATGCCTTTAATCCAAGGACTCAGGAGGCAGAGGCAGGCAGGCAGGCAGATCTCTGTGAGTTGTGAGTTCAGGGCCAGCCTGGTCTACAGGCTGTCGAGGACAGCCAGGGCTGCACGGTCTGTTGTGAAGACAAGACTGCCATTACAGAGCTGTGTGGAGCCAAACCTACCCCGGCGTCCTTCTCCTTCTCGTCCTCCTTGTCATCTTTGTCTTTCTTCTTCTCTTTGGAGCCGTCCCCACCTTCCGCCTTCTCTTTGGACCTGGACCTGCCAGAGAACGAGAGAGTGAGACACTGTCATTGGAAACCCAAGAATCATTTCTCCTCACTTTATGACAGTTACTGAGTAATGTATGTGCGTGTGACCACACCTGTGGTCAGGGAACAACGTGCAGGAGTCAGGCCTCTCCTACACTGGGAACCAGGATCAGTCAGCTCGGGCCTCAGCTGGGAACCAGGATCAGTCAGCTCGGGCCTCAGCACAAGCACCTTTACCACACTGAGCCATCTCAAGGTCCTAGGATCACATTTTAGACTACTTAACCGACTGGATCTCATTTTCTTATTTCTTCAATAATCGGCACATGTCATATTCCAATAATAAATACCTGGACTATGAGGAAAGTAAATCTTTTAGCACTAATAGAAAACATTATTAAATATTTGGAAATTTGTCTAAGAAAAACAATTACGAAATCTAAGCAGGACTGTAAAAGTTTAATAATTCATGTCTGTATAATACTAAAATTACAATGGTTTACAATTTGACTTATGCCTCTAATAACAAAATGATTTAATGATATAAAATTAGTCAAGGTCAGACTAAAGAGTTGGCTCAGCTGTTAGGTGCACTGCTGCTCTTGAAGAGACCCAAGTTCAGTTCCCAGCACCCACATGGAGCGTACAACCACTGCTAACACCAGTTGCAGGGGATCTCTTCTGGCCTCTCGAGGTCCCATATGTATTCACTCTCTCCTCTTCCGTTCATGACTGGTGTTTCTGGTGATTTCTAGACATCCTTTCAGATTTAACAAAGATACTCAGAGATGAAAAAGATGGTCTCCAAATACAAACTCCATAAAAATTACCAGCTAACTTTTTTCTGCCATTGCATTTGCTCTTTAGTCTGCCCAGGACTGCTTTCTATGAACACAGTGAAGGTGGTCCTGTCTTAGAGTAACAAATGTCCCTAGGACCTTTATCTTCAGAACTTCTCCACACACTGCAGTGTCACCTGTCACTTACACAGCTGCCTACGGGCTCTCTATGTTCTTTCATGGGTTTATTTACCCATCTCTAAGCAGACACCTAACACTGTCCGAGACTTTGTAAGCGACTTTCTGAGACTGCGACTTTATGACATGTCTTTATGGGAATGGCACAAGGAGTCTTCAATCTTGTTTTTCCTTTGTATTTCTAATGTGTGTTCTTGAGTGTAGGGTGTGTGTACCCATATGTTCATGTGTGTGCAAGCATGTGTAGTAGAGTCCCAAGGACAATCGGGGGTAGCATTCCTTGGGAGCTGTTGACCTTACTTGTTGAGACAAGGTTAGGCTGGCTGGCCAGCAAGACCCACTGCTAAGCCTGTCTCCTCCCCAGCTCTGGGATGACAAGTGCACACCCTGGCCTAGCTTTATTAACCTGGGTGCTTGGGGCTGAGCTAACCTGGGCCGTCCATCACTCCTCAGCCCTATCGCTAGTTAATCTTACGATCAGTTTGTAAAATATCCTTCTACTCATGTCTGCTAAGAAGTTCAAAAGCACCGATATATTAAATTAGTAAAATGGGTTGGGGAGACAGCTCAGGAGGTAAACTGACTGCTGCACAGGCCTGAGAACCTGAGTACGGAGCCACAGCCCCAGGTGAAAGCTGGGCATGACATTAGTTTCCGGGAATTTACTGGAAACATCCAGGCCACATTCAGGAAGATACTCTCTTAAAAAATAAGATGGAAGGCTGGAGAGATGGCTCAGAGGTTAAGAATACTGGCTACTCTTCCAGAGGTCATGAGTTCAATTCCCAGCATCCACATGGTGGCTCACAACCATGTGTAATGAGATCTGGTGTCCTCTTATGACATGCAGGGACATATGCAGACAGGATACTGTATAATCACATAAATAAATCTTTAAAAAAAAAAAAGATATAAACATGAACTTCAGAAAAGAAATGAAATGGCCAATAAAGATGCAAGAAATATCCAATCTCAATAGCAATCAGAAACTTGCATATTAAAGCCACAATAAGGCATCTCTCTCTTGAGAAGCCCACAATCAACTTTTTTCTGTGTGGGGTGAGTGGTTTGTTTTTTGGCTTTTTGAAACAGGGTTTCTCTGTGTAGCCCTGGCTGTCCTGGATCTCACTCTGTAGACCAGGCTGGCCTTGAACTCAAAGATCCACCTGCCTCTGCCTCCTGAGCATGGGGATTAAAAGCATATGTCGGGTTGGGGATTTAGTTCAGTGGTAGAGCACTTGCCTAGCAAGCATAAGACGCTCAAAAAAAAAAAAAAAAAAGCATATGACACCTAACCCACAATCAACACTTGAGTATTTAGTTTCTCTCTGTAATGAACTTCTTTCCAATTCTTTTTTTTTCCCCCGAGACAAGGTTTCTCTGTGTAGCTTTGCGCCTTTTCTGGAACTCATTCTGTAGCCCAGGAGGGCCTTGAACTCACAGAGACCCGCCTGCCTCTGCCTTCAGAGTGCTGGGATTAAAGGCGTGCGCTACCACTACCCGGCTTCTTTCCAATTCTTAAAAGCAAAAAAAAAAAAAAAAAAAAACAACAAAAAACCAGAATATTATTAAATATCTATCTGATCAACTGACAGAAACATATATAAAAGACTGGCAATTCTAGACAATGTAAAAAGGGTGAAGCAAGAGATTTCTCACTCTGGTGGTGGGGTAGAAATACAAACTCTCTGTAAAGCAACTTGCCATCACCTAGTTAAAAGCAGAGCCGTGTCGATGGGCAAGCAGTTTCACTTCCATATCTATTTCCTACAAAAGCTCACATGCAGGTATGCTAGGGCAGTAGGACATAGGGATACTCCCCAGCATTCAGGGGGCTGCAGGAGGAGGTCAGGAATTCAGGGCCAGTCTGAGGTACACATACCAAGACCCTGTTTAAAAAGCCATAGGCCGTAGCTTTAGCTCAGGCCCAAAACACCTGCCTATAAAGCACAAGGTTTGGGGTTTGATGCCAACATCCTAGAAAAGGGAAATAAGAAAAAAGAGCTCAAGGCACTCAGAGCCCAGCCACACATCCACTTAAGTAGAACAGGAAGTTCTGATACAGTGATCCCACAGAACACTATTCGGGAACAAAACTGACAGATGCTGTGGAACAATCTTTTTTTTTTTTTTTTGGTTTTTTTCGAGACAGGGTTTCTCTGTGTAGCTTTGTGCCTTTCCTGGAGCTCACTTGGTAGCCCAGGCTGGCCTCGAACTCACAGAGATCCGCCTGGCTCTGCCTCCCGAGTGCTGGGATTAAAGGCGTGCGCCACCACGCCCGGCTGGAACAATCTTTTTGTACACTATGAATATGTATTACTCTCACTGCTAATAAAAAGGTGATTGGCCAACAGCTGGGCAGGAAGAGATTGAGTGTGAGAGCCAGACTAGGAAATTCTGGGAAGAGGAAGGGCAGAATCAGAGAGTTTCAGGCAAACACAGAGAAGCAAGATGAGAACGCTGTACTAAGAAAAGAAACCAAGACCATGTGGCTAAACATAGATAAGAATTATGGCTTAATTTAAGTGTAAGAGGTAGTTAGTAACACGCCTAAGCTATCGGCCAAGCATTTATAAGTAATATTAAGCCTCTGAGCGGTTATTTGGAAACTGGTGGATGGGAAAAACACATTCGACTACAAACAGAAGCAACACAGACACATCGCAAACAGTGCTGAACAAAGAACATAGAACTCCATTCACATGAAGTTAAAAACCAAGTAAGCTAAGATGTACACATAGGTGGCAAAACAATAAAGAAAAGTCAGTAGTGGCTTCACCCAGCGAGACAAAATGCTAAGAAAATGAAATAATACTTTTCAACCAGGCCAACCAGGACTGCATAGCAAGATCCTACCTCAATAAATAAAAAATAAGCTAGGCCAGGCAGTGGCAGTGCATGCCTTTAACCCCAGCACTCAGGAAGCAAAGCCAGGCGGATCTCTGTGAGTTCGAGGCCAGCCTGGTCTACAGAGCGAGATGCAGGACAGGTACCAAAAGTACAAAGAGAAGAAACCCTGTCTCAAAAAACAAACAAACAAAAAGTCAGGACAAGAGAATGGAATATTAATTTGAAGTCATTATAAAATAGATATCCACACTCCCATAACCAAGGTCAAGAGATAAAACAAGGGCTAGAGAGATGGCTCAGCGGCTGAAAGCACCAACTGCTCTTCTAGGACTCTGGTTTGAATCCCAATACCCATATGTTGGTTCACAATCATCCGTGGTTCCCTTTTAAGGGATCCTGCACCCTCTTCTGATATCCATGGGCACCAGATGTGCACACACTGTACAGACATACATGCAGGTAAGACATCCACATAGACACAAAATTCAGTATTCTAGAAGTCCTCCATTTCACTTTCTATTCTTTTCCTTTTTTTGTTTTGTTTCGTTTTTTGTTGAGACAGGCTCTCTCTACAGAGCCCTGATTGTCCTGGAACTTTATGTAAACCAGACTGATCTCAAACAGAGAGAATCCCCTGCCTCTGCCTAAGTACTAGGACTAAGGTTTATTTTTTATTTCAAGAAATCCCAACAGTATTACAGTGGCCTTGGTAAAATAAAAGTACAACTTAAAAAGTAAAACAACCAGCCGGGCGGTGGTGGCGCACGCCTTTAGTCCCAGCACTCGGGAGGCAGAGCAAGGCGGATCTCCGTGAGTTCGAGGCCAGCCTGGGCTAAAAAGTGAGTTCCAGAAAAGGCGCAAAGCTACAGAGAGAAACCCTGTCTCGAAAAACCAAAAAAAAAAAAAAAAAAGTAAAACAACCAATATGGGAGAAGTAACAGCAACAGAATAAAACAGGAAGGGGAAACAAGTAAAAGTCAACACATCCACGTTCTTGGCTGCTGAGAAGAAGCAGTGACGGTGACAGGAGACTGGGAAGAGCAAGCACACGATCTGACAGGAGGCATTTCACCTGAGTGTTACCAGCATCACAAGAAATATACACATTTAATTTACACAAGTAAAGGCCACACTTTCCAAACAGCAATTCAATAAGGTACACCATGAGCTCGCAGTGGTTAAGTCCACTCACTGCTCTTGCAAAGGAGTTCCATTCCCAGCACCCCCAGCAGGTGGCTCACAACCACTTGTAACTCCAGCTCTGAGGATCTGAAGCCTTCCTGCCTCCTTTGGCACCTACACTCATGAACACATACCTACACAGGTACACATACATTATTAAGAAATATCTTAACCATCTAAGAAAACAATCTCAAAGGAACAGAAACTGATGGAACTGAATACCATGCCCACTTCAATAATCATCACTGCCTCTACAAAAGACACTGAATTCCCACAAAGATGGTTACAAAAGTTCTTATATACCATTAATAATATACATGAAATAAGAGTACAGTGTAGAGTTTAAAACCAGTAGAATTTGCTATTCTCCAACTGAATTATAAGCCCCATAACCCAATAAATAAATGTTCTGGCAACAGTTCACAGCGAGATTCAAACTCTAATTCCTGATGAGTATGAACTGGACAGCAGACGTGGTCAATGACAGGGTTACCTGTTCTCAGCCTTCTTGCTTTTGCTGCCAGGACTGGAGGACCGGGATCGCCGACCCCGGCTTCTACTCCTTGAGCGCCTTCTATCTCGGCTCCGAGATCTTCTTCTCTCTCGGCTTCTGTCTCGTTCTCTACTTCTGGAACGCCTGAACAGGAGAGTTCATTTATTTTGTGGCCAAAGGGAGTTATTATTTCAGATTATGACTGTCCCGCAATAAAAAGTTTCTTAAAATTAGGATCATTATTAGAGGTAGCTGTAGTGGGTAGCCATTCCAGCTTTGATCTGGAAGTTCCAACCCCCATTGAGGCTTCGGTAACTGTCACGCCTACAAGGTGGGGCTGAGAAGACCCTGAGGGCCCTGAAGACCGGAGATCCAGATGCGCTGGCTCTCTTGATTCCTGGACTCCGGACACTGGAGGTAGACCGAGCAGAGTTCCCCAGAGAATACCACTAGACTGCGCTACACCTTTCCCAGACCCTGTTACCTATCCCTTCACTTGTAAGTTACCCCACAAAATAAACCTCCCTTATGACTACGTGGAGTGGCCTTAATAATTTCACCAATAGATAGATAGCATTCTTAATTAGCTACCAATTCAGCTAAACTGGACACAAGTAAAGCCAGTTCTTACGAGCATCAATGGAAGCGTGACTATACATGTTCCATAATAATGTCTGCTAACATAACAAGTTGTAACAATAAATACTTTAAATCTACCACCTATAGCACCAAAGCCAATTCTCACAAACAGCCCACGCCTGGGGCTGCAGAGCAGCACTGGAGCACTCCCTGAGCTGTGCAAAACCCTAATCCCAGATGTGGGGGAACCCAAGTAAGGAGATGCGCAAACCTGAGCTACAAGACCAAATCTGAAGATTAGGAGGCAATATTCTTCCTGTGAGCCACTAGTTACATGACAAAGGGCAGACACCCCCAACCCCATGCATCCCACTTCTGTCCTCTAGAAAACATGGAAAATTCACTATATACTCTCAATTTTTTTTTTCTTTTTTTGAGTCTCACTGGCTTGGAACACAAGAGATCCACCTGCCTCTGACTCCTTAGTGCTCAGATTAAAGGTGAATACAACTATGCTCAGCCTCAAAATCCTTGATCCAAAAATCTTACAATTTTATTTTCATATAAAAACTCAAAGATCGCCAGGTGGTGATGGGACAAACCTTTGATCCCAGCACTCAGGGGCAGAGGCAGGCGGATTTCTGTGAGTTTGAAGCCAGCCCAATCTACAGAGCCAGTTCTAGGACAGGTTCCAAAGCTATACAGAGAAACCCTGTCTCAAAAACAAAACAAAACTCAAAGATCAAAATGTTAAACGATCAATTCACTTAACACATACTTGACTGAACTGTGGGAAACTGTCCATGGACACTAAATATGAAACTGAACTAGTCAAAATGCTTCGTCTGTCTAGAATACTGGGTATTAATAAATACCAAAGTATTCTCACCTTCCAACCTGTCTTGTCACATCAACATGCAAGGGAGTTATCAAATGTCAGAACGACCAAGGAACCTAAGGGGCTTCTACTACCCAAAGATGGAACACTTTAAACAGAGAAATGAATAATGGTGGCATGCAACCTTTACCCCAGCACTGGGAAGGCAGAGGCAAGACGGATCTCTGTGAGTTCCAGGTCAGCCCGGTCTACAGAGCTAGTTATAGTCTAACTATGTCTTGCTTTCCTGGTTTAGTAAGAAAAAAATTGAGTGGGTAAGGAAAACTGTTGTTGTAACTATTGACGCTAGTGTCAATAATACGTAA
Source organism: Peromyscus leucopus (assembly GCF_004664715.2). Lineage (NCBI taxonomy): Eukaryota > Metazoa > Chordata > Mammalia > Rodentia > Cricetidae > Peromyscus > Peromyscus leucopus. The sequence continues at coordinate 8,451,127 of NC_051067.1, forward strand.
GTAAATGTAAAATAAAAGGTCACGGATGTTTTTCAGTTTAAATGTAAGAACAGCCATTTAAGTAGCTTAAAACAAACAGCAAAGAGGGCTCTTCCTCTGTTTCTTTCCACTGTACTCTCAACACAATGGTCAGCTTCTCCAGCAGAATCAAATAAAACCTCCATAAACAAAACATTATCTTATTTCTGTCTTTCTCGGGACTTCAAGGGTTCTCTCTGGATTTCAGAAAATACAATCTAAATTTCTAAGCTTAAAAATATTGCTTAAGCCGGGCGGTGGTGGCGCATGCCTTTAATCCCAGCACTCGGGAGGCAGAGGCAGGTGGATCTCTGTGAGTTCGAGGCCAGCCTGGACTACCAAGTGAGTCCCAGGAAAGGTGCAAAGCTACACAGAGAAACCCTGTCTCGAAAAAAAACCAAAAAAAAAAAAAAAAAATATTGCTTAAGACAAAGTCTGTGTCTAATCAAACAATGGGGAAGCAGGAGGCCCACAAATGGGCCACTAAATTCCACACCAGAGCACCTTTGGAGAGGCCCAATTTATCTAGTAAGAGGCCCCAAGATGACTGGTTCTTCAGAGATAAATGTCTTACCTCAGGCGCTTCCTGTCCCTTGACCGTGATCTTCTTTTGTCCCTACTCCGAGACCTCTCTCTCCTTCGATCTCTCTCTCTACTCCTAGAACGTCTGTCATCTCCACGTTTACTTCTTTTGTCAGAGGGTGAGCGGCTCCTAGACCGACTTCCAGAACGTCCTCGCGATGCCGATCGTTTGCGGTAGTGGCTAGAATAGTACCAAATCAAAGATTAAGCTTAGCAAGCAGCTTGTATTTTATTTCTATGTGGGGGAAAAAAACTCAGCAATTTAAACACATGTTTAATTAGAAGGAGAAAATGAACTATGGCTACAGTACATGTCCAGGGGAAGACTGGAAAGGACGCCACACATGGTGACTCGTGCACAGGACTTGGGAGGCTGAGGCATGAGGATCCCCATGGGTTTGAGGTCAGGAATTGAGGCCTGGGCTACAAAGTAAAACCCTGTCAAAAGGACTGGCATTCCTCGGCGGCGGCGGTGCACACCTTTAATCCCAGCATTGGGATTAAAGCAGAGGCAGGCGGATCGCTGTGAGTTCGAGGCCAGCCTGGGCTACAGAGTGAGTTCCAGGAAAGGCGCAAAGCTACACAGAGAAACCCTGTCTCGAAAAACCAAAAAAAAAAAAAAAAAAGGACTGGTGTGATGGCTCAGCAGTCAAAAGCAGAGGCTATGCTCCAAGAGGACAGCTTATATCTGGTAAAGGAAGAGCTCATAGGCACATGAAGAAACGCACAATGGGTCAAGTACTGGACGGGAGACAACCAGCTCAGAAAAAAAGAGAGCAAATGGGAAGTTTGACATTTTATATCAGACAACTAGCAAAGCTCATTAATAAAGCGACATTATTTTTTTGAGACCCTTGAAGAAAATAAAAGCAGGAACCATGTGGACATACAGGGGAGACCTTCCAGGCAAAGGGCACAAGAGTAAACGCATGGGGAGGAATCTGGACGGGCACACCAAGGACAGCAGCAAGGAATACAGTTAAACAAGGTAAGAGAGTACACCAGGTGTGGGCACACACAACTTAACCCCAGCATGCAGGAGGCAGAAGCTAGCAGAGTTAGTTCCAGGCCATCCAGGACTACACAGTGAGACTGTCTCAAAGGGAAGAGGAAGGAAAAGAAAAGACTCAAGGGAGTGCCGTGGGACAAGATCAGAGACATAAAGAGCAGTCAAACATGGAGAGCTTAGGGGCTCTTACAATGACTACATCTTTTACTCTGTAAAAGTAAGATGAAAAGCTACTAGGCCACCCATGGTGGCAGACCCCTGCAGTGCCAGCTACTAAGGCTAAGGAAAGATCACTTACTTCAAGCAGTTTAAGACCAGCATACTCCCGCCTCTAACTGCATACTTTTAATTAATTTATTTATGCATATATGCATATGCCTGAGTATATGTATGTGCCTCATACATATACATGCCTCATAATCTGGTACCTATGCAACCAGAAAAGGGTATCAGATCCCCTAGAACTGGAGTTACAGGCAGCTGTGAGCCACGTGGATGCTAGAAATTGAACCCAGGGCCTCTGAAAGAACAGCAGGTGCTTTCAACCACTGAGCCATCTCTCCAGCTCCATGAATACATTTTCTTACAAGAAAATAGATAATAAAAACAGAAAAGGCTGGGGCTGGAGAGATGATGGCTCAGTGGTTAAGAGCACTGCCTGCTCTTCCAGACCCGGGTTCAATTTCCAACACCCACATGGCAGCTCACATCTCCAATTCCAGGGACACACATGCGGGCAAAACACCAATACACATAAAAATAAATAAATCTTAAAAAAAAGAAAAAGAAAAAGAAAAGGCTACTGAAAGATTGTTAAACAACGAGTGACACAACCTTATGACTGTTTTCAAGTATCACTCAGAGCCAGGCATGTAATGCCAGCACTCAAGAGATGAAGGCAGTTAGACTAGCAGTTCAAAGCCAGCCTTGACTAAGAGATCGTGTGTGTGTGTGTGTGTGTGTGTGTGTGTGTGTGTGTGTGTAAAAATGAAAGCATTATTTTGTTGCTAAGCAAAGAACAAATTAAACAAAGGAGGCAACAGTAGGAGGAAAAATATGAAACTAAAGCAACCAGGGCTGGAGAGATGGCTCAGCAGTTAAGAGCACTGGCCGCTCCTACAAAGGACCCGGGATTCAATTCCCAGTTCCCACATGGTAAGCTTACAACTGTCTCCAGTCCCAGGGGATCTGACATATTCATACAGACATACATCCAGGCAGAACATCAATGCACATAAGTAATTAAAAAATGTTAAAAAAAAAATTTTAAGCCAGGTGGTGGTAATGCACACCTTTAAACCCAGTGCTGCTTAGAAGGCAGAGGCAGGCAGATGTCAGTGAATTTGAGACCAGCCTGGTTGACAGATTGAGTTCCAGGACATCCAAGATTACACAGAGAAACTGTGTCTAGAAAAAGAGAAAAAAATTAAGAAACTAAAGCAACCATGCAGGTTAGAGACAGTGACAGCTTAGGTCAGAAGAGCAAGTGTAAGTGTTGAGAAATACCAAGATCTGCAAGGAAAACAAAACACAAGACGCTAGCCTAGCACTGACTCGATTTAAGGATGAATTAAATGTCAAGTGGGAGGGCACAAGAGAAGCGCTGGTCTGTCTTCACATCTGACTAGAATAGGCAGAGAACTGAGGCTGTGCTGGGGGAACAGGCTGAGTGGTCCACGCTTAGCATGTGTGAGGCCCTCAGATCAATACACAGCAGCCTTCCTCACCACCACCACAGAGCTGCTATTTACAGGAATCAACAATCCATTCACTTTCTGAGCCTTTTCAGGATCTACCTCCTTCTACCTCTCTTCAATCCTTCATGAATGCTCCCTCCATAAGGACAAAAACTGAGCTTTAGCCGAGCGGTGGTGGCGCACGCCTTTAATCCCAGCACTCGGGAGGCAGAGCCAGGCGGATCTCTGTGAGTTCAAGGCCAGCCTGGGCTACAGATTAAGTTCCAGGAAAGGCACAAAGAGAAACCCCAAAAGTCTCAAAAAAACAAACAAAAGAAAGAAAAGAAAAAAAAACTGAGCTTTGAGGCTGCTTTTCAAATATCCTGCTCTTTCTCACCTCTGAGTCTTTCACTGTTCCCTGAACAAATCAAGAACATCAGCCAAGCACAGCATAAAGAGAATAGTGTGACGGTAAAATGGGTGAAGTGGACCTTCTTGAGAAAGGTCTAAGGAGTTTGAATTTCATCTTTAAAGTAATAGGATCCAATGGAAACTAAGGCCAAAAATGGCAGGTTCTTATCGTTATTTCTGAAGTGTCACTCTTCAAACTATTGGTTCCAGCAATACAAATATAATAACTGTAACAGCAAGATCAAGAAAGGCAATTCAGGAAGGAAACAATTTGAAACAGTCTGGGCAATGAACATTAAGGGCCTTAATTAAGTCAGAGATCAGGAACGGGTAAATAGTGCAGAATCTAACTAGAGGTGAGCAGTTGGGCCGGGCAGTGGTGGTGGCGCATGCCTTTAATCCCAGCACTGGGGAGGCAGAGCCAGGCGGATCTCTGTGAGTTCGAGGCCAGCCTGGTCTACAGAGCGAGATCCAGGAAAGGCACAAAGCTACACAGAGAAACCCTGTCTCGGAAAAAAAATAAAAATAAGTGAGCAGTTGGGAGAGGAAGAGTCAAATATTGCTTCCAGATCTCTGGTCTAAGTGCCCAGATGAAGAACAATGCCTTCGGGAAACTTAAAAGATAGTCAAAAGAACTGACTGTAGTCAAGGGGGTATACCCTTTCCTTTTATCCGGATGGCACTACAGGCTTTTCTATCTACAAACTTTCAAGATGCTCCCCTCACACTTTGCTCATGTTCCTGAAGCTAAATTATAACCCGGTAAAGTGAGTGCGATCAGCATTAAAAGCAATGCAAATTCTCATTCTCCCTAGACAATGAACCATAGCATCTTTCACACGGCTACACAGTTGCAAGATAATAATAATAATTACAACTCAAGGTCTTCAACCTGTTATCAACATCCTAAAGTTTTGAAGACACCGTATAATTACAAATATAGTTATAATAAGGCGCGCATGTGAACGGTTTCAAAAAGACAAGCAGCAGGTAACAAAGTAATGCGGAATCTATCTGCGAAGTAAATGTCCATGAAACAAGTGTTTACTACAACCCAGTAAGAGTGAGCCGCACACATACTGCAGGTGTGGTAAAAACCTCTGCCCACACGCTTTTAAATGACTTAGGAAGACCACGCGCGCACGAAAGTCAACTAGAGTGGCCGTAAGCAACGTCGCAAAGGCGAAGCGATAGGGAGTGAGCCGGGGTCAGGGCTGACGGAGGTGAAGAGGCTGCAGGCTCGGGGTGGGGGGAGAGGACGGGCTGAGCTGCGGGAGGCTGAGCTGCGGGAGGCTGAGCTGCGGGAGGCTGAGCTGCGGGAGGCTGAGCTGCGGGAGGCTGAGCTGCGGGAGGCTGAGCTGCGGGAGGCTGAGCTGCGGGAGGCTGAGCTGCGGAAGGCTACTCCGGTTCGGGGCTCGACCCGGCTGCTGCGAGCACAGGGGAGTCTCTGCGGCCCTGCGCGCCGCAGCGCAACCTCGCAGCCGAGGTAACCGGCTCCTCAGCGACCACCCGTGGGGCCACCCACACCCGCCGCGCCGCCACCGCCACCCGTTCCCCTCGGAGCCCAAGAAGCCGGTCGCCCGCGGACTCACCGAGACTCCCGGCCCATGCTGCCGGCCGCCAGAAGTTCTGCGCCCTGAGGAACGATGCGCAGGCTTGTCAAGAGGACAAAGGAGGGGGGCACCGAGCCCTCACGGTGCCTGCCGAGTGAGGACCGGCACTACGAAGTGGTCAGAGGTCCGGCAGTGACCGCCATCAGAGCGCGGCCAACGAAAACAGGATGTGCTGGCGCCGGGCGCGGAAGGAAGGAGCAGGCGGAAGGAAGTGGCTGATTCCCCACAGCGCCTCCCAGCGCCTGGAGGCCGAGCGGCACGGGTTTCACCTGCAGTGGCCCTGGCCGGTTTTCCCGCGGAACCCACAGGGCTGGTTGGTGCACTGGAGTGGGACCTCAGCCAGGTCAATCCTGCCAGAAACCACTGTCTTTAGCCTTGAGAGTCCTCTACACTGATGTGACAGGTGGTCACACGGGTTGCTTGGAAATAGTGTGAATAGGAAAACGGACCATATGTATCATCTCGCAGTTTCAACAACCTGGGAGGCTGAGGCAGAAGGATCACTTGAGCCCAGAGGTTAGAGGGCAGCTTGGAAAACAGAATTTAAATGTGTCTCAAAAAAAAAAAAAAAAGAGGAGGGCAGAGGGCTGGAGAGATGGCTCAGAGGTTAAGAGCACTGACTGCTCTTCCAGAGGTCCTGAGTTCAATTCCCAGCAACCACATGGTGGCTCACAACCTCTTCTGTATACATAATAAATAAATCTTAAAAAAAAAAAAAAAAAAGAGGGCAAAAAGTGGAACCTAAGACTAGTGTCTTAAACACTAGAGGCAGAAAAGTAATCAGAATCAGGATATTTATGCAAAACATGAACTGATCAACTGCATATAAGCTGAGGGAGAGGACAGAAGACCACTCCTAATTTGGAAGAGTGTTTGTGGATTCTGGTAAGAGGTGAGGAGGTGTTATTTTAACTTCGGCACAGTGGCAATTGCGACTCCATAGTTACCGGTCTGTCAGGAATTCCGTTCCCACAGGCACTGGCCCTGTTCATGCCGCTAAAGGTAGCCTTAACTAAATCTCTATCATTCTATTAATAAATAGGACTCGAGATTCAAAGGCTGGGGTGAAAACCTGCCGACTCAGAGAGGCTGAGCAGCAACTAGCTAACCCTCTCTCCTTGCTGCTCCAAAAGATCATGTTTCCACTCTGCCAAACCAGAAAAAGCTTTGCCACTCCAGATTTCTCCCTATTATTTCCTGTGTTTCTCTACGCTCTCTCAGATGCCCTCTGATGCTCTCTGATTACTATCTGTCAACTAGTTGCTAACTCAACCTCCTAACCCAATGTTGTGGCATGTCCTGTATGCTGTAAATGTATGTTACGATGATTGATTGATACATAAAACGCTGATCAGCCAGTAGCCAGGCAGGAAGGATAGTGTAGGTGGGACAAGGAGGGGGAGAATGCTGGGAGGTGGAAGGCTGAGGCAGGGAGATGCTGCCAGCCGCCATGAGGAGAAGCGTGATGTAAGATACCAGTAAGCCACATGGCAAGGTATAGATTTATAGAAATGGGTTAATTTAAGATATAAGAACAGATAGCAAGCAGCCTGCCACAGCCGTACAGTTTATAAGTGGTATAAGTCTCTGTGTGTTTACTTGGGGAACGGGAGTGGGAGAGATCTGTCCTGACAGCGGGCCAGGCAGGACCAGGAAAACTTCAACTACAACCCAAGGTTAATTTTATTTAATCAACACAAATACACACTCGGGGTTCACAGTGTGATCAAATATCTCCCAACAAGGAGGATATGGGAGCAGTAGGTCTGGGATGAAGAGTTTTTGATGAAAGGAAACTGAGGGCCAGGAAAGCCAGTTAGTCCCAGCTTGCTATGGTGATTTGATGAAATGTCCCTCCAGTCTCAGGCAGTGAATACTTGATCCCCAGGTGGTGTTTGGGCAGCTTAGGAGCTGTAGACTTGCTAGAGAAAGTATGTCATGGGACCAAAGATTTACATCATTCCTGTACTGGCTGGTTTTATGTCAACTTGACATAAACTAGAGTCATGAGAGAGGAAGGACCTTCAACTGAAAAATCCCTCCATAAGATCCAGCTGTAAGGCATTTTCTTTTTTTTTTCTTTTCTTTTTTTTTTTTTTCCTTGCGAGACAGGGTTTCTTTGTGTAGCTTTGCGCCTTTCCTGGAGCTCACTTGGTAGCCCAGGCTGGCCTCGAACTCACAGAGATCCGCCTGCCTCTGCCTCCCAAGTGCTGGGATTAAAGGCGTGTGCCACCACCGCCCGGCTAGTAAGGCATTTTCTTAGTGATCAATGGGTATAATGAGTCTTTCTCTGTCCCACCAGCCAGCTGCCAAATAATGATACAGAGACTTATTATGAAAGCTCAGCCTATAGCTTAGGCTTGTTCCTAACTAGCTCTTATAATCTATGTTCTACCATGTGGCTTTTACCTCTGTTCCATTCTGTGTGTGAGACTCATTTTGTGTTCGGGTGGCTTCTCTGATTCTCTTCTTCCCAGAGTCCTCTCTGTGCCTGGAAGTCCTGCTATTGGCCATTTGGCTCTTTACTAAACAATCAGAAGGCACCTTGGCAAAGACACATTTTTACAGTGTACAAAAAGATTATCCCACAACAAATGGGGGAGGGCTCAGCCTATTGTGGGTGGTGTCATCCTGGGCCGGTGGTCCTGGGTTCTGTGAGAAAGCAGGCTGAGTAAGCCATGTGAAGCAAGCCAGTAAGCAGCACCCCTCCATGGTCTCTGCATCAGCTCCTGCCTCTAGATTCCTGCCCTGCTTGAGCTCCTGTCCTGATTTTCTTTGGTGATGAACACTAACGTGGAAGTATAAGCTGAATAAACCCTTTTCTCCCAACTTGCTTTTTGGTCATGGTGTTTCCTTGCAGCAATAGAAATACTAAGACAATTCCCACTTTGCTCCGCTTTGTGCTTATAGTTCAAGATGTGTGCCCTGGGGCTAGAGATGGTTCACTGGTTAAGAGCACTTGTTGCTCTTGCAGAAGACTTAGTTCAATTCCCAACATCCACATGATGGTTTACAAACATCCATAACTACCATCCCAGGGAATCCAACACCACTTTCTGATTTCAAAGGGCACCAAATGTGGTATACATGCATAAGTGCAGGCAAAATACTCATATACAAAAAAAATAAAATTAAAAAAAAATGTTTTGTTTGTTTTTCGAGACAGGGTTTCTCTGTGTAGCTTTAGAGCCTATCCTGGATCTCGCTCTGCAGACCAGGCTGGCCACAAACTCAAGAGATCTGCCTGGCTCTGCCTCCCAAGTGCTGGGGTTAAAGGCGTGCGCCACCACCGATCAGCTATAAAAAATAATTTTAAAAAATGATGTGAGCCATCAGCTTTGGCTCCAGCCACCATGTCTGCCACCTGGACTCTAACTCTCTGGAAGCATAAACCCAAATAAACTCTTTTTTATAAATTGCCTTGGTCATGGTGTTTTATTACATCAATAGAAAAGCAACTAACATGATCACTACTGTAGTTAAGAGTATTTATGCTATTGCACTGCTTGCCTAAATTACTCAGATCCCACTTTTAACATTTCTGTTCTAGCTTGCTTTTAAAAGGTACTTCTGAGGAGCTGAAGAGGTTAGGGGTTAAGAGCACTTGCTGCTCTTGCAGAGAACCTGGGTTCAAACCCCATCACTCACATGGTGGTTCACAATGATCCATAACTCTAGTTCCAGGGGATCCAATGCCCTCTCACCTCTATAGCCATCAAGTACATATATGGTGCACATACATACATGCACAAAACAAGCAAAATAAATTTAATCAATCTAATCAACACTGTAGCTAGAGTTTTCCTGCCTGGCCCACAGTCAGGACAAATCTCAGTCACTCGCCAGTCCCCCAGCTGCTCAGATCCAACAGAGTAAACACAGAGACTTATATTGCTTACAAACTGTATGGCCGTGGCAGGCTTCTTGCTAACTGTTCTTATAGCTTAAATTAACCATTTCCATAAATCTATACCTTGCCACGTGGCTCGTGGCTTACTGGCATCTTCACATTCTGCTTGTCATGGCGGTGGCAGGCAGTGACTCCTTCCGCCTTCCTGTTCTTTCTTTTCTCCTGTTAGTCCCACCTATACTTCCTGCCTAGCCACTGGCCAATCAGTGTTTTATTTATTGACCAATCAGAGTAATTTGACATACAGACCATCCCACAGCACAACACAACCTTTAAAACCCTTTGGAATGCAGCTCAGTGTTGGAGCACAGGCCCGAAAGGCCAGGCCAACAACAACAAAAACATACAATTACAACATTTATGACTAGGGCTGGAGGGATAGCTCAACAGCTCAGGGCAACTGTTGTCTGCTCTTGCAGACAGTTCCCAACACTCACGGGGCAGCTCACAACTGCCTGGATCTCCAGGGGATCAGATTCCCTTTTCTGGCCTCTGCAGGTACCAGATATGCGCATGGTACACAGACAGATACGCAGGTAGGACGTGCATACGCATACAATAGAAATAAATAAATCTAAACAAAAAAGAGATGAGTACAAGTTGCATAGACTATAAACTCTTTTTAAAAACCATTCATTTGTGTAACTCCCCGACCCCACTCAGTGTCAGAGATTCGCTGCTAGGCAAGCATTCTGTCATTGACCTACACTACTGTACCCCACATGTATGAACTTGAACTGTTTCTTCCCTTACTATTTATATGTTAACTCAAGAATGGATAAGGATGGCTACCACTTTTGGGCCTTGGGTTAAAACTTTTAAAAATAAGACAGGCAGTGGTGGTGCATACCTTTGATCCCAGTACTCGGGAGGCAGAGGCAGGCAGATCTCTGTGAGTTCAAGGCCAGCTTGGTCTATAGAATGAGATTCAGGACAGGCACCAAAGCTATGCAGAGAAACCTTGTATTGAAAAAACCAAAAATAAAATGTGCAGTCTTAACATTAGACAATTCAATTCCATTCACTTTATTTTTAGGATGTTTTCACTTTTCAGGACAGAATGACACAAATCCAAGTCACAGTCCTTTAGGCAGGCTGAGATCACTTTATCTACTCCCCTCAAAGTAACAGCCCAGTCCCACAAGAGGGATTATAAATGTCAGAAGTTAGGGGAAAGGTATAAGACTGGATTTCTAATTAAACAAGAAAAACTGTTAATGACATTGTTATTCTATTTGGTTACTCATACCAGTACTGATACAAAGTCAACCCTTTTAAATCAGGGAAACTAATAAGTTAGTTTTCTGCAGAGTAAAAGAATTTCATAAAGATATAAACCAATTTGTCCCCTTTAGAGACACTGTAATATAGAAGAGAAATTGTTTTCACTTTGTAAACTTCTGAGTTCTTCGGATTTCAGGGTACTTCAGAACCCCAATAATCAATCAGTTCATGACAAAAAATGAAAGTGAAAAAGTAGACACAGAGATCTGTAAAGACTTCGCCCATCTTGCTATAGGTATCCATGGACCGATTTATCACTTCAGCAGGGATTCCAGACAGCAGCAGCGCAGCCGTCAGCACTGTGGTCTTTATCTTCTTCTCACCCTGTACCAAGAAGAGACAAGTTAACCATATGCCCTCAGCAGACTGCATGTGCTCTAGACAGCCATGGTGGATGCTGCTATCTCTCCTCACTGCTTTCAAATCTGCTAAAGAAGTCAAAACAACACACGAACATTTACTGAGCATAGAACAGGGAAATCAGCAAATTACTAGGCAACAGCAGATAACATAACCTCCAGCAAGTTTAGAGCTGTGTCATTTTGGCCAGGCTGGTGGTGCACACCTTTAATCCCAGCACTTGGGAGGCAGAGGCAAGTAGATCTCTGAGTTTGAGGCCAGTTTAGTATCACAGTTCCAGGACAGCCAGGGCTCTGTAGAGAGACTCTGCCCCCCAAATAAACAGATAAATAAATAACTGTTATTTTGGAAGCAAGACATAAGTAACGACTTTAGAGACATTTAACACAAAGTAAGAAACAAGAAAAACATTACTAGTCAGGATATAAATACCTACACATGAACGAACTGATGACGTGTGGCGTTGGGATTCAAATGGCACACACTGCTCTTATGTAAACAAAGCACAAGGAAGTGGTTCTGGAAGTTCTGATGCCCAGCACACCACCCCATACCGTAAGGTCTAAGGAAGGCTTTCCGAGTGGGGAGAAAGCCAGCCTTCACGGAGGGGCAGGATCTTGTCAGGGGCAGAGGAGAAATCTACTGTAAGCTGAGTCTCACAACAAAAGCCAGAAGCAAAAGAATGTTAGGTGTGTCACTGCAAACAAAACCGCAGGGACCCCCACAGGACCCTGACTGCTGTACGAAGGAGCAGACACTGGTCATTCGTGGGATGGGATGTCACCCAACACTTCAGAACACTTCTGGGGAGAGAGAACATTTGTTTCTTAACTTTCTGGTCTCGTTTTAAAATAGTTTCTTGAGGCAGACAGGCCTCAATCTGGCTACATATCTAAGACTTTACTGATCCTCTACCTCCACTTCCCAATGGCGGGAAGCAGAGGCATGCACCATCATGCCCAGATCATGTGGTGGTGAGGCTCCAACCCAGGCTCCATGAATGCCTGGTGCCTGGTGTCCAGTGCCCACAGAGGCCAGAGGGGACATTTAGTATCACTAAATCTCCACTCACGATATGCCAATTTTAAAGACATAAAAAGCTATAAGGTTAACTAATAGAACTGAAAGGTTATGACCACAAAAAGATGCATATAAGAATATTCTTAGCAGCTTTAGTCATAATATACCAAGTACAGTGAGAGCAAGGATTCCCTAGCAACAAGAGACTATAGGAAGAAAGAAAGGAAGGGAGAGAGGGAGGGAGGAAGGGAGGAAGGAAGAATGGAAAAAAGTCATACAATAAAATACGGTGCAGAGATGGTCCAGTGGTTAGGAGCTGTACTGCTCTTGCAGAGGACCTGAGTTCAGTCAGCAGCATGTATGCTGAGTGGCTCACGTGCACCTATAATTCTAGCTTGAGAGGACATGAAGCCTTCTTCTAATACAATCACTCACTTGCCTGTGTGTTTGAGCACACATACAACATACACATAAAAGTAATAAAAATAAATCTTTGAAAGATAAAGGAGAATGAGCTACAGATACATCCTAAAATACAAAAGAATTTCACACCACCATGCAGAATGATGACTTGCAAAATGTACAGGGCTAAAGGTGTGGCTCTGAAGTGTAAAACATGCTTAGCGCCGGGCGACGGTGGTGCACGCCTTCAATCCCAGCACTCGGGAGGCAGAGACAGGTGGATCTTTGCGAGTTTGAGGCCAGCCTGGGCTACAGAGCGAGGTCCAGGAAAGGTGCAAAGCTACATAGAGAAACCCGGTCTCAAAATAAATAAATAAATAAATAAATAAATAAATAAATAAATAAATAAATAAATAAAAAACATGCTTAGCAAGGTGCTATGTCCAACCTTTAGCGCGCGCGCGCGCACACACACACACACACACACACACACACACAAAATCAAAATTTTACCAATCTGCGAACCACATTTTTTCACCTAAAAGCCCTGAGCAAGGACTACTTGGTCAAAGTGAGCTTTTATAGGCAGTCTCTTATTCTCCTTGAAGAAACATCTACACAGGGTTTCCTCAGCTCTCACCCTGCTATCCCCAAACTGCAATAGATCTGTCCTCCCCCCTCTTGTTTTTATTTTTTGAGACAAGGTTTTTCTGTGGAGTCCTGGCTGTCCTAGAACTTGCTCTGTAGACCAGGCTGGCCTTGAACTCAGGGAATTTGCCAGCCTCTGCCTTCCAAGTACTGGAATTAAAGATGTGTGCCAAGACCACCAGCCTTTTTTTTCTTTTTTTTTTTTTTTTTTTTTTGGCCTGGTAGCAAATAAAGATTTATTTATTTTATGTATACTTGTCTATATGTACACCTGTACATCAGATCCCATAGACAGTTGTGAGCTGCCATGTGGGTGCTGGAAATTGAACTCAGGACCTCTGGAAGAGCAGTCAGTGCTCTTAACCACTTGAGCCATCTCTCTAACCCAGATCTGTCTTCTTTTCCAAACCCTCCTCCTGTGATATAGCTCCATGTACAAAACATCTGCCTGGCCTGTGTTAAGCCTTAGGATTGATGCAAAATTGCTCCCCTCCCCCACCCACAGAAAGTCATAGATCTAGATATGACTAAGCAAACAGCCATTTTTTGCACAAAAACTTGACACAAACTTTGATCATATGCTGGGTGTGGCAGCATCTGCCTGTAATCCCAGGAAGCTGGGGCAGGAGAACAGCATTCTATGGTGGTCTGAGCCACATATCAACAATCTGATACATTCAATCACAAATAACATTATTTTTGCTTAAGTATTTCAGACATGGCCTCACTGTGTAGTCCAGGCTAGTCTCAGACTCATGACTCTACCTTCTGAATGGCAGGATTAGCTGCAAGCATCAGCCTGCCTTACAAGGAAGTTTACCTTTGACGTCAGGCAAGCCAAGCTCAGGGAGATGATGTATACATGTGGTCAAGCAGACTAGGAAAACATCGATCAGCTCAACATCATTCTGCTCCATAATTGTCGTCAAATAATTCTCATTCTCAACATTAAAGTGAATTGCTACCATGTGTCCAAAAAGGGGCACAGTAAAACAACTGAATTAGTTTACTTTCTTACCAACAGAAAGAATTACTAAATTTGCTAATGAATCTGAAGATCAGCCCTGGCAGGTAAGCCACTTTGAATGTTTTCATTCCATTGATTGATTTGTGTACAGATGTGGAGGTCAGAGGGCATCTGCATTGTAGGCCATTCTCTGCTCCTCTATGTGAGTCCTAGCAATCAGACTCAGGCAGCGTGGTGAGAACCGTCTTCACCCGAGGAGCCATCTTGTGGCCCTAACCCTGGAGCTCTGACTCAGATCATTGTCACCTGTGTTTCCCTTAAGTTCTATTTGTTTTTTAGGGTTTTTTTCAATAAATAAAAAAAATTAATTTTCGCTGAGCGGTGGTGGCACACGCCTTTAATCCCAGCACTTGGGAGGCAGAGGCAGGCGGATCTCTGTGAGTTGGAGACCAGCCTGGTCTACAGAGTGAGTTCCAGGACAGGCTCCAAAGCTACACAGAGAAACCCTGTCTCAAAAAAACAAACAAACAAAAAATTAATTTTTATTTTTTAATTATGTATATGTGTCTGTGTATAGGTTTGTGCATATGAGTACAGGTACCCATAGTGGCCAGAGGAGTTGGATCCCACTGTAGCTGGCATTACAGGCAATTGTGAACCACCTGAGGTGGGTGCTGGGAATCAAGCCTGCGTCCTCTGAACCAGTGTGTGTTCTTAACCAAAGAGCCATCTGCCCAGCCCTTAAGTGCTTTTTTTTTTTTTTTCTTCTGAGACAGTTTCCCTGGGTAGCCTTGGCTGTCCTGGAACTCGCTTTGTAGACCAGTAGACCAAGCTGGCCTCAAACTCACAGAGATCCACCTGCCTGGATTAAAGGTGTGCACCACCACTGCCCAGCAGCCCTTAGGTTCTTAAAATGAGTTAGTCAGGAGCCATCAAGATAGCTCAGCAGGTAAATGGATTGCTTGAAAGCTTGGAAAGTGAGTTTGTTCCCTAGGAGAGAACCAACCCCTGACAGGTGTCCTCTGACTTGCACAAAAGCACATCCACACTCACATGTCATACATACACACACAAGTATATGCACACACAAATAAATTAGATTGTTAACAATTACTTAGTCATGAGTCAACCTAAATATTAATTAAGAAAAGACTTAAATTTACCTTTGGAAAATATTTGTATAGTCCCATGTACGCAAGTTGCAAAGTAAGAAATGGAGCGAATATAGACTGTGAAGACAGAAAATAAAATTAAGTATTTCCAATAGAATCACTGATAAGTCAACTTAACAAAAGTTATAAATTCCAAGCAAAACATTACAGGAAAATATTTAATGTAGCATCTGAAAGTATTCTTGTTTCTGTAGAAGACTAAGAGAAGTAGAGTCTCGTTCTCTAGAAAACACGTTCCTCGAGTCATGTGATTCTTCCGGTGCTTCTCCTCCCCAATGTGTTCTCTCGTACAGACGTTCATTTTCTTTTTATGAGACGGTTTCACTATGTGGACACTCGCTATGTAGCGGCTGGCCTTGAACTCATGATCCTACCATCTCAGACTTCAGAGTGCTAGCATTAAAGGCTGCACTACCTTACCAGACCAAACCTAGAGAATTAAAGGTGCAATAACATCTCCACCACCACCGCCTGGCTGACAGACTATTCTTAACAGTTCGGCAGTATGACATCTTCAACAAAATGAAAAAGACCAAAATGGCACTTAATTACATAATTATTTCTAAGATGTAAAAGGTTATGAAGGAGGCCAAAGAACAAACAGTGTTGTGTGGCAAGAAGCTAACAACTGAATATCTGATGGTGAAGATAACCATAAAACCAAAACAACAAATCCTTCACATACAAATGAAGCACAGGGTGCTGGAGAGATGGCTCAGAGGTCAAAAGCACTGGCTGTTCTCCCAGAGGTCCTGAGTTCAATTCCCAGCGCCACATGGTGGCTCACAACCGTCTGTAATGAGATCTGGCGCCCTCTCCTGGCCGGCAGGTGTACATGCAGGCAGAGTACTGTATGCATAATAAATAAATAAATCTTAAAAAACAAATGAGGCACAGGGGCTGGAAAGAGCACTTACTGCTCTTGTAGAGGACCCGGGTTCAATTCCCAGGGCACACGTGGTGGCAGCCACATGGTGGCTTACAAACACCTGTAACTCTGGTAGAGGAGCTGTGTCACCCTCTTCCGACTCTGCAGGAACCCAGTATACACAAAGTGCACAGACACACATGCAGGCACAACACTCATACACATAAAATAAACAAATCCATTTGTAAAAAAGAGGCGTAGCTGTTAAAGCACGACAACACAGAGCCCTTGGATAAAAGAGCAGCTCTTGGCTCATCCGCTGTTAGCATGAGACAATGAAATCTGTTGAACAGATTATAGTTTAGAAAATACCTCATAAAAGCAGTTGTTTGTTTGTTTGCCTTTTTTTTTTTTTTTCTTGGTTTTTTGAGACAGGGTTTCTCTGTATGGCCCTGGTTGGTCTGGATCTCACTCTGTAGTCCAGGCTGGCCTCAAACTAAAGAGATCCACCTGCCTCTGCCTCCCTAGTGCCGGGATTAAAGGCAGGCACCACTACACCTAGCTGCATAAAAGCAGATTTTAAAATGTTTCACCTAGGGCTGGAGAGATGGCTCAGAGGTTAGGAGCACTGGCTGTTCTTCCAGAGGTCCTGAGTTTAATTCCTGGCAACCACATGATGGCTCACAACCATCCACAATGAGATCTGGTGCCCTCTTCTGGCATGCAGGCCGAACACTCACTGTATACATAATAAATAAATCTTTAAAAAAAAAAAAAAAAAAAGTTTCACCTAATGATGTAGATCTTAGTTGTCTGAAAATTTTATGTGTGTATCTGGTACATAGTAAGTATTCTTAAAATGTCTTCTAAATGGACCCACTTCAAATCAAACACATTCAGAGGCTGGAGCAGCAGCCGGGTGGGTAAGAGCACTTGGTTTCAGGTCCCAGCACCCACATGGGGGCTCACAACTGCCTGTGATTCCAGGTCCAGAGAATCTGACTCTTCTGACCTGAGTACCCACTAAGCATGCACATGGTGCACATACACACAAGGAGGTAAAACACAAAAATAAATTAATAATAAATCTTTTGAAAAAAATTTTAAATCATGACACTGATCTCTGGTCTGTGTCTTCTGCACTCTTCTACATCCCATAATAGACTCTTACTATAATGTTTCTACATTATACAATGCTGAAACACCTTCAGGATTGTAGACAACTACCTATACACAGGCCAACAAGAAGTATATTTCAATGTCTCAAACTACTTGGAAAATTACTAATATATAGTACACATAGGCATCTGGACTTTCGGTTCTGGAATGAAACTGCCTGGGTTTCACCCCACCTGTCAGTTGCTGTGTGACCCTGGTTTAGTCTGAGTCTTCACTCCTTCATGGGTTCAAACAACATATAATGCATAAAGACAAAACTTAAATGAATTAATATTAGGAAAGCATTTAAAATGGTACCTGGTATGTAGACAGATTTTAGTAATTACTACTAATGGGCTCTCATTCACTAACTAGGTTAAAGAACAGGATTTATGCCAGGTGGTAGTGGCGGCAGCGCACACCTTTAATCCCAGCACTCGGGAGGCAGAGGCAGGCGGATCTCTGTGAGTTCGAGGCCAGCCTGGTCTACAAAGCGAGATCTAGGAAAGGTGCAAAGCTACACAGAGAAACCCTGTCTCGAAAAACCAAAAAAAAAAAAAAAAAAAAGGACAGGATTTATAATACACTTTCAATTAACCCCATAGGTCTGTTAATGCTGGCAAGAAATCCCACTTTTATAACTCAACTTGCATTTTCCTAGTTAATAACTTGCAGCTCTTATCTTACCAAATATTTGCAAACGAAAGCTCTGACGCCGAGAGCAAGAAGAGCACACCCCACCAATCTAAATATTCGGAAAGAGTCAAATTCTTCTGTTGAACTTCCATCTTCCTGGCTGGGCTTCTCGCTGATGAGCTGTTTGCGCAGTTTCATGGCTTCCTCAAACCTGGAAAGGTACTGTTCTAGACCGTGGTGCGACGCCCTCTGGGCCGCAGCTGCTGCAGGGTCACCTCTGCTGCGATGCCGGAGCTCTACACCATCACTACTACCACACTCTGGTGGCTGGATGAGTGAGTCCAGTTTGTCTCCCAGCTGAGCGCCCTGAACCTCCGCCACAGCACCGGGCTGGCCAGCTGTTCCACCACTGGCTGAATCGCCGAGCACCACCCTCTTTGAAACGGAAGGAACGCTGAGGGAGTTCAGTTTGTCACTGTCCTGGGGCTTTGATTTTGTTTGATTTTCTTCTTCTGAGGGAAAAAAAAAAAATAAAGCCTGTGTATTACAATACTCACAAGCATCTTAAACATAAATACTCAAAAATATGCTGCTAGAACTTGGTCTCTGCATCAAAATAAATCCTGACTCTGCAGAAAACAAGATTGGTTCTTTCTTCTTCACCTTTAGAACAGGCCACCCTTAAAGGGCATTCTGGCTGAAGAAAGTATCCAAACTCTGTGGAGGAAATGCTACTGCTAAGCAAACAAGCAAAGATCGTAAGGGATGGGGCAAGGAATAGAGACCAACTCTTCCACAGATAAAACCCAAAGACCACATATTCTAAAGGCCAACTCTTCCACAGATAAAATAAAAAAAGACCACATATTCTAAAGACCAACTCTTCCACAGATAAAACCAAAAGACCACATATTCTAAAGACCAACTCTTCCACAGATAAAACCAAAAGACCACAGATTCTAGAGATATGGCTCAATTTCTTGCACTAGCTGATATGGATAAAAAAATCATTGCAGTCTCGTAAGGTTTCTATTTCACAGTTCCATTTCTGAGTCCAGAGTGCTGTGCGCACAGGGTGTGGTGTACTACAGTCACTGCTGCCATCCTTGGGCAGCCATGAGCAGGCACTTTTAGGATGCTGTTCTGGTTTTTAAAGAGAGAACTCTAAAAATGATAAAATTTGCAAAGCAAAGAATAAAATAAAAAAGTACCTTGAGAAAGACAAACACCAATACTTTAAGAATATCTTCAGATTAATCACTACAGAAAATGTGTCTTGCACTGTTTTAGACGATCTGGAAATGGTATCCATATGTATTGTCTAGAAGTTTAGAACTACATCACTAACACCTCACAGAAATCTCAAGAGTTCTACCAAGTTTGCAACCAATGACTAAAAAGCCAATTACTAAAGGAAACGTTCAAGTAGGAACTTAGAGAAGCCAAGCACAGAGTCATATTCAATAAGAAAACAATATACTAGACACAAACTTTGCGTGAAAGATGAGGAGTTTCCTTTAGGGTAAATACAGTTATTTGAAATGAGTGGTGTAATCT
Organism: Peromyscus leucopus; assembly: GCF_004664715.2. Taxonomy (NCBI): domain Eukaryota; kingdom Metazoa; phylum Chordata; class Mammalia; order Rodentia; family Cricetidae; genus Peromyscus; species Peromyscus leucopus. The sequence goes on from NC_051067.1 coordinate 8,470,418, forward strand.
CAGCTAATGAAAGGAAATCTCAGGGGGTACATTATCTCTTTCAGGAAGGCCTATAAAGAACGTCCACTCATATATATTCACCTCTCCTAGAAGATCCTAGGTGACAGTGTTGAAGGCACTGAGCACAACCACCAAGATATGACCATAGGGGCCCTGATCCACAAAGGATGTCCCAGCCAATAGTCAAGGAATGACAAACTGGTGTGTAACAAGCGTTACAAAGCAAAAGGCAAAAGGTAGGCGTGAGGGGAGGAACTGGAAAGAAAAGCATTTCGAGCAGATGGGACGCAGTGGGATGAGAAGTATGGGGATAAAATATGTAGCCTCCAAGAAAGGCGAGGAATAAGGAATAAAAGGGCTGTCCACAGATAACTGGACACGGAGAATCAGGAACGAAGGCTTTGTGGCCAGGGAGGAGACAATCTCTGGGCGAGGATCCAAGAAAATAGGAAGCAATAAGGCACCTCCTGGGGTTAAGTGACAATATAATATGGTTTCGTCACCTAGGGGGCGGGGACAGAGTACTACCAGAGTGCATTTTTGGGTCAAAAGCTTTGCGGGCTGCGGGGCAGAAGGATCTTGAAGATTCAAAAGGGTGAGCGGGAGACGGGAAACCGAGGCTCTCACCGGCGCCGCTCCCGGGCCTGTGAAAGCCCATGATGCGGTTGATGCGCTGCTCGGAGTTCATGAGCAGCTTTCTCCTCCGCAGCTCCGCTCGACGCTGAGAAGCCGACAGGCCCGAGGGGGCCGCGGGCCTGTCCCCGCCGTCGGTGGACGCAGGCACTGGCTCCATGCTTTCTCCGCGGGCTGGAGCGGGGCGACGCCAAAGGCGACTCCGACTTAGGGCAGGGCCGCGGAGTTCCGTCCCACTCCCACTGTAGTCCCGCCCCTAGGGGGCGGGTACTGAGGGGCGAGCATGCGCGGATGTCCTCTCAGCCGCCATGTTGAGTGAGGGCATTCCGGGTTCGAGGTTTTTCGTGACCTGCGTTGGTACTGCTCTGGTTCCTTACCGCCAGGTTACCACTCAGGTGCTCTCGAAGGTGAAGAGACCGATGCCCTCCTGAAGGGTGAAATGCCAGTGGGGCACAAGTCCATTTTATTCTCTGCCAGGAAGCAAAATGGAGGTTGCAGCGGCAGGCGCTTGTTACCAATCTTAAGCGACTTTGCTCCTAGGATACGTAATTGCGGGTGCGATGCTTTCCGAGAGTAGCCCTGGGGTTTGGTGGTGGGTGTTTGTGATTATCATTTTTCACAGTACATCTGCCAGGTTTTCCCAGGCACTTCCGTGTCCGTAGTCTTCTCACTTGTAACCATATTGCATGCTTCAATGTCCTTGTGAGGAGGACTTTGTGTTAGGTCATAGGAGGAACCTGCAGCAGCCCTCGTCGTTTGCGTTGCTCTGCATGCGTGTGTTTTTAATAGCTGTTTGGTGGTGGTGGAGTGCTGAAGGAGCGCAGAGAGTTAAAACCGTTCGACATTTCCAGAGTTAGTATTTCGGGAAGGGCAAAGCTTGAGCACTGAAAATTAACTGTTTCATTCCCTGTAAAACTTCGTGCCAGTTTGACATGGAGTGTTAGGTCGGGTTTTTAAAGGATTAAAACCCTCAGTGTTCTCAGATCTCTGGCCCTTTGAATAAAGCGCACCTCGCCGCCAAGTGCCTTCTGTTCTCTCATAGGTGAAGAAAACCAACCCCCTGCCTGGTGGGTGAAATGCCAGTAAGGAGCAGGTTCTTTTTATACTAATGCCAGGAAGCAAAATGGAAGTTGCAGTGACAGGCGCTTGTTGCCAGAAACTTGCTCCTTTTTCAGGGGGAGGGGATTCGAGATAGGGTTTCTCTGGGTAACAGCCCTGGCTATCCCAGAACTTGCTCTCTAGACCAGGCTGGCCTCGAATTCAGAGATCCACCTACCTCTGCCTCCTAAGTGCTGGAATTAGAGGCGTGTGCCAACATCACCCAGCGACCTCTCCCTCTCTCTCTCTCTCTCGCTCTCTCTCTCTCTCTCTCTCTCTCTCTCTCTCTCCCTCTCTCTGTCCCTCCCCCGTGGCAGATTATACTGTATATTGAGATATACTGTCTCAATATGATAAGATAAAAATAGAAATTTAAAAAAAAACATACACACCCCAAAGGTCAAAACAGAGCATACTGTTTACCTAAATTTTCTCGCTATCTAAAAGACCTTTCATTAGGTGGAACATCTTGTCATATCGACATGCAAGGAAGTTGTCAAATGTCAGAACGACCAATGAACCTAACTGGCTCCTACTGCCCAAAGATGGAACAATTTAAACAGAAAAACAAATAATTGCTGGGCAGTGGTGGCACAGGCTTTAATCCCAGCACATGAGAGGCAGAGGCAGGTGGATCTCTGTGAATTCAAGGACAGCCTGGTCTACAGAGTGAGATCCAGGACAGCCAGGGCTGTTACACAGAGAAACCCTGTCTCAAAAAACCAAGAAGAAGGAAGAGGAGGAATGAGAGAGGGAGGAGAGGGGAGGGGAGGGGCAAAAGAGGAGGAGAGAGAGAGAGAAGAAAGAGAAGGAAAAAGAAAGAGAAAAATGAATACTCAAATAGACTGGGAGAATTCATGTCTGGGATTACAACCCTGGCCAAACATAGGGGGCTGGGCTGGAGAGGTTGTTGTGGTGTCAGAAGCCTTTTAAACCCAGGAACAGGAAAAAGAAGCAAGTGTAGTTGCTGCCAGTGTGGTCCAGTTAGTGGGTTCTAGGCCAGCCAGGGCTGTATACTGAGACCCTGTTTCAAAAACCAGCAACAGTGGGTGTGGAAAGGTGCCTCAGCTGTTGAGTACGGACTGCTTTCCTGAGTCCCCAAGTTCTACTCCCAGAATCCACATGTCAGCAAACTGTAACTCCATTCCACAGGACCTAATGCCCTCTTCTGGCCACTGTGGGCGATGCATGTACATAGTGCACAGACATGCGGGCCAGACACCCATACACAAAAATATAAGTAATTTTTAAAAAATCAGCAATAGCAAAAGAAACAAAAGAATCTGATAGATGATAAATCTGAAAGTTATAACATCTTGACTATTTTTTAAAACTCTAACTGTGTGTACCATTATGAGTCTTACTTGTATCATTGTGTCATTTACTTGGAACCATGTTGGCACAAACATTCATGAATAAACTACAGCAAGCTAAGAGTCAGACACCCAGAAAATGGAAGCATGTGATATTAATTGGTTTTACCTGAGCTGAGTGTCATCTACAGCCCTGATGAACATGGGCTGACTGTACATGGGCACAGCAGATCTCTGGGAGGCAATGGAAGGGTTTTAAAGTTGGATTGTTCGGCGGCTTTTGTGCTTCTTTGGTGCAGACCTGGTACCTCTTTTGTGAAGCAGCAGCTGAGGAGACTCCCCCATGCTCACCAAGCCCAATGAAAAACCCAAGGAAGGAGACAAGCCTGACCACAGTGGTCGTGTTAATTTGAAGGTAGTGGGGCAGTATGGCTCTGTCATACAGTTTAAGAGTAGAGGCATTTAGTAAACTAATAAAAGCCCATTGGGAACAACAATGTCTGTCAGTGAGGAAGGTCAGATTCCCATTTGAAAAGCACTCACCCACACAGTTGGAAGTGGAGGCCCAAGATACAATGGACTTGTTCCATCAGCAGACTGGAGGTGCATGCTAAAATGAAACTTGCTACTTTACTCCAGAATTTTGTTCTATACCAATAGATGATCAGGTAGAAATCTGTAATTTGCCTGGCATGGTAATGCATGTCTTTAATTTCAGCATGGGGGAGGAAAAGGCATGTGAATCTCTGTGGATTTGAAGTCGGTCTGGTCTACACGGTGAGTTGTTGACAGCCAAGGCTACATAATGAGACCTGTCCCACAAAAACAGAAACAAAACAAAAAGCTGCTGTTTGGCCCATTCCATCCGGACTACTACTACACAGTTTTCTAGACTCTTACACTTTCCTTTTCCTAGTCCTTTACTGGAGAGAGTAACTGGTGTGTGTGTGTGTGTGTGTGTAGAAGTATATTATGCTAAAAAAAAAAAAAAAAAAAAAAAAAAAAAAAAGCTGGCGGTGGTGGCGCACACCTTTAATCCCAGCACTCAGGAGGCAGAGCCAGGTGAATCTTTGTGAGTTCTAGGCCAGCCTGGGCTAAAGAGCAAGATCCAGGAAAGGCACAAAGCTACACAGAGAAACCCTGTCTCAGAAAAAAAGACAAAAACAAAACAAACAACAACAAATAAAACCTAAATGTCCAATGTTGTTTTCTTAGTCACTGCTGTGATGCTGTAAAGAGACATCATGACCAAGACAACTCTTATTTAAAAAAGCATTTAGCTGAGTGTTGGTGGCATACACCTTTAGTCCCAGCACTTGGGAGGCAGAGGCAGGCAGATCTTTGTGAGTTCGAGGCCAGCCTGGTCTATAGAGCAAGTCCAGGGCAGGTTCCAAAACTACACAGAGAAACCCTGTCTCCAAAAACAAAACAAAACAAAAAGTGTTTAATTGTGGCTTGCTTACAGTTTCAGAGGGTTGGTCCATTATCATCATGGTGGGAAGCATGGAGGGGAGCAGTAGCTGAGAGATACATCCTGATCTGAAAGCAAAGAGAAAGAGAGACTGGGCCTGGCATGGGCTTTTGAAACCCACCCCTTCGTGACACACTTCTTTCCAAGACCATATCTACTCCAACAAGGCCACACCTGAAAGGAAGGTATGGATCAGGACTCCCAAGACCAAGTTCTCAGCACAAAGGATATTTGTGCGAGAGGGAGAAAGGTCAAGGAATAAGAGACACAGACAGGAAACAGAGGACAAGGGAGAATGGAGAAAGGAACAAGGGAGAGGGGGCAGGGGGATGACAATGGACTACTGGACAGAGAGGAAACAGACATGGCCCATAGGAAAATGGCAGTTTATAAAGATAAAAGGGGAAACCCCCTGTTAGGATGAATTGTTCAATTTTAATTGGGCATGGTAATTAGGTGAGCCAAAGGCAGCTTTTGATTGCTGAACTTCAATACTTGATAGCAGGACTTTGGTAGTCAGCCTCAGGAGGAGGAAGTGGCCAAATAAGGGAGCAGAACTTGGTGGCTGGCTTTAGGAATGTAACAGTGTTTAGCAAGGCAGAGTGTTGTGGGATATTAGTTTAACTATGTAAAGATATGTGTTGCATTTTTTACCTTGTCTGCCGAAGGGAACCGGTTTGGTCTAATAAAAAGCTAAATGGCCAATAGCTAGGCAGGAGGTATAGGTGGGACTTCCGGGCAGAGATAATAAGTAGGAGGAGGAATTTAGGTTTGGGAAAGAAAGAAGGAAGAAAGAAAAAGAGATGCCAAGGAGACACCAAGGGCCAGACAGACAGACAGGCACAGAGGAAGCAGATAAGTAGGACACACAGAATGAAAGAAAGGTAAAAAGTCCTGAGGCAAAACAGATGAATAGAAACAGATCAAATTAAATTAAAAGAGCTGGTGGGACAAGCCTAAGTTAAGGCCGAGCATTCACAATTAATAATAAGTTTTTTGTCTTTATTTGGGAGCTAGTTGGCAGCCCAGAGAAAATTCCAAATACAGCAGAGTGAATGGAGAAGAAGGATAAGGCCTGCCAGAGCCATGGTTGCCATGCTGGGGCTGGCCAGAGTCCCTTCAACACCTCCTAATCCTTTTCAAATAGTGCACTCCTTGGTGACTAAGCCTTTGGCTATATGAGCCTGAGGGAGCCATTCTTACATTTTGGTTAATGTCCAATGGAGATGGTATTGGGAAAGTTCCTTGAAAATATCCCCCTTCTCCTTTAGTGGCATGCTCATTCAGCTTTTATTTTATTATTTTTTAATGTGTTGAGTGTTTTACCTGCATGTATTTATCCATCATGTGCGTGTAGTTTCTGCAGAGGCCAGAAGAGGACATCTGAGCCTCTGGAACTGGATCTGATGTTTATAAATGGTTTTGAGCTACTGTGATGTGGGTGTGGGAACTGAACTGCAGTCCCCTGAAAAAGTAACAGATGCTCCTTACCATTGAGCCACCTCTCCAGTCCCCTCATTCAGCTCTCTTTGTTGTTGTTGATGAGACAGGTTCTCTCTCCTGAGCCCTGGCTGTCCTAGAATTTGCTCTGTAGACCAGGCTGGCCTCAAACTCAGAGATTTGTCTGCCTCTGCCACCCAAGTGGTAAATTATTTTCAATTTGTTGTTGTTGTTGTTTGTTCATTTGTTTGTTGTTGTTTCGAATCGGGGTTTTTCTGTATAAAGATCTGCCAGCACCATTTGGTGGTAAATTATTTTCTTAACAACAACAAAACTCCAACAACATAAAACTCGTTATATACCAATCTGGGCAGTGGTGGCTCACACCTTTAATCCCAGCACTCGGGAGGCAGAGGCAGGCGAATCTCTGTGAGTTTGAGGCCAACCTGATCTACAGAATGAGTTCCAGGACAGCTAGGACTACACAGAGAAACCCTGTCTCAAAAAACAAACAAACAAACAAGACCAACAACAACAAACCCTCCTTGTATACCTTGTTTAATCAGAAAATTGTATTTTTGTCTTTTTGGAGTTGGGGGGGGTTCTTTTGTGGGAGGTTGAGACAGGGTCTCACTCAGTAGCTCTGGCTGGCCTGGGACTCACTGTGTACCAGACTACCTTCAAACTCACAGAAACCTGCCTGAGTCTGTCCCTGCCTCTGAGTGCCTAGTATGTATGGAGGCCAGAGAGGTGTCAGATCCCTGGAACCTGAGTTACAGACAATGTGAGCCACCATGTGGATGTTAGGAATAGAACCTGGGTCCTCTGTAAGAACAGCAAGTCCTCTTAACCACTGAGCCATTTCCAGCACCCAATTCTGTCTTTACTAAAAACCACTGAGGCGTAAAATATATAGCATAAATTATACCTCCATAGAGTTGTTCTTCAATCTGGCACAGGGTTTGAAGATTCTCTGAGAGAAATGGAGTTTGTTTCTTGGTTCAGATGTTCTTAGCCTAGAGAACTAGAGGTCAGGAAACTCAACAGCCATCCAAGTCATTCTGAGCCAGTGGTTCCCAGGTCCATTGTCTCACAGTTGTGAAGAATGATGAGCAAGGACAGGAAGGAGACAGAATTTTCTCCCTGCTCAAGTGAGGGGACTTGAAAGTGAGCTGTCCCCTGGTTCCTTGGCTGGGTCCAACTGTCCCTAGTATGTGAGTCTGATGGGCTGGACCTGTTTGTAAAGTAGGGATTGAGTTGAGAGGCTCTGAACTGAGTAGGTGTGGGTACTCTGGGTAAGAGATAAGAGGAGAGCACTGTTCCAAGTTTCCAGGTCAGAGAGGGTGTCTTTGCAAGACAGAGCCTTTAAAACTCACACTCTCTGGGTTAACCTTCCAGCTTCTGAGCTGAGTTTCCGGCATTTGAGTAGTTCCTGTACTGACCTTCTGATAACGCTTGTCAGGAAGCTAGTACTGCAGATGTCTCCTTCTTAGGAGATAAAGTTAGCCCTCTGCCTGTCCTGAGTTCATAGAGAAGCTGGCCTTGCCGGCTCTAACGGTTTTTCTCTCTGCCTCTTCCTTATCTAACCCTAAAAAAGAAGTGCCCTTACTTCCAATCACTGTCAATAGGCTAGAAAAAATAATTCAACAGATAACCTGGCATGATGGTACACATCTTTAATCCCAGCACTCACAGGCTGAAACAGGAGACTCTTGATTTCAAAGTCAGCTTGTGCCTTGCTGGGTTGGGCCAAGGTGCCCCAGTGGGTGAGGGAGATACACCATGCAGACTCCTCCCCAGTGGGTGAGGGAGATACACCATGCAGACTCCTCCCCAGTGGGTGAGGGAGATACACCATGCAGACTCCTCCCCAGTGGGTGAGGGAGATACACCATGCAGACTCCACAGGCAGCAGCATGAAGTCACTAATACCATGCAGAAACAGCATCCATATCAACACGGAGAGTTTATCATAAGATGGGGTGGGGGATGGGGAGAAAGAGAAAGGGGAAAAAGTGGAGGTGTGCATACCTTATGGTGAGAAAGGAAGGAGAAGAAGGGAGGGGGTTTTCCTTAAAAGAGGCTTTACTTTACATCAGAACACAGGGCAGGTCCCCAAGGGACAGCCAGAATGCCAACAGATGAAATCAAAGGAAAATGAATGTTGTATGAATTTTCCTGGGAAGATATCAACAGACGTCTATCATCATCATCATCATCATCATCATCATCATCATTATTGAGATAGGGTCTCACTTTGTAGTTCCAGCTGTCCTAGAACTCACTATGTAGACCAGGCTGTCTTGAACTCACAGAGATCCACCTGACTCTGCCTCCCAAGTGTGCCACCATGCCTGGCAAACAGACATCTATTTACCCCAGATAAGGCACCAATAAATGACCAAAGAAATGAAGTACCCACGTCTAACCTAGTGAACCAGTGAGTTTATTGGTGTTACTTACAGAGCATGGATGACGTCACCAATCAACCTTGGTCCTCCAGCATGGTATCAATTCATAAAATCTCTCCTTTTGGATGCAGTGTGCTCTACAAAGGGTGCTTCCTGTCCTCAGTAACTGTTACCACTTCTACAACCTTGGAAAGGAACGCGTAGTCCTATAACTCTCTTGAGCTCCCTGAGCCTGTGAGTTGCATGAGCTTCTGCCCTCTTCAAGGAGGGGAAGTTTCCATTGGAAAGAAAGGGCTACACAACATGAAGAAGCCAAGTCAAAACACAGCCCCCATCCCGTTCTCCCTGGAGCCCGCCCTGTCCAGAATGTGCTCCAGGACTCACAAGCAGCTAAGTGATGCTGAGGTCCCTGCAGCTCGCTACTTTGCTGTGGAAGCCTTTACCTGTGTCAGGTCTGAAAGAAACGCCACTCCCCCAAATTCTGGCACCCGTTTCCTTCTACCAAAGGTATGGTTGAGGGAAGGTTTTTATTGTAGATATGAGGGAGAACACAGCCAGAGGCATCTAGAATAGTCCAGAACAGAGAGAGAGAGAGAGAGAGAGAGAGAGAGAGAGAGAGAGAGTAATAATTGAACATGGCCAGCAGACTGGCCCAGGCCTGAGAGGAGCCAGGTGGGAGGAGGGAGGAAAGAGGAAGACAGAGTCGGGGTGGAGTAGGGGGGCTAAGAGAGAGGGGGCCATGAGAGGAAGACAAAAGAGAGGGAGCACAGCTGGAATGGTGGTGCTAAAGGGAACGAGAAGGGGAGGGAGGGAAGCCTATGAGCAGAAGTTACGTGTGTGGGGCGTGGCGAAAAGACCCACAGGTAGCTGTGATACTGAGGAAGTCTGGAGGCCAGAGCTTCAGTATGCTAACAGGCACCACAGGTGGCCAGCCATTTGTCCTGAGTTCCTTCTAAACCTTACATCAAGCAATTGCTAAGAAACACTGAGGCACACCAGCAGATCTTAAATTGTATTTAGATTTGTTCTTGTTGGACATAGTTCATTTTCTCTTTATTTTTTTGAGGGGTGGGGGAGGTGTGAGACAGGGGTTCTCTGTGTAGCCCTGGCTCTCCTGGAACTCACTCTGCAGACCAGGCTGGGTTATTAAAGAAAAACTGGAGTGCAAGGCATGGAACACCTCCTTACAAGTTATTGGTCAGGGAGGCTCCAGAGGTCCCTGAAACAACCGTAGTAATTGCCATTGCTCCTGGTTACCTACCATATCTGCATGGTTATTGCCATCGCTCCTGGTTACCCACCATATCTACATGATTATTGCCATTGCTCTTGGTTACCCACCATATCTACATGGTTATTGCCATTGCTCTTGGTTACCCACCATATCTACAAGGTTATTGCCATTGCTCCTGGTTACCCACCATATCTACATGGTTATTGCCATTGCTCCTGGTTACCCACCATATCTACATGGTAAGCTCTTATTGCTGAAGACACCACACACTTTGGCTGCAGAACATAAACCAATCTCAAAGTTACTGGGAAACTTGCTCACCACTGGCTAGCTTCCATAGTGTCAGAGGTACTGTGCAGGTTGCTGGATGAGTGCTGGACCCTACGTGCCACAGTTCTGACCTGCCGGGTATGATGTGCCCACTGGTGCAGTTCTGGCATGACTGTGATGGGGGGTAACTAACCTCTTTCTGAGTGGATTTGAGGCCTGATTCCAAGCAGGGGATTTCATGCCTGGTACTCTTTTTTTTTTTTTAAGATTTATTTATTTATTATGTATACAGTGTTCTGCATGCATGTGTCCCTGCAGGCCAGAAGAGGGCACCAGATCTCATTACGGGTGGTTGTGAGCCACCATGTGGTGCTGGGAATTGAACTCAGGACCTCTGGAAGAGCAGTCAGTGCTCTTAACCACTGAGCCATCTCTCCAGCCCGCCTGGTACTCTTAACTCTAGTCAAAACCCATACCTGGAGAAGTCATAAGCCCTACGGTAGGTCCTGCTGTTGTTATTTTTTCTGAATGGCCACATTGTGAAATATTTATACTTACACTTGTAGACCTGGGCTACTCTCAACCCGGGTCAGAGAAACTCCTTTCTGCAGCATGCAGCCGTCAATGCAGAGACACAGAACTGGTCAAAGTGCTGTGAAGAACAGACTGCGTGCTCAACTTTAAATGGGACATCTTTATAAACACTAGCCTTCCCCACCCTCGCTAAGGCTCAGGGCACTTTGAGGAGCAGGCAGCAGAGATGGCAGCGGGAGCTGGAGAAGGGGAAGGAGTGGTGTGAAGTGCTCTCTCTGGACATGACATGGCGATCACGCTCACCCTAAACTCACAGCAGCTGTAGTTCCCTGACTGAGACCTACAGGAGACCAAGGCGACTAAACCCCTCAGACAGGGTAGATGATCCCCGAGTCTCATCTTACACCCAGGAGCTTTTGGTAGTTGACAGCCTCTGGGGAAGAGAGAGTCACTCGAGGGTGTGGACAGCAGTGAGTTCCCACGCTTCAGGGGAGCCTCCTGCGCCCTGCCACCCACATGCACACACGGACAGTACTAATGGGATTTAATGAGTTATCAAGTTAAAAAAAAAAAAGAATAAACAGAAAAGAAAAAGAAATCATGGAGTTAGGAGTTAGTCAAGGGTTTGGGGCTACAGAGGAAGTTGGAGGGGGGAAGTGGGAATATATATGATTATATTTCATTGTATGTATGCATGAAATCTTCAAAGAATCAACACAATCAACACAAGAGGCTGGAGAGATGGCTTAGCGGCTAAGAGCTCTTCTGGAGGTCCTGAGTTCAATTCCCAGCACCACATGGTGGCTCACAACCACCTGTAATGACATCTGATGCCATCTTCTGGCCTGCAGCAATACATGCAGGCAAAACACTGTATACATAATAAATGAATAAGTCTAAAAAAATCAACACATAATCGAGAAAATTAGATTTTTTTTTAATTGGGGGGACATTTCAAAACTGGCTGTCCTGGAACTTAATAGGTAGACCAGGCTGGCCTTGAACTCACAGAGATCTACCTGCCTCTGCTTCCCTAATGCTGGAACTAAAGGCATGTGCCACTATGTGACTGAGAAAAACGGATTTTTTTCCAAGGCAGGGTTTCTCTGTGTAACAGCCATGGCTGTCCTGGAACTCACTCTGTAGACCAGGCTAGCCTCAAACTCAGAGATCTGCCTGCCTCTGCCTCCTGAGTGCTGGGATTAAAGGTGTATGCCACCATGCCCAGCCCTTACTCTGGATTTTTTTTTTTTTTTTTTTTTTGGTTTTTCGAGACAGGGTTTCTCTGTGTAGCTTTGCGCCTTTCCTGGAACTCACTTGGTAGTCCAGGCTGGCCTCGAACTCACAGAGATCCGCCTGCCTCTGCCTCCCGAGTGCTGGGATTAAAGGCGTGGGCCACCACCGCCCAGCTTTACTCTGGATTATTAAACCTGAAATGATCCTCCTAGAACACAGATCAAAATCTGCCTAGATTCTGTGTGAAGACTGTGAACCCCTAGGGGGGGGAAATTGCTTAGTGTGGCATTCCCAAACTATGACTCACTGTAACCCATTCTAACCTTCCCTCTGCCCATCCCCCTGACTCTGGAGAACCTCTCCCTGGCTCCTGAGCCCAGTGCTCTCTCCAGTTACTTTATACATGTAGATTCCTCTGGAAGCTTCCCTCATTCTGACAAACTCTTACTCCACCAGCAAGCCTTCCCCAGGCTTGTGTAGCCTGTTCCTGTGCAGTACTCTGGGACACACTGATGTCACTTGGGAGTTCCTCAGGTCAAGGGACCTCCCTGGCATCAAACCAATCGTTTTCCTTGAGGCAGAAGAGCCTGGGGGCCCAATCCTTTGCATCTCCTTTAGCCAGCTTTTCTCCAGGAGGTGGGGCAGTATCCCACCCTGGCAGCCCTCCCTGTGGGTCCTCTAGGGAGGAGGCTGGGGCACTGTCACGTGAGCTCTGGAGGTGGAGAGGCCCACCCCAAGCCCCAGCCTTTGACATCTGCATCAGGCAAGCTCCTTGCCTCTGTATGCCCGGCCTTGTCATCTGTACAGAAATAAGTAGCACCTAGCTCTTAGGTAGTATGATGGCTATTCTTGGTTGCCAACTTGACCACATCTGGAATTAACTAAAATCCAAGTTAGTGGGCATCCTGTGAAGGTTTGTCTTAATCGGATTATTTGAAGCAGGAAGACCCACCCTAAACCTGGGCCACACCTTCTGTTGGCAGCCTACATAAAAGGACATGGAAGAAGGACGCTTTGCTTTTGCCTGCTTGCCCTCACTCTTGCTGGAAAGTTCATCTATCCTGCTATGGAGGCGTGCATTCCTTCACTGATATTAGAACCTACTTCTTTGGAATTCCAACATAGACTGAAGGCCAGCTAAGATATTCAGCCTTGTGTATTGAACAACTATTAGATTCTTAGGAGACAGCCATGGTTGAATTAGCTGGACCACAGCCTGTAAGTCACTCTAATAAATCCCTGTTTAATATATATATATAGTAGATGCATCCTATCAGTTCTGTTCCTCTAGAGAACCCTAACACAGGTAGCAAAGTAGTGATTGCTCTCTGGATGATGGGCATTTTTCCCATACCCACACTGGCGAGGTGTGCTTATGTCCTGGCACATTTTATCCACATTCCCAGTAGCAAGGTAGGAATGTCAGCTGGAGCCAGTGCATAGAGCGGGCAAAGAAAACATGGAGGCAGATTGTCATCTGCTTCACCCCCGGCCCACCAGGATTCAATACTCTTCCATTCCCTGGGAATGGGAAAGAATCGGGACCAAGGGAGGGAGGCTGCAGATGTGGGGTGCACCAGCTCCTGCCAGGGGTGCCCACCAGCACAATGATGATGACATCACACAATGGAGAGACAGTAGCCATTGGGGAGTAGGAGCAGAGAGCTGCTTCTTGGCCTTTCTTCCGCTGGTTCCACATCCCCAGTACAGGTGCACAGGACCCTCACCTTTTCAAGTTCTTCTACACGCCAGGTAAATGCAGAGCCGGGGGCTTTGCTGTCACATCCCCAAGAGGCGTGAGTAATTGCCCACGTTACATGTAAACCCAAGGTGAGAAGACAGGAGCAAGCGGGCAGCACCTCCTCTGTCTCCACAGATACTGTAAGCCAGGCAGGCTTGTCTCTCACTGCTTGGTGAGGCTCTGTTCCTGGGCAGCCTCAACTTACAGTCACAAGGACCCTAAGTTAGACTTTGGAACCTGAGGCTTCCCCCCGTCTCAGCCTGCACCTCTCAACTTAAGCCCAGGCTGTACAGGACACAGTCCTCCCAGCTGCACGCAGCGGGCCTGAAATCATCCCGAGTCTTCGGAACCAAAGCTCTGGACTCTACCCTCTCAACTCTGGAATCCAGCCCCTTCCTTCCACCGCACTTTGGGTGTCCCAGTGCTAAACGAAGCACCCTAACCACACCAAATGTCCTTCTAGCTCCTGCTCCCGGTGCAAGGCAAGCCTTGCTGGAGGACTGCACTGTGAACCACTCCTTTCATGCTCTTGTTGGTGCTGGGTGTGAGAGCTAACATTATGTTTTAAATCTAAATGACTGAGCTTAAGAGATCTAAAAACAGAAACGCCTCTGCCCTGTGAGCCCCACTCGCCAAGGACAGAGAACTTCCTGCAATGTTGTTCATGTAAGACAGCAAGTCACACATTACCACTTCAGTAAACTAGGCTGTTGCCCCAGCTGCACAGGATGCCTCTGATCACAGGCAGGCAGGAGGCACATCAGGATGTGTGCTCGCCCCTGGCTGGACTAAAGTGGGAGCGCATAGCCTCGGGGGGTTGTCTTTACAAGCAAAAAATGTAATTCTGTGCCATACTCTGGGAATCCTGGGTATGGACCTGGCCAGTGTCCATTGTCCTGGCCAATGTTTAGTAAAGCTTGCCTTAAATTTGGCTCAAAACTTATGGTAGTGGGCTCATTCTCTCCCGGTGGGGTTAACAGGAGGCTTCCTCCCACGTCACTCCCCAATCCCACGCTCTACTTAAGCAGACAACCTCCCCTCCAGCCACGAGAAGACTCTAGGGACTCCGCAGTTTCTCCTCAGGTTCTCCCCACCTCAGCTGTCCTGTCCACACCCCTACACCTCTCCCCCCACCCCACCCCCACCCCCTGTTGGGTCCTGAGAATCATGGTCTTCGGCACTCACCCTTTGTCAACCAAAGGTGGCAAACCAGTGGTCCACAACACTTCGTTTGGCCTCCATAGCTTATTAAAGTTTTAGTCAGCTGTTACCATTTAAAAATCAGAAAATTCTGCATAAGGATCCAGCATTCTAGTTTCTTTTGAAAAGTGAGACCTGGTGACCCAAGCACCCCACCCCCACACCAGTCCTCCATGGTGACAACCAGCTATAGCTAGTATTAGCCGGTCCTTCGCTCCCTTGAAGCTAATGCTCAGCCTTCTGAAGTTCTAAGCCTCCTAATAGCCACTGCCATACACACCAGCCATGGCGGCTTCTGACTACATCTTTGCACGAGGCTCTTCTTCCAAAGGAGCAGAAGGCTGGGGAGGCTGTCCGAGCCCATCTTTCCTTTGCCTCGGGCCTCAGCGTGGGTGGGCGGGCAGAGCAGGGTAAGCAGGAAGGCAGGGTGGAGAATCCCAGTCAAGAGCCCAGCTCCAGCCTCTCTCTGGCAATTTTCCAGCAGCATCCCAGGAACTGCCTGTGTCCTGTCTTGAGCCTGGCTGGGGCCAGGCTGCCGCAGATACAAAGCTGGCTGGCTCTTCCTGCAGGCCACCCTGCGTCCTGGGCTGGGCCTCAGGCCTGAGGTTTCCTGAGCTTGAGCAGCACTGAGGTTGGAATAACAGGCTTCCATACTGTTCAGCCAACTCAGCCAAATATGCACCACGGGGTGGCTGCCTTGTCACAGTCCAGCACGATATTGAGAACAGTGCAGGGGGCCCCTCCTACAGACAGCGCTGTGCGGGAATCCACCCGGTACTTCACAGTGTTCAGGCCTCCCTCCCGGTCCACCTTGAATTGCTCCTGGGAAGAAGAGAAGGAAAGAACATGAACTCACACTTCATGATGCCAGCTGCCCACCCATCTCCACTGAAAGAGGAGCGCCCAAAGCTGCCCTTTTGCCAAGCCTGCACCCCGTCAGTAAGGAGAACCCACTTTTCTGTGGGGCAAATACACCTCCAAGAAAGGGATTCCGGCACCTTCAGTTAGGCCTTCCCACCCCAGCCTCCATGGGTCAGGTCTGGGCTGATCCACAGTGCCCAGACGCACACAGCAGCCACCAAGCAGGGCAAGGTGCCCATGGAGAATGCCCATCAACTGACCTGACCCAGCAATGAGAGGATGACACCATTTGGGCAAAAAGAGAACTTGGTGAAACGATAAGGCCTATTGGTTCCGACCTATCCCTCACCCCTGCGGAAACTAGCCAGCACCTGTTTTTGAGCTGCAATGCGTTTCTGGTCCCTCTTCCGCCAGGCTGGGTCATGCAAGTGGCGAAATGTCTGGTACCCAGTTGTGATTCCTGAGGGGCGGAAAAGCTAAGGAAAACAAAGGAAGCAGGGGTCAGGCTGCCTCTCTGGTCATCTTGGCCCTTACCACTGACTCCTCAGGGACCCCACTGGCTGCCATCCTGCAGGACAGGAGACTCTACAGAGAGCCCTGCAAATCGGGGTGAACGCGGGATCAGAACCAGGGAGACCAACTGCAAACCCTAAGATGCAGCAAGTAAAGGGATCCTCCGGACAGCCCCTCAGGAAAGCCAGGTAGCCCAGGGCCAGGCAGAGCCACGGCAGGGCCACGCAGAGCCACGGCAGGGCCAGGCAGGGCCACGGCAGGGCCAGGCAGGGCCACGGCAGGGCCAGGCAGGGCCAGGCAGGGCCAGGCAGAGCCACGGCAGGGCCAGGCAGGGCCAGGCAGAGCCATGGCAGGGCCAGGCAGAGCCACGGCAGGGCCAGGCAGAGCCACGCAGGAGCCTTACCTGGAGGCCAGCTCCCTTGATGCGGCGGTAGAACTCATCGTCCTCTCGGCCCCAGCCCCAGAAGCGGTTGGACATTCCGTTGCACTGACACAAAGACAGGCAGTGTCTGTCACATGCCCTCCTCCCAGGGTGCACTTTAGTCTCTTACTGCTCGGGAGAGCCAAGTCTGAGCCCAGCCAGCCAGGCTCCCTGTCTTCTTCCTGCCCTGACTGCTCTGAGTGATACAGGTCCCTTCACTCTGCAGTGGGGATGCGGGGTGGAAGGAAAGGGTCAGCACATCTCAGGCCCTCCCCACTGCTAACGGGGCCTTGAACTTGTATGTGATAAGTGTCTCGAGTGTCGGCTCCCTTCAGAGGGCAAAACTGCCAACCTCGATAGCTTTTGCCTTCCTCTCGGACCAGTTCTCCCAAGATGGCTGTGCCCAGGTCTTTTCCTGTGTTTGAGGGACAACCCTGACGAGCATTTGCTCAGGGGCTGTAGTCACGGAGGACAGAGAACAGTCACTCCGATCTTCTCACCCCTCTGTGTCCCTGGGTCCCACCAAGAGCCGGTGTGCTTAGTTTGGGACTCCTGTCTAGATTCTGGGTTGGGGTGGGGAGGGGCTCCCTCTCCCACCAGCCAGGCCGTGTTTTAAGGGCCATGCAGCCTTCTCACACGAGGAGGGAGGGCCTGGCGACAACGCCAAGAGGGAGATTCTGCAGCCATCACATCTCCAGCTCTCTGTGGCCAGCTGGCACAGGGGCTTCCGTGGCCACAGCAGCGCTCTCCCTGGCTAATGTGCTCATTCCTGGTCCTGTCTTATGTCTCCGGCTGCTGCTGAGTCCACTGTCAAGCTCAGGCAAGACTCCATCTGCTGGGCCCCAGGAAGCTGCACTCCCCCCACAACTGCCTAGGCCCATGGCGGGAAAGATCCCCAGCATTTAAGTGAGTAGAGCAGGTAGGGCTGGACCTCACCAGCTGGTAGTGCTGCTTGGAGAGCAGCAGAATGCCGCCTACATAGGTCTTGTAGTGGTAGAGAGGGTGGAGCTCTGGGGAGGCCACGTGGAAGGGCCCAGCCTCTGGGAAGCCATAGTCCAGCTCCTCGTTGAGAGGGAGCAGATCCACGTCGTGCATGGCAATGTAGTCTGTGCTGTTGCTGCTCTCCAGGAAGCCCACGTTGATGAGCGCTGCCCGATTGAACCTGCGCGAGAAAAACGATGCTACGGAGCGGAAGCAAGCTTCTTCACCAACCTCGCTCTAGCCCTGGCTGTGCAGGAGAATTTCTTCCGCGTCACCACCCAACCCTGTCGTCACTGTCCCCTCTGCTTGCTGCACAATGTTTACGGAGCACTTACTACACGCCAAACTGTTCAAAGCCACTCTGGAAGAAAGAGCGTCGAGAACCAAATCCTGTTCTCAAGGACTTTCCAATGGGAAGGGGCAAGTCAGAGCCAAACAGGGCGGAAGGAAACTGGCGGGGGAGGCGGGCAGCTGTCCTCCACAGGGCTGTCGGGACAGCCAGGATGGCGCTTCAAGCTGGAACTTGAAGGCCTGATCACATGGAAGCTGGAGACAGGGCCCCACACAGAGGAGAGTAACTGCCAAGGCCACCAAGAGCAGACACCAGGAGGACATTGAGAAGAGACTAGGGAGGGACAGACACTGAGAGGCAAGAGGTGATGGTGGGCAGCAGAGGGAACTGTGAGAACTGGGCAGACTCCAGACGTGATTTGCTGATGGTCTGGATGCTGTGACGAACAAAAAGCTTTTTTGGCTTGCATAACTGGAACTATGTAGCTTCCTCTTCCTGAAATGAGGAAGAGGGGAAAGAAAGCAGGTCTGAGGGAGTAGCAATCATAAACTCAGCTATGATCCCGTTGGGACCACCAGATGGAGGCATCACGAGGGAGGCCGAATATGCAGACCTGGAGCTCAGACTAGGGAGTTCCCAGTCATTGAATACCAGGAGATGAGATGGGACGGGATTGTCCACGGGGAGTCTGCGACTGAGGAGAGGGGGTGCTGAGGGCAACGCTGAGAGATCAGAGACGGGGAGAGGGGCAATGAGATGAGCAGGGCTGGCCACTGAGACGGAGAAAACCAGAAGTTAAGCAGAGGCATCAGAAGGACAAAGATCTGCTTAAGAGAAGCCACTGATGGGGGAGGATGAGAGCCTGGGATTATGGGAGTCACCTGTGACCTCAGTGAGGGCTGTTGCAGATCATAAGAGATGTCTGTTGAAAGAGTCTCGAAGATAATCCCAGCACTCAGAAGGTGGATCTCTGAGTTTGAGGCCAGCGAGTTTTCCAGGACAGCCAGGGCTATAGAGAAACCCTGTCTTGAGAGAGAGAGGAAGAAGGGAGAGGGGAGGGGGGGGGAGCCTTGAAGGAAGGAATAAAGAAGTAGGGTGATAGCAGTGGGGGTATCAGACAGAGGAGTCTTTTCCCTTCTTTTTCTTATCTTTTGTTTCTCTCTCACATTTTTTTTTAAGACAGGGTCTCACTATGCAGCCCTGGCTATCCTGGAACTTGATATGTAGCTGGCTTTAAATTCCCAGAGACCCACCAGCCTCTGACTCCCCAGTGCTGGGATTAAAGGAGTGTATCGCCTTTCCTGGCTCCCTCCTTTTAAAACATTGAGTGTGTGTGGAAGTCACAGAATGGTGAGGTCAAAGGACAGCCTGTGAGAGTCCGACTTCTCCTTCCACCATGTGGTTCACCAGGCTTGGCGGCAAGCTCCTCACCTCCCCCCACTCCTGCCTTCCTGAGGACGCTGTCTCTGAGCATCTGTGTGTGCTGACGGAATCCCGGAAGAGGAAGAGCAGACTATGCAGAAGAGGCCCCAGGGCCACAGCACTGACCTTGAGTAGCAGAGAGGGAGAGGAATCCAAGGCCACAGTGGGAGACAGTCCCAGGGAGGGCTGGGACTGTCACTGCCGGGAGGGAGTGGAGATGGCAGGGAGGAGGAAAGTGCCCTCCCGTGACCTTGAATCACTGCTTCTTCTCACGTCCGTATACAAGTTATTCCACATACAGAGATCTTTCTAGAGTAGACATCAGATCGGGGCCCACTCCAAAGGCTCCACTATATCCGGTGGGAGGGGCCTACCCCTCCCACCATCTGGCCCTTCCTCCCAGTAGCCCCGCTCAGGCCCAAGGCCACTGAGCAACAGGAACCGCGCTAAGAACCACGGGCAAGGAGAGGCACGGGAACGGTGCTGCGGGCTCAGGAGCCGGTCCTCACCTGAAATGATCCACCTGGTTGAGCACATAGATGTGGTGCGGGACCTTTTTCCTGCTTAGGAAGCGGTGCATGTGGGGCACAAAGACCAGGAGCTCCTCAAAGCGTTCCCGGAAGGGCACCAGCACTGCCAGGCGGTGAGGTCCCCACGATGCATCTTCTTCCCAGTGCTCAGGGGGCGGCTCTGGAGGGCAAGCCCGAGGCGGGCCCGCGGTCTCCTGCCCTTGTCCCCTGGTCACCTGGGCCATGTCTCCAGAGCAGCTGAGCTGCAGCCAGAGCAGGGAGAAGAAGACCAGCAGGAGGAAGGCGATGAAGAGGTGGAAGACGGAGCACTTCCTGCGGAGGCCTCCGGGAAGCAACCTGGCCCTGGGATAAGAGCAGGGAGGTCAGGAGGGCAGGGCAGCTGAGATCCTTTCAAGACCCTTTCTCTGGCCTCGTCCTCCCGGCTCAGATAACTACTGGTCACCTCTAAATACCTAGGAATTAGTGCAGAAGCAATGTTTAATATTGCTCATGCTACTACCATATATGATCAGCCCATTCACCTCTGTAGGCCCAGCCTGTCCTACCCCGGGACACTCTCGGCCCATTCACCTCTGTAGGCCCAGCCTGTGCTACCCCGGGACACTCTCGGGCCATTCACCTCTGTAGGCCCAGCCTGTGCTACACCGGGACACTCTCGGGCCATTCTCCTCTGTAGGCCCAGCCTGTGCTACCCCGGGACACTCTTGGACGCTCACAGGTGACAGGGCTGCCCCAGCTCTTCAGCGATTTCTCACATTCTGAGGGGCTCCTGGTAAGAGTGCTCAGGGAAAGGGAGAGGCTCATTGTGTCGTATTTGTTTCTCCCTAGGACAGTGTTTGGAAGTCCTTAGCCAATGGCAGCGATTCCAGTTTAGAAAGATACAACCCACTGACTTCCAAACTCCAAACTCACTCCCCAGAAAATTCACCCAGCAGAACTGTTATTTTGTCGTGCTGTTAGGGTGCCCAGAACGCTCCCCAAGAGGGGTGTGTACTGACATAAACCCCAGGCAAAATGGCCAGTATCTAGTCTAGGAAGCTCAAAGAAGCTCAAAACTGCCCAACGTGAGGTCCAGAGGGAGAGTGCAGATCACTGGGTAGTCCATAGGACAGGAGCTAAAGGAAGGGACAGAGCTGGGCTCAGCATCTGCACCCAAATGAAAGAAACCGGACAAACAGCTGGCGATCTCAGACACTGGGGGACTCGGGGAAACTGCCCTTCAGTTAACAATGGCAAAAGAACATGTGGAAAGTCTTGCATGGTGGCCATGGTGGATGGGTTTCCAGTTCAAGGTCAAACTGGGTTACAGGGTGATACTGTCTCAAAAACAGATGAAACAAAGAAGCAAAAAAGAAACAGTGAACTTCACATTTGCCCTCCTCTCAAAGCTCCTGATACCAGGAAAGGATCTGAGAAACCTAAGAAGGAAGCTTCCTCTACAGTTGCTCCTGCCTCCCTGCCCAAGCGATCAGTAAAGAAATCTCCTTTAGCCTCTACGAGTCAGGAATTGGTTTTTTTTTAAGACACAGTTTCTCTGTGTAGGCCTGGCTGTCCTAGAACTCGCTCTGCAGACCAGGCTGGCCTCAAACTCTCAGAGATCCTCCTGCCTCTGCCTCCCGAGTGCTGGCATTAAAGGTGTGTGCCACCACCTCCTGGCCGGTTATCAGATCTTGTAGACACTACCTCCTAAGTTCTCCTGCGATAGTCTTGACTACTGGTCCTCACCCTGCTCTTCACTTTCAATCTTACAGCTGCTCTGCCTTGGCTTACAAGATCAAAGCCAAAGCCCTTTGTCTGGCAGTCAGAATCCTCTGACAAGGTACTGTGGTTTTGTCAAATCTCCACTTTCTAACAAGCATTCACTCTCATCCTGAGTAACGGGAGACCTTTCCACTTGCCACATTCTTCCTGCTCCACCTCTTACCCCACATGTTTCTCCTACTTGATACCTCCTTATTTTAACTGCTTAGCAGTTTCTTACCAACCTTTCAAGGCCAAAGATCCATGTCATGGCTATCACGGCCCCCACCAAGTTCCCTGCTTTGTGTTCCCAGGGTACCTGGCACTTCCCTCTTTACATCACCTATGTGTGATGAGCTGCATGATCCTACTTTCAGAACATGTCATATTCTTTTCTATGGCCTCAGGCCCAGTCAGACAGCAGACAGCTTGCCAACTGAGTACGGGAAGGGTGAAAGCAGTCCAAGCATGCTTTAAGTTGTATGCTGGAGCCACATCCAAGCCTACCTTTCAAAAGACACAACTGCAAATCTGGCAGCCAGCAGCCCTGAAGCCAGGCCCAGGTCCCACATGCAGCTGCTAGGTTGCGTAGCAGGACCGCCCTCACCGGCTTTCTGACTTACCCCCCATCATCTTGTGGTGATGGTTTCCACTGTGGAGCAGTAGAGCCCAGACCTGCAAATGGTCTGACAAGCCTGGAACCTTTACAGATTCTTTCTTGCACTCTGGGCTCTTTCTGGGAGCGGGGTGGAGACTTAGACGATGAACAATGGGTAATAGACCTCCTTTGGGGGGAATAAGCAATGACCATTATCCAAGAGTATGGCATGGATTGAACAGTCCATGCACTTCCTTATGATGTTTCTTCAATTCAACTTGCCCTTTCTACGAGAATTGTAGTGCCCAAGGGCACTCTCATTCTTTGCTTTAAAGGCCAAAACCACTGAGGGTCCCGATTCTATCAATAAAGCTGATGATAGTGGACATTGAGAACTGATATTGTTGGTGCCACCTGGTGGTAGTCTCCAGAACTGCAGTCCCAGGTGTTCCCACACCCATGTTCTGAGGGGCATTTTAAAAAGGGGTAGGTTTCCTCTATCAGTCAACACCTAGGGCTAATTAGAGGTGCTTCAAACCCAAGCACGCTTGTTCTACAGCTAGTACACAGTTACTGCAGTGCTTTATACTTGCTGCGTGGGTCTTTGCCACTGTATCAAAAGCACAGAATGGACATCATTCTATTTTTCTGAGAACACAATAAAAGAAACGGATCAGAAGATGGAAATTCTCCTCTACTTCCTCCAAATATCATCTTCATTAATCCCCAAAGAACCGTTCCAAGTAGATAATATGATTCCTCATTTCAGAGATGGAAAACTGAGGTCAGAAAAATTAACTGGTCTGTTTCTGGCCACCATTCACCATGTTTCTATTATATTACTGTTACATTTTAACACCAAATCTTAAAAAAAAAAAAAATTGTGCCCACTAAACTCGAGTCTTACTAAACATGTCACTCATTAAGTGAATACCCACTAAGGTGTGTTTGGGGGAAGAAGGATGGGAGAGGGGAGCATATTTCAAGTCTGAAGTATATTGTCCCTATAAATCTAGGCAGAGAAATCACCTCCCCAATTCTGCTTCAGGGAGAAATATCTTAAACTCAGGTCAGGCCAGACTCACACCTAACACTCGAGGCTGGACCCATGCAAGTACAACAGCACAGGAAATGAACTCATGGGTGGGTCTAGTATAAGCCAGGCAATGGCTAACCAACCAGGCAGAGAACATAGGAAGCTTCTGTCTGGTGTGATCTTCCGGGCCAACCGCAAAGTATGAAGAATTATGAAAGAAAGGGGTAGGATCTGAAGTCACATGGATGTGATGAGGCAGACAGAAATGAAATACAGACCCTCAGTGCCACAACATAGAGAGATCCTCTGTAAGAAGTGAACGGAATCAGTGTCCCGCAGGAAAACAGATGAACCAGTGAGGGAAAAAGACACACACAAAAGACACATGGGAGAGAGGGATTAAATAGAGGAACAAACACAAAGAGAGATCAATGCAGAGAAGACACAGAGACCGTGACCGAGACACAGGGCCCGAGAGAGACATATGCAGAATGGAAGCTGGTAGAAAAAGAGAGCCATGCAGCCAGTGCCAATGACTCCCTCCCCCAAAACCACAGACCCTTAGGGTGACCCCCAGAAATGCAGACGCGACGGCGTCAGGCTCCTAGATTCTGCTGGCGTTAAGGAAAATAATGGCACCCGAGAGGACGCGGCTCCGGCTGGTCGCCGCCGCTCACCTGCCGTCCTCCCAGGGCAGCTGCGCCGCTTTCCTCCGGGAGGGCAACATCGTGGGGAGACACAGCTGGACATGGAGCTCTAGCTCCAAGCCCGGCCGCCAGGCCTGCCCGGCCTACGCGGCGTCTCCGCCTCCGCCCCGCCCCCCGGTCCGTCGGGTCCGTCCCTCCGGCCGGGCCGGCTGCACCCCAGCGCCGCCGCTGGAAGGTTCTGCTGCCCGAAGAAACCCGCCGGCGGGACCCCGCTTCACAGTCAACAGGAACCCGCTGGATGTCACAAAAAAAGGGGGGGGGGCAGCTCCTTCCCCTCACCCAGGTCAAAGGCCTCCAAACCAGCTGAGCATAGCTGGGACTAGACGTGCACTCCAGAACAGCACTTCTGGGATAAGGTGCATCTTCCTCATTTTCCCCAGTAAAGGCTGGCAGCATCACAGCATTGTCAGCCCAGCAGAATAAGCATGTAAACTTGGAGCACAATAGCCAGTTCAGGATTCAGGGCTGGGTTCGGTAGACTCACCAAATAATAGGAGCTGAGCTCTGAACACTGACTGCGATCCAAACCCTGCTCCGACAATTCAAGTATGTTCTGAGGCAAGTCAACTTTTCTGTGACTGTTTCGCCACTTGGGTATAAATTGTTCCTATTCTGTCTGGTCATTGTAGAAACTGTGAACTGACTTGTGCAATGCTGGCACAGTCACCACTATATAAATGCTGTCGTCCAGTGTTTAAAGAGAACTGAAGCACTGACGAGAGGACCAAGCTCCCTACCTGCTCAGTCTCTGTGTGCATTTATCCACTCCCTTACCCATTGCCAGCTCCCCTCCTCCCCACGAAAGAAAGAGGCAGTTACTGGATGGACTTGACCTCTGCTCTTCTTTCAGGAAAAATTTAATATTCTAATAAATACCTAATATCTATTAAGTCCTACTCTGTGGCAATTATTATTCTAAATTCTTTACTAATGTACTCTTTCCTTTTTTGTCAAAAGCCAGTTTTTAATTATGAAAAAGCAATGTGATCTAGAAACTGACACACCAGTATCTAATAAAATGACACAGTAGATTTCCTAAATAATTTACAAAGAGCAGAAACTGGTCTTGAGGGGCTGGAGAGATGGCTCGGCGGTTAAGAGCACTGGCTGTTTTTCCAGAGGTCCTGAGTTCAATCCCCAGCAACCACATGGAGGTTCACAACCATCTGTAATGAGATCTGGTGCCCTCTTCTGGCCTGCAAGCATGCATGTAGGCAGAACACTGTATACATAATAAATAAATAATTTTTTTTTAAGATTTATTTATTATGTATGCAGTGTTCTGCCTGCATGGCAGAAGAGGGCGCCAGATCTCATTACAGATGGTTGGGAGCCACCATGTGGTTGCTGGGAATTGAACTCAGGACCTCTGGAAGAACAGCCAGTGCTCTTAACCGCTGAGCCATCTCTCCAGCCCCCATAAATAAATAAATCTTTAAAAAAAGAAATAGGGCCGGGCGTTGGTGGCGCACGCCTTTAATCCCAGCACTCGGGAGGCAGAGCCAGGCGGATCTCTGTGAGTTCAAGGCCAGCCTGGGCTACCAAGTGAGCTCCAGGAAAGGCGCAAAGCTACACAGAGAAACCCTGTCTCGAAAAAACCAAAAAAAAAAAAAAAAAAAAAAAAAAAAAAAAAAAAAAAAGAAATAGAGAAACTGGTCTTGAACAGTGTTCCCCTCCCTGCACACCCCAGTTCCCCACACTGAGCTGATAAGTAGGCCCCAAGAGCTCAGGCTTGTACAATATACAAATATCTCCTTTCTTCCTATGGGACCCTGTGGGATCAGGGGTAAAAGTGGTCCCCAAGAATCTCTGCACTGGGAATAAAGGGGGTGGTTTCATGGGATGACTCCTGCAGGGCCTTGGTCCTAGTTACAAGTTTCAGAACTGTCTAGCATCTCAAGTACATTCCTAATATGAATGAGCCTCTGTGAGGTTGGAAAACAGGGTGCTATGTGAGTCCTCCTGGAAAGCATGGGCAGTTCCCATCACTTCTTCAAGGTCTTCCTAAATCACTCTTGGGCTGTGGCCAGTAGTTATCAATGGGCCCACTTATAGCTGAAACAGAAGGGTTCTGGATCCCTTGTTAGTCAAGTCTTTGTTAGCAGTGGTGTGGAGATGCTTATGAGCCCAGTGCCTCTTCCTGGAAGTTCATGGAGTAGGTGGCATGGACATCCTGATAGCTTGGTGGCTGGACAGGGCCTTTCCCGTAGGATGCTTGCTGTCTTCATTCACGAATAAGGGAGACAGTCAGTCATGTCACCACTCTCTTCAGCCTTGATGGCTTTGTCCAGTTTTTGTGACAGCTTCTGGAGATGATGGATTCCAGCCCCCACAGGCTCTAGGTCACTGTCAAGACTCACTGGGAGAGCAGAGAGGTTCTGTGGAGGAACAGGGGCTCCGGAGGGCAGCCTCTCTCCTTAGCCGCTGATGTCGATGGGCATGTAGACCCATCTGGCCAGAGAGGCGCGGATGTCCCCTGACTCTGGCATCCCCGTTGGCCCTGTACAGCCGAGTGTTCTGGCTCAGACTGGGTGGTGAGGACCCTCTGTCCTTCTGGACTCGTTTTTTCCTCACTTTCACCTGTGTTCTCATCAGCCACCTGGTGCCACTTTGGCAGGACTCCTGGATTCTCTGGGACATAGCACCCAAGGTGCTTTTGGCTGAGCGAGCTGAAGCCTGAAGATGCTGCTGCTCTGGCTCTGGGGTTTCCAGGAGTTTCCATGAGGGGCCAGTCCCGAGGTTGAGGCTGACGGCTCTCAGTGGCAGCCTCCTTTGGAACTGTCTGCACAGGGAGCCCAGGGGACCCGATTCCAGATGGCCCTCAGCAGACCCGGTCACCGCCTTCTCTAGATGTTCCTCCTTTAGGAGTGATTGTGCATGGAGGCCATCATGCCCTGCCACTGAGACGCCATGTACTTGGTCCAGTCTCCTCTGCCCGCTAGATCCTGAGACCTGAAGATCGACACCTGCTCTTCACCCACCACAGCAGATTTTTCCTACTGTGCTCTTTTATTCAGTCCTATGAACAGGCATTATTTCCGTTGTGAAGATGAGAGAACCAAGGTACAGGCCAATCAGGTGCTTTGTCAGCATAATCCTTTTTCACCCACAATCTGCATTCTCAATACTGCTTCAAAATAGATCTCCACTACTGGTGAGAAGTTAATTGTCTTTAACTCTTTCTTTCTCCTCTTACACCCTGACACAACACAACCCTCACCCACCCTGTTAGCAAGTCAGCTCTTGATGTGGCAGACCTTAAAGGCAGGGCTGACTTTCTGCGGAGACTAGTTAGGTAGGACCCGATGACAGATAGTGATGAGGGACCATGTGACCTGTTCCTCTAGTGTCAGATCTCAGTCTCTCAACTAAATTTTATATAAAAACCCAAATTAAATTTTGTTTTGTTTTGTTTTTCGAGACAGGGTTTCTCTGTGTAGCTTTGTGCCTTTTCTGGATCTCACTCTGTAGCCCAGGCTGGCCTCAAACTCACAGAGATCCACTTGGTTCTGCTTCCCAAGTGCTGGGATTAAAGGCATGCACCACCACCGCCGCCCAGCTAAAATTAACTCATTTTATATTACAGCATTCAATTATACGTCATGTTGATATTGAGTGTCCTTGATATTAATGTAAGAATGTGCTTTACATCCAGGTCTTCCTTTCAAAAATTCATAAAAACACCAGCAACCCTACAATTTGTTAATGGTTTTGACAAACCCATTACCACATGCTTGCTACAAGAAAATATGCAAAGGATGGAGAGCATGATGTTCACATGATGGAGACTGATCCTGGAATGTGAAGCCCTGTGCACACTGGAAGAGGTTCCTCTCTCTCTTATCTCAATTTATTTATTTTAATTGTTTTAATTTCTGGTTTTTCAAGACAGGATTTCTCTGTGTAGTCCTGGCTGTCCTGGAACTCATTCTGTAGACAAGGCAGGCCTTGAATTCAAAAGGCATGCACCACCACCCCGCAAGTCCATGTATTGTCATACCTGCTGAGAGTTAACTGTACACAGGACAAGTCTTTCTTTCTTTTTTTTTTAATTGGGAAACCAATGTAACAAACCCAAACTCATTGAAAATAAACTCAGTAACTAAGACTGCAGGCTCTGTCTCCAACCAGCACCAAAGTCTCTGCTTTGCGTGTTACCAGTTGCTCAAGCCCCAGAAAGGACAACTGTAAGAAACCCAAGCCAACCTCTGGGCTCCTTTCCTGCACTGCAACCCCTCCACCCCACCCTTAAATTGACACACATACACCTAGATCAGTAGGCTGGTTCTAAGCCAAAGGCAAGAAAAGCAAAGTTCCTGGAATAACAAGGAGTCACTGATATACCCTGACCTGTTCAAAATCCCATGTTAACAAAGGAAGACAATTTAAAAACCAGCTTGCTGGCCCACCCACTTCCCTCCCGAAACCTACCCCAGACAGCAGCCCACATCCCTGATGAGTAACACTGAGAATCTCAGACACCAAGGGCATCCCCAGCTCCTGAGTGATGACTGCAAAAGGTCCGGAGGTGGAGGTGGGAAGGGCTTGTCCCACCACCCGCTCAGCATTAGTTAGCCAAGTTGCTGCCCTCGGCTTGAGCCTGAGGAGTGAGGGCATGCTTGCAGTCCCTTTCCCCTTCAGAACATCTATGGCTGAAAACCAGTCCTCCTCCCAGAGAGGAACCAGCTCCAGGAGGTCCTTTTCCCACAGCCTGGAAGAAAATTGCCTGTGAGGCTTGGGACAGCTACACCAACTTCTTGGCTTCAAAAAAACTCTTGAGGTGTCGCATCTGCCAGACACCAATGGCCACAAGGATGAGCGTCTGCAGGATGGACCACCACAGTACTCGCTGGTTGGTGCTCTCACTGGTCTGTCGGAAGCGCTCCTCCCGCCACTGTGGGGAAATGAATGGCAAGTCTTAGTCCAGAACTGCTAGAACCACTGAGTTCCCAGCTTGCAAGGATGACCCAGGGCCACCCTCTCTGCCTACATTCCAGCCAGATGCCTGGGAACTACCTTCATCATCAACAGTCAGGTGACTGCCAGCAGACTAATGCACTTCTCCTAAGTCTGTCTGTACATCTGTCAGGTCCTCACTTGACCCTTCCTGATACCTAGAGAAGTAAGGGGATGGTGACAACCCCAAGGGACAGAGGTGTCCTGGAGTGCTTAGTGTGGATTTCCATCTAGGTCTCTTAAGCTGCTCCTTCAAGATCATCTGTGTCATATATTCAGACTGCAAAGTGGTGGGCTGGATATGTTTTGTTTGATTCACACAGTAGGTTTTCTTTTTTCCCCCAGAGCTGAGGACTGAACCCAGGGCCTTGTGCTTGCTAGGCAAGCGCTCTACCACTGAGCTAAACTGAGATGGCCTCAAATTCCCATTCCAGCCTCTGCCTCTGGAATGCTGAGATTAAAGGTGTGTGCCATTATGCCTATCACCACTTGAAAATTAGGAAAACTTCACATAAAAACCTGGATCTTCGCCTTTAATCGCAGCACCTCGGAGGCAGAGGCAGGAGGATCTCTGAGTTCGAGGCCAGCCTGATCTACAGATGGAGTTCCAGGACAGCCAGAGCTACACTGAGAAACTTTGTCTGGAAAAATCAACAATCGAAACAAACAAACAAAATCCCTGGACCTTTAGCTCTTATTGGTGTGGGGTGGGGATGCTAAAAACTCAGGTCTGCATTTTCTGCAAGGAGGCCCTGGAAGCCACTCTGCAATTCTCCCTGTGTAGATGGGCCGCTGCTCTACAACTCCTTAAGGAAACAGTCATTCATGGTACCTGTCTGGTACCTAGTCACAAATTTAGAGGCTCTTGGTTCTGGCAGCACCTAGAACCTTTAAAACAGCACCTAAGGTGCTGGTATTAATTGCCATGCTGTTCTTCTGTGAATGTGATTTAGTGTGATGTCAGGCTTTTTTTTTTTTTTTTTTTTTTTTTTTTTGGTTTTTCGAAACAAGGTTTCTCTGTAGTTTTGGTACCTGTCCTGGATCTCACTCTGTAGACCAGGCTGGCCTTGAACTCAGAGATCTGCCTGGCTCTGCCTCCCGAGTGCTGGGATTAAAGGTGTGCGCCTTTAATCCCAGCTCATCCTGTGGCCACCACTGCCTGGCTCACTTACAAGGCCTCTGTAACACCGACTCACACTCTAGACCTGCACTCTGGCCGAGGTAAGTGCCCTGGGGTCCCCTGGCTGAGCCAGCAGGCAGCTCCTGGGAAGCCTCCGTCCCTGCCCTCCCTCACCCGCTGGTAGTTCTGCTCCTTTTGGATCTGCTCCACTTGCTCCACCAGCTGCCGCACTCGCAGCTGCAGCTCGCTCAGCTTGTCTTTGGCGGCAATTTCTGCATAGTCGTTGGCATGTTCGCCCACTTGGATGTCAAGGTGAACTCTCTGGGGATGAAAAGTCGAGACAACAGAGTCGGGCAGCCCTGCTGCCTCTGAATGTCTGACTGGCAGCTGACCCCTCTGCTTCCCTTCATGTCTTCATTTAGCTCACACACCGAGACCCCACTCAGTGCCACATTTGGGCTCAAGAGCTGACCAATGCTCATACCATTTGTTCTCTGGAACTGTGGCTTCTGCAGAGCAGAAGTACTTCAAAAAGCAAAAACACAGATTTAAAAAATACATGCATTTGTACCAAGTATGGAGACTTTTTTGGTTGTTCTCTAAATCAATTCAGTATGAGATATAGATATATATCACTAACATTGCATTAGGAATTAGAAGTGATCTAGAGATGATAAAGTATATGACCGTATATGTATGCACAGTATTAAAATACACTATTAGGGCCCTAAGGAGTGGTTATACAGATTGATCAGCCACTATATCCTGTATGTCTACCAGAAATCCAATGGCTTTAAAAGACACAGAATCTGGGCTGCAGAGATAGCTCAGCGGTTAAGAGCACTGGCTGTTCTTCCAGAGGACCTGAGTTCAATTCCCAGCAACCACATGGTGGCTCACAACCATCTGTAATGAGATCTGGTGCCCTCTTCTGGCCTGAAGGGACACATGCAGGCAGAACACTGTGTATGTAATAAATAAATAAATCTTTAAAAAAAAAGACACAGAATCCAATACCCCTCACACTCACAGTACCAACCGTCCTTTGATCACGGTATCCTGGCTGAAAGCCTTTAGTCCCACATGGATCCACTTACCAGCATGCCTCCAGCAAAGAGGGAGAACTTGGTAGAATTTGAGTGAAGACAGATCTGGTGCTCACCAGGGGTATGGGAGGTGAATGTGAATCTTCCCTCAGAGCCATACTGCCGGGCCAGGATGACCTGGAGACAGGGGAGAACTTTCAGTCAGTGATGCTGTAGGGAGGCTGGAAATAAAATGGCAATAAAGGGTCTAAGTACCACAAAAGATAGTAAGAAGAGCCTTGGCCACTTTGCAACACTAAAAGATCCCAAGTTACTCAGCAGCAGTTGCCAGCAGGGTTGAAGCATCCAATATCAGGCTAACAAGTGACTACTCCCAGGAAGGACTTCCCTTATTCATTCTTAGCAGTTGGATGCTCATGTTGCTGTTTTGGAGACAGAATCTCATTATGTATCCCTGGCTGGCCTAGGAGTAGATGGCCGGCCTGCCTCTGCCTCCCAGGGACTGGGATTAAATCCATGCTGCACCACACCCACCTTGTTGCAAGATTTTTTTCCTTATGTGTATGAGTGTCTTGCCTGCACGTATATATAATATGTGCTCCATGTGCATGCCTCTGAGTGGTCGTGAGCATGAACTCAGGTTCTGTGCAAGAACAGCAAATGCTTTTTTTTTTTTTTTTATCTTTCAAGACAGGGTTTCTCTGTGTATCCCTGCCTGTCCTGGAACTCACAGTCACAGAGATCCACCTGCCTCTGCCTCCCGAGTGCTGGGATTATAGGCCTGCGCCACCACTGCCTGGCCACAGCAAATGCTTTTAACTGACGCTGAGACATCTCTCCAGGCCCTTGATGAAACCAAACTATTTTTTCATTTTTAAAACATTATTTGTCAAAATTAAAAGGTACTCCTTTTTGGAAGGTGCTCTGTTTTATGAAATTCTGGCTTTAATAACAGCTTTAGTATTAGCAACTTTTTGATATCCATCACTACAATTAATCCACATATCACTAGTATAAAATAAGTGAACTTCCATTTCACAAGCTGGTTCAAGGCCAGTAACTGACTTGGAAACACGCAGCAGTCACTGAGAAGTTGAGAACAGCCACCTGTCCAGCAAATGCGGCCCAAGCTCCTAATGAAAATCTGGCATCTTCCCACATCACCGTCTTTCTCACTCAACCAGATACGGAAACTAACAAACTACCCCGGAGCTTGCTCGACGCAGGGCAGCTCACCTTGTCCTCGGGGTCTTTTACCTCCACGAACATGCCAAGCCCAGGGGTGGCTGGCTGGTACTCCTCCCGCTGTTTGTCATACAGCTGTGTCCGGTAATTTCCTGGAGACAGGCGAAAAAGGGAAGATGAGAAGAGCTCGATGCGGCACCGGGTCGGCGGCCGACAGGACAGGGCCAGGCCAGCTACCCAGGACGGTTCGCTTCCCCCAGCCCCAAGACCACTGACTTGTCCCAAACGCTCCCTTTCGCCCCCGCACCGATGACCATGGTCTCGTCCGGAATTTCCTCAATAAAGCACTTCTTCTCGGTCTCCCCAATATGGAAATAGAGCGCGCCTCCGCGGGCTGCAAACCACAACAGTAGCAGGAAGGCCCGCATCCCTCTTCCTAGCAAGAGTCCGGGTGGGGTCCCAACAACCCGCACGCCTCGCTCGGCAGCCATCTTGCCCCACCTGCCTGCGCAGGCGCAGGCGGCCAAGCCACGTAGCCCAGCGAAGGCCACCGCGGTGCCTGCCGGGACTGCGAGTTCCACCGCCTGGACTACAAGTCCCTAGATACTCCGCGCCTCCGCGCGGCAGTACCTGATTGGGGCCAGTTTCTACAGGATTCCTATTGGCGTATACAAAAAGGAAGGCTTTCCTTTGATTTTGCTAAATAGCGAGATGACTGATAATGGTTGTCACACTTTGATATACTATGAAACTGAGGCAGGGTTCTGAGGTTGCAGAACGAACATAAGCAGAGGAAAGATTCGAACCAGTAGTAATACAACTCTCCCTCTTCCCCACCCTCTCTCCCTCTTCCCATCCCTCATTACTTTTGTTTATTTTGAGACAGGTTCTTGCTGTGTAGCTCTGCCCAACCTGGAACTTACGATGCAAACCCCTCTGGTCTTAAATTTGAGGTGGTCTTCCTGTCTCTGCCTCCCAAGTGCTGGGATTTAAGCATGCAACACTGTGTTCAGCCATCCTACTCTCCTTTGGTTATTATCTGCAGGGTCTACACTTTTCCACTAGTATCTTTTAAATTTATTTATATCCTTGTATCAAAAACGAACCTCTTGGGGCTGGAGAGATGACTCAGCGGCTAAGAACACTGACTGCTTTTCCAGAGGTCCTGAGTTCAATCCCATCAACCAGATGGTGGCTCACAACCATCTATAATGAGATCTGGCACCCTCTTCTGGCCTGCAGATATACATGCAAACAGAATACTGTATACGTAATAAATAAATAATTTTTTAAATGAACCTCTTATGGACAACATATAATTAAATCATGCCTCTAAAAAGTCATTCTGCCTATTTCTACCTTTTAATTGTAGTTTATACTACTTATTTAATTTAACCATTGACAGGATTTATAGCTAGCATTTTGTTACTTGTTTCTGTATGTCTTGTGTTTATTGCTCAGCAATGCAATACTTTCATACTTTGTAGCATCTTTTCTTTCCTTTTCTTTTTTTTCTTTTTGAGACAAAGTCTGACTATGTAACCCTGGCTGGCCTGGAACTTGATGTGTAGACCAAGCTGGCCTTGAACTCAGAAATCTGTCTACCTCTCCCTAGTGCTGGGACTGAATTAAGCTCTTCATGATTGTAGGGCTCATAAAGGATACAAATCCCTCTGTAGGCCTGAGATTGATGGAGAAAAGGAAAGCAGGGAAGCCCACAAGGCAAAAAGAAAGGTTCCACGTTGTAGCTCAGACAAGAGTGAATGAAAATTTACTAAACAAGCTGATTGATAAAGCAGAGAGATTCCATGGAGCAGGAGATCGAGAGGGCACCATAGGAAGGCTGTTGGGGAAAAACTGCAGAAAAGCTAGATCTGATCCCCCTTGGATGCAGGAGGGCAAAAGACCTAGGTCCACAATGCCATTGGAGATCTCCCCGATGAAGCATTTGTACAAACTGGGGGCCTCAAACAATTCCCTCTATAATCCATGAGAAGCAGCAGCTGCAATAGCAGCAGGGCAGGGCTAGTCTGCATCGGAGCTCAGTCCTGCCGTCACCCAATCTGCCAGCCTCATGCCCCATGCTTCCTGTCCTGTGGCCCCATCAGTAGCAGCTGCCTCCTCAGGGGCAGCTGTGTGAGTACAGCTGCTCATTCTACTTCAGAAATGCTTTCTCAGCCCCACCTTGGGTAACTAAAAAATCCGGTGAGGCAAAAGTTGTTTGGACTTCTTGCTAATGCAGTGAGAGCTTCAGCAGGGAAAGGGCTGTCCTATACAGTTTGTTTGGCAACTGTCCCAGACAGAGATGGGGAGCAAGCTTATGATCTGAACCTGAACATGGAGGATCCTAGCTTTTGGGGTGGGTGGGGGGAGAATGTGCTAAAGAACTGCAGAAATAGAAAGGGTGTCCTGACATTGATAAGAGGGGTGGGGTTCAGCCAAGCACTGAAGCATGGTTAAATCCCTGAAATTAAGGGAGGGAAAGTTCTATTTAGACAATGAGATTTGGGAGGTCAAGGAAGCTGGAGAAGGAACATGGAAACATGGGGGAAGTAAGCTGGGCTGAGTCACCAAGTGGTCACCAGGAGCCAGGTCCTCTTGCATAGAGGAAGAAATCCCTTCATTTAGAGATCCAAAAGCAGCTGTTATGGGTGATCCTAGAGGGTGTAAGAAGGGGGTGGGAATGTAGTTGGAATAGACAATGAAATTTGTATTATATAAGACTGTAGCATGGTGGCACCCACCTTTAAGACCACCACTAGAGAGTCTGAGGCCAGCCAGGTCTATGCAGTTAAGTTCTAGGCCATCCAGTGAGGCTCTGTCTCAAAAATAAATAAATAAAAGAATTGGAAGTAGGCTTTGAAATGTACATGTGCCCATCATTGTAGGGGCTTTACAATAGTCCACCATGAAATGCTCTAAGTGCTTGCTACAGTTTGCATCTGAAATGCGCTCACAAGCTCATTTGTTTGAACACTTGGCCTGCACCTGGTGGCACAATCTGTAAAAGTTGTGGCACTTTGGGGACGATGGCTTAGCAGAAGTAGAGCTCAAGTGCAGGCCTTGAAAGTAATGTTTGTGGTCTTTGCTTTTGTGACAGTCCAAGTTTTGTACTTGCTGATCTGCTTACACTCCTGCCTCTTTGATTGGAAATGCTCCAGTTGCCATGCCTTCCTTGTCTCGATGGACCATATTCTATGGAGCTGTGACCCCAAATAAGCCTCTCTCCCATTAAGTTGCTTTGTTGGTCACAGAGATGTAAAAGTAACTAAGTGTTGCAGTAATCTAGCAGTGCCACTGTATCAAGGGTAAACAAGAGAATAGTAGTTTTCTAGAAGTACTGGCACCTTGAAGAAATCTCGGGTGGCTGGGCGGTGGTGGTGGCGCACGCCTTTAATCCCAGCACTCGGGAGGCAGAGCCAGGTGGATCTCTGTGAGTTCAAGGCCAGCCTGGGCTACCAAGTGAGTCCCAGGAAAGGTGCAAAGCTACACAGAGAAACCCTGTCTCAAAAAACAAAAAACAAAAAAAAAAAAAAAAAAAAAAAAAAAAAGAAAGAAAGAAAAGAAAAAACAAATCTTGGGTGGAAATCATGATTGTTTTCTGTGATTTATAGAGTTGTTTTCTAAGGGAGCTTGACAGTCTTTGCATGACTTTGGTCACAAGACACTTCTGGCACACCTGAAGCTCTTGGGTTATTGGGTACTGCAAACAATACATAATAAAGATTAAAGTGGCAGGGATGTTATACTTTCCTTAAGAAAACATATAGATTAGATCAGAGACATATGAGGAACTTATTTACTCAGAAAACAACTTTGTGCAACAACCATTGTCAGTGGCCCTGTCAGAGGAGCAGCAGGTGGCAATTGAGCTTCAGATCAGCCCAACAGACTGCAAGGCACTGATGGGGAATCTGGGATAGGGAAGGCCCCAAGGGCTTGGGCTCCAGAATACCTCTTGCTCCTGCTGTCCCTTTACATGTTTGCTGCTGCCATTTTTCTCTGATATCTGGCATGGTATGAATGGGTGTGTGTGTGGGTCCCCACTGCCTTTGATGTAGTGTGATTATTTCATGGAAATGTCCCATTCTACCGGGCATAATTTACCTTATTATGAAGATGATTTCTTCTTAAGCAATACTGTTTAACTGAAAGAATGATTTCATACAATGATAGAATTTTGATGATTAAGGATTTTTAACAAATGTAGTAAGAGATTATGATAGAGGTTAGTTTAGTAGAAACATTAATATAGGTAAAATATATGTATTAAAAATAAATATATAGTGTTGCCCCCACCACTAATAAAGCAGGGGCTGCATAGAGTATAAAATAGGAACAAGGAAGTATCACACAGCTAGAACACATGAGTTTCTATTGAGGAGCTGAATAGACTGTGGCTTAGGTTAATGATTAATAAAAACAATCGAGTCCCAGGAGTCAGGCTATGTCAAGTTCTTTTAATCTTTTGTTGTTGTTTGTTTGTTTGTTTGTTGTTCGAGACAGGGTTTCTCTGCGTAGCTTTGGAGCCTGTCCTGGAACTTGCTCAGTAGACCAGGCTAGCCATGAATTCACAGAGATCTACCTGCCTCTGCCTCCTGAGTGCTGGGATTAAAGGCATGTGCCACCACCGCCCAGCTAAATTCTTTTAATCTTAATGTTGGGAAATATATTCACAGGTTTCAGTGTGCATCATAGCTAAAACAAAGCTTTAAACAATTGACTTCATGTAACTAGAAGACACAGAATTGGATGGTTAGTTAACATAATTTGACAGAACTCTAAAATGTAGAAAGTAAAACAAGTAACCTGTTTTTCTGGCCATTATAAAAAATACTGCCTATATAAACAGTTATGACTGAAGGGTCCTGATGTGTGAGAACTGTAAAAGAAGAATGTTTAATTGAATGTGGGTTTCTAAGGAAATGCATAAGAATGTGGATAAGAAATATAATAGGGCTGACATGTTCCAGAAAAATATGTTTTTACGGTGATTATGTAGTAACTGTAACTTTCGGTTATGGCAAAAATCCTTCTCTTGTAATGGAGTTGGTATGGGGAATATAAAAAGGGTGTCTGAAAAATAAAAGAGAAGAAGTTTTTATCCCTCAGAAAAGAAGTTTGTTTTTCTCCCCAACTAAGCATCTTGTTCCCAGTCTCTCTGACCTACAGAAGGCTGGACCTTCAGCAAATAAATAAGCCTTTGTATGGCTATTCGAGGTTCAGTCCATCAGAGGTTGGACCTTCCTGCTGCCACACAGGCCTAAAAAATTCATCTTGGAGTGACCTCTTTCTTCTACTGACTGACGAAGAGACTGAACAGCTAAGACAGTGCCGATAAGACGAGCAGCTGAAGGGGCTGCAGAGGCGGCTCAGTGTTAGGGGACTTCCTGCTCCTACAGAGGACCCAACGTCAATTCCCAGCACCTATGTGGTTCTCAACCAACTGTAACTCCAGTTCCAGGCAATCTGGTGCCTTCTGACCACTAGGCATGCACATGGTTCACATACACACATACAAGCAAGACATCCAAACACAGAAAATATGTCCAAGGACATATTTTTTCCAAAACAGTTTATTTGTGTTGCCCTGGATGTTCTAGAACTATCTCTATAGACCAGGCTGGTCTCGAACTCACAGAGATGTACTTGCCTCTGCCTCCTAAGTGCTGGGATTAAAGGCATGCGCCACCACCACCCAGCCAAACCACAATTTTTAAATAAAATAAATGTCTAAATGTGGGATGATTCATTGCTTGAGGGCCTCTCAGCCAAACCAGTAAAAAAGATACTTTCTGAGAGCCAACCCGGGTCTGCCTAAGGACCTTAGCAACAGCAGCTGAGACATGATCCGGAGATGACCTGGACCAATGAGGCAGCCATGTCACACCAGCACACCAGCAGATGCATATTCATCACGTCCCTGTCCCCCGTGTCTGCGGCCGCCTCCCCCCCCCCACGCCAACTGGGAGGGTATACAAGGTTTGCCTCTTCCAGGATAAACTGAGCTTGTTTCTACATTCTCCCAGAGTCTGTGTGGTTTGACTCTGTGACTACTTGGCCCCCTCCCCCAAAGGGAACAACAGAACCGAACCCTGCAACATCTAAACATAAGGGGATTTCTATGCATGCTGAAACATTAAAAGAATATTAAAGGAAGCTTTTGCACATGTTACAGTACAAATGAACCTTGAGAACACAGTGCTGAGTAAAAGAAAGCAATCACGCTGGGCTATGGTGGAGAATGACTTTAATCTCAGCACTTGAGAGACAGAGGCAGGTGGATCTCTGTGAGTTCAAGGCTAGCCTTGTCTACAGAGCAAGTTCCAGGACAGCCAGGAATACACACAGAGAAATACTGTCTTGAAAAACCAAAAAAAAAAAAAAAAAAAAAAAAAAAAAAAAAAGCAATCAAAAAAAAAGACATATGCTATATGCATATTCATATACTTATACTATTTGCATATATATATTATATGCAAAATATCTAGAGCCAGGGCTCAAGGAAGAGGGGAGATGTTCCCAGGTGTAAGTGTGGAATGGCAAGAGTTCTGGAAATGTGTTGTACAAATGTGGATGTATTTAATACCATTGAAATATATACTATACACTATAAGGTTGATATAGTGAATTCTATGTCTATTTTACTAGTCTTTTTTTTAAAGATATATTTATTTATTATGTATATAGTGTTATGCCTACATGCCAGAAGAGGGCACCAGATCAAATTACAAATGGTTCTGAGCCACCATGTGGTTGCTGGGAATTGAACTCAGGACACCAGATCAAATTACAAATGGTTCTGAGTCACCATGTGGTTGCTGGGAATTGAACTCAGGACTTCTGGAAGAACAGCCAGTGTTCTTAACCTGTGAACCATCTCTCTAGCCCTTTACTAGTCATTTTTAAATATTAAGAGAAAGGAAGGAAAAAAGAAAGGAAGGAAGAAAGGAAGGAAGACTGGGTGATACAACAGGATAGGCACTTGGGGAAAAAAAACCTCAAAATCTTGAAGCACACAGTACCCTAGGAAGAGCAAAAGACTCAATCTCACAGTATAAACTTGAATTCACAATACAGATTCAAATGCCAACATAATGCTTTCCACTTCCCCAAATTCTCCTCCTTGTCCTGCCTATACTTCCTCCTGCCTGGCTACTGACCAATCAGTGTTTTATTTATTAACCAATTAGAGCAACACATTTGACATACAGAACATCCCACAGCACTTTGGCAATGTTCACTTTATGCCCATAAAGAGAAAATTTCAGCATCAGTACAAGGTACTACAATTTCTGCTGGGTCTATTCCTGCTAATTGACAAACTCTCAATTTCCCTTTTGGAATGAACTAAGAAACCTTTTTTACATAGATCTTTAGTTTTTTTACTCTGTTATATATGGTAAAAATATTCATTCTAGGGGTTAGAGATTTAGCTCAGTGGTAGAGCGCTTGCCTAGCAAGTGCAAGGCCTTGGGTTCAGTCCTCAGCTCCAGAAAAAAAAATTCATTCTAAAATATTAACTTCTCTCTGCATTAAAATTCCTGTAGAGGAATGTGTAGAAGGTAAAAATAACCAGAATGTAATCAAACTCTGGATCCAAATGATCCATATGTGCATCCTATAATTCCTTTTCTACCAAAGCTTCTCTCAGCTTCAACTACTTAAGTCCTTGTCACCTTGTAAGGTTTGAAACAAATTATTCAGTTCTTGAGTTGTTAATGCAATTGTGGGCCATAGCCAGCTAATGTCTTCCATCAATTTTTGAAAGTCATTAAGATTCCATAATTGATCTCTCCTGATTTTAACCTTTTGGGGTTGAATTTTTTGTTGTTATTGGTTTGGTTTCTCTGTGAACCAGTCCTGGCTTTCCTTGAACTCACTCTGTAGACCAGGCTGGCCTCTGCCTCCTGAGTGCTGGGATTAAAGACATGCACCACCACTGCCCTGTAGTGGGTAGTCATTCCAGCTTTGATCTGGAAATTCCAACCCCCATTGAGGCTTTGGCAACTGTCACGCCTACAAGGTGGGGCCAAGGGAGGCACCAAGAGACCCGAGATCTGGATGAGCAAGCACTCTCTGTGTTCCTGGACCCTAGAAGGTGGAGGTTGACTGAGCAGAGCTCCAGAGAACACCGCTGGACTTCAAAACACCTTCCCCAGACCCCACAACCTACCTTTCCCTTTTTTTCTAAGTTACCCACTAAATAAATCTTCCTTTTAACTACGTGGAGTGGCCATAATAATTTCACCAATACTGCCCGGTTTAAAGGATTTTGTATATTGATTCAAATTTAAGGAAATTTTTGTTATAACCCAATGTGTATATGTTTTTACTCTTTTTTTTTTTTTTTTGGTTTTTCGAGACAGGGTTTCTCTGTGTAGCTTTGCGCCTTTCCTGGAAATGTTTTTACTCTTGTTTAAAGGATTTTGTATATTAATATACATTTAATGTAATTTTTGTTATAAAATACTGTTTATATGTTCCTACTCTTGTTTAAAGAACTTTTGTATATTAATACAATTTTTTTGTTTGTTTTTTTGAGACAAGGTTCCTCTGTGTAGCTTTTGGGGCCTGTCCTGGAACTCACTGTGTAGACCAGGCTGGCCTCAAACTCAGAGATCCACCTGCCTCTGCCTCCCAAGTGCTGGGATTAAAGGCATGCACCACTTTGGCCTATTGATACAAATTTAAGATTGTTTTGTTACAACATATTGTATATATGATTCTACTCTTGTCTAAGATATTGTACCTATGTAGGTCATTTAAAATATGAGGTAACTTGTTCTCTCTTTGGTGCCAGACCTCCACCATGATGGGTTGCATGCATGCTTCCGGGAAGGGCCTGTCCCAGTCAGCGCTGCCCTACCACGCGTCACCACGTGGCTGAAGCTGATGTCTGATGACATGAAGGAACAAATTTACAAAATGGCCAAGAAAGGCTTGACTCCCTCCCAAACAGGTGTGATCCTGAATGACTCTCATGGTGTGGCACAGGTCCGTTTTGTGACTGGTAATAAAATTCTGAGAATCCTTAAGTCGAAAGTCCTTGCCCCTGACCTCCCTGAGGATCTGTACCATTTGATTAAGAAAGCGGTGGCTGTCTGAAAGCATCTTGAGAGGAACAGAAAGGATAAGGATGCTAAATTCTGCCTGATTCTGATAGAGAGCAGAATTCACCAGCTGGCTCGTTACTATAAGATTAAGTGGGTCCTCCCACCCAATTGGAAATATAAGTCATCCACAGCCTCTGCTCTAGTGGCATAAATTCTTGTGTACACAGCAATAAAATCACTTTGAATAAAATAAATAAATAAATGAATAAATAAAATATGAGGTAAAATTCTAGTTTTTGAAAGCTATTATTATAAACTATTAAGGATATTCAAGAAACATAGGTTAGTAGTTATCTACAACAACCAAATTTGTAGATATGTTAGGCATGTTTTTAGATCATATAGGGATATATTTTAGATAGATAAATGGTCTTCAAACACTTCAAAGACATATAGAATACAGCATTTAATGTGTTTTGTTAATATAAAGTTTTTCATGACAATGAGACACATCTGCTCCTGGCAGCACAATTTCACTTCATAAAAGGATGGTGGGCATTGAAGAAGCTCCTTAGGGAGTTTGCTTTCATTGTGGCAAGGTTAGCTACTGGGAAAAGAAACTGCTCTGGCCATTGACTGCTGACAATGTGATGTGCAGACCGGACATGCAGGACACACAGGAAAAAAAGACTGTTGAACTTTGCCAAACAAGTCAGGACAGTCCTTCAAAATTCCTGCTTCAGCCAGGCAGTGGTGGCGCATGCCTTTAATCCCAGCACTCAGGAGGCAGAGGCAAGCAGATCTCTGTGAGTTTGAGGCCTGCCTGGGCTACAGAATAAGTTCCAGGAATGGCTCCAAAGCTACACAGAGAAACCCTGTCTCAATCCCCCACCCCCACCCAAAAAATTCCTGCTTCAAAGAAGAGTCTGCCAGATACTCTGCGGGACATAGAGGAATGTGACTGACGAACTTTGCTAATACAAGGCAGTATAGTCCTTGAAATTTACTGCTTCACTGAAAAGTCTGACAGATATTTTAGACCTGTAGACTAAAGATGGATGCTCCAACCTTTCAGAGGACCTCTGGGCAACTGTTCAGACAGCAAGATGTCTCTGTTGTTAGGTAACATTATATCCTTCTGGAGGTCTTTGATGGAGTTATAGTTGCAGTTTTCCTTAGTTATGATAGAAAGTAAATTAGGTGTAAAACTTTTAATTCACTAAGAATTATTTTCTCTGAATATGCTAAATACAAATGGTCTGAATATTGTAAATATAATTCTTACTTGATAATTGTTTTTGTTGTTTATAGTTTACTATGTTAAAGTTAAATCTTTTTATTTAGACAAAAAGGAGGAAATGTAGAATATTATTTTAAGATGTGCTACATTTTTTAATGATGTGGAACATTTGTTTCATGATGGAAAGATGTGTTGCATTTGTTTAACTCTGTGAAGCTGTGTTACTTTGCCTGTGTAAAACACCTAATGTTTCAATAAAGAGCTGAATGGCCAATAGCAAGGCAGGAGAAAGGATAGGCAGGGCTGGCAGGCAGAGAGAATAAATAGAAGGAGAAATCTGGGAGAGGAAAGATCAAGGAATAAGAGAGGAAGGAGGAGGACTTCAGGGGCCAGCCACTGAGCCACCCAGCCACCCAGCTATACAGCCAGACATGAAGAAAGAAGGAAAGAAAAAGCCGGGTGGCAGT
The DNA here is from genome assembly GCF_004664715.2 of Peromyscus leucopus. Lineage (NCBI taxonomy): Eukaryota > Metazoa > Chordata > Mammalia > Rodentia > Cricetidae > Peromyscus > Peromyscus leucopus. The sequence continues at coordinate 8,513,170 of NC_051067.1, forward strand.
GGCACACACCTTTAATCCCAGCACTCGGAAAGCAGAGCCAGGCCTGATTCTGTGAGTTCGAGGCCAGCCTGTTCTACAGAGAGAGCTCTAGGATAGGTACCAAAACTACATGTTGTAACTCTGTCTTGAAGAAAAAAAAGAAGAAAGAAAGAAAGAAAACATATACAGAAATAGAGAAAGGTAAAAGCCCTGAGGCCAAAGATAGATGGGATAATTTAAGTTAAGAAGAGCTGGCAAGAAACAAGGTAAGGGGGCTGGAGAGATGGCTCAGCAGTTAAGAGCACTGACTGCTCTTCCAGAGGTCCTGAGTTCAATTCCCAGCACCCACAAGGTAGCTAACAACTGTCTGTAACTCCAAGATCTGACACTCTCACACAGACATACATACAGGCAAAACACTAATATATATAAAAGAATAATAAATAAATTTAAAAAAAGAAACAAGGTAAGGCTGGCATTTATAATTAAAAATAAGCCTATGTGTGTGATTTACTTAAGAGCTGGGTGATGGGCCCCCCAAAAGAGCAAAAGAACAAACACATCAACAATGCCTTTTAATATTTTTCCCAGAAACATACATTAGTCTATGGTTTGTTTCTGAGATTGGAGGAATGTTAATCTGTGTATTCCACTGCTGCAATAAATCACATCTCCATAAACTCACTGCTATGTTGGACACATATTGCTTGAATTTTCTTCTCTGTCCTTCTGGCCCTATACATTTGATCTATCTCATGGTTTGTTTTATCTGAGATAAAGTTCCAATCCATAAAAGCTGAACACTTACCTCCTGAAGAGACCAATTTGAATGCCAAGACTCTGGTGCAATTAGTGTTACATCTGCTCCTATGTCTATAAGACCTTCAATTATAATGTCATTTATTCATATTTTTAGCTTTGGTCTTTGATCATGTATAGAAGTTTGCCAAAACATTTGCTCTATGGTTTCTCCTGAAATTTTTGTTTATCTTCTAAAGCTGTTCTGTCAACTAGAGCAGTATGGTTTTTCACAGCAGGCATTAAGTCCTTTAATTGCTCTGAAGAGGAGCTTCCCCCTTGGTGACAGGGAATGACTGAACCAAATTTGACATGGGGACCTGTGAGAGGTGCCCCCAAGATGTTTACCAATGGCAAAGGGTTACCTTGTCTGTCCTTGTTAATCTGCATTCACTGGTCCAATGTCAGCCTTTACCACACATTCTCAATACTCCAGAAGGCAAGGGCCTTCTCTTTGGATTAGAAGAAACATTGTTTCTAGGAATGCCCTGCCTACAGTCCCTTTTTAGGTAACCTTGTTTGCCACAATTAAAACACCTGACATTTTGATTTTTTTCTTCAAGCCTTTGGAATTTACCTCTCCTATCCAAGCATCATCATGGTCATGAGATTCAATATTGATTGTATCTTGGATTCATTCCTCTATCGGTGCTGATCTTGCCTTTAAAGACCTAATTACCCTTTTGCATTGTGCATTAGCATCTTCAAAAGCCAAAGATTCAACTATTATTTGTCTAGCTTCTGAATTTGGTATCATTCTATTTACAGCTGGAGTCAATCTTTGTAAAAAAAAAAAAAAAAATCAGTGAAGGTTTCTTTTGAGCCTGTGCTAGAGTCTAGTCTGGATGAGTGCAGGGTCTGAAGATGGTTGGATGCAAGCAGAGGAATCAGACATAGGATAGATACTTCATAGATTCATTTTAGGAGAGATGGACAGAGAGAAAACATACGGAAGTCATCCCCAGTGGGACAGGTCCCAGCAGAGGATGTAAGGAGTCGGTGAGGGAAAGAAGTGACCCAGGCCATGGTGGTCAGGAGAATCTTGCCGCCTGACTGACTAGAAGACAGAGTGCTTCTTTATTTATACAGAATTTAGTAAGCAGGGATACATCCATGATGTTCCAAAACATAGATCATATCATTTTTGGTTTAGGACATCTGTTTTACTTCCTCTTATTCAAGTTTTAGTTACCATTACTAAACTACGGCAGAACAGAGTTATCATTTCCCCTCAAGTTTTGACATCATTATCAATGATAACAAAGTTATTCTTTTTTGTTTTGTTTTGTTTTTGTTTTCCAAGACAGGGTTTCTCTGTGTAGCTTTGCGCCTTTCCTGGAACTCACTTGGTAGCCCAGGCTGGCCTCGAACTCACAGAGATCCACCTGGCTCTGCCTCCCGAGTGCTGGGATTAAAGGCGTGTGCCACCACTGCCCGGCAACCAGAGTTATCATTCTTACTCATTAACCCCATAGTCCAATTTTTAAGAATCTAGAGGCATATGACAGACTGTTCTCAGGCTAGTAGCTTTGGTTGCTTCAAGAACAGTAGACCAAAACAAAATCTTCAAGCCACCCTGGGCATTTTGCCATGTCCCAAGCAGTGTATTATTAACTCTTAGTAGTCAGTGTGCCCAGGAAAAATCCTCAGACCAAAGCTGCTGCAGTTATTATTCAAATTCTGGCATCATACAATCCATGTTCACATTTATATCTTTATAGAACTTGTCTATATGTCTAATTCTGGCATTCTGTTGTTCCTTGGTCATATGACATTATAGTGGCTCTGCATGAGTTAACTTTTCTAAGAGAGGGAGGTCCTGACATCTCATTTTTTTTATTACCTTTCCACTCTATACTTTGCTCATCAATATGTCTCTATGTAGGACAGAGTTGTATGCCACGTAATTGTCTGAGTGTACAGTGAGAAGAAGTTTATAATCTGAACTGTGGCCAACTCCTCTAGCCCACCAAATCTCGATGACCTTTTTGAGTTTACTTTGTTTTGAATATCTTGTTCCTGTGTAAGTACAGGGATATTTGTTTCAAGAATGTCTGATAGTCGCTGCATGCCTTTAATCCCAGAACTCGGGAGGCAGAGCCAGGTGGATCTTTGTGAGTTCGAGGGCAGCCTGGTCTACAGAGCAAGATCCAGGAAAGGCACAAAGCTACACAAAGAAACCCTGTCTCGGGGAAAAAAAAAAAAGAATGTCTGATAGTTTCATGAAGAGACCTCTTGCTTCTTTATGGGTCACAACCTCCAAGGTATAAAGAAGACCTTCAAAGATAAGGATATCTCCCTAAAAGCAGGGAGAATAGTATGTTCAGGACTATCCTGGGGAAGCTTAAAAGCAGCATTCCTGGGAGAAGTCATAAATGATTCATTAGAAAATTTTCACCAATCCAATACCCTCAAATTGCACAAATATTAAAAGTGCCCCAAGTATGCAACAGGTGGAGATGAAAACCAAAGGTGGCATGCAGCCATCATGTGGCTCAGCTTTGCTAGGTCTTTGTCAAGCACCTGTGCTGGCTTTATGACTTCTGCCATTCCATTCAGATATGGCTGTGCCAGGCCTGTATAACTTTAGTAAATGACTCAGTTCTCTTTCCGACTCCTTCAATTCTGTCCCAAGCATTCAAAGCTGCTGCATGGCATAGCTGGTGTGGTCATCATAAACAGACTGTCTTTGTACACCAGCATAATTGTCCTCTCCAAGAAGTTGGTCTTGGGAGATTTCAATACCTCGAGCCCTACTTCGTTGTTCAATGGTCCTAGCCTCTTCTTTCCACCAAGTCCTCCACTGTAATTGAGGACCAGGTTCCAGTATTTTTGTAACCAACTCTCTCTAGTCTTATGGGACAATTCTGTTACTAGTTGACCATGAATTTAACATCTGCTTCACAAAAGGTGAATGCAGACTATATGAGACTATGGCTTCCTTAAATCGCCTCAAATCTAACATTTCCACAGGAATCCAGTCAGCTCTTACACAGCCTTGGGGATGCCTGTCATTTGGCAGTTGTTTCTGTAAGGTGACCGGATAAATTACGGTGGGGTGTTTGATAACCTTAGGCATTTCCTCTCTAATTTTATAATGTAATGGTGAGGTTGGTTGTCTTATATTTCTCTCTGTGTGTCTGAATATCTCTATTATCTGTTTTAATACATTTTTCTAAGGCTTGTAACTGATCAGCCAAATTGCATTATTTTCTTTAGTACTTAGTTGTAGAGCTTGCATACTATCAGTAATAACCTTTTCTAATTGGTACTCATATCAATCAAGTCTTTTACGGATAAAACAAGAATTATCAAACCGACATTTATAATTGACATTATGTAAGTCCCACCTAAATTAATTTTCCCCTCATTTGTTCCATTGTGTAATCATACAGAGACCTAACTCCCTCCATCATAATAGTGTTTCCCATTTTTGACACGGGGGGGGGACACCTCTCTCTCTCTCTTTTTTAACTGATTCCCCCTCTTAAGAATTCCCAATTGTCTCACCAAATCTGCTGATGATGGTGAAGTGTGAGGCTAGCTGCCTCTGTATAGCACATCTGAGCAGAGAACGCATGCAGCTTTTCTCTGCATAGTCTTTTTTACATAAGTCATCTATAAAAGTATTTAAAAAATCTGTATAGCATTTTAAGAGGTAACTTTAGGCAATACTTGTGAAGTATGTTTATAAAAAATTAAAAGGAGCATCCTTTTTATAGATCCCAAGTAACATGTTAATGCAACCTGCCAATTATTAACAGTGTGGATCAAAAAATTTAACTGTATTTTAGTTCATGGAAAAATAATTTTTGTAGGCTCTTTATCAGTAAGAGATTATTTTTATGAGCTTTCGCCTTAGTAGCCACATTATTTAATAAGTTAGCAACCCACTGTTCCAGGTACTATATTTTTATAGAATTTAACCAACAATTTCCAGAAAGCAACTTAAAGAGCAAAGCCAATTTTTCAGTAATAATAAACAGACAATAGCATACCCAATAATATAGTTTAAAATCATGAATTTTGTTTAATTCATTTGCTATGAAAATTAAACATTCATCTAAACAGACAATCAAGAGTAGTGAATATCCTCCATACAATGAATGAAATTCAAACAGCTTTGGCTTAGTACTTTTTTTTTTTTGGTTTTTCGAGACACGGTTTCTCTGTGTAGCTTTGCAACTTTCCTGGAACTCACTTTGGAGACCAGGCTGGCCTCGAACTCACAGAGATCCGCCTGCCTCTGCCTCCCGAGTTCTGGGATTAAAGGTGTGCGCCACCACCGCCTGGTGACTTAGTACTTTTTGCCCTGACCAAAATTTGTTTTTTATTAGAAGTTGGGGTTGTTTAATTTTTTCTTTCTCCCATGAAGGAACCATTGATAATGAGTTATTCCCACTATTAGGGGAAAATAAAAAAACATTTCCTATGAGGAGAATTTTGATAATGAGTTATTCCCACTCTGAGGAAAAAACAACAACCATTTAAACTAAAGTTAAGCAAACAAACAACCAGAAGTTCTCAGCTCTGGGCTGGTTGTGCTGGCTCTGGCTGCAGCAGTGAAGCCTGGCTGTCAATCTTTGTAATTCAGATGCCGCTGCTCTGTGCTGGCAGGCCTATCCCTGAAAGAACTGCCAGGCAGAGTGTAGCCAGAGAGAGAGCTCTGAGTTTCAGCTATCCTCAATTTCTTTCTTTCTTTCTTTCTTTCTTTCTTTCTTTCTTTCTTTCTTTCTTTCTTTCTTTCTTTCTTTCTTTCTTTTTATTGGGAAGAACCTTTTTTCTTCCTCTATTTCCATTGGGAAGTGGCTTTTTTCTTTCCTTTGTTTTTTGTTTATGGGGCCTGTGTGGGAGACCAGCTCCCACCTTTTCCAGGGTTCCTATGAGGAGCATAGAGGAAGAAGAAAATATTAGAAAGTGGAGAGGAGACGAACAGAAAGACAGGATAGTTTCGGGAGTACCTGGATCAAAATCCACCACCCCGCTCTGTCTCTTCAAAAGGGCTTTTTATGACAATGCCAAAGGGTGGGGCAAAAGACCTCCCCCTAGCAAGATCAAAGCACACCACACAGCCAAGTGTAGACCCTTCCAAACACATGGTAACTACACTTCTGGGAAGCAGAAGCCAGAGAATCAAAGTAAGTTGGAGGCCAGTCTGACCTACAAAGTGAATTCCTGGCCAAGGCAGCTACTAAATGAGACACTGTTTCAATAACCAGAACTGAGTCAGGGGACATAGCGCAGTGGATAAAAGCACTCGCCATCAAGTCTGATAGTCCTAAGGTCTGATTCCCAAAAGTTGTCCTCTGACTTCCACATACACTCAGTGATGCAGAGACACCACACACACACACACACACACACACACACACACACACACACACACACACTTTTTTTTTTAAATTTGATTTACTTCTTGGTAGTTAAAGTTCCAGATTCAGTTCTGGATGATACCAATATAAATTCCATATCTAACTACCAGAAAGTTTCAAAGTTCCACTGGCCAAGCATAAGACAGATAGCATTTGAAACTTTAAAAAAAAATGTTTGTTCCATGTGCCTGTATTTTTCTCCCCCAGAAAAAATGGGTGGAGATGACATTTTAACAATTAAATGCTTAAATATTTCAAATTCTCCTTTGTGTGTCCTTAAAGTCCTCTCCTGCACATACCACTTAAAAAAATACTGCCTCAGTAAGTGCCCTAATCATTTCATCCTTGTCACACTGGTCTATGTATTAGTAACTATGTATTGAAGTGACCACCTTTCCCCACTAGACTCAAGAAGGATCTGGGTCTGGGTCCTGCAGAACGCGGGGCTCCCGGTGGCTGACACATTACAAGTGAAGACGCACGTTCCTTTGGTGTCTTTCGCCTCAGGCTGACCACGAGCCCATCGGCTGTGCCTGATGATATCTAGCAACCTTACGTAGTCATTTTGCAGCCTCCATATTTCTCCGTTGCAAAATGGGAATAATTCGTACCTGTCTCCAAGTGCTGTAGGGAGGAGCCAGGCGATGAGTGTGAAAGTATCGCGGCAGAGATTAGTTAATTCACTCATCATTTAACGGGCAATTAAGCTAGTAGGCCCGCTATTACAGTGCCACACGTGTTTCTCCGGCAGGTCGTAGCCTTTCGGACGTGTGCTTGGGACAGGACCTCGCCTCTGGGCTGGTCTCCCGCGGCACGCAGGGTGGTGGCCTTATTAAAAATGGCGCAGGAGGCTTCGGAGGCGAGTGCGGCGGCGCGGACTCAGCGTGCCCTCTGACCTGTTGGCAGCGGGCGGGGAGGGGTGCCGGGTGCCGCCATATTGGCTGTTGTCCTGTGAGGGGAGCGGCGGTGGCAGCGGCGGCGGCGGCGGCGGCGGCGCGAGGGGAACCAGCAAGCAGGGGAGCGGCGCGAGAGAGGCAGCATGACGCGGAGGCGGAGCAGGCCGAGCGGCGGCGCGGGCCGGCGGGAGCGGGCGCGGGCCGCGGGGCTGCAGAAGCCCCAGGCGCCCGAGCCGCAGCCGCCGCCAAGCCTGGAAGCGGGAGCGGGTGCGGGGCCCCCGGAGGCGCCTGCGGAGCCGGATCGCGACAGCCCCAGGGAGGAGGACGAGCCCAAACTGGCTCCGGGCCCTCAGGTAGGAACGAGCAAGACTCCGACTGCTCGACTGCTTTCACCTCCCCGGAGCGGGAGCGGGAGTGGGGCGGGATTGGGCATGGACATGCTATCCGGCTGGGGCCAGATCCCAAGTCCGGAGCAGCTTTCCACCCCCTTGCCGGGAAAGGAGGCTGGACCCCTCTCCACAGCCAAAGCTCAGCCAACCCTCTTGCCACCCTTCTAAAGCTATCTATCCGTTCAACCCCTACTCCGGAGCTAAATGGTCTGGCCATTCGGGTCACTGGGACTGGCTTAGGTCCTGAGACCACGGCTTAGTTCTCTGCCCTCCACTTCCCTTTGGACCCACCTGATTCCCCCGGCCCCTAAACGATCATCTCTGGGCACTGGAAGCTGCAAGGCTGCAGCCTCGGTGCGCCCCCTCCCCCCGGCCCCCAGCAGTTTCATTCCTTTCCCAGCACTGTCTGCAGCCGCTAGCCTCACCAGCTGTGCCTCTGCATCTGCCTTCTGGGACCTCCCTCCCTTCCCCACCCAGCAGAACAGTTGGAGCAAACAGGCAGGCTGCCCCAAAGACTGTTGGAACAGCTCCACTGAGGAGGAAACCCTTGTTCTCCTCCCTACCTCCTGTCCCATAAGGCGTCCCCACTCTCCGCCCCCGACCCCCGCTATCCCCCTAGTTTTCTGAATCCTGTGAGAGTAAGAGTATACGGGGATTCTTGAAAGCCCCCAGCTTGCCACCTGGAAGGTCACTTTCTTTTGAGCAAGAGAGAACAGGAGAGGTGGGGGGGGGGGGTGGTGGCGTGGGCCACAGTTGCTCAGGGAGGGTTGTGGCACCCGGGGCTGGGTGGCTTGCCCTAAGCTTGCTCTGACAAAAGAGTTTTGAGTTGGTTTTTTGGCTGAGCCTGCCGAGGAAGGCAGGCCCCTGCAGGAGTCTTGGAGGGTCGGATGCAGCGCCCGGATGAGGATGAGGCGTGGCGGAAGATGCGTTTGGCTCTGCAGACACTGACTGCATCGGGCAGCAGGGGACTCTGGGAGGCTGGTGCAGCCTGAAGGCATGGCTCTTGACAGCCTTCTAGTAGAATCTCTGGAATTGTGCATGTGAGTGGGGGTGCCATTTGGGGTACCGTTCCTGGAAAGCTTTCCCTGACCTCCCCAGTTACACCACGTGCCCCTCTGTGCCCACAGCCCTCTTTGCTCCCCTCTGGGGGCACCACTCCTTCTGTGATGAAACTTGTGGATGTGTCTGACCCAAGCCCTGAACTGTAAACACAAGGGACTCAGAGGAGCCATTTTTGTGATCCTCCAGACCTATTCCAGGCTTTGCCTTTCCAGAATAGAACTAAGTAGGTAAATGAGAAAGAGAAGATGTTGCTCAGAACCTGTGCTTATCGTAACCCAGTTTTGATGCTGGTCTCCTTTGTTTCTCTAGTCATGTGAGAAGATTTTTAATTAATGAAATTGTCATAACTTCTTGAATGTTAGAAGCCTCCCCATCATGCTGCCTTGTAGCCTAGGCTGTGAGAAGTTTCAAATAAGACGTACAAAGAGTCTTCTACTCCTGCTGGCTCTAGCTTTCAGCAAAGGTCACCTCCCCTTGTAACCTGTTTTGACCACCCCCACCATGAGTGTTGTTATCTAGAAGAGAGAGCCATGGAGTTATCTGTTGTCCTCTTTGTTTCCCATCAGACATACAGTACTTTAGGCACCCACCACAGAGAGAGGCCAGAAAGTTGGGATGGTGTCTTAACATCCAGTTTTATTGAAATACAACTCTCCCCAAAATTATAGCTTTCATTAATTCTTCTGATCCAAGTTTTTATAGATTCTTACCTACTCTATTGCTTGACCTAAGAATTCATCCCTTTATTCCTGCCAGGCGACTGACATGCCTTGTTTCTAACCTTTCCACCTTTCATGTATTTCTCCTCAGCATCTAGCACTAGTACTATGATAACTAGTAACCACTGATACAGTTCTTTGTCTGCTTTTTTAATATAGGTTCTAGGATGCAAGAGCCTTGTCAGATCCCTGTTCCTAGTGATTAACAAATATCAGTAAACAAACTAGAGGTATAACTACAGTTACTGTGTTTTTCAGATAGAGAAACAGAAACCCACAGCATTTAAATATTTACATAAATGATTCCCACTTAGAGATATGAAGCAAAAATCCAGTCAGATAAAAATTCACTCTTACATACTCAAGGGAACTGAAACACCAGCAAACTCTGATTTTGACCCACTTTTTGCTATGGGTAGAGGTGAGATTCAAGAAACTGCCTTTTGTGCCCTGGTCAAAAGTACCTGGTGTCAGAGTAGAGGTTGGCCATTGCTTCTTTGTTCACTGTCATGCCTTTCTTAAGGGTCTTGGTTCCTAACCCCACTCACTCAGTTCTGTCTGGGTGTAGAGTGGATAAGGAAGGTGAAATTCAATGTTAATGTTACCTGTTGAACCAACTCCATGGGTGACAAATGAGACCACTTCCAGTCCATAGACTTATTCTAAGGTCTCAAACTCAATACACTGTTTTATTTTTGTTTTTAATCTTAATGTAAGCTGATATTCTGAAGCGAATATGTGGCATGGTGTGGTGATTTGTGTCTGTGATCCTAGCACTTGGGAGCTTGAGATAGGATAGCTTTGAATCAAAGTCAGTTTGAGCTACACAGCAAGTTGCAGGCCAGCCTACAACTGGCTACAGGCTACGTCTCCTGTTTTAATAGCAATAGGGAAAAGATTTTTCATACTTGCATTTGTTCTTCTTAAAACCCTAAAGTCTTGGTGACGCTGAACCCACGTCCCCAAGCAGTCATCTATGGTATCTAAGCAATGTGCTTCCCTTAGGCAGCCTGTGCTCCAGGCACTTGGTTCTTTCCATGCCTCTTTATTCATTTCCATGGCCTACACTTTTAGATACATGCCCTTAGAGTTACTGGGGATCCCAAAAGTCCTTTCAGTTGTTCTAGCCCCTAAATCTGGCCTAGTCACCCAAACTCTCCAACCCTCTTTTACTTCAAGATAAAGCTTAAACAGGTGCTGCCTTTTTAGCAAAGAATGGTAGTAAGGTCGAGGCAGGTCAACTCAGAAAACCTAAAAGCTGTGCAGAGGAGGCCGTGAGAACTAATTTGCTGACTTGGGTTGAACTCCCCACATTTCCTCCTGCTCTGTGTCGCAGAGCTGGTTTCTTTCCCTGTTTGAGTCCCATCAGCAGGAGACCGTGAAGCAGCCTAGTTAGTATGCAGAGTCTCTTCTGGGTGGCAGGAGCAGTGGTGAGTGGCCACAGCCGGCCTTACCACTACTCTACCAGCTGATTGCTGTCTCACACCATTCAGCTGGTAACCTGTGTGTGCACTTAGCACCCAGGAGGCTCGCCAAGGAAGCTGGGGTGGGTGGCAGTGAGCTCATCCTTTCCTTTCCCTCTTGTCTCTCCACAGCACCCCCTGGGACAGTCCAGTTTAGTGTAAAGGGCCTCCAGAGACCCAGTTCCTCTACTGCTCAGAGTAAATCTGTTCTCTTGAGGAACTGGCCAAGGTGATCAGTCAGTAACTTTATTGAAAGCATTTCATTATGTTTAACTCGCTCAAAAAGCTTCAAAATGATCTCTGTAACCAGGGCCTTTGTTTGAGGTACACAGAAGGCCAAGGTGGTTCCTATCCTCAGAGACAACCCTGCTGATTCAGGCCTGCACCACTTTCATGGCCAGTGGGAGGAAATGATATGAAGGGGCAACCCTGCCACATAGTTCTTTGTAAGCCAGAAAAGACTCAGTGCAAAACTGCCAGTGACCTTTGAAGATAAAGACTTGCCCACCCAGTTTTTAAAAAAATTAATTTCCTTAAACTGTCTCAGAGTTATTAGCTTAATATCTGATAATAGATGGATGATTAAAGTCATAACACCTTCACTTACTGTATCTAGAGTTTTTTAGAGTAGGGACCATTTTAATTAAGTCACGTTAGGGTATGTATTATGCGTGATCTTTACTACTCAATACATGACTGTCGCATACCTCACAATGCCAGACTCACTGGTACTTTTTTAGGCCAGCTATGGCACACATACTGTCATACCCAGTAGTCCTCTTGCCTAGCATTCATTTATTCTGCCAACACTAAGTGACCCCACAGTGCCAGGCTCTGGACTAGTTGCAAAATCAGAAGTGAATGAACCCTGGCTCCTGTCTTTAAGGAGCTTGTACTGTATAGCATATATGTATATTAACTGCAGTAGTACCAGAAGAAGGCAGTGTTGGCTGCCTTTGAATAAAGGTTCAAATCCTGCATCCTTTTAAGTGGCCTTTGGAAGTGTTTTGGCCCCCTTGGTTTGTTTACTGCTTTATAAAATGACAGTAAATCCAGGCTTACTGGGTTAATATTAGGAACCAACAGTTCCTACCTGTCAAACACTTAGCACAGTTGTAGCTATAATTGTAGGTGCTTGCTGCTTGAGATGACCAAAACATGGTAATCCAGGGAAAGTTGAGACAGAGATGGTCTTCAGAGCCTCGTCTTTATGGTCGAATATTTCCAGAAAGTAAGGTGGAGAAAGGAAGGAGTTACAGCAGTGGTTCTCAACTTTTCTAATGCTACAACCCTCTGGTACAGTTCCTCATGTTGAAGTGATCCCCAACCATAAAAATTATTTTTGTTGCTACTCCATAACTAATTTTGCTAGTTATGAATCATAATGTAAATATCTGATGTGTAAGATATCTGATATTTAAGCCGGGCGGTGGTGGCGCACGCCTTTAATCCCAGCACTCGGGAGGCAGAGCCAGGCGGATCTCTGTGAGTTCGAGGCCAGCCTGGGCTACCAAGTGAGCTCCAGGAAAGGCGCAAAACTACACAGAGAAACCCTGTCTCGAAAAAAACCAAAAAAAAAAAAAAAAAAAAAAGATATCTGATATTCAAACCCTAGAAAGGGATTCTCCCCCACCAAAGGGGTTGCAACCCATGAGTTGAGAACCACTGGTCTGCAAGGGAGGTGAACACTGCCTGGACTCATTTGGAGAGCAGGGAAAAGTCAGCTGATATTCCACTTGAAGTTGTTTGGACAGTGAGGAGTCGATGAAGGTAAGGAAGGCCAAGTAGATGTGGTAAACCCTCTGCGATGCCGTGTGAGGAAGTAATTCTCTGGAAGAGGCAGTTGGGATTGCTCTCTCTAGTCCCTGTCTCCCTCACTCTAGCCTAACTAATGGCCAGATCCTTTGTTCTTTGTTCACCTCCATCCCAGATCTACCCAACTAGGGCTAGAGCCCACCCAGGATCCATTTTTGGATGTTGTAGGAGATTCTGAGTGTGGCTGGATCTGGGAGCTGCTAAATTGAGGAAGCCTATCATTGTGGGAGGTTTGTTTTGTTTTCTAAGGGGCTGGAGGCTTGAGAATATAGCTCAATGATAGAAAACTTGCCTAAGGATTAAGGCTTTGGGTTTGATTCCTCACATCACTTTAAAAAACTAAAACAGGAGCTGGAGAGTTGGCTCAGGGCTTAAGAACACTTACTGCTCTTCTAGAGGACCTGGGTTCAGTTCCTAGCACCCACATGGTGGCTCACAACTGGTTTGTTAACACCAGTTCCAGGGAATCCAGCACCTTTTTTTGTCTTGCATGGGCACTAGATATGAATGTGGTGCACAGACACACATGCAGGCAAAACATTTTTATACACACACAAAACAAACCCTGCCTTCCTCCATTTCTTCAGTTGTTGACTTGCTAATAATATTCATCTGCTAGTCTTCTGTTGTATATTAGTCTACTGTGTGCCTCTGCTGAATGATTGGAATACAGTGATTCTTGGAATACTACGTCTGTCCTTGGAAATCCCATGGTATTGTAGAGATAACAGGTTTAAACAATTAAGATATGTGAGATAGGTCCATGCATGGTGATGCATGCCTGTAATTCCAGTATTTGAGGCAGAGGCAGGTGGATTTCTGTGAGTTTGAGACCAGCCAGGGCTATATAGTAAGATCCTGCTTTTTGGTTTGTTTGTTTGTTTGTTTGTTTGTTTAAGGTAAGAGATCACCTCTATTTTAGAGAAATGTGAAAGAGCATGGGGCAGTCTAAAACGAAGCCCCATTCATTCTGACAATGCACTTGGAGATTGACACCTGGGTTGAGTCTTTAGAAAAAAGAGAAGAGGCAGTGCATTGTGTAATTGGGGAAGGGAGTATTTAATGGTCCTTCAAGGGCAGGTAAAAACTCAGGAAAGGCAAGCTTGTGTACTAGGAAGGGTTTGAGTTTGCGCCTTTATACATCCTCCTCAATCACATTAGATAACCGACCATTAGCTGAGTAGCAGGAGGGACATGCTGCAGTTTCATAAACTGTCCGTTTCCCTTATCCTCTAGCCAAAGCTCTTGGCTCCCTTTTTGACCCCTCTCCCCCTTAGAATCAAAGAAGTAGGTATTTCTATTCTGAAAGGGGGTGTGGGGAAACTAAGGCAGGAAAATGGGCCAGAGGTACTGTAAACACAGAAGGTCTTTATCAGGAAATGAGGCCATGTTGTATGACATGGGGGTTCAGAGATGCCTTGAAGGTCACTGTTTAGTCCTCTGTCCTGTGCTTCAAGTAATAAATTTGGTTTGGGCAAGTCTCACTTAGTAAGTTTCCCTATCATTTCTTCCAGGGCAGAAGAGGAAAGAAACTAACGGGTATTGAGCACCTACTGTGTGCCAGACCCAGGCCAGGTACTTTACATAATTTATTTCCTTCTGTCCTCACAACTCTGTGAAGTATGGTGTTATTCCCATTTCATAAATCGAGAAACCTGAGACTCAGAGAATTTGAGTAATGCTCCAAAATACAGAAAATGGCCGAACAACGATTTGAACTTAGAACCATGTCTCCAAAGTTCATGCTCTTTTCCCTGTGAGAAACCTCTCTTGGAGTTAAGGGTAGTAAAACAGAGGTTGGCCCAAGGATTCGGTTAAGTGAGCAGCTCGGGCCTTCTCTTGGCTACTTGTTTTGAAGCAGATTGAGTGGATTGGATAGGCTTTTGGGGTCATTAGGATCAGCAGCCTCACTGCATTGTCCTTACTCAGCTTGTGACCCAAAGAAGGCTCTCGACCATTTGGCCTTATAAAGTGAAGCCATTGTCTGCCTCCTGGAAGGGCCACATCTGAGGAAGAATTGCAGTAAAAGTTCCAAACCACTGAGGTGGGGTTTGGTCAGCTTCCAGAGCATTAACTGCAGCTCTGATTTCTAGAATTCTCAGAGTCTTAGCTCTGGTTGCCTTCTTATCAGAGCCATGCCTTCAGCATAACATTTCAGGAAAGGAACTAGTTTTGCTGTTTTAAATTCTATTTTTGATGTTAAGTAGCTGAGCCAGTGAGCCAAGAGGGCGTTAAAATTCCATTTATTTAACGCCTGCTATGTGACAGGCAACAAGCCATATGTGGTTTCTGAACATATGCAAATGATCAACAGCCAGTCCCTGCTCCAGAGAGCTCCATTCTACCAGGAATATGGCACTGTGTGACAGGTGCTATACTAGAATTACCTTAGCTTAGTACACAGAGTTTCCTTGACCTTTGACTAGGGTCTTACGGGATGCTAGGACTTTACTAAGGGGTTTCCCAGCATGTAGCACGGTAGTTGACATAAGACATTTTAGCTGCTATTGTCACCTACTTTGCCTTGGTGTCAGGGAAGCTTTTGGAGTTTGGTATCTTGAGAGGAGAGTACTCTCATGGGCTATTTCAGAATAGGGTTTGGAACCTGTTGCAGGGCAGCTGGCTAGATACAGCATGTGTCTTGGGAAATCTGGTGCAAACATACATGAACTCTTGGGACTGGGAGGAACCCTTAGGAGAATGAGACTAGGCTAAATGCTGAAAGTCAGTCCAATTCAGAACAGATCTTGGCACCTGTCTGGTGTGGTGGTCAGGGTTAGTGTCTGACACTTGCCAAACTGTAGACAGAAAGGCCAATGTGAAAAATTGAGTTGTGCCCCAAATACACCACAAGCCATATAATTAGTAATAAGGATTATTGACTAGAACATAGTAGGTCCTAGGTTTGATCTCCAGGATTGAAAAAAAAACTTATTAAATAACATTTAATAAGTTACCACATTAACATAAATTGCAACTTTTATTAAAAATCATTATTTGGAGGCCAGTAAGATGGCCCAGCAGGTAAAGGCATTTACTGCTAAGCCTGAGGACCTGAGTTCAGTCCCTGGGATCTACACGGTGGAAGGAGAGGAAGCCTCATGGAAGTTGTCCTCTTGATGCTCACACACAATACAGTGTATGTGCCATTTAAAAATAATAGTTATATATATTTAATTTTATACATTGAATAGAAAAGTGTTCCTGTTTTCATTTTTGCAAATTTCTTAATAAAGAAAAGCTGGGAAAGGAGGCTTGCTATGTAAGTGTGAGAATCAGAGTTTGTATCTTCAGCACTCAAATAAAAAGATACTGTGGTCATATATACCTGTAACCCCAACACAGAGCTGGAGGTGGGTATTTGTGAAGACAAGGATTGCTGAAGCTTCCTGGCCCACCAGCCAGCCTAGCCAGAAATGACAAGCTCCAGGTTCAGTGAGAGACCTGAGCTCAAGGAAATAAGAGAGAGTGGTCGTGCTTTCACACACACAGGCACGCACGCACACACACACGCACGCACGCACGCATGCACACAGGCATGCATGCACACGCGCACGAATGAAATAAAGCTGGACTCTCAGGTTGGAGATGTAGTTCGGGTGGTAGAGGGCTTGCTCAGCCTGCACAAAGCCATGAGTTCAGTGTTGAAGACTTTGTATTCATTTTCTATTGTCTGAACCCAGCATGGTTGTACATACCTTTAATTGAAGAGGCAGGCGGATCTCTGATATCAAGGCCAGCCTGGTCTACATAGTGAGTCCTAGGGCAGCCAAAGCTACATAGTAGACCCTATCTCCAAACAAAAGTAAAAAAAAAAATAATAATAATCTGAGCCTGGTGGTGGTGGTGGTGGTGGTGGTGCCTACCTTTAATCCCAGCACTTAGGAGGAGCTCTGAGTTCAGGGCCAGCCTGGTCTACACAGTGAGTTCCAGGACAGCCCGGTCTGTTACACAGAGAAACCTTGTCTCAAAAAAACGAAAAGAAAAAAAAGAAATAAATAAAATCTGTTGTGCATTTACATTTCAGATAGATCTTTACCAATGTATAATTCTGTGACTTCATTTATCATGCCAAAAAAATAACATTTGTGAATGACACTGATTTCCTCAGACAGGTATTGAAATACTCTAATGCTCATGGTAAGTGATACAAGCTTTCCCAAATTCTAAATTTTTGTTTGTTCTTTTGTTCTTGAGACAGATTCTCACTCTGTAGCTCAGGCTAGCCACAAACTCATGGTGATCCTCCTGCCTCAGCTTCCTGAAGTACTGGGATTAGAGGTGTGAGCCACCATGCCTAACTTTCAAATTTGAATTTTTGCACAAAAACTTGAATTTTTAATCACTGGCCACAAATACTTGGCTATTTTTCTTGACGTAATGGGCTTGTTTTGTTTATATATTTACTTTTTGAGACAATGTCTGCTAATACTCATGTCTGGATAACAAAGACATTCTTTCAAGGTAAAACTGGTATTACATGACAAAAAACAAAACCAAAAACCTTTCCCTTTGACGTGCTTATCCAGGAAACACTGGTTGTCTTAATGCTTCTTTGACCAAGCAGAGATAGTTGACTGGTAAGGGAGCAGAGACAGTGGTTTCAGTGGTACAACCCCAGCTTCCTCAGCTCCGCTGCTCCTCTGTCTGGGGATGTCCATACTAGAGCATGGGTGCCCTGTGAGCAGGTCCACTGTTCAAAGATTATGCTTTCACATGAAGGGTGAAACAATCATCTCAGCAGAACCACTAGGACTTTTCCTTCTTCGTGTTTTGCTAAAGACTAAACCTATACCCCAGAGGCTCTGAAATTTAATCTAAGGTGAGTGAGGACAATTAGTTGCTGCCCAGGGATTCTGGGTTTAAGAATTAATTCCATGAGCCTTTATGACGAAGAAAATACTGTGTGTTTTCATTCACTTGATGACAGTGTTTTTGTTCAAGGATAACAATAAAAGCTTTGAGAACAGCAAGTTGAAACCCTAGGTTCACTGATTCAAGGCATAAGGTGCCATGTTTGCCAGAATTGGAAGACTAACAGGAGATTACAGTGAGAAGGAACCCCGAGCGAGCCGAGAGCTTCTCTCTGTGGTAGCATTAATTAGAAGGACCTGAGCATTTCTCTGTCTTGGGAGTCTTACCACCCTTAGCAATTAAAGCAGAGTTGTGGGGCCCGCAAGAGGGCTCATCAGAAAAGTTTTGTACTGCCAAGGTTAATAACCTTAGTCAGATTCCTGGACCCACATAGTAGAAAAAGAGTTTGCTCCTGAAAGTTGTGCTCCAACCTTCAGCCATGTATCATTGTGTGCATGTACATGCACATGCATGCATACAAGCACACACGCAGTGAATGTAATTTAAAATTTAAAGTTGAAGAGATGGCTTAGTGGTTAAGAATATGTACTGTTCATGCAGAGGACCTGAGTTTGATTCCTAGCACCCATGTTGGGGTGACTCACAACTGCCTATAATTTATCTCCAATACCTCTGGCTTCTAAAAGCACTTGTAAACACATATACATAATTAAAAATAATAAAAATAAATATTTAAAACAATAAATAAAAATTAAAGCAGAGATGAAAATATCAGACAGTCAGGTGTGGTGGCACACATGTAGTCCTAGCACTCAGGAGGCTGAGGCAAGAAGATTGTGAATTCAATGGCAGCCTGGACTATATAATGAGACCCCCTTTTTTTTTCACCCCTTGGGGTTTTCTAGACAGGGTTTCTCTGTGTAACTGGCTGTCTTGGAGCTTGCTCTGTAGACCAGGCTGGCCTTGAACTCAGAGATGTCTACCTTGGCCTCACAAGTGCTGGGATTAAAGGTATGTGCCATAGGGCTGGAGAGATGGCTCAGCAGTTAAGAGCACTGGCTGCTCTTCCAGTGCACCTGAGTTTAATTTGCAGTACCCACATGGCCATTTTCAACTGCCTGTAACTTCCTCCAGAGGATCCAACACCTTCATACAGACATACATGCAGGCAAAATACCAATGCATATAAAATAAAAATAAGTAAATCATTAAAAGAAGGTGTGCCACCACACCCGGCTTAGACTTTTCTTTTTCTCCTCCTCCTCCTTTTTTTTTTTTTTTTTTTAAGATTTATATATTATGTATAGTGTTTTGCCTGTATGTATGCCTGCAGGCCAAGAGAGGGCACCAGATCTCATTATGGATGGTTGTGAGCCACCCTGTGGATGCTGGGAATTGAACTCAGAACTTTTTGGAAGAGTAGCCAGTGCTCTTCACCGCTGAGCCATCTCTCCAGCCTGAGACCCTTTCTTCCTTTCTTTCTTTCCTTCCTTCTTTCTTTCTTTTTTTTTTTTTTCAGTTTTTCAAGACAGGGTTTCTCTGTGTAGCTTCGCACCTTTCCTGGATCTTGCTCTATAGACCAGACTGGCCTCGAACTCACAAAGATCCACCTGCCTCTGTCTCCCAAGTGCTGGGATTAAAAAGGCATGCGCCACCACCGCCCGGCCAAGACCCTTTCTTAAAACAAGAAAAGAAACAGAAAATCTCCTCACTGGCCCCACAGCACATTGTATCCATAGAAAGACATTGGGGCCTGAGGCTTTGAGGGTGGCCCTCCACATTGCGTGGTCCCGAAAAGCGTGACTTCAGTGTACTAAACACAGAGCACTGTGGCTAGCTGGTCCCTAGAGTAGACTTGTTAGGAACAAAACAGCCAAAGGGCTGCTTTATAAACTGAGTGCCTACTGTCTGGATCCCTTTAGCTGAATGTTTGTTGTTGTTTTTTCTGCTGTCACCTAGACCTTTGGGCCACTGCAATGCAGATGGTGTCCCTGCTTCAGTTAAAGCTTAATTAGCTTCACCAGGAAAGACAGCCTGTCCTATAGAATAACTTTCATTAATGGCTAGTTCATTTATTTTGTGGCTTACTTGACCTCTAGAAAGAGTCACATTATTTCCCTAGCTGGGAGCATACTGTAATCCTTGAAGACTGCGGGTCCCCATTTTTCCATGTTTGAAATTGGAACCAAACAGGTAGAGGGACGGGGTGGAGAGATGAGGACCTGCTCTGCAGGAAGCTGCCCGCCACCTCTAATACTGCGAGGACACTTCGCACGTCTGAGGGGTTAGCCTTGAGCCAGCCTCTGCTACACTGAGTGTCAACACCCAAAAGAAGATGGACATGGTGGCATAAGCTCCTAATCCCAGCATTTGGGAAGGCGGGGGGATCTCGAGTTTGAGGCCAGACAGAGCTACACAGAAACCCTGTCTCAAAGGAGGAAAAAAGACAAAACAAGAAAATAAATGAGATAGATAGCACAGTGTACTAGATGGGTGTAGGGAAGAGATAATTTTGAGAGGACCTCTCTCTGATTGTCTAGAGGGGTGTGGACTTGACGCTGGGGCCTTTAAGGAAGGCCTACTCAACTATTTGTCAGGAAATGGGGATAAAGGGTCTTAAGTAAAAGACTCCCTTTAGCAAAGGGAGAGGGAGGGAAGTGCAAAGTATTTGGGAGCCTTAAGCGTTTGATATTTGGGGGTTAAAGGCAGAAGTTAAGATGTTTAACAGAACCCGGCTGGAGGTTTATGACTGTAATCCCAGGACTTAGAAGGCTGAAGCAGGAGGATTTCTACAAGGGCGGGCAGCCTTGGCTACAGTGTGAGACCATGTCAGCCCCAACCCCGTCTCCCCACCCCCACACAGAACAGGTGTCTACCAAGTCCTCTCGCATTCCTTGTGTCTGACAAGTTCAGTGACCGGGCATTGTTTCCTAGTGCCGCCTGTTTAACACTGGTGCGGCTCTCCATCACATTTCCTTCTCAAAACTGATCCTACAAGTTAGGACTTCATCCCATTTTAGATGAGGAGAGGGGTAAGGAGGACCTGCTAGTATCCTATAGCCTTTTTTTTTTTTTTTTTTTCTTTTTTCCACAGAGTTTCTCTGTGTAACAATCCTGGCTGTCCTGGGACTAGTTCTGTACACCAGGCTGGCCTCAAACCCACAGAGATCCCCCTGCCTCTGCCTCCCAAGTGCTGGAATTAAAGGCATGTGCCATCACTGCCTGGCTTACAGCTTTAAATGATGGTAGCTCAGGATTAATACCAAAGCCATTGTTTCCACTGCACCACAGCACTACCCACAGTCACTTTGGCTCACATTTGTTACTCAAATGATAAGAGTTCTGTTTGCTTTTGAAAGAGAAGATAGAAAACGTTTTTTTATTAAATAAGAAGTCTCCCTCTAATGTGTTCAAATCCAGTCTTTTTTTTTTTTTTTTTTTTTTTTTAAAGATTTGTTTGTTCATTATATATACACATGCCAGAAGAAGGCACCAGATCCCATTGTAGATGGGTATGAGCCACCATGTGGTTGCTGGGAATTGAACTCAGGATCTCTGGAAGACCAGCCGGTGTTCTAAGCCACTTTCCAGCCCCAGAAAACATGTATGTTTTAAATGTATTTTAAAATGTATGTGTATGGATGTTTTCCCTGCATGTATGACTACCATGTACATGCCTATGGAGAGCAGAGGGCAGAAGAGGGCATTGGGTACCCTGGAAATGGAGTTAAGAGATAGTTGTGAGCTCCCATGTGGGTGCTGGGAATCAATCCCAAGTCCCCTGGAAGAGCAAGCAGCCTTTGGGCCATCTCTCTAGCCCTGAGAGATCTTTGAGAAGGCATTTTTTGTACTAAGGAGCATACATTATGCACTTGAATTATTGTTTAAAAGCATTAATTAACCAGGCATTGATAGCACATGCATTTAGTCTCAGCCTTTGGGAGGCAGAGGCAGATGGATCTCTGGGTTTGAGGCCAGCCTGTTCTACAGAGTGAGTTCCTGGACAGCCAAGGCTACACACAGAAACCCTGTCTCGAAACCCGCCCCCCAAATGTAAATACACAGGTCCTGGTTTTGATCTCTAGCACTGAGATAGAAAAGATTGATTTAAAGAAGATTTATACTCTTTTCATAATATTTTTCATGGCTAGACATGCTGGCACATGCCCATAATCCCAGCACTTAGGAGTAGATGCAAGAAGATGAGGAATTCAAAACCATTCTTTGCTACATAATGAGTTCAAAGCCCGCCTGACCTTCATGAGACCCTCTCTCAAAAACCAAAACAAAGAAAAAACCCAGCAACAACCACCCCGTGTAATGATTTTAGGACCCTCATGCATGTCCAAGTGAAGCAGGAGCTGTTACGAACGAAGATCCTCATCCTGGTGTTGCCTGTGGTGCTCTGCACTAAACCACTAGGAACGAAGTCCTGTGTACTGGTTCCCCCCACACACACCTGCAGTTACTACAACTCACCTTACGGCTTTGAGAAACGTACTAAGAACTGTTCTCAGAAAGTCCCCCTCCGGGGCCTGGGAGAGGGCCTAACAAGTGCAAGAGCTTGCTGCCCAGCTTGACAGCCTGAGTGCAGCCCCTAGGACCCACATGGTGGAAGGAGAGAGAGAGCACCTCCAGCAACTTGTTCTCTGACCGCCACACGGGTGCCCAAATGTGCACACACACACACAAATAAATACTTGTGTTTAAAAAAAAGCCGGGCGGTGGTGGCGCACACCTTTAATCCCAGCACTCCAGAGGCAGAGCCAGGTGGATCTTTGTGAGTTCGAGGCCAGCCTGGTCTACAGGAAAGGTGCAAAGCTACACAGAGAAACCCTGTCTCAAAAAACCAAAAAAAAAAGAAAAAAGAAAAGAAAAAGAAAGAAAAGAAAAGCTCCCCCTTTGCCTTAATGTCTCAAACCATTCTCCTCCATCAATCTTCCATGCCTGTGAGATGACAGATGAGTTCTGTCTACACTTAACATTAAGCAGCTGCCTTGTGCATTGAGACAGCCCCTTGGCAGAGTGTTTTGGCTGTGTCTTTTATCCATTCCACTTGTGGTACTCTTTTCTACATTCCTTGTCCTTCCCCAAGTGTTTCATTATACTTCTAGTGTCACTTCTGGTTCCTTTCTTTTTTGAGAAACCAGGGACCCAGGTTAGTATGATGGCAACATGGCAGACTTAAGGATACTCTGATCCCAACTCATTGTGATGTCACATGAAACAACAATGGCACCCTCCACATTACCTAGTGGAGGGTGAATCTGAAAGTTATGCAGAGTTATGGAACAAACCACCCTGCAACCCAGTGCCTCTAAACACTACCACTTCCTATTCCTACTGAATCTACTGCTTGGTGGGATTTCACCTGGGCTCACTCATAGATCTGTCAGCTGACTGACTAGTTAAGAACACTCATTTTCTTCAAGTCCCACAGATGGGCAGGAGTGGCAGAGGCACAAGGTCTTGGCAGGCTATCCATGCAAGGATACCAGGAGAAGTGCATACACACTGTTCAGATTGGTGCTGCCAGCATGTCTGTTAACACTATCCTATTGGCCCAAAGGAAGTGACAGGGCCATGTGCAGGGTCAGTGGAAGGAGACTAGAGTTGGAAAACAGAGGAAAACCGCTAACTGGGCTATCAATATAATTAGGTTCCCAGTTAGGACCCCACTGTGAAAGGAAAATTTAAAACTTAAATGACTGGATCCGATCTGTTGTAAGGGGAAGAAACAGGCCAAGTCATGATCTGGGCCTGAGCTATGGCATGCAGCATTCTGCACAGCTCTGCAAGGTGGGTAGGAAGCAGAGCTCAGAGGAGTTAAATAACTTGCTCAAGGTCATCGTCGGCTGATTCATGCTGAGGCTGAGGTGAGAGTGCTTGTCTGTCTGGCCCCAGAGTCTAGGTTTTTTTCACCATCCTTACTCAAAAGGGCACCAGGGTCTGTCATTCTAAACTCCTGCTGCAGTACTAAAGAAATTGTTCGTCTCTCCAGAAAAAGCACATCCATTTTCCTTTCAGGTGAGGACTGATCTGTAGCCTGCATAGAACTGTGGCCCTTCCTAGGCATTCCAGAGAGGGAGAAACCTCTTCTCTGTTCTTTGATGTTGAGGACAGCTGAGCATGAGTTTTGGAGTCAGATTTACTGGGATTCAACCGTTCACTAGCTCTGTAACCTTGGGCAACTCATTTAACTTCTTGAAATCTGTTTCTTCATCTTAAAAAATGGGAATAAGAACACCTTGTTTGCAGAGCTGTCACAGGACTAAAGCTGAATTATGTTGATAAAGTGCCTATCCCAGTGCCTGGCACGTAATGAATGGTGTTATGAATACTGTTAGCATCATTTCTAAGGACAGCCTTTCCCCCTCCTGGGAACCCCTGTGTCTGTGTGTTGGACAGGTTCCCCCCACCTCCAGCCAGTCTGTGCAGACTTGTTGCCTGCTGTGTCACCGCGAGCGCAAAGGCTGGGAAGAAGGCCCTTCACAAAATGGACTGGTGTTGCAGGGTGAGAAGCTGCCCCCTGACTTCATGCCAAAGCTCGTCAAGAATCTCCTAGGCGAGATGCCTCTATGGGTCTGCCAGAGTTGCCGAAAGAGCATGGAGGAAGATGAGAGGCAGACAGGTGGAGAACGTGCAGTGGCGGTAGGTAACAGCTGACAGGTGACCTCTGAAAGCAGGACTGCTTCCTCCCTAAGGGAGTCAGGCTGTTTCCCCTGGCCTCAGGAAGCTCTGCCCAGGCTGCTCTGAGAAACCATCCGGCTGCACTTAATGTCTGCAAGTTGGGTTTAGATCTGAAGGAAGAAGACATGGGCCTGCTAGTGGACGGAGGTAGATCCTGATCCTGTCCTGTCACCTGACCCTGATGCCTTCAGCCTACGGCTGTTGGAAAGGCCACCACTATGACACAGATGAGTCAGAGGGTCTGAGATGTACTTCAGTCAGAAGACAACAGTAATAGCTGGGAGCCGTGGAAGACTGCTGTCTGTGAGGCATGTCAGCCAGACTTCACTTCTCTTTCCCCTGGAGACTTGCATTTACCCAGAATCAGTTCATTTTCAAGACTTGTCACTTGGGGCTCGAAATGTAGCTCGGTGGTAGAATGTTTGTCTTGTGTGTGCTGGGAAGAAAAATAACAAGAAAGGAGGGCCAGGGAGATGACTTGGTGGGTAAAAGCTCCAAAGCACCTGCCTCACAAGCTTGAGGACCTGATTATAGTCCTCAGAACCCACAGGAAGCCACATGTGATAGTACATATCTGTAACCCCCATGCTCCTGCAGTAAAGTGGGAGGTGGAAACAGGACAGCCCCTGGAAGTTGGTGGGCCAGCTAGCATTGCTTACACAATGGCAAACCAACAAGGAGACCCTGTAGCAAACCAGGTGGAAGGTGAGGACCTACATCCAAGGTTGTCCCCACTTGTACACTATGGCACATGTGCACCTTCACTTACACATGCATGTATACATATTCTACACATATACAGATATTCCTAATAAACAGAAGGAAGGGCTGGGTGTGGTGGCACTCACCTTTAGTCCCAGTGCTTGGAAGGCAGAGGCAGGCAGATCCCTGTAAGTTTGAAGCCAGTCTTTCCTACAGAGTGAATTCCAAGACAGCCAGGGCTACATAGAGAATTAGACTTTGTCTCAAAAACCCAAAGAAATAAAAGTAAAAAATTAATGAAAGGCTGGGGCTACAGAGATGGCTCACTGGTTAAGAGCACTAGCTGCCCTTTCAGAGCACTGGGGTTGATTCTCAGCACCTACATGGTAGCTCATAACCTGCTGTAATTCCAGTCCTAGGGATCAGTTGCCTTCTTCCGGCCTCTGTGTGCACACAGTGCACAGATACACATTCAGGCAAACACTCATACACATAAAGCCTCAAAAGTTTTAAAAATAAATGGAAGGAAGGAAGGAGAAAGGGGAAGGGGGAGCATGAGTGCTAAACTGCACTTGTGATTCAAAGACTTTTCATCTTGTCGGCGGCTCTTCACACACACAAATGGCCCATGTTCATAGACAGGCTCTGCCCTAGACGCTCTCTGCCTGCGATCCACACAGCCACAGAACTGGGAACACTAGAGTCCCTTCCAAGTACTTCATTGGCCCTTGATTATAGTTCACCGTGACTTGTGCTTATTGGCTTCAGTCATAACGTTACTAAGGGCCTGAAGGACAGGGCAGCCCCACTGTTTGACCATGAGCCTTTTTCTTTCTCCTTTCCAGATCTCCTTGTCACACACATCCTGCAAATCCCAGTCTTGTGGGGGTGACTCTCATTCATCCTCGTCCTCTTCTTCATCATCCTCATCTTCCTCCTCCTCTTCCTGCCATGGGAACTCAGGGGACTGGGATCCCAGCTCGTTCCTGTCAGCACATAAGCTCTCAGGCCTCTGGAATTCCCCACACTCCAGCGGGGCTGTGCCAGGCGGCTCGCTTGGGAGCCCTCCTGCCATCCCTGGTGAGTCTTTAAGCTGCTTCCGGAAAGTACTGGGCCCCTTTAGGTAGATAGCTGTTTGCCTTTCTGTTTTGGCCCAGTCAATGAGAAACTTGGTTATTAAAATAAGTAAATGTAGACCTGTTCTGATGGCAGTAGAGACAACCTAGACTTTGTCCCTGGAAGACCTTCTGCGAGACTCTGAAGTTATACTGCCCAGAGAGAAAAAAAGAATGCCCCCATAGCTGTTATTGGCTTAACGTTGGGTCTAGGAGAGGTCCTCATACTGTCTGAGGAACGGGGCCTGGGAAAGCCCATAGGGAAGTGAGACTTAGATCATGTACACCTGCTATCTATACCATTGACAACCTGAGCTACCTCTGCTTCCTTGGCCTCACTGGACTTTGTTTGTCTACCTTAGGGATAGCTGTACAGCACTGTACTTAACCACAGGAGACTAGCAGGTGGCAGGCAGGCCACTTAAACAATGCTAATGCTCAGAGACCCAGAGGGGAAAGCCTTTGGAATGGTACTGTCATAATTCTAAATGGAGGATGGAGTTCTTCAAAATGGTACTGTTCTAAAATTATGTGAATTGAATGCATAACTCCAGTTATCTTGGTCCGTGCTGAAGAGAGTCATCAGAGCTTTTTCCTACATTAGTCAGAGATCTGTCACCTCCCAGGAGTCAGGCATACCTTGGCTGCTCTGGTCCATGTGGCCCAGACGCAGATCCCAAGGTTGCTATAGCTTCCTTTCTCAGGCCTAAGGAATGTCCAATAATAAGTAGCTCCTAGAAGGACCCAGAGAAACGGCAGAAATATCTTCTGTTCACACCAAAGCAGAGCCACAGCCTCCTCGGGCTTGGGATACTCAAACCTGTCCAGCAGACCTGCTATCCATGTCCTTTTCAGGGGCCTTGTGCTGAGAGGCTGTGCCCTCTGGCCACATTAAACAGGATGATGCGGCAGTGAGCCTGCGGGCTTTCCTTCCCAGGTCTGACCCCTTTTTCTCCCCTCCACCTACAGGTGAGGCTTTCCCTGTCTCGGAGCACCACCAGCACTCAGACCTCACTGCTCCCCCTAACAGCCCCACCGGCCACCCCCCACATCCAGCATCTCTGATTCCTTCTCACCCTGGCTCCTTCAGCTCACCGTCCCACCCACACCTGCTGCCCACCACCCCGGCAGCACCTTTCCCTGTCCAGGCTTCAGAGTGCCCTGTGGCTGCTGCCACTGCCACCCACCCCCCAGGGCCTTGTCAGAGCCCCCATCTGCCCTCCACCAGCATGCCACTCCTGAAGATGCCTCCACCATTCTCTGGGTGCAGCCACCCCTGCAGCGGGCACTGCGGTGGGCACTGCGGTGGGCCTCTCCTCCCACCACCGAGCTCTCAGCCACTCCCTAGCACTCACAGGTAAGTGAGTGGCGTGAAAGGCACCACTCCCTGCTCACTGAGCCTAGAGTTATGGAAGACTTGCCAAGAACACTTTTAGGATGGAAATCAAAGTGTGGATTGGGCTGGAAGTACTAGCTCAATGCTAGACCACAGTCTTAGCGTGCATGAGGTCCTGTGTTCACACTCAGCACCAAAATAAATACATTCTAAATTAAGGGTTTTTTCATTATAATTTTTTTAAGCTTAGAACAATTCATATGTAAAAAGAAAAGGGTCTTTACAACCTAAAGAGAAACTTCTAGAACTGTGGCCTATTTTCTTGAAGATACTTCTGTATATAAATGACATAATTTGGTCTATATTTGATAAATATTTTATGTAGCATTTTTTTATTTTCTTCATTTTGAGACAGGTTCTTGCTATGTAGCCCAAGCTAGCCTGTAACTTGTGAGTCTCCTGCTTTAGCCTTCTACTACTGGGATTACAGGTATTTCTTGCCGTCTCTGGCCTGCATAGCAACACTTTTTAAATATCATGAGCATTTCCCTAATTAAAACTCCTTTTAAAACTTAACTAGCCATGTTATTGTTTTACTTTTTCAAGACAAGAGTCTCTACTCCTAGCTGTCCCGAAATTGTTCTGTAGACCAGGCTGGACTCAAACTCAGAGATCCATCTGTCTCTGCCTCCTGAGTGCTGGGATTAAAGGTGTGTGCCACCATACCTGGCTCATTTCCAAACTTTTCCTCCCCAGACAGGGTTTCTCTATGTAGCCCTGGCTGTCCTGGAATTCACTCTGTAGACCAGGCTGGCCTCAAACTCATAGAGATCCTCCTGCCTCTGCTCCTGAGCGCAAGGATTAAAGGTATGCACCACTATTGCCTGGCTTTCATTTCCAGATTTTAACTAAGAAAAATACTGTTGTGATAAGCATCCTAAGTCTGTGTTTGAATAGATCTGGGCCCTTTGTAGCCCCAAAGGAAGCTCTGTGGTTCTGTTGGCTTTATTTGAATGTGAATGTATTGAAGGCAGATGTTTTCTAGGTTGACCCTGGCTATTTATCTGTCTTCCACAGTCTGAGATCTCACTGCCCTGCAGCCACCACTCTGGACTTGTCAACTCACATGTCTTTCACATGGTGCTGATGATGTCAGTACACACTTGGATCTTGCAGTTTTCACGTAGTAGTAGTGTGTTCCTGTGTTCTGTTCCTAATGTTCAGTATTTGGGGCTGGAGAATATTAACTATAGTTCATTTTGCTGGTCTCCAGTTGCAGAACATTATCATTTTAACATTATAACCAACATCTAAAGATGTCTTGGCTTAAAGCTTTTTCCTCTATTAGACTTTTTCATCACTGTTTCTTGGGAGAGTTCTTAACACACATTGGCAAACTGCTTTCTCCCACGCACAGTGCTGCACACCTATAATCGTAGCAATTGGGAAGTGGAGGCAGGAGGATCTAGAGTTCAAGGCCAGCCTCAACTTTGTAGAAAGACCTACTGTGAAGTGTGAGTGAAGGCAGCGAGAGGAGAGAGCACCCAAGTGCATATGAGTGCTGGGGGTTCCCCTCTGTGGTAGATGCAGAAGGCCCTGAGAATAGGTGGGGGAACTGCTTTTTACAGGGTTCTCTGAATCCATGTAGCCACCAATAAAGAGTAGTGGTCTGTATGTATCTTCAGAAACTGAATATTTTAATTTTCCTAAAAGGAATTTCGCTTAATGTAATAGAAGAAATGTGAGCTTGGAATAAACTGTAGGCACCATTGATCCCAACTTCTGCTGCCTCTTCTAAACCCTACCATGTGTTTGCTGACCTTTCCAACACAGACATGGGCTACACTGGCCTGTCCTAGACTGTCACCTTACTCTTATTTCCTCTGAAACATGGGTCCAGCTTCTGCAGTATTCCAGCTGTTGCTGACCTACCCATCATAGGGCTCTGGTTCTTCCCAGCTCTGATTCTGGGACCTCTCGGCCAGTTTCATCTTTACCTTAGGAAGAAATTGTATATAATATAAGTTGCCCCAACTTATTGCCAGAGTCTGGAGGCAGAAAGTAAGTGGAGAAAGCATGAACTCTGTACACAGGGAAACACAGGTTTGTGTTTACTATCTGTTGGACTTTGGACTGTGCCCTGAGCCTCAGTCTCTTCAACTATTAAAAGGGGATAGTGGTGCTGATTTTTTTAGGACTTCAAGGATGGCTAGATAACATGCTGAGGACGTTTCTGGGTCCAGGCAGTAGCTCTTGTGGTTTATAGCTCCCAGGAGACAAATCTGCTTTTTCTCATCACAGAGCTCTTGATTAAGGAAGCTCTACCTGCTGATACAGATGCCAGACAGATGTGTTGTGAGGACCCTGGGAAAGTAGAAAGTTTTCATTGATCATTTGGGGCTGTACCAGAGGAGCCATCAACCCACAAGTTCAGATTCCTGCTTGCCAAGCACTTGCTGTGCAAGGTTGCCGTGCTGTGTCATGGGACTCCTCCAGAATTTAAGTACATACTGTCTATTTACCTAGTCTAAAGAAAATGATGAACAGCCCATTATCGCAAGGCTTGATAAAACAGCAAGCTAGAGAGGTACCCACACACTGCCCTCAAAGAGGTATATGCAGGAAACTTCCACAGTCAGACTTTGCATTTGTGATGGCCTATGAGGCAGTAGAGACACTTATCAGGCTCTGCTCTTTACCAGAGGCACTGGTGTGGCAGGTGAAAGGCAGTTGGAATGGTGATGGGGATCGGGACACTTTTCTGGCTCCTGCTGTATTCTGTGCCTGCACCACTTACTCTCACCTCTGGGCCCTTCTCCGTTGCAGCAGGGACCCTGGGTGCAAAGGGCACAAATTTGCACACAGTGGCCTGGCCTGTGAGGCAGATGAGGGTCTGGGCGAGGAAGAGGATAGCAGCTCTGAGCGCAGCTCTTGCACCTCGTCCTCCACCCACCCACGCGATGGGAAGTTCTGTGACTGCTGCTACTGTGAGTTCTTCGGCCACAATGCGGTGAGTGAGCCTGCCTGGGCAGAGAGGGCTGGGCAGCCAGGGGGCAGAGGAGAGACCCTTTGCTCATGGCAGTGATTGCCACACTGGGACTGAGAGTCCTTGCACCTACATCTGCTTGCTTCAACCTCAAGGCACATTTGTGAGATTGGGTTTTCTTAACATTTTGTTGGCTGTGTTCTGGTGGTTTCTCTTAAGACTGACTTTTTTCTTTAGGCAAAAGAAAAAGAGGTAGCAGAGAGAAAGCTATGTATGATTCTGATGAGTATATATATGTGTGTAATCACAGAGAAGTGAATGCTTGTGCAAGATGAAGGCAGTGTGGGAGCAAAAAGTTCCCCAAGTGTGGCAGCCAGCTGAGGTTCAGGCCATGAGCCCAAAGGGCACCAAGAAGGAGGCTCAGATCAGGGTACATGCTGTCCCTAGACGGGAGCGATTCAGAAGTCTCGGAAGGAGAGAAGG
The DNA here is from genome assembly GCF_004664715.2 of Peromyscus leucopus. Lineage (NCBI taxonomy): Eukaryota > Metazoa > Chordata > Mammalia > Rodentia > Cricetidae > Peromyscus > Peromyscus leucopus. The sequence goes on from NC_051067.1 coordinate 8,543,790, forward strand.
AAGAGGCTGCTGGCTAGGGCAGAGCAGTTGAGAATAGGAGACGTGGAAATAATTCAGAATTACTAGTCACCTTTGAGCTAGGAATTGTTATCTTCATTTTAGAGGTGACAAAATTGAGGTTCACAAAGACTCAGTGGCTCACCCAAGGTCATACAGCTTCCAAGTGATGAAGCCCGGGCTCAAATCTGCTTCCCTGGCTCCCCAGTCCTTGGTCACCGAGCCGTCTTCACACCGACCACTGCTTCAGCTCAGAGCCTACTGAGGATGAAGTCATTTGGCCTTGGTGGCTGATGCTAGAGAGAATAATCGTCTGGCTTCTCACCACATACATGGTGCCAGCGGGTGGGAGTGCTATGGGCCTCCCAGGCCTAGGGTGTAATGTCAGCACCTCCCCTCCCCCAGCCACCCGCTGCCCCGACGAGTCGGAATTATACTGAGATCCGGGAGAAGCTCCGCTCGAGGCTGACCAGGCGGAAAGAGGAGCTGCCCATGAAGGGGGGCACCCTGGGCGGGATCCCTGGGGAGCCAGCGGTGGACCACCGAGATGTGGATGAGCTGCTGCAATTCATCAACAGCACGGAGCCCAAAGTCCCCAACAGCGCCAGGGCCGCCAAGCGGGCCCGGCACAAGCTGAAAAAGAAGGTGGGTGTGGGGGGAGCTCAACTCTCCTGCCTCTCCTCCCCAGGAATCCCTCACTCCAAGCCCTGAGACCTCGGGGCGTGATCGGTGCTGGCTGCCCAAAAAAATCGTTGGTATGGCTCAACTGCTATGGGAAGGTCTGGATGAATCTGGGAGGCATCAAGGTCAGGGAAAACCTGGGGGCAAGAATTTGGAGAAGGAAATGTCTTAGGTGCAAGCTGCTTGCTCAAGTCCTCCAAGCTGAGGACTTGCTACAGTTGGTCATTTATTCATTCAGCATTACTTCCACAAATACTGGGAGCCAAAATGTAACAGTTAAGTTCCCACCAGAGAGAAGCTTAGTCTAGTGAGGAGACTAACACAAACCTGGACAAGTGCCAGAGGGAGGGAAGTGCCCATTCTCGCCCAGAAGTGGCTTTACTAGAGGTTGACTCACCATCTGAGTCCTTGGGAGTGAGGACAGATTCACCAGGGGTCCCTTCTCCTGGTAGCAGGCACAGCACATCTCACAGGCAGCGTGGTCAAGCCACAGCTGGAAGTGGCAGACAAGTGGGCAGGTAGTGGAGGCAGAAGACAGTCTCAGAGCCTGCTGAAGATCAGCTCTGACCAGCCTCCAGGTGAGAGCGTGTCAGCGGGTGGGTGACGTCAGATAGTACACTTGTCAAGGCTGTATTTTGACTGCAGTGCGGTGGTGGTATAGAAAGCATGTGGGAAGATGAGGGCAGGGAAGTACGAGACCAAGGGGGAGGTGACTGAGAGTGGGACTGGAGAGATGTGAGGGCAGCAGAAGTGACAGGCTTGGGTATTCTGATGAGAGGATGACACACAGTCGGGTGTCTCCCAGAATGCTGATGGTGCTTGTGCCGGAGGCAACATGGCAGTTTGAGAAGGAAGACTGGATGCAGTTGGGCTCGTTGACTCAGGTTCCCGTGAGACAGTCAAGTGCAAGTGCAGGTGTGAGACTAGTTGTCAGAGCAGAGATATAACTGAAGCCATGGGAACGAACCAGTCCTCGGGGCTGTTCAGGACAGCCCTGCTGCTAGAGGAGCCCTGAGCTGGATGGCTTGCCACCTGCGGCTTCCTAACTTCGCCTGCCTGCCTCCAGCTGCATCTTGCACGGTGCCATGCACAGGAGCCACCATCTGAAGAGATTTGGTTTGATAGTCAGCCAGTTCCATTTCTTGGGTGGTCAAACAACCCTAGAGCTCTAGAAGGCAGAAGTGATTCTCCATCTTTCCAGCCCAAGGACAACCAAGATCCTTCTGCAGCCTGAAGTAGTGAGCCGAAAGGTCCTGCTGTTACCTTCAGAGAATGGTCAACCTTCCTTTGCTCCCACCCAAAGTTGCTCTCCTGAGGTGTTCAGTAGGTTACAGTGGTCTCTGGCCTCTTCAAGCCGTCCCCAGAGGGCTTGCTCAGTAGTTCCCAGGTCTGCTGTGCTCTTTATAAACCCATGGACCTTTCCTGAATGACTGTCACTCCAGGTGAAACACTTGAGATGTTTCCTCCTTTGCAGACACTCTCAGGGAAGTCTCCTGCTATACTTCCCCTTCCCCTTGCGTATCTAGGCTGCCCTTCATCACACCCTTCTGCTCTCCAGCTCACTATCTACTAGACCCAGCCTTGTAGGCTAGGACAAACATACACAGGTGGTCTCGGTATTAGATCAGCCTCCCCTCTGAGGTTCAGCTTCCCTGGTAGGCATGGAGTGATGACTGCTTACTCTCTACCACCTTAGGAGATGGGTAAAGCAGGGCCTTCCCATTCCCTCACCCCACTTCCTTTTTCTTGCCTTTAGGCACTGGTCCCTGCTCCTTTGAAGCTGCACCCCTTCCTAAGCCGTCTGCAGCCTCAGCCAGTCTCCTCTGTCCTCTTGATGCTGCCATCTGACCCTCTGTCTTCTCCCCAGGCCAGTCTAGCACTCGCTCACTTGAGCTGAGAAGTAGTGATAAGGAGGAAGTGACCGACACCCTTCTCACTCCTTACTGGCTCTCTTCACTCCCTTCTGTCACACCTGCTCAGAAAATCGCCTCCCACCCCACCCTGCTCTCCCCTCTACACCCAGAGGGTAGCTTGTGACTTATGTGACACTCAGCTAGGTGCTTTCCCACTTGCTTAGCTCTTGTGTCGCCTGGCTGGCCGCTCCCTATCCTTTTATTCCTCGTCATGCCCATTCACGTGGCCCTTTCGTCAAACCTCTGATTCTCCAGGCTCTCAACTGCCCTCCCTTGTTTTTTAGCAAATAACTAAAACTTCTGTTTTCATCAGGGAAAAAGCCATTGGACATACCTCCTCATCTAAAGGAAGGGCTGTCCTCCCACCCCAGCCCCTGTAGTCCTTTTTTGCTTCCCCAGCTTAGGCTGCTTGCTCTATTTCCAAAGCCTTTGATTGGTAAACGTTGTCTGAGGCTCAAACCCATACTCTAGCAAAGAAATCTGCAGTCTTTCCTCTGGCCTAGCTCCCATCACATGTCTTTGTGCCCACTGTTGAATTTCAGAGGCAGACAGTTCCGAGAAGCTGGAGCCTTTCCTGCTCTCCCTGTTTGCTGTCTTCATCATAGCTGTAATTTTTGACAGCCTTACATCCATGTCCATTGTTCTCACTTCCCACTCATCACCTCACCAAAGACTGCTGCCCACACCCTTCAGGCACCAGTTTATTGCCAAATCCAAGTTATGTCTTGGTTATGTGCCTGTCAGAGTTGTCCACTAAGCGACCTTTGACATTTTGTTTGTGCACCCCTTTAAACCTTGTCTTTGGCTCCCTGGCTTTCAGGCAAGCAGGGCCTAGGAAGGGGCCATCTTCTCCATATTTCTCACCTGCCTCTCTGACCTCTTTCTCCTTTTTGAGTTCTTGTCCCTCACCTAGACTTTGTAGAGCACCTCTCTGGAAAGAAAAGCCATCTAGGTAGTCAACACTACCTTGACATTGGTATCTCTGCTAACTATTGGTCCTCTTTGGGGACATCCTGCAGGTACCTCACACTCAGTATATCATGAAAGAGGCCTGCCTTCTCTTCTCTATTATCTGTTTAGTAAAGGGGACCACTTCACTCTGTTGCTTGACCTTAGCCCTAGGCACTGTCATGGGAAAGTGCACTGTGACTGAAAGCAGTGAGTGAGCCTTGGAATTGACTTCAGTTTGAAGCTCAGCTTGATCACACTTGCTGTATGACCTTGGGCAAATCACTTAATCTCTCAGCCTCAATTTTTCTATCTATAAAATGAGAATAACAGGAACCTAAGCCATAGATTGTTGTGAGGATGAAATGAAATGATGTATGGAGCGTTGGGCAGAATGCCTGGCCCCTGAGTGCTGGGTTCATGGGGGCCACTGTGGCAGCTGTAGTAGTTGGTAATGTTTTCTGGACATGTGTCATTTTACCTTCTTGACTAACCCCAAAAATCCCTATCCATGATAACCCCATACCCCCAACTCAAACCAGTCTACTTTTCTCTATCCACAACATCTGTTTTTCAAGCCTTCAGTTGGTAAGCACTGATTGCCTCAGGCTCAAACCCAGACTTCTGCAGAGCTCCTCAGGATCCAGCTGCTGCTTAGCATACTAGCTCCATCTTTCAGCCTCTTACTTTTTAGCCTACCTTCCTGCCTCCTAAGATCTCTAGACACCACACCTCCCCTGGCAAATGCAAAACAAAACTTGAGGCTCTAGCTGTACCTCTGCATAATTTTTGCTTCCTAATGATGTGATTTTTCATTTTCCCTATATTTTACACTTGTTCCTTCAACCTAGAATGTGCTCATCTCATTTTTTTCCAGGATAATTCCACTCACCCTTCAGTGCCCCTCTAGGAACGCTCTCAGACAACCCAGGCTGGGTTAAAAGCACCTTGTACTTTCTGCCCTGTAGCATTTGGCACTATCACTGAATTAAGCAGTCCACTTATATGTATCTCTCCTCCTTGGCTGACTGAAGCTGGGAAACAGAGACTGTGTCTTGTGTCCAGCTTCACTCCCAAAGCTTAGCCACTGCCTCACAGTCAGTGAGCAGATGGGACTGAGAAGTCTGGGGCTTCTGTGCCTTGTCTTGGTTTGGCCACTTACCAGCCACCTACCGTTGAGCCAGTTTCGCATTCTGCCAAAGTTGAAGTTCATCACCGTGAACTAGGCATTACACTGCAGCAGCAGCAAGGGCAGTGGTGAGGGTTTAAACGTGACCTGCTGCACGGGGCCAGGTTTGGGAGGAGCTGCTGCGCCTGTGTGCTTTCTCCTTTCGATGCCAGTGTTGGTAATGGGGAGGTGCTGTCCACACCAGCGCTTTTCGGGGGTTCTGGACACATAGCAAACATTTCTGTGAGTGAGTAAAAACTTCCTTACCCATAACAACCAGAAGCCAGACTGTGCTGACTCAGGGATACAGGGAGAGACCACCCTACGGTCTCCAGTTCACCTGCAAACACTGCTCCAGGCCACATTGCTGCTCACCTGAGTAGGCAGAGTCCTGGCACATGGGGAAGGAGACTTGGCACCAACCCTTACAGCTGTCCTCAGAGCAACTTTTTCTCCCTAAATTACAAACTTGGAAGTTCAAAGAGAGGAAGTGATTTGTCCAAGGAACTCTAAGGAAGGCTGCGCTTAGGTATGTACTCACTGTTCAGAAGAGATGAGAATACATGCCTGCCCACCGTGTTTGTGCGAATTTTGAGGTGATGGCAAGTGTTCTCTCCCCAGGTTCATTTTCCTGTCTCCCCCTCAGTTTGCAAGTCAGCTGGAAATACGTGAGGTGGTGCTCTGCCATATCCTTCCCATCTGACTCCTAGGTCCCTGTAAAGGCCTCATTAGCCTCTAGTACCTTGCATCTAGGCAGACAAATGTGGATAGCTCAGCCACAGACTGGTTTCCATTGTCCTGACTCAAGTCTGCCAAAGGTGATTACAGGACCTAACTTCTTGGGACCTCCTAGTCTTCACCTGGGCTCGGGCTGCTTTTGCATCTTGTTGTGTGGACTCCGTCACTGATCATGGTATGCTATAGGACACTTTAGATGTGGGCTTGGATATATGGAGCTGGCTGAGCAGTGAGAGACCTTTGTTCTTTTTTTTTTTTTTTTTCCTCTTTTTTTGGTTTTTCAAGACCGGGTTTCTCTGTGTAGCTTTGGTGTCTGTCCTGGAACTCACCCTGTATCCCAGGCTGGCCTTGAACTCACTGAGATCCACCTGCCTCTGCCTCCCGAGTGCTGGGATTAAAGGTGCGTGCCACCATGGCCTGGCTCCCACTTTGTTCTTTACTCTAGAGTTATTGTCTACTTTGCAGATGAGTCCACTGGTGCCTAACTGGGGAGTGGGTGAATTACTCAAGCTCCCCATGCCAACTCATGCCTAGGAAGCAGATCCTAGCATTCTTAGACCCAGAACTGACACAGGCTCTTGATGGGTAAACTGTCAAAACCCTACCCTCGGGAGCTTATTTGTACTTGTACCCCAAGACTTGATATTGTCTGGTTTCATTGTCCCCTCATTCCCGCAGGATTGAGGACCATGTGGAGATCACCAGTCTCTGCCTTCAGCAAGTGAGTGGCAAAGCTAGGTCCCAGGCTGATGTGTCAGGTGTCATATTGTACCTGGTCACTGGCAGACCTCTGCTGAAACTGCCTCTTCTATTGGCAGGAAAAAGAGAAGGCCCGGTTGGCAACAGAAGCTCTGAAGCAGGTGAATCGTGTTTCTGGAAGCCAGGAGCTAAGGCCTGCCAGGGAGAAGCTCCTAGATTGGCCTGACCAGGAGCTGGACCGAGTCAATAGCTTCTTGAGCAGCCGCTTGCAGGAGATCAAGAGTACCGTCAAAGACTCCCTCTGTGCCAGTTTCAGCATGTGTGAGCTCAACGTGGATAGCAGTGGCTTTAAGGAGGGGGCTGTGGAACCTCAGCCCCAGACTCTAACCCCTTCAGACCTCAACGGCTCCTCTGAGCAACAGCCTGACATCAATCTTGACCTGTCCCCTTTGACTTTGGGCTCCCTTCACAGCCACACATTACAAGCTCCAAGTGAGTCAGTTGCACCATGGGCAGAAGGAAGAGACCCTCACCCACCATGGACAGAGGTGAGGGGCCCCCCTCCTGGTATCCCTGAGAATGGGCTCGTGAGAAGACTCAACACTGTGCCCAACCTGTCCCGGGTGATCTGGGTCAAGACGCCCAAGCCAGGCAACCCTAGCTCTGAGGAAAGTTCAAAGGAGGTCCCCAGTAAGAAACAGGAGCTGTCTGAGCCTGTGGCCACAGGTGGGAAGCCAAGAAAGAGCAAGAGACAGGGAAGTCAAGCAAAGAAGAGTGAGGCGGGTCCAGGCCCCTGGCCTCCAGCCAACCTAGAGGCTCCCAGTGCCAAGAGCCAGATATCTAGCCCCAAGCAGCCAGGCAAGGGCCCAGATCCTGCCAAAGTGGGTAACTGTGCAGAACCTGGAGAGGACAGCCGGGGGAGCCGGCCAGGACCAAGCTGGGCTGACAACCCCAAAACTGACAAGAAGGGTAGTTCCTGGCAGAATTGGCCAGGTGAGGCCAAGGCTCGGACTCTGGAGCAGGAATCTGTGCAGACCCCAGGCCTAGCAAGGCCACAAAGCTTGTCCCAGGGCAAGGGCCGCAGCCGCCGGAGCCGCAAACAAGAGAAGGCAGCCTCCTCCTTGGGTGAGTGCACCAGGAACCAAGTGGCAGAACCCCCACCCCAACCAAGCCACGGGGTGGAGGGCAGTCCCCGTGTATGGGCAGCACTGCTCCCAGCATGACCCCAGAGGCCTGGCCATGGGCACTGAGCCCTCCTGGCTGTGTCTTCCTAGACGATGTGTTCCTGCCCAAGGACATGGATGGGGTGGAGATGGATGAGACAGACCGAGAAGTGGAGTACTTTAAGAGGTAGGTGTGTACTGCCTGCTTTTCCCCTGACTGAGGGGAGATTATGTCCATGCCCAAGCCCCATGTTGTGTTTCAGGCCTGAGAAAGTCTGTGGGGTCCTCACCACCCTTCCAGGCCCCCTATGTAGCCTGAACCCATGGAGCTGCTTGGCAAGACACAGCATCTGAGGTGCAAGGCATAAGGAGAAGGAGCCATGTTGGGACAGAAAAACTAGGGCTTCTTCCAGCTTTATACATTTGTATTTCTTACTCATTTTAGACAGGGTTTCAGTGTAGCCCTGGCTGCCCTAGAACTAACTCATTATGTAAACTAGGCTGGCCTCAAACTCACAGAGATCCCCTTCTCTGATTCCCAAGGGCTTAGGTTTTATTTGTACTTCTTTTCTAGTGGGTCAAGATCTAGGAACAGTCTAGACAGGGAGAGGTTCAGAAATACACAGCCCACTGACCCATGCTGGTAGAGACATAAAAGCATGCTGGTGGCCATCACACCAACCTGGAGGTTAGTGGAGGAGGCCTTTCTGGGAAAGGTGGGTAAGACTGAGCTGAGCTCACCAGGTAAAGTGGTAACAGTGTTGACAGAAGTCTGAGGGTAAAAACCAGCTCAGCAGAGCAAGGCTAAGGCAGAGATGATGACAGTTTGTGTCTCACAGCAGGTGTCTTGCATTGTCCCCTGGCCTCATGGGCAGTTCTCATGCCTGTCAAACACCTGGAAGCCAACTTGTTTCTTTCTTTTTGTTTTTTTAAAGAGTCTTGCTGTAGCCCACACCTCAAATTCACAGCAGTCCCGAGTGCTGGGATTACGGTGTACACCACCCCTCTGGGTTCCGGTTGGTTTCTGTGAATGAGACAGACAGGTTTTGTCTAGAGGCGGGGTCCAGTGAGGACAGGGGAGAACCTATTACTGTGTTTTACCCATATTTCCTAAACCCAATAGGTTCTGTTTGGATTCTGCAAAGCAAACTCGTCAGAAAGTTGCTGTGAACTGGACCAACTTCAGCCTCAAGAAAACCACTCCTAGCACAGCTCAGTGAGGTGGAGACCTCAACTGGTACTTGCACCCCACTCCTCCCAAGCCCTGCCACTTTCTGTGCCCCTCTACACCATCTGGATTCTGGGTCTGCAGAGCAGGGCTCAGGGCTTGCCGTCCCTGCTTTTTTCATCTCTGTAGCAACCATCTGTCCAGGCGCAGCTGCTGATGATCTGCACCCTGTCCTCTTCTGTGTGTCTGCTCACCCAAGGCCTCTGCTCTTCCATCACATCTCCCTGGTTAGGCCCTCCCTGAATCTTGCTGCTGCTTCTCCTGAAGGTCTGCCTCTTAGGGTGTCAGGGCTGGGCCTCCTTCAGCCTCCCTCCCGAAGCCTTCAGACAGCGGTAGACTTCATGGAGCTGCACATGCTTGGGCATTGGGCTTCAGTCCCATTTGCTTCCTCAGTGCAGACTGTCTGAATGCCATCCACCTTAAGCAGTGTAAGAGAGCAGCCCCTGGGGAACAGGGAGGGGCAAGTGAGCTAGAGCAAGACCTCCTAGGTCATTGATAATCATGGAGGTGTTAGTGAGGGTTCTTCCCCAGTGGGGCAAGTTCCCTGAGGAACTAGTAGGTAAGCTGCCTTTTGGGAAGAAACTGGCCCACAAGCAGCTCTGGCCTCCCTCCAGCCACCTGCACAAGTCCTTTTATCTGAACTGTTGACATATTAGATAATGTTCTGGGGCTGGGTGCCCAAAATTAGAGAAAGCCTCCAGGCTAGACGCTTGACTGAAGAAGAGATAGGCAGCTTGTACATAGTATTGGGGCCCAAGGCTATTCAGTTCCATGTCTTCTTTTTTTAGTGATTTATTTTTATGTGCATTGGTGTTTTGCCTTTGTGTCTGTCAATGAGAGGGTGTTGGGTCCCAGTTACAGATAGTTATAAGCCACCGTGTGGATGTTGGGAATTAAACACGGTTCCTTTGGAAGAGCAGCCAGTGCTCTTTACCTCTGAACCATCTTTCCAGCCCCACAGTTCCATGTATTAATCTTGTGCTGTGTACCAGATCAGGTCTTTCTGTCTGACAGCTACTTAGCTGCCCTCAATAACAGTGGGAGGCTTGGACAGGTGGCCTCATCTCTATATGCATACTCTTGGTGTCCTCATCTGTCTCTATGCTCCTCTGCTCTTTAAAAAAATTCGTCTCTGGGGTGAAGCAGTGAGCTTCCTGAACCCTGACCAACTCCCCGGGGGAGGACAGACAGAGGCCTACAGCCAGGACAGTCTGCAGAGTTGAGGGCCTGTGCTGTGCATGTGCTGCCTCCAAGTGAAGGCTGTTTCCTTCAGAATCACCTCAGGCTTCCTGTGCTTTGAGGAGTCTGGTCCTCCACCACACCAGGATAACCACACCCCAAGAGCATCTTTGAAGGCTAAGGCATCCTCTTACCTTTCTTCACCACCACAAGAGCAAGGAATAACAAAGACCCCAGGCGTTTATCTGTTGCCCCTGTGGAAAGAAAAAGGGTCACACCTCCTCACATAAGCCCATTTTCACTGGTTTTCTGGGAAACCTAATCCATCCATCTTCTGCCTTGGCTGATCTCTTCCAAGATAGGAAAGCTACTACCCTCCTCCCCACCCTCATGAGTGAGTGTCCTTGAGTCTCTTCTGACAGGATCTGAAGCCTACAGTGCTGGCAGGCTCAGGACCCTAGTCCAGGTTGTTTCCTTGGAACCTGACTAGAAGTCTGAATACAGGACTGGCCTCTACCAGTGTCTGTCAGTGAGAGAACCAGCAACCAAGCTCTCACTCAGCCCTGACCTGGACAGATGTGCTGCAGGAATGGCCTCAGGTTTCTCAAGGATTGTCCCAAATGTTGACAGAACCTCAGGACTGGGGCTCTGTCCCTCAACAATTTTAAGCTTCATTTTCCACTGGAAATTTTCAAATTTTCATTCGGGAAGTCTGTTGCTTGTTTTCAGGCCAAGAAACAAAAATAAAACTTACTACCACCTCCACAGGGACCCAGAGCCAGCAGGGTGCTGGGGAGAGACTGGTGCTGTGACCCATCCCCAGCCCAGAGCCAGCAGGGCCAGCTGGGGCCAGGGTGAGGAGGGGGTGGGGACAGAGCTGATGCTCACTGTAATTCTGCCATTTTTCCCCCCTCAGCCCTGCCCAGGTCAACTTCTCCAGGTCATCTCAAGGCCCCAACTCAAGCTGCAGATGTAGTTTCTTCTCCGTGTGCCCTTCTACCTGTCTTGACCCTCCCTGCTCCCACCACCCTGACCAACCAAAAGCTGAATGGATGCCATGCTGTGCTGGGGCCTTACAGGACCTCAGCAGAGCCGCTTCCTGGTGCTACGCAGCCTCCACACTCAGAGCCCAAGGAATGGGCTGGCCTGTGAGCCAAGGGCTGATGGTACTGCTGGCCCAATACTGCTCTCTTTGTGTTTTGTTTTGTTTGTTTTGTTTTTTTAATTCTTTACTTTTGATACTGTGAATATCTTTCTTGCAGAAAGATAAAGCAACATTTGGACACAGAGTTAGTGTGATGGTGATTTGCTGGTCTGAATGGGGAGTGGGTGGGATATATGTACTCAAACAGAAGATCTGTCTTGGTCAACATTATGGAGCAGTATAAACAATTGGTCATATTTTCACTTAATCCTTAGAGTCCTCCAAGCAATCCTAAATGGGACTGATAGCCCAACATAAAGAAGAGGAAACTAAGACAAGACAGTAAAGTAACTACTGAACAGTCTGGACTCCACTGTCCCAGCCCTTCCTTCTATTGGGAGGACCCAGGTACATGAGCCTGGAACATTATATGGGCTGAGTAGTTCAACAGTGGCTGCCTCTCTGGACATTGGAGAAGCTGAGAACCCAGTACTGCTCAGTCCATGAAGCAATTCCAATCTAGTGCTGAAGGCCTAGAGGATTCCTGGAGAGCCGCTGATCTTTATTTCTTTTTACTAATTTTTATTTATGTGTATGGGTGTTTTGTCCACGTTTGCCATGGAGACCAGAGGAAGACATTGAATTCCCTGGGACTGGAGTTACAGGCGGTTGTGAGCTGCCATGTGGGTGCTGGGAATTGAACCTGGGTCCGCTGAAGAGTAGACAGTGCTTTTAACTGCTAAGCCATCTCTCCAGCCCCCAAGAGAGTTCCTGATCTTTAGTCCATATTGGAAGGCAGAAGAAGCTAGGCTCTGATGTCAGCGGCAGTAGCAATAACAGAGTAGATGCATTCACCCGTTAGGTGAAAACAGACAGGCAAAAAGCTTTTCCCTTGGATCTCCTTCTGTCCAGGCTATCACCTAGGAAAGTGCTGCCCATTCTGGAGGAGGGTCTTCACCCCTCAGTAAATCCTTCCTGGAAATGCCTTTACAGACCCATCCAGAGGTATATCTGTTAGTTGATTCCAACATTAACCTTTACACTTAGTTTTCCCCTTTCAAGATGGCCATGTGGATGCAGGCTGAATATGGTGTTCCTCCATCTGTATGAGACCAGGTCTACGAAAGGCCCTGAGGCCTTTGCCTACCTCGCACCTATCGCCATGGCCAATTGAGACCCACTCACACCACACCCAGCACAGTTGGAGCAGTTAAGGGCAAACTGAATTTTTATGAGTTAGGTCTGATTGCCTGCCTAATGGGAATGAAACATGTACCCATAGACACATTTATAAAGTCAAGGAATCCACTTCCATCTTCCCAATTAGTAATTTAATAGGTTTGCTAAAAATACCTCACATATATTATGTCCAAACTGCCCTAGAGTAGTTATTTTCTATTAAATGCAATTTTTGTTTTGTTTTGTTTTTTTGTTTTTGTTTTTTGAGACAGGGTCTATGTAGCCCCAGCTGTCCTAGAAGTTGCTATGTGGATAGAGCTGGCCTCAAACTCACAGAGAGATCCTCCTGCCTCTGCCTCTGGAGAGCTGTAATTAAGGTGTATACCACCACACCGTGCCTTTTTTAAGATTTATGTGTAGAGTGTTTTGCTTACACCATGAGCCTGGTGTCCAAGGTCAGAAGAGGGCATTGGATTCTGTGGAACTAGAGTTACACATGTTTGTGAGACACCACGTGGGTGCTGGGAATCAAACCTGGGTCCTCTGCAAGAACAAATGCTCCTAACTCCTGAGCCACTGCTCCCTGAAGGCTGTTCTTAGGTGAGCTTCCGCGGGTAGCACAGGTCTAATGGTGTACTGTGTAGACAGAGAGCCCTCCACAGGCGGACCCTCCCTCTCTCCCCACCATAGGACTAGGTGGCGGCGTCATCATCGTTGGTTACCTTCTAAAGAAAGGGAGCAGGGTACAGACAGCAGGTGAAGCCTTTCTCTGTTTGTTAGTTGTGTTTCTCACACTTTGAACAGCTATCTAAAATTCCAGTTGTGCCGCAAGTGAAGGTCTGGTCAAGTACCTACAAAGACACAGATGCAGTCACCAGTGAGGTTGTGGTCCTAGTTCTCTCTTCCGCTCACATTCCCCTCTTCCACAATTACTCCTCCTTTATGAATTCCAGGATGGGAGAGGTTGTTTTGTTTTGTTTTCCTTAAGGTAAGTTCTCACTATGTAGTCAAACTTAGAGATCTTACTGCTCTGCCTTGCTAAGTGTTGAGATTAAAGGTGTGTGCCGCTGCATGCCGGTTGTGGTAGTCCACACCAGTAGGTGGAGGCAGGAGGATCATGAGTTCGAGGCCAGCCTGGGCTACACATTTGCCGGGTGGTGGTGGCGGCGGCGGCGGCACGCCTTTAATCCGAGCACTCGGGAGGCAGAATCAGGCAGATCTCTGTGAATTCGAAGCCAGCATGATCTACAAAGCGAGATCCAGGACAGGCACCAAAACTACACAGAGAAACCCTGTCTCGGGGGGGGGGGGGGGGGGGGGGGGAGGTGCGTGCCGCCATACTTGGCTTTGGTTTTTTTCTTTCAATTCCTGCTCATCCTTTGCATCCTACAAGAGAAACCATTTGCTATCAATATCATAAAAATCGATTTGCATTGCCCTTGTGATGATTCCATGCTAGGTATTGTGGCATATACCATCCCAGCACTCCTGGGGTTGAGGCAGGAAGATCACAAGTTACGCAAAGCAAGTAAATAGGTTCTGTCTTCACTGTGGCCTGTCCTCCGCTCCCTCTTTGGCACTACTGCATGGTGATCCATGCTGCTGTACAGATACAGGCTTACAAAGGGGCGGCCAGCACCACTGCTGTTCTTCCGTAAAGTGGATCTGGACTCGGACAACCTAAGTCCAGTCTTCCTTTCACCCTCCCTCCCTCCCTCCAGCCACAGAGATCTCTGTGCCCTGAAGAATTTGTACTTGCTGTACACTCTCAGCCTCCTTCCTGTTCTCCTGGTGGTGATTCCTCACTTCCGCAGGAGCCCAGAGCGGTGTCTCCTCTCAGCTATGTCTAGTTTCCCAGGCGGTCACTCAGATTTATGTCATTTACACATACAGGGAGGGCCACAGTTAAAAAACACTGCATGGCGGTGGTGGCACACGCCTTTAACCCCTGCGCTCAGGAGGCAGAGGCAGGCGGATCTCTGTGAGTTCGAGGCCAGCCTGGCCTACAAAGTGAGTTCCAAGACAGGCGCCAAAGCTACACAGAGAAAACAAAAACAAAACAAAAAAAAACCAAAAACCCACCATGACCATTACTTTACTTCTGACCCTTGGGACAGAGGAGTTACCTCATGCAGATGAGGAGTCCTGGCCTAGGCAGCCCGGGGAAACCCTCTTGCAAGGCTGGGGCTCTTGGCCACCAGAGGGCGCAGCATCTCCCCCTCCACTCCACTCCCCCCCTCCACCACCACCACCCCCACACACACAGGGTGCGGGGGAAGAACGCCTTGCTGTTGGCTGTTGCTCAACGAGTTCATCCTTTCATCACACGTGTTGAATCTTCTGCGCATGCTTCAAGTCCTCCGTTACCCACAAAGCTTTGCCAGACACTGTCAATAAGCTCTGCTGCCCGCCCACAAAAGCGCTGGAGAAAGTTTGTCCCAACACGCGATCCGGCGCTCACGGCGTTGCTAGGCGACGACTACAGTTTTTCTCCATCTGATTGGAGCTCAGATGAGGCGTGGGTTTTTTTGCCCTGGCATTGCGCATGTGCGCGGCCAAAGATGGAGGAGTCGGAACCCGAGCGAAAGGTGGGAGTGAGGCTGGGTCCACGCGAGGGGGAGCGCGAAGGGGGAGGGGCCGCGGGCTGACTTGGGTCTCTGCAGCGGGCTCGCGCGGAGGAGGCGGCCGCGGGAGGGAGCCGCTCCGAGGACGAGGATGAAGACGACGAGGACTACGTTCCCTATGTGCCGTTGCGACAGCGCCGGCAGCTACTGGTGAGGGGCGGCATTCCAGGGGGCCACGGGGGCGTGTCCCCGGCCGTCAGCGGGAGGGGCCACCTGGGAGCCGGAGTAGTACCTTGGGGCGCGGTTCTGAGGCAGATGAGGGACGGGGGACCTAGCTGAGCTCCGGACAGACGTGCGCTTCAGTGCACACGACCCCCCTCCCGGAAAAAGCCAGGGTCCCGGCGCCGACCATCCCGGTGCTATGCCCCCCACCTTCCGAGTCTTGGGCTTGACTCTGAGGGACACTGGTGGGACCTCAGCTCCAGAAGCTGCTGCAGCGAAGACGCAAGGGAGCTGCGGAGGAAGAGCAGCAGGACAGTGGCAGTGAGCCCCGAGGAGATGAGGACGACATCCCGCTGGGCCCTCAGTCCAATGTCAGCCTCCTGGATCAGCACCAGCACCTCAAAGAGAAGGCTGAAGGTGGGCTGAGCAGGAAGGAGAGAGGCTGAGCCTGGGCCGCAGCGCTCCTCTCTCTGACATCTTTGGCTTCTTTTGTCAGCCCGCAAGGAGTCGGCCAAGGAAAAGCAACTGAAGGAAGAAGAAAAGATTCTGGAGAGTGTGGCTGAAGGCAGAGGTAATGATTATAGCTGGTACAAAAGGATGTGGGCTGAGCCACCTCCTCCCAACCTCAAGCAGGTTGTGTCCCAGGGGGTCTGGCTTTTGGGAAGCAGGAACCCCATTGAGCTATGTCTGTCTCCTCAGCCTTGATGTCAGTGAAGGAAATGGCCAAAGGCATCACATATGATGATCCAATCAAAACCAGGTATGTCTTGCCAGTCAACGTATCTGTGTGGCTGAAGACTGGCAGTGATGCCCTGATGCCCAGCCATACTAAGAGCCCGTGTTGACCTCTCCTGTGCGCTGCACCCGTAGTTGGACACCCCCACGTTATGTCCTGAGCATGTCTGAAGAGCGCCATGACCGAGTTCGGAAGAAGTACCACATCCTGGTAGAAGGAGATGGTATCCCACCACCCATCAAGAGTTTCAAGGAAATGAAGTTTCCTGCCGGTACGCATGTGAGGAGAGGGGAGATGCCATGCTTTTATAATCATGCCTCCCTGAGATTGTGTGCCAGCCCCAGCTGAGCTCAGCAGTGGGGATGGAAGGTTTGAGATGGGATTTCACTTTGTGGGTGGGGGGTGGTGGTGGTGATGGTGGTCAGTTTTGGGGGGGAAGTTCTTTTGAGACAGGATCTCACTCTGCAGCCCAGGCTGACCTCCTCAGATTCAAAGCAGTCCTACTTTATCCCTACTGAATGCTAGTGCTAACATTGTAGGCATGACCTCCCATGCCCTGTGTGGAGGTGAGAAGGTGGGTAGGTTTGAAACCAGGTGTCATTATGGAGTCCTAGTTGTCCCAGAACTTGATACGGGCAGGCTTTCCTCAGACTCAGAGATTTACCTAGCTGTGCCTCCCAGCTTCAGGGTTATAGGTGTGCATACCAGTCCTGGCTAGAGAAAGGGTTTCTTTAGGCCTGTTTTCAGATGCCTCAGCTGTACACGTTCAGTCTTCTGCTTAGATAGAGCTTTAGTGAGAACATTATGTTATGCTTAGGTAGATGTGGCCCCAGTCAGCCACTGGGCATTGGACCCACTGTTTCCTGTCTTCAAGCCTGTTTCATGATTTGCAACTATAGGGAAAAGCTAATTTTACAGGATCCGGGGCTCTAATTAAATACCCATTTTTTTTTTTTTTTTGGTTTTTTCAAGATAGGGTTTCTCTTGTGTAGCTTTGCGCCTTTCCTGGAACTCACTTGGTAGCCCAGGCTGGCCTCGAACTCACAGAGATCCGCCTGCCTCTGCCTCCAGAGTGCTGAGATTAAAGGCGTGCGCCACCACCGCCCTGCTAATACCCATTATTTTTTACAGCCATCCTTCGAGGCCTAAAAAAAAAGGGCATCCTCCACCCAACACCTATTCAGATCCAGGGCATCCCTACCATGTGAGTATGGGCTGTGGGCATGGGGTCCTTGAGGGAAGGGAAGAGCAGAGAAGCGGTGCCCATTTGTCCAGCTGTCTTCTGCTGGGCCCAGTCCTAAAGCTCTCCTCTCCCAACAGTCTGTCCGGTCGGGACATGATTGGCATTGCCTTTACGGGGTCAGGCAAGACACTGGTGTTCACGCTGCCTGTCATCATGTTCTGCCTGGAACAAGAGAAGCGGTTGCCTTTCTCCAAGCGTGAAGGGCCTTATGGACTCATCATCTGCCCCTCAGTAAGATAGGCTAGCCTGGGGGTCAAGATAAGGCCTGGGGATGACTTCTGGTACCAGCCTTGTCTCTGTGCCTGTAGCGAGAGCTGGCCCGGCAGACCCATGGCATCCTGGAGTATTACTGCCGTCTGCTGCAGGAGGACAGCTCACCACTACTGCGCTGTGCTCTCTGCATCGGGGGAATGTCAGTGAAAGAGCAGATGGAGACCATCCGACAGTATGTACAAACACCCCGTCCCACGGGCATTCCCAGAGTTCCCCGAGAAGCAAAAGAACTCTTAGTTTACCTTCTGCATAATCCTCACAGAGCTCTGAGTCCAGCCCTTGAGGGAAGACAGGTTGGGGTGGGATGGAAGGATGTGGCTAGGTATTGTGGGAATGTAGTAGATGGGATGTCCCACTCTCTGGGATGTAAGAAGTCAAGACTTTGCAGGGAAGGTGCCATTTGAATTTTGCAGCAGGGCAGTTCAGGCAGAATGCTCACAGATTGAAACCTAGGGTGTCCAGAAAACTCAGAGCTACTCACTAAGGTACTGATGTGGGGCTAGACCCCAGTAGCACCTCTGTAGTAGTTGTACAATCCCCAGTCGACGTGTGCAGCATTCTGGACCAGGCCCTGAGACCGTAGTCATGCTAGAACCCATCCCTGTGTCTGAGGTGTCCACAGGCTCGCTCGCTCGGGGAAGATGCAGGCACAGAAAAGATAAAGTCACCTTATCAGGAAAGGGAGCCCAGCAAGGCCAACAAAGGGACACAGGAACCAGGGCTCTCTTGAGAGGCTCAGGACAGCCTTCTTGGGGAAGGTGTGTCAGGATAAGTGCCCGCCAGAAAGGTGCAGTCCCTCCCTCCCAAGCAAGCAGCATGTGCTGCATATAGGGCAGCACGGGGAAGTGCTGAGAGGCAGGGAGGGAAACGGCCAAAGCAGAAGGCGAGGGGTAGCCTCTGGGAGGTGACAGGGAGAGCCAGGTAGCCCAGACCTCAGGATTTCTCTTTGTTCTCAGTGGTGTGCACATGATGGTGGCCACACCTGGACGCCTCATGGATTTGCTGCAGAAGAAAATGGTCAGTTTGGACATCTGTCGCTACCTGGCCCTGGATGAGGCTGACCGCATGATCGACATGGGCTTTGAGGGTGACATCCGGACCATCTTCTCCTACTTCAAGGTGCCCGACCCCTGCCAACCCCTGCTCCCCTCAGGCACCCCTGCGCAGAAGTGTACACACTTGCACACTCCATCTTGACCTGCAGAGGCTCTCTGCACTGTCATGTCCTCTGCTTTTCAGGGTCGACATCCTCAGACCCCATCCCCCTTTACCCTCCATCTACCCCTGCATGCCCTTAGCTCGGTGGTTCTCAACCTTCCTAATTCTGCAACTCCTTAATACAGTTCCTCGTGTTGTGGTGACCCCCAACCAAAGTTATTTTTGTTGCTACTTCATAACTATAAGTATGCTACTGTTACAAATTATAATGTAAATATCTGATATGTAGGATATCTGATAGGGGACCCACAAAGGGATCACGACCCACAGGTTGAGAACCACCTGCCTTAGCCCCAGTCTTCACCCTTCCTCAGGGCCAGCGACAGACTCTGCTCTTCAGTGCCACCATGCCGAAGAAGATTCAGAACTTTGCTAAGAGTGCCCTGGTAAAGCCTGTCACCATCAATGTGGGACGTGCTGGAGCAGCCAGCCTGGATGTCATCCAGGTAGGCGGGCACTCCTAATGGGCAGAGTCTTACCAGTACAGGCTAAAGCTAGCCACGCTCCCCTGATGCTAACTGAAGAGTCCACCTTGTGACCTTTAGCCAAGGCCATTCTTAGGCTGCCCAGCCCTCAGTGGCAAGAGGCTACCAGGTCAGCTACCCCACACTGGGAGCCCAGCTGCAGTGTCAGGGCTATGACTGATCAGCCTAACCTTGAGATCACCTGACTTGACCCCTGTGGTGGCAGGAGGTGGAATATGTGAAGGAGGAAGCCAAGATGGTGTACCTGCTCGAGTGCTTGCAGAAGACACCCCCTCCTGTGAGTACAGCTGGACTAGCTGGTCCCAGGCTTCTCAGGATGAGGTGATGGTGGGGGGATGCGGTATGATGCCCTCTGACTAGAGTTGACCTTTTTGGGCAGGTGCTCATCTTTGCTGAGAAGAAAGCAGATGTGGATGCCATTCATGAATACCTCTTGCTCAAGGGGGTCGAGGCTGTGGCCATTCATGGGGGCAAAGGTCAGGATAGTTACTACATTGGCATAGACCTGCTGCTGTGACAGCTCCCTGCCTTCCCATTCCCTGCCCCTGCCTGGCCAGCCTGTGCTACTCCCAACATTCCTACTATAGTTCTGACACATACATCATCCACTCTAGACCAGGAAGAGCGGACCAAGGCCATCGAGGCATTCCGGGAAGGCAAAAAGGATGTCTTAGTGGCTACAGATGTGGCCTCCAAAGGCCTGGACTTTCCTGCCATCCAGCACGTCATCAATTATGACATGCCTGAGGAAATCGAGAACTATGGTAGGGAGCTTGTGATATTGATGGGCTGGACAGGACGGGGACGAGGCGTCCAGATAGCGGGCTAGAAGCGGTTCCTTTCATTGCAGTGCACCGAATTGGCCGCACTGGGCGTTCAGGAAACACGGGCATTGCCACCACCTTCATCAACAAGGCCTGTGGTGAGTCTGTCACCATAGCTACCTTGGCTCTACCCTGGGTCCTCCACATGTCGCTATCCAGGATGGAGCTCCAGGACGGAGCCTGATGGTGCCCATTATCCCTCTTCCTTAGATGAGTCAGTGCTCATGGACCTCAAAGCCTTGCTGCTGGAGGCCAAGCAGAAGGTCCCACCTGTTCTACAAGTGCTGCACTGTGGGGATGAGTCCATGCTGGACATTGGAGGTAAGTGTTGAACCCCGTCTCCAGTGTACAGCTGGGCGGCTTGGGGCTGGTAAGGCAAGTAGACCGAAATGCCAGGAAACCAGCCCAGGCTGGTAGGGCCAGCCTGGGGTCAAGATCTAGGGCCTGAAACTTGGTCCTGTGACCTTTCTGACCCTTCTCTCCACTCCCAGGAGAGCGTGGCTGTGCCTTCTGTGGAGGCCTTGGCCATCGGATCACTGACTGCCCCAAACTCGAAGCCATGCAGACCAAGCAGGTCAGCAATATTGGCCGCAAGGACTACCTGGCCCACAGCTCCATGGACTTCTGAGCCGTCTCTCTTCCCTCTTCTCCTCAAGAGGCATCAGTCGCAAGACTCCAGCCATGCATACACCAGCCCTCAAGACAAGAAGCCAGCCCCCTTGGCCCAGCTGGCCTGGGCCATCCCAGTGCCCCCCAGAATTACTATTTTTGTTCTCCTTCCCCAGCTGCCATTAAAGCACAATCCCCTCTATCTCGGACCAGCTCTTCCTCTTTCTCACCCACCCGTCCCCCAGTTCCTGAACAAGCCTCACCCTCTGCTCCAGTACCACCCTGAGGCAAGACATCAACGTCTCCCAGAGTTGCCAGCCTGCTATAGAAGGGACTGACTGACTGACTGGTGTGCCCATCTCGGGGCTTGGTCAGGAATCTGGTCAGGAATGCCCAATAGCTCAGAGGAGCCACAGTTGGGGTCATGGGGAAATGGCTGGGTCCCTGGTCTCTCTGCCCTCTGACCCTGCCACTCGTCTCCCTCTTCCCGTGATTGTGCCAGGGCCTCTGAAGCCTCTTTGGCTACCCCTCCCTGCCTGTGCAGCCGCCCAGTCGGAAATCCTTGGCTCCATCTGCTGAGGAAGTGGTAGATGCCACAGAACTGCCATTCCGACCACAGACACCCTCTCCCTCTGCCTTGCCCCACCCCAGTCTCTTCTGGGCTGTAAGGACAGAAATGAGCCAGGCAGATGCTGCCCTGACTGGGAGCCACAGGTAAGAGTCTTACATGCAGATGCCTGTTGTAGCCCAGCCCACCAACCAGAACTTGACCCTGCAGCAAGAGGGGGCAAAGAAGCGCACGGCAGTCGCCAGGCTTCTCGGCTTCTCTGCGCCAGGACATTGTAAGACATGCTGATTCAGCAGACAGCAGTTGCTCAACCCATGTTTGTCACCTAGTGTGTGGCCTCCAGCAAGTTACTTAACATATCTGAGCCTTAATTTCCTCATTGTTGAAATGTCAGTGAGAATGCAAAGGATAGGATCAGGCTGTGTACGCTTGGAGCTGCCTGGACCATAGTGGGCAAGAGCCAGGAACCAAAAGGCCCCTTGAATGTATTTCCATGTCTACGGTGTGACCCCTAAAGAGCATTTCTCAGCCTGGTTACAGCATTCTTTCCCAACGTGACATTACACGAGTGACAAGATACTTCCCATAATTCATGCTCATGCACAACAGAGGGCTCCAGCAAGGCGGGGGGGAGACACTGGGCAGGAAGCAAAGCTTTAAGGAGCATGTGACCTCCCTGGGGAGCACCCTGGGGGCCTGCCACCCACACTCAGTGTGACAAGCAGTAAACCTGGCTGGAGCCCTTGTGGACTGCTGCTGATGGACGTGCTGTGGGGCTGCTTCAGTCTCGAACCTTGAAGAGTGGTCAGGGAAGGCCTCCAGGAAGAAGCAGCCAGCTGTGGGAGGAAGAGCAGTGGTAAGGGTACCCAGAAGGGACTGATCTGAAGAAACACAGCTCAGGAAGTCAAGGCAAGAACACACAGGGTGGAATGGCCCAGGCTAGACTGAAAGGGAATAATGGGGTTGGTGGACAGCCAGGGTGGGCCCAGGTCGGGTAAGGATGGAGAAGAGAGTGAATTTTAGGAATATTTCTGTTTGGGCTGGGAGTGTAGCTCAGTGGCAGAGCAATTGCCTTAGCATACCCAAGGCCCTGGATTGATCCTGCTAGAGAGGCGTGTAGGCCTCAGAATGGCAGCCAGGAGTTCAGCAATCTGGAGAGGGGAGGGGAGGGTCCAAGGATAGGGCCAGGGCTGTACAGTTCCCATCCTCGGGGTGCACAGCCGCCTGGGGGTGGGGGAGGGTTCAGAGTTCGTGACTCACCCATCCTGTGGTCAGACACTCAGGACCAGCTGATCCAGGTGCATGCGCAAGAGGCAGTGGCCCCCCAGTGGCCTCAAGCTCCCAGTAGGCAGGTGTGGTTCTGGAACAGCCAGAACCCTAAGGGAGAGATTGGTCCTGACTACTATCCCTTCAGTGAAGACCAGGCTCCCCTCCCCCTGGCCCTGCAGCTGTCTCTGGACAGAGGGAGGGGGAAGTGGCCAGAAGGGGAAGTGAGAGGAGTTCCTGTCCAGCCTGTCACCGGTCTCCTCGGATCTTCAGAACAGCTGTGGCCATGGAGTCTCTGGAGACCCCTGTCAAGGACGGCATCCTATACCAGCAGCACGTGAAGTTTGGCAAGGTGGGGACCTCAGGCTGCCAGCCACGGGCAGAGAGAGAAACCTCTGCTCAGCTAGATAGCCTGTCTAGACCTGAGTGAGAGAACTGGGAAAGGAGTCTGGGCGGGCTGAAACCTGGGGATTTGGGAATGGGGGTTCTTGGCCTGAGATGAGGGCTGAAGCATCCCTTAAGACTGCCCCAGAGAGTGGTAGAGATGCCAAGACCACGGAAGGGTCCTAAGAATCAAAACCTATGTGTGTGATGGCTCCAAAGTTCCTGGAGAAGGTCAAGACCTGAGTGGCAGGAGCCTTCCAAGGATGGAGCAGCAGCCTGCAGACAAAGACTGGGTCTCGATCCAGATGCTGGGGAGGAAAGGGGCTGGGGTCCATTTTCCTCCTTGAGCATCAGACTGTAGGCCCACAGTTCAGCTGCAGCTGCTCTCTGGCTAGAAAAACTGTTTCCTTTGCTAGATATCATTTGCATGTTTCCTTCCTTACCAGCACGAAGCTGAGGCCTCCTTCCCACCGCACCCAGCCCCGGCCTAAGTGCCCTTTCTGGTTGGGGGACGGCGGCAGATAGATAACAGCCATGTCAGTTGGCCTGCTCCAACCACTAGATTTGCAGATAATCCAGACGAAGTCCCAGGCTCACATTCTCATGGCCTTGAGAGAGAAGCATGCTATTGCTATGGGGTCATTCAGAAAAGGGCAGGGTGGGATTTGAACTCAGAGCTGACCAACCCTAAATACAGACTTCTTCCTGCTTACCATTTCCCTAGCAAGGCCTCCTCCTGCCACAGTCTTAGGGAGGCAGAAGCCAGGCGGCCAGTTGCTCAGCAGCTGTACAGAGCCAGGTGGCAGGGGGAGCCATCTTCCCAAGGGTCTTCTTCTTTACAGAAATACTGGCGCAAAGTGTGGGCTCTGCTGTATGCAGGAGGCCATCAGGCGTAGCTCGGCTGGAAAGCTGGGATGTTCGTGATGGTGGCCTGGGGCCAGCAAGCGACAGAGCCACGGGGCCTGGCCGGCGAGGGGAACGTCGGGTCATACGCTTGGCTGACTGTGTGTCTGTTCTGCCTGCGGACTGTGAGAGTTGTCCCAGGGACACTGGTGCCTTCCTGATTACCACCACTGAACGAAGCCACCTGCTGGCCGCCCAGCACCGCCAGTCATGGATGGGCCCCATCTGCCAGCTGGCCTTCCCGGTGAGTGTCAAGTGAACTGGCCTGCGGGGGACCACCTCAACCCTCAGGTCCTTGCTTAGTTAGACCCTGCCACTTGGTAAGCATGCCAAAACCTGGCAAATCGGGGCAACAGCTCAGAACCCACAGAATGAATTCCAGATCCCCATGCATGCTAGAAAATCAAACGGTAGATCAGGAGATCTCTCTAAGGAGGAGGCAGTGGGCCTGAGCCCTGAAATGACAGGTGAGGACTCATCAGGCAGAGGCTTGAGAAGGGTGTCTACGACACACTGACACATATTGATAACACTGGTGTCACGGGCAAAGGTCCTGGGACAGGGAAACACGATGATGGTTTAAAGAGCAGAAATGGGCCAGCCAGCAGCCAAGGCGTACAAGTCAGTGGATTTGGGAAATTCAGTGAGAGCCTCTTGAAACCACCTTGGGCCACGAGTGGGTTGGAGGTTTTAGACTGATCAGAAAGGCTGGCTCTGGAGTCGTAAAGCCAGGGGATAATGGTTGTGAAGACGCAGAGTTCATGATAGGAAAACAAACAAGCCTGCTAGATCCTCAGAAAGGAATCATGGAGCAGCTTGTGAGATGGCTCAGTGGTTAGAGCACTGGCTCCTCTTGCAGAGGACCCAGGTTCAATTCCCACTTGGCAGCTCACAATTGTAAGTCCCAGGGGATCAGACACCCTCTTCTGGCCTCCCTGAGAACTATACACATGTAGTACACAAACACATATAGGCAAAACCCCCATACACATAGCAGTAGGTAATAAACGTTTTTTAAAACCAATCATGGAGTTACAATATGGCTGTAATTCTCCTGATTCATGTATAACCAAGAGAATGAAAAGAGGTATTCAGGCAAAATGTGGCCACCAGTGCTCATGGCAGCCACCATTGCCAAGAGATGAGACAACATAGGACCATCCCCTGATGAAGACATAAGTAAAACCTTAATTTGGACAGGGTGGCCCAGGCCTGTTACCCCAGCATTTGGAAGGTGGAGGAAGAAGGTTCAGCAATTCAAGGTCATCCTTAGCTACATGGCCAGTTCCAGGCCAGCCTGGGCTACTTGAGACCCTGTCTCAAAAACAAACAATAAAAAGACAAGGAGCCTTGAAAAAATACAATGTGAAAGAAGGTAGCACATATGCTTTTTAAATTCGTGTGATCTATCCAGAACAAACAAATCCATACGGACAGAATGCAGGTGCATGGTTGCCGGGACCGTGGGAGGGGAGTGGGCAGCGGCGGCTCATGGGCGCTGGACTGTCATCTGTGGTGATGACAAGTTCTGGAATTAGGTGCTGCTATGACTACACAACCTGGTGAATAGACTAAAAACCACAGAATTGGGTACCTTAAAATAGTAAAGTTGGGGACTGGAGAGATGGGTTCAGCAGTTAAGAGCACTGGCTGTTCTTCCAGAGGACCTGAGTTCAATTCCCAGCACCCACATGGCAGCTCACAGCTGTCTGTAACTCCAGTTCCAGGGGATCTGACACCCTCACACAGGCAAAACCCCAATGCACATAAAATAAAAATAAGTAAACCACTTGAAAAACAGTAAAGTCGACTTGTACCACTTGTTTTTAAATTAAGACATGCACGGGTTGAAAGGAAGCGGGGTTTGGCTTTGGCCATGCTTGTGGGTCAAGGTAGTTCTGGTGGGCAATCAGAAACAGAAAGAACCTCGGGACTGGCTGTGGGATGGGAGCCAGGGAAGGTCAGGGGTGACCTGCTCCACGCTGTCAGAGCCCTATGGAAGGCAGCCCAGCCCCTGGCCGCACACGTGGGCTATAGAGACACCCCTCGGTGCTTTGGTGCACTAGGAATAGCCAGTACTACAGAGATGGCTTTGCTCCAGGACCAGCACTGGGAAGCCCAGTGGGGATCGCTGCCCCTGCAGAGTGGGAGGCAGAGCGGGACAGGCGCATGGAAGCTATTGCCCGCTGACCCCATGGGAGGAGTGGGGGAAAGGAGCCAGGCAGGCTCTAACTGCTGACTAAAATCTATTCCTCAGGGCACCGGAGAATGTACCGGATCAGGACAGGCTGAGACTCCAAAAAGGGGCTTTGTTCCCATGGAGGAAAACTCTATCTACTCCTCCTGGCAGGAAGGTGACTCAGGGGACACCCTCGGGCAGCCTCGCACCCACCCCAGCAGTGGTCTCTGAGAATTGACACATTGTCCTTGCTTCCTGAGTACAGTGAGTGAGTTCCCAGTGGTAGTGCAGCGGACAGAGGCCACCACCCGCTGCCAGCTGAAAGGACCCTACCTCCTGGTGCTGGGCCAAGATGACATTCAGCTTCGGGAGACTTCCAACCCCCAGGCCTGCTACAGCTGGCCCTACCGTTTCCTGCGCAAGTTCGGCTCTGACAAGGTGAGGTGCTGACCAACGGGACGGGTCCCTGTCGGGAAAGGTGGTAGGTGGTCGGTGTCCTGGCTCCTCGGCCACTGACCCCCGCCTGTGTCGCTTGTGTGCAGGGCGTGTTCTCTTTTGAGGCTGGCCGCCGTTGTGACTCGGGCGAGGGCCTTTTTGCCTTCAGTAGTCCACGTGCCCCAGACATATGTGGAGCCGTGGCTGCCGCCATTGCCCGCCAGCGGGAACGGCTTCCAGAGTTAGCCACGTCCCCACCCTGCCCATTGCCTCGGGCCCTCTCCCTGCCCTCCCTAGAGCCCCCTGGAGAGCTTCGGGAGGTGGCCCCAGGATTTGAGCTGGCCACTTCCAGAAAGCTGCCTGTGACTGACCCTGGGCCCCAAAGCCTGCCACTGCTGCTCAGTCCCACGCAAGAAGGAACAGTATCCAGTCTCTATGCATCCGTGTGCAAGCAGACCAGCAGGCCCACAGCCACTGGGGAGCACCTCTATGAGAACCTGTGCCTGCTGGAGGCCAGTCCTGGGCTGTCCAATGGGGGTCCCGCGTCCCAAGAGGGCCCTCCTGGTGGCCACAGCCCCCTGGCCAGCCCCATCTATCACAACAGTGAGGACCTGAGTTGGCCGGGCTCGGCCCAGGACAGCAACCTGGAAGCCCAGTACCGGAGGCTGCTGGAGCTGGAGCTAGACGAGGCTGGAGGAACTGTCCGCTCCGGTGCACAGACAGGCATTAAGGCCAAGCTGGTGACCCTGCTGACTCGGGAACGGAAGAAGGGCCCTGCTCCCTGTGACCGGCCCTGAAGGCCTGTGCAGTGGCAGCAGGACAGGGGTGACCTCCCAGGAACTGGAGGGAAGCAACTTCAGACCTATCCCCTGTCTACTGTGACCTGCAGGGACAGGACAGGCAGCCTGGGGAGAAGCCGCACGCTGCCCTACCCCCTCCCAGCGGACAGTGTACAGATCGACCAATAATAAAGCTTGCCTACCACCCCCCCCCCCCCGTTTGGTTCTGCCTATGGCCCACAGTCCACACTATCTCTCTTTCTCCTGGGTCTCTACTGGCACACAGGACCCTTGTGTTCATTGTAGCAAACTCCAGGCCTTTATGCTGGGCCCCGGAGACTGAGTGTCCTGCACCTGACTTCAGTCACCACTGGGCTGAAATCCACTTGAGCCGACAGACAGGAGACAGGTAGTTTGGGCTCTGTGCGGTTCTGTGCAGCAGGAATGGCAGCCAAACGGAGACACGAGATCTGTTGACGACAGAAGTGCCCCACACTGAGTTAGAAGGGCAAGCACAACCAGGCAGGCCGGGAGCCTGGCACTTCCAGGCTCCGGAGGGCCATCCATGGGGTAGAGTAGTAGGTGCTTGCTTGTTGCCCTGCAGTAAACTGGGTGTCATCCTTGAAGAGATAACAGACTTGGCAGGGAACGATAGGAAGGCTGGATCTGGGGGGATAGAGGAAAGCAAGGCAGGGAAGCTGTGGAGGAGGCGACAGGCAGAGGTGGGAGTGGTGTGGGGGGGAAGGACAGGACAAGGGCTCTAGAGGGTACACATTCAAAACACTCGGGCCTAATGGAACTCAACCAGTTTGCAGACACACCTGAAGACCCTCTGCCTGCTTTACCAACTATAAAGAAGCAATAAAAATTAAAAAATAAAGTCCTGTGGGACCTGAGGCAGAGCTCAGTGGTACAAGACTTACCTAGTATGAGATAGACCCTGCGCTCAATCTTACACACACACACACACACACACACACACACACACACACACACACAAAAAAAAAAAAAAACCAACATCAAAGATTAAAGTTTAAATTAGACTTAATCATTAAAATTTTTACTTGGGGTGGGCGGGGCACTAGAGAGGTGACTCAGCAGTTAAGAGCACTGGCTGCTTGCTCTTCCAGAGGACCTGAGCTCATAACCATCTGCAACTCCAGTTCTAGGGAAACCAATGCCCTCTTCTGGCTTCCACGGACAATGCACACATGCAGTGCACAGACATACATGCAGTTAAAACATCCAATACACACAGATATTTTTTTAAAGCGTTTTATTGAGAATGTGGGTGGGGAGATAGCTCAGTGGATAAAGAATGTGTCCCTGGAGTTGGGATTCCCAGAATCCACGTAAAAGCTGAGGTATGTTGCTACCTGTCATCCCAGCTCCTGGGAGGCAGAGACAAGATCCCCATGGTAGACGGGCTAGGTAGACTAGCCAGAGTCAGTGAGATCCAGCTTCAGTGACAGGCTCTCAATGAAGTGGGAGGCAGTGGAGAGAGACACTCAGTGTCACCTTCTGGCTTACACACAACATACCCACACATGTACACATACTACACACATGCATATGCAAAGCACACATGTATACATACTGCACACATCCATATGCAAAGAAGGTGAGTTTCTCTTTTGGACTTGCCTCACGCATCCATTCAGTCCCCAGCATCAGCATCCTGCCATCACCATCTCCGGCCGTAAGAAACTGATGGATGCTCTCTGATTCCACGTCTGAAAAGAAACCTGCCTTTACCCCACACTCTCCTTCTGCCGCCTCCCCGTTCCGTTTCTCTGTTCTGCGCCACAGCGAAACTCCTCAAAAGAGCTGAATTACTCTCATTTCCAGTTCCCCACCACCACCCCTCTCTCCCTAACTTCAGTTTCCTCTTTGTCTACGGTTCCATTACATAACCTTTCAAAGTCAACAGCTACCTACCAGACCAGGCTGCACATTGAGACCCTGCTTCTTGGCATTCCTTGCCCCTTCCCGATGCTTCGAGGAGCTTTCCCGCTCCCTTATCATGTCTCCTTCATAATGAGTCACTTTCGGTGCTCAGGATTGAAGCCAATGCCTTTCGTCCACGCTGCCCATGTTCTTCCACTGAACTGCAGAACCAGCTCTTTCTTCTCTGTTACCGTTCTTCTCAGAGTTCTTTCAGCTAAAAGTGTAGTTAAGTCTGGCTCTGTGCGGAATCACTTGGAGACCTTTGAAGGATACCCATGCCTAGGCTCACACACAGAGCTCTGATTTTTATCAGTTGGATACATGGAACTTTGGCTTCAGTGTTTCGTCTTTCAAATCCTGGGATGATTCTAACATGCATCCTGAGCTGAACCACTGGCATAAGGGAGTTAATCGCTAGGTTCGTTTTCTTAAGATTTATATTTATTTTATGTGTACGTGTGTTCTTTGCCTTTGTGTATGTGTGCATCAAGGATAAGCAGTGCCCACGACAGCCGGAAGAGCGTGAGGGTCGTGGATGCTCCAGTGTTACAGACTCCAGTTATGTTAGTCACCCGGTGGGTGCTAGGAACCAAACCTGGGTCCTCCACAAGACCAAAAAGTGTTCTTACCTGCTGAGTCATCTCCCCAGTCCCACACGTCACTCAAATTTAAAGGCCATGTAAATGCTGATAACTTCCAAAGGCATGTCCATCTTCAGCGTAGACTTTCTGGGGTTGGAGAGATGGCTTAATGGTTAAGAGTGCAGAACAGAGGGCCTGGGTCTGTATGTCAGCACCCACGTGAGGTGTCTCACAAATGCCTGCAACACCGTGGAATAATGCAGCTCTCCCCTGGTCTCTTATCTCTAATGAATCTCTACACACACACACACACACACACACACACACACACACACACCACATTATCCCCCACCCCACCCCCACACCACACACATCACCCCATCCACCCACACACACAACACACACACATCACCCCCACCACACATACCACACACACACACACACACACACACACACACACACACCACACATTACCCCCTGATCCCCACACCACACACATCACCCCTATCTACCCACACACACACCACACACACACACACACACACACAAAACACACACATCACCCCCCACCTCCCCACACCACACACACACACACACACACACACACCACACACATCACCCCCCACCTCCCCACACCACACACACACACACACACACCACACACACATCACCCCCCACCTCCCACACCACACACACACACACACACACACACACACCACACACATCACCCCCCACCTCCCCACACCACACACACACACACACACAACACACACATCACCCCACACACACATACCACACACACACACACATTACACACATGCTTTCCACTCACTCCAGTGCAGCAGGCTTTCTTGGACTGCCAGCGCCCAAATCATGACATAGAGACTCAGTGGACTTAGCTTAGGCTTGTTTCTAACTAGCCTTTTTTTTTTTTTTTAACTTAAAATAATTCATTTCTATAATTGGACTTACCTTTGGGCTGCCAGCCCCAAATAACACCATGGAGACTTATTATTAATTATGCAAGTTTGGCCTTAGCTTAGGCTTGTCCCACTTATAACTTAAATTAATCCATATTTTTATTAATCTTTGTTCTACCGTGTGGCTTTTACCTCTCTCCCATTTTGTGGGCCCAACTTATTCTGCTTCTCAGTGGAGTCTTCCACTTCCTCTCTGCCTGCTAGTCCTGCCTATCTCTTCTGCCTAGCTACTGGCCATTCAGCTCTTTATTAAACCAATCACAGCAATATATCTTCACACAGTGCACAAATACCCCACAACACATTTCTACTAATTTACGTGATCCCCGAGGCTTGTTTACCCCATCTATATAATGTCCATCCTGCTTTCCTGCTTCCTCTGTGTCTGTCTGTCTGGCCACAGGCTGGCTCCCCTTTTCCCTCTGCTTGCCAGCCCCGCCTACCCTCCCTCTTCTGCCTAGTTATTGGCCATTTAGGTGCCTTAGGCAGGCCAGGTGGGACAACAACACATCTTTACCTAGTTAAACAAGCAGTCTAAGCCGCAACACTCCAGATTTAAGAATCCAACAGCACAATGCACATCTGGATATCTAAAGTCATTTCTAGGTCTGGGGCTGAAGCTCAGGGAGCGAAATCTAGAAGGATGTTAGAACTGTGAGAGGCAAGTCTACACACCACTCACCAAGCACTGACACGTGACATCTTCCACAACTGATCACAGTGTCGCAGAGCAGAGGGGTCCAGGGAGCTGCTGTGTGAATTGCTGTGGCAGGGACACCGTCTCCCACAGTGGCTAGAGCACTTGCTAGTTCATTAAATCCTGGGACTCACTGGAGCCATGGTCATGACCAAAACTAGAATGCAGAACTCTTGAATCCTCAGTTTGGTAACCTTTTCCTTAATTGAAAACCTAAGCCTCAGGGCTGGGGATGTGGCTCAGTGGTAGAGAGTTGTTCCAGAATGTACAAGACCCTGCATTGATCCCCAACACTGCAAGAGTCAACACTCTAAGCCTTAGCTGGGGGTCATGGCCCATTGTAATTTCAGCTCTAAAGGCTGAGACATGTTAAAGAGTTCTGGGCCAGCCGGGCCTACAAAGCAGTAGTTCAGATAGTAAAGGCTAGACTAAGGCCTCTGTTCCATGGATATTTCCATCATGTTCCAAACAGCTTAGAAGAGATAGTCTTTGGGCCTTTTAGGACTAAGAGACTTGGCCATACTGGGCAGTGGTGGCCTAGGCCTTTAATCCCAGCACTGGGGAGGCAGAGGCAGGCTGATCTTTGTGAGTTCTAGGCCAGCCTGGTCTACAGAGGGAATTCCAGGACAGTCGACTACATAGAGAAACCCTATCAGGAAAAAAATAAACAAACAAAATAGATAGATAGATAGATAGATAGATAGATAGATAGATAGATAGATAGATAGATAAATAAGGAGGTTGGGGGTGGGGCCCTGGCCACGGAGCTTCAGGGATTCAGGTCACCAGTCACCAGGGGGCGCTGTATCCTTTCTAGTCCAGTACCTGTTCCAGTCCTAAGGCTGTATGTTCTTGGGAAGATCCCGACATAGCACCTAGTCCCAGGCCTTTGTGTGGAGCAGGAGACCAGGAGCCACCAGACTGCCAGTTCCTTTTTTGCTCATTTCTTATTTCACCTTTGCAAACCTTCCTTTTTTCTGTTCATTCACATCAACTCCGTGCAGGCACTGTGGACAGGACAGAGAAGTCCCAGATCTCATGGGACAAATAAAGACACAGTATGTCAGAGGGTGGGAAGTGCTGTGGGGAAATACAGTAGGTTAAGGGACTAGACCGTGATACAGGTGTGGTACTGAGACTGCTGTCTTAATTTTTTGATGCCATGTGTCGTCCCCCCTCAACTTCACAGGGTTTCTTTGTAGCCCTGGCTGGCCTGAACCAGGCTGGTCTGCAACTCATCTATCCTCCTGCCTCTGCCTCCCAAGTGCTGGGACTAAAGGCATTCGCCACTACCACCTGGCTAAATTTTTTAAAATTTATTTTTATTATTTTCTGTGTGTATAAGTGTTTGTCTGCTTGTATATCTGCACACCATGTACATGCCTTACACATGAAGGCCTGAACAGGGAGCCCAAATCCCCTGGAACTGGAGTCATAGATGTTTATGAACCACCGTGTGGGTGCTGGGAAGCAAACCTGGGTTCTTTGAAAGAGCAGTCAGTGCTGCTAACCACTGAGCCATCTCTCCAGCTGGGACCAGTGTTTTAGATGGTCAGACAAGACCCCCTGGAGAAGGCAGTGTTCAAACACAGAAAAAAAAATCTTTTTAAGTCTATTTAGATCTCCAGGAAAAAAAAAAAAAAGATGTTTTAAGCAAAAGGAATTGTGAAATGCTAAGAGGCCCTAAGGCAAGAATGTGCTTGGAGGTGTAGAGAGAAGGCCAGGGAGGTGTCAGTGCCGTGTGCAGGAACGGAAGGAGGTTGACCCCGTCCATTCCTCTTCCTTTCCTGGTACTAGAGATTTAGACCTAGCACCTTGCCGAGGAAGCTAAGCACAACTTCCTCTCTCCTCTGTTTGTGTTTTATTTATTTATTTATTTAGAGACAGGGTCTTCCTAAATTGCTCAGGTTGGCCTTGAACATGTAACCCTCCCGCCCCCTCAGCTTCCCCAGTAGCTGGGATTACACA
Organism: Peromyscus leucopus; assembly: GCF_004664715.2. Classification (NCBI taxonomy): domain Eukaryota; kingdom Metazoa; phylum Chordata; class Mammalia; order Rodentia; family Cricetidae; genus Peromyscus; species Peromyscus leucopus. The sequence goes on from NC_051067.1 coordinate 8,576,688, forward strand.
GGCCTATGCCGCCAGGCCTAACACTTGACCCAGTTTCTTAGTCTTGCGTAGGTCTTAAGGATTTTAGTTTTATTTTAAATGTAGCGTGAGCCCACTGGAATGCTAAAAGATGAGGTGTGATCTCTGCTTTAAGAATATCACATAGGCGACTGCCTGAAGATGGGAGGAGGCAAGGGTGAAATCGGGGCGGCCAGTAGGAGACTGCTAGGTGTTGAAGCTTTAGATGGCAGTGGAACAGCAGCGATGATTAACTGTGAAAACATCTTAAAGGTGGAATCTGCAGAATTGGGGAGATGACGTAGATGAGAAAAGACATAACATCATGGGCTCTGCTGAGCCAACTGGGTGAATGACGTCATCGACTGGGACCAGGAAGGAGCCAGAAGAAAGCACAGATTTGAAGTGGGACATAGGGTTTGGGATAGTTGCCTAGCAGATATCCAGACAAGGTATCAATTATTGACGTCTGCAGTTCCTGAGGGAGAAGTACGGGTTGGCCATTTTCGGTGTTCCTGAAAGCCAAAGGCAATATGGGCTCTTAAGATGTGAGTATAGTGATCAGATGGCCCAGACAGGAGGCAGATGAGGAGTTATTGAAGAAAGAAAGCCTTAGAAACCTGGGAGAAAGGTGATTTTAGATGAGGAAGCAGCTGGGCTTGGTGGTGTGATCTCAGCACTCAGGAGGTAGAGGCTAGAAGAATCTGGAATCCATGCATGTTCAGGGCCAGCCAGTCTACATCGGGGGACCTTATTTTATTTTACTTTTACTTTATGTGTATGAGTGTTTTGCCGACATGTAAATATGTGCACTACATGTGTGCCCAGTGACTGAAGAGATCAGAAGAGGGCATTGGATCTTAACAGAACAGAAAAGAAAGAGAAGAAGTGGCCAACCTGGCCTTGACCAGCATTCCTCCAGCAGGACAGGATGGATCCTGAAGGCTACAGCTGATTTCATGGAGGTCATGGAGACCTGGAGAAAGCTGCAAGGGTACTGTAGGAGACAAGGGGTAACCAGAGGGAAGCAATGGAGACAGAAGGAGAGCAGACTCCTGAGGAGGATTTCTTCAAAGGAGTCTGACCAGTCAGGACAGTGATGGTGAGCGGGGATGTAATGATGGCAGGAGGGCAGGGCAGGGGGAGATGCTCACCTCACCACTTACTTAAACCCGAGGGAGAACGCAGCTTGTCCTTCTGCCTGTCATAGCCACCGTGTCTAGAGCTGAGGGCAAAGGAGGGACTCAGAACACCCCATGGCAGCTCCTCCCACCCCAATCCATAGGAGGGACTGTGTACTCTGGTGGGGGTGTGAAGGGGGTACAATCCATCCCAATAGTGCTGGGAGCTTGGGTAGAAGTCTCAGAGCTGTGGACTGCTGGCTGTGTCTAGACCGGACTCACACTGTCAGGCCCCAAGTGAGGCTAAAACGGCCCCCTCCAACTCTGTTGGCTCTTAGTATTTATTTGTTTATCTATTATTTATTTACTTATTTATTGGCCTCCAGATTGTCCTGCAAGCCTAAGTTTGGTTGGTTAGTTTTGGTTTTGGGGACTGAACCAAGGGCCTCCAACGAATTAAGCAGGCGCTCTACCACTGAGCTACATCCCTAACCCCCGGAAAGCAAACTTGAAAGTACCCTGTCTCGCTTCTCCATCTCCTGGAATTCAGAAAATCTGAAATCTCTGATGGTGCCAACCATATTGATCTCTTCAGTGTCCCTGACAGAAGGCTGTTGTGATGCCATTTACCCCCACAAGGGGAGAATAAGGTGAGAGAAGACCACTAAATCCTGGGTGTTTTAAAAGGCTGCTTTTTCTTCCACTTCGCCAGTGGGAGGCGCAAGGGACGCGGGTGAAAGCCTGGAGCAGGGCGCAGGCTGGGCAGCGATCAGGCTCGGGAGAGCAAGTGCCCGGGTAAATGCCCGACTTCTCCTTCCCTCTCCGGGAGTCTCAGGGCTTATGGGCTGGGTGGGGCCTCCCGCCGACCCCGGGATGTCCACTCGCGTGGCCTGGGGAGGGCGTGGCCTAGGACTCCGCCCCCTTCCGCGGGCTCAAATTGCGTGGCGTCCGCGGAGGCGGGGTCAGAGCGCAGCGGCGGATCCCAGCGCGGCTCCGGGAGGTCGCCGAGCAGCGGCCCAGCCGGGCACACAGGTACGGGCGGCCGCGAGGGTTTCATGGGCTGCACCCCGTGGGGTTCTGTGTCCTGCTGAGGCGCTGGTGAGGGCGTGGGTGGTCGTGGCTTGTGCCAGATTCCCTCGGTTGGCTTCGGCCGCAGCCTCCGCCCCCGCCTTCCTGCGGCGAAGTGGGGCTGATTGGCGCCTGCGCCACCGTGTGCGGTGAGGACGCGGCCAAGCGCAGACCTGGGGCGGGAGACGAGGGGAAACAGAGTCACGTTGGAAAGGGAGCTTCGTACGTGGGTGGCACTACTTTCTCTGGCTTCCAGAAGAGATCCCCTCCCTGGCCACGCGTTAGGGACATGGCCCCCGTCACTCTCCACAGGGCCAGTAACCCGTTTCTTCCTCCCTTGCAGTGCCCAGGGGTCCCGCCCTGGCTGCCAGATGCCTCGACCTGTCCCAAAATGGCTAGGACCCGCTCCAGCGGCCTCCTTCCCACCCCTCCCCCTCACATCCCGAGCCCCTAAAGTGCTCCCTCCACGGGCTCTCCACAGTGTCAACTTACACGCCTTATATAGTCCGAGCAGGCTCCAGCGGCCTGCTGGGACCCGGGGAAGGAGGGGGAGCTGGCCCCTGACTCACCCTGCCGCCCTCCTGCGATTCCAGGTTAGCATGGGCTAAGCTGTGCCACTTGGCCCCACAGCCCACCCCTGGAAGAGAAAAGCAGTTCAGCCTGATGAGGACTTTCCTCACCCTCCCAGTGGCAGGGGGCAGGGTGGGGAACGGACTTGTGTGTTGCCTGTGAGGTCTGCCTGCCAGGAGCCCCGCCAAACCCGACAAGATACCTGCCTCCCAGTGTGTGCTTCCTGGGACCTGGCCAACGCTAGTGACCAGATCAGGACCTGCCTGCCAATTTGCAGTGGGCCACTCTCTCTCTTCTTTCCTCACAGGAGTAGGCACCATGGATTCCTTCAAGGTAGTGCTGGAGGGGCCAGCACCTTGGGGCTTCCGGCTGCAAGGGGGCAAGGACTTCAACGTGCCCCTCTCCATCTCTCGGGTGAGCCTAGATTGGGGAATGCACACCCCAACCCTCCTTGGGTGCTCACGTCCCCAGCAAATGATGGGAGCCAACAGGACAGGAGTACCCGGGTCCAAACGGACACGTATTGCAAGGACTCCCAACTAGATGGATAGAGGGGGCGAACCCCCACCCCCACCCCAGCGCCCCGACTTTGACATGGGACGGGATGCTCTTCCACCAAGCCCCCTTGGCCATCAGTCTGGGATGGTGACGGCTCCAGGAAGTGTCTTAGCTTGAAGAGCAGTGTGTGGAGCCAGGTGCCAGGCAGGACCTCACTTTAATTTCACTGCTATCCAAGGAATAGCAATTGTCGTCCTGCTTTGCCAAGTGACAGAACTTGGGGGGATGGAGGAGCTCATTCAGCCAGCCCCCGCCAGAGCAAGGGTATGAACTGAGGCACACAATGGCTTGTTCTGTCTGTAAGATTAAGGAAGGGGATATCTTCCCAAGCTGAGTGAGGACCTGAGTCTCAGTCTGCTGGTTCTAGTCAGGCTGGAGCGGCCTTTGACCCTAAGCAGAGGTGTAGTGAGGCTAGCCTCTAGGATTCTCGTTCCCATTCCTCAGTCTGCTCCAATGAGGGGGTGGGGCTGGGAGCTGACTCCTCCCTGTGGCAGGGGGATTGCCTTATAAGCCCAAGAATGCAGCCCCAGCTGGGATGGCCAACAGTGGCCAGTCAACAGAACCCGAAAGGGTTGGCCTAGGCCCCTCAGCCGCCGTGGTGGCCCCTCACCTGGTCATCAGTCATTTGTGTCAGTAGGGTTCAGCAAACTTGGTGCCAGAGTGGGTGAGGCCAGCACACCAGCTTGGTATCTCTGACTGGCCTGAGGGGGCAAAAAGGGGCAGGGACTTCCTGCCCTGATATCCGCCTGCCTAGAGAGGCCCACCCAGCCAATGGTGTAGGCAGGCAGCTGTTGGCAGGAAGCCCAGGGCAAGCCTAGCCCAAAGGGGCCTGAGAATTTCCCAGCACTGCTCAGACAGAGAGGGGGTATGGCTGCATCTCTGTGGGAGCTGGACATGGTAGCCAGAGCAGGCAGGCATACAGACTGCACTCTTCCCAGGATCCTTCCCTGGGGCTGTCTTGGAATCTGCCCCAACCAGCAGGGTGACTAAGAGCCGTGGACCCTTCCCCCACACATACATCTCCCATCTTCCTCCTCCCCTCGGGAAAGTGCTGGCCAGTGTGGTGGAGGTCCTGGTTTCTTCATTGGTAATGATGGCCTCTCAGATGTTGCCTGTTGGGGGCACTCTGGCCCCTGGGCTCCTTTGTCCAGCAGCCCTAACATGTGGGTGGGGCCACCAGCTGAGCCCTGCCCTGGAATGGGGCCCTGATGGGTGGGGTGGTCTTTTTTAAGTTAGGCCAGCCTGCTCGCTCACTATCCCTCCCCTGACCCCAGAGTGGAGGGAGGGAGGAGGGGCTAAGGCTGGCTGTGGGCCCAGGCCTGGAAAATGAGGTAATGTCTGGGATTTGGGGGTTGGGCTGCTCAGTGGAGCTCCCAGGCTGACTCACCCACATCCATAACACTGTCCAGCCCCCTGGCCCTTCCCCTCCTTCATCTCCATCTCGCTAGCCACCTTTCCCAAAGGGCCCCCCCCAAGGCCACTCTGCCACTGTCTACCCCCACATGCTTCCTGCCCTCCTCACTCCATAAAGCAGTAGTTCCTCACTTCTCCACGCCTTTCAAGAAGCCAGTTGCTGCTCCTCACAAGACCCCCCTCACCCCACACCTCTCAGGAAGCAGCCTGTATAGGAAGGAGTGGTTAAACCAGGTCTCCCCCTGTTGACTCACCGTGAGCAAGAGTAAGTCACTTCCCCTTTAGGGTGTCCCTTCCCCGTCCCCATGATAAGGGACTGATGGGAGTGAAATAAAGGTGAGAGGGGCGTGGAGACCCCAGGCTTAGCCAAGGCACGGAGGAGGAGGAGTCTCTTTTCAGGTAAGGTCTGGAATTGAACTGTCAGCTCAGCATGCCCGAGTGTTGGCATTGCAGGTCTACTGTACCATGCCTGGTGCCCAGTCTTTTTTCTTGTTTTTCAAGACAGGGTTTCTCTTGTGTAGCTTTGGTGCTGTCCTGGCTCTCATTCTGTAGCCTTGAACTCACAGAGAGATCTACCTGCTCCTGCCTCTGCCTCCTGAATGATGGGATTAAAGGCATGTGTCCCCACTGCCTGGCTCTTTTTCAAATTTCTTAAAAATTTAATTTATTTATTTTGAGACAGAGTCTCTCTGTAATCATAACTGTTCTGGAATTCACTATGCAGACCAAGCTAGCCTCCAACTCACAAAAATCCAAAGGCGTGCACCACCACCACCCAGCTCCCCGGAATCTATGGGGAGCTCTCCCTTGTGTGACCCCTCACTTGTGACCCCCTGTGCAGCATAGGTGCCCTGTTGTGGTGGAGCCTTCCAGCCAGGACCGGACCCCGGCTGCACCTCTTGCTGACTGGATGACATGAGCTCAGGTGTGGGCATTGTTTTCTGAGTGTGAGCAAGGTGCAGCGCAGACTCCCGTGAGCATCTTGGGAGGTGGGGTGTCAGTACTGGGTGTTCTGTGAGTTCTGCTCGTTAGCAGGTAAAGAAAGGGGCTCTGACTCAGCTGCTCTCTCCTCTGCTAACCTCCCCTTGAGGCACAAAATAGAGCTGTCAAGTCCAGCTCCCCCTTCTGTCCTCCTGTTGAGTCTCTGAGTCAGGCTCCTGTGTCCCTAACATCTCCAGAATCTCAGCCTTCCCTCTGCTTCGGTACACACTGCATCAGCTCACCTAAGGAGCCTGCTGGGGCCTTTGGCAGCCGGTACTCCACTTTTCCTACTACCTGTAAAGTGTAAATTGAGCCTGCTTTGTGCGGGCCAGGCCCTGTGCCCGATGGCTGAGTGAGTGGCCCTGTGATTTCACACCTGTGGATGACCACCATGTCTCCAATCCTTTTGACTTTGAGTTGGGAATTTCTGGTTTGTGTGGCAAATAAGGGAATGTAGTAGGTCTGGTGGAATGGTGGCCACCAGCACTGGCTGCTTTCTGGGAAGTGGTGGGCTTTGGTCACCAATAAATAGATAGATAGATAAATAAATAAACAAAAGAGTATGCAACAGTGGACCGAGAGTACATTTATGAAGGCATTCAGTGCCTGGGGAAGGGACTGGGGTATGGGGGCGCAAGTAGCAGTTCACAGATATGAGATGGGACACTTGTCAGGACCCTGAGGTGGGTAACACTGATCAACCCTACTAGGCCTTTGTAGCAACACAGGTAGATAACATCGGTGGAGGGCAGTCTTGTGGGTGAAATAGCCTTTAGAGCAGACCAGCAGCGACCTCAAGGGCTGTGGTCCTGACCTGCAAGTGTGGGCATTAGCCTGAAGGTGGCTGTTTGCCCGCAGTGTCCGGACTGTGAGGGAGGGCCACAGAGAAGAACGGACACCTCAGCGGTGGGGTGGTAAATTGTGCAGCTTGGGTGTGCACCCATGGAGAGACTCTGACCGTTCCTCTCCACAGCTCACTCCTGGAGGCAAAGCTGCGCAGGCTGGCGTGGCCGTCGGAGACTGGGTACTGAGTATCGACGGCGAGAGCGCAGGAAACCTCACACACATCGAGGCCCAGAACAAGATCCGTGCCTGTGGGGAGCGCCTCAGCCTGGGTCTCAGCAGGTATAGGGCCAACAGGATGGGGGTGGGGGTGAAGGCAGTCTCTGGCCTGACCCACCTGCTGTCACTGCTTTCTCTCTCTCTCCAGAGCCCAGCCTGTTCAGAGCAAACCACAGAAGGTAGGTTGTCCAGGAGATATCTAGGCTGAGAAAGGGAGGGCCTTGGGCTTCTGGGCTGCCCTGCCCTCCCTGGCCCAGCCTTGGTACCCCTCTTCCTGGCTAAGAGCAGAGGGCAGATGCCAGAATGGGCAGTCTCTGGGGAACTGAGAGAGTGGAGCTAGGAGCTGCCGCACGGTCTGGGCGCCACATGTGCCTGCCTGTCTGTCCGTCTGCTTCTTCCCACAAGCCTGTGCTGTGTGCGCCTTGCCCATCCTTGGTCTCCCTTGGCCCAGAGTGGGTTAAGTTCATCACTTCCAAATTGGCCCCTTGAAATCGTAGTTACCCCTTCACCCTTAGCCTCTGGCCAGATGTGTAGGTGGAGCTGGACTTGTCACTGTCCTTGGTGGTGGTGACTCTGCTCCTACCTCAGCCCCTGCTCCCCTCCCACCCACCCTGCCCGGCTCTGTCTCTGCCCAGGCCCTGACCCCTCCCGCCGACCCCCCGAGGTACACTTTTGCACCAAGCGCCTCCCTCAACAAGACGGCCCGGCCCTTTGGGGCACCCCCACCTATTGACAGCACCCCGCAGCAGAATGGGTATGTCAGCCCTGCCCACTCACCCCTGTCTACTGTCCACACCGTCTAGTCTCTTCACAAGCACACACAAGCTGCCTGCTACTGCTCAGTCTGTGCTGTGCCCCAGCCCCTTAACCGTGTGGCAGCAATCCCTGGCGGCGGGGTGGGGCTGTGGGCATAGGGCCCCGGGCATAGGGCCCCACCTAAGGCTGTTGCTCTCACGCGGCCTCTGCCCTCCTGGCAGCCCGGGGTTGGGGTGTGGAGTTGGGCCAGCTGAGTCTCAGACCCTCATCGGCACCCTGCCTCCCTCTCACTGCTCTGATTTCCCCCTCTTCCTTCTCCCGTGTCTGTCCCTTTATCTGTCCTTCTGTCTTATTCCCTTCGCAGGTGCAGACCCCTGACAAGTCAGTGAGACCCCTCTTCCTGTCCCTTTCTTCCTCCCTTTTGACACTTTGGGTGGTAGCCCCTCCCTACCCTGGCTGCCCTCCCCCCATCTCTCATTACCTCCCGGCCCACCTACCCGGCAGGGCCCTTTGCTCACCCCTCCCCCTCCCCTCTCACCGGTCACCCACCGTAGCCCATGCACATCAAATCCTGGGAGGGGTGCCCTGGTGCTCACCAGGACCAGAGGTCCTGAGCCACACCCCTCCCACAGACAGTTGCTCAGACAGCTGGTCCCCGATGCCAGCAAGCAGCGGCTGACGGAGAATACCGAAGACTGGCGGCCACGGCCGGGCACAGGCCAGTCCCGCTCCTTCCGCATCCTTGCCCACCTCACGGGCACCGAGTTCAGTAAGTGCTGGCCCAGGTCAGGGCGGACTCGCTAGGCCTTAGCCAGGCCTGACTTTGCCAGGACTCAAGGCTGGGGTGACCCTTGTTTCTCTTGGTCAATGCCTGCCTCTGTCCTCTCAGTGCAAGACCCGGATGAGGAGTACATGAAGAAGTCAAGGTAAAGGCGCGGGCACTAGCCCCTCTCCCTAACCTCCCGCGCTTCCTTTCCAGCCACCGCCCCGCATCTGCTCCTGGCCCTCCCCTGCCGGGGCCCTCTTCTCTCCCTTCCTCTTCTCCTTCCCTCCGTCCTCCCTGCCTCCCTTCCATCTCTCCTTCTTTCACTCCCTCCTCCTCTCTCTCTGCCCCTCAGGGAAAAGTATGTCCTGGAGCTACAGAGCCCACGCTATACTCGCCTCCGGGACTGGCACCACCAGCGCTCTGCCCACACGCTCAACGTGCAGTCATAGCCTGGCCCTTCCAGCCCGCTGCCCTCTGCTTTCCTTTCTCTCTCACTCCCTCCCGGGCACCCCACTGGTGCCCCCAGCTTCTGCCTCCCGCTTTCGTGTCCCTGGCCTGAACCTCCTCCTGGCCTGGTGCTGGCAGCCCGCCTGGCACAGACAGGGCCTGGCTTCGTCTGACACTGCCTTCCCTCTCGGCCCTGTGGTCCTGCTGTCTGCCAGGTCTGCACTGCCTTGAGCATGAAAATAAACGTTCTCGGCCCTGCTTCCTTCGCCTCTGTCTTCTGTCTTCTTGGGTCTGGTTATGTTTGGGGTACGGTCCGGGGTGTTAAATGCTTTAGACTTGGTGCGGGCCCTGCAGTCTGCTTCTCAGTGGGAGGACGTACCTAACAAAGATGGATGTGCCTTACTGTGGTTCTCCTGTATCAGAGGAGACCCAAAGGCTGTTATAGGAGCAGGAGCCCCGCCCTGCTTCCACACTCCACAGCAGACCAGGTAGCTCTTGCCCACTTAGGGGAAGCACCCCTTCCTGCCTGTACCCCAGAGGGACCCGGACCCATCCCAGCAGCTCTCACACCCTTGAGCTTCCCCATGGGGCCAGCCCAGCTGAAGTTAGGGGGTGGGACCATGCCCAGAGCCTCAGCCCAGGCAGGGCCTTGAATGGCAGATCTTGCAGCCAGGTGCCCAGGACAGAAGCCCCAGCCCCAGCCTCAACTGTACCCCAGGAGCCCTGGCCTGGTAAGAGAGTGGGCTTGGGTCTGGAGAAGGGTGGGTAGCCTCCATGGCCGTAGGGGTGGTGGGCTTTTGTAGGCTACCCTGGGCTCTACCCTCTGTACTTTGGGCTCCCTGAATACCCCTCTGGATCTCCTTTCCTTGGCTGTCAGGCCCCACCACCCCCAGCCCCACCAGCCGCCCACCCTGGGCCGTGGACCCTGCGTTTGCTGAGCGCTATGCCCCAGACAAAACCAGCACGGTGTTGACCCGGCATAGCCAGCCAGCCACACCCACACCTCTGCAGAACCGGACCTCCATAGTGCAGGCTGCAGCTGGAGGAGGCACAGGAGGGGGCGGCAGTAATGGCAAGACCCCCGTATGCCACCAGTGCCACAAGATCATCCGGTGAGTGTCCCTTCCAACCCTGGTCATTCTGCCCTGCAGCCTGGCCCTGGCCTGTTCCATCCGAGTGTCCTGCCTCAGCTGCTACTCAGAGAGAATTAAGGATTTGGTTGAAGCAGAGAGGGATCTAGCCTGGAACCTCAGATCTCTTTAAATTTGTTGTACCTTTTGTGTATGGGTGGTTAGCTTGTATGTGTGTGTCTGGGCACCCCTGGCATGCCTGGTGCCCACAGAAACCTTTAAAAAAGGGTGTTGTGTTTCCCTGGAACTGGATGGAGTTGTAGATGGCTGTGAGCCTTCCTGTGGGTGCTGGGACTCAAACCTGGATCCTGTGGAAGAGCAGCCAGTGCTCTTAACTGCCGGGCGCTCTCTGCAGCCCCCATCCTCGGGCTCTTAATCCTACACTTGCTACCATACGCACACTAATCTGTAGCAGTGAGAGCTGGGAGGTGCCAGCAGCACCCTGAAGCTGTGCCTCTCACTTTGCCACTCCCGGGATAAAGAAGGCCTCCCTGTCTGCTGCTTCCCCTCACGCTTGGTCTCTGCTAAGCGGCTGCTCTCAGAGCCGATAGGCCACAGGTACCTCCCTCTGTACACGGCTCCCTAGAGCCTAGCCAAGTCACATAGCCCCTCAGAGCCAGATTCTAGAACCTTCCTAGTTGGCCCTGGTGGGCTGCTCCTGTCTCCCATCAGCTCTTAGGTAGAGGATTTGTAAAACATCCCCTCCTGACACCCCTGTTTATCCAGGGCCTGCAGGCCCCTGCTCAGGCCAAATGGAACAGGCAAGCAGGACAGGGTGTTCACTGGGGTCTGTTGAGGTTTCATCCTCACATTGGGCAGTAGTCCCCCAGGAGTGCCTTGGTAGTCTCAAGCCACCAACTCCCTCCCAAACCAGGGCACCAAAACTGCTCCATCGTCAAGAGAGTATGTAAGGGCTCCCTTGACATTTGGTCCCTCTGGCTGTATGATCTTGGAGAAGCCACTCCTGCCTTCCTCCTAGAGTGTCTACCTCATTTGCATACATTCCCTCTCCCTGCAGGGGCCGCTACCTGGTAGCACTGGGCCACGCATACCACCCTGAAGAGTTTGTGTGCAGCCAGTGTGGGAAGGTCCTGGATGAGGGTGGCTTCTTCGAGGAGAAGGGGGCTATCTTTTGCCCCTCCTGCTATGATGTGCGCTATGCACCCAGCTGTGCCAAATGCAAGAAGAAGATCACTGGAGTGAGTGGGGTGCGCTGGCGGGCAGGGGGGCAGGCGGGCAGGCCAGGAAGTAAATGTTGAGCCTGTCGGCAGTCAGTGTTCAGTAGTGTTTAGCAACTGCCAGATGTGGAGATCTCAGCATGAATCTCCAGGATCCTAAACAGCCTAACAGCTGAGGATTGTTCAGTGGTAGAGAATACATAGCATGTACAAGGCCCTGGTTCCATTCCATGTACAAACAAGCCTCGTCAGGCATGGTGGCATTTGCTTCTAATCTCAGCACTTGGGAAGCAGGGGCAAGAGGATTGTGAGTGACGGGCCAGCCTGGGTTACACAGTGAGACGCTCCCTGAAGAAAATAAAAACATTCTAATAATGGCTTCAGTTTATAACAGCCAGGATACTCTATTTGTTTGAAACGGGGGTTTCTCTGTGTAACACCCCTGGCTGTCCTGGAACTTGCTCCATAGCCCAGGCTGACCTCAGACTCATAGAGTCACCTGCCTCTGCCTCCCGAGTGCTGGGATTAAAGGCGTGCAACCACCACCACCACCACCACCACCACCACCACCACCGAGCTAGCCAAGATACTCTTAAAAGATCAGCCTTTAAAAAGTTTTTTTTTTTTGGTCTTGTTGTTGTTGTTGTTGTTTTTCAAGACTGGATTTAGCTTTGGTGCCTGACCTGGATCTCACTCTGCAGACCAGGCTGGCCTCAAACTCACAGAGATCCTCCTGGCTCTGTCTCCCGAGTGCTGGGATTAAAGGCATGCGCTTTTATACCGGCTGGTGTATTTATTTTATATGTATTGAGTATTTTGCCTACATGAATGTATGTGCACCACATTTACACCTGGTGCTCTCAGAGATCAGAAAGACAAGTGTCCTCTGGAGTTGGAGTTACAAATGGTTGTGACCTACCATGTGAGTGCTGGAAAAGACACCAGGGTCCTCTACAAGAGCAACAAGTAAGCACTAAGCAACCTTTCCAACCTAAAAGACCAAACTCCGTTCAAATAAAGCAGAAGAGCCAGGTGGTGGCGCACGCCTTTAATCCCAGCACTTGGGAGGCAGAGACAAGCGGATCTCTGTGAGTTCGAGACCAGCCTGGGCTACAGAGCGAGTTCCAGGAAAAAGCACCAAAACTACACAGAGAAACCCTGTCTCAGAAAAAAACAAAACAAGGGCTGGAGAGATGGCACAGAGGTTTAAGAGCACCGGCTGCTCTTCCAGAGGTCCTGAGTTCAATTCCCAGCACCCACATGGTGGTTCACAACCATCTGTAATGAGATCTGACACCCTCTTCTGTGTACATAATAAATAAATAAATCTTTTTTAAAAAAAAAGAAAGAAAGAAAAAAACAAAACAAAAAAAAAAAAAAGAGGAAGGGAGCGCAAGCCGGAATACCCAAGAAGGCCACAAGCAGAATAGTTGTGTCACAAGCAGCACTTGAAAAGGGTGAGGGATAACAGGAGGAGTTTGGAACTGAAGGCAGGTCAGATGGTGAGGAGGAAGTGGACCTGGGTCTGTACCGGGGTGGTGGGATGTCAGACAAAGAGATTCCTAGTCGGTGTAGTTTTGATACAGTACAGATGTAGAGTCATCCCAGAGCTAAGCTGTCCCCCAAAGTTACATCTGGCACACTTGCATTTCTGAGTCAGGAAGCATCATTTACAGATCTGGGCTAGGTATAGTGCACTGGTAGGGTATTTGCCTAGTACATGAGGTCCTCGGGTTTTGTCTGTGGCACCAAGAAAAACAAAAGGTTTCAAGTCATTCTGAGTGACCATGTCAGAACCACTGTTTGCTTCAGCCCAAGTAATCCCCACGTGATTCAGGCTCCACTTGGGCCCACTGAACACCCCATCTGGCCCTTACAAGGACCTGGAGTCACTGGCTGCAAACCTGGGACTGATTTCTAAACAGTCCAACAAGACTGGGTTCAGGTACACAGTTCCCGAAATAGGTAGCCATGCTTTACAAGAGGATAAAGTGGCCAGGCACCCTACACAGCCTCTGGCCGTGGGGACTTAACAGTTCAGGATGGCCAGGCTGTCCCGGGGACACTGAGGACCCACAGTGGGTTAGGCTCCGTCGGAACGGATCCGTTCCTAGTGCAGTTGATGCTCGGTGTCTCCCACATCTAAGAAGGACGGGAGAAGAGACTAAGCAGCAAGCCCACTGTCGGGAGGATGGTAGTGAGGCCAGTGGTACAGGATAGTAGAGGGGAAGCCCTGCTAGCGTGGCGTAGGAGAGCTGGCTTAGAGTGCTCACTGGCGTCAGAGTGGGCCCTGTGAATGACAGGTGTACAGAAAGTGAAAGTCAGAGGTGGGGAGACTTGAGGAGAGGACCAGTCTGGGCAGAAGGACAGCTGGGATGTAGCCCCAGCCTGGTGTGCTTGGCGTTTCAGTGGTGGGTGAAAGGCTGGTGTGGCAGGATCAACGTGTGGGTGAGGGGAGGGAACAGGACAGGCCTGACTGCTGGATTCTGCACAGGACTTGGCTTTTTTTAAAGACAGGATCTTAATAAATTGTGCAGGCCATTTGAATTCTGTATCCAGCAAGCATTTTAACTTTCACAAGGCTGGGTGGGTCTTGGAGGTGGACATATCAGTACTCACGGATGGGGGGGAGGGGGCATGAGAAAGGGGAATTTTGAGTCAGACATGGTGGCACACACCTGAAAACCCAGCCCTCAGAAGGTGGAGACAGAGGATCAGGAGTTCAAAGCCAGCCAGGGTTATATGAGACTACTTAAAAAAAAAAAAAAAGAGGAGGTGGAATTTGGCCTGAACAGATGGAGGGATTTACTGTAGGAGGAGCAGGTTTGGGATGGAGAGTCTGGGAGCTGTTGGAGACATGCAAGTCTGAGACCTAATACATACGGACTTGGAGAGTGGTGCTCTAGGAGCTGTACATATGTAAATGTAGTATCTTATAGCAGTGGGAGGGCTCGTGGCAGCCCTCCTGGGTTCTGGGGATGGGCTGGAGCTGACCGTGCCCGGGCCTCTTCCAGGAGATCATGCATGCCCTGAAGATGACCTGGCATGTGCATTGCTTCACCTGCGCCGCCTGCAAAACGCCCATCCGCAACAGAGCCTTCTACATGGAAGAAGGGGCGCCCTACTGCGAGCGAGGTATCTGGTGGCCTGGAGAAGGCAAGGAGGGGCTGGGTAAGGGACGGGGGTAAATACAGACCCACTTGTCTGGCCCCATTTCCAGACTACGAGAAGATGTTTGGCACAAAATGTCGAGGCTGTGACTTCAAGATTGACGCTGGAGACCGCTTCCTGGAAGCTCTGGGCTTCAGCTGGCATGACACATGCTTTGTTTGCGCAGTAAGCACAACCCCCACCGTGTGCATGTGTCTGTGTGCGTGTGCGTGTGCCTGTGTGTGTGTGTGTGTCCGTGTGCGCGTGTACGTGTACGTGTGTGTCTGTGTGCGTGTGCATGCATGTGTGTGTGTGTCTGTGTGCGTGTGCGTGTGTGTCTGTCGGTCTGTCTTCTGTTCCTCACCACCCCACGCCCATCTCCTGCCTGAGGGATGTAGGAGAGGTTGGGAACGGGCCTCTCCCACTCCCCCAGCCTCATGGGACTGGACCCTCCTTGTCCTCAGATATGTCAAATCAACCTGGAAGGAAAGACCTTCTACTCCAAGAAGGACAAGCCCCTCTGCAAGAGCCATGCCTTCTCCCACGTATGAGCACCTTCCACACGCCATGGCCGCCCCACCCCGCCTGAAGGGTGAAAAGTCTAGAGTGATCACCCTCAACATTTCTGGGTAGGGCTGGCAGTGGTTGTCCCCACCCCCAACTCCTGGCCGGATCCTGGGGTTCCCTGAACCTGTGTCACCTTCTTCACTGTCCCCTTAGCTGCACCTCCTCCGCCACCATCCCTCACCGGTGCTGGCCTTGCTAGGCCCGCTCACTCCAGAGCCACAATAAACCTGTACTAGCTGTGTGCTGTGTCTCCCACCTGGCATCTGGAATAGTGGGACTTGAGGCAGAAGGAGGGGGCGGTTAAGACAGTTCCTGGAGTGGAGCCTCTTAGTGGTCCTCATAGGGATGTGGAAGCTTCATGATCACATGAAGAAGTACAGTGCGGACCCCATGTGCTGGGCCCAGTGCTCACAGTTGTGAAGGAAGCCACTGGTCAGGCCTGCCTTGGAGGTTAGAGTAGGTCCGAGTTGGGGGTGGGTCTGCAGATGTGAGATGTGGACAGCAACTGCCAGGTGAGCCCACCTGTCATCTGCTGGAGCCGGGAGCCGGAGTGCCAGGCTCAATCCCCAGATGGGGATGTGAAATGTCTGAGGGCAGAGCAGACACAGAGGTTCCAGGGAAAGGCAGTGTTAGAGACCCAGTGACAAGCCCCAGGAATCCATGGACGATGTTGCTAAGTGTCTAATATGTACCAGAGCCTGCCTACTGGTCATGTGATCTCCCCACCCACCTTGCCAGGTGCCTGCAATTTTTTTTTTTATAATTTATTTTTATTTTATGTGCATTGGTGTTTTGCCTGTATGTATGTCTGTGTGAGGGTGTCAGGTCCCCTAGAACTGGAGTTACAGCCTGGTGTGAGCTGCCATGTGGGTGCTGGGAATTGAACCTGGGTGCTCTGGAGATCAGCCAGTGCTCTTAATCACTGAGTCATCTCTCTAGGCTGCAATTCTTTTCTTTCTTTCTTTCTTTCTTTTTTTTTGAGGCAGGGTTTCTCTGACTGGCCCAGTACTCGCTCTGTAGGCCAGGCTGGGCTTGAACTCACAGAGCTCTGCCTGCCTCTGCCTCCTGCCCGATGCTGGGATTAAAGGCGTGTGCCACCACCGCCAGGCTTTGTTAGTTTTTTGGAAACAGGTTGTTATTCTGTACCCCAGGCTGGCCTGGAACTCACGGTCACCTGGCCAGCTTCCAGTGTCGGTTGCTTCTGTCGTAGCCTCTCCAAGGCAGAGGTTGTAGCATGAGGCGCCTGTCACATCTTGGGACTCTTGCTTTTGTTTGTTTGGGTTTTGTTTTTGAAACAAAGCTTATATCTATCCCAAGGCAGGCCTTGAACTCACTGTGTAGCCCAGGGAGGATCTTGAACTTCAAATTCCTGTCTCTACCTCTTGAGTGCTGGGATAACACCTGGCTTTATGCAGTGCTGGGAATCGAACCCAGGGCTTTGTACATTGTAGGCAAGGACTCTGCCAACTGGGCTATACTCCCGACCTTGGTTATTCATTTTCTAGATGAGGCTCAGAAATGTCAAGACATGTAACCAAGGTAACTGGTACAGCCTCTGAGCCAGGCGTGAAGCTGCGTGTATTGCCCTAAGACTGGCTGGTGGTACTGTTTGTAAGCCAGTACCCTCCAGGAAGCCTGCTTCTGCCTTGTGCCATTTATGGGTTTTTTAAACTATGTGTATGGGGCCTTTACTTACATAGATCACTTTCATGCCTGGTGTCTGTGGACACCAGAAGAGAACATTGGGTCCCCTGGAACTGGGGTTACAGATGGTTGTGAGCACTTTGAGTGCTGGGAATCGAAACCCCAGTCCTCTGGAAGAGTAGCAAGTACTCTTAACCAACCACTGAGCCATCCTTCCTGCTGTATTTGATAGTTTTGGTGGATTTAGTAGAGGCACATTGTTTCCTAGGGTTCCTACTTCCCACTGATGCCCTCTACCATCCTAGAGGGACTGTCCTCTGTCTCAAGCCTGAACAGGGGAGGAACCGAAGAGGGGACTCAGGTCACAACAGCCTGGTGTGCTCATGGCCACGTGTTCTTTGGGTGACCCTGTCTTAAGTACCGTCAGGCTGATCCCTTTTATGGGGGAAAAAAAAAGGCCTCAGAGGGCTAGTCTTTGCTATCCTGCAGAGCCTAGAACATCTGGTACATAGGTAGAGTAAATGTTTGTTTAATGAATGAAGTGTTACGGATGTTTAGGAGACAGTTCTAGGAAGCAGCTGAAGATTCAAGTCTAGCTTCACCTTAGCTTCAATTCAGGAGTGAACTTGGGCCAGGGGCAGGGCACTCAACATAAATGCTTGTAATTAGCGCCTGGGGAGAGCCGGGGCACAGGCCCCAGCAGGTAACTCCGGGAGTGGATCAGGTAGGATGTGTCTGTCTTTCAACATAGACATGCTGAGCATATTAAACGCAGCATCTTTTAGTTCACAGGGAAAAGTATTCTGCTTCTCTTGAACTGTGAAGCCCTCTCAGTCCATCCTCAGTTTCCATGGATACCAAAGAGCAAGAGCACAGGGTGGGTGGAAATCGCTGCCAGGCACCCTTCTGGGGGTAGCCACCCCTTGTCCTGAGCACAGGGCTGCTGCGTCCTCCAGGCAATGAAGCCAGATTTGCCAGATTAGCAACCATGTGTGCAGGTTCACATGCTTCGTGTGAGAGCTGGAGTTTTAGTATTGGCAGCTGCATTTTATTGTTTTAATCCTGTTTTAAAAAATAATAAATGCAGGCCAAATCCAGTGTGAGGATAGGTAGGAATTCACAGAAAACTGACAAGGGACCCAGAGCAGAAACAGAGCTGGGCACAGAGAGCGGAGGGAGCCGCCAGGGACAGCATGACGGCCTGCAGGGTACTCCAGCAGGACCTCCACACAGGCCAAGAGCATTTCCAGAAGTTGCCAACAATGTCAACCAGGCAGATAAGGCCAAGGAGTCCCCATGGTATTTCAAAACAAGGTGACATTTGCCAGATCAGTTTAGCAAAGAGCTGGGCCACTGCCAGGATTAAAGAGGAACAGGTGTATGTGTGGAGAGCCTGCAGACAGCTCTTAAGAGGCTTGCCTGTGGCGGGGGTGGGGGGACGAGAGGCCCACAGTCAGCTGAGAACAAGATAGGGTAGGGAGCCTGTAGTGGCCGCAGGAGTGTGATTGAAGATAGTGAGCTAGAGGGCCCAAGAGGGGTGTGAGGAGAAGCACTGAGAGCCGCACGGCAGCATCGGAGGGAAGCTAGAGGACGGGAGAGCAATACCACAGGCCTGTCTGGATCCTAGGGACTATAAAGCAAGTGCTTGGGACCTGGCTACTCCATCGCCTGTTAAAAGTGATGGTTCAAGCCAGGCATGGTGGCATAGGCCTGTAATCCCAGCACTCTGGGAGGCCGAGGCAGGGGGAGAGTGGGAATTCAATGGCAGACTGCTACACAGAGGGAACTACGCAGTCCAGAGCTGCACATTAAGACCATCTTTAAAAACTAAGATACAGGAATCTAGGCTCAGAGAGGCAAAGGTGACATGCCAGAGCCACCCAGCCAGAATGACCAGAAATTACCATCCCATGGACTAGAGGTGTAGGGACTTTCTACTGACCTGTCCTCTCCCCACCCTTTCAGTCTAACACGCACCGCCACCCCCCTGCCCCCCAGGGCTGCTGAGATCACCCTGTTCCCAAGCTGGAGTGTGAGGCTGTGCAGCTAGAGCCTACCCTTGGAAATGAATGTCTTTATGCCAGGCAGGAGAGCCCATTAGCTCCCTTGGAGAGAGTACAGTGTCCCCAGCCAACAGGGCAGAGTCCATAGTGGGGGTCTGCGTGGGCAGCCAGTGAGGGAGGGGCTTTTTCCTGCTTTGAGCAACTTGAACTCATTTGCAGTCAGCAGGGAGGGGAGGTGGAGGGTGAGGACTGTTTCTCCAGAACTGACGCTTCTGTGCTGCCTCTCCTGGGCTCAGCCCCACATGGCCTGGGTACACACAGAAGGCACACATCCGCCTCTCCAAGCCTTGCTACAGGAAGGGAATGGAGGCGGTAGGCTAAAAGGGCCTGGTGGCTGCCCACCCAGGGAGCAGCAGGTACACAGAGATCCACAGCCATCCTTGAGAATATTGGAAGGGGCCCCCTTTCCAATGGGAGGAGAGAGGCTTAAGCTAGATTCCAGGGCCATCATAGTAGGAAGAAATGCTTACCAACGCAGAGCCAGGGGAGAACTCCGGAGACCTAGTGCTGGGGAGATTGAAGAGGAGGTCCAGGACCCTTTGCTCCGTCTTGGGGCCATTAGGTCAACTCAGGTTTCAGCCACATCCCTGGCCACTGACAAAAATGACTAGAACCTAGGGACCATGTAGATGAGGAAGAATTATTGCTGAAATTCAAACTCATTTAAGAAAAAAAAAATGAAGATAATTTTCCAGAACTAGTTGGTGGCTTCAGCCATGACATGCTGGATACAGCTGATGGTGGCTTACCCCCTTTCCTTGGCTCTGCTTCTTCATGGGGTCCATCACTGGAACACCCTGTTATGGCCCTCAGAAGCTCCACTGGACTGACTTGGGTCACAGGTCTGGTCCACAAGGCTTGGATTACAGGGTACAGGAAGAATCAAGAGATATAAAAGCAGGAATGGTGAGGAGATTGGAGCACGGATATCCAGGGCACTGCAGCCCCTCCATAGCAGGGCCCTCTGTTCCTTGACTCCATCCCCAGACCCCTCGTCTAGCTTCTGGAACTGCTGACCAAATTTTAGGACGCTTAGTCCATGATCAAGGAAATTCCTGTGCTGGGGAGTGTGTGTGTGTGTGTGTGTGTGTGTGTGTGTGTGTGTGTGTGTGTGTGTGTGCGCTATGCTGAAGTGATGTGGACTTAGCCACTCAACTGTGTGCCTCTAAGCAAATCATTGCCCCAGCAGCCAACACACCCAGAGCACCTACACACGCCCAGAGCACCTACACACGCCCAGAGCACCTACACACGCCCAGAGCACCTACACACGCCCAGAGCACCTACACACGCCCAGAGCACCTACACACACCCAGAGCACCTACACACACCCAGAGCACCTACTCATGCCCAGAGCACCTACACACGCCCAGAGCACCTACTTGTGTGTTTTTGCACTTCAAGCACTTCCTAGATACTTAAAAAAAAAATCAACCAACTAGCCACACCAGATGTCCCAGGCCTTCTCATCCTAGCTGCATGAGAGACTGAGGCAGGAGGATCACAAATTCAAAGCTTACCTGAGCTACAGAGTGAGTTTCAGGCCAGTTTGGACAACATAGGGAGACCTTGTCTTTAAATAAAAAGGGTCCTAAAAATGTAGCTCAGATCCATCAGATTACCAGCAGGCAAGTCTGTAGGGCATTTTCTTGACTAATAATTGATGTGGGAGGACCCTGCCCCTAAAGGGGTGCTGCCCCTTGGTAGGGGGTCCTGGGTTGAACAAGAAAGCAAGCAGAGCGAGTCGGGAGAGAAAGCTGGTAAGCAGCATCCCTCCCTCCACGGCCTCTCCTTCAGTTCCAGCCTCTAGGTTTCTGCTCTGACTTTCCCTCCATGGTGGACTAGAACCTGTGAGATGAAATCGGCCCTTTCCTCCCCAAGTTGCTTTGGGCCATGGTGGTTTAGCACAGCAACAGGAAAGCAAACTGTGACATCTCCAATGCTTGGGGGGGGAGGGGGAGGGGGGGTCCTGGGGGGGTGGGGGGTGGAGGGGTGCTGGGGGGGGTAGGGGAGTGATCACACTGAAGCCAGGTACCATGGTAATCCCTGCTAGGTGGGAATTTGAGATACAGACCCTGCCTCAAAACAAAGCAAAACCAACCACACAGAGGCACTTCCCATCTGCCCGCGGTCACACCAATGGCAGGGCACAGTCGGTGAGGACACTGGTGTTGTGAGAAGCAGAGCTAATGTGCTTGGCCCAGAGCCAAGGCGGTGCCTGGGAAGCGCTGAGCTTGGTAATGATGAGGGGGCACTTTTGAAGGTGTGCTAGGTAGGATCTGAAGGGACAGGATGAGGCCAGGGAAGGCTCTGCCAGCTGATGCTGAGAAGCCCTGCGGCCCACATGCTCCCCTCTGTGTTGGTGTTGAAACCTTGAAAGGTGTGGGGGAAGCTAGAAGGTGGGGGAGGAGGGTAGGGCTGCCAGAGGAGGGGAAGGGGGTTCCCATGTTCTAAGTTGCCATCCAGGCCCATCTTAGCCTTCTAACAGGTTCTCAAAAGGAAACTCGGAAGGGAGAAGTGTTTCAGCCATAGGCACACAGCAAGGAGCTGGTTTCTGAATGTGAACCCTGTCTCTTCATCTTTTCTATTCTAGGGACCCGAAAGCCATGAGACCAGCCCCCACCCCCCAGTGTGTGTGGGGAGCTCTGGGGGTGGGAGAAGCCGAGATGTCAGTGATGTGAAGGGTGATCAATGCCAGGGGTGGCAGACGAGAAACATAGTGGGAGAACCTCCAAGGAGCCACCCACCG
Source organism: Peromyscus leucopus (assembly GCF_004664715.2). Lineage (NCBI taxonomy): Eukaryota > Metazoa > Chordata > Mammalia > Rodentia > Cricetidae > Peromyscus > Peromyscus leucopus. The sequence continues at coordinate 8,597,908 of NC_051067.1, forward strand.
AAACTGGGTGTGGTTTTCAGGGGCAACTAAGTGGCTGCAAAGAGGCAGGGTCTCTGAGGAGTGAGCAGTGGCCACCCTCTCCTCAGAAACAGTCAAGGAAACGGCTGCAATAGAGCAACGGAATTTGGTAATTTAAAGATGATGACCTTGGCTAGAAAAACGCCAAGAAACTTGGTGGCTGGGGATAAGGAGTAAAGACCATGACTTAGAAGCAGTGGAAGGCTCCATCATTTGAAAGTAAGAGAAACCCCATATAGGGCTGTGGGATTTATGCACTATTTATGCATAGTTTTTTTTCTTTTTTCCCCTTCCATACTAAGGATCTAACACTGGCCAGACATGAACTCTTCAGCTTGCTCAGCCGTTTTTCCAGTCCTAAAACTGTTTCATTACTGGGTTTTTGTTTGTTTGTTTGTTTTTGAGACAAGGTCTCTCTGTGTAGTCTGGCAGTCCTGGAGCTTGATATATACACCAGGCTGGCCTCGAACCCAGCGCACAGAGATCTGCCTGGCTCTGCCTCCCAAGTATGGGGATTAAAGGCCTGCCCCACCACTCCCAGCTGTTTGATTTTGTTTTGTTTTCGAAGCAGGGGCTCTCGTAGCCTTTGAGCTCCCTGTGCAGGGGAGAATGCTCTTCTTGCCCCTTGCTGCCCCATGCTGGGATTACAGTCACCTCATGCCCACCAGGCCCAAGGTGACAAGCCCAGTATGTGGCACATGCTGGGCTCCCAGCATTCTTACACGGAGCTGGAGGCCAACGTGGGTTAGTGTAAGCTCTGTCTCAAATAACAACAAAAACTAAACAAGGCCCCCCTCTGGGGGGGGGGGAGAGATGGCCCAGCAGGTACAAGTGCCACCAGCCAGAAGACTTGTGTTACATCCTTGGAACAACTCCTGAAAGACGTCTTCTGACCTCCACAGGAAGGCTGTGGCACGTGTGTGTGCCTGTACTCACACACATACACAAAGTTAATTTTGCTTGTTTTTCGAGACAGGGTTTCTCTGTGTAGCCCTGGCTGTCCTGGAACTCACTCTGTAGACCAGGCTGTCCTTGGACTCACAGAGATCAGCCTGCCTCTGCCTCCCAAGAGGGAGGCATGGGACTAAAGGCGTGTGCCACCTCCACCCCAGCAATGATAAATTTTTTTAAAGCACTGGGAAAGCAGCTGGATGGTGGTGGTGCACACCTTTAATCCCAGCACTCGGGAGGCAGAGGCAGGTGGATCTCTGTGAGTTCGAGGCTGGCCCAATCTGCTAGTGAGTTCCAGGACAGCCAGAGCTACACAGAGAAGCTCTGTCTTTAAAACCAAAAACCAAAACCAAAACAAACAAAAAACAACGACAAAAGGGAGGGGGCGGGAGCCAGCCAGAAGGAGAAAGGGGTGGTGGGGAACAAAGGACAAGGAAAACAATGGTCCATATTGTGATGGGGCTCATTACTCTGTATGCTAACCTAAAAATTAAAGACAAAAAGGAGAAAGAACTTGGATTTTTGTTATTTATTTTGAATCAGAGTCTCATAACATAGGCCTGGCTGCCCAGAACTCTCAGAGATCTGCCTGCCTCTGCCTCCCCAGTGCTGGCATTAAAGACATGTGCCATCATACCCAGCTCAATAAAATATTTTTTAAAACTAAACAGAACAAAAGAGGATACAGATGGGAGGTGAAGTGGGTGTGGCTAGAGACAGCTGGTAGTCTGGGGATCTGAGGAGCAGCCTTCCGAAGAGCCTGTGGGTCTGCTTTTGGGATCTGAAATGGGCTAAGCAGGAGGATGGGGAGACAGGGAGGATGGGGAGTAGGAAGAAGCAGGAAGGAGCTGGGGCCAGAGATGCCCATGCCTAGTCCCATGCCTGAACCTCCAAGCCTCCTCCCTCCCCAGGAGGGCACTCTTCCCCTGTCTAGTGATCCAGCAAACTGCTCTGTCCTCACCCTGGCTTCTCACCCCTCCCTTCCCCTCTTGAGACATCACTATTTTTCTCTGCCATCACCCTTGCATTCCACCTGCATCCAGGGCCCCAGGCTCTAGGACTGACCACTCCTGGGGCCCACTCTAGGTATGAGTGGTGGAGGAACTGCCAGGGATAGGGGTCCATGGCTAGTGGGCACCCAGAGCTCTTGAGGCAGGGGCCTGTGAAACGCAGAGTTTTCAAAGCCTCCCCTCCCCTTCATCCCATTCCAAAGCATTGCAGTGAATGTACATACGGGCTCCTGGGCATAGATGATTGACCAGATCAGAACCAGGAGGCCCACTGAAAACCACCACCTCTTCACAGATTAGCCCCAGGAAAGCTTGGTGAGGCTCTGGGTTCTGTCATCTCCCCGGGAAGTGGGTTGGGAGGCTTGATGGTGATGGAAAGGTTTTCTGGATCGACCCCATTCCACAGGAAAGAATGCCTGGAGGCACTTCCCCATAGGAACCTTTCTGAGGCCCAGGCACTTCTATGCTCAGAGCTTTGGGAAATAAAAGGTGCCGAAGGTTCACCCTGGAGTGGCTTTGGAGACCTACTTGGGGTTCCTTAGGAGGTATGGTGTTTGGAAAAGAAGACATGATTTCCTGGATACCCCATCCAGGAAGAAAATGATTGGAATGGCAAGGTGATGAGCTGCGGTGGGGTGGGAATGGCTGAGATAAGGTCATAATGGCAGGGATGAGGGAGGGTGTGGTTCGGGAGAGGGACCCCAGTGGACTCAGGCAGGCTGGCATAGCTGGAGGGGCTGGTGAATAGGTAAGGAGGTGTGCCCTGCTAAGCATGGGTCTGAGCTGGGACAGGATGTGCAGTTGGCCCTGGATGGCCCTGGAAGTGATGGTGGTAGACCAGGAAGGGTCCTTGCCGAGGAAATGGGCCATTGACAACCCAGGCCTGGCTTCATGGGGAGCTTGACAGGGACAGGGATAGGGTAAGGACCAAAATGGACTTCATGTAGGGTGGGATGGAGCTGGGAACGGGGTGAGGCTGAGATGGAGTTAAATGAACCAAGGGGTTCAATGGGGAGGCAGAGGGATGAACCTGGGCCTGGGGAGGGCCTGAGATCTTGGTGGGGTTAGGGCTGGGGTTAGAGGGTGTGCTACTAGGTGGGGCACCAGGACAAGACATGTGCATGGGACTGGCCCTGGGATCAGAGTGGAAGCTCAGAGTCCGGGTATAGGCTAGCAGGGCGAGGGGCATGGGGGCGCCCCGGGGCAAGCTGAGAAGGGGGGGCGGACCTCCCCCTGGGCCCGGCCGGGGCGGCGCTAGGACCGAGCGAGCCCAGGGAGTGAGCCGGGCGGAGCCAGCGCCCCCCGCCCCCCGCCGGCCGGCTCCCCTCCCCCGGCCGCTGGCTAGCTCGCTCTCAACGCTGCAGAGGCTCTGAGGCGGTGGCGGCGACTCCCTCATCCCCTCCCTCCGGTGTCGGTCGGTCAGTCCGTGCGTGCGTCTGTCCGTTCGGCCTCGGTCCGGCCCGCAGCATGGCCGGAGTCAGCTTCAGCGGCCACCGCCTGGAGCTGCTGGCGGCGTACGAGGAGGTGATCCGGGAGGAAAGCGCGGCCGACTGGTGAGCCCCCCGCCCCCGCCCCCGGCCCCTTTGTCCCCAGGCCGCCGCCGCGCCTTTGTTTCTCGGAGGCTCTGCCACCGGGAAGGGAGGGGGATACCCTGAAATGGTGCAACGGCCCGGGAGAGCCGGGGAGGGGCTGCCTTTGTGCGAGCCGGGGGAGGGGCCGGTCGGGCCAGGCGGGGCGCGCGAGCTGGGGAGCTCTGAGGCCGCCCTAGGCGCACCGGGGGCGCGGGAGCCGGACGCCAGCCACGCGGATGTGGAGCGCAGACGTGGGGCCCGGGGTCCCACGGTCCTGCCGGAGCCCATCCTCCTCCCACCCCCCACCCCACCCCCAGCCTCCCTCCACGGGCCCGGGGGACAGGTGTGCACGGGCCAGCCAAGGGCACCTTCGCCACCTTCGAGCGGGCGAGGACCGGGTGGGGACGGGGCGGGGACCGAGCTAGCGGAGCAAGAGCTGCCTGCCCGGCCACAGCACAAAGGAAAGCTAGGGCGGGGGAGGAGCGCAGAGGGCCGGGGGCCAGCGTGCCCCGCCCACCGGGGGCTTCTCAGGGTTGTCCCCCCCCCCCACATCTAGGTTGGGGTGTGATAGAAGGAGGTTCTCTGCCACATGGCAACCACGAAGTGACTCCTTTATCCCTCACGGGTCGCAGAGGAAGAGAGGTAGGGCTGAGCCCTTCTCTCTCCCCTTCTGAAGGAGGAGATCGCTAGGACTAGGCAGCTAGGCAGGAAGAGACCCAGGAGATGGACTCACGTAGCTTGTCTAGATGGTCAGCTAGGAGGAAGCATGGTGGGAGCCCCCGCTGAGGGATCGGGGGTGGGGGAGCGGATGAGTAGATCTCTGGGACCCTAGCCCCGCCGCTCAGCATCAAGGGGCTGTCAGCCTCTTGTTAGGGTGGTGTGAGGAGACTGCTTCTCTCCCCGTCCCCAGCTGTTATCTTCCCCGAGGTGGAGGAGGGTGTGAACCACCTGCTCTGGACTGAAGCCCCAGAGTGTCAGGCAGGCCCAGGGGTTCGATGCCCCCATTCTGAACACAGCCCCCAAGTGTTCTTCTCAGGGGGCAAATCCCCATTTCATATTTAGGTCTCTCTTCGCCTGTCAGGCAGGAAGTAGGCTCTTCTTGAGAATGCTGTGGCAGAGCTGAGGCTGGTCTGAAGGACCCCAGTTGGGCTGGCCTCACTCTCACCCCGGGAGGGCAGCCAGGTAGGGGGACTGGAGGAGGGAACAAAATTGCCAGGCCTCCATGCCATGGTACTGCAGCACTGGCTGGCAGCCAGGCCCAGAGGGATGGACTCAGGAGACAAGTTCTTGTGTCTTGCAGGTCAGTTATAGGAGAGGCTGCACAGGCCAAACAGGCAATCCCCACATTGTTGTCCCAGCCCTGTCCCTGGGGGTGCTGAGATCATGGGAGGCAATCTGGGCAAATGGCCTGCTTGGCCTGGTGGAAGAGCCGGTTTGAGGATATGGCCCTGCCTGAGAAACACTGGCTAGAACCCTGCCTTCCTCTCTAGTCCAGGGGGTGTAGACAGCACCTCACAGCTCTTAACCCTTCAAAAGCAGAGCACTGGTGGTCCAATCCTGGGACTACCCAGTTACCTCTGCTCCACCTCCTGCCCAGCAGAGGCCTGGGCTTTCACCACCAGAAACATCCATGTGGCCAAAGGGAGTTAGTTATGCATCCCTGGCAAGCGTCAGCCCCATCTGGGTGCTGTGTGGGACACACACTGATGCACATATGCACCCTGCATGTATGTTTGCTTACTCCCAAGGGCCTAAACAGCATGTTGTAAAAAGGGTGTGAGGATCGCATCTTACAGAAGATGACATGATTCTTCCCAGCTCTTATCACACAGCCAGGAGTTGGGTGAGATCCCAGGGTTCAGTGCAGGCCCTGCGTTCAATAGTCCAGTGGGGGTGTCCTGGGTTCAAATGCTGGGGCATGAGTATTTGGTGCCTTCCTCCTCTGCCTTGGCTTTGAATGTGGGTGTGGTGGAGCTTGGGGTAGCTGACCCCTAGGTGGCAGGGTCTCTTAAATGGACCACTGCCCTTGTACTGGAAGCAGACAGAGTCCTGGGGAAGTCAGTCTGTGTAGTTGGAAAGGCCAGCAGCACCCTGGTTATGATATGATTCATTGTGTAAGAAGTTCCTGCTCTTCTTAAGTATTCTGAGAAAAGAGGGGGCTGGGCACAGTCCCGCCAGGATTTCCAGGGTCTTTCCAGTTCTGGCACCCTGAGAGCATGTTGGTCCCCAACCTTCCACCCTAGCAGGCCTGGAGCCGCCGAAGGCACACTCCCTTTGCCCTAGTCCTTGTTTCTGTGGCTTAGATGGTTGATAAGAGTTTGTGTCAACATTACAAATCCCTCAGGTGCTGCTTTGTGCTGGCCCCAGCAGTGTGTGTTAGCATTCTGTAGAGCAGGCCGGCCTCAGTCTGTGGCAGTCACTGTCTGCAGGGTTTGGTGTAGGCGAGCGCATCTACGGCACCCTTGTCCTCATCTCCTTCCTGCTTGTTCCCAGCTCCCACCAGCCAGTCACTGGGGGCTTGTGGTGTGCCAGAGAAGCACTGTCCAGCAGGGGCTGGGGCTGGGGCTGGGGCGGATAGACGTCTGTTTTCATGCTCTAGGCATGAAGCGCAGGCTGAGCTGCCCTTGGAGCTGGCAGCGGCATCCTGGCTTGTCCTCGTGTATTGAAAAGCACAGTGCAGCCCCGGGGTGGAAAGTATTCTTCAGAACTGAACTTGGGGGCCAGTGTGGCCCCAGTGTGGGGTGACTAAACCAGTCATCTGGGGAAGGTGGGCTGGGCAGAGCTGAGAGATGGAGGGTTGGCACTTAGTGTCTGGAGAAGGAAGGCAGGCTTGTGGCCCTAGCAGGGGAGAGGGGCTGTTTGGAGGTGGGTGGGCAGGATGGAAGGGGCCTCGGGGAGTCTTGAGGCTGAGACAAGCAGCCTGTCACAGAGAGGTGTGATGTCCAGAGCATGTCGTGGAAGCAGCCAGGATTCCTGGTGCTGTCTCCTTGTCTCATCTGTGACTAGAGAGGGATACACCCTGTTTCTTTGAGGGCTCTTTGTTCCTGGCCATGGGTTAGGGCAGCCCTGACAGGTGGTGGGACAGCTGTGCGGAGAAGCAGCTGTCGGGAAGCGGCTGGGGCAGCAGGCGCACTAAGGGCTCCAGGACCTACAGCCCACCTGTGTCTCTCTGTGGAGAAATCAGGGAGGGTCCAGGAAAGGGAGGGCTGCGGGGGCCCACTAAGCAGCTAGGCTAACAGCCTCGGGGGGTGGGTCAGACCCTCCCTCCTTCCCTCTTCTCTCCCTTCCCCTCCCTCCCTCTTCCTCCATTTTTATTTTCTTGCTTCTGTACTTCCCTTCTTTCTCTTGTCTGTCCTCTTCCTCCTCTTCTCTTCGTCCTCCTCTCTGTTCCTCCCTTTCCTCCATCTCCCTTTTTTCCTTGTCTCACACACCCCAAGCCTCCTGACTTAGCAGATGGGAAAATGGGAGTTGAGAAAGGGCCTGAGCCCTTCTCAATCTCAGAGGCCAAGCTTCTCATCTCCACGTGTCTCCAGCCTGTGCCTGTGTCAGGATGGGTTGTGGGGGGAGAATCTCTACGTTACCTTCCATGAAATGGATGCTGTAGTATGCCTGCCTAGAACAAATACAGAGCAGAAAAGGCTAGGAGGAAAGGAAGCCGTCATTTTGGCTTTCTGACCAGCCTCAGTCTACATGGCAGTCCTGGGAGGCTTCAGCTAAGACAGAGACAGACTCGGTCGGGGTTAGAAGACCAGGAGATCTTAGGGTTAGAGTCTGGGAGTGATCACAGTGACCTCGTCCCCATCTCAGAGAGGGAGAGATTGAGTCTGAGGATGTCCCCGGGGTCCTTTGTGTTCGAGGAGAATACAGCTCGGGTGGGCTGGTTTCTGTGCCAATTGCTGGGTTGCCATGGTTACCAGGGGATGCCCAGCATTGAGCACCAGATTCTTCTCCTCCTCCCTCCCAATAGGGGGAGGGGCAGCGGGTACCAAGGCACGCACCAGGTAGATTCCTGGCTCTGGCCAATGAGGGATGAGAATCATGGTCGCCAGGGAACGGTAACCAAGGAACCGTTGCCGTGGAATCTCCATCGCACACCCGCTCCACTGGGTTGTGGGCTGCCAGGGCTAGGGCCGGACGCTGAGCTGACTAGGCAGAGATTTCTCCCCCACCATTCCCTGATTGCCATTTGACCCAGGTCTCTGGCTCAGCGGAAATGATGCCTGGCCTGTTGTCTCAGCCAACCAACAACCGAAGCTTCCCTCCTTGTCCTTTCTGCCCTGCCCCCCCCCCCCCACCACACACACATCACTCTTCCTCCCTCATGCCTTCTCCACCCAAAACCGGCTGTCTAGGACCTGACAGTTCTGTGAGCCACCCTCCCTCTCCCCAGGGCTCTGTACACATATGAGGATGGTTCAGATGACCTCAAGCTTGCAGCATCAGGAGGTAAGAATTCCAGCCATTCCTCTTCCTTCTCACCACCTACTCTGGTTGTTTTGTTCCCCTCCCTGGCTACAGTCCACTCTCCTGCCTCCGTCCAGCAGACCCACACTTGTCTGATGGTGTCCTTCCTCTTCTCATCCCTGCATTCCTCTGAGAGGAGAGGGAGGGAGCCTTGTTTCCTGTTTGACTTCTGGGAAGGCACAGTGAGGAAAAGCCACTTGCCCAACATCACACAGCTAGGGAAGGGCCCAGTAGGGGGTCTGGCTCAGCGCCTCTTTCTCTAGGACTCCAAGACTTCCTCAGGAAAGCTTCCTTTGCTTTGCTGGGCATTAGCACCTGGTAAGACATGAGAGGTGTGATCACTGAGAAATGAAGATGTATGAACAGACAGCTCTTCAGTCCCATCTCAAATCAGGCCCAGGAGGGTTCAGAGCAAAGCTATAATCCTGTCTGCCCCTCACCTCATTATGCAGAGATCTGGGCCTCTAGCTTGCAGAACAGAAATCCCCTGGGGGTTTTAGGCCCTTCGTAGGGTCAAGGTGTAGGAGATGGAGAGCCCTGACACCTTCCCGGTTCCCCGTAGAAGGGGGTTTGCAGGAGCTTTCCGGCCACTTCGAGAACCAGAAAGTGATGTACGGCTTCTGCAGCGTCAAGGACTCCCAGGCGGCCCTGCCAAAATATGTGCTCATCAACTGGGTATGCAGCTGTGGGATGGGGCTGGGAGCTGCAGGCCCCAGAGTGGTCACATTCCACCCAGAGCCACTGCTGGGGAAAACCCACACTGGTTCCTGGGAAGGCAGCCCGGACCTGCAGGCTCTTGGGCTTTCCTCTTGTCCTTCGCCGAGCCCCTCTTCACTGGGTATGTTGCAGGTTGGTGAAGATGTGCCTGATGCCCGCAAGTGTGCTTGCGCCAGCCATGTGGCGAAGGTGGCTGAATTCTTCCAGGTGTGTGGGGCCTGGGTCCAAAGGGGGCAGGGCCAGTCATCCAGGGCCAGGTGTGTACGCTGGGGTGGTGATGGGAGTTTGGATGCCACCGAAACGCTGTTTTGTTTTGTTTTTTTACGGAAGGGTGTTGACGTGATTGTGAATGCCAGCAGCGTGGAAGACATCGATGCTGGTGCCATCGGGCAGCGCCTCTCCAATGGACTGGCGCGGCTCTCCAGCCCAGTATTGCATCGACTGCGGCTTCGAGAGGATGAGAATGCTGAGCCGGTGGTCAGTGTACTCCTGGCTGGTCTTGCCCAGATGTCCCCTGTGGGACATGGTCCCTGAGTTGGGCCTCCCCAGGCTTTCTGGAGTGTGTCTGCTCCTGGTGCTCATGTCCGGCACTTGGCTCTGCAGGGCACTACCTACCAGAAGACAGATGCAGCCGTGGAAATGAAGCGGATTAACCGGGAGCAGTTTTGGGAGCAGGCCAAGGTGTGCAGGGCTGAGCCTCAAGCTTCAGGCCCACGTGTCCCTTCAGGGTCGCTCTGACCTCTCTCAGCTTAAAGTACAAACCCTTTTGGTCTCCTGCACACAGGGCTCATTCCCCCAATTCCCAGAAGGCCATCTCCCCAGCCTGGGTGGGAACAGAGTGGAAGGGCCAAGGCTAGCCTGGGCTCAGGGCTTGTACTTGTTGGGTGTGGGGTGCAGAAGGAGGAAGAGCTGAGGAAGGAGGAGGAGCGGAAGAAGGCCTTGGACGCCAGGCTCAGGTTTGAACAGGAGCGAATGGAGCAGGAGCGCCAGGAGCAGGAGGAGCGTGAGCGGCGCTACCGAGAGCGGGAGCAGCAGATTGAGGAGCACAGGTGAGGGTGGCCCAAGGCCGAGGGCGCCCCCCCTCCCCCACCCCGGCCTACCCTGAAGGGTATGCTTGCGCCTCTCATTCCAGGAGGAAACAGCAGACGCTCGAAGCTGAAGAGGCCAAGAGGAGGCTAAAGGAGCAGTCTATCTTTGTAAGTTACTTCCCAGGGCTCTTGGGCCTGGCCAGGGAAGTGAGGATGGTCCATGTGTTCCGGGGGCCTCTGGGGACATCAGCAACCCTCCGACAGTACTAGTACTGGGTATTTTGGGATGCATGGACATCAGTGTCATGAGTGTGTTAAGCCCAGCACCTGTCATGGAGGGGGGGACCTGGTGTTTGTGTGTGAGGGCCTGGTGACTTCTTTTAGATGCTTATCCAAATTGGAAGAGAAAAATCCACCTTGACCCAGCCCCTCACCGACCTGGTTCCTCCATCCCTTCCCCCGTGGGGTCTGGGGGACCGGGGATGTACTGGTCATGAGCTCTGCAGTTGGGTTCTGTAATGAAGGTAACTCAGAGGTCCTGAATGATAGACCAGTGCTTCTGGGCACTCCTCGCATACGCAGGGTCTCTAGAGCAGTCCCCTCTCATTGATGCTGTCTTGATCTATGTGTTTACCCTTTCATAACAAGGTCTTTTGAAAAAGCTTAGTGTTGCAGAAATGCAAAGGTGTGCATGCACACACAAAGGTAGACTAGCGACTTGTGAACAAGTCAGTGTCTCTGCCAGTTGTCAACATCTTAAGCAGTGGCTGCCGAGTCTAGTTCATCCACTGCTTTGTTTCCTCATGGGAAAGTAACTATGTAGCAGCTGTAACTATGTAACCAGCTGTTAGGGTGGCCTTTTGATTTCAGGTTCTTTAAGGAAGGCCCCATGTGAAATTGGAATGTATCACCCTGTAGTGTTTTCTTTTAACCTAGGGATTCTTGGGAGCTGGGCTTTGTTCTCTCCTGCTAATAAGAGTTTATTTGTCTAGATTTACTTATTTTACTTTATGTGTATGAGTGTTTTGAGCCTGCATGGATGCCTGTGTACCATGTACCATACCTCTATGACTTTGACTGGTCTACATTATGAGTTCCGGAGGAGACATTGGATCCCCTGGAACTACAGTTGCAGATGGTAGTGAGCCACCATGTGGGAGCTGGGAACCAAACTTGGGGCCTCTGCAAGAGCAGCAAATACTCCGAGCCACTTCTGCAGCCCCTTGGTTCTCTTTTTGCCTTGGCGTCTAGGGAGTTCTCAAGTGTCAAAAATGCTTAGACACAACAGTGCTAGAGTCTTGCTCTCTCTCCTACCCACAGCTCTGACTTGTTTCAGTGGTGTTCACATTGTTCTTTATTATTGTGTGTGTGTGTGTGTGTGTGTGTGTATGTGTGTGTGTGTGTGCGTGTGTGCGTGCACGCGCATCTGTGGTATGGACAGTGCATTCACCCATGCATGCACTTGTAGAGGCCAGAGGTTAGCCTCTGGTGTCTTCCTCTATTGCTGCCCACCTTGTTTGCTGAGCCTGGTACTTACCATTTTGGATAGACTGTCTGGCCAGCGAGCCCCAGAGCTGTGCCTCTGCCCTTCCAGAGCTGGTGTTAGAGCTGTGTGCTGCTCTACTGGGCTTACTTAATAAATAGGTGTCTGCTGAGAATCCGGACTTAGATGGTCCTGCTTTACCCACTGGGCCATCTCTCCAGCCTGCCTCTGCTCCTTTCTTTGATTGAAAGAGTAAAGGAACCTGGTGAAACTATACCAGGCAAGTTTTAAGTTTTAGGTTATATCCTTAAAAGCCTGGAATGGTGACTTGAGCCTGTAATCCTAACACTAGGAAAGCAGAGGCAGACATACCTTTATGACTTTGACTGGTCTACATTATGAGTTCCAGGCCAGCCAGTGCTACAAAGTAAGACGCTATTTCAAAATATAAGAAAAAAGTTCTGTTCTTCATCTTGCCTTTTTCCCTTCCCCAGCAGCCCCTTCTGCCCAGTTTGCCCCATGAACAGCAGGAGATGGGAATTAAGAGGCTTTTGGTATAGTGAGTTCCATTGAACAAACACATACTGACCTTGTGCTGGCCACTCACATAGACTTGGGTCTTCATCCTGTGTTGCTCACAGAGGATGAGGGAAGTGACCCCAGAAACAGGAAACACAATGTAGTGCAATCTGTGGTATCTGTTGGGAGTTCCCTTGGGGACCCAGAGAAGGAAATGACCTGAGTGAGCCAGGGACTTCTTGCTCTGGAAGTAGTGCCCAAGCAGAAGCAACCTTAAACCGGAAAGGCTGAACTCGGGTGATGGTAGGTCAGGTATTTGGGAGCGATGGGCTGATCTCCCGTGCCAAAGCATAGAACTAGGAAATGGTATGACTATTCTAGGCGCTGTGACTGTAGCATGCCGAGGACATTATGTCCACATCCAGCAGAGTATGTGGGCGAGCTGGAGCTGGGATAGATGGTGGGCTTGGAGGAGGATGAAGTAGTCTTCATCAGATTGGGGGAGGGGAATGTAGCCAAGCAGGGGGCCTGCTCACCCACAGCCCCTGGTTTCAGTCTTAAAACATAAGTCATGAAGTAGCCAAATGGGAATTGGAGAGTGGGGGACTACAGTGAGCAGAGTGGCACCCTTCCAGGGCCAGGTGGCTTCTGTTCAGCTCTGGCTACCATGCTGTTGAGAAACTAGGGACCTGAGTATGCAGCTCAGTGGTAGAGCAGATGCCCCGGATTTGGTATGTGTGTGTGTCGGGGGTTGGGGGGGACGGGACACACATACACACACACACACAGAGATAGAGAGAGATAAAGAGAATACAAACTAGATACTCAGGAGCCTGTGAGAGACTCCATCTCAAAACACAAAAGCCAGGTGAGGCAGGAGAATCGGAAGTTTAAGGTCAGCCTAACAGTTTAATGAGATCCTATTTCAAAATAAAAACGTAAAGGGCTACAGGTGTAGACACTGGTAAAGCACTTGCTTGCCTTCTGTGAGGACCAGGGTGCAGTCTCTAGTGACAAAAACCAGATTTTATTTTCAGTCAATATGAAGCTGAGCCCTTTTTTTTTTTTTTTTTTTTTTTTGGTTTTTCAAGACAGGGTTTCTCCGTGTAACAGCCCTGAACTCAGTCTGTAGACCAGGCTGGCCTTGAACTCACAGAGATCTGCCTACCTCTGTGACTGGAGTGCTAGCATCAAAGGTGTGTGCCGCCACACCTTGCTCAAAACTGAACTTTCAAGTGAGTTTAAAAACTCGCCATGAGGGGCTGAAGAGATGGCTCAGCAGGTAAAGAATACCGGCTTCTCTTCTAGAGGACCTGGGTTCAATCCCCAGGACCCACATTCTGGGAGCCATCTGTGGCTCCAGTTCTAGGGATCTGACGCCCTCTTCTGGCCTCTGAGGACACTGCAGGCACGTGGTGAACAGACACACAACCAAATTTAAAACATGCCATCAGCACCATATCCAGTCCACAGGCCATATTCAGCCAGACAAGGGGTGCCCCACGGTCCCGGGTGCCTGGTCAGCTGTGGATCTAAGTGAAGCAGGTTCCCAAGGCCTGGCCAGTCTGGGGATGAGGTGGCTGCAGACACTGAAGAAGAGAAGGCTGGGTACTGAGAGGAGCAAAGCACCACCTTCGAGATCCTTCTGGGTTGTAGAAGAGATGCTCAGGACATTGTCTCTCTGGTTTCCAGGGTGACCAGCGAGATGAAGAGGAAGAGTCCCAGATGAAGAAGTCAGAATCCGAGGTGGAGGTGAGAGCTGGGAATGACAAGTGAGATGAGATGGGCAGGGGCCGCCTCGCCAGCTGGCCGGGCCCGGCACTAACTCTGTCCTGGGGCCCTCAGGAGGCAGCTGCCATCATCGCCCAGCGACCTGATAACCCACGGGAGTTCTTCAGACAGCAAGAACGTGTCGCGTCAGCCTCTGCTGGCAGCTGTGATGTGCCCTCACCCTTCAACCACCGACCAGGTAGTCCTTGGCCCTGTCCTTGCCCAACCCACACTCCTCAGACTATGGCCCTAAGTCCCTTTGGGATGACTCCTTGGAAAACAAGTCTTGCCCAAGGACTTCTTGGAGAAGGCAAGACCCCTTCCGTGTGCTTCCACCCACAGCTCTCCAGGTGGTAGCACCCACAGAGGGGCTGGGTTGGGGGCGCCATGTCACTGTTGGGCATTGGCTGAGCAATGGCTAATTCGCAAGGCCGGTTGGGCAGCTTTGGTGTAGATGCAGACACACTGCTGGCGTTGGGTGCTTCCGTGACGGGTTGGACTAGTCTGGCCTAAAGGCTGTGGATGCATGTAGGGTGGGATCTTGCCCTGGCTTTCAGTTTGAGCATCCTGGAGCAGCTGTCTTTAGGGTCCCTGTTTGGCTTCTCCTTGTGTAGCTTCTGCCTCCCCTTGAAGTGCCCTTCTATTTCTTGTCTGCTGGTCTGAGTGTTTGCATCCACTGTGTGCTTGGTCATGGGCTGGGGTCCCCGGAGCATGGCGGACTAGACTCACTTGTGCTGCTACTCTGAGGCTGGCTGTGTGTGCCCATGTGCGTATCTGGTGCTGGCTGGTGGGAGGCATCAGATGGCTTGAGGCTGTGGCCCAGCTTGGCTGAATGTAGACCCTGGCTGAAGGTGGCTTGGACATCTAGGGCTGGCCCTGGGGGTGGGTGAGGCCTTGGGGCAGGGGTGGGGGAGACTGACCCTCTCTTGTCCTCTGTCTCTTTCTCTGTCTGTCTCTCTCGGCAGGTCGTCCGTACTGCCCTTTCATAAAGGCATCGGACAGTGGGCCTTCCTCCTCCTCCTCTTCCTCCTCTTCCCCTCCACGGACTCCCTTTCCCTATATCACCTGTCACCGCACCCCAAACCTCTCTTCCTCCCTCCCATGTAGGTAGCAGTCCCAGGCCTCGGCAGGGTGGGGTAAGGAGGGCCCCGCTTCCCAGCAGCCCCTCTCCCCCAGCCTGACTGCTGACTGCTGGTGTTTGTCCCCAGAGCAGGTACCTACCTGCCACTTACTTGTCCCTGGCCCTGCAGGGCACTGGCCCCCAGGGGCCTGGTTGACAGGGTCTGGAGCAGTAATCTGGCCCCTGGGGGGGCCTGGGGAGCTCACAGCCCCCACCCATACTCAAGACCAGGAGGACCGTCCTGATCCCACCTGGCTCCCCACCCCTCACTGACTAGCCTGGGCATTTGTTCCACAGGCAGCCACCTGGACAGCCACCGGAGGATGGCGCCTACTCCCATTCCAACCCGGAGCCCATCTGATTCCAGCACAGCCTCCACCCCTGTCACTGAGCAGATTGAGAGGGCTCTGGATGAGGTTACATCCTCGCAGCCTCCACCCCCACCTCCACCACCCCCACCAGCTCAAGGTGAGAGAAGGATTCCACCTGCATCCATCCTCCCCTCAGTCTCTGGTTGCCATAGTAACGTAGCTCCAGGGGAACTGGACCACTCATCACCAGCACCACACTGCTAAGGAGGTGGCTGTAGCAGAGAGAGCTGTGGCGTTGCCATCGGACCTGCCTTCTCTAAACGGCACTGACTCGTCACTGAAGTGGTCATGTGCCTTTCCTCCCTGGGCTACCCAGTGGTTTAAAAAGAATTGATGAAGGGATAGTGGGGTGCAGCTGATGCTGAAAGATGCCCTCGTGGTAGTTCTTCCTCAGACGTCCCTAACTCCCTTACTCTTCAGTGGGTGGGCAGGGCACTATAGATTGGCCCGGGGCATCTGTCCTTCTCCAAGGGGGCTGACTGCATTGTATCCTTCGTGTGCACTGTGACAGAGGCCCAGGAGTCTACCCCCAGACTGGATGGTGAAGAGACCAGCAAGGAGGCCAAAGCAGCAGCAACCCCTCGGGCCTGGGCTGGGTGTGTGGAGGAGCCCCCTCAGGCACAGGAACCTCCCCGGGTGCAAAGCAGCACCATGGAGGACTTGATGTGCACAGAATCCCCGGAGCAGGCTGCCCTGGCTGCCCCCACAGAGCCTGCTGCCTCTGTCCCCTCAGTAGCTGATGCCCATGCAGCTGACACCATTGAGACCACCACTGCCACTGCCGACACCACTATTGCCAACAATGTCACCCCTGCCACCGCCGGCCTCATTGATCTATGGCCTGGCAATGGGGAAGAGGCCTCAGCACCCCAGGCTGAGCCCAGGGTGCCCACACCACCCTCAGGTGCTGAGGCCTCCCTGGCAGAGGTACCTCTGCTGGATGAGGCAGCTCAGGAGATGCTGCCCCCAGTGGGCGAAGGCTGTGCCAACCTGCTGAATTTTGATGAGCTGCCAGAGCCTCCAGCCACCTTCTGTGACCCAGAGGAGGAAGTAGAAGGGGAGCCGCTGGCTGCCTCCCAGGTCCTAACTATGCCCTCAGCTCTAGAGGAGGTAGACCAGGTCCTGGAGCAGGAGCTGGAGCCAGAACCTCACCTGCTGACCAATGGAGAGACCACTCAAAAGGAGGGGACCCAGGTGGGACAGGGGTGGAGGAACAGTGGTCAGGGCTGAGGGGGAGGGCTGATCGCTTGTAGATCCGTACCGAGAAGCAGCTCTGTTCCACTCCCCTTTCCATCTCTGCATTTGTTCCCTGGCAGGCATCTGTGTTTCCCCAGCAACCACTCTTGGACTCCTTGGTTGCCAGGGAAACAGGCTCACGCCTGATAGATCAGCTGTAGTCCTGGCAGGTGGGTCCTAGTAACCTATGCTTTTTTTTTTTTTTAATCCAACAGGCCAGTGAAGGATACTTCAGTCAATCACAAGAGGAAGAGTTCGCCCAATCAGAAGAGCTGTGTGCAAAGGCTCCACCTCCTGTATTCTACAACAAGCCTCCAGGTAGTCCTTCCCTGGGTGACTGATGGGTGCCACTAACCACAGTTGGCACAGCCCTTAGAGGTTGGGGAGACACAACTGATAGATCTGCCCAGCCATCTCCTCTCCTCTCCTCATATATCCTAGAAATCGACATCACCTGCTGGGATGCAGACCCAGTACCTGAAGAGGAAGAGGGCTTCGAGGGTGGTGATTAGTAGTGGCGACTGTCCCCGGGCTGCCTTCGCCAAGGCTCCCAGCTGCGGTAGCCTCTGGCCAGACGGCTTGCAGCTCCTGCATTAGCAGCGGCCCGTCTGGCACCCACTCTGGACTCCGGCGCCGGCCGGGGATTTGTCTGCTTCCCTACCCACAGGGCCCGACTTTTACAGCTTTTCTCTTTTTTTTAAAGTTGATAGACTTGTACAGTTGACTGGTTTTCCTCCCGTTGGTAGTTGAGATGATGTTGCAGATTATACCCCCTTCCTGCCCAGACCAGATTGTAGCTTAGTCTCTCTGCTCGGCCGACCAGGGTGGAGGCCTCCCTCACCCTGCTTGGGACCTGGTGGGGCTTGGGGGTTCTGGTGGGAAAATGTTCCCCCCATCACTTTTCCTAGTTTTATGTTTCTTGGAAAAATATCACTTTGTATTCTCTATCCAGGGCTTCAGATATTTTGCACGAATTTTAAAACATGGCAATAAACGGCTCGTGGGCTCTGGCTCCCTGGGACCCCTCCCCTTCTCTTCGCCCTCGCTGCTTGGTCGAAAGGAATTATCAGGCCCCCCTGGGGCCCCTTGGCTTCCCGCCCTCTCCTGCCGCCCTCTCCTGCCGGGCAGGTCCCAGGCTGGAGGTCCTAGGCGTGACTCAAGTCAGGGCTTATAGATGGGACCCAGAGGTTTGGGTGGCCCCTCCTCAGTTCCTTCCTCTCTGCTTGGGTTCTTTTTCACATTAACTTTTTCCCCCTTTTCTTCTTCTTTTTTTTTTTTTTTTAAAGCACAAACTTATGTAATGGGTCGTGCTCATGTCTGTTAATAAAGAAATCCAGATCCCTTCGGGCCTGCTGCTCTGGGCCTCCAGGGGTTGATCTGGCGTGGGCGCCGGCCCTCATGACCCGCTTCCCAACAACTGTCACCTCCGAGGCTACAGGGGGCGCACCTCTCTATTACCCTGCGATATCAAAAGCAGGCTAGATGGAAAATGAACATCCCGCCCCTGAAAAACAACCTTTGGTTTCCGAAGGCCAATTTATCTGTACACACCCACACACACTAGGCCAGCACTCAGGCTCCTTCCCTAAAGTCCGACATGCCTGGTCACTAGCACCCTGGGCTTAAAGCAGCTAGTGTTCCCCTCCGCTTGTACCAAAGCAGATCACACACCTTTATTATCCTCAAAATGTAACAAACGGGGTAAGAAATCCCACCCTCCCCCCACCCCTCCCTGCAGTCCAAGGGAAGCGTTTAAAAAGCCCCGCAGTCAGGCTAGGAGTTCGCCCGTGGGGCCCGGGACGCCGGGCGCCCCTCTATACGGCTGTAGTCCTCCCGAACAAGGGGATGGAGACGGGCAGGCGCCAAGCTCCGTGCTCCAGGGGCTCCCGGCTGCTGAGCTCTGAGTCGGTCCAGCTGGGGAAGACCCGGCGGCTGCGATCAGCCTGCAGACAGAGGGCAGGGCAGGGGGCGGCGGGCCGCGGGGCGCTGGGAAGATGCAGCGCCGAAGTATAGCCCCGGTCCAGGAAGAGAGGCTTGTAACTCGGAGGCGGCTGCTCCTGCTTCTCCGCGCTGTCGCGGCGGCTCAGAAAGGGCGTGACGATCTTGCGGTAGAGGCCGCGAGTGTCCGTGAGCACCTCGCTGTAGGGCGGCGGCGGCTCGGCCATCAGCACCGCCTCCTCGTAGCACGGCGGCTTAGACATGTCGGATTCCGCTGCGGAACGGGAAGCGGGCTGTGAGGATGAAGCCGCCGGCCCAGCCTCCCGCAGAAGCCTCGCCTCGCCCCGCCACCACCACCCCAGCCCGCTTCTCCCGGTGCATCGGCAGGGAGCGCTCGCCTGCCTAGGCGCAGCCTTACCTTGGCGCGGGTAGCTCCAGGGCCGAGGCGGCACGGAGAGGTGCGGTGGCGGTGGGTGCGGCAGTGCGTGATGGTGTGGGTGCGGGTGCGCGTGCGGCTGCGCGGGCCCGTGGTGCAGTAGCGGGTGCACGTGCACGTGCGAGTGCGCGTGCACAGGCGCCTCCAGACGGCTGCGGTGTGGTGGTGGCGGCGGCGCCAGGCCCGGAGGACTTCCAGCCAGGCTACCCTCAAGCTCGAGGGGCTCCAGCTCCAGGGCACGCAGGTTCTGCTCCCTCAGTCGCTCCTCCTGGCGCCGTTTGAGGCGGCGGCGCAGGAAGCTGCAGAAGCAGCAGAGCAGGACGATGAGACCCCAGATGAGCCAGAAGCCGGCGAAGCACGTGAGGAACGTGTAGGTGCCCTGGGACATCACCATGGCTGCGGCGCAAGAGGCAGGTCCTCGGCAGCTTTACTGGACGCTGGGCTCCTCAGCGTGGCCCCGGGGCCGCGCCACGCTCCCAGGTGCCGCCAGCGTCACTTGGGGACCTGCGGCCGGGGGCTGCCTGCGGCGGGGCTCAATGGGCGCGCATGCCGGCGGAGGGCAACTTTGGTTCCCGCTCCTTTCCATGGCGCCGGCCGGCGCGGGCCTGCTTCACCCGGGGCCGCGAGCGACCTGCGGGGCAGACACAGGGCTCAGCGAGGCTCGCCGGGATCCTGGGTGACTCCCGGACTGCACCCGCGTCCCGCGCAGGGCCGGGGATGCCTCCTCGGTGGGAACCCCCGCACTCCCCGGGGGCCGGGTGACGTCACCGAGGGATGACGTCACGCCCGAGGTTCCCCTGATAGGGTTTCCCCGAATCGAGACCCGGCCACCGCGTGCCGACGCGACCCAAGACCGGCCAGCAGGGGGCGCGCGGAGTCCGCCCGCAACCCCAGGGTCCAGCTTCGAGGTGGTTTTCCGAGGCTGTGAACACTAGGGCACTAGAGTAGTCTCGGCGCGGTTATTTTGGGTGGAGAAAAGGACAGTCCACCAACTGGAGGTCCACTAGCAGCTCGCTTGGCACACCACGCTTCTGCCCTGCACTGCTTCCAGATATTAGCCACGCCTGTAAGAGACTGGCGAGCGGCTGCCACTGCATGCCACCGGCCCTCTCTTTGTTTGCTCCCGATGCGGTGTGCTGGGCGTGGGCCAGGCGCTCTTTCCTTCCTCTAGGCGCCTCTGCCAGCCGGATTCCAGGCCCAACTTGACTTCCCTCACCACCTACTCATGCGCAAACCCCACGTGGCTGCATCTTTCTTACTTCCAGCCCTTCCCCTCCCTTCCACCAATTCCTTCCCCTCTTTGCAGAGGGGTGGGAAATTAGATGAGATTTATCTTTCGGATCCACCTCCTATCACAGCAGGGGGCTGAGGACATCTCTGCATCGGGAGAGAATTCAGGAGCCCTGACTGCTTAGTTAAGGCCAGCAAGCAACAGACGGTCACCATCCCCAGGGCCCTTTTCCAATGCCTTCTACCAGGAGCTTTAACACAACCCTTTGGGTAACGAATTATTTCTAACTCACAGCTGAGAACTGGAAGAGCAGTGAACTGCACAGATGGCAGCGCTAATTTGAACCTAGGCCTAGCAGCAAAGCCCTGGCCTGAGCTCGTGGGAAGTATGGTTTTCCAGGAGCTCTAAGAAACTGCTTGCCCTTGGCACACCAACATTCACTCAGCTTTGGTGTCCACAATCAGCTTAAGACCCAGGCTGAAAGGATGCCAGGCCTTGGCCACCCCATCTTCCCCAGATGGCTTCTGTCTGGCTCTGGTTGCCCTCAGCCATGTGCCACTCGGTGCCCATGCCAGTCCTATCCTGGGCCTGCGTTCCAGAGCAGACAAGGGTAGGAACAATAGCTCTGCCCGCCCCCTCGACAACCCCACCACGAGGCTGCCATGGTGACGCAGCCCAGATAAAAACACGATGCTGCCAGTCACCGGGAGTTAATTAAATCTGTTGTTCTCCTTGAGCCCTCAGGAACAGGAATGTTCTGAGGAAACAGACACTAGCTGGAGGTTTCAGCCAAAAGGGCAGAAACAGTCCCGGGTCAGAAAAGGTATTTCCGTGGTTGGAGGTAATGGTGCTTGCTAAATTAGAAGTCTTTGTCAAGAGCCTGGGGGGGTGGGGGAGGGGAGTACGGGTCTGCAAGTACGAAGACAGCTTGAGCCCAAAAGACTGGCCACCATGGACAACATGGCATCATGGTTCTGAGCATATAAATAAAAGGGAGCTTTAAAATGTCTGTCAAGGTCGTCAGAACTTGTCCCCTCTTTCCATCTACATTTTTGTTTTTGTTTTTAGATAGGTGTCACTGTACAGTACAAGCTAGCCCCACGCTCAAGAGCAATCCACCTCCCTCTGCCTCCCCATTGCTGGGACTAAAGGCATGCATGCACCACATCTGGCTCCATGCAGAATATTAACATCACCTTGTCACTTCTGGTCACACCAGCATTTGATAGATGAAGTGACAAGCTTAGAAGACTCAGTTTCGTGCCATACAGCTAATAAATAGGAGGTGTTTAGTCTGTATCTGAGACAGTCGCTGTCCACTTTCCATGTGGTGAGCTGTGAAAGAAAACTCCAGTGTTGGTTAGCGCTCAGTGTGTGAGAACTTGGTAGTTAGGTTAACTAGTAGCCAGAATGTGTGTTCCTGTTCCTTCCTGTCAAGGCCTTGGACCGCCTGTTACGGTGTAGCTCAGGGGAAGTACTACAAGATGGAGAGAGATTGGCAGCTCACAGCTCAACAGGAAACAGCACAGAAACTATGCCCTGAGGGTATCTAACTGGCAGCCTGGGCATTAGGCCAGACTCACAAGACTAAACCCCAAATCTGTGTGCTGCTGTCACCAAGTCATCCGCAAGGACCAAGAACCATCATTCACTGCACTGTGTGCCAACTAGGGGCCAGAGGGCAATCTCTTCCTTGAGAACACACTGCTGAGCCAGCCTCTGATAACAGTCTGATTCTAGTGTCCAACTAATGCTAAATACACTCTTGCTGGAGCTGCAGAGGGCCGGTCACACTGAGGTCTCCCTCCTGCGTGTTATCTAATCCACAGCAGTTGTTCAGCATCAAGAGGGTCATTCAGATCTTCTCAACTGTTCTAATGAACAGGCCAAACTTTCCAAAGCCCCCTGCCCCAAGGCTCTTGCCTGCCTCTGGGCATGCTTTGGTCCTAGCTGGGGGAACCTGCAGACTCAGACTCAAAGTCTTACTGTTGATAGCAAACACTTGATTAGCACACATCTGCCACTTGCCCACCTCCCCTGCTGGGAACCATGCCCTCCAGATGGACTCATCTTTCCATCTGCCATGTTACTCATTTTCTGTATTCCTCTTTCTCTCTATTCTTGCAGATTACTAAACATTGCTCAGGACTCCATCTTGGTTTGTATATGGCTTTGCTGGGTTTTCTTAGACCATTCCGGGATTACACCCAGGGACGAAAGCAAGACCCCCAGGTGTTTCCTACCCGCCTTGCTGCTTGTTTCCTCATGGATCACCATGGGAAGGATTGAGCTAGCCTCTGCAAAGGGTAGAACTGTGTTGTTGTTTTTTTTCTGGGCGGAGGGTGAATGTTTTGGACTAGTACCTCTGAAACGTGTCGTGTCTGGACTACACTGAGGAGCTTGTCCAGACCCAGAAGGCTAGCCCTACCATCACTTGATTCAGGAGGTCTGGGTGGGACTCGAGTCCACGTTTTCTAGTCTGTCTCACTAAGTAGCCCAGGGTGGCCTGAAACTCATGACAATCCACTTTCTTCCACTTCCTAAAAGCGGGATTGCAGGCAAAGCCACCACACCTGGCTTCAGAGTTCAAATTTCTAACAATTTCCCAGTAGATGCGAAGCCAGAGACTCTGTGACCTAGATCACGGCCTCCAGAATGAGTTCCTGCCAGGGCCTCTTGGCCTCCTCCACCATTCCCCGAACAAGTCTGTCTACCCTGAGCTACCTCACCTCCCTGGATGAGGACTTTGGAATACTACAGAGTATTACTGAAGGCTTCATCAACTGGCACACAGTAGCTAAGAGCCACTTGTTGAAGTGACTGAGATGACTAGTTACCTGTTTGATATTTTAGCTGTAGGAGGGGGGACACTTCAGGAGCTGGGTCAGCGTATGGTTCATTCTGGGGAAATATTACTGAAGAAGCCACTGCCCAGGCCTTAGCCCTCGTCGAGTTTTTGTTTTGTTTTGTTTTCAAGATAGGATCTCACTATTTAGCTCCAGCTGTCCTGGACCTCCCTATGTAGACCAGGCTGGCCTCAAACTCAAAGAGTCTGCCTGCCTCTGCCTCCCGAGTGCTGGGATTGAAGGTGTGCACCACCACACCTGGCCCTTGGAGGGGGTTATAACCAAATCAAAACTCCGGTCATCTATGAATAAAAGGAGAGAATGACATGAAGGCATGGAGTGGAGAGAAGTCCAAGTCATA
Organism: Peromyscus leucopus; assembly: GCF_004664715.2. Taxonomy (NCBI): domain Eukaryota; kingdom Metazoa; phylum Chordata; class Mammalia; order Rodentia; family Cricetidae; genus Peromyscus; species Peromyscus leucopus. The sequence goes on from NC_051067.1 coordinate 8,620,978, forward strand.
GGGACTCTGAGTGACAAGATGAATCCCTGGGCATAAGCCCAAGAAGAAGAGACCAGGACAGGAGACAGGGTGGCAGTGTAGCAGGGTCCTGAAGTCGGGATGGATGGAGGACAGCAGCTGTCATCCTGTCCTCGTTGGTATCACTAGCCTCTACAGGTGTGATCTCAGCAATACTCAAGAGGCAGATGGAGCCCATGGACTTATGGATTGGAAAGCCTTGAAGACTGCGAAGCCCAGTCTTGGCAGGAAAGGAATATTGGGGGACACAGATGACATTTCTACACCTCCTTCTGATACCAACCCGGATGTACTGGGGGCAGAGAGAGCAGGCTCCCAAAGTCAGCCTGGCATGGGGCTGGCCACAACCTCACTTCCAGTAGGGCTCAGTACTGGCTGGGACCTAGCCTTTAGGGTCCCCACCTAGGTCTGTGACCCGACTGTGAACAGGACATGGAGCCCAAGGGATCTGCGGACACAAAGGATGTCCTTATGAGCTCATTTCTCCGGTCTGGCCCTGTCAAGGGCAGTGTGGGAAGGATGGGGCAGGACACCAAAAGCCCATACTCAGCCAGGCAGTGTTGGCACACACTTTTAATCTCATCACTCAGGAAGGCAGAGGCAGGCGATCTCTGTGAGTTCAAGGCCAGCCTGGTCTACAGACTGAGATCCAGGACAGTCAGAACTGTATAGGAGAACTCTTGTCTAGAAAAATCAAAACAAAACCAACCTACCAAACAGAAAAGCCCATACTCCTGAAAACCTTATTCCTGGAGTTCCCTGTGTTTCTATCCCTCATTAAGCATGGACATAATTTGTTCTTGCAAGAGAGGAAGCCATGTGATATGGGAAGTTAATGCTCATGTCTCTTAAGGGGCAGCCTGTTGTCACAGATGAAGCACTAAAAGGAGGCATGAATTCAAATCCTGTCTCTGCCCTAGCTGAATCATGTGATCACATCCTAGCCTCATAACTAAGGTGGCTTCTTTACATGTACAACAGGGATGATAAGACCTGCCTTCAGGGCTGGAGAGATGGCTCAGCAGTTAAGAGCACTTGCTCTTGCAGAGGCCCTGGGTTAAGTTCTCAGCACCCACACAGTGGTACACAATGACCCAAAACTCAGTTCCAGGAGATACAACACCTTCTTCTGACCTCCACAGGCACCAACCACATACATGGTGCACAGAAATACATACAGGCAAAACTCACACATAAAGTGAATAAATTAAAAAAAAAAAAAGACTTGTCTAGTAAGACTTGGGGGGGGGAGACACAACCTGCTGTAAAATCACTTTAAGCCCAATGTACACACCTGCATGTGGTCAACTGAAGGCCAGCACCCGGCATCGCGGAGGTGGTCCAGTAGAAATCACTCCCATTTTACCATGGACTGTATGTAGTCTCGAGTTAAGACTTTCAACTTTAACACAACTCATGGATGTGTTTTGTTGGCCAATGACTAACAATTTTTTTTTCAGTATTCATTTCTTTCCCAACATTTGCATTAAGGCCAGCTTTTATGCTTGATCTAAAATACTTGATGATCTAGATACACAAAGTCCACATATTGTATGGTGGCATTAATTGATGAGCAGGTACCTGGCTACATCACTCATCCCATTGTCCCGGTGATCCTTGGAGGCTTTTGGGTTTCCTGCCTCTGAGCTTGACTGGCTTACACAGGACCCAGCACTGAGGCCTGTGTGTGCCAGATTTTCTCCTAATCAGAACTACAAGCTGTGAAAGCCAGAGAGCTTATGCACTTAGAGACTAGGGGCTGGGGGTTTTCCCAGGGGGCTATGGCAGCCAGACTGAGCTTGGGCTCAGCTAGAGAGAAAATGGAGGAGGAGAGAGGAAGGCAGCCTATCAATAGCACACCCTATACTGAATGGAGGGGAAAGAAGCTGGTGATTCAGTCGGCAGAAGGAAAGGTGCACCAAGGCTTGAAACAGAGAACTTCCTCACTGGAGGAACATGAAGGAAGGCTGAGAATGTTCCTCTGGCAAGCTCTAGGATCCTTTCCTGCCTGGATCACATGGCTAAGAGGGGCTGTGTCAGCAGAGGAACCTGCAATAGAAACCCATCTCTGGGGCTTACTGGTTGTTTGACCTTGGACAAGTCTCTTCACCTCCTGAGCACTGTGAGACTTCATCTCCAAAACAGGGATAATAAACTTACCTGCACAAGTGCTCTAAGGATTAGGGGATTATGAATGTAGAGGCCTCAGAATTGCACACAGAGTGGGCAAAAAATGAAAGCAACCTGTGACTAATTCCCCAGGTCCCTGCCTCCGGGAGACTCAAGCCTGACTTCCCAGGCAGCACCCATTTAAGGGCGTCTTATGCCAAGGCCTCAAATGCCCCAGATCCTGGGCACCAGATAGTTCACTGGATAGTAAAAGAAACGTAGGGTGGCTGTGGTCTCAAGGGTGCTGTATCTGAAGCCTGTGGTCAGGGCTGGCATCTGCTGAGTCAGGCCCTACTGGCAAGGGGGCCATTTCTCTCTCCTGCTGAAAGGAGGTTGGGAGGGAAGCCAGAGGTCATTTCCTCTGACTCAGCATCCATTCGAGGGGCTCCCTTGGGCAGGGCACCTCCATGTGGCACTGCCTCTTTGCAGGCCAGCCTCCATGCCACACCACAGTCAAGGCATTGTGCACAGACAAGAAAGGGGCACTGTGGTCCAGACAATGAGCTGGGTCGCTCCCATCTGGCCTGAGACTCAGCTTCCCGGGGTCAGCAATGTCCTTTGCTCTGCTTCTATTCCCTCCCTGGAGAATGGTGGCCAGGAACATGAAGTGGAGGCCCATTGCAGGCCCATGATTCGGCGCATACCCTAGCCATGAGGGGAGCAGCTTATTTTCTCTTCCCTAGTAAGAAAAATCACCTCTAAAGAATGCAATTTTGGGCCAAGCCATGTCACAAGAGACCACTCTAGTGGTAGTACTAACAATGGTAGTCACCCGGCAAAGCCCCCAGACCCAACCTCCAGGCCTCCTCCTCCCTAGGCAGGCCCAGGGTCTGGGCCGCCTCCACGTTTGCAGCCACCCTGGGAGTCCTGTTGCGACGACTGCAGCCACGTGGGAGCCGGCTCGTGCCCACAGAACCGCTCGCCCTCACCCCCACCCTCGACGTGCTCAGGCAGGCACACCCAGACCGGCCAGAGGAGCGATGCTCTCTCCACAGTGCACCCCCTTCGCTACCCACCCCCCCCGCGCCCCCGGCCGTGGTGGGGGAGGGGGCGTCGCCACCCCGCAGTCTCGTTGCTGGGGAGCGCAACCCCGTTGCTGTGGCAACGGTTTCCAAGCGAACTGGTGGCGGCTCGCGCCCGGCTCGGGCTCCCTAGCTCACTGGCGCTCTCCTTCCCCTCCTTCCTTCCCTCCGGTGTGGGCTGGGGGAGGGGCTGCCCGCTGTCTCGGTCGGGGTCCGGGTGGCGAGACCAGGATAAGGCTCTGAGCCACCCGCAGGGAGGGTCATCAGCCTGAAAACCATCTTTTGCCCGCGCCCTGTTCCCGCCCGGCCCGCAGCCGTCGCGGTACTCACGGGCCCAGGCATCCTCTTCGAACTCGTCTTCCTGCCTCGGGGCGAGCGGCCCGGCGGACAGAAGCCCCAGCTTGGAGCAGGCGGCGGCCCGGGGGAGCAGACAGTGGCAGCGAAAGCCGCTCCGAGCGCTGGGCTGGAGGCGCGGGGCGCGCGCACGGGCGCGTGCTGAGTTTGGCGTGCGCGCGCGCGCAGCCAACAGAGGCACCCCCCCACCCCCTGCCACACGCCGCCGAGGCGGCTGCGAGAGGGAAGGGGTGCCCACCTGCCGCACCCAGACACGGCACCCGAGTGTGGGCTCGCACTACCAGGGGCATCCTAGCACAGAGAAAGTACTCCCTGCACAGCTCCAGGCAACAGGCTACCCAAAGGGGGCACCCACCGGCAGCTTCGTGGCACAAAGCAGCCATACACGCAGGATCCTTAGCGGAGCAGCTGAGTTCACGAACCCAGATACTCACACAGCTCAACCTGTGTATGTCCAGACATGTAGTGAGGTAGGGGCTAATGTAAGTCAGCACCCGAGTGTGGCCTTCTCTGAACTCTGGACCCCGCCCACTCTGTTCAAGAAGGCATACATTAGAACATACCTGCTGAGAAGCAACGCAGACCCCACCTGAGTGCCGAATCTCCCAAGGCTCCAAGGGTTATGCTGACCCCAAGGGAACAAATATTGTGTAGAGCAGGCCCCATCTTAAGCTTGACCCCGGCTGTACTGGCCTTTCTACTTCAACTTCTCTACGGCATTAAGAATGATCTAAAAGTACTTCCCACCACATCAATAGGGGACAGGTAGGGCTTTGAGAGCCAGGATCTTAAATAAGCTTAGCCCACAGGAAAAGGGCTCGTAACACCAGTGAACCCGAAACTAAACTAGCTTTGGTCACAGTTGGTTCCAGGTGTTTCAAAAGTTGGGATTAAGATACTGGGCGGTGATGGCGCACACCTTTGATCCCAGCACTGGGGAGGCAGAGGCAGGTGGATCTTTGTGAGTTCCAGGCCAGCCTGGTCTATACAGCGAGTTCCAGGACAGGCTCCAAGGCTACAGAGAGAAAAACTGTTGGGAGTGTGGGGGAGGGGGGATTTGGCATCGAGCACAATGCCCCATAATGATGGTATGGATGGCCTGCACAGCTCAATTTAAGCTGTGCTACCCATCTCCAGTGAGAAGAGAACTCCACGTCTCTCCCAGTAATTCTATTAAAACAAATGAGCAAGAAAACACAAAATCCACAAGTGCTATTTAGGACTCATGTCCACCATGTCTTAGGAGGGAAAGGATCTGTACTCTGGGCAGCCACCCAGTGTTCGGTCCCTTCCTTAAACACCAACACCCAGGTTCCAAGGGGATAATCGTTGCCCAGGCCTACTCATGGGTGCCATCAAGGGTTAGCCGCTAACAAAAATTCTGTTCCAAGGAACACTGGACATGTTTCTAATCTGGCCACTAGAGTTAGACTCACCGATGCCAAGACAATCAAGTGGAGAACTGACTTCTGATATCATACTCTCATGTGAGGAGTTAACAACTAGCAGGGGCCCTTCTGTCTGAGATGTTTTGTCTTTTCCTCACAGTTCGAGGGATCAAACCCAGGCCTCTCAGACTACTACAAAAGCAGTTCTACATTGTGCTCCACCTACAAGCCTCCCATGGTTTTTGTTTTTTTCTTTGTGTACCTATGTCCATGCTGGAACTCACTTTGTAGACCAGGCTGACCTCGAACTCAGGGATCCTCCCCGAGATCCTCCCCTTCCCACCACACCCCCAGCACGCCTCCATAGGTCACATGCGTTTGTGTGCAGTGTGTATACAATGAGATAAAAGCCCAGCACTATCTAATCCACATGGATGGGGATAACAGAGAATGGTTTGCCAAAGTTATATTAGGGTGCTTTTCTACATTGTGGGACAGGCCTTTAATATACAGGCAGTCAAAACCCTTCAGGGACCCTCCCGATCTCCAGTCGAGTCCACACAGAGTACAGCTTTAAAGACATCTTACCAACTCCAACTGCAGCCAATCCTTTGCCAACCCATGTTCATCATCCTTTTGATGGGCACAGCTGGCCTTGTCCTGGAGAGTATCAACTCTTTTGGGGCCTAGGGACCACTGTTTAATGTTATCCCCAAGACTCAGCCCTCTAGAATCCTTTGCCACAACACTGATCACATCGAATACGACTGTTTCCACATCTCCTTGCCTACCAAATTAGTTTCACGCTGGCAGGGACCTCATCTCCATCTGGGTCCCTAGTTCTCACTACAGGGCTGGGCAGGGAGGAGTGGAGTTTGAGTCTTGTTGGGAAACTTCATGAAGAATTTAATGTGAACCTAACCTTAGACAAGGTGTTCCCTAGATGCCTCCTAGATCAAAGGAGGTTAAAGGATCTGGACTGAGAAGCAGGCCGAGTATTTCATGGCACTACCTGGTACCCGCTCACCCTTGCACACCCTTATTTCCTTCGCGTGGATGGGAACATCAGCAGACATTCTATACACTAGGAGGCTCCTTCTGAGGACACCTGTTGGCAACTACTGGCGTGATGGCACACACATACAATCCCAACACTACACAGGAAGGCCAGAGAGTCAGAGGTCTGAGGCCAGTCTAGCCTACCTACACAGTGAATTCCAGGCCATCCAGGAGAACTGGAGGACTCCCTGGTTGTTTCATAGTCTCTCAGCTGACATCCTATGCAGTCAGCTCCCAAAGCTGCAGACTATGACACACACTCATGGCTGTCATGGTCACAGCATTTGGTGCCCAGCTCACAGGCAGGGTGGTTCCAGGGACTCTTTGGGAAACTAAAGACCCTGGGAGGAGTTTGCAAAGCCTGAGAGAAGTTTGTTATTTAAACAGCTTACTGCCTCCCCCAAATTTGCACCGGTAGTCTCTCCCCCCCCCCCCCAATGATCTTGCTAATTTCTGTCTTTGGTGACTACTTCAGGACCCGGTAGTCACTAACTTCAGAAAACTCTTCTCTGAAACTCAGGCGGCTGGTCCCTGCTACCCCCGCCACACTCGTTCTTCCTCAAACCAAGTCACTCAGATCATCTCTTTGGCCACCCACAGGAGAAAACAGAGAGCTGGATCTCATGCATGTGTGCCAGATCAGGGTGGACACACAGCAGAAGGCCAGGTTAACGCTGACTCAGGGCTGGTGTTTCTATCAACAGCTCCCACCTGCCTCTCCAGGCCACTGTCAAGTTTACAAGGCCACTTTGGCCTCAGAAAGTTTACAGACCAGTCAAACACATCTACCTCTGTAGAAGTCGGACATACACCCTAGCTGGTATCCAAGGCTGTGTCCCACCTAGGAGTGGAAAAACCGAGATTGAGCCCCCACACCAAGGTCTGGTTGCCTGTGAAGTCCTGAGGATTCTTGGGCTTTTTAAGGGCAGACCCTAGTCTCACTCCAGGTCCATCTCCAAACCCTTCTGACTGTGTCAAGAACAGGAAGAATCCTTGAAACACCAGAAATATTTTAAAAAAAGAGGCAGGCAGGGGTGGCTGGCCAGGCTTGTGCTCAGACTGTATTTGCACAGAGACATGGCAGCTCACATTGGTCACACAGAGACATGTGGCAGCTCACATTGGCTTTAAATACGGAAAAGCCAGGGCCTTATGGTCCCATGTTGTCCTAACATAAGCATTAGGACGGCCATCAGTCTGACACAGGCCAGGGCTAGGGTCTGGGCTTAGGCACAGCCTTACCCTACCCTCTTCACACACTGATATACACTCACCCCCCCCAACCCCAAACAGCACACACAGGGAAGGGTAGATTATTGCTGGGCACATGTCTACGTTTATGAGGGATTCTGGAATGTTGGAGGGGTAAATCTAACCCCTCCTATGGCCTGGGCTGGGGCACTTCTGAAAAATGTATCTTCAGGACATGACCTAGAACAAGGGATAATGTGCTCTGAGAGCTGGAAGGCAGGTGACCTATCTTGTGGTCTGATGGGTCCCAGTCAGTTCAGTCTATGGTTACACTACGGCCCAGGCCTAGAGGACACAAAGCCCCCATTTCCAGCTCTAACAAATGCTGAGAGAAAGTGACAGCATTGGGCAACCAGAAGGTGGTGGCCCAAGTCCACAACAGGCAGGCACAAGTCTCACTTGGAGGTTGGTGGTGACCAGTGCAATGCTGGGGTCAGAGACTGACCTGGCCCATACTCTGTGCATCTGGACTGGGCCCAAGAAGCCTAGAGTTTGGCATTGGCTCCTCTGCCAGCTCCTGGCTCTCCCAGTCAGGGCTGGTTGCCCTGGAGTGCCAGGTCCAGGGTGGAATTAAGAACGCTCTGGTAGCTATATACATTCGTACAAATACATAAATACATAAAGCCCCGAGCTCCGCAGAGAAGAGCTGAAGGGACGCACCTTTGTCCCAAGATGGCCCAGGCCTTGTCAAACTCAGCTGGGCCAGGGCTGAGGGACGGAGGACACTGAGGACAGTTCCGGCTGTGTCCCCAGGCCACGACTTGAGTGGACAAGGGGGACACCACTGTGTAAAACTGTCAACGTCACTGAGAGTAGCTGCTACCGCCAGCCATCGGTGGGGGCCTCGGCCTGGGGGCTAGAGGCGGGTGGGGAGCTCTTCCTCACTGTCGCTGCAGTTTCCACAGCAATCCTGGAGGGACAGGGAAGAATGGAGGAGAGAGGCACAGCAGGAGCCATCAGTGCCCACCGAGGCTGACCAAGGCCAGCGGCTTGGGCCAAACATGGGTGGTGTCAGGGGACAGCTTTCTAGCGACAGACTCAAGTCAGACCAGGAAGCTCCCGGGATCTGCCCGAGCAAGGCCTCTGTCCATCCCCTGGACAGACTCAGGACAGGGAGACAGACGCTAGGGAAGGTTAGCAGCTTGAAGGGGTCAGGGTGCAAGGAAGCAAGCAGCAGGGAGGGAGCGGGGAGGTGGGCACCAGACTTCTTTCTCCTACATCTCGCCTCTGTCATGGAAGGGCTGCCTGGGGCTCCCCACGGTCAGGCAGCAAGGCCAACCCCCGAGGAGCCCACACTGCTCACCTCTGGAAAGAGAAAAGAGGCCATGAGACCAGCCAGGCGTGGGGCACAGGCAGGAAGGGGGCGCCTCAGGCACCACCGGAAGGGCTGGAAGAGGCTCACTCCCAGTGTAGACGGGCACCGCTCTGCCTCCCACCCACTACCCCGCCGTGCAGCAGGCTGGGGCACAGGTCAGACACTGAGGGACTTACTTGGCGACTGAAGAGCCTCTGCAGCAATCCCTTCTTCGGGGGTGCGGGTGGCTGGCCCTTCCAGTCCAGGTCTGGGGGAACTGACCCATCCAGTCCAAAGACATTTAGTTCCTGGAAGCATTCAGTCTCCACCATCTATCCAAGAACAGCAGCTGTGAGAGGGGCCCCAGGGTACCCCACCCGGAGACCACCCCACTCACAGGGCAGTCCCTACCTCATTCTGCCAGGGGATGGACACACTACCCGTGGCGAACTTGTGGTAGAAGTCTTGGTCCGTGGGCTCCAGATCCACGCCCTTTACTGTAGAGAACTGTTCAATGTCCAGAACGTCCTTGCAGTAAATAGCCTGGGGCTGGGGGTGGACAGATAGAAAAGTCAAGAGGCCTTGATCTCAGTCACCCTGGGACTGGATCTGCCCTGACACCTGCAGCTCCCTGGTTTGGAGAGAGCAGCAAGGCGCCTCATGCATCCCTCAGGCCAGCACTCCCTTGTCTGTCTCTGAAGCAGTTTTCACCTCTGCAGACTAGGGTCATGACCCTTGGCTGTGCAGTGACTGAGTAAGGCTGTGCACAGGCCTGGTGCTAGGCTGGGCTGGTCTTCTGCTTGCACAGGCCTGCCTGGCTATGTGGCTAGGGCTGGGGTGGGAAGGGAGTACTGGCTCCCCAGGGAGGGGCTGGAGGGGGTCTGCACTCTAGAATGCCCAGTACTGGAATAGTTTTCCCAGTACCTTTCCAGTTCCCGCTGGGAGCTGGCCTCTGCATTCAAAGGCCACTTTCTTTTCTATCTCTACACTGCTTTCAAAATCTTACCACAAAGGAAGTCAATTAAAATATTATCATGGGGCTACAGGTATAGTTCAGTGGTGTACAATATTTGCTCAGTATGCTTGAGACCCTGGGATCCATCCCCAGCACACACATACCATCTACAAACCTATGTCCTGATGGACGTATTATCATGACCATCATGTAAAATGGTGTGTCTGACCTGAAAAGTCTGATGCTCTCTACAAGACATACCGCGTGTGACTTTGTAATTTTATACCAATGTATGTACTGAGGCAGAAAGAAGGCTTGAGTCTGTGAGTTCAAAAGTGCACAAGGCAACACAATGGGACCTCATCTCAAAAAATAAAGTATTATTCCTGATAGCCCCCCAAGAGGGTACTCTCATGTCAAGTATGAATAAAATTTATATCCATATAATAGAATATTATTTAGCTTTGAAAAAGAATGAAGTATTGGTATATGCTACAACATGGAGGAACCTTAAAAGCCTTCTTGGCGGGCTGGAGAGATGGCTCAGAGGGGGCTGGAGAGATGGCTCAGAGGTTAAGAACACTGCCTGTTCTTCCAGAGGTCCTGAGTTCAATTCCCAGCACCCATATGGTGGCTCCCAACCATCTGTAATGAGATCTGGTACCCTCTCCTGGCCTGCAGGCATACATGCAAACAGAACACTGTATACATAATAAATAAATAAATCTTTTAAAAAAAAAAAAAAAAGCCTTCTTGGCAAAAGAAGCCAATCACAGAGAACTGTGCTCAGCAGGACTCCATCTACCCACATATCTGAAGCATTCAAGGTAGATGAACATAAGAGAACTAGTTATTTCCTGGGACAGGAGGGAAGAATTTTGAACCCTAGTGGCCACAGGGTTTGTTTAGGTTCTGAAGAAGCTGGTGAAAACATTCCGATCTTATGTGGTGACAGTCATGTGACTCTTTCAATTGAACTGCACACTTCACATGGGTTAACTGTGAATTTCATCTCAGTAGTGTTGTTAAAAATGTATTGCCAGCTGCCCATGGGAACACATGTCTTTAGTCCTAGCACTCAGGGGGCACAGGCAGGTGGGTCTCTGAGTTCAAGGCCAGCCTGGTCTACAGAGTGAGTTCCAGGACAGCCAGGGCTACACAGAGAAACTGTCCCTAAAAATAAAAACAAACAGCAACAACAAAATTGTCAAGTGCTGGCTCACAGGTTAAATCCTGCACTGCTCTTCCAGGCGGTCTGACACCTCTGGCCTCCAGACTCCTGAATTCACATGCATATACCCATACACAGATGCACATGCAGACACTTTATTTTAATAACAGTAAGAACAAAAACAAAAAAGCAGGGCTGGAGAGATGGCTCAGCGGTTAAGAGCACTGACTGCTCTTCTGGAGGTCCTGAGTTCAATTCCCAGCAACCAACCACATGGCAGCTCACAACCATCTGTAATGAGATCTGATGCCCTTTTCTGGTGTGCATGCAGAACACTATATACATAATAAATAAGTAAATCATAATAAATCATAAATAAATCAATCATAAAATAAAAAACAAAGCACTGTCAAGCTTGCTTTTTCATCGACTGCTTCTGTTAAGTTCCAAGATACTGATTTTATTTCTAAGTTTGAACAAATGACCCACAGGCAGTGTCCCTTTCAGTTAGAGGACATGCACAGAGAGCGGGAATCAACCTGTGCAGCAGCCCCAGCCCGAGGCAGCACGATGAAGTCAGACCTGCTTGGTTCAAGTGCCAGCTCACTGACAACACTCACCCTCTCAGAGTGGGTGATGTCTACGTGAGGCATCACTCAGGCTCCCTCACTGGCTTTCCCCCACTTACACTCATATCCTCTGTGACCCACTCCCACACCTCACATTCGGGCTGAAACTCCCCCAATGTATCCTGTCACACTTAGAGCGTGACATTGTTCCTGCTCTGCACACACTTGTTCCAATCACATTGGCCACACAGTTGCGGTTCCGGGTCCCTAGGCTGACCCTGCCCCGGGGCTTCAGTGTCTGCCTGTTCCTTCGGCCTGTAATGCCCATGTCCTCAAATCTTGGCATGATTCTCTCCTCAGTTCTGCTCAGGCATCACCTTCTCGGACAGGACATCACCCTGTATGAAGCGACTGCACCCCCTAGCTGCCTTCCTAGCCCACTCTCTTTCCTCTCGGACAGGACATCACCCTGTATGAAGCGACTGCACCCCCTAGCTGCCTTCCTAGCCCACTCTCTTTCCTCTCGGACAGGACATCACCCTGTATGAAGCGACTGCACCCCCTAGCTGCCTTCCTAGCCCACTCTCTTTCCTGTTACTCAGGACTGTCTGAAAGAAAGCCCTCCCTGCTTACTTGTTTGTTTTGGTGTTTCTCTCCACTGGAGCATAAGGATAGGTCTGGCTCCACGGGCCTCGTTATCTCCAAGGCCTGACCCATGTGGAATTCAGGTGTTAAATGCATAAACACATGTGGTCGACAGCCACCAAGCTGCTCAGTCCATCACCTGAAGGCTTCCCCAAGTGCTCCTGGCCAACTGTCAACACAGGACCCAATCTCCACAAACTTTTGGGAGGGAGGCAACGGGCCGGAAGGCATGTGATCCAGTTGTCCAGTGAGGCTCTTCACAAGAGTTGCTCTCTGTTCCCTGGGTAGCTGGCTAGTGAAGATGTGAGCCTGAGCTACTAAACCACAAACGCCACTCCCTGGGAAAAGATGCCTGCCATTGAAGACTGACCAATCACAGTACAGGGAGGAATCAGGTTCCTGTAGCGCTCCTGGAGCATCCCCATGTCCACCCTCGTCCTAACCCAGTACACGAAAACTCACACTATGTTGGACTTCATACATGCACATGCACACACACAAACACATGTTCACACATACACGTTTGGGAGGGCAGCCCAAACCATTAGATGGGGTTTCCCAACATGTGCACTGAAAGTGAGCTGGCCATTGCTCCAAGCCCCCCTGCATCCTGACCTGGCCTGGCCTGACCATTAGCAAGGGTAGGTAGGACTTACATCAGGCTTAAAAGGCGGTTCCAGCATTCCAGCTCCCAGCCTCTTGAAATTCAGTTTCTTGAAAAGGGGATGCTCCTTGACCTCACGGGCACCACCTCCACGACACCCCAGGCGCTCAGCGGGGTCCTTGCTGAGAAGCTGTAGCAGGGCAGGGTGGTTAGGGTGCCTTTGGGCAGTTGAGGTACCCAGCTCCAGCCCAGCCCAGGCAGTCAAGCCTGCAGCCTGCAGTACCTGAGAACAGAGTGAGCGTGCCTGAGGGGAAAAGTGCTCTGAGTATTCCTCCGGCACCTCCTTGACCAGTCTCTCTACTTCCTCCCGCTTGATCTTCTTCTTCCTCTGCTGGAAGGGTGACTGGCCTGCAATCATCTCATACAGGAGGCAGCCTAGCGCCCACCAGTCAGGGCTGAACGTGTACCTCTCATTCTTCACCACCTCCGGAGCTGGGCGGGGACAGGAGCCAGGGCGGGGAAGGGTGAGGAACAGAGAGCCCTGGGGGGGGGGTAGGGGGGGGTGGGGGGGGTGGGGACGACGACAGAAACCAGGGGATCTGTTCAAACACCCACTGGCTAGGCAGGCAGGCCACCGGCTTGGTGGGGACCTCGTCTCATCAATGAGAGCTGATGCGGCCCTGCACGGGGGTGGGTCTCACACCAAGGGTCCCCATGTCTGACTGTTCCGTTTTTTGCTTTGTTTTTTTTTGTTTTTTTGAGAACCAACTGTTAATATCTATCTCTCTCTCTCTCTCTCTCCCCCTCCCTCTCTGTGTGTGTGTGTGTGTGTGTGTGTGTGTGGTGATCCCAGTGTTGGAGTCTAACACAGGGCCACACACATCAGTACTCTATGAGCTACATCATATACACCCAGGCCAAAATCCATCACTCCTTTTTTTTTTTTTTAATATGAAGTTGTTTGGCTTATTAAATGTTGGCAATCAATTCAATGATTTTAAAAACAATTCAACTTCTGAATAAATCAGGGTCATGTAGCCACTGATTTGTCACTTCTGCATTGACAAGGGGATGAAAACACCCACTTGCTGAAACTCCCCACCTGCCTGGGCAGGCTCCTGGAGAGTCCCCCTCCCAACAACTTCCATCTCAAAGCCTCCAGGAGGCAGCTCGGGTGAGATTTCACAGTAGAGAAAAGAGAGGCTACAAGAGGCTACTGGAAAACCTGGACTGTACTGTGGCACACAGTCCACATGCTAGGTCTCCACTGCCTCCATCTCTGATGGGCCATGCAGGGTAATGACGGGCCATGGGAATGCACTTGGTCCCCTTAACCCACCCAATCCTAGGTGTTCAGTAAGCATCCAGCAAGTGACTAGCAGAGGGTCATAATGGTGGGACCTGGCTACGCCTTGGTCTCCTAATCCACAAAAAAATAAATAGCAGTAGCAGTGTTGGTATGGGGTATCTACTTTCTGAGTTGGAGACACGCCCCCCAATACAGCAGTGGGTAGGCCAGGCCGAGGACAGCAAGGGGACCCAGGAGACTGGTAGGTCAAAGGGACTCACCCATGTAGCCCACGGTGCCCACACGGCCTTTGATGGTCTGGCCCTCAGGCACATGCACGGCTAGTCCAAGGTCAGAGATTCGGATGTGGCCTGGGTAGGGGTGGAAGCAGGTGGGTCCACTGACCGGTCAGGCCTTCCCATCTCACCCCTCCCACTTGGGCCTTCTCACCCACCATGGTCATCCAGCAGGATATTCTCTGGTTTTAGGTCCCTATGGAGAGAAAAAGACAGGGTCAGATGCTACTGTTTTCCAGGAAGCCAGACGTCCAGCCTCTTGTAGCTCAAGTGCCTGCTGAGATGAGGCAGGGGGCAAGGTGAAGGGCTCCTTTGCTGCCAGGGTGAAAGAGCCCTGATCTCCCCAGGCTGCAGCCAACTCAGGAGCAGGGCAAGGGAGCCGGAGCCAGTACTGAAGACCTTTTTAGGTATCGAGAAGTGGCTCCAATCCAGAGAAGTGAGGAGTCCACCCAGTGCAGGGGACCCATCTGGGGGAAGGGGAATCCCTGGACATCATCCTTGGTCTTGTTCACCCTTGACATTGAAGCTCCCGTCCCCCCGGGGGCCGACTCTACCTTCTCTGTCACATGAGGCTACTCTTCCATCCCCTCAAAGGGCCGCTGTGAAGCTCAAATGAAAGCATCCTCCATAACCACCATAAGCAAAGCTCTCTACTACTGAGCCCACCTTGGGGTCTCCCAGAAAAAAAATTCAGGTTGGAAGCAGGGAGCTGACTAGCTCAAGGTCACACAGAGAAGGGTGACAACAATCAGAAATCACACAGTGGTCAGCGACCCAGATCCCAAAACCTAGGTTTGAAGCACTCAAATCTATCAAATGTGGCTGAGTTTGGGCCTGGAGCCAGTGTTGGCTTGTGGTTAGACAACCCCCAGCCACCATCCTTCCACTGTCTGGCTTGATAGACAGCCTCAGCTGCCACCATCCCACCTGACTGCTGCCCCTGTCCAGGAAGGATCCAGTCCTGGAAGAGCAGTCCGAGAAGCTCAGCCCACCTGTAGACGATGCGCTCCCGGTGCAGGTCCTCCAGGCCGCAGCAGATCTCGGCGGCGTAGAAGACAGCACGTGCTTCAGGAAAGCCAGCCTGGCCCATGTGGTAGATGTGGAACTTGAGGTCACCTCCATTCATCAATGTCAGCACCAGGCACAGTGCATCCTTTGTCTCATAGGCGTAGGCTAAGCTCACCTGTGCTCAGGAGAAACAAGCCCTCAGGCAGGAGCTGTGGGGGATGACTAGGGCGCGTGCACGAGAGAGAGAGAGAGAGAGAGAGAGAGAGAGAGAGAGAGAGGGGGGGGGGGGGGGGAGTGTGCGTGTGTGCAGGAGCGAGTGCGCACGCGCTCATGGCAGCCACCCAAACAGTCTTCTGTGTGCCACTCCTTAGGGCTCAGCAGGCTTCCTGAGCCTGGAACAGCACTCCTACCCCACCCTTCTTAGGTACAGCCCAGGGCAGGAAGGGACAGAGCAGAGGGCAGTCCCTTTGGCAACAGGGAGGGACTTTAGCCTGGTGGGTGGGGATTGTAGATGACAGTGTGACCAAAGGGAAGGGAGAGAGCTCCTTGTGTACTTACTACAAACCTACTGTTCACTTTTTCCAGGATCTGCTTCTCATTGAGCGCCATGGCCTCCCCTTTCCGCTTCTTGATTCGTTTCTTTTCCAGTTTCTTGCATGCATACATCTTGCCTGTTGCCCGCACCTGGCAGGCACACACCTGTAGCCAGAGTAGACAGGGACAAATGGGGGCCAGCCACGCTCTTGCTGGAGGAGGGAGGGTCCAGGCCTACCACACCCATCCAGTGTGCTCCGCAAGGGCACCAGGCGGCCACTCACCTCCCCAAAGCCACCTTTGCCCAAGACTCGGTACTGCCTAAAGGTGTTTTTGGTCACTGGCTGCCTATAGGCAAGAGTAAAAGAAACAAATATTTACGCAGGGATTCCCAGGAGGAAACCCCCCAACCTCGCCTACCCCAGAGCAGCCTGCTGGGAGTTCACCTTTCCAGCCACTTCCACTGCAGGAAACGGTTGAAGTAGATGCTGTCGAGGTAGTCAGCAAACGGGGCCATGCTCAGGTACTCATGGGTCAGCCTGTTGAGACAGGATCAGCCCGTAGGTATAAGACCCTAACAAACGCAACCTCACTCTGAAGGCCCAGGCCTCCCACTGCATGACTGCTCAGCCCACAAGCAGCTCTTGTCCTTGAGCATCTTCTCACTACTGCACCGAGCAGGAGACATGCATTCCGTGCTGAAACACAAATGGGAGGCAGCGGCTAAACTCAAGCAGCGTGGACAGGGAGGAGCTGAGCTTGCCACGGACTTCGGGGACCACAGAAGCCCCCTTCCTTAGCACAATTCCAGACTTGTGGGTATGGAGCCTTACCGGGTCAGCTCCTGGAAGAGGTCTTTGCAGGGTCCCTGCTCTAGCCGCTGGGCACAGTTACTCACCAGCTGCCGGGGAACTTCAGGGATGAGGTCAGGACCCTAAGGACAGGCCACAGACGGGTCAATGCAGAGGGCTCTCTTGGACAGATGCCTACTCCCAAGGCGGCACTGCCAGATGTCTGTGGGTGCCAAGGGTGGCTGTGGGTAGGTAGCGCACTAGCTGCCTCTTTGCTGAGCTCCTTTCCTGCCCCCTCCCACTTGAGACAGGGTGAGACAGCCACTGGCAGGCTGCCTGACCCAAGCTCAGCCCAACCCCTGGGCTCCATGCCCATGGGGCTGCCTGGAATAGCTCCAAGGCACTCACTGCCCAGGCTGTGGTCACTCCTCTGCCTGTTGTCACTGGGCCCTCCCTGCCTGCTGCCGTCATCCCCTCATCACGGCTCCCTCATCACCGCTCACTCACCGTTGGGCTCAGAAAATTCTGCATTAGTCGCCGCCCACATGCCTTCCGCTTCTCATCAGGGGTCACTTCATATTCAGCCTGCAGGGTGAGAGGCAAAGAAGCTTGGGGCTGAGAGGAGTGAGAGATGTGGGGAAGGGCGGTGGCCTGGACCTCTGCCCGCCCTCCGCCCTCCGTGCTGGGCTGGCCCTGGGGCGGGGTACTCACCACCCCATCTAGGAAGGCAGTACAGCGGGTCAGCTCAGGCCTCGTGGTGCAGAACTCACGGAATAACAGGCGCCCGATGGGCTGACGCTCGCACAGGCTGTGGTAGTCACGCTCTGCAGGCCAAGAGGGGAGCTGCTGGGCCACAGACTTAGAACTCACAGCAGGCACCCTGGCATCTACCCCACATCTGGGATCCCATCACTTCCAGCCCCCCAAGAGTGGTTTGTCTTCTTTGGAACCCTCACTGCAATCCTTCGGCGGGCACCACTGTTACCCCAATGTAACTTGGGAGCTATGGGACCCAGAGAGGTTGATTCATTAACTCAGTGTCACACAGCCAGGAGTCTGGACTCCAGAGCCCAGGTTTCCTGGTTCACAGACTTGCATGTCACAGTTCTGGGGTTGGGTGTGGTCTGTGAGGTTCCGGCCCAGCCCAGCCCAGCCCAAGTCTACACCTGTTGCCTGCCTGGCGAAAGTGCGAGAGGAAGCTGTGGCTTCCGCTGCTCTCAGCTGGGCCTCCTTCCCAAGCAGGGTACATTCTACTCACATACAAGCCATAGCAGGGCCGGGCACAGCTTAGGTACTGTTCAGATCCTCAGCCAGGACATTAAGAATGGGATGAGCCCTTCTGCCTCTCTAGAAACAACCGAGTCGTACTCCAGCTTGGGTGGGTGCCCTCAGGTCTGGTCTGGATAAGGCTCATAAGCACAGCAGGACTGAGGTTCCAAACCTGCTGGCCCCAGGCTGCCTTTCCTTCCTCCAGTGCAGACCAGTCCTCCTCTTCCTCACGCCTACTCCACTGACACCAGTCAGTGCTGAGTCTCTGCCCTCCACCCACTTCAAAGCCAGGAACTGAAACTGGGACGGATCATGTAGTCTCAATCTTCCCGAGCACTGGACAACCTCTCCCCCATGTGCCCCTGTGCCCCAGGGCAGGGTCCAGAAAGATCCTCACCAAGGCTGAGGCGAAGCTCTTCACACTGGCTGATATGGGGGAACTGCAGCATCTGGCGCCATTTCTTGCTTTTGCCTTTGCGATTCCCGCCACCACCTGCAAGAGCAATCAGGAGGTGGGTCTCACTGGAGTCCTGAGCTGCCACCACACTCCAGCATGTCCTCCCTTCACAAGGTCCAGTATACACGTGGTCCTTCTGGACACCCATGCTCAGGGCTCCCAGGATGAGAACCAGAAAGAGCAGTGAGGACATTTCAGCAAAAGGTTTGCCTCATCCACTCCCCCTACTCAACAGGAATTCTACAGGTTAAGAAAGTAGACGAGCCGGGCAGTGGCGCACGCCTTTAACCCCAGCACTCGGGAGGCAGAGGCAGGTGGATCTCTGTGAGTTCGAGACCAGCCTGGGCTACAAAATGAGTTCCAGGACAGGCTCCAAAGCTACACAGAGGAAACCCTGTCTCAAAAAACAAACAAAATAAAAAAAAAAAAAAAAAAAAAAAAGACAGTAGACGAGAGCCCAGCTGTAGTCCCAGCACTCGGGAGGCAGAGGAAGGCAGATCTCTGTGAGTTCCAAGACAGCTAGAGCTATTCCACAGAAATTCTGTCTTGAAAAATCAAAAAAAAAAAAAGTAGATAAGAAGCCAGGCAGTGGTAGTGCACATCTTTAATCCCAGCATTCAAGAAGCAGATGAATGAAGTGTACACATCAGTTCCAGGAAAGCCAAGGCTACATAGGGAGACCCTGGCCTCAAAAAAAAAAAAAAAAGGAAAGAAAAACCAAACAAATAAAAAAGAAAGTAGACAAGGGCGGAGGGGTCACCTAAGAAGCCAAGGCATGCCAGCCAGAGATTCTGTGTAGTATAGGACATACTTGAGATACCAGGGGCAGCCTGGACAACCTCCCAGGCCCCTAACACCAAATGTGGAACCAGAACTATCGCCCTGCCCACAGCAAGGTGGTGGCAGGAGGGCTGGCATCAGGATGCCCCTACCCCTGCCTTGATGCCTGTCTGCCTAGGTGAGCCCCTATCTGTAGCCACTGGGACCACACAGCAGCAGAGACACCTCCAGAACCTGACAGGTAGGGTAAATGTGTGCTTTGGCAGTTCCCACCCAACCTGGAAAAATAGCGAGAGACAGGCGAACTGAACTAGAGATGTGGAAAATGAAACCACAAAATGGGCTGGGGATGGTGGCCCACGCCTTTAGCCCCAGCATTAGGGAGGCAGAGACAGGATCTTTGTGAGAGGACGGTCAGCCTGGTCTACATAGCGGAGTTCTAGGACAGTCAGGACTACATAGGCAAAGTCTCAAAAAACCAACCAAACAAAAAACTCACACTGCAGGAAAACAGAGCATGTCAGAGAGGGAGCCACATACGTCTCCAAGACAATGCACTAAGGATGGTGGGAGAGGCCTGAGCCTTGCAACCTCCAGGACCTGGATCTGAAACTCCAATGCACACGTTTGGCCACCGCTGCACCACCCACACCACCCAACTGTGGTGGCACCTCCAGAGGCACTGGAGGGTGAGTTGGAGAGACTGTGTCCAGCACTCAGTAGGGCTGTGAAAAGAGGCAAGACCCAGCTCCAATTCACTGATAACTTTAGGCAATTAACTTCCCTCGCCTGGCCTCAGTTTCCCCAGCATTGTCTGACCTGATCCAGTGTGAGTACTAAAGGAGGAGAAGCTGCCTTCTGGGAAGGGGCAGGGCTGGGTCGCTAACTGGGCTCCCCAAGGAAGGAGGAAGTGCTGTGGTGTCCCTTGAGAAACTCTCTGGTGGCCCTGCTACAGCCTGTACCCCATGCACCCCCACAGCCATTGCTTCACCGAAAGTGAGCAAGAGATCTCCACTCCTTAACCTATGGCAAGGCCGTCCCAGAAGGGGAACTCCTCCCTCTCCCTCACCCAGGGCCCTCACCCACCCTCCATTTGCCTGCCTCCCCCAGAAGTCACTTCCTCCTCTCCCTCCTCCTAGCTCTATCAAGGCAAGAGCAAAAAGTCACATGCAAATATCCTGTCCTAGAACTGGCTGCCAATCTCTGGGGCTCCTCTCCACCGGACCCTGCCCTCCTTCTGCATGCCTCTGCCACCTGGGAAAGGAAGAAAATCCAAGTGAGGGTGCACACCCCCAGGGTCCTCCCACCTAACCAGATAACGCACAAGTTCATAAGAAAACTGAGTCTCTGGGTGGTGAGTTCAGAGCCTCAATGTGACAGTGAGGGGATTCAAGCCCAACCCCCAAATCCAGCTCCTTACCCACCTCTAACATGACTAGCATTTATTAAAAGCCAACCGACCTTTGATCCTAGCACTTGGGAGGCAGAAGCAGGTC
Organism: Peromyscus leucopus; assembly: GCF_004664715.2. Classification (NCBI taxonomy): domain Eukaryota; kingdom Metazoa; phylum Chordata; class Mammalia; order Rodentia; family Cricetidae; genus Peromyscus; species Peromyscus leucopus. The sequence continues at coordinate 8,641,396 of NC_051067.1, forward strand.
GAACTCTGAGAGTTCGAGGCCAGCCTGTAGTCTACATAGCACTCTCCAAGTAAGCCAAGACTATAGAGAGAGACCATCTCAAAAACAGAATCAACAGAAAAGAGCCAACTGTATACATATACCACAGGTTTCCCAACTGCTGAGGGTCTCTGGTCACTTGGAAAGCTGGCCCCAAACTGGTTGTGATGTGATTCTGACACAACCAGTTCATGGGTAATAGAAGACTCCATGGCAATGAGGCTTTCCTTAAAATTTATATATAAAAAAGGAATAATGATGTTGAGGGTCAGGAAGCATGTCAAAGGCCGTGCAGGTGTATATGGGGAGGGGGAACATAGACGGTTCGAGATACAGGTCCTCTGGGGAGGCACCTAGTCCCCACCATAGCCATGCTATCCTGTGCCTCACCCAAGATCCCACAAAGCCTATCCAAGGGTACCCACAGCAACTGGTCCAACAAGGAAATACCCTCAGGGGGCCTGAGGCCCGAACTGGCTAGCCCTAGGAAATGAGGCCTGGCCCCAGCTCTCCTTACCCCTCCTCCCTGGCTGGCTGGCTGGATGACGAGGCAGAACAGAATCGGCAGATGCCCCCAGAGGCTGAGAGGAAGGCCCAGCCCCTGAGCCTGATAAGGGGCAGGAGATAAGATAGCCTCTCTTGGGCACTAGGGACCCAGCCTGCCCATCCCATTTCCAGGCAACATCTCCCTGGGTGCACTGGGTAGGCAGAGGACTCCAGGTGCTGCACCACATTGGAGGCTTCTCTGAGGTTCCTGTAGACTCTACTGGGTACCTTCTGTCCTAAGCCTGTCCATTATCATCTTGCTGGGTAATCTGGGGTTAGCCGCTGGTTTGACCCTCAGTTTCCCACCTGTAACCTGATACAGAGCAGTGAAGCTAATGACTCCTTCAGCCTGGAAGCCCATCAAAAAGTGGGAAACTGTCACCATGTTCGGCAGTTCCTTGTCGGTCCCCTAGCACCCTGGACAGAGTGGGGCAGTACAGGCGTCTGATGATTATGTCGCTGAGGTAATGTGGCAGTGACCCTCACAGAGCAGGTGTAAATTAATAAGGAGCTACTCCGAAGCATATCGGTGTGCACACACACTAATTCCACAAGACTGGTTTCCCAGTCAGGGTTTTAACCTCAGAGTCCGAAGAGGCCAGCTTGCTCTGTCCCATTTATTTCTTTGTGCGTCTGCCCTAACAGGTCATAGGCTTGCTGAATGCAAAAATCATTACCCATTCACTGGGTTTCAGTGTCCAGAGTCTCCTAGTGAGTGGTGGTTCTATTGGTAATGTATGTGTCTAGAAATTTCCCCATGTCGGTTGGGTTGTCTGTGCAAAGGCTTGGTTCATTCATTCTTCAATCTTTACAGATTATCAACTTTGTGCTGTTCAGAGCATCTGGGCCTGGGGCACGTGGGGCACCTTCCTGCCTCTCACCTTAGAAGGGGTCTCAGACGCGCTCTCCTGAAGCTCACGTCCCACTTTTTATCTTCTTTCCCTTTCTTCTTTATCCCCCCCCGCCACACACACACACACCCGACTCGACGCCCGCGGCGCGACCCCCGCCCCTCTTGCGCCCCTGGTTCCGGGGGCAGGTGTAGGAGGCAGGCCGGAAGGGTTCGTATCCGCGCTAAGAGTCCGGGTGCAGACTCCAGGGCACGAGGGTAGCTGGGGCCCGGGCGCCCCGTGGAGCTCCGAGGTCGCGCGCCTGCGATCCCCGCATCCGGGCCTGGCCGCCCGCCTGCCTGGCCTCACCTTCCCGGGCCTTGAGTAGCACCGTGTTCGCTACGATGTTCTCGAGCTCCATGGGCTGCAGCGCCGCCCGGCCCTCCAGGCCGCGCCGCCGGCCGGGACCGCCCGCGAGAGCCGGAGCCGATGGTGATCGGCGCGGCTCGGCTCGGCTCGACTGACCGCGCCGCGGCCTCCCGGGCCTCCCCGGCCTCCCCGGCCGCCGCCGCCGCCCGCCGCGCACTCGGCGCCCCTCCCGGGCCACCGGCGCAGCCCCGCCCCGCCCCGCCCTCTGTTTACTTGGCTCAGTCAATAGGCGAGCGGACGCTCCCCGCGCCAGACTGCTATTGGTCAGCCTCTTCGTCCTGCCCCGCCCACGGAGCCGGGAACTCGCTCTGAGCGGGGACGGGGCGGGCCCCCTGGCGTCGCCGCTTCCTGGTTGGACTGCGGGCGGGATTCAGCCCCTAGGTTCGAATTTCTAGGCCTTCGTAGGATGCTGAGCTGCCAATTAGGGCCGAGCCTCCGCCGGGGAGTCGGAGGTGGGCTCTCGGGGGGCCACGCCCAGGAGACAAAACGTATGATTGGATTAAGGAAGCGTCAACCATGCAGCAGTGCAGTCTAATTGGGTCACCGGATGGAGGCGTGACCGAGTGACTGGCTCCCCGATGGGATTTCTAGGGTTTGTTGCGATCACGCTGTGTATCCTGCCGGCCAGCAGGTAGCTTGGTTAGCGTGTGTCTCCTTCCGTCGTGTCTTGGGTCAGCTGCTTCTGAAGGGCGCAGGTCCTGAAACGAGCAGAGGACGGAAGGAGGCTCCTACCCCCCAAGCGGCGCCTGCCTCCAGCCCAGCCGCACCCCGCCCCCGCAGCCGGATGTTGTGATTTCTCTCCTCCCACCCGCCCCGCCGCCTTCGGCTTCTACTGCCTTATTAGGCAGCGCTACAATCCCAAATCGTTGAGGTTGAGTTCACACCCATTATACAGGTGGGGAGCTGAGCCGCTGGACGTTGAGTGGCTGGCTGCACGCCGAGACTGGGGGAAAACAAGTCCGAATTTTTGCAGCTCATCAACACAGTATAGTTCAGCTCCCCACTTCCTCCTCCCCACCCCTTTTCTCACAGCAGGAAACGGAGGCTTGCTCAAACTCAGGGATTAAGGAACAACCGGATTCGACTAAGTGTCTTTGATCCATATTCATTCATTCCTGCAAAAATGCTGCTATTGTCCCAGGCACCCAGCCAGGTGCCGGATATAGTGGTGTCAGCAAGAAAACCAAATTCTCAGTGCTTACGTGCTAGGCGGGAAGAAAAGTGGTAATAATCCTGTAAGTGAGCATATTAATGGATGGTTTTAGAATGATGCATGCTACTAAAACAAAAGATCTAGGGATGTAGCTTTGTGGTAGTGCGTGCTTAGCATGCCCAACACCCAAGTTCATTAAAGAGACCAGAATGGGTCTCAGGATGTGACGTAGATCCAGCGGAGGCACTGCGCATAAAGTAAGTTTGGCCAGGAGAAAAAGCATGGGCGGCTTTAGAGTCCAGTGGTCTGAGGTGAGATAAGAAGCAAGAGTGTCAGCGAGATCATAGAAGGCATTGTGGTTTACAGAGAGAGGTCTGTTCAGTGAAATATGAAGCCCATAGACAGATGATTTGTACTTAGAAATGATAGCTCTGACTAGTGGACTGTTAGGTACCAAATGAAGACTGTTGTGTCCGAATGAGACCTGAGGGCTGAGTGAGAAGGTGCACATTTGAAGTTTTGATGGAGTGGAGGATGGAAAGAACCGTTTGGCTAAAGAGGACTTTCTGCATTTTCAAGGATCGGTAAAGGTGGCTGGTGAAGGCACCTGAGGCCAAGCCTGACTAAATAGGAAGACCCGAATTTGATCCGGGATTCACATGGTGGGAGAGGACAATCAACTCTATTTGTGCTCTAGGTACACGCAGTAAATTAATTAGTTAATGTGAGTAAAGAAATACAATTAAGCAAGTGCAGCATGAATAAGGATCTGTAGAGGAGGGAAGGATGGCTAATATATGTAGCACATATATTAAGCACCTAAGGGCAGAGCATCTGCAGTCTATGGGTGGGCACTGCGATGAGCAAGGGGCACATAAAAGTGGGGACAGCGTCTTGGATGGAGCCTGGAACAAGGAGGTCCTCGGGCTTCATTTCGAGGGTAATGGGGAGTCGTGGAGGCAGGTTTTAAGTAGGAAGAGAAGATTTGCTTTGCTAAAGGGCTCCAGGAGGCACTGAGGTGGGCTATGAAAGGCAAGCACTTTGTGTTGGTGCCATCTGGGGGGAGTCCAGGAGATGCAGGGGCAAGCCCTGATGCTCACTAAGATCAGGGAAAGGAAATAGATTTTGCTCACTTGGGTCCATGGTAGCATGGCATGTTTCCAACCAGATCTTTGAAGCCAAGGAAGGGACCAACACAAGACAGCTGGAGGTCACTTGAAATTCATTATGGGAGCAGGGCAGGGGTGGAGGCTGGGAGGAGAGCAAGGACAGAGGTGTTAAGCCAGCTCGAGAGCTGGCATGAGGAATTCACAAGCACCCCAATCTCTTTCTGGTCTTCTTAAATTACCCAGAGTCTGGTTTGGCAGTTTGCAAACAAATACTTGGCTAAGACAAGAAGTAGACCGTTTGGGATAAACCATACTGGGGTCGCAGCAGCCAGGGCATGTAAACAAGTGACTTGAGACCATGGGGGAGCTGGAATTAATAGGAGGTGAATAGAAGATACCAGTCACAACTCCAGGTTTTAGAGATGGTTTATATTATTTAATTACAATGTAATTAGTACATTGTGAGCTGCCATGTAGGTGCTGGGAATTGAACCCAGGACCTCTGGAAGAGCAGTCAGTGCTCCTTTTTTTTTGGTTTTTTGAGACAGGATTTCTCCGTGTAGTTTTGGTGCCTGTCCTGGATCTTGCTTTGTAGATCAGGCTGGCCCCGAACTCATAGAGATCTGCCTGGCTCTGCCTCCTGAGCGCTGGGTTCAAAGGCATGTGCCACCACTGCCCAGCTGCAGTCAGTGCTCTTAACCGCTGAGCCATCTCTCCCGCCCCTACAGATGTTTTTAAAAAGGGAAATTTACTACCAGCCTTATGTGTAGAGTGACTTTTCCTGGGAAGATATAAACAAACATCTATTTATCCCAGATAGTGGACCAACACCAGGCCATAGAAACAGTCCTACCCAGTTCTGAACCAATGGGTTTATCTGGGCTAATTACATCATGGGTGACTCAAAGGCAGCCGAATCACCTAGAAGCCCACCAGCATGGGTGAGGACTTGGGAGAGCTCCCTGCCCAACGTGCAGGTCGCTCCACTGAAGAGTCCCTTCTCCCGGAGTTGTTTCCTGTTTATAGGACCCTGTGAATCTTAAAACTGTCTGAGCTTCCTAAGCCTGAGAGGTCTCATTAAGAGGTCTCATTAGCTTCCCTGGTCTTTTAAGACACACACAAGCCAATCTCCAGGAGAGAACGTTTTAATTTAGATGAAATAACCACACGACAATGTGAGAGGTGCATTTCCTGGAATCTGACCTACAGAAGTCATTACACTCAGGCCTAAGAAATAAACACTCAAGGTTATTGATTGCACCATTGTTCAAAAAGATGCACTAATTGAATGAGTAAAAACTGGTCCCTTCCTGTAAAGTAATGCACTACATCACTTCACACACACCCCACACCCCACCCCCACCCCACACCCTGCCTTCCTCTCTCCCTCCCTTCTTCCCTTTTTGTCTTTTTCCAACAAACTTGCGATATTGTCACCCAGGCTGCTCTTGAACTCTGACTGCAAGCAACCCTGCTTTAGTCTCCCTAGTAAGGATTTTAAATATGTGCCATGGCACCCAACAGGTTGCTTCTTTTTGTTTAATTTTTTTAAATTTTATTTTATTGGTTTTTCAGGACATGGTTTCTCTGTGTAGCCTTGGCTGTTCTGGAACTCACTCTGTAGCCCAGGCTAGCCTCAAACTCAGAGATCCGCCTGCCTCTGCCTCCTGAGTGCTGGGATTAAAGGCGCGCGGCACCATCTTCCAGCTAGGTTGTTTCTTTTTAAAACTGCCCGCTGTGCTAGGTGTGTAGTGTCCACCTTTAATCCCAGCACTTGGGAGGCGAAGGCAGGCAGATCTCTGTGAGTTCAAGGCCAGCCTGGTGTAAAAAGTGAGATCCAGGACAACTAGGGTGATGTAGAGAGACCCTGTCTCAAAAAATCAAAACAAAAAATAACCAACCTGTCCCTGTCACTCCCTTGTTCAGAACCTTTGTGGTGAACTGTGGTGGACAACCTCTAAGGTGTCCCTGGCCCCAACCATCTCTGCCTTCTGGCATTCATACCCTAATGTCTCCACCCCTGAATGGAGCTGCATTGTCTGAGTTCAAATGAAAAGAATACAGCCAACATGACATGTCATTGCAAAGGTTGTCACTAAATGATGAGGCTTTCAGTTTTATGTCCTGTGCCCAAAATACTCAATAAAGTAAAATGCAATAAATAAAAGAAACTCCAGATTCCTCCAGATGGCCAGCAAATATTCTGTTTGATCTGGGTGTTGTTTTTCCCACTGTCTATAGCCCTTGCTTGGTGCACATGAACAGGCCACACATTCTGGCCTCCCTGCTATCCTGGAACTCACTTCTCAGTACTGTAGCCACCAGCCACATGTGGCTGTCAACATTCAAATGAAAACCAGAATCCAGTTCCTCGGTCCCCGGAAGCCATGTCTCATGTGCTCGGTAGTCGCGTGGAGGCTCCGTCAGGTTGGGCAGTTTGGAGGATTGCTTCTACTGCATCTGCTTTTGACAAAGGCTTCACTACGGCAAGCAGTGTGACTGGAGTGCCAGCTGCCAAGATGTGGAGGGTGGCAGGGTGGGTGCTTGATTATCCCCCAATTGCCATTGAACAAGTAGATCTGCATCCTCTTGAAATCTATGCCCAAAGGCCCTGCTGAAGAAGAATGGAGCTGGGTATGGCACAGGCCTGGAATCCTACTTGGAAGGCAAGAGGGGTAGAAGTTCAAAGCCAGCCTAAGTTACACAGATAGACCCTCTCTTGAAGAAAAAAAAAATTTTTTAAAGGTACTGAATCTCTGTGTGTTCATGAGTATCAGACATCCAGAATAAGACCTTGGTGCTTTCTCCATTCTGTGAGCCCCCAGTCCAGCTTTGCCAAGACACAGAGAGGTTGTCTGTCTGCCCTGGTCCACAGCAGGTGCTGGAAGAGAACCAAATGTCCAGGAGAACAGTTGCCGGGAGAGTGTGGCCATGTGGTAGAGCTTTTTCTGTTAGCTCCTCCAGCGGGTTGAATGATGACCAGGTTCCTCCTCCCACATGTTCCCATCTCAGTGAGTCTGCCCACCGACAGCAGTGCCCACCCTCTCCTAAGGATCCCTGAAGGTCAAGGTTCAGAGAGGCTGACCCTTGACCCAGCAGCATGGGCAGGTATTGGCCTCACCAGGACCCCAGGACACCTCCCTCAACACCTGTGGCGCTCACCATGCTCCAAGGTCATTGTTCTCTTATCTTCTAGCTACTTATTTACACAGTGGATCATAAAGAGGTTGCTTTGATTCTGTTTCAGAAACTTCCTTGCTTCAAAACTCTTGGCATGAGCTAAAACTTTTGATTTGAAATAAAATTGGCATAGTCAAAAAGGGCATCTACCACCAGGTGGCGGTGGCACATACCTTTAATCCCAGCACTTGGCAGGCAGAGGCAGGTGGATCTCTGTGAGTTCAAGGCCAGCCTGGTCTATGAGTGAGTTCCAGGACAGCCAGTGCTACACAGAGAAACCCTTTCTCAAAACGAAACAAACAAAAAAGGCATCTACCTTTCAAAGCACCTGCAAGACACAGGTAGTAGTTCTGAACTCAGGTGTCTCTAAAGCCTTGGTTTCAAATGTTGTCACTAAAAATCTCTATCCCATATATGACTCCAGTTTTAGGGGGTTTTCTTTCGCTTTGGTTTGGTAGTTCTGGGAAAAAGCCCAGGGTCTCAAAACTATTAGGTGAGTGCTCTGCCACAGAGCTGTACCCAAACCCCTCTGCCTCTGCTTGTTGTGGAATATTACTTCAACTATGTAAGTATGCGTTAGGTTTGTTTATGCTGCAGAATAGTACTTTAACTGTAAAGATATGTTACATTTGTTTGTGCTGCATTTGTTTAACGATGGAAAGATGTGTTGCTTTACCTGCCTAAGGCACCTGACTGGTCTAATAAAACGCTTCACAGCCAATAGCTAGGCAGGAGAGGGGTGGGTGGGGCTGGGCAGAGAGAATAAGGAGGAGGAGGAATCTGGGTAAAAGAGAGAAGAGGGAGAGAGAGAGAGGAAGACGCTGGGCGGGCCAGGCAGCCGCCAGACAGCCAGACCCAGAGTAGGACACACAGAATGAAAGAAAGGTGAAAAGCCCCGAGGCAAAACATAGATAAAGAGAAACTGGTCAAATTAAGTTATAAGAGTAGCAAGAAATGAGCTTATGCTAAGGCTGAGCATTCATAGCTAATAAGAAGTCACTGTGTCATGATTTGGGAGCTGGTTGGTGGCCCAAAAGAAAGCCAGCTACATTTATTTTTAATCTGTTATGCTTATTCTCAAGCACATTCTCTGTCAGAGATGTTAAAGAGGATGCCAACATCACCAGATTCACAAATGTATGTACAAACTTCCATAGACAGACAAATGTACAGCCCCCCACAGACAGACAGCAGACAGCTCTCTAGCTTGATAGCTCCAGCACCTGGAAGTCAAAGAAAGGGCTGTGGAAATGAAGATGGAGAAGTGTGAAGTGCAGTCATAGGCTGGGAGCTGGCTCAGTTGACCAAGTGCCTGCTGCCGAAGCATGAGGGCCTGAGTTCAGATCTCCAGCATCCATTCAAAAAGCCAGGTACGGCAGAACCTGTGTAGCCGCAGCGCTGAGGCGGCAGAGGGAGCAGGGTCTCTGGAGCTCCCTGGCTCACCAGTCTAGCCGAGTCAGTGAACTCCAGCGTCACTGAGAGACCTCTCCTCAATTAAAAACACTTGCTGAGTTCGGTTTGTAGCACCCATGTCAGGCGGCTCACAACCAACTGTGACTCTAGCTACAGAGAATCTTCTGGTCTCTGCAGACCAACACACAGGCAGGCACACACACACACACACACACACACACACACACACACACATTAAAAAACAAGGTGGCAGCCGGGCAATGGTGGCGCACGCCTTTAATCTCAACACTTTGGAGGCAGAGGCAAGCAAATCTCTGTGAGTTGGAGGCCTACAGAGTGAGTTCCTGGACAGTCAGGGCTACACAGAGAAACCCTGTCTCAAAAAAAAAAAAAAAAAAAAAAAAAAAAGGCAAGAAAAAACTAAAACAAAAAACAAAGGTGGCAAGCTGGGCAGTAGTGGTGCACACCTTTAATCTCAGCATTCAGGAGCAGAGGCAGGAGGATCTCTGTGAGTTTGAGGCCAGCCTGGTCTACAGAGTGAGTTTATAGAACAGCCTTTATAGAGATACCCTATCTCAAACAAACAAAACCAAATGAAAAATAACAAGGAAAATGGACAGTAATTGAGGAAGATACTTGACATCAACCTCTGGCCTCTGCACACAGGAATATGTACAACACACACACACACACACACACACACACACACACGCACGCACGCACGCACGCACGCACGCACGCACGCACTCGAGCAGGCCTGGGGAGGGGTGGGGCACAGTCATGTACTGTACAGCAGTGTTGTAGTTGACAATGAAAGGAACGACATGTACAGTAGCGTTGGGACCTCTTTAGATTCGGTGAGCAAGTGACTTAGTGGCTGTCTTAGCTGGCGAAAGTACAGTCTGTGTCGTTCCCATAAATACTGTCATCTGACACTTCATTTCTCTTGGGATGTGTCCCTGTCTTCAAGTGACACATAACTGTAGTCAGGCAGCAGAGTAAACAGAACTTGGTGCTGGGCAGGCCCACACAAAATGAAGAGAGTCTCACTCTGTAAACAAAAGGGAATTCACTAGAAAGCTCTCAGGATTCCCAGAGTCAACTAGAAGGAATACATTTGGAAATGGGAGTAGATAAGGGCTCGGGAGGCCTGGGAAGCAGGAAGCACAGGGGTATTAGAGAAGCAGTTATCGTGTCAGACCCGGGCCTCTCCACCCCTTGTCTGCAGTGGCTACTGTTCCTCACACCTCTCCAATCTAGCTCTGAGATCATTGCTCTAAAGCAGCTATGGGAATTCCCCTTAGTCTTGATAAAGATGGTTTAAGGGTGCTATGTGGCCAAGGTATGGCCAATGACTCATGAAGAGAGATCTGCTTGCAGGTCTCCGTCCCTCCCTCCCTCCCTCTTTCTCTCTCTTCCTTTCTTTTTCGTGTGTGTGTGTGTGTGGTGTGTGTGTGTGTGTGTGTGCATGTGCACACATGCTATGGTGGAGGCCAGAGAACTTGTGAGGGTCAGCTCTCTTCTTCCACCGGGTGGGATCTGGAGAGCAAACTCAGGTCATTAGGGCTGGTGTCGACTGCCCTTCCCTGCTGAACTGCTTTGGGAGCTCTTGCCTCAGCTTTCCCGAGAGGATCTTGATCCTCCTGTCTCTGCTTCCCGAGTGCTCCCCCATATCCAGTTTCTGCTCAGCCCTGTGGCAGAGTCTTCCTCGCTTCTCAGAAGCAGCTAGTGGAAGAGACAGTCCTTCTTCACCTGAGCAGCATTGAACTTAGATGGGATTCTTAGAACTGTGGGCGCTATCATGTGACCATGAAGGAAGTCAGCCTAAGATTTTCACACTGAGGGCCAGAAAGAAAAAAAAAAAAAAAAAAAAAAAACAAAAACAGAAAAGAATCAATTCAAAATGGACCAAAGAATGTAAGATAAGACCTAAAACTTTGGTATTGTTAAAAGAAGATATAGATTAAACTAAGATATGGGCACAGGCAAAGACTTTCTAAAAGGGACTCCAAATAGCATAGGAAATATCCCAAGAATTGACAAATGAGATAGAAATTTTCTGAAAGTGGGGTGTGGAGATGCACTCCTTTAATCCCAGCACTCAGGAGGCAGAGGCAGGCAGATCTCTGTAAATTCGAGGCCATCCTCATCTACAGAGTGGGTTTCAAGACAGCCAGGGCTATACAGAGAAACCCTGTCTCAAAACAAACAAAGTTTCTGCATACCAAAGGAAACCATTGCCAGAGCGAAGAGACAACCACCAATGGGAAAGCAAAGGCAGCCAACTCCACATCAGAGAGGGAATTAACATCCAAGATCCATACAGAACTGCAGAGACCACACACCAGTGAAACAAGCCAGCTAGCCAGTGAGTTAATGAGCTCAACAGACAATTTTCAGAAGAAAGTGTAAATGGCCAATAACTATATGGGAAAACACACACCTTTACAGAATATAACAGTTTCTTAAATGACTCAGTTTATCAAAATAGCTTAAGCTTCACGAAGTTAGCAAAAACAAGGATACTAGACATATATTCTTAAGTATAAATAGACCTTGGGTAAGAAGAGACATTCTCTAAGCCAGTGGTTCTCAACTTTCCCAATGCTTTGACCCTTTAATATAGTTCCCATGTTGTGGTGGCCACCCCCTCCACACACACAACGACAAAATCATTCCCATTGCTATTTCACAATGCAATTTTGCCATTGTTACCAACTTCAGTGCAAATGTCTAGCATGCAGGTGGTCCTAGGCTACCCCTGTAAAAAGGTCTGTCAACCCCAAAGGGTCAAGACTGACAGGCTGAGAAGCTGCTCCAAGCTCTTTGCAAGACTGCTTAGGTCATTGTCTTGTTGCATCATAAGATAGAAACATCCCAGGTTCAGGTGTTTAATATTTGGTGCTCATAGCTGTGGCCTTAATTTTTAGCCTTTTATTTATTTTTAAGTTCAAATATTAATAATATAAAACATTTATAAGCTTAAAATATCCCATAGCCTTATCGGTTTAAATATTTTTAAAATATTCCTTAAAAAATATCCTGTTTTTAAATTTTCTGTAAAACTCTAAAATTTCCTCTTAAAGTTTAAAATCTCTCAATTGTGTGTTCCTGCATTATCAAAAATAAAGTACCCCCCCTTTTTTTTAACTTCAAGAGGAAGAAAACAGGGCACAACCACCACCTGCATAAGGCAAAACCAAGCAAGCTCCAACAGTGCAAACAACCCAACGCTCAATATCTGGATTCATTCTCACTCCTCTGGGTTTTCCTGAGGGGCTTGGATCCGCTCTTTGGCCCCACCCTCAGCAGCATATGCACAGCCTGCCTTCTAGACCCCAGCCTGCTCCACTTCATAGTGGCTGCTGCTTCTGGTGACTGCCACACGGCACCAGCAGTTCCAGAACTGCTACGGTCCACTATTGCAACTGGGCCCTCTTCAGGAACCCTAGGCCAGCCACCCATTTGCAAACCTCAGCTGTTCCCATGACCCCTTCATGTCTTTAAAACCATTATCACCTGGGTAACTCTTATATCACAACATTTAGCTGCCAGAGCAAGGTACGGTCTTGCATAGAAAAGCATGGAGGTGCAGCTTTAATACCTTATTAAACAGCATTGTTTTAAATGCTCTCTTTCATAAACCTTGCTTTCAGGACAGGACAGGAATTATCATACAAAAATCCACCCTAATCCAAAATAACATGGAGACTTTTGTTGCCTCCTTGGTGGGCTCATTCCATGTGGCCACCTTTAATCAAGACGGCAGTGAAGTCTCATGACATGTCTTCTCCAGCTCAGCAAAAGATGGTTGTCAGCCATGTGGCTGCCCAAACATGGTGAAGTCACATGACATCTGCCCTCTCCAACCCTAGAAAAGATGGTTGCCAGCCATGTAGATGCCTAAAGATGGTGGCAAGCCAAAATGGAATCATGCCACATAGTTTCTTTAAAATTACCCATGCATGGATGTTTACCTATCAACTCACAGTGTTATTAGTTTTAATTTTTTTTTCAGAATTTACAGATTTTTAACCATATCCAACAAAATAAACTTATAAATCTTGAGGTACAGATGTTCACATAAACCAAGTTTATTTATTTTGTCTGTTCTGCTTTTCTGTCTTTTCCCTGTCACTGTGCCAGGTGGCTCAGACTGACACAGGACGTAGAGGAAACTTTTAAATATACTTGGGTCTAGTGAAGGGAGAGCCATAAACCAACTCTAGAGACAGCTTTCAAATAAAATAGAATAGGATAAAACAATTTTAAAGTTATCTATACCAGAAAGACAACCAAACTCCTGTCAACCTGAATCCATTGACCAGAGAGCTCAGAGATAAATTCTGAGCCTGGCCATAAGTGTAGCCATGTGGTTGCTGGCGGCTGGCACACAGAAATGGCAAAAATATCTGACCCATTTCTATCTCAGCTCCATGCTTGTAATAAAACTTACAAGCATACCAGAAAACAGACAAAACTTTCCAACAAAACAGGGAGATATAACTTTGGAGAGAAAGAGATGAGAAAACTTTCCCACAAGACAAACAATGCAACAAACTTACCAACAAAACAAGCAGATACAACTTTCTCTAGACATAAACAAAACTTTCCAACAAGACAAACAAAACTTTCCCTAGGAAACAAAACTTTCCAACCAGAATCAGAACCAGATGGGCGGATGATCTCTCACAATATGCCCTGGGGGACAGGAGAATATTGGGGTCCTGTTGAAACCCTTCCACATCCCAGATAGGGATCCCATAAAACAGAACCAGACTGTGACTCACCAGGAGGCCTCCGTAGATGCTTGTTGTATTTCTCAGCGTGGAAGTTCATTCCAGTAGTCCACAAACTGAAGGCAACCTTGGAGCCTTGGAATATCTCGAGGCACATGCCTCCTGAAGTGGTCCCTCAGCCCCTGAGTTTTGGAGTGAAGGTCCAGCTTTGGAATTTGAGTGGGTAGTCTGAATCTCGCTGGGGCCTCCGGAAAATGTTAATCCTACTGATTGAGAATAAGACCACTATCACAGTTTAAAGCCAAATTTGAAATAAGTTTTAATTAAATACTGGCCAGGTGGATGGGCTCTGGCCAGGTCCATACCTAGGTTCCCAAGAAATGGCCCAGAATCAAGTATGGCAAGGGCTTAGAAAGGAAAACCCATAATTTATTGTATTTCCCATCAGGTCCAATCAGGGGCAAGCATATATCCTCATATTTCCTTCCTATGTACCTCCTGCCCACATGTGATCAAGCCCATCCAGTGCAGACGGGTCAAACAAACTTGTGTAGGCAAGTGAGAACATGTGTCTTGTTAGCTCCCATAACAACAGCCCCAGCACTTCAGGAACTACCTGTCTTTGAGCAAGAGGCTTGCAGATCAGAGAAATTTTTGTGTCATGGATCTCTTAGGCATGGTGATATTGTGTCCCCCAATATACTGTGCACCCTAATAAACTTATCTGGGGTCAGAGAACAGAACAGCCACTAGATACAGAGGCCAGAAAATAGTGGCACACACATCTTTAATCCTAGCATTCCGGAGGCAGAGATCCATCCGGATCTCTGTGAGTTCAAAGCCACACTGGAAACAGGCAGGCATGGTGACTCACACCTTTAATCAGGAAGTGTTGGCAGGAAGCAGAAAGGTATATAAGGTGTGAAGACCAGGAACTAGCGGCTTTTTAGGCTCTTTAAGCTTTTTGACTTTTAGCAGCAGTTCAGTGGAGATCCATTCCCGTGAGGACTCAGAGGCTTCCCGTTTGAAGAAACAGGATCAGCTGAGAAGTTGGTGAGATGAGGTTAGCTGTGGTCTGTTCTGTCTCTCTGATCTTTCAGCATTCACCCCAATACCTGGTTCTGGGTTTGTTTTTATTAATAAGACCTTTTAAGATTCATGTTGGGGGCTGGAGAGATGGCTCAGAGGTTAAGAGCACTGCTTGTTCTTCCAAAGGTCCTGAGTTCAATTCCCAGCAACCACATGGTGGCTCACAACCATCTGTAATGAGATCTGGTGTCCTCTTCTGACCTGTAGTCCTACATGCTGTATACAAAATAAATAAATAAATCTTTAAAAAAAAAAGATTCATGTTACACTTAGGTATAATAATTAAAACTTAAAATGTAACTGTGGCTCATGCTAGGCCTCTTGTGTTAACAGATGACTGATTTGTACTTTCCTGTGGTGGTGGTGGTGGTGGGGTGTATAGACAGTGACAGGTGGTAGGCCAAATGTACAAAAGCATCCACTGCTGGTCCATGGTGTAAGTATTACATCTCTGAGGGGAAAGGTTTCCCTATGAAAGTTTTGTAGCTCTGAGGGGAAAGGTATCCCAGCAGTCAAGAGCCAAGGAATACAACGGAGTCACAGTGCACAGCAAACCTCACACGAGATTTGTTGGGAAACACACAAGGGTTGGCCATCTCTGCTTGGGTGAGAAGCAGCAGGGAACTGAGCAGGAGGCAGTTTGAGATAAGGTTTCTTGGGGACAGTTTTCCAGGGTGGAGACTTCCAGGGTGGGGATTGGTAGGATTTCAAGGCAAACTCTGCGAGGGGATTGGTGAGTTTTTGAATTCAGGGAGGGATTGCTGGGGTTTGGTGAGTTTTCAAACCTGGAAGTGGACTCTGATCTTTTACCCTACAAAAGACCTCATGATCCACACCTGCTTCCCACATGGTGCCCCCTACTCCCCGTGGTCCTCCTTTGACTGACCGAACTTAGGCTTCTGCACATCCTGAAGCCCTTCCCTCCCTGTCCCACCAGTAAAACCCTCTTAGCTGATGTGGTGGTCCACTTCTGTAATTCCCACGCTTGGGAGGTGGAGGCAGGGTAGTTGCAAGGTCAGGCCAGCCTAGGATTCACATTAAGTACCTCTCTCAACAATAAAACAAAGGGAGCTGGAGAGATGGTTCAGTGGTTAAGAGCACTGGCTACTCTTCCAGAGAATCTGGGTTCAATTCCCAGCCACCCACATAGCACAACTATCTGTAACTTCAGGGAGTCCAACACCTTCATACAGACATACATGCAGGTAGAACACCATGCTTGTGAAATAAAAAAAAAAAAGAACAGGGGCTGGAGAGATGGCTCAGAGGTTAAGAGCACTGGCTGTTCTTCCAGAGGTCCTGAGTTTAATTCCCAGCGCCCACATGGTGGCTCACAACCACCTGTAATGAGATCTGATGCCCTCTTCTGGCCTGCGGGGATATATGCAAACAGAATACTGTATACATAAAGAATAAATAAATCTTTAATTAAAAAATAAATAAAAATAAAATTTAAAAAAGAACAAAATTAACAAACCACGCCCTCTATGGTACAAACCTGTTTCTCTTCCCTTGAGAACTGACCCTCCCCCAGGAGGAGGAGGTCATATGGTTCTAGTCCTTGGGGTCTGGTCCTGGGGCCAAGGTCCATGTGTACTCAGGCAACCTGGACCAACAAGCTTTCACTCTGGTCATTTCCACTGTGTGGGTGCAGTCTTGCTTTTGTGATGGCTAACTTGATGGATAACTTTACACTTAAAAGTTTTACATCTTGCCGGGCAGTGGTGGTGCATGTCTTTAATCCCCGCACTCAGGAGGCAGAGCCAGGCAGATCTCGGTGAGTTCGAGGCCAGCCTGGGCTACAGAGTGAGATCCAGGACAGGCACCAAAATGACACAGAGAAACCCTGTCTCAAAAAAAAAAAAAAAAAAAAAAAAAAAGTTTTATAACTCTGTGCCTAAGATTTTACATCTCTGTGCTTAAGAGTAAAGCAAAATTAGACCTCCAAATGTTGGGTGATATGGGTTAAATGTTTTTTACTACTATTTCTGCAGAGTTCTGTAAACAAGCTTGTATAGCACTAGAGAACCTTCTGCTTGCACAGATAGATTGTGACTTGGTATTCTTTGCCTTTGTAAACCCCTGACTGAGGTGGCTGGGCACTGCATTCCAGAATCCCGAGTCAGGTGTAGACCTGGTGACTGAGTCTGAATGAAAGCCTCTTCTCTGTTAATATGTATTAATGGTCAGACTGCTGAGTCTCCAAATGACCCCAGATACACAACACTTTTATCATGGTCCTAGGTCTTCACCTCAAGGAGTTCCTTTTGAAATCAAGAGTTGATTAAGTGCCCAGTTCCTCCACCCCAGCCTTCCTCTCTTGAGGGGGTGGGAGCGGGGGCGGGAATCAGGAACCTGTCACCTTTTCCCTTCCTTGTCTATGAAATGAAATCACCTGTGAGGATTTTCTGTCCTCCCGTTTGCTTGGCTTTTCCTTCTCAGACTGTCACTCTTCTGTGACAGATGCCCATCAACACTCCCAGACCCTGGTGCAGAGCAGGGCCTGGGACACATATTTTAATCCTGGCATTTGGTAGGCAGAGGCAAGCCTATTTCTGAGTTGTGGTCTAGAGGTGCCATGCTCTGATTGGCTCTTGAACTGAGGTTAGCGCTGGCAACTCTGGAAGCCCAGGAGGGAGGGTTCCTATTCGGCAGAATGAATGCTGGGTAGAAAAAGTCACAATGACCACCTCCCCATCTTCTTCCCTGTGCTGCAGCTGGGAATGAACACAATTCTGAGTCGGCACCAAGATCTCTATTCCCACGTATTTCTACCCACTCCCAAGTAAACCGTGACTGAGGTTATTTTGTAAAATAAATAATTTCTTGAGAAGCCCCTTAGCCTTTTACATGCCGGGCCACATCCCCAGTCCCTTTGTAAGAGAATTTTGCCAATGTAGTTGGGCATTGTGGCACATGATATTAGGGAAGCTGAGGCAGGAGGATCACAACTTTAAGACCAATCTGGGAAACATAGTGTCTCAAAAGGAAAAGAATTTGCAAATGTAATTAAGAGCCATATTGGTTGACATCATGATAGTAAGTGCATACACATATATGTGTGTGCATGCATATATGTATTTCTTTTGAGACAGGGTCTCTCTACATAGCCCTGACTGTCTTGGAACTCACTATGTAGACCAGGCTGGCCTCAAACTTACAGAGACCCACCTGGCTCTGCTTCCTGGGACGAAAGGCTTGTACCACCATGCCTGGCTCTGTAAGAGTATCCTCGATGGAACTGGCCTCATCAGATGAGCCCTGAGAAGGGACCAGAATTTTCCTGGCAAAGCAGGCACCAAGTGTGAAGCAATTCAACACAAGGTATTCTCTGATACTGACTCTAGTTTATTATTTTTATTTTTTAAAATAATTTATCTTGCTGTGCGGTGGTGGTGCACGCCTTTAATCCCAGCACTCAGTAGGCAGAGGCAGGTGGATCTCTGTGAGTTTGAGGCCAGCCTGGTATACAGAGTGAGATCCATGACAGGCACCAAACAGAGAAACCCTGTCTCAGGAAAAAACAAAATAAACAAACAAACAAAAAACCAGAACAACAACAAACCTGAGGTTCAGGTTGAGTTCTCCCTCTGAAGGGGAGATCCATTCCCTCCCAAGTCCATTTAGAGATTGCTTCCATGTGGCTGCAGGATGGACATTCCTGCTTCCTTCTTGGCCCTCAACCACAGGCTACATATGATTCCTACATTTCTGGCCACTTGCCTTCTCCCTCCCCGCGCCCCTCCTCCCTGCCTCTCTCTTTGGTTTTTCGAGACAGGGTTTCTTTGTGTAGCTTTGGAGCCTGTCCTGGAACTCACTCTGTAGACCAGGCTGGCCTCAAACTCACAGAGATCCGCCTGGCTCTGCCTCCCGAGTGCTGGGATTAAAGGCGTGTGCCACCACCGCCCGGCTGAACCTCAGGTTTTTGACAGTCTGGGCAACTCTAACCCTGCGACCAGGTGTTTGCCTGTAGGTCTGTGCAGTTGTGAACGTGGTTTTTTAGGGGGACATTGCTTTAGGGTGCTCAGCGTGTGGCAGTTGGTTATACAGCAGAAGAAAATAAGCGTGCTTCCTGATAGACTGTACCATTCTGCAGTAGGAGGCTTCTCCTCAGTCAGCCTCACCCCCTCGATCAACAGGACCTGGAGCACCATCCTAGTAAGATCAACGCCCTGCAGTTCAGGAGAGGGAGGCCAAGAACCCAGATCTTCATTACTCCCACCAGCCAGCTCCCTGGTCACTGTTCTGCTGGGCTCTCCATGAAGCCTGTGCCCCTCAGGCCCAGGAGGGAGCTTGACCAATTTTCACCTCACAGGCTTCAGCGGACTTTGCCCAGACCTATTGATCTGTGCTTCTGGGCAGGCAGCGGGACCATCGACGGACGCCATGAGGGCTCTGTTGCTCCTGGGGTTCCTGCTGATGAGCCTGGATTTGACACTGTTGGTGAGGACTGTGGACACTCTGATTGGACCAGGATGGCACTGAGGGGTCCCTGTCCCAGCTTTGGCCTCTGCTTGTCACCTGCTAGTTCAGGTGACTGGGAGACTTGTGTGGGGAAGGCACAGGCAGCCCAGGAGGCCGAAACAAAGGAGATAGCAACCCACACTGGTGGATGTGAGGACAAGGACTACATTTGTGAGGGAGACAATGGTTAGAGGTCAGAGGGCCAAGTCTTGTGAGGAAATCCTGTATTTCGGGGAGGTGGAAGGAGGCTGGGGCCTAGCATAGGACCAAGGAAAGTCTGATGTTCCTGCCTTCTCTCCTCCGGAGGCTCCACCATGGAAAGGCCCCAAGGAGTTCAAGCACGGAGCTGATGAGCCCACTGTGGGTAAGTGACTTGCTCTTCTTCCTCATCTACCCTCTGGTGGGGTGGAGTGTGCTCCAGCTGGTGTGGTCTCCATGCAGCCTCAGGCCTCTGGGACAGAGGAGGGGTCCTGTTCAGATGGCACACAGACCTGAGTGCCTACAGATCCAGATGTGTGCTCAGGAGGCAGGGCTTGGGCTGTGCTGGATGCCTGTCTTAGAGTCTGGCAGGTGCTCAGTGGCATGGGGAGTGTGCTGCTGGTGCCATCACACCTGGACGCTCACCAGCCTTCCTCAGTTTCCCCGTCTCCCCCCCCCCTTCAACACATCTGGAGGATATCCGTTACAACTGATGGAGCTCAGACCCTCAGTGGGCCATAGGCCCCAGGGCTTCAGACTGGCCCCAGATCACCAACACCCCACTGTCTCCAAACCCCACTTTCTCACTTGTGACTTTACTGACTGTCTTCATTTTCCCTGTCTGTAACACTAGGCTGGTAGTAGTGAGCCCCTCGGGGTTGTTGGGAAGGAGAAATGAGTTGCTGATGCTTGTAAAGCAGTCTACCCAGTGACTGCTGTCTGAAAAATGCCTTTAAAGTCTTAGCTCTTAGCCTAGGGCTGTTGCTCATCAGTAGAGCATTTGCCCAGTATGCACACAGCTCTGGGTTTGATCTATAGTGTAACGGAAAGAAAAAATTCTTTTTTTTTGTTTCCCCGAGACGGTTTCTCTGTGTAGTTTTGGTGCCTGTCCTGGATCTTGCTCTGTAGACCAGGTTAGCCTTGAACTCACAGAGATCAGCCTGGCTCTGCCTCCCAAGTGCTGGGATTAAAGAAAAATTCTTTAACTCTTAGTACATTACACTTAAGGTACCCACCCTACCCCCCAAACCCTGCAATAGGGCTTGTGAACAGGGAACCCTACCATGGTGAGGCCAAGCTGAGGCTTGTCGTGTGATGCTTCACAGTGAGGCCCAACACAGTGTGACCCTCCAGCCTTTCCTCCTGACCTTACACCAAGCCACACAGCTGCTGTGCCTGTCACCCTGGCCCAGCAGTGGTCCCCCGTTCTAAAGGTCTAGGCTCCTTCTCTTTTATCACATTGCTGTTGCTCAATGCCACTGAAAACAAAATCACAGCAGATGTTTGTCGAGCCCATCCGAGGCACTGGGCTCAGTGCTCCCGGCACTGTCACCAAGAGTCACAGCACTTCCTGAAGTACACATTTCTTCTTCTTTTTGAGATCATAATGTAACCAAATTTCCCCATTCCCTTTCCTCCCTCCAAACCCCGCATATCCCCCAATACAGTTATTTCTTACAATTAATTATATTCTATCCAGCTACATGAACATCAAATTCACAAGTCCCATTAGGTCCCCTGGACCTCTGGCTGTGACATTTTCATCCGTTATTAACAGGTAACCTTGTTTCACATGTGATCCTGTTTAAAGACATCTTATTCAGTGTGCACGTTGTTGACCCCTTAACGCTGACCGCATGACCAATAGGACCATATCACCTGCCTGAACTAGGCATCTCTGATGCATTCTCTCCATAAGGTACACAGCAGCTTCTTGTGTTCTGGCAGGTAGGAGCCCTAGGGAACGCTTCAGCATGCGCAGAGAACCACTCTTGCCTTCTTTCTCCTTGAAGCACTGGGCATTGGTGCTGGGCAAATGCCTGACCACTGAGCTAAAGCCCTAGCGCTCTTTTTAAAAAAGAAAAAAGGGAAAAGGAAAGTGGCTGGGCCTGGTGGTACATTCAAAAACAAAACAAAAACAGATGGCCAGTGGTGGCGTACACCTTTAATCCCAGTGCTCAGGAAGCAGAGGCAGGAGGATCTCTGTGAGTCTGAGGCCAGCCTGGTCTACAGAGTGAGATCCAGGACAGCCAGCTGACACAGAGAAACCCTGTCTCAAAAAGACAAAAGAAAAAAAGAAAGAAGAAGAAAAGAAAAATACTGTACTAAATGGATATTGGGAAGAATATGTGTGTCCAGTATAAGAGCAGACAGAGGGCAGCACCTGCCGGATCAGACCTCAGGGGTGTGTGTGTGTGTATGTGTGTGTGTGTGCGCGCGCGTGCACATTTTTTACTGATCCATACAATTCCATTAAGACCAGGAAGGCGCCACAAGTGTTTGGCAGTTTGTTTGGTTTTTGTTTTTCCTTGTGATGTCTTGCACACGTTAGGCAAACACTCCACTGCTGACCTATACCCTCAAGCTGAATCACAAATATTGGTTTAGGGGTTACAAATACGTTTTTACAGAGCAGGCAGACCTGCAGATCCAAAGCCTGTGAGTAATGAGGATTGACAGTCCTATTACTGTTCCCATTTGACTCATGAGCCAAAAATGGTTAAGTGACCTAAGTATTTATTAAGTGCCGACCTTGTGACAAGCACTTGGGTTTCAGACTTGGCCAAGGTCACAGAGCTTGTAAGTGTTGTAGTCAGAAATCTATTCCAGCTGTCTGACTCTGGAAGACGGCCCCCGAAGCAGGATGCAGTCTTGAATGCAGAGTGCTCTTTTGAAGGACTCTCCTTTTCCCAGCCAGGCCCCATGAGGCCTCTTGGGCAGCTGGGCACAGGGGAGGCCTCAGAGGTGTGTTATTCCCACAGTTCTCACTGCCGATGGGAAGCTCTGTCACTTCCCCTTCCTGTACCTCCGCCGCATGCACCACAGATGCATCCACAACCACAAAGGCCGGCCAGGCTCCCGGCCCTGGTGAGACTTTCTAAGCGGGGTTAGAGGAGGGGCCTAGATAAAACAGGAATTGCCTATCTGTCATCTAAGAATTGTGTTTGGGCAGGGGGGGGGGGGCAGGTAAGGAGGGCTCGCCAGTCTCAGGCAGTGCCGGGAAGCCTCATTTGTTTCCCCAGGTGTTCTACCACTCCCAACTTTGACCAGGACCAGCAGTGGGGATACTGCTCGGAGCCCAAGAAAGTGAAAGGTACTGTGCGCAACCCACGGCTCAAGGGAGCCTCCTGCTTTCACCCCATCCCCACCGTCTGCTAGGTATCACCAGACCCTGCCCACTGGGCATTCTGGGCCCAGCCCCTTCCCCTTTCCTGCAGCATCCTTTCCAAGGTCAGAGGAGGGATTCTGGGGAAAGTGACCGCTGGTTTACAGATGAGCCTAAGGACTGGAAGCTTGGGGTTCCGTGGTCCTAGGAGAAGCAGGTTCAGGTAGGGTGTCGATCTCTTCGTGTGTCACTCAGGTTCCCTGTGCTTCCTTCTGTGTCTATCTCTCAGACCACTGCAGCAAACACAGCCCCTGCCACAAAGGAGGGACATGTGTGAACACCCCCAACGGCCCACACTGCCTCTGCCCAGAACACCTCACTGGGAAGCATTGCCAGAGAGGTAAGGGGAGCTGCCTGCCCGTCAGAGGTCCCTGAAACCCTGGAAATTTGGCATGGCCCCACCGGCCTCCTTTTGTCCCCAGAGAAGTGCTTTGAGCCTCAGCTTCTCCGGTTCTTCCACGAGGATGAGGTATGGTTTAGAGCTGGCTCAGAAGGATTGGCCAGGTGCCAGTGCAAGGGTTCTAGGCCTCACTGCAAGCCGCTGGCCAGTCAGGGTAAGTGGGTGTACAGCCACTGTGGGGAGGGGGAGGGGGGCCGAAAGTCAGGAGCCCCTGGTAGGGGCTGGGTGGCATGGTACACCCTGGGATGGCTCAGTTTGCATCCTCCCCCAGCCTGCAGCACCAATCTGTGCCTCAATGGGGGCAGCTGCCTCCAGGTGGAGGGCCACCAACTGTGCCATTGCCCTGAGGGCTACACCGGACCTTTTTGCGACTTAGGTGAGTGGGGCCCCATATGGAAAAGGCTTGGGGAGGTGGGTAAGGGAGAATGGAAAAGTGAACCAGAGGGCACCAACAGAGCCATCCCCTGATTGCAGGGAGTCCTCTCTCTCCCTAGACATTAAGGCGACCTGCTATGAGGGCAACGGTCTCAGCTACCGGGGCAAGGCTGGAACCACTTTATCGGGTGCGCCATGTCAGCGGTGGACCTCGGAGGCCACCTACTGGAACATGACTAAGAAGCAAGCGTTAAGCTGGGGCCTGGGCCACCATGCATTTTGCCGGTTCGCGGGAAGGGACTGGGCAGGTTGATTTGCTGCCCCTTAGGGCCCTCGGGGGCTCCCCTCGCTCTAACAGTACTCCCTCTTGAGAATGCAGGAACCCGGGTAATGACATTCGTCCATGGTGCTACGTCTGGAGTGGCGACAGGCTGAGCTGGGACTATTGCGACCTGCAGCAGTGCCAGACCCCAACCCAGGCAACGCTAACACCTCGAGTTCCCCTTAAGCGGCAGGAGCTGCCGGTGCCCCGGCCTTCCACACTGCAGAAGCCTCAACCCACGTCCCAGGAGCCATCCCTGTCCCATGCGCTAGATGGTGAGGCAGAGGAGGGGGTCCCAGCACAGAAGACGTGGGCTCTGCTTATTCCAGGCAGCCCGTCGAGGGTGTCCCTGGCCTCAGCTAATCTCTCCTTCCACAGCCTCCCCTGAGCATCAGCCTCCTCTGGGCAGGACCAGCCCGGCGGGCTGCGGACAGCGGTTCCGCAAGCGACTGTCCCCACTCAGCCGCGTGGTGGGAGGACTCGTGGCTCTGCCTGGGTCTCACCCATACATCGCTGCGCTGTACTGGGGCAACAACTTCTGCGCCGGCAGCCTCATCGCCCCCTGCTGGGTGCTGACCGCCGCTCACTGCCTGCAGAACCGGCAAGCGCCGCCCTCGGGGACCCCTAGACCGCTCTACTGTATCTGCACCCTCCCCTCCCCAACCCTTCTCGAGCTCCCCCGGGGGGTTGAAAACGGGGGCGCCCTCCAGAATGTCTGTAGTCAGCCTGAGCACACTGTCCCCCACCCGACTGCAGGCCGGCGCCCGAGGAGCTGACGGTGGTGCTCGGTCAAGATCGCCATAACCAGAGCTGCGAGCGGTGCCAGACGCTGGCTGTGCGCTCCTACCGCCTTCACGAGGGCTTCTCCTCCATCACCTACCAGCATGACTTGGGTGGGGTGACCCCGCAGGGATAAAGAGAAAGGATGGGGAGGGCTGGGGCCCCAGGTCGACGCCTAACCCTTCCCTCCCTTGGTAGCTCTGCTGCGCCTGCAGGAAAACGAAAACAACAGCTGCGCAATCATGTCGCCTCACGTCCAGCCTGTGTGCTTGCCCATCGGCGCGGCCGCACCCTCGGAGACCGTGCTCTGCGAGGTGGCCGGCTGGGGTCACCAGTTCGAGGGTAGGCACAACTGTTAGGAGCTGGCTAGAGACTTTTGCCTATCTGAAGCGCTCACTTTTGGTAGCCTCGATGAGCCTGGGGAACAAGTTTCGCTGACCTGATAGTTTTGTAAAAAAACCGTGCAGGGCCCTTGTCTTTGTAGCACGACATTCCCAGAATCTAGAATTCGCTGTCGAGGTTCCCACATCCCTTTGGGTTTCTCCTTTTCTATTGTGACGAGAAACACCATGGCCAAAATCAGCTTGGGCAGGAAAGGCTTTGTTGCTTTCAAGGTTGCAGTCCACCATGGGGGAGTGGGAGGACAAGGCAGGAATTTGGAGGCCGGAAGTGAGGTAGAAAGCTGGAAGGAACAGTCAGTCAGTCCTTGCTGCCTTGCTCTCCTGGGCTCGAACTCACAGAGCTCCACCTGCTTCTGACTCCTGAGTGCTGGGATTAAAGGTGTGTGCCACCACCTCTGGGATGCTCAGCTTTCTTTTTAAAAAAATCATTTATTTTAATTTTATACACGTGTGTAACTGCCTACATCTATACATGTGCAGCATGTGTGTGCCTGGTGTAGGGAAAGCCAGATCTGGAGGTTGTGAGTCACCATGTGGGAGCTGGGAATTGAACCAAGGTCCTCTGCAAGAGCAGCCAGTGCTCTTAACTTCTTGAGCCATCCCCAAAACTTCACCTTTCTTCTTTTTTTGTTTTGTTTTCAGTTTTTCAAGACAGGGTTTCTCTGTGTTGCCCTGGTTGTTCTGGAACTCTCTGTAGATCCGCCTGCCTCTGCTTCCTGAGTGTTGGGATTAAAGGCCTGCACCACCATCGCCCAGCTCAGCTTACTTTCTTATACAATCCAGACCCGCCTGTTCAGGGGTGTCACATCAGCCATTAATCAAGAAAATGCCCCCTAGACATTTCCATAGGCCAATCTTAAACAGACATCTTCTCAATTGAGGTTCCCAGATGTCAAGTTGACAAAAAGTGACCCCCCACAGGATTACAGAGAGACTCGAACTTTCTCTTGGTTCTCTCTGGGCTCCAAGTTACAAAGACTTAACTAGGACATTGTTCCCATGTTGGAGCAATGGGGACAACTATTTTGGGAGCCAGGTTCTGAGACATTTCATGGGAGAGGGCAAGGGGTGTTTTCCTGCTCATTCTAATCCCAGCTTCTCTCTGGGCCTCAGTTTCCTTGCCTATGAAATTGTTGTTGGCAGGTCTCTACCGCTCGGGCTTGCTGTGAGGGAGTGCCGTCGGGGTAGGTGTGGCACTGCCTGGTAGCCTGGCCCACACAGCAAGCTCAGGTCCCTGGATTTGCAGGGGCCGATGAATATGCCAACTTCCTGCAGGAGGCACGGGTGCCCTTCATCTCCCAGGAGCGCTGCTCCAGCTCTGACATGCATGGGGATGCCATCCTGCCTGGAATGCTTTGCGCTGGCTTCATGGAGGGAGGCACCGACGCCTGCCAGGTAAGTCCTGGGGTCCTGGCTGGTGCTCTGCTCCTGCCTATCAACCACAGGACAAGAGTGACAAGCTGCTTGTTGTCCCCCCACAGGGTGACTCTGGGGGTCCCCTGGTATGTGAAGAAGGGGATGGCGAGCACCAGCTCACCCTGCGAGGTGTCATCAGCTGGGGTTCTGGCTGTGGTGACCGCAACAAGCCCGGAGTCTACACGGACGTAGCCAACTACCTGGCTTGGATCGGGGAGCATACAGCCTCATAACTCACCAGGGCCAGATCTTTCCTCTTGTGTGCTGCCTGGAGTGTGCGGGGTCTGTGGCCTCAGTGAAGATAGTGCCCAGGTATAGAAACTCAATAAAGTGCTTTGAAAACGTCCCTCAGAATTCCCTCTTGAAATGCCAAGTGAGCATGACGGTACACCAACTCCCTCACTGCCTGGACAAGGCAGTTGGCAGGCCTCAGATCTATTTCCAGGCCACCATGTTTCCTTGGCCTCACTTCATGCCAATCCCTGTGCAAGGAGGCCCTTGCAGATTGCTCCCCAGAACTCACCCATTCTGTGTTTACACAGAAACAGGTTCTCAGCCTGGACTATACTTCGGGGTCACCTGGGGGAGATTTTGGAATCAGTGTCAAGTCCACCTGAGATCAGTTAACTGGAGTCTCTAGGGAGAAGGCAGTAGTGACATGTTTTTTTGAAATGGCAGGTGATCCACAGTTAGGAATGTTCCAGATTGGACTTGGGGTGTGGAGAGAGTGGTAGCTGAACATGTGTGAGGTCCTGGCTTAGATTCCATTAAAGGGGTGTTTGGGGTTTGTTTGCTTGCTCTGTCTTTTGAACTTTGAGCCTGGCATGGTGGTGCAAGCAGGCGGCAAGGACCGTCTGAGGCTGGATTCCACGATGTCAGGGTGAAAGCTGGGGTGGGGGTCTGTGATCCACAGGCCTTCCGGGACACCGGGACTCTTTAGGTGTGGCCGGATGGTTCCCTTTCAGGATAGGTCTGGCTGTCCAGACTAGCACCTTTCTTGCTCTTATAAAAGTCATTTATTGCTGGGCCATGGTGGCACCCGCCTTTAATCCCAGCACACGAGAGGCAGAGGCAGGCAGATCTCTGTGAGTTCGAGGCCAGCCTGGTCTACAGAGCAAGATCCAGGACAGACACCAAAAACTACACAGAGAAACCAAAAAAAAAAAAAAAAAAAACCCAAAAAAATAAAAAACAAAACCCCAGAGTCATTGACTTATTGAGACATATGTCTTCCCACCGCTGAGATTGTAGGCCTGTACATCATACCCAGTTTACGGGGTGCTGGGGGGGCAACCCCAAAATTTTATGCATAATAGGCAGGTACTCAGTCAACTTCACTTAACTGACTGAGGCACAGTCCCAGCCCTTACACCCATCTTTTTTATGTGGGGGTGTTCCGCACCCCCTTTTTTGGATACAGGATCTTACTATGTAGCTCTTCGCTGGTCTGGGACTTGCTATGTAGAGTAGGCCGGCATTGAACTTACAGAGATCCATTTGCCTCTGCCTCCTGAATCCTGGGATTAAGTGTGTGCCACCATGTCTGGATTTTTAAAATTAAGAAAAACATCTGTGGTTTGTGTAAGTGCAATGTGTGTATGTGGGTGAATGAATGTGTCACAGTGCTGTGTGGAGGTCAGGGGACAACTTTGTGATTTCTCCTTCTGCCTTTATGTGGGTTCCAGGGATGAGCTCAGGCTACCAGGCTTGCAGAGCAAAGCACCCTTACCTTGTGAACCATTTTTTTAATAATTAAAAAAGTTATAATTTCAAGATGTGTGTGTGTGTGTGTGTGTGTGTGTGTGTGTGTGTGGTTTTTGAGATAGGCTTTCTCTGTGTAACAGCCTTGGCTGCCCTAAAACTTGCTTTGTAGACCAAGCTGCAATCACCTGCCTCTGCCTCCAGAGTGCTGGGATCAGCCAAGATTTTTAGTTTTGTGTTTTTCTGTGGCTATGAGTGCAGCTGCCCAAGGAGACCAGCAGGGGGCAGCAGTGAGCTGCTTTCCCTCGGTGCTGGGAATTGTACTCTGTCCTCTGTGGAAAACAGTTCGTGCTCGTCTACCAGTCCTTTTCTGTTTGTTTTTTGTTTGTTTTGTTTTTCGAAAGAGAGTTTCTTTGTGTAGCGCTAGCGGTCCTGGGACTCGCTTTGTAGACCAGGCTGGCTTCGAACTCACAGAGATTTGCCTGCCTCAGCCCGGAATTAAAGTGCTGGGATTAAAGGCGTGCACTACCCCGCCCAGCTCATTTTTTGTTTTTTTTTAGTTCAATTTGTGTCTGTGTGTGTGAGCTTGACCAGGGAGGCCAGAGTTGTTAGATCTCTCGAGTGGGAGTTACAGTTACAACAGAGGTGTTGTTGGGAACCGAACTTGGGTCCTCTGTAAGAGCAGTAAGAGCTCTTTCTTAACGCTGAGCCATCTCTCCAACCCCGCACCCACCATCTTCTTCCATTTCCTCCTACATGCTACTTTTAGAATTGCCCTCCCCAACGCCCTCACATTCTCCACCTAGAAAGATGTTCTGTGACGTTTGCCTCACGTCACAGCCCCGCCCTGCGAACTTCCAGGGAGTAGAGCAGGATTCATAGCTCTTGGTGCTGCCGGCCACCCCCTCTAGCGCAAACCAAAGGTACAGGTGCGGACTGTGAGCAGAGATGGGTGACTGGAAAGGCTACATTAGTGCGGTGCTGCGGGACCAGCGCATCGACGATGTGGCCATCGTGGGCCACTCGGACAATCGCTGTGTGTGGGCGTCACGGCCCGGGGGTCTGCTGGCGGCCATCTCCCCGCAGGAGGTGGGTGTGCTCACCGGGCCAGACCGGCACACCTTCCTGCAGACCGGTCTGAGCGTGGCTGGCCGCCGCTGCTGCGTTATACGCGACTACTTGCTGGCCGAGGGCGAAGGCGTACTGGACGCACGCACCAAGGGGCTGGATGGGCGTGCGATTTGCGTGGGCCACACGCCGCGGGCGCTCCTGGTGCTCATGGGCAGACGAGGCGTGCACGGAGGCATCCTTAACAAGACAGTGCACGACCTGATTGGTGGCCTGAGGGCACAGTGCTCCTAGCGGAACAGCCAGGCCACCCACGGTGGTAGGGGGACCAGAATAAACCGTGAATGGAGCGCTGTG
Organism: Peromyscus leucopus; assembly: GCF_004664715.2. Lineage (NCBI taxonomy): Eukaryota > Metazoa > Chordata > Mammalia > Rodentia > Cricetidae > Peromyscus > Peromyscus leucopus. The sequence goes on from NC_051067.1 coordinate 8,670,550, forward strand.
GGCTTATCCTCTTTGTGCATGTTCGAGGAGTTCCGAACAAGGACACTAGTCTAGGGGGAGATTCTTGGAGAACAGAATAATCCTGGTGGGCCTCCTGTGACCTGCCCACTCCTCTTGTGGTAGATGCCTTGTGAAGGCTTTTGGTCTGAGTGCTCTGGTACTTTCCCAGGGCCCTAGACACGCCTTAGCTGAGAAAGAATACTGAGGTAGCAGACCCTCCAATTTTACCTCAGGCTTTAGCATTTTCCACACATGTAGGCATCAAAGTGAGCTCCCTCATTCCCACCCACCTCCCTCCCCAGCACACATCAGCCAAGCAAGGTCTGTGGGGTTTCAGGATGGAGGTGAGTGGCCCTCAGTATGTTGGAGATTGGCTCCAGCCTCCTGTGGCTACTCAGTTTCTTGTATAAAATGACAGTGTTTGCAAAGAATCTACCTGCAGCCCCTGGTGACTTATATACCTAATACAGTGTGTGAAAACCACGTAAATAGTTACTATGCGGTATGGGTAAGGAATGCTGATTTTTTAAAAGCGCCCATGTACGATCAGTCCAGATGGAACTTTAAAACATTTTCTGTCAACAGCTGGCAGAATTGGCAGAGGTAAACCACATGTGCTCAGAGGGCTGGCTGTATTTCTGCCCCTCTACTTGGTGCACGTTTTGTGAGTGGGTGACAAGAGGCTGACTGCTCCCAGAAAAGCCCAAGAACCCCCAGGTGTCTGCATCCCCATCACACACAGAGACCTCCAAGGTGGGTCCACAGAAGGGACATGTGAATTACTATCGCAAGTGGGTCTGACTCTCCAGTCTTCCTTTTCCTTTGAGACCCAAAGCGCCCATAGAAATCCTTAGACTACAGGGAAGAAATATGGCAGCCTCCTGCATTGACCCTCACTCTGCAAGCCTCAGCTCCGGGGCGCTGTGTGGAGGAGGCAGAACTGCAAAGCTCGGGTCTGTTTAAGAGAGGCCTGGCTGATTCCCCAAAGGCACAGGACAGAGGTGGGAGGGAGGATCTGTTCTCTGCCCTCTGTGACCAGGGCAAGGCCTCTCTTGCCCACAGTTACCATCCTGCCCTGTTTTCCAGTGGCCCCCACACGCCTCCACTGGTCACTCATTCTGGAGCAGTGATCTTCAGAAGAACGAATATGGGATTGAGATGGGTGGGTTTACAGGAGGACAAGGGACACCAGGATGTGGAGGTGCAGATTCACCTCTGGGGTGGCTCCCGACTCTAGGAGAGACCTGTGGGAGCTTTAATTATGGGTTAGGCTCATGCAGGCAGGGCCAGGCAGACTCTAAGCATGTGGATTGAAGGCTGTTAGTCCAGTGAGCGTTTGAGGGAAGATGGTTAGCTGATTCCCGTCTTGATCTTCTCTTTGCTTATAGATGCAAAACAAAAGTATTCCCAAACAATGAGAGCCTAATCCCTTTCTGGTTTCCATCAGGAAGGGCTGGGGACAGAGATCACAGCGGTGGTGCTGGAGCCTTGGTGAGGATGAGGACGGTGGCATGGGGAAGAAGGTGGCAGAGAGCGGGTAGAATTCAGTCAGTGACTCAGACATCACATCTGAGCACAAGCAAACAACTACAGAGTCACTGATCCAGGGCCACCTTTACTTGTAGCAATCTTGTGTACACAAGGACACAAGCTCAGGTCTTGTATCTCCAAACAACCAAACTCATGACCAGATAGCCTGCACCTTGTGCACAGCTTCCTGTGTGTGTATACACACACACTTTGTATGTAGGTTTGTCCGTTCATGTGCATGGGTTGACACACAGTGTACACACGTGGACTATATCTACACTGACGGTCACACAGACTCACCATCTAACGTGTGTACTTGTGCACACTGCCTCTTAATTACAAAAGCCCACATCACTATGGCCCTGCATATGGATGGGGACCCAGGGGGGGGGCACAAAATCATGAACCTCAACTGATGTGCCTCTACACACATGCACACACACTCCTCTGTCCTTCTACTGTGGGCTCCATAGAGACACTGTTCCCTGCTCCAGGCAGTAGTCTGGGCCTGCCATCTAGAGACGGGTGGCATTGTGGTGAGCGGGCAGGGCAAGGCGAGGAGAGGGTGTGGCGGGGGGAAGCTCCTCCAGGAAGACTCTAGGGGGAAGTTGGGGTGAACGGGGCTCAGGCCTGGCATAGCACAAGGTGGCGCGTGTGATAAGGCCGTCCAGGGGCTGCAAAGAGTGCATCCATCGGGGCAGGAAGTCCCATGTCTGCAGCCACTTGGGTAGGTGCTCGGGACTTCGGCTCTGCAGGACATTCACAAGCACCACAAAGGCTAGCAGGGCCCCGAAGGGTGTGCCCACACCGACCATGGCCTGCCAGCCTGCCATGGAAATGCCAAACACCAGGGAAGGCAAAAGCAGGAAGCACACGAGGAGGTAGAGGACGGCAAACCAGCGGTACTTGGCGGTGCGTTTGCCCAGTGCCTTGGCCATGCGGATGGGCAGGCGTGTGCAGGGCAGCGGGTACCACAGCAAGATGCCCGAGATGTTGAAGAAGAAGTGGCAGAGGGCAATCTGCAAAGGAGAATGCAGAGGGGCCAAGGTGAGGATGCTCTCCCACGTGATCTAGCAGGGCTATAGCAGAGGCCCCACATGCTCATGGTAGCAAGAAAAACCTCTTCAGGACGATGTGACTCCAGATCGCTCCAGACTGACTATTAAAATACTGTGTTGCTGGACTACTTGGTAAATGACAATGGCCCTGAATGCTCCACCTGTGGCCTACTGACCGCTCTCTCACGAGTTCCTCAGCTACAGCCCAGCAGCAACGATCTGGTTTTCTAACTATGTGGACCAGGTTGACCTTGAGCCTTTGGCGGTTTTCCTGCCAAGTGCTGGGGATTCCAGGCATCTACTACCATGCCTGACTTCAGCAGCCGTCAAAAAAGTCTCTGGCTTGCCTGCTCTGGGCTTTCAACTGGTCAGCATCTTGTCGGCTGTTCTGCTTCTAGACCAATCCCCCCTTTGCCGTCTGTTAACCACCCCAAATTCCGTGCATCCTGATGCCCCCCGACTGGCCAGGCCCCTCTGACAGCACATTGCCTGTCACAGTGTGACCCTGACTTGCTGCTGTTTACTGATACAGCACAGCGGTGGCTCACCATTGGACACCAAGGTCTGGAGAGTGGAATTAAGTCTACTCTGTCCAGAGTGCCTTCTGCTACAGACAGCCCATTCTCCCCCATGTACCTGAAAGGAACTCGACAGCTTCTCCTTGGGGCTGGCCAGTGCTGCCAGGATGGCTGTTGTGGTAGTGCCAATGTTGGAGCCCAGTGTGAGAGGGTAGGCACGCTCAATGCTGATCACACCCAGACCTGGTGGGCAGAGAATGTCATTCTTTTCTAGCTCCTTCCTGAGCACACACACACATACACACACATACACACACACACACACACACACACACACACACACACACACACACCTGCTGCCCATTGCTGGACGAGGGCACTCACCAATGAGTGGGGTGATGGCTGAGGTGAACACAGAGCTGCTCTGGACCACGAAGGTCATGCTGGCACCCACGACCATGGCAAAGTAGCCCGTGACCCAGGTGAAGGGGGCTGGAAAGTCTGAAAAGAACCAGAGTCCACAGTAAGCCAGGTCAGTGAGAGGCCTTGGGAGAGCAGGCACTTGCTCTTCGAGGAGGTCCTTAGGTAGTAGTTGCCCCGTGAGACTCTAGCCGGTCCCCTGCTTGCCCTTAACAGCTTTCATTTGCCGGGCTTGCTCCTGTGATCAAAACACTTTCTTTCTTGGGCTTTTGCACTCTGCTGTGCCTTTACCCTAGGTTCTGCCCCTAATACTCTAGTATCTAAATCCGTGGGGATTCGGTCAAGGATGCCATGGACACCAACATCTAAGTGTGCTCCTACAATATCGTCAAGCATCTGCCTAGGGCCAGTGCTCACGCTGAAGCATGCTTTGTTACGTCTAAGATAATTTATCATACCGAATACAAGTAAAGGCCTTGGCTGCCGAGGTGGCCGAGTGGAAGAAGACTCTTGTCGCTAAGCCTCCCGACCTGAGTTCATCCGTGGGAGATACATGGTAGAAGGAGAGACAACTCATGCAAGTTGTCTCCTGACCCTCCCATGTGCCAGGGTGTGCACACGTGCACACACCCAGACACACAGAATAAAGTGATTGTTACAGATATAAAACAATCATAGGTGGGTCTCGATGAGTTTGAGGCCACCTGCTCTACACAGTGAGTTCCATACCAGCCAGGGCTGCATTGTGAGACTGTCTCAAAACAACAAAACAAGCAAACCAACAAAACCATTGTAAAATTGTAAATATTTGTTATGCTGTACTCAAGAAAAAATACAAAATTCTGTTTCAAGACGGATGCAATTGTTTTTCTGAGATGTTTTTGATTCATGACTGACTGAATCTGCAGATCAGGATCCCACAGATGGGGGGTGTCAACTGTATCCACTCCCCCCCCCACCCCCAGGAGTCACCTCCTTGCTAGAAAGCCCTTCCTGATCTCCACTGCTTTTCCTACTCCTGAGACTCATGGGCCTCCCTGATCCCCACATCTGTCATGTGGGACTCCCCAGTGCCGGTGCAATAACTCAAAAGCCCAAACTGTAGTTTAAAATGAAAATTAAATGATGTCATCCCTCTGCCTCAAATCCTGCAGATGCACCCATCAGTAAATCACAGGCTCTGAGTGGAGTCCAGAGGCCTCTAGAGCTGCTGAATCTCTGCAGTACTAGCCTTGGTCTGGCCCTTTCAAGGTGCTGCCAGCCACCCCCCTCCATCCCAAACCTGCTGCGATTGCTACCGTCTCCAGGCTTTGAACTTGCTGGTCCTCTCACCCAGAATGCCCTTCATCTACCGAGATTTCTCTTATGATCAGTGTTGGTGATAGACCCTGAGCCTCAAGGTTGCTGGGCAAGTGCTTCACCATTGAGCAACATTCCTATCCATCTACTGCTTGTTTTGTGTGGAGGGATAGCAGTGAGAAAGTCTCACTCTGTATATAGTCCAGGTTTTCCTCAAGCTCCCGTTAATGCTCCTGCCTCAGCCTTCGAAGTACAGGGGTTACAGTTATGAGCCATCACATCGGCTTTCATCCGCGTTTCTTTTGTTTCTGTGTGTGTGGAAGCCAGAGCTCGATTTGGGGTGTCTTTATCTCTGTCTTTCTTTTGAGACAAGGTCTCTCACTAGCACTTATCAGGTGCTTGACTGGCAGGCTGGTCATACGGGGATCCCTGGCTCTGCCTCACGGCACTGGTGGTACAGGCATGCATCCCACCTCTGGCTTTTTATGTGGGTTGTGGAGACACAACTCAGGGTCTCAGGCTTGTAGAACAAACACAGAACCAACTGAGCCATTCTCCAGCCCGCCTCTAAGTTTATTTTGAGAGAGCTTGGTGACGCATGGTTTTAATTCCAGCACTCTGGAGGCAGAGACAAGTGAATTTCTGAGTTCAAGGCCAGCCTGGTCTACATAGCGAGTTCCAGGCTAGCTAAGAGTACATAATGAGACATCCCCCCCCCAAAAAAAAGTTGCTGGGTGGTGGTGGCTCATACCTTTAATCCCAGTACTTGGGAGGCAGAGGCCGGCAGATCTCTGTGAGTTCAAGTCCAGCCTGATCTACAGAATAAGTTCAAGACAGCCAGGGTTACACTAAGAAACCATGTCTCTGTAGAGCCTAAGCTAGTCTCAAAATCCTTCTGCCTATACTTCTGGGATGACAGACAGGTGTCACCACATCCAGCCCCTTTATCCAAATTTGGCTCCTTATACAGGTCTCTGCTTGCTCAGGTGCCTCCTCCTCAGAGAGACCTCTGACCACCCATAGACACAGTCTCTTCTGTATTCTGTCCTGTTGCTGTTTTTCTGTCTCCTTGGCAGTCACCTTGCCCTATCTTCAAATTTATTCCTTCCTTTCTCATCTACTGGGAATAAAGTAAGGGGCTCCCTGAGGAAGGCTCAGATAGACCCAGGTTTGTTTGGGGGCTGAAATGATGAGCCCACTCAGGTTGCATGAGGAAGTGGTAGGTCTTTAGGGTAATAGTTACTCAGCTCTACAGCATTGTCACCAACTGGGACACAGCCCAGCATGGCCCAGTTGCCCGGTTCTATGAGGAAATCACAATTCTGAGATCCTGGGACCAGGATCCATCTCTGTTTGCCTTACTCCTGTACCCTGTGGCACACAGTAAGGGCTTAATGTCTATTTGTCAGTTAAACAGAAGCTTCTAGCTAGACTTGGTCATGCACAGCTGTAGTCCCAGCACTTGAGAAGTCAAAGCAAGAACATCATAAGTCCTTGGACAGCCTAGGTCACATGCAAGGTCTAGGGCATCATGGGCTACATGAGACCATGTCTTTAAAAAAAAATCCAGAGCAGCCAGGGCAATGCTGATACACACCTTTAATCCCAACACTAGGGAGGCAGAGCCAGGTGGATCTCTGTGAGTTTGAGGCCAGCCTGGTCTACATAGTGAGTTCCAGGACAGACACCAAAACTACACAGAGAAACCCTGTCTCGAACACAACAAAACAAAACAAAAATCCAGAACAAACAAAATAGTGGCTTCTAAGGATGCCCATCTGTTAGAAACAGCCCCTGTTTCTGGCTGTCAGCATCTCAGGAGCCTCCAAGATGACCTGATCCCACCCCTTCTTGATTCACCTCAGGGAAACTGAGGCTTGAAGACAATAGCGGGGGATTTAACAACACCTGAAAGACCTTATCTGGGCCCCACCTTGGTCTGCAGCCTTCCCCCAGCTCACCCGTATTGATGACCTTCTGGATGACATTGGCCACTTGGCCCTTGAGCAGAGAGTTGAGCATCTTGACAAGGAGAATAAGACAACTGCACAGAACCACCAGGGAGCCAGCCAGCAGAATGAGCCCCACGGCCAAGTCAGGCAGCCCCGTGTCCACGAAGATATGGTTGCCTGAAAGGGCGGCATCAGGCTGTTGAGTGTTCATCGCTACAGCCCGCTTCCCACCTCTGCCACCCCGCTGGGCTTCGAGCTTGACTCCACATCAAGTTCCTTTAGCCTCCACAGCAGTGACTAAACCCAGAAGTCAGCTTCTTTCCTGGGACTGGACATAGAAGACAGCCGGGGGATGGCTCCCTGTGCCCCTGCCACGTGGGACACCTCCCATGTAGATACTTACATTTCTCCATGGTGGTATTTGCAAGGCTGATGTTGGCCTCTGTCCTGGACATAGAAGTGGGAGCCTAAATTCAGAACAAAGTGACTTAGAGAATCTTGAAAGCACAGCCTGGGGTGGAGCTAAGAGGGGGCTTGGGAGCAATGGGGGACTGGAATGCGCTTGGGCTCTGAGATCAGGAGCGTGCTGCATGCCTGCTCTGAGCTCATCGCCTCTGGAGAAAAGATGACGTTGAGATCCTCACCACTCCAGAATGTGGTAAGGATGTGACCTTGTATATATTTTACCCCACCGCTCTCCTGACCTGGCAACCCCTGGGACCAGTGGGGACCCCCAGTCACCAGAGGAGTAGTCGCTCCTGGTCTTGGCTCCCCACCTCTCAGTGGCATCTATCCCCATCTGTTCTTACCAGTTCCTCAGTACCTGCCCCATGGTCCCCTAAAGCTCACTTAGCCCAAGCCCCATTCTGCCTTGACTCAATTCTTTGCCCCTGGGGGGATCCAAGTGGAAGGAGAATGGGTGACGGCAGAGTCTATCCCTCACCATTTCTTCTTTCTGGACCTACTGTGAGTAAAGGGGGGGGTGTTCTGGTCAGGCTCCCAGATGGAGGGGTGAGAGGTCAGGTAGGTGACATGACTTATGAGCCAAGCTGCGTGCACAGATGGAGTCTGTAGAGACAGCAGCTACCTAGCTCCAGGCTCCTGTCACCAACCAGGGCTACGTCCCAGCGCAGCCCAGCTGCCCAGTTCTGTAGGAGAAACCACAATTCTGGGGTTTTAGGAAAAAATCTCCAATCCCTGAGCATGTTGTAGCTATACTCTGAGATTTTTTTTTTCAGTCCTATGGATTGATCTTAGACACTCACGAATATTATGCAAAAATCCACCACTGAGCTACATTCCACGTGCTCGTTTCATTTTTCATTTTGAAACGGGGTCTCACTTAATTGTCCGGGTAAGCCTTGGACTTGCCATCCTCCTGCCTCAGCCTCCCAAGTACATGGAATTCACAGGCCTGTGTCTCTAGGCCTAAAGAGACACATTTTCAAGTTCTAGGAACTCGGTTCCCAGGCCAGCTGAAATCCTTCAGTCTGTAGATTATCAGTCTGTAGCTTCATTGGATTAGGAGTTGTTGAAAAGGAAACCCAGATTCCTTACTCTTTGGGCTGGTGCCGGGGAACCACAGGAGGAAGCAGAGTGGGCGTGGCTGTGGAGAAGCTGAGGGTGGGGTTCAGGCGGGGTGCTGACAGTGTGATGGCTTTAGGTTCTGTCCTCAACCATGTGTCGTTTAGAGAATGTACGTCAGGCTGGGGCTCAGGCCAGTGGTACAGCCCCTTGTCTACATGAGCAGCATCCCAAACAAGCAAAACAAAACCCGTAGTGTGATGCCTATAGCGTCTGTTTCAGGCAGCTGGTTTTAAATTCAGGATGTGTGCTGGTGAGATGTGCTCCCTTGAGCAGGGCAATGTGCTCAGCTGTTATTCCCCGGTCACTAAATCTAGGCCTGGGGTGCCATCAAGCCTGGAGACCTGGACTCTAGGTGGGAAATTAGGATAGAATCATCTGATGGGGCAGAAATCCAGATGGACACTTGGGAAGCTGAGGCAGGGGGATTACTGTGAATTTAAGGCCAGCCTGTACTAGCGTGAAATATTGTCTCAAGAATAAAACAAATTAACAAGAAATAAAAACTCTTGCAGAGGACTCGGGTTCAATTCTCAGCACTCACATAGCAGCTCACGACTGTCTGTAACTCCAAGATCTGACACCTCACACAGACATACATGAAGGCAAAACACCAATGCACATAAAAAAAAATAAATAAATTTTAAAAAAGAAGAGAAACACAAAGAGGCTAATGCAGTGAGGGTGACTTTTGATCTGGTAAAGGAGAGAGCGGGGTGTAGTTGAAAGAGCCAGGTGTTTGCTGAGTTCAAATCCTGCTTTTTATACCATATATATCTGGGGCCAGTCAGCCACCTCTCTGAGCCTGTTTACAACGGGATCATAGGGGCCGGAAAGATGGCTCAATGGTTATGATGCACAAGGTGCCCTTCCAGAGGACCCAAGTTCAATTCCCGGCACTCAAATAGCTGCTCACAACTGTCTGTAACTCCAGTTCCAGGGGATCTGGCACCACCCCCCCCCAGACACGCATGCAGGCAAAACACCAATGCACATATAAATAAATAAATATTTGGGAAAAAATAAATTGGAATAATAAAAACATAAAGGTCAAAGAAGAAAATACGCATCAACTCCTCACCTCAGGGTCTGTCTTACCATAGCCTCCAGATAAGGGACAGATCATCTCTCTCCCTGTCTTACTGGGCATCCCACATGGTACATGACTAACCTCCTAGGTCATGAGCAGTGAGTCCTGCAGACATGCCTGTGGATACTGGCACTTTGCGGGGAGGAATTTGGTGGACCTTCTGGGAAGTCCCTAGCCGGAAGCTCTAGGAAGCAGATGACCTCCTCAGATACTACGTGTGTGCCTCCCTGGCTTTTTCTGAGCTGCATCCTGGGGCCTCCTAGGGAGGGGATTTGTGAGTCATATAGAGGCCAGAGGAGGATGAGGAGCCTGGCATAGTTCCCACCTTAGGGTAGACTGAGTCAGGGGCAGGACAAGGCTGAGGGCTACGATATCTGGAGTGTTATTTGTATGTTTGGTGCTGGGGGCTGAACCTTGAACCCAGACCTCACACATGCTAATCACATGCTTCCATTACTGAGCTGCGCTCTCCACCCTCCTGTGGTGGTCTGGAACCTTGACTTTTTCTGCCTGGGGTTGTGTGGCCTTAACTGAGCCCAGAAGGGAAGCCAGGGACTGAAGAGGGGAATGTAGAGACAGAGGAGTGACAGAGAGCCCACTGTAAAGCAGGCCAGGGAGGAACGGAGGGAGAGAAAACCCTCCGAGGAGATCTTCAGGGCAAAGGACAGGGTGGGAACCACGGCCTAGTTAGTAGAGCTCAGAGGCCCTGATCTGGCCGTGTTCCCAAGACATGTCCGTCTTCTCTGGGGTAGAGTGGAGGAATAGAAGGGACTGGGGAAATGTTAAAGGGAAACAACCAATGTGTGTTCCATAGTCCTGGGCTCACGCTGTAGCTGAGCCATTCTCAACGATGTGGCATGGAGCCATACACTTAAGCTATCTGGGCTTCTGTCGGCTCCATAACATGAAGTCTCTATGCTGCCTTCTCCCCGCAGGCTAGTTGGAAGCATCTTGGAAGAGAGTTGGTATTTACAAGTCTGCAGGGACACCCTAGATTGAGACACTTCTGGGAACTGAAGGGCATGATTAAGTTCACGGAGGACTGCGGTACTTGAAGAGTCCTTCCTCAGGAGAGAAAGAACCACAGAGGATGTGGGCTTGTACAATAGCTTCCCCTCTGGGGTATGGTAGCTGTGGGGCCTTTGTTCTGGAAACAGAAGCACTCTGGGCCAGCAGCACCATCTGGTGGCTGAAAGGAGAACTTCTCAGAGCAGCTCCAGTCCGGACCGGTAGCACCATGGGCGGAAAGCAAAATAGATGCAGAGGGGTACTTTAGACCAGCATCCGGGAGATGAGATGGGGTACTTTAGACCAGCATCCAGGAGATGAGATGGGGTACTTTAGACCAGCATCCAGGAGAGGCTCAGAGTGAGGAGTGAGGACTCCATCAGGGTGGAGACCTTCCTCCATCATAGGAACCAATAACACAGCAAGCCTGTGTGCCTCTCTGAGTGAGGCTGATTCCTGTCTGCAGGACAGGGGTGTAATAACAGCATCCCCAGTCGCCTGTCCTCCAAAGATGTTCTTTAAATCAGGCAGGTACATGTCAGTTCACAAATGTGACTCACAGGAAGGGAATTTCAAGGACAATGCCAGGTCACTGACCATCCAGAAGTCTCAAACACCAAAATGGCCTGTCCTTTCCCCATCAGGAAAGCTCCCATCCTGTCCTGGGTGGCATGGGCCCGGAGACTGGTTTGACCAATGCTCGGGCCCAGTATGGTGAAGGCTGGAGGCCATGAGTAATGGAAAAAAATCAGAAACTTTGAGGCCAAGGTCGAGGAGGCTAGTAAAGGAAGAGTCTCCAATGCACAGCCAAGAGCCCATGATGCAGCTGTGTGAGCCACATTCCTGCACGGTCAGGTCCAGAGGGAGGCAGAGCAGGGGGCTCAGATCCAACTTTACATTCCAAGCCAAGAAATACGACCTGCTGTTACAGAAAGAGGTTTCCTGCTAGCGTGGGGACCTGAAACGGTGCTCTGGCAAGTGGCAGCTGGAACAGCAAAGAGCTGGAAGACAGGCCCAGCTGAGGGAACAAGGCAGTTACTTCACATCACCGAGCGTCAGTTTCCATTTGTGTAAAACGGTCCACCTGGAGGGTCTTGCCCCAGGACTACAATAGGTGAGGAGGTTCAGGGCACAGGCAGAGACTTGTCCAAGCCAGACGTCAGGCCGGAAATCTCTCCATGGCTTTTCTTTTTAGATCAGTATGTGATTTGTCTTCTCCTACCCACAGCGTGCTTTCTGAGGCTGCAATGACTCACAGAGCTTTCCTGAAAGTGCCAGGGAGCTCATGAGAAGGTGGCTGACGTGTTAGGCAGGTCACAAAGCCAGAATCAAAGCGGTCCACGTGGGCTTTTTGTTTTCAAGATGCCTTGAACTCCCAGAAGAGCGTGGCTGGAGCTGTGTGCCACTTGGAATGCAAGGGTACATCACGGGGCGAGTTGGTGGAGTGTTTTCTATGGGTGCTGGTATAGGAACAGCCATCAGCGAGAGGAGGGGAGGTGGGGGATGGGCTTGTGCCTCTGCTGTACACTTTGGATTTCCCTGTAGCTTTTTTAAGTGGAGTTATTTCTCGTATGTAATAATTAAGGAGAAGCAAATTTGGAAGATTACAGTTTGGATGAAGCATTTTCCCTTTTATGGCTGAATAAGAAAGTATGCTAATTGCCTACTCCTTTGTTCCTAATCGCCTTGCTATTATGCCTTGTACCATAGGCATAATGGCTGATCCATGAATGTCCAACCAATCCGAGCAGTTTTTCATTCTGAGCAGTAAAAGGAGCAGAAACAGTGAAGAAGGACAAGGGATGCATGGCTCCTGGTGAAAAGAGACCCCTGCCGGCATGAGTGACTGCCCAGCGTGACAGCCACTGTCCTGCTCCTCAGCTGGAATTCTAGGGTCCAAGTTTCTCAACACCCTTGCAGCGCTCTTTCCCTGTCCCTCTCTGTGTTGCTCAAGCCCCAAGCATGGCAGAGCTGAGTGACTAGCCCCAAGTGTCCCTGTGGCCTGGGGGTCCCAGGCAAGCTTCTTAGCCTCTTTGAGCCTGTGTATCTGTGAAACCAGAGAGTTGAGCTTAATCCATGGTTTCCAAACTTGAGCAAGGAACAAAGTTGGATGGCAAATTGGAGACTAGGCACCTGGGCCCACGCCCAGAGATTTTTTTCTGATTCAATTGGTCTAGGAAGGATATCTATATCTATATCTATATCTATGTCTATGTCTATGTCTATGTCTATGTCTATGTCTATGTCTATGTCTATGTCTATGTCTATGTCTATGTCTATGTCTATGTCTATGTCTATATCTATGTCTATATCTATATCTATCTATATTATGCAGTGGATTTTCTTCTAGACTGTATTGTTTACATTTTTAATAGGTTCCCAGGTAGTATTGACACTGTTAATCTGGGGAACAACAGCTCTTTGAAAATCACTGGGCCAAGCTGGGGCCAGTAATGGCACATGCCTTTAATCCCAGTACTCAGGAGACAGAGACAGGCCAAGGCCAGAGAGTTCAAGGCCAGCCTGGTCTACAGAGTGAGTTCCAGGACAGCCAGGGCTACATAGTGAAACCCTGTCTTGAAAACAAAATAAAACATTAAAAGAAAAGAGAGAAAATAAGAAAAAAGAAAGAAAGAGAGAGAGAGAGAGAGAGAGAGAGAGAGAGAGAGAGAGAGAGAAGAGGGAAAGAAGACCACTGGGCCAGATCAATTACATGCCAGAGTTAATGTACAGATGATATTTGCCTAAAGCAGTGTGTGCAGTTAGGAGGGATTACCAATGTCTACCCTGGGTATACTGACACAGAAAATTCCATGGTATCTGCTCTTCCTGAGCTAAACGATTTCCAAGGTCTATGGAACGAACAGTCAGTTGACTCTGGAACTCACCTTTGGTGGGTCTGGGTGGCACCAAATCCGGATGAGACTATGATTCCTCAGGGACTCATCCCCCACGGCAATGCTGGTGATGACAGACTTGTCCAGCTGTGAGCAAGATGGCACAGAGAGGTGAAGGTAGGGCCACTTACTATGCTGCGTCTGTCCAGCCCAGGGCAGGTCCTGCCCTCACCTGGATGATGAGCTTTGTGAAGGGTTCTGTGATGACCTTGAGAAGGTCAGGAGCATCTTGGCCACCATGGATGTTGAAGGAGGCAACCACGAGCCCGGTGACGTGATGCAGGTAGCCCGTGGCAACCTCCAGGGGCAGCAGGACCAGGACAGACAGCCAGTTAAAGCAGTCGTGCACTGTGGCCCCTGCAAAAGCCCTGAGCAGGGACGCCACGTTGCAGGACAGCTGGACTCAAGGGATGCCCACGCTGGGTCCTGGCACCCCGTTCTGCCTTCTCCCCAACAAGCGTGAGCCCCCACCCCCCTTCCCCAGCTCACCGCCGGAAGTCAGTCCTGTCCCCTGCCTGCATCAGGGCCACGATGGTGTTGGTGACCGAGGTGCCAATGTTGGAGCCCATGATGATCGGAATGGCAGAGCTCACCTCCAACACTGGCAGAAGAGGGACCTCAAATGGTTGGGTTGTGGCCATGAGGCTCTGCCCTGCAACGACTCCTACCAGGCCCATGACTTGGGTCCTAGCCCCAGACAGCCTTTTCAAGTGTACTCGTGACTTCCTAGGCTCAGCCTCACAGGTCCATGTGTACATGAGCTGTGTATTTACACGTGTGTGAGCATATCCACATGTGACATGATGAGCACACACCATACAGGGTGTACCTAGTCACTATTCAGGATGAACATGTGCATGGGTGTGCGTTATAAGAACTCACACGTGTGCAATCCACATTCTGTGCTTGTGTGGGTATACTTCACACAAGTGTGGTGGTTGGTTTTATGTGTTAACTTGGCTAGCCTGTGGTACCCAACTGACTTTAAGTAAAAGAGATTATTCTCTCTCTCTCTCTCTCTCTCTCTCTCTCTCTCTCTCTCTCTCTCTCTCTCCAAAAAGGTGGAGGCCAGAAGAACTCAGGTGTCCTGTGCTACCGCCCTCTACTATATTACCACATGACAGCATCTCTTGCTGAACCTGGAGCTAGGGGGCAGCTGGGAGCCCCAGCAGTTCTTCCCCTTCCCCCAGCACTGGGGTGTATGCAGCCATGCCCAGCCTCTTGTGTGAGCTCTGGAAATTCAAAGCCAGGCTTTCACACCTGTAGCAAGCACTCTTACCCAGAGACTCCCTAGCCCCAGGTAAAGAAGATTGCTCTTGATGGTCTTGGCAGGCCTCATCCAATGGGACAGAAGAGCCTCAATGTAAAGCAGAAGCTTCCTGGAGGACAAAAGTTCACCTGTGGCCTCCAGGATCTGTTTCTGATCACATCCTAGCCTGCCCTTCCAAACTGCTCACTCTGTCAATGTCAGACTGAGCACCCAGACACATGATCGTGAAGGCCAATCTTTGTGATAAATCACATGTGTGTGAGTAGTTAGTTAGTTAGTTAGTTAGTTAGTTAGAAATCCAAGATAGGATTTCTCTGTGTAGCCCTGGCTGTTCTGGAACTCACTCTGTAGACCAGGCCTCGAACTCAGAGATCCCCCTGCCTGCCTCTGCCTCCTGTGATCGTTTTTTATTTTATTTTATTTTATTTGTTTTTTGTTTCTGTTTGTTTGTTTGTTTGTTTTTGTTTTTTGAGACAAGGTTTCTCTGTGTAGCTTTGGAACCTGTCCTGGCTCTCACTCTGTAGCCCAGGCTGGCCTCGAATTCACAGAGATCTGCCTGGCTCTGCCTCCGAGTGCTGGGATTAAAGGCGTGTGCCACCACTGCTTTGTGATCATTTTTTTTTCTTCAGACTGATTTTCTCTAGCTTTCCTGAGTGACCACATGGCTGAACGGAGCTGGGCTCTCCCTTTCCACTCTTCCCAGTTCCTGGAACACCCTGGCCCAACTCTTAGCCTGCTTTTGAGGACAAAGCAGGAAATGCCCCCTCCCTTCCTTCGCTCGAACTCCCATCCACTCTCCTGCCCTCATGCTGAAGCTCCAGCCCCCTGGGCTCTGTCCCTGGCCATGCTGGGCCAACTCACAGCCAGAGGAGACCATGCTGACAATGATGGACGTTGAGGTGCTGGAACTCTGGACCAGTACTGTCACCAGGATTCCCACTACCAGCCCTGCCACTGGGTTGGACAGGATGGCATTGTCCTTGAAGATATCACCAGCCACCTTCCCTGCAGAACACAAGTCAGCATCATCTGAGGCCCTTCTGAACCCTCCCCTGACCTCCTCCACCTGGGCCCTACCTCCGGCTAGCTGGAAGGCAGAGCTGAGCACGTCCAGGGAGCAGACGAAGAGGTACAGGAAGCTCAGCATCAGTGGTACCTTGAGGAGCTTTGTGCCAACCTGGCGCAGCTTCTGGGGCAGCCTGGGCTCTGGAGGTGGAGCAGGTGTGAGGACAGTGGGGGACAGTGGGCCGGGTAGGAGGGTAGTGACCACCATGCCCCTGCTGCCCCCCAGCCTGGCCCACCTGGCTTTTGCTCCTCTTCCTGGGCCAGCTTGGCAGGGAGTGGGTCATGACATTCCAGGACCTCCCCACAGGGACAGCTGTGCTCTGTGAGGGTCACCGGGCTCAGACTGGAGAATGCATAGGTGGATGTCCCTGGAATCCTGTGCAGGACTGAGGAAGGAGGCTGGTTAGGAGTTCCTAAAGTTCTCAGGAGCCCAGGAGAGACAGGGAGAGGGACAGCCACCTCACCAGGAAGTGGGCAGCTGTGGGCCAGTAGGACTCGGAATGGGAATAGTACTTACCTTGTGGGCTGGGCACATAAGCAAAGGCCGCCCCATGCACCACGTGTCTCCCGCGGACTGGAAGTGGGGAGACAGCCGGTCCCCCCATTCTCTCTCCATAGGACATCATGCTGGGCACCCACAGTGAGTCCTAGGTGTCAAGTGGTTAGAACAAAGCTGACAATTGCTGTGTCTGGTACACATCCACACCCACGTGACATTCAGCCTAGGGTGTGTGAGTCTATCCTCGGGCACACTGAGAGATGCACGCCGAGGTGCTCGTCACAGATCCGAGCGTCACCTCATCCATTCAGCACAGTTTTGTAGCCGCTTTGTTTTGCGGTGCTGGAAATGGAACCTAGGGCCTCAGCGTAGCAGGCAAACCCTCCACCAATGTCGAGCCACATCCCCAGTCCCAACAAGCGTTTCTTGAATGTGTTGTATTTTCTAAGTGCTGAGTTAGACACTGGGGTACAGTGGTAACAGAAAGCACGCACTAACTAACTCGAAAAAGCCACTGCCCTCGGGATGTTGAAAGTCCCCAGGGAGACAGCTGCAGATCTGTCGGTGAATAGAAATGGCCACCAGGTGCTATGACAAATACAGGTACCGCGATGACTAGAGTGTCCCTCCCACAGCAGGGCAGGGGCAAAGCAGGCTGGGCTGGGATTGGGATGTCATAGGGAGCAGGAGGGAAAACACACAGAGCTGGGGTGATGGGCTGGTTCAAGGACCGGGGCCCTGGGCTTACCTTGAAGTTCTAAGTCTCAGCTCCTGCGGCAGCGGCGGCTTGGGGAAGCCTAAGGAGGAACGGAGGCCCTCCCCTTTATACCCTCGGGTCAAGGGCAAAGTCCCTAGAACTTTAGCTGCCCTCCCTCTGGTCCCCCACTAAATTAACTTTACCCCCAAGATTCCTTCCAGTTAATTGCTAATCCTCAGCTTTGCTGGGGGAGTCTGTGGTCAGGCTGCCTTCTCTCACAGCACCAGCATGAACTAGAACCCGGCTGGGCACAGGCTCATCCCTAAGCTGGACAGAGACTCCCTCACCACTCTGTCAGCTTGTTCGTAGGGACTTGAAAGTGATTCTGTAGTTCCTGCCACTTTCCTGCATTTATGGCCTGACAAGACTCCCCAGACTGTGATCCGAATATATGGTGACCTTGCCATACATCTGGATGTCTGTGCAGCTCTGTGTGTCTTGAGGGATATGGTTCAAATCCCTCAAGTGAGGCTGCATATTTGAACCGTGGTGGATCTACGGGGCTTGATAATGAATCTAGGATGTGAGAGAATATGGAGCCCCTGGCCAGACCAAGAAGAGATTGCTCTGCGGCTTAGAATACTCCTTAAAATGCTGGTATGGGATGCATCAAAAGACCATAAAGAGAAAGACCAGCTGAGATGCTGAGGAGAGGTCCAGGGGAAGGATGATAAGGCTTAACTAAGGTGGGCTCGTGAGGGTAGAGGACAGGGTACATTCCAGAGGGACAGTTGTGATCAGGAAATTCATGAGGCACAGGAGGCAGTGTGGGAAACTGTTGGGAAGCCTGCTTTCCCTTTCAGGAGCCACAGACCCAGGCCCAACAAGCACCTCTCCCCCTCCCCCTCCCCCTCCCCTCCCCCTCCCTCTCCCTCTCTGTTCTGTTTTTTGTTTTTTTGTTTTGTTTTGGAGACAGGGTTTTTCTGTGTAGTTTTATGCCTTTGCTGGAACTCACTTTGTAGACCAGGCTGGCTTCGAACTCACAGAGATCCACCTGCCTCTGCCTCCCAAGTGCTGGGATTAAAGGCGTGCGCCCCACCGCTCAGCTCCAACAAGCATTTCTTGAATATGTAGTATTTCGTAAGTTCTGAGTTAGCTGCTGGGGTACGTGGTAACTGAAAACACGCATTGCCACTGCCCTCGTCAGCAGGGAGACAGCCTAACATGAGGTAATCCCTCGGTAAATAGAAATGACAACCACCTGTTAGGACAAATACAGGAACCACCAGAGCAGTGGTTCTCAACCTTCCTGGAGCTGCAATCCTTTAATACAGGTCCCCCTATTATGGTGACCACCAACCATAAAATTATTTCTTTGCTACTTCATAGCTGTAATTTTGCTACTGTTATGAATTGTAATATAAATATCTGATATGCAGATATCTGATATGAGACCCCTGTGAAAGGGTCCTTTAGCTCCAAACGGTCATGACCCACAGGTTGAGAACCACTGCATTAGGTGGGGCCATCTCTGGCTGGTGGTCCTGGGTTCTATAAGAAAGCAGGCTGAGCAAGCCGTGAGGAGCAGGCCGGTAAGCAGCACTCCTCCATGGCTTCTGCATCAGCTCCTGCCTCCAGGTTCCTGCCCTGCTTGAGTTCCTGTCCTGACTTCCTTCAGGGATGGACTATAATGTGAAAGTGTGAGCCCTGTAAACGGTTTCCTCTATAAGTTGCTTTGGTTATCGTGTTTCATCACAGCAATAGGAACCCTAATTAAGGTCCATTAGTGCCAGGATAGTGGGGTATTGCTGTGACAGACCTGACCATGTTTGGAGGAGGATTGTGGAAGGACCTTGGGTTTTGTTCAAGAAAAGCCCTTGGCTGTTCAGTGCTTGGTTGTGCTGTTCTGTAGGAGCTTGGAAGACAAGAACAGCCGGGCAGTGGTGGCGCACGCCTTTAATTACAGCACTCGGGAGGCAGAGGCAGGCGGAGCTCTATGAGTTCAAGGCCAGCCTGGTCTACACAGTGAGATCCAGGACAGCTAGGGCTACACAACACAGTGAAACCCTGTCTCCAAACAACAACAAAGGTAGGAATATTGAGAGCTGAAGATGGAGGCCTGACTTACAATGTTTCAGAAGGAAGTTTAGAGACTAGCAGGGCCATTTGTTGCTTTGAGTTGAGATTCTGTGGTTCTGGTTACCTGGGGCTGAAGAATCAGCTGTGATTAACAAGATACTGAGACCAGTAAAGTGAAACCTTTGCTTTGCTGGGACACTTGATGCTGGTCAGCTGAAGCTAGAAATTCGCAGTGATTAAGATGGGACCAGCGTCATCGGGGAGGGGTGTGTGTGTGTGTGAAATCTTCTGGGAAGTGTTTCTGAGAGCACACAGAAGCTGTGTTCCAGAGGCAGCCAAGATTGTACCTCACACCGACGGCCAAACTTGGTAGTGTAAGAGACACCCAGGTGGTACTGGTTTTGAAGGTTTGAGGGTGTGTCATGGAGAGCAGCTGAGGCTTGGCGCTGGGAGAGGCCAGGAGAGGCCATTAGTGAAGGTGCAGCTTCAGTGACAGTGGAAGCCCCAGGCCTGAAGGGGTCATGCAGAGAAGCTAAGGCTTGGCACCGCGAGGAGAGTCCGGAAGAAGCTCTTGGTGAAAGTGCAGCCCGGGGTCAGCAGAAGACCCAGCGTGTTGGAGATGCCACACCATGGATGACACCAGGAACAGCAGCGCAGTGAGGTGGAGCCCGCTGGAGCCTAGACGACAAGCTGTGTGTGCTGCAGAGGGCGGAGTCAGAGAGTGACCCATGTCCTTTGGAGGGACCCAGAAGACCGCGAGTAGATCCCAGACATGGACATTGTGTTGTGTACACAGTCGGATTTTGGTTTTGCTTTGATTTGGTCGTGACTGTGCCCTGGTTCTTCCCTCTTGAAGTAAGGATGTATTTTATTTTTGATAGAACCCCACAGTTGAGAGACTAATTTTTTAGAAATTTTAGGCTTAAAAAAAGACTGAATTAAGAAAACAACTGAATTTTAAAGTGTTTGAATTTGTAAAGACCGTGGGACCTTTTAAGTGTTGTTTTTTGTTTTTTTCCCAAACAGGATTTCTCTGTGTAGTTTTGGAGCCTGTCCTAGAGCTCGCTCTATAGACCAGGCTGGCCTCAAACTCACAGAGATCCCCCTGGCTCTGCCTCCTCGCCCCCCAGTACTGAGATTAAAGGCGTGCGCCACCACTGCGTGGCAGTTGCTTTTGTTTTTGTTTTTGTTTTTTTTTTTATTAGGTCTCACTTTGTAGCTCAGGCTAGCCCCAAGCTTCAGCGCTGGAGTCATCTTCCTTTCTCAGGTCTCACATAGTTGGGGCCACAGGTGTGTGCCGCTGTGCCACATCACATTCTGTCATGAACCCTGATTTACTTAGTGAGGCTTTGGTGCCAACCTGTTCAGCTTGGGAGGAGTGATTTCAGAAAGGCTGGAGTCACACATAGGTAGGAACGCATCACTGAGTCAGATACAGTCAAATGTGTGGCTCAAAAATCTCCTAATCCTCATGCTCAGTCACATTAGGGATGTACTTGGAGGTTGTCTGGAGAGAGCGTGGATACCTGAACATCCCCTGAGAGCAGGGGCAGGCCCCGGTCCATTCGACCTAGTTTTCTGCCCTCCTACCTGGATCAGACTCTAGGCAGAAGTCACCACATCCAAAGCACTCCTGATGAGCTTGGGTTTTTTCCTTTTCAATAATGGGTTTTGATTTGTTTGTTTGGGGTATTTTTCTTTGTTTTGTGACAGGACTACTCTATGTAGCCCTGGCTGTCCTGGAACTTGCTTCGTAGACCAGGCTGGCCTCAAACTCAGAGACCCTCCTGCCTCTGCCTTTGGAGTGCCACCACCACCAGGCAATAATGTTGTTTTGAAAAACAAAACCAAAAAAAAACAGGCGTGATGGCACATACCCTTAGTGTTAGCACTTGAAAGGCAGAGGCAGATGGGTCTCTAAGGACAGCCAAGGCCATAGACAGATCCTGTCTTCAAAAAAAAAAGTTGCTTTGATATTTAAAATCTACCTTTCTACGGGGTGGGGTGGGGGGCACACACCTTTAATCCCAACACTCAGGAGGCAGAGGCAGGCGGATCTCTGAGTTCCAGACCAGCCTGGTCTACATAGTGAGTTCCAGGACAGCCAGGGCACAGAAAGACCCTATCTTGAAAAACAAACAAGGACTGGAGAGATGGCTCAGCAGTTAAGAGCAATGGCTGTTCTTCCAGAGGTCCTGAGTTCAAGTCCCAGCAGCCACATGGTGGCTCCCAACCATCTGTAATGAGATCTGGCGCCCTCTTCTGGCTGCAGACACAACACTGTATACATAATAAATAAATCTTAAAAAAAAAAAAAAAAAGAAGAAAAGAAAAAAGAAAAACAAACAAACAAAAATCTACCTTCTTTCCTGGGAGAGGATTGACATTAGAATAAACAGTTCGTTACTGGCAAATGCATCCTAAAAGATATGATTCCCAAATGCTGTGGATTTCATACCCAACCACTGCTAAAAACATTGTCTCTTCTCTCAGCCCCTTTTTATCTCATGTACCTGCTAGTCTGTCCGCCTCCTCCCTAGCTGGTGACTGGGTCTGCGTGTCCCCTGATGGTGTTTCACATCCTATTTGTGTAACCAACCTCTGGTGACAGTTGCCCCAGACCTCCCTAAGTAGTTAGGGTCTCTTATGTTGGGGAGAGCACCCAGGAGGGTCAGCCATTTGTGGGGGAGAGGCCCAGAGGAGCCTGCAGTCTGTCAGACGGATCTCTGACCGGATCACGTGGCTGTGCTGGTTGAGTACACTGAGCTCCTCACGATCCTCCGCTCCTTCACATTCAGTCTTTGCAAACAGCACCCGGAGCCTGGATCCCAGCCAGACACCACGAAGGCATCACGGCCTCTTGTCTCTCCTCCTCCATCCCTTCCTCCAGCTCTCCTCCTCAGCACCTCCCCCCTGTCTCCAATTTTCCAGGAGCTGACATCTCTGCACCTGCATCCTGGTCAAGCCCCTGTTGTCTCCTGCAGAGGGTGCAGAGGCCTCCCAGGTACTAGGTCTGCAAGGGCCCTCATTATTCCCAGTCCAGTCTCTAAAGAAAGCAGCCAGCGATCATTTAGTACATTTTTATTTTAGCAGGTGTGCTTCTGCGTGTCATGGCACATGTCACGACAACCTGAGGGGGTCTGTTCTACCATGTGGGTCCTGGAGAATGAACTCAGATCCTCAAGGTTGGTAACAGGTGCCTTGACCTGCTGAACCATCTAAGGGGTCCACAGCAAATGGTCTTTTGAAAACCCAAGCCAAAGTGTGGCCTGGTGGACACAGTGGTTCACATCCACACTACTGCAGGCCACAGGAAAATGTAATGGGATCCAGCTACTATCACAAAAGCTACTACTTGGAAAAGTCAAGAACTTCTTCAAAGGTCAAGCCATGGCTTAAGGAGTCTTGGTGATATTTTAGCTTTTGTATATATATTAGCTGGTTCCTAAAATGATTTTCTTGTGTGCTTCCAAGAACTCCTAACAGTGTATTTATCTAAAATGCCTATCAAGCATCCAAGGCCATATGAAACAACACCTGTCTCCTAGGTCAGGTGGATAGCTTTATTTCTTTTGCAGTTTAGGG
Source organism: Peromyscus leucopus (assembly GCF_004664715.2). Lineage (NCBI taxonomy): Eukaryota > Metazoa > Chordata > Mammalia > Rodentia > Cricetidae > Peromyscus > Peromyscus leucopus. The sequence goes on from NC_051067.1 coordinate 8,693,101, forward strand.
TGAGACCCTCCTTTCTTATACAACCTTACTAATAGACCCCTAACTTCTTACCTAACCCCTTCGAAGAATGTAGAGTGAGCACATAGACCCCCTTTTTGATATACTAACCGGTCATCAGCACTCAGTTGACCTCTTTTACCACTCCCAGTTTGGATTGTAAAAGAAAGCCTGGTGGTTACTGCCTGAGGAAAATTCTTACCTGCCTTTATGACCCTGTAGAGTTCAAGCCTGGTGACCTTGCTGGACCAGGGGCTTGCTATTGCTTGGGTTTATAACTGGATTCCTGGGAGACTTAGGAGGAACGTGGAGAACTTAGAGATGGAGAACAGAGAGGGATAAGGAGGATTTTTGACCAGAGAGAATGTGTGGACGAGATGAAAGCTGAAGAAGAGTCAGATGGGGAAGTCCTAGCTGGGTAAGAACGAGATGAAAAGGACCTAGATGAGACAGAATTTAGACGAGAGAATTAAGATAGAACTTAGAGGGAGCAGTAGATGAATAGAGAGAGAAATCAGGCAAGAAAGGAGCTAGGCACGAGAACAGAACTGAAGCTCTGTATAAAGGATGTTATGCCAGATGAATTAAAGCAAGTGGACTATAGAGCTAAGTGTGCTGAGATTCTATTTCCCCAATATAGTCCTCGCTGTTAGTAGTTCTCTCTCCTGAGCCTCTGGGATGTATAATATCAAGGCTGGTCCCTCTAATATGATACAAGACCATACTCCTGTCTCTCAGAAGGCCTACAGTGAAGACTAAGCCAGCCAGATACAACAAGACAGGCCACGTGCAAATTGTGTATGCCTCACTCCCTTTAAAAACCGGACTCTGCTTTCTGCTTAGCCTTTTGACTAATGCCCTGTCTCAGCTTGAGAGGGCCAGTACAAGGCTCCATGTCCCAGCTTGAGAGGGCCAGTACAAGGCTCCATGTCTCAGCTTGAGAGGGCCAGTACAAGGCTCCATGTCCCAGCTTGAAGGACCAATACAACAGGGTTCCATGTCCCAGCTTGAGAGGACCAATACAACAGGGCTCCATGCCCACCTTGCTGACCTCAGGCCACCGAGGGAAAGGCCCTTGAAGAAAGTATGCATAACAAAGAGAACAGGGGGCCAGAAGAGACACGATTGGGCCCACATTTAAGGAGGGCAGAGCGGAGCGACCAGAGAGGGAGAGGAAGAGGAAGAGCAGGAGAACAGCTGCCCCAGACACCAGGGTCGACCAAGTTTGAGAGCTACGTTGGTCAGCTGGGCCAAATGCTGCCGAGATGTCACTCAAGAACAGACCAGATTTAGCAGCCAGGAGCCACGCTGACCGTGGAGAGCCAGGTTGAGGGACGCGTCAGCTGCCCTGGGTGGGGAAGTGGCTCCAGCATGGCCAGGGTCATGTGAGAGACTAACGTATATTGAATTTCAGCAGATCAACCAAACGATTCCCCAGGGCAGCCGAACAGCTGAATGGAGGGGGGCAAATACCTCCAGGGATAAGGCAGGCTGTGGGAGCTGAAGCAGCCAGCTGACTCCTCAGTCTTTTTACATTAATTAAATAGAAAATTAATTCATATGGGTGTCTCACCTGCATGTATCTGTGCACCACATGTGTGCAGTGCCCAAGGAAACCAGAAGGGGGTGTTGGATCCCTTGGAACTGGAGTTACAAGCAGTTGTGAGCTGCCATGTGGGTGCTGAGAATTGAACCTTCTTCCTCTGGAAGGGCAGCCTGTGCTCGTTTGTTTGTTTGTTTGGGTTTTTGTTGTTTTTGTTTTTCAAGACAGGGTTTCTCTGTGTAACAGTCCTGGCTAATCTGGAACTCACTCTGTAGATCAGGCTGGCCTTGAACTCACAGAAATCCGTCTGCCTCACAAATGCTGGGATCAAAGGTGTGCGCCACCATAGCCAGCTCAGCCTGTGCTCTTAACTGCCTCCTGAGCTGTCTCTCCAGCCCTGATTCCTTGGTTCTTAAGATCAATTCGCTTGTTTGTTTGTTTGTTTTGAGACAAAGTCTCCATATGAAGCCAGCTGTCCTGAAGCTTGCTATGTAGATCAGGCTGGCCTTGAACTTACAGAATTCCCGTTTGCTATGTATGACGGGTGTAGATCTGCCTGGGTGCTGGGATAAAAGGCATGTGCCACCACACCTGGCCCATTTGCTATTTAAATACATGTTTACTATAAGTAAAGTTTTTCAGTGGAACCTAAGGTCTAAGAATAATCAGGAAAGAAAAACCAGAATTCAAGACCACTTTTCTATAACCTGGATTTGTTTTCTTTAGATAAGGCCACATGGCACAGGCTAGCCTTGAACCATGGTCCTTCTGCTCAACTTCCTGAGTACCAGGATCACAAACTTGGATCCAGTCAATGTGGATTGACTGGCCCTGTGATCCCACAGCACTGTTTCCTATCAATGTTATCCACTAGGGCTCCTCTCACGAGCATGTTACTATAATTGAATAAACTCACAAGCCTCACTGTGGGCCAGCACAGTGCTGGATGTAGGAGACAGCAGTGACCATTCCCTCCCAGCATCAGACCATTTCAACTGAGAGGGACCTGGTCCTGAGGGCACAGTATGCACTCCACAGTGATACCTGTCTTATCTGTTGCCATGGTCTCACCAGTGGATGGGCTGATGTGATAGGGATGTGATAGGGGTGTGTCCTGCCATGGAGACAAAGCCGTCCTTCTCCTGGTCTCCTAACTTTGGCCACCTTTGGAGAGGCTGGATTTATTTATTTATTTATTTATTTTTTGAGACAAGGTCTCACTATTATAGTCTTTGGCCTAGAACTTACCATGTAGACCAGGCTGGCCTCTGTCTCTCAAATTCTGGGATTAAAGGCATTGGTCACTACTCCCAGTTTGGAGAGCCTAGCCTTCAATCTGAGCTGCCAGCCCCAGCCTAGAGCAGGAGGGCCTGAGACATTTTCCAGATGGAGAACACAAGCTCTTCCGTGGGTAGAGGCTGACCTGATGAGGCCCCAGCCCAGTTTGGAGAACAAGTACTCTATGTAATTATTAATCTTGTGAGTCCAAGCTCCGGTCACTCATTTATGGGCAAGGCCAAAGTCTGGCCAAAAAAGCTGAGGCTGCTTTGAGTTGTTGGTTTTATTTATTTATTTATTTATTTATTTTATTCTTTTATTTTTTTGTGTTGGTTGTTTTCTTCAGAAATCACCTCCTCCATCCATGTCCCTCCTCCTGTGGCTCTGGCCGTGACCATCGCTGGTCACAGGGTTCAGGCTAGAGAGTGAGGCTGGGAGCAGTTTGCTTTATGATGCAGTCCCAGGCGTCTTGTTCCCCTGAACTTTGAGTTCTAGCTACACATTTTAAGTCCTGGGCTCTATGCTCTTGGCCTGGAGCTCAGTCCCAGGCTCTTGAACCCACACTTTTTTTTGTTGTTGTTGTTTTGTTTTTCAAGACAGGGTTTCTCAGTGTAGTTTTGGTGCCTTTCCTGGATCTCACTCTGTAGACCAAGCTGGCCTCGAACTCACAGAGATCCGCCTGGCTCTGCCTCTGGAGTGCTTAAAGTGCTCGAGGGATTAAAGGCATGTGCCACCTCCACCCAGCTTGAACCCACACTTTTAATCCTGCTTCTCATTGTGTCTGGGCCCCAAAGTTTGAACTCCTGAGTACCAGCTCTGGGTTCTAGCCTTGGCTCTGAGTTCCTGTCTCTCAGCTCTAGTGTCAGGCTTTGTTTAGACTTCAGATTCTGACACTAGGTACTGGGCTCCACGTTCTGGGTTCTGGTCTCCCAGTTCTGTTCTGTTCCATAGGCTCTAGTTCCTTCAGCAATAGAGAAGGGGTGTGGTGGCCCCCGACTCATATGAGATTACACCTGTCCACTCATCTTTGCTGGGGGCTTGGGCTAATAGCCAGCACTCTAGCTGGCCTGCAGGTGGGCACTGGTTCTAAGCCTGCAGGTGGGCACTGGCTCTAAGCCTGCAGGTGGGCACTGGCTCTAAGCCTGCAGGTGGGCACTGGTTCTAAGCCTGCAGGTGGGCACTGGTTCTAAGCCTGTAGGTGGGCACTGGTTCTAAGCCTGTAGGTGGGCACTGGTTCTAAGCCTGCAGGTGGGCACTGGTTCTAAGCCTGTAGGTGGGCACTGGTTCTAAGCGTGCAGGTGGGCACTGGTTCTAAGCCTGCAGGTGGGTACTGGTTCTAAGCCTGTAGGTGGGCACTGGTTCTAAGCCTGCAGGTAGGTACTGGTTCTAAGCCTGTAGGTGGGCACTGGTTCTAAGCCTGCAGGTGGGTACTGGTTCTAAGCCTGTAGGTGGGTACTGGTTCTAAGCCGTTCTTCCTTTCGCCCTTTGGCTCTTCTTTGTCCATTAGCCAAACATGCTAAAATGGCCACCGAGCAGCCCTTGCCCACCCTACAGTTTTCATGGGCCTTTTTCATACGTTCATGGTCCTAACTCTTCCTGACCTCTTCCCCAGGGTTGTGCACTGTGCTTATCACGTTCTGCATCCGATTCCATGGCACCAACCGCATTTGCCCCCTCACTGGGCCCTTTTTCTCCCTGTGCAAACGAACTCCAGCTTCTACAACCCTCAGAAGTCAGTCACCTGACTGCTAGCCCAGGCCCCCCACAGGGTGCCCCTTGTGCCCATTCCTGAGGGTAAGGGTGGCTGACCCAGGAGCATAGTTCACTGCTGTGTCTGCAGATCTTCAGCAGGGGCTCCAGGTGAGCAGCCAGCACCTCCACCTGCCTCTGCACAGGCCCAGACCGAAGGTCACTGAGTGACAGCATTCCTTCCCCTAGTCCTAAGACTGTTGCAGATGGAGAAGGGCAAGAGAGAAACATCAAGGTTGTCTAGCAGAGGCTTGGAGTACAGGCTTGGTTCCCTGAGCATCCTCAAGAAAGTCATGGCTGTTAGCTTAGTCCAAGTCCTCTGTAGGGAAGGTATTGTCGGGATGCAAAACTAGTAAGAAATAAAAAGTGTGTGTTCTCTCCCTTCATACTGTATACTGGGTGGATGAGGCCAACACCCTTCATGGTGTCCCTTCTGGGGAGGTGAACAGCTCTTACAACCTCGCCTGAGCACCCTTGAATCAGTCTGGGTCAGTGGCTGTCAAATAGAGCCCACGGGTCAATGAGCTGGTGGGAGAGGAAGCTCTGGGTCTGGGTTCCTCTTCCTGAAGATGAGGCCTGGGGGATTCAGAGTGGAACTAGGAGAAAGGGACACCTCATACCAGCTACTGCGGAACTCCCCTCCAGGCATGGTATACCACTGCTGTCTTGATATCAGAACAACTGTGGTTAGTCACACAAGGCAGCTTATGTGGCAGCCCACAGGGAGTTCCCCAGGTAACCCATGAGGCCCCTCCTCTCACCAGGGTATTAAATGATTGGTGTGTGTGTGTGTGTTGGGGATTTAGCTCAGTGATAGAGCAAGGTTCGGTCCTCAGCTCTGAAAAAAGAAAAAAAAAATGGTTGGTGCGAAGGTCTGTTTTAGCTTGAGTTACTCATGCTCCTGTAAGAAAGAGTTAAACTCACCAGGCATGAAGTTAGACTTGGGTGGAATCATTTTATTGGTCTGTTATTGGCACCCTATCTGAGATGAATATGTGCTTGCTCATTTCTCCCCAAGAAAACTCACCAAGGTTATTTGACAAGGAGAGAGCAGAGGAGATTATGGTAGGGTTTATCAGCCAGCCAAATTGGCCAAGGATGATGGTCTCAAGTCCCTAAAGAAGTATTAGACTCTACCAAGGATGACTCTCTAACAGAAATAAAGGGGGACTCTTGGGAATTCTTTATAGTAATGAAATTATTTAAAACTGCATTTGTGAGAAAATTAAAGCCAAACTGAAAATCCTCTTTAACCACTGTTCCTAATCCTGGTAAAATCCTGGTACCTTTCTCAATCTCCTTGATCAATTTTATACTTATAGAAAATCCTCTCCTTTCTGTACATTTGTGTCTGTGTGTTTATGTTTTACATAAAGATACAGTATGTCTTGAATGTGTCTACTAAATGTTTATGTTGGGAATTTGGTCCTCAGTAAAGCAGTGTTGAATGGTGGATTTTAAAGTTTTTATTCTTTTTCTTTCTTTCTTTGTTTTGTTGTTTGTTTTTTGACACAGGGTTTCTCTGTGTTGCCCTGGCTGTCCTGGAAATCACTCTGTAGCCCAGGCTGGCCTCAAACTCATAGAGATCCCCCTGCCTCTGCCTCCCAAGTGCTGAGATTAAAGGCATGCGCCACCACATCCAGCTTCTTCTTCTTTTCTTCCTCTTCTTTTCTTCCTTTTCTCTCCTCTCCTCTCCTCTTCCCCCTCCTCCCCCCTTCCTCTGTTATTTTATTGAGACAGGGGCTTACTCTGTAACCCAGGCCACCTGAACTCAGTCCCTCCTGTCTTAGCCTGTCTCCCAGTGCTGGAATTACAGGTATGCGGTGCCACATCTGAGAGGCAGGATTGAGGGAGGAGTGGTTGCATGTGCTGTCATGAATGGATTGATCAATGTGTAGATTGATGTATTTATTGTTTTGAGAGTGGCTTTGTTATTAAGCAGCTCTCTAGCTAGTTTGCTGTCTTGCCATGTGATACTCTTTACCATGTTTCAGTTTGGCAAGAAGGGCCTCACCAGGGACCAGAATCATGCTCTTGGACTTCCCAGATTCCTGAACTGTGAGTTAAATGAACCTCTGTTTTATTTTATTTCTGGTGCAGGAGATTGAAGGGCCTCATGTATGCTAAGCATATGTTTGACCACTGGGCTTTCACCCTTTGCCAATAAACCTTCATTCTTTTGTTGCTGTTATTATTTGTCTGTTTTTTGAGACAGGGTTTCTCTGTGTAGCCCTGGCTATCCTGGAACTCACTCTGTAGTCCAGGCTGGCCTCAAACTCACAGAGATCCACCTGCCTCTGCCTCCCGAGTGCTAGGATTAAAGGCGTGCGCCGCCGCCGCCGCCGCCGCGCCGCCGCCGCCGCCGCCGCCGCCACCACCACCACCTGGCTTGTTTTATTTTTTAAAGATGTATTTATTGGACTGGCAAGATGACTGAACAGGTAAAGGCTCTTGCCTCCAAGTCCAATGACCTGGTAGAAGGAGAGAACCAACTCCTGCAAGTTATCCTCTGACCGCCACATGAACTTATTAAAACTTAAAACTTTAAAATGTTTAAAATAAAAAGGAATATGTGTGTGTGTGTGTGTGTGTGTGTGTGTGTGTGTGTGTGTGTCTGTGTCTGTGTCTGTGTCTGTGTATCTGTGCACACATATGGAGGCCATAGCAGGGTGTCCTCTATCACTCTCTGCCTATTCCTTTGAGGCAGGGTCTCTCTCTCTGAATCCGGGACTCACATTCTCTCAGCTATCTTGGAAGCCAGTGAGTCCCAGTGTTCCTCCTGCCTCTACCTTGTTTGGAGCTGGGGTTACAGGCATGTGCAGGCTGCCCAGGCTGGGACGGCTGCTGAGATCTCATCTCTGATTTTCAGGATTGCACAGTGAGGGTTCTTAACTGCTGAGCCGTCTTTCCACCCCTACCTGTGATTTTTAACAGAAACTCCTGACCTACCTCCAGAACTGAACAGCAATATCAATATGCCCTCATCAGCCGGCTACATCACACAGGCCTCCTGGGACCATGCTCCTGCATCCCGCAGTCTGAGAGTTAGCGAAGCCCCAGGGACAGTTCCTTGTCACTTTCCCCAGGCAGCTTAACCTTTGTCCCCATCAGACTGTTGCAAAACCAAAAATGACAAAAAGGTTAGAATGTGTCCAAGCTAGGACCTCCACAATGCTCTTTCAGCTTTCACGGGTCATAAGGGTAACATGTATCATTGCTGGCTCTGCAGATGTTCAGGGTTGAGGGGTAAGCTTGGCCTGTAGGGTCCCCCAGTTTTGGGGAGAGAGCCCATTTCTCACTTGGTGTCCCCTCCTTTCTCTCTCTAGAGCTCATGGCAGAGCCTCTTTCCTTATGTCGAAGAAAATTAGAGAGGAGTTCTGTGGGTGACGAGGGAAGAGCTGGGGATGGTTGTACAGAGCTGTCCTGTGAGCCAAACAGACCCCATCTTCAGGAGCTCTGCTAAGTCTGCTGGTGAAGACAATGGCAGCCAGGCCTGTTAACTGTTTACCCTCCTCACAGAAGGAGGGGGCAGGGAGGGTCATGGGGCCCTCGCCTGAGTTTCCAGTCCTGTAACACAAATTATAAACGGTCTTTTAGTAAAAAATCCGGAGCCTAATATGGAGTGAAAGTTGAAAGGTCAAAGAAGCAGAGCAGCCACAGCTGCCACCTCTGACCTCACCGACTCCTCAGCCTGAAAGAGCTCCAGCTGAAAAGAACGCTTCTGTGGAAAAGCCTGTAGTTCCTGTCTCCTCACGCCTTATGTACCTTTCTCTGCCCTGCCATGTTACTTCCTGGGATTAAAGGGGTGTGTGCTTCCCAAGCAAAGGCATGAGATCTCAAGTGCTGGGGTTAAGGGTGTGTGCCACCACTGTCTGGCCTCTGTGTTTAATCTAGTGGCTCGTTCTGTCCTCAGATCTTCAGGCAGATTTTATTAGGGTACACAGTCTATCACCACACAGTCACCCTTCCCAGGCACTTCTGGCAAGTCTTCCCTAACGGTGTGGGTCTTGGGGGAGAAGCTAGAGACTATAGACTCTTGAAGAACGAAAGAGTGGGGCTCCATCTACGCAACCACGGGGAAGCCGTCATTCCTTCCAGAGTGTCCGATTTAATTACCTGTGCTCCTGGGGGAACTTTGGGGAAATTGTTCTTAGTTCTTGTTGGGACCTTAGGAGGAGGGTAGACATTGTTTACATTTCTCCCAGGAAAGCTATTTTAGCAAAAGGGATTTGTCTCCCCGACTCCCTCCCACTCCATCATCACACACAGCTAGTACCACACTGTCCCCCAACATCTGTCGTCCCTTCGTGGTTCCCTATTCCAGACTGCCAAGGTGGTCAGTGACACAGGGTTCTCGTAGTTACGGGTCTTAGAAACCCTCCTCATGGTAGCAAGGCCACACTCCCAGGAAGAAATTACTGATTTCCTAGGGTGAAAGTCAAGGGGTGGCTATTTCAGGTATGTGTGAAGTGTGGTGGCTTGTCAGCCACCTGAGGCCTCTCCTGTGTGGGTTTCTTCTGTGCGCAAGGCCTTTGTACAAATGCTCAGAAGGCGGTAGAAAATAAACCAACATAATTGGGATTAAAATTAAAAGATTTATTTATTTTTATTTGTACGCATATAGATGTTTTTGTCTGCATGTCTGTCCGGACACTGTGCGTACAGTGTTCATGAAGGCCAGGAGAGGATGTTGCATCCCCAGGAACTGGAGTTACAGATAACTGTGATCTGACATGTAGATGCTGAGGACCAATGCCAGGTGCTCTGTAAGAGCAGCCTGTGCTCTGAACCACTGAGCCACCTCTCCAGTCTGAGGATCACAATTCTTATTAGAGCAGCTTCAGACAACCAGCTCTGAGCCAAACTCTGTCCATGTGGACTATGTTCCTGTGTCATCAGCTCACCCCAGAAGCCTGGGAGCCCATTAAACAGTCAAATAAAGTGAGGCAGTTACCAGGTGACAGAAACCTGAAACCCCCAGAGGAAGGCAGGGTGGGTCAGTATACTCCGTTGATCTGTCCCACAGATTTCAAGGATGACAAGGAGCCGGTCAGATGAGAAGGGAGAGCAGGAGGAGGTCCTGGTGAAGGGATCACTCAGTGCAGCCTCACCTGTGTGCAGGACTCTGCCCTAGCCACTCAAGTCACCTGGCCTCCTCTCGGCACTGGCCTCCCTAGTGGGACCACTCTGGGCTTCTCCCTGCAAGCCTTGCTTTCTGAGAAGTCCTCCCCTCCTTCCTCCCCTGCCTTTCCCAGCTGTTTAGAGGTGGTGTACCACCCAGCGAAAGCAGACGAGGAAAAGAATACCTTGCCTAGCCCAGTCCCACATACAAGCTTCTGATGCATCCTAAGGAGCTCTCAGTAATGTGTGTAGAGATGCACTGGATCCCTGATAGGAACAGGGATGAACAAAAATGATGCATTCATGTCTACGGACGCTGAGTGCCGGCAAAGGCACAGCTCTCTCTCTCTCTCTCTCTCTCTCTCTCTCTCTCTCTCTCTCTCTCTCCCTCCCTCCCTCCCTCCCTCCCTCCCCTTCCCTCCTTCCCCTTCCCCCTCCCTCTCCTGCTCTATGCCTCCCATATTCCATGCCTCAGGAAGAGATTCTGGGAGGTATACACTGAGGTCCTCAAGAACTTCCTGGTCTTGGTGACAGAGGCAACGGGGTGATGGGACCACACAGGCCAGAGTGGCACACAAGAAACATACCTCATGGCTGAATAATAATTATTATTATTATAATATAACAATATACATTCAGGACAAGCCCAGCTGCCCCAAGCCAACCATAAAATCCATATGTACAGTAGAGTCTATGTGGATGGAGGGAGGGGTTGCCCACCAGCACGCCCAGGATTTACTCATATCAACTCTTTAGGGAGGGGCCAGCCCCTCCTCCTGCCCCCTGCTAGAGCTTAGAATAAGCTGAGGAAGCTGGCACTGCCGAAGTTACCCCTTTGTGTTCAGTATGCTCATGACAAGAGCCTAGGCGGGCCTCTCCCTGATGGCCTAGCTGCAAAGAATGGGTAGGTGAACCTATAAGAACAGGTAGCCCCAGTTTGGGAGTGTGGCTCCCTGAGTTCCCCCTCCACCCCTTCCTGGCTCCTTCTGTGGGCCTGCCCATAGCAAAAAGAGGCCAGGGACACTCAGGGCGCAGACAGGGCATGCAGAGCGGACCCACAGCATGCTTGGTCTGCCCAGGCACCATGCAGCCAGCCTGGACTGTTACATGGGTGTCAGAAGGCCGGGAGGGCAGCGGAGTCTGAAGGGCCCTCCCTAGGCTGGGTGGCTGATCCAGTCTATGGTGGCGCCTCCTGAGAGCCCGGCCTTTGGGAGGGAAGCTGCAGAAATTCTGGAAGTACCAGGTCCTCTTTGCGAAGAAGTCCCCTCTGGTCATGGGCCCCACTGCTCTGCACCCGGTTCAGCAGCTCCACCAGGCCTGGGGGCAGCCACAGAGTCAGGAGCCCCATCTGGTCAGAGCACCTACTAATGCTTCACCATCTGCTGCTGGCCATGACCACAGCCTGACCCCAGACCATCAGTGTACTCCAGCTCCAATGGCCCTTCGCCCAGCCTTAGCCCAGGCCTCTGATGCCACACCCTCAGTGATCCTCAACCTCAGTGACCCTCAACCCCAATCCCACTTCCCTCATCCCTCTGATCCCGCAGCCCCCACTGTCCCCACAGGGTACCTTCAATGTCACAGGTCTGCCGTTTCCCAGTGGAGCTACTGGTGTCTTCCACCATCAAACTGGGGGGCAATGGGGGGAGATGCGTGTTCTTGTCCTGGGTTCTAGGCAGGCCTCCCTGCAAGAAGGTGGGGTGGAGGTCATAACCAGGAGGGGAGAAGCGCACAGTGGAAAGAGCCCTGAGGTTCTCTGTTACCTGGCTGTGGCAGGGCGATGTGCTGCTGGCTTCACTCATCTTGGCACCTACAATGGAGAGCACGACTGTTGGGTGTGGCCTTCCTCTCACAAGCCCCTCCTCCTGTGCAGAGCCACACTTGGGAAATCAAGTCCCAGGGTAAAAACATCGCTTACCTGGAAGAATGTCCAAAACCAGTGTCTGTGAGGCCACTGAGCTCACTAGCTTCTCCAGATCCAGCTGCTGCTTCTCCCCTGGCTACAGAAAGAGGTTAGCAGCCTAGAGGCTAGACCACAAGACCTTTCCTGCTGGCGTGCCTCCCCCTCCCCCCTCCCCGCCCCCACAGCTCCGATGCTCACCCGATGCAGGACCACCTGTTCCAGGTTCAGGCCATGCTTTGCCAGGATGGGCTGCAGCGCCTCCTGCAGACGCTTGGTAGGCTTAGCCGAGATCCTCACCACGCGCTCCAGGTTAGCTAACTCCAGCCTGTATAGGACCCTAGAGCTGCAGAGTGGTGGAGACCCAGGGCCCCTTTCCCCAAAACAAGCCAGGAGGGGACAGAGCTGAATGCGGAGGGTGGGGCAGTTTGGGGTGGGACTTTAGCCTAGTGGGTAGAGCTCCCACTTCAATGAATGAGATCTGAGATTTGGGACCAGTAGACAGCTAGAAGCCAGATCAAGCTTTGGGGTAGGGCACTCACTGGAAGGTGATCCTGTTTTCCAGTCGCACCTCCTGGTCTGCCAGCACTGTGCAATCCTGATCCAGGACCAGGGCCTTCTGTGGATGCCAGGCAGGGTCTAAGAATCCCTCCCTCCACCCCAAGCCATCCCCTGGGAATACTTGGAAATCACCTTCACTTCCTCCTGTGTGGTACCTTAAAGATCAGAAGGAGCAGCCCATCGGTAAAAGAAGGCTAGAGAGGCAGGTAGGGTGAGGACCAGCGGAGTTGGAGCCTGAGAAGACCAAGGCCAAGCGATCATAAGAGTGGAAGATGCCTTGGGCATGGCGGCTTGGTGGTGCATGTCTTTATTCCCAGTACTCTACTCAGAGACTGGTCGAGTTCAAGGCCAGCCTGGGCTACATAGCAAGTTCCAGGCTTGGAAGATGCTTGGGAATGTGAGGGGAAGCTTGGGAAAGGATCCAGTTTGGGGAAACAGAAGGATGTGGGGTTTGCATGTTAATGGGGATTCTTCTTGCTAAGAACAAAGCTTAGGTCCTGGTTCCTGGTTCCTTCAGGTATGGGATACATTTCCCCTCACCACCCACCTGTTGTTAGCCACTCAGACCTTGTCTCTTGCCTCCTTAATGCCTAGGTCAGCCCCCTTCCCTCCAACCTCCCTCCCCCCGACAAATCAGATCAGAAATGGTACAGTCCCAGCACACCACAGTAGGTACACAGTCAAGACTACTGTCTGTACCAGCCTAAGACTTGTAGGGGAGGGCTTGAAAGGGAGGGGGGATTCTCTCCCAGACAGTAGGCCTGTGCTGTGCCTCAGGGACAGGTGGAATGTGGGTGGTGAAGTTATATTTAGCAGGCACAAAAGCCCATCTGGGCTGTTGGCAGCTGTTCTGGTGGCCCAAGAAAGTGGGCAGAGTGCTCCCATAGTTGCCCTCACACCCCCACACCCCAGGTCCCACAAACACCTCCCTTCCCTCCCTCTGCCTGGAATGTCCTCTCTCCACAGTTCTCCCAGACAAACTCTGCTCTGTCCTCTTGAGCTGCCTCTTTCACAAAGCCTTCTGACTAGACACGCCTACCTTCCCCGGAAGAGACAGTCTGGAGGTATAACCCTTAATCACCTCTTGCCTGGCTTACCTCCAGCCTGGACCTACTAGACAGCCTCAGTTCCGGTTCTGATCACACACCTTGGCTACCTCTTAGGGCTTGCATAAATTCCTGTCACTTCCCCCGGAATGAAGCATTGCTCCTCTGGGACTCCCTTAGGATGGTTTAAAAATGAGTTTCCCTGGGGTTGGGGAGATGGCTCAGCAGTTAAGAGCACTGACTGCTTTTCCAGAGGACCTGGGTTCAATTCCCCCCACCTACATAGTAGCTCACAACTGTCTATAACTCCAGTGACAGGGGATCTGACACCTTCACACCAATGTACATAAAATAAATTATTTTTTAAAAATGAATTTCCCTAGATCTTAAAGCTTAATGCTCATTTGCACTTAGAAGAGGCATTCAGGGATTAGGTTCATCGGATACTTCTGATGGCAGAGGTGAGTCCCTCAGTGGCAACTTTAGGGGTGGGCCTGTGGGGATGACAGTGTCAGCTGCGGAAATGGAGGAAATTCCAAGTTCCAGCAGCACCCTGTCTCGAGCTTTACCTCCTGAAACTACCAGAGCAGGGTGATGGGTAAGGCCGGGAACCAGGGCCTGGGGTGGGTTTGTGTGTGAGTAGGATTTTTGTGGGATACGGGTGAGTATCTGAGAATGAATGAGGAGTTAGCGCTGGGATCCATGTGGACTTGGACACAGGGGTTGGAAGAAGGTGGGGAGGGGATGATGATAGAGAATGAGTTGAAATAAGGGTGGCCGGAAGATTAGGAACTGGGTTGTGATCAGAAAGGAGGCAAGAGTTGGGGGCCAGAGCATGCTCACACCTGTTCATTGCCCACCAGGTAGACCTTAATGTCAGGCAGAGAGAGGCCTCTCTTCTCACAGATGCCTGCCAGCATGTCTCGGATGGTGAGGCCTGGTCGAGCCAGGGCCAAGGAGGCTGTGCCATCAGGCAGATACACGCAGCAGTACTTCCCTGGCCGGTTTTCACTCTCACCCTCTCCACTTCCAAGGCTCTTTCGGTGACTCTGGATGTGGGCGAGAGCAGACAGAGGCTGTATGTACACAGGGATGTTGTCAGCTCTCTAGGACACATACACACACGTGCGAGGGCACCCTTGGAGGCAGGCACAGATGTGTCTTGCTCCAGGAACGCAAGTATGCACACTCAAACATGTGGACACTCAGCCAGGCATGGTGGCACCTTTGATCCTAGTACTTGGAGGCAGAGGCAGGCAGAGGCAGGCAGACCTCTGAGTTCCACAATAGCCAGGGCTACATATAGAAACCCTGTCTCAAAACAAAAATAAGATAAAATAAATGTGGACGCACAGGGACAGCTCCACTAACTAATCACACACACACATCATGCAGGGTACACCTAGGCACCCACACGTGCACACCCATCTGCCAGCTGAGGATGTGCGTCCCTGATATGTACAGAGATCACTGTATGGAACATGAAAGAGAGGAAGGGTGAGGTGATAGCTTTGTGGAGTCAGGCTAGGAGCGGACGTGTAGCTACCCACTGCGAGCGCTGGGAACCCAGGAAGGGAACTGGCAGTGGTCCTAACCAGAGAGGCACCTTGTTCCCTTCCAATGCTGCTCACCTCAGATTTGCTGCTCACAAAGGCAAGGAAGCCCAGGTCCAGACTGGCGGAAGAATTCAGGGACCCCTGAGACTCTCGTCGCAGGGCAGAGTTCGTGGCTCCACCTGTCATCTCTAAGGGAAAGTCAGCAATGAGGAGACTTTCTTCCTCTCACCATCCCTTGGTAAGGCCCTCCCATTTGGTGGGTCTTGTTTGGAGCCATCCCGCAGGGACTTAAATGTGTGGGTCCCTGGACTTGTCGCTGAGTAGCCCTAACAATCTTCCGGGGTGTAGCCTGGGAGCACAGCCTCCTGGAGAAACCGGGTGATCTCAAGAACCTACATTTTGGGGTTTGGGGTTTGTCTTACTGCAGACTGTGGTCAAGTAGGGAGAAGGGGGCGTTCCCAGAATTGGCCCAAACTTCCCGGCCACACCATTCCTAGGGGCCGGCCTCACCTCTACGAAAGGACTTGCGGAGAGGGCGGCCACAAGGACCCTCAGCAAGTGGCAGCTGCCCCAACTCCTCTACGCCCACTGGCAGCGATTTCCCGGGCTTCAGCTTCGGCTTCTGAGGGTAGAGGGAAGACTCTAGTGCGGATCTACGGCTGGGAAGACCCTTCCGCCCAGCCTCCTGCCACCCGGTCCGCACCTTCCTCGAGGTGTCGGGGCTCCCGAGGCGCGAGGAGCCAGGTTCCCGCAGGGGGCGTCCCTCGGCCTCGGCCAGCAGGCACTCTTGGTACAGCGGGGATTTGACGAAGCGCGCATAGCTGTCGAACTTCATCAGATTGAAGATCTGCGCGGTCAGCGGGTGTGGGTGGCGGTTGGTACCAGGAGAGGACAGTGGAGGGCTGGATGGGTGGGTCCTGCCCTCACCAGCCCAAGTAGGGGAGCCCCAAGCCCTTCCTCCTCAGTTCCTGTCATATGCCTGGAGTCTGAGACCAGCCGCTCCCCTTGACCCCACCCCAGCCCATCCTTCAAGTCATCCTCGGCTTTCACCCTCTTACTCCGGTCCTGACCTTGCATTGGCTCTGGTTCTGCATCCAATTTTGCCCCTTCCCTCCGGCTCGGACCCCACCCCTGTATCTGGGACTGCTGGGCTTATCACTGGTCTCCCTTCTCAGCCAGGCCTTGCCCCTTGGCCACCTCACCTGAAGCTGCTGTGCTCGAAACATATCCGGCCGGGGCTGGGCCAGCACCTCCTCACTAAGCCAGGCCTGTCGGTCAATGTTCACCGGGCTCAGCGCCTGGCTGGACAGGAACTCATGGTAGATATTGTGGGCCTCCTGAGATAGCTGGGGGACGAGGGACCGGAAGAGATCAGGGGGCATGCCCCAGGTCTAGTCCCCAGCCCTCTGTCCCATTCTCTCTACCTGCTTGGTGTCACTAGCTGGGATCTGCTGGAAACGCTCGCAGGCTTTCCAGAAAGTTACGTTCTCGGCGCTGAATTCCTTCTTCAGGAACTCCTGGCATGAGAAGAAGGGGAACGAAAGCTTCAGACACAGGCTGAAACAGGGACGTGTTCAAAGACTGGGACAGACATGGGCCAAGAGACCAGACAGACAGACAGATGGTGCCAGATCTGGGGTACAAAAAAAAAAAAAAAAAAAAAATCCGAGAATGAGAGATAAGAACAAGGAGAAGGAAGAGTTCCCAGCTTGGTGGTGAGGGAAAGGACGCCAAAGACGGGCTAGTTTAGAAACCACGAAGAGAAGCAGCACTCTAACCAGCCCGAAGCCCTGTCTGAAGCCCTGTCTGTGCCCTCTCCAGAATCCCCCATCCCTGCAGTGGCACCTGCCTACCCCCAGGCCCCACCCCCCAATTCCACTACACCCCACCCCAGGGCTTACGGTGAAGTAAGCCAGGCCCAGTGGGTCTTGCAGCAGCCGCTCAAAGGACAAGGCCCAGCTGGCCACAGGCTGATCGTCAGTGGAGAAGGGGCTGCTGGGGCCGCTGGGGAGGCTGTGGATGCTGAGGGAGCTGCCTCGGCCCTCACTCTGGCCCTGGGAACCCGCTGTGCTGGTCAGTTCTGCACAGAGATGGACAGGTAGGAGTGAGTCTTTTTCCTTCCTCGGCTTTTGCCCAATCCCTGCTGCAGGCAGGCTGCAGGGACATTACCTGAAAGACCAGTGGGGAGTGTCCCCACTCACTTCCACCTCCCCATCCCTCTCTCCCTCCCAGTCATGCCTCATCCACACAGTCTGTCACTTACCTCCATCGGAGACAGCCAGAACCTAGGAGAGACCCAAGGCAGACAATCAGAGTACAGTTCTGTAAGGAATTCCAAGGAGCCGCACCGGACCCAGCCTCCAGTGAGCTGGGACTGTGTTTTCTGTCTACAGAGTCAGGCGGAATTCTCCAGACAGTCATTACTGGCTAGGGTTTCGCTCTGCCTGTCCTGACCCCTTTCCCATCATAAGCCGACCACTGTGGCTGGGGCTTCCTCAGGGTACTTTCTGGTGGCCCCAGCTCCCTTCTCTCTTTCAGCCCCTTCTAGGTGAGTCCGGGTGTGCAGAGACTCCAATCTTGCCTCTGGCAGGTACTGTTCGTGTGAATTTGAGCACAGAGCTCACTTATTGGCTCCTATCTGTAAATGAGGGGCGGGGCTACAAATGAGCACTGGCCCTCGGGAACTTCGTACACTGTATAACACTGCCTATGGCGTGGTAAGGGCTATGCCAATCTCGTCTTTGAGGGAGGAGAGGTGTGTCTGTGCCTAATTGCACTTTTTTCTCCTTGGGGGACTCATCCCACCCTACCTTGGGCATGGCACAGAATGCTATTTTTGTAGCACAGAGCTGTGTCCATCAAACTTTAGCAGAGAGTGGCCAAGAGGACCCCCTCTCAGGTTCAGTAGATCCAAGATGGGGCTCGAAGCTCTCTAACAGGCTTCCAGGCAGTTCTGGTGCTGGTCCAGGGGTCACAATGTGAGTAACACTGTCATTCAGGCCAACTCCACTCTCTCCTACAATGTGCACTAACTCTGACTTCTCTGGGCACCCCAGTCACTGGTGAAACAGAACCCCCCACACACCTTGAAGTTGTTCTTGCAGAGGTTTCTTTTGGTGTCTTTCCCACCTTCCCAGAAGCACCCCCCCAGCTCTCCCACAGACCCCTGCCCATGCAGGGTGGACTCTCCCCTTTCTTGGTTTTGTTCTGGATCCTTTGTGCCCCACCCCAACATCTAGCTCCAACCGCACACAGCCAGTTTCCTGCTAATATCTGTCTCCAGATGCCCCATAAGCCATTCAAACTCAGTCATTCTCAGACGGACACCTCTCTGTCCCCACTGTAAAAGTTCTGAAAAAGCTTCCCTGTATCCTGTCCTTTTCCCATCACATAGACTCCCAGCACCTCCAACCCCCATTACTTCCTACATCTCACCAGACCCTGTCAAAGAAACTTCCACCATGTCCCTTCTTGCCATCCCCACTGAAAGCAAGCCCAGGGAAGCCTGCCCTGCCCTGTTCTCTCCTCTCCACTCCCACCCTAGGAGCACCTCAGTCATGTGGAAGTCAGGATTAGCCCGCAGGACACTATAAGACATTATTTGGCCTCCAGGGGAAAAATTAAGTTTAAAGGGGTTTCCTATGTTTAAAAATTGAGAGATTTTCCCCATTGGTTCCATTTCCCTATCTCCTCTTTAAGAGTGAAGCCCAAGGTGTTGTGAGCATCATCTCAGAGTAGCAAGCTTGGCTGGCCCTGAGCAGACAGTGGCCTTCCCTACAGGGGATTCTCATTCCTCTCGTAGGACTCTAGGGCCAGTCTGATACATCTATGTTATGTTTGGAGGCCACGGGAAGCAAGCACCACCTAGGCTTGAATTCGGATTCCATGCTGCGCGACCTTGGGAAGAATGCTCAGCTATCTCTTGACCTTAGTTTGTCCTCTCTAAAAATTGGGCAAATAATGATCCTGCCTCACTGCAGGATTGCTCAGTTGAATAAGTTAAACACACAGAAGGAACTCAGAACAGTTTGTGGTGTGTAATGAACGTTCTAGAACATTACAGCGACTGCAGCTTCATCAATATCCACGGCTGATGCTGCCAGGTGTTTGATTTGCCCCCCTGCAGGACAGCAAAGAGCACAACTGTGTGGGCTCTCGAGACAAGGATTCAAATTCTAGCTCTGTTTTCTTCTTGTTTTACAACCTTGTGTGGGGGTTGAGCAAGAGAGAAAATTGCAATTGCCTGAGCTGGGCGTGGGACCCACCCTCCCAGCACACCCCACTCTGAGCCCACCCCTGCCCTCCACACTCTACCTCACACTCCCCAAGATGACCCTCATCATTAGAGTCATCTCTCCCAAGCAAGGTCCTCACATCTCTCAGCTAAGGGGGAGAAAGCCCTGATGCCTAGGGGTGGGAGATCCTTCAGGATGCTGGAGTCCCCAGACAGCCCTGCTATTTTCTTCCCCAGCACCTGCCTGCACCCACTGATGCCTCCCTCCCCCAGCTGCTTCACAGCTGCAGCTGTGTTGCTGACTTCAAGCCTGTGCCATCCTCCTCTCAGCTCTGGTGAAGGACCCCTCTCAGCGCACAGCCTTACCTCTTCAAGTATCCTTAGCCTTTGAGCTGCCCTCCAATCCCAAATCAGCCCGTCCCTTGCAGGTGGCTTTCTCTGGGCAAGAGTCCTTGACATAACCAAAGGGGAACTGAAGCCAGATGCACGAGGATTTCATTTGACTCTCAGAGGTTTTATTTCTGTATTATCTTTAATTAAATGTCTGGGTCCTTACTCCCAGGTTTCTCTGGGTCTTTCCTGCCCCACTGTTCCACCCTGGACTCAACTCCTTGCCCGCCTTAGTAGGGTTGCTGTTGCCAAGTTACAGTTAAAGGCCTACCTGCGGCTGACTAATGAGCCCCTCCGACATCATTTCCCTCCTCCTCACCTCCACCCCACACTTTATCAAACTTCTATTTTCCCCACACCCCTGCTTCCTGTTTTGCTGTTTCCTCTGCCGGAGTACCTACTTCTATAGCCCCCTGGCACTGCTCTGGATCCCTGTCCAGCACCAGTTTTCCCCAATACTGCTCTTCACCCTTCCCTTCCCACCACACTAAGCCCACTCATGTCGGGGCCTCTCATCCCTGCAGCCTGGTAGCTCCTGGAGGGCAGGTCTTGTTGGGGAGTCTATCTGAGATCCCTGATCCAGGGGCATCCTCTTTGACCCTGTGCTCAAGCAGCCTTAAGAGTGAGATGCTGGCCCGGGTACCCTCTCCATGCTTGAGCACAGCTATTCACCAATGTCTGCTCCCAGGCTGCCTCCTGCAGTTCTTTGTTCCAGCCTCCCTTGCCCCATTGGTAGAATGGGGACAAAGGTGGATGAGAGACAGAAATTTAGAGCTGGGAGGGAAGAGGAATGGAGTCCAATCCTGCTCAGTCATTTGCACATCGGGAATAACTGGGTTCCCAGCCTCTGGGGGGCTGCTGTGAGTCTGAATAGGGCACATCTTGGTTAGAGATCCAACTATGGCAAAGTGGGGTCCAGAGCCACAGCTCTGGTTTGCACAGGCTCCAAGGCATGGGGAAGTTGGGTTCAACAGTAACCCTAGCTCTCACCTCTGCTTGAGGTGCCATTTTGAGTGAAAGGAGGAAAAGGGGAAGAAAGGATGAGGAAGGGTGTGGTGGCCAATGACGCTCCCAACCAAGTTGGGTCTGGCTTTAGTTTGTCACGCTTTGAAGTGGCTCTAAGGGAGCCTGAGGACACTGAGGAAGCCACCTCAAGTTCCTGATCCAGCTGTCTTACAGGCAACCCATGTTCTTATTCTGCCCTCAACATCTGTGTCCCCTGCATCAAATGTTATTGCCCCTGTTTTACAGGGGAGGAACCTAAGGCCCAGAGAAGTTATAGAGCTGGGAAGTGGCAGAGACAGTGTTAAAAGCCGAGTTTGCCTGTCAGCTATGGAATCTGCAGGCTCCACCGTTCCGCTCCATGCTGCTTCCACATATACATATATTTGAAACAAGGTTTCACTGTGTAGCCCTGGCTGGCCTGGCACTCCCTGTGTAGACCAGGCTGGCCTCTAGCTTCCGGAGACCCACCTGCCTCTGCCTTCTGAGCACTGGGTTAAAGGAATATGTCGCTGCACCCAGCCTTGCCACTTGCATTATAAATAGGGGAGATTGGAGGACCAGGGCTTGTAGCTCTTGGGCATAGGTGGGCAGGGCCAAGAGAGGTGAGGCCCAGTGAGTCCTCTTGAACGGGCCCCTAGAGGACTCAGATCTCAAAGAGAGAACAATCAACTGATGAACGCCTCAGACTTTCCTTAGCCCTGACCCAACTCTTACTCAAACCAGAACTTCATTCCAGTATTCTCACCCATTTTGTCCCATTTTGACCCCTCCAGAGTCAAGTACCTGAACTGTGATCTTGTTTCAGTCTTGTGGATCTTTATTATTATTATTATTATTTAATTATTTAGAAGAGGACATCAGATCTCATTGCAGATGGTTGTGAACCACCACATGGGTGCTGGGAATTGAACTCAGGACCTCTGGAAGAGCAGCCAGTGCTCTTAACCTCTGAGCCATCTCTCCAGCCCCCAGTCTTGTGGATCTGTACACAGCCCTAGATGCCTGATTCTCTCAGCTTGAGCCAGCTCCAGAGGGCTGTCCCCAAGACTTGGCCCTTCTACAATAAACCCCTGCACTGCCATCCCTGACCCTGAGTTGGACACAGAGGCACATGAGTTTCTTGTCAGTCTCTTTGCCAGTGTTTGCTGGTGGGACCAGCACTAACTACGTTTCCAGAAAGTTAACTATGACTCACTCAAAGTTAAACTCGTAGAATCCCTCGGGTGTACCCTCCACAGTAACGGTACGTTTCCCTGTATGCCGTCCCCCAGGCCACTCCCCCTCTAGCTTGCACATACTTTAAGGACCATCTTCTACAGCGTTAGGCATTAATGGAGAAGATGCTTTTCCTTGCCAGTCTCCTCTCGGGCTTCCTCCACTCCTGACCTAAGCTCTTCCCCAAACAGGAACTTTATTCCAGTAATCTTCACTCGTTTTTTGTGCCTCACTACATTGTGGCAAACTGTGGCTAACTGTGGGCTGCTTGTGGGGCTGGGATTTGGGTCTTAAGTGCTCAGGGTGGGACAGCCCAGACTAGCCCCTGAGTGAGAGCATAAATAAGGTGACAGCTGGTACTGTGTGACGATTTCTCCGGGAGGGGGCTAAGAGCATCCTCTAAGTGACAAGTCTCACTTCAGCTGCTTGACAAGCCGAGTGCCAGAAGGATATGGCTGATGACTTTGCCTCGTCAGGGGATGCTGGAGGATGGGAAGGGACCAGAGCCAGACAGTGCTGGGGGACTCAGGGGTATGTGCAAACAGTGACCCTTCTACTCAACAACATATCACTCGTGTTCCTCTGAGCCTCCCCTGTGAGGTAACAACTGGACTCCTTACCCACAGACCCCTCTCCATTCACAACACACCATAGTCACTAAGCCTGTCTATCTGTGCCTGCTCCAGCCAAGTATGACCTCCTAAAGCTGCCCGTGGTCCAGCAGTCGACACCCGTGAACCATGAGGTCTCTAGAGTCATATCGAGAGTTCAGAACTGATCCAGAAAGGACAGAGATAAACATGTGTGACAGTTACTGAGAGGATCTGGGGCAGAGCTTGTGCCACCCTCTTTACTCTGAATGACTTTGGGATAGAGAAGCCGTGGCTGACACAGGAGGGCCAGCCTGGGTCTGTCTCCAGCCCTCTCAGCTGGCCTGCAGCTCCGAGTTCTGTCCCAGAAGCATCAGTCTGGCTATACTTCTGGGGTGGGTTTGGGCTATTCCTCCAGGGCTCTGCGGCCAGGGTACCTAAGGAAGAGCAAGCCAAGTGCCATGACCACCCAGGGCGGGAGTGCAAGGCAAATGGGCTCTCCTGGGACTTTCTAAGTCGGGTTGGTGGTAGAGGAAGTTGGATGGGACCGAGCCAGCTCTTGGAATTGGTCTCCCTTCTACCCAAACAGCACGGCACTGGCAGGAAAGGGCTGCTGCACACGAGATGGAAACTAATCTTGGGCATTGGAAAGTGGGGATGGGGTCTGGGGTGGCTCAGCTGTTCAGTGAGGCATACGATTCTGAAAGAGGGGCTGAAAATAGAGGGACTTCAGGGCTAACATCTCCATAGCCTCCACAGTGCTTCAGAGTCTCCGATTCATTATGCCACTCAGTCAACAGGACTTTAATCCATTTCATTTCACAGATGATGAAATAGGAAAGGACAATGGTGCTAGAACTGGGACCTCAGGTCACTTTGGACCCACCAGCTTTGTCCTATGGTACTGGGCTGGGGCCTTAGAACAGGGACGATGAGGAAACTGTTTAGTGACCAGGTGAGCCAGGTCCCTGATGGCGGCTCAACACAGCCTGCCCTGTTTGCTGAGTGAATGAGAAGAGCCAGAAACTCTGAGGCAGCTCCAATCTGGAGTCCAATGGCCTGGAGAGGGTGTAAGGGGGTAGCTGCAGCCCAGGGTTCCTTTTCTCAGCTACACACCCCTCCTTCCTGGAAGCTAGGAATAGAACAGGCAGAGCTGTTCATCCCGTCCCATCCTTACTGACCCATCTCGGGCTGTCCAAGAACACCAGTTCTGGCAGGATGCCTCTGGAGCAAGTTGATGTAGTGACCCAGAAAGGCTGCTCTTAGCCTTATCTTAGGCACCTAGAGCATGAGGTGGAGGGGCTTGAGCAGTTGTAAGAGTGACCGGGGAGCAGCGGGACCACTGGGTCTGTCTCCACACCTCTCTCTAAGCAGCTTCACCTAGGGCTAATTCCCAGGGTAGATGAGGGAGCAGTGAGTCCAGCCCACAAGGGGAACCAGAGCCTGTGCCCACTGTGCTCTGGGCTCGGCCGTAGGGCTGCACCAGACTCCTAGCAGGGCATCTGGAAGGGTCCTGGGGTGCCAGCACCAGGTCCCACTGTCAGCAGCCATCTGTACCCAACTTCTCCAGCCTGCTGACAGCCCCCCTGGGCTCCTCCTCACACCTGCCGGTTGTGCCTCCTGGACTCCACCCTGGGTGTGCCCACCCCCTCCTTGTGGCTCTGGCTCAGAGCCCGCACTCACCATGCGCCCGTTGGGGACACCCAAGTGCTTGGGCTTCCCTGGCATACCGCCGCTGATCTCAGGTCCCCGCCACGGGGGGCCACCCACCACAGGGATTGTGGAAGCACTGGTCAGAGCTCTCGGGGTGGCAGGCAGGCAGTGGAGAGAGCTCTCTGCTCCTGCGGGCCCTCACATCCTGAAACACCAGCTCACTACCTCTTTTCTCTGCCACAGGAAGTGTCTCTATAGAAACCAAACCACAGAAAGAAGCAAGGTCTAAGAGAGCGAACGCCTCTTCCTACTCGCATTCACACACGTTCACGCACACACACATGCCGCCAACGCACCCTTGGTTGCACCCCATGCAAGCACCAACACACAGCAGGAGCCTCCTTGTGCCCAGTGAGCAGCCTGGAGTGTTCTGGCTCAGCCTGGGAGCTCCAAGGTTATGTGTTAGCACACAGAAGTGCATGGTCATACAACCAGGCACTTTTGTACCAGGTAGTCTGGCAGGGGTTCCTGTGGACATAGAGACATGTGCCCTGGGTCCTGGCTATCCGTATGTGTGCTTTATTCAGCACACGTTTACTCCATACCTACTATGCGCCCAGCTTATGCATGCTTAGCACCCTTACCCCAGGCAGTTTGCATGTGGAGACTGTACTATCCTTAAGCCGTCATCTGATGGCCACGTGAGTAAAGGGGTAAACATATTGCATATGTGACCACGCATGTGGGCATGCATGTCATGAACTTATAGGCTTTCTTTCACAAGAGTACCTAAAGCTTCAGGCATAGACAAGTGAAGCTGGATGTGGTGGCACATGCCTGTAATGTCAGCCCTTTGGAGGTAGAGGCAGGAGAATCAGGAGCTTCAGCTACACAGTAAGTTGAGGTCAGACATAGCTACATGAGACTCAATCTCTCTCTCTCTCTCTCTCTCTCTCTCTGTGTGTGTGTGTGTGTGTGTGTGTGTGTGTGTGTGTGTGTGTGTGTATACATGCATAGTGCCTTGGGTAGGTGCATATGACAGGCACAACCATATGTAGGTCTATGTGTACTCAGACACCTCAGGGATCAGGTATGCACATATGCACCAATGGATAGGAAAATGGATCATGTGCATCCACACCAAAGAGGTAAGTTAATCCATACTCATGGAGAAATCCCACCTTGGTGCATAACTGTCTCAGTTCAGACTCTATAAGAAAAATACCATGTCCAGCCCTAGAGTAGCTGAGACAGGTGAAGCTCTATGAGTTCAAGACCAGCCTTGGCTACGTGGTTCCAGATCAACCAGGACTGCATAATGACACCCTTCCTGAAACAAACAACAGACAGGGCTGGAGGGATGGCTCAGTGGTTAAGAACACTGGCTTCTCTTCCAGAAGACCTGGGTTCCATTTCCAGCAACAATGTGACAGCTTACAACTGCTTGTGACTCCAGTTCAGAGAATATGATGCCCTCTTCTGACCTCCAGGGGTACCAGGCATGCGGGTAGTACACAGGCACACATGCAGGCCATACAGTCACACACATAAAAAACATCTTAAAAATTATAAAGGAAAAAATTCCATAGACTGGGTGGCTTGAACAAGTTTTCTTTTCTCACCATTCTGGAGGCTGGTGTGTCCAAGATCAAGCACTAAAATTCTGTGGTCTGATGAGTCCTGACTGGCAGATGGCCATAAGTCCTGGCTGGCAGATGGCCATCTTTCTGCTGTGCTCAGATGTGGCAGAAAGCAGAGAGAAAGGAAGCATGCTCTTTCCTGTCTTGTCCTATAAAGGACACTCTTCTCATCACAATGGATCCTTCCTCAGTATGATGTACTTTCTGTCCAAAGGCCCCCATCTCCAATATTTCCAAATACTATAAAATAAGTGGGTAGCCTTCCAACATGTGCAAAGGAAAGCATTCTTTGAAAAAACTTTATTTCACTATTTTATTATTTATTGTATGCGTAGGTGCATGTTCATGCTGTGGCATAGAAGTCAGAGGGTAACTTTCAGGAGGAGGTTTTCTCCTCTCACCAACTGGGTTCTGGGGATAAGACTCAGATGATCAGGCCTGGTAGCAAGTAGCACCCTTAACTGCTGAGTCATCTCATCGGCCCCACCCCAACTTTTTGAGACAAGTAAGAAGTATGTGTTTTGTTTTAGAGATTTCTTTATTATTATTATTATTATTATTATTATTATTATTATTATTATTGTGTGTGTCTGTGTGTAGGTGTGTGAATGTGTGTGCCAATGCATGAGAAGGCCAGATGTATCTGATACCCTGGAGCTGAGTAACAGGCAGTTGTGAGCTGACTGATGTGGGTGCTGGGAACTGAACTCAGATCATCTTTCAGAGCAGTATACACTCTTAAGTGCTGGACCATCTCCAGCCCTAAGGTCTCACTATGTCTCCTAAATGGACCCCGAACTTCTGGGTTCAAGGAATTCTTCTGCCTCTGTCTGTCTTTTCTGGCTGGATACAGAAGAAGGTAAGACCCTAGAGCAGTGTTTCTCAACTTTCCTAATGCTGCAGCCCTTAATACAGTTGCTCATGTTGTGGTGGCCCCCAACCATAACATTATTTCATTGCTACTTCACAACTGTAATTTTGCTACTGTTGTGAACTGTAATGTAAATATCTGATATGCAGAATATCTGATGTGCAAACCTGAAGGGGTCTTGACCCACAGGTTGAGAACTCCTGCCCTAGAGGCTCTAGGAGCCATAAGAACAAAGAAGGGTCTATGCATCGGTGCATGGAGGCATGTCATCCATCAACCTGGAACACCAGCTTTGGATAATTCTGAAGCCCTCAGAAACAAACTTGGTGCCATTGTACATATTATAGTCTATTTGTTATAGCAGCTAGCACAACCCTAGTTAATTTACCTCTTTCTGGATGCTCTGCTTCTGGCCATGCAGGCAGGAATTTGAAGTGTGTGAGGTTGGGGTTGCTTTATAGGCTGGAGCAGTGGCAAAGATGATCTTGTTATGATGCTTCTGTGTTGTGGAATATTATTTAAAGATGTGTTACAATTGTTTATGCTGAGGAACACTTGTTTAATGATGCAAAGATGTGCTGCATTCTTTCATGTTGCATTTGTTTAACTCTGTGAGTCTGTGTTACTTTGCCTGTCTAAAACACCTGATTGGTCTAACCAAGATCTGAATGGCCAATAGCAGGAGAAAGGACAGGTGGGGCTGGTAGGCAGAGAGAATAAATAGGAGGAGAAATCTGGGAAGAGAGGAGATGTAGGAGTGAGAGAAGGAGGAGGACTCCAGGGGCCAGCCACCCAGCTACACAACCCTCAATGGAGTAAGAAAGAAAGAAATTCAGTAATAGAAAAAGGTAAAAACACAGAGGCAAAAAGTAAATGGGATAATTTAAGTTAAGAGAAGCTGGCTAAAAATAAGACAAGCTAAGGCTGGGCAGTTATAAGTAATAATAGGGCTGGAGAGATGGCTCAGAGGTTAAGAGCACTGACTGCTCTTCCAGAGGTCTTGAGTTCAATTCCCAGCAACCACATGGTAGCTCACAACCATCTGTAATGAGATCTGGTGCCCTCTTCTGGCCTGAAGTCATACATGCTGTATACTTAATAAATAAATAAATAAATCTTTGGGGAAAAAAGTAATAATAAGCCACCGTGTGATTATTTGGGAGCTGGGTGGTGGGGCCCCGAAAGAGTAAAGTGTATTTAAAAAAAGCCAACAATACTTATGGGCTGAAGATGTAGTTCATTTGGTAGAGTTCTTATCTAACACATCAGACCCACAGTGCTGTGGGATGACTTTCTGTATGCTGTGAATATGTGTTGCTCTGATTGGCTGATAAATAAAGCTGCATTGGCCTATGGCAGGGCAGGTTGGAGCCAGGTGGGAAAATTCAAGAGAGACAGTGAGAGGAGAAAGGAGAGTAAGGGGAGATGCCAACTGCCACCCAAGGAGCAACAAGATGCCAGCAGACCAGTAATGCCACAGCCATGTGGCAAAACATAGATTAATAGAAATGGGTTAATTTAAGATGAAAGAGCTGGCTAACAAGAAGCCTGAGCCATAGACCAAATAGTTTGTAATTAATATAAGCCTCTGAGTGATTATTTTGTAAACAGTTGCGGGATCTCAGGGCTGGGTGGAACACAGAAAAACTTCCAGCTATATATCCCAGCACTGCATGAAACTAGGTCTGATGGTACACATCTGTAATTCCAGCAACAGAGGCAGGAGGGGAGGGAGTCCAAGGTCACCCCCTGTTTCATAACTAGAGGCCAGCTAGGCTACAAGTTAGCTTGTCTCAAACAAATAAACAGACAGACAAGTGCTTACGCAGCCACTCATTTCTATAATCCCAGCACTCAGGGTAGTAGAATTGCCAACCTGGGCTACTAAAGTGCTTATGAAGCTAGAGAGGTTGCTCATTAATACAGTGCTTATGTGGGCATTTGCAATGCCCTGGATTTGATACCCAGCGTTAGAATAAACAAATAAGTGAATAGCGTACCTGTTAGGGAGCTTATGTGACATGCCTGAAATATGTCTGTCTGATGCACCCAGGCTTCATTCAGGTTTCTTAGGGTGCTTTATAGCTTGCAAGGACTCCTAACAGGACTTCATTTCATCCTTGTGGTAGTTTGAATGAAACTGGCCCCCATAATCTCATAGGGAGTAACACTCTTAGGAGGTGTGGCCTTATTGGAGTGGGTATGTGTAGTAGGACAGGCTCATGGGGTGAGAAAATTGGCTCAAAACAGTTGCCAAGGCATGCACATAATGTACTTCCTTATGAGCCAACCTGGAGTCTGCCCGAGGGCCTAGCAGCAAGTGCTGTCAGAGCTCCTGATCATGCCCAGCCAATGAGAGATGACCTCGCAATGCCACCAGATCAGGACACAGTCTGAGTGTTGGGAGGAGGGTATATAAGGCCTTCCCCATTACTGAATAAAAGAGTCTGCTGTTTGCCTTTCACCCAACTCCCAGTGTCTGTATCATTGACTCTTTGCCTTCTTACCACCTCTCCTGAGGGAGACATTAGAGCCTAGCAACATACTAGACTGGTATGGCCTTCTTGGAAGATGTGTGTTACTGTGGGGGCAGGCTTTGAGGTCTCCTACGCTCAGGATACCACCCAGTGTGTCCGTCAACTTCCTGTTGCCTGCAAGATGTAGGACTCTCAGCTACATCTGCCTGCATGCCATCACGCTCCCCATAACAATAATGGACTGAACCTCTGAAACTGTAAGCAAGCTCCCAATTAAATGTTTTCGTTTATAAGAGTTGCCATGGTCATGGATGGTGTCTCTTCACACACACACTAAGACAGTCCTCATGAGCATTTTATGAATGCCGCTCCTTACTCCTGTTTGACGGATCAGAGGACAGTGAGCTGTCTTCTGTGGACA
Organism: Peromyscus leucopus; assembly: GCF_004664715.2. NCBI lineage: Eukaryota > Metazoa > Chordata > Mammalia > Rodentia > Cricetidae > Peromyscus > Peromyscus leucopus. Next base: position 8,722,348 of record NC_051067.1, read on the forward strand.
GGAATCAGAGGGAGGCGGGTGCTGTTGCATGGCTTGCTTTGTCCTTTTTCTTTGGACCAGAACCTCAGCACATGGAGTAGGTCTGGCCTGTTCAGTTAAATCTTTCTGGAAATACCTTCATAGACATACCCAGAGCTATGTCTCAAAGATGATTCTAAATTCAATCAAGCTGACCGTGAAGGTCAACCGTTATACCATCTCTCCACCATGGATTTCAATATACATCTTTGCTTTTTTGATTGAGACAGGATCTCAAGTACCCCTCCGCTGGCCTCAACCTCCTTATGTATCTGATGATGAATTTCTTATCCTCCTGCCTCTACTTCCCAAGTGCTGGGATTACAGGACTGTCCTACCATGCCCAAATACCACATACTCCTTATCTGTTCCAAACCATTGTGTTCCTTCTTAAGTTTGGACATCTAGTTCCAGTTCCCTCTGCTGAGAGACTTCTCAGGTAAATTCCTGGTAAACTTGTACTCATTCTTCATGAGCCAATTCCAGGTTCTAGAAAAAATATTATTTCATTAGTTAATTACTTCCCATGTGACTTTTCTAAATTCCTGGGACTCAGATCTGACTGTACCCAACAACTCAGCCCTCAACTGAAGCCCAGTGGGATTCACACACCCTAGTTTGTACAGATGTGGGCAAGTCTCTGGAAGTGGGGCTCATTAGGAGATGAGAACAGAGGACTTTTGTTTTACATGTATGTTTGCTTTCACTGTATCTATGTGCATGTTCACACACACACACACACACACACACACACACACACACATTTATAAACATAGCCCCCTTATTAGCAGGATCTACCTGTGGTTCAACTAACTATAGATGGAATATATTCAGACAAAATTGTTTCTTGTCGGGCTGGAGAGATGGCTCAGAGGTTAAGAACACTGGCTGTTCTTCCAGAGGTCCTGAGTTCAATTCCCAGCACCCACATGGTGGCTGAAAACCATCTGTAATGAGATCTGGCCTGCGGGGATACATACAAACAGAACACTGTATACATAATAAATAAATAAATCTTTAAAAAAAATTGTTTCTTGTCTTAGTCAGGGTTACTATTGCTGTGATGAAACACCATGACCAAAAGCAACTTGGGGAGGAAAGGGTTTATTTGGCTTATACTTCCATATCACTGTTCATCCCATATCACTGTTCATCACTGAAGGAAGTCAGGACAGGAACTCAAACAGGGCAGGTTCCTGGAGGCAGGAACTGATGCAGAGGCCATGGAAGGGCTCTGCTCACTGGCTTGCTCCATATGGTTTGCTCAGCTTGTTTTCTAATAGAATGCAGGACCACCAGCCCAGAGATGGCACTACCCACCACGGGCTGGGCCCTCCCATACCAACCACTAATTAAGAAAATTCCCTATAGCTGGATCTTATAGAGGCATGTTCTCTCCTGAGGTTCCCTTTTTTCAAAAGACTCTAGTTTGTGTCAAATTGACATATAACTAGCCAGCACACTTCTTACTGAAACACACAAACTTTTCTTGTTATTTTCTATCAACACCACTTTTAAATACAATTAATATTGTATTATGTATTATATGTAATCTAGATATGATTAGAGGCCATTCATAGTGGCATATGCCTTTAATTCCAGTACTCATAAAGGAGAGACAGATGGGTCTTTGTGAGATCAAGGCCAGTCTGTTCTACATAGTGAATTTCCAGGCCAGCCAGGGCTACTTAATGAGACCTTGTCCCCCTGAAAAAAAAAAAAAACAAAACAAAACAAGACAAAAAACCTAAACCAGGGCTGGAGAGATGGCTCAGAGGTTAAGAGCACTGACTGCCCTTCCAGAGGTCCTGAGTTCAATTCCCAGCAACCACATGGTGGCTCCCAACCATCTGTAATGAGATCTGGTGCCCTCTTCTGGCCTACAGACATACATGCTGTATACATAATAAATAAATAAATCTTAAAAAAAAAAAAAACAAAAAACAAAAAACAAACAACAACAACAACAAACCCTAAACCAAACCAAACCAAAAACACCCCAAACAAAAACCAAACAACACATATGCCTTTAGTCCCAGGACTTGGGAGGCAGCAGGTGGATCTCTGTGAGTGCAAGGGCAGCCAGGTCTTCAGAGTGAGTTCCAGGACAACCAGGGATACACAGAGAAACCCTGTCTCAAAAAACCAACCAACCAGGGCTGGAGAGATGACTCAGAGGTTAAGAGCACCAATTGCTCTTCCAGAGGTCCTGAGTTCAATTCCCAGCAACCACATGGTGACTCACAACCATTTGTAATAAGATCTGGCACCCTCTTCTGTATACATAATAAATAAATAAATAAATAAATAAATAAATAAATATTTAAAACAAACAAACAAACAACAAAAGTATACTTGAAGATGTACATAGGTTATATGCAAATATTATAACCATTTTATAATAAGGAATTTGAGTATCTGTGGGTTTTGTTTGGGGGAGGGCACCCTGGAATCAATCTCCTGCACACACCAAAACAAAAATTGTATTTGCAAACATACTACCAGAGTATATTACTAGCCAAGCATGGTGGTACAGGCTTATAGTCCCAGCACTGGAACAACTGAGACCAGAAAATTGCTGTGAGTTTAGGGCTAGTTTGGGTCAACATAGTGAATTCAAACTACAAACTACACTGCAAACTACAGTGACCCCGTCTCAAAAAACAAAACTGAAATAAAAGAGCAGCCAACCAACCTGGCAGCCTGTATTTATAACGAGAGCAGTAAATTCACATTAATTTGGACCATTATTGTAAATTCCTGGTCAGATCCAGTTGGAAGACAAAGTTGTTTGTACAGGGGCAGTTCTAATCAGCTCTAGTAGCTAGTCTTTTTGTGAGAATACGGGCTAGAGTTGCAGTTTTTCATGAAAAGGTGGAGATTGGGATTTCTTTTTTAAGATTAAAAAGAATCAATTCGTGTATGTGTGTGTGTGTGTGTGTGTGTGTGTGTGTGTGTAAGTGTATGGGTGTCCATGGAGGCCAGTGGTGGGCATTGTCTCCTCTGGAAATGAAGTTATATATGCTTAATCTAAAAATATCCCAAGTGAGTGCTGGAAACTGAACCCTGGTTCTCTGAAAAAGCAGCAAGCACTCCTAACTCCTGAGCCATCTCTGCAGCCCGAAATCAGGATTTCTAATATAAATATAAATATCTTGACAAAAAACACTGGCAGTTAAATCTTTTACTAAATAGATTAATAGGTAAAATAGAACTGTATGTGGGTACACACCACCATTGTCCAACTATCCAGAGCCAGCTGTCCTGGACCTTTCACGGGCACTTTTTGTGGCCACAGGAACTGACACTTTTGGAGCTAGACTTCCCGCCTTCACTGAGGTCCCCGGCCAGGATCTGGTTTGTTTCTCCTGCTTCAATCTGACTGTGCCTGAGTAATTGGGGGTAGTAAAATAACTGGGTCCCTTTTAAGTCTCCAGAGGAGTGTTAGCTAGTGGTGGCTTAAAAGTTTGCCCCACCCACCAGTCCAGGGTGGCGCTAGGATTGGACTCCAGTCTTTCTACTTCAGTCCATTGAGGCTTTTCCCACTGTACTGAGAAAGGTCATTTCAAAGACAGGAGCTATGGTCAGAGGCTTAAGATTGAGTAGTCTCGATGTGCCCAGTTTGCGCAAGCAGCCCACGAAAACTACAAGTTCCAGCATGCTTTACTTCGAAGGCGCCGTTCCAGCTCAAATATGCCCTCTGCGTCTTGTTGGCCCTCAAGCCTAACGTGCTGCCCCATGATTGGTTGGCTCCCTTGTCGCTCGTAAGAACCCTTTATAGTGGCCGGCTGACAGGCGACCAGAACCTCTAAAGTTGCGGAACCGCGCTCTACTAGGATAGGAGGTTGCCCAGCCAATAAGGCTGCCATCGCGCTGACTGCGAGGCTTTCCTTCTTAACTCTCCGGTGATACTCGTTTGGAGGGCTTCCGGCCGGAGACCATTAGCAAAGGCACCCGGAAGGCGGAAGTCTTAGGGCGGAAGTGGCCGAGAGAAAAGGAGAATGGCGGCCGAGGCCTGGCTTTGGCGCTGGGGCCGGGGCTGGGGCTGGGGTCAGCGGTGCCCAGGGAGGCCTGGGCTTCCTGGCCCCGGCCCAGGCCCCGCTACACTTCTACATTTTCTTCTGTTGCTGGGGCCGGTGGCTGCGGATATAACCGACGGCAACAGTGAACACCTGAAGCGAGAGCACTCGCTCATCAAGCCCTACCAAGGTGAGGCCCGCAGCGGGGACAAGTGAAGGCTGAGGACGCGGCCCTGGAGTCGGTTGGAGGAGGGCATGCCATTTTTGTTGAGCAGAGCAGCTCTGTAGATTTCTGGCATGGCGTTTGGGGCACCTGCCGATGTCAGTCTCTGTCCCCAGGGGTCGGTTCCAGTTCCATGCCGCTCTGGGACTTCCAAGGCAGCACCATGCTTACGAGCCAGTATGTGCGTCTGACCCCTGACGAGCGCAGCAAAGAGGGCTCGATTTGGAACCACCAGGTGAGTCTTTCCCAAGAGGCCAGACACCAGTGGTCCAGTAATTTCTGCCTCAGCAGCCAAGCTTAGTTTATACACATGCGCCTTTTTTGTCTTGCCAATTTTCTGTCCTGGTCGCACAAGTAGTAAGAGAGAACCCATATCGTGTAGTTACTGTGTGTCGGAAGCTGTGCGTGACACTGAACACTTTTCACCCTTAATTTCTTCAGAAGCCATGCAAGGTAAGTAATGATGTCCCCATTTTAATGACTTAAGTCACTTAACAAGAAATGAGTGGAGTTGTTAAGACTCATTTGACTTAATCGTGGGAAGAATGAAACGGTATCCTTATGGAGTATTCTGCTGTGTGTTGGGTACTGACCTTGCCACACCTTGTTAGATTTAATTCTCCAGCAAGGCTTTTGGAATAGATGGATTTGATGCCGTCGTGCAGAGGCGGTATGCCAGTGAAGTAGTGTTTCAGCTGACCTTTCTGATCTCCACCCTCAGCAATTCATTGGATACACCTGATGCCGCCGGTAGGGGTGGGAGAACCCCTTTGACATACTTAGACTAATTCCTGTGCTTGGCTGAGGCTTGTCAGCAGTTGTATCTCCACCGACCTACCGTGGCCTTTGCCCTGGAGGTCAGGAGCCTGAGATGCCATTGTCCTGTGGTGTGGGAGCAAAGCTGTGCAGTGTCTACACGGAGGAAGGGTAGGGCGGGAAAGGGAATAATTTGGGGATAGGCATGGCTTGAAAAGAAACCTGCTTCTCCCCAGCCTGCCTGATCTAACCTTCTCTCCACCCACACTATTGGCCAGTGTCCTAGTTTTCCCATCTCTGTGCTCTTAGCCCTTCTGGCTGATTTTGTCATTTAGTTCCAGAAGACTCCACTGTCCTCGTGTGGCCTCATTTGCTGGTTCCGTCAGCACCTCCCCTCTTTCTGCCTTGTGCCTCCACACTGCTGCTAGGGGCATCTGTGGATACTTTTCTCCATTCAGCTTTGGCTGCGCTCTTCTTTCGTGAATGGAAAACTACATTATGTCTGCACAGTCTGTCCCCTGGGGACTGGCATCTCTAGTCCTTCTGTCAGTTTGTTCCAGCCTATCTGGCTGCCTTCTTCCCCTCAGGACCTTTGCACTTGTTCACTCTGTCTGGGACAGTGTCTCCTGGTTATTCGTGACTGCTCCTTGGTTACTTCTCATCTGTTAAGTCCGGGTTGAAATGCCACACACTCCGAGTATTTGATTAATGATCTCAAACCACCCCACCCGCCACCCCAAATCACAGTGGCCACATCATTATTCTGTCTAAGGCTTTTCAAATACTTTTTTTTGTTCTTTTTTATTTTATTTTTGTGGTGCTATAGATTGGACCCCAGTTTTGTTTTGTTTTGTTAAGATTTATTTATTTGGGCTGGAGAGATGGCTCAGAGGTTAAGAGCACTGGCTGCTCTTCCAGAGGTCCTGAGTTCAATTCCCAGCACCCACATGGTGGCTCACAACCATCTGTAATGAGATGTGGTGTCCTCTTCTGTGTACATAATGAATAAATAAATCTTTAAAAAAAAAAAAAAAAAGAAAAAAGAAAAAAGATTTATTTATTTATACAGAAGAGGGCGCCAGATCTCGTTACAGATGGTTGTGAGCCACCATGTGGGTGCTAGGAATTGAACTCAGGACCTCAGGAAGAGCAGTCAGTGTTCTTAACCTCTGAGCCATCTCTCCAGCCCCCTGAACCCCAGTTCTTATGCATGCCAGGCAAGGCAAGCATGTCACCACTGAAGTACATGTATAGCTTGGATACTACTTCTTTAGGTGTCTTTTTCATAGAAATCAGTTTAATATATCATTAAGTCTTGTTTTGTAAAAAGCAAGGTACAAATATTAGTAGAACTGTTAGGAATTAGGTTTATCCACAAGGAGCAGACACATCCAAGGTAGTGATCTTGTAGGGAGCTTCTAAGTGGCTGATGGTTAGTGTAGTCGGTGGTGATGTCAGAGGACAAGAATATCCTGCGCTTCCTTTGGGTACATTGCAGCCTTCTCTTGTTCAGCTCCAGGACTTCTGCTGCTGGACCCTGCTGACTGTTTTTAAATGTTTGCAGCTCATTTATACTTCTGGAAAGACATTGCTTGGAACTCTTAGAAGTTCCTATTTAATGTCTCCTCACGGAGCTTCAGTTGTGTTTTGTTTTGAATCTCTTTCAGTTGTATTCCATGTGGGAGAGGCACTGGATGAGCAAACACTGACCCAGTACTCCCTGCCTCTGAGCTGTCATGTGGCTCGGAGGAGGGGAATAGAACTTCCGAGTGCCGGATGTCTGAGCACAGGACATGGGAGGCTGAGGGGGCCACTCTGCTTGCACTAGAGGGTCTTGTGTGAAGGCCGCAATGGCCTTTCAGCTTGCTTATTGTTGTCAGTGTGCCAGGCCAAAATTCTGTATCCCCTTCCTCTTTTTAAAATTTAGTCCTGAGCTGGGGAGGTAGGTGAGTGGGCATAGTGTTTGCAGTACAAGCCTGAAGACCCAGTTCAGGTCCGCAGCACTCATGTAAAAGCCTGGTGCCTGGCTGGCTGTGATTTAGCTCTATGGGGGCAGAGACAAGAGGATTCTGGAACTTGCTGGCCAACCAGTTTAACCAAATCTGTGAGCTCCAGGTTTAGAGAGAGACTTTCTTCAAAAATAAAGTGAATGGGCTGGAGAGATGGCTCAGCAGTTAAGAGCACTGGCTGCCCTGGCAGAGGACAGAGAGTTTGTGTCTGTGTGTCTGGATGTGCGTACCCACATCAAGTGGCTCAAAACTGCCTGAATCTCTAGCTCCAGGGTGTTCAACACCCTCTTCTGGCACTTTTAGGCATCTGCACATGCACATAGATTAAAAAAAAAAGTTGGCGGGTGTGGTAGTATGCACCTTTAATCCCAGCACCTGGGAGGCAGAGGCAGGCAGATGGATGTCTAAGTTCAAGACCAGCCTAATCTACTTAGGAAGTTCTGGGCTAGCCACAATTACATGGCGAGACCTTCTCTCAAAAACAGCCCTCTCCCCAAGAAATTGTCTTGGGTTCAAATATCTGTGAAGGGACAGTGGGACAGTTAGGTGCTTGTCTAGGCCCTGGGTTCAACTCCCAGCACTGCGGGAAGACTTGTAAAGGATGTAGTTTCCAGCATGCCAGATAGTGATGTTTTTATAACAGGATTGTTTCGATGGTACTAGTCTATGATATCATAACTCAAGAGGCTGAGACAAGAACATTCCTGAGTTTGAGACCAGCTTGGACTATGGTGTGAGACCCTCTCTTGATAAAAACAAATCAATCCAAGCAAACAAATAATTATGAATAAATTCATATTGAGCATCAGGGTTTTGGTTTGTTTTTTGAGATGGTCTCATCTAGCTCAAATTTGACCTCAAATTTGCTACGTAGTCAAGAATGATCTTGAGTTCCTGATCTTCCCGCTCAGTTTCCCAAGTGCTCAGTTTACAGGCTGTACCACCATGCGCCAGAGCACTTCAGGGATGTGTGTTGGTGTAGCTATGAGCGTATGTATGCATGAGGAGGCTGCAGGGCAACCTCGGCTGTTTCTCAGGAGCCAGTCTCTCACTGTGGTCTTAGAGCTTGCTATCTGGCTGGTGAGCCTAATGGCAGTATACGTGCATGCCACCATGTCAGGCTGGACAGGGTTTCTCTGTGTAGCCAGGCTGTCCTTGAACTCACTTTGTAGACTAGGCTGGCCTCGAACTCAGAGATCTATCTGTCTGTGTCTCTACCTCCACCTCCCAAGTGCTGGGATTAAAGGCATGTGCCAGCATGCTCTGCCTACCACCTTACTTTTTGAGACAGGGGTCTCTAACTGAACCTGAAACTTGCCATTTCATCTAGACTGGCCAGCCGGACCCCAGCACTGCCTATTACAGTCTCCACAGCTCTGGATGCCCCGTATCTGCCTTTTATGTGGGCACGGGGGACCCACACTCAGGTCCTCATGCTGGTGCAGCAGCACAGCACTTGACTGAGCCCACCTCTTCACTTCCTAGGACTCTAAAACAGCTCTTACAAAACAGAAATTCATGTGTACAGACTGAGAACACGTTTACTTTCTAGACCAGTGGGAATTGTAGAATAGCAGGGTAACCCACCACACCTGGCTTTTTACTTTGTTATTTTGTGAAATGGAGTCTTGCTCTTTTTCCCTGGTTGGCCTTGAACTCTTCAGTCTCAAGTGATTCTCTTGTCTCCGCCTTCCATGTATCTAGGACTACAGGCAAACGTCACTGTAATGATTTCTAAGCTGATCGATTGCATCTGCTTTCTGTTTTGTTCAAGCAGAGCTGTAGGAGCTGTCGAACTTGTTTCTGCAAGGTTATTCTGGTTTCCTTGTTCTGGTGTGGGAACAAGCATTAGGACTTCTGTGAACTCATGGGATAAGAACTGTGCCCTTGCCAGGTGGTGGTGGCACACACCTTTAATTCCAGCACTTGGAAGGGAGAGCCAGGTGGATCTCTGTGAGTTCGAAGCCAGCCTGGTCTACAGAGGGAGTTCCAGGACAGGCACCAAAGCTACACAGAGAAACCCTGTCTGGGGCAAAAAAAAAAAAAAAAAAAAAAAAAAAAGAGCTGTGCCCTTACAAAGCAGCAGCTTCTAAGTCAATTTCAAACCGCATTGCACCTGTTTTAGGTCGTGTTAATCTTCGGTCTTCAATCTGGAGTTGGTGAAGGTGTTGGGAGGCCTGTGGTCCCCTGGGACTGTTCAGGACCCTTCAGTTCCGACTGCGCCTCTTCCTGCCACTGACCGTCACGTGTGCTTTCTCCCTTCCCTTTTCCATTGTCCTTTTGTTCCAGGCTGGGCTTGCACCAGCTTGGGCCTTTTCCTCATGTGTTGTCTTCAGGAGCAGGGTCTTCATCAGTTATCTATTGCTGTGATGAGACACCATGGCCATGGCAACTCTTTTAAAAAAGAAAGCATTGAATTGCGGCTTGCTTATAGTTTCAGAGGTTTAGTCCATTATCATCATAGTTGAGAACATAATGGCAGACATGGAGCTGGAGAGTAGCGGTGAGTTCTACATCTGGATCAGAAGGCAGCAGGAAGAGACTGGGACTGGCTTGGGTTTTTGAAACCCCAGAGCCCACCTCCAGTGACACACCTCCTCCAGTAAGGCCACACCTCCTCCAGTAAGGCCACACCTCCTAATCCCTCAAGTAGTGCCATTCCCTTGGTGACCACCTGTTTAACTATATGAGCTTATGCGGGCTGTTCTTATTCAAACCACCACAAGCAGCAAAGAAACCATTGAGAGATTCTGAGCTGGCTCTTCTACATGAGAAAATTAAATTTTTTTTTCAAATACATGTGTTCTATTTTGGAGGTTTGATACATTTAAATTATTGATATCTAGTTTTAATTGTGCCATGGTCAAGGATTTCTATCCCTGGACCTTTTTTTTTTTTAATTCTAATGTTATTGTTTTTTGATACCCAAAAGGTTTTCATTTAATTTCTTCCTTTTTTTTTTTTCCATCTATAGCTCACTTGAAGCCAGTTTGCTAAATCTTTCTGCCTTTGACTTCTGAGTATTAGGATTACAAGTGTGACTTGCCATTCCCAGCCAAAATTTTTATTTTGAGATATTGTAGCTTCACATACAACTGGAAAAATAAATAAATAAATAGCCGAGTCTGGTGGCACATCCTATCCCTATAATCCCAGCTATTTAGGCTGAGACAGGAGGATCACAAGTTCAAGGCTTACCTGAGCTACAGAGTGAGTTCAAGGCCAGCCAGAGCAATTAGCCCTCATCTCTGAAATAAAACAAAGGACTGAGGAGATGGCTCAGCAGATCAAGGTGCCTGCTACTCAGGCCTGACACCCGGGTTGGACCCCAGAACCCACAAGTTGTCCTCCAACCTACACACTCACGTTGTGTTTTCTTCTCAAATAATAGTAAACAAAGGTTAGAGACAAGAAGGGCAGGACTAGTGAGTTCTGCTAAGAGTTTAGGAAAGAAAGGGGCATCTGACACCCTGGGTTCAATCCCGCACTGCAGCAGTACATACATGAAGGAATGAAGTAGCACAGAGCTTAGATGGGGGTTTCATCTCACATCTCTTTCCATTTACATGAGATATGATAACTGACATGTTAGGGTTAGCCTTCTCTCTTACTGTTTTCTCTCTGTTTCTCCCTGTCCTCTTCTCTCTGGTCTTGACAGCTTGAGTTGAGCATTTCTTACTCATTTTTCCTCTTTTATTAGTCTGGAAGTCATTTGCTTGTTTCTCAGGGTTTTTCTTATTATTTATGTTTACTTTTGTGCTTCTGTGTGTGTGCAAGCGTGTGCGGGTGCCTGTGACGGCCAGAAGGTCCCCTCAGATCCCCTGGCACTGGAGTTAGAGGCAGTGTGAACTGCCTGAGCTGGGTGCGGGAACTGAGCCAAGGTCCTCAGAGGAGCGGCCACTGCTCTTCAGTCACTTGCGTGGTTATAGAGGTGACAAGTGTGCCGGTGTCTGAGCACCGCGGAGGCAGAAGTGGGAAGTCCGCCAGCTCAAGGCCCTCCTGAGCTACAGAGCAGGACCCTGTTTTATAATGACAGGGCTGGAGGTGCACACAGCTTGGCTTTTGTCTGTGACGCTCCAAAAACAGCCTTTCCCAAACACGCATGCACGCACACGCACACATGCATGCCCCATCCACGTTTGACCAGAGTCTTAAGGAGAATGTGTAGTTTTATACTTCCCCTTTCTTCCTGGACAGTGCCAGGACCTTAGGACACTTTGTTCGTCCTGTTACCAGCCCTTATTCAGTCCCTGGTGGTATGAGCCGTGCGACACTGAGCAGTCAGGTACTGCTATGTGTTCTGACTCCCACGTGGATCCGGATCATTTTCCTTCTCCCGGTGACATTGGGAGAACACAACTGCCCAGATGGCCTGAGGCCTCTGCAGAGCCTGCACTCACTCACCTGTGCATGCACATGCCTATCCAGACAATAAGTAAGAGTAATGAAGTGCACCTAAAACAAACAGAAACAACACGAATTCACCAAGACTCTTGAGGTCCAGCCCCTTATAGTCCCAGAGTTCCAGAAGAGATGCTACCAGTGGTGAATTTAATCTGAGGGAAGTTGAATGAATCCACATACATGAAACTCTTCAGTCCATTCACTTTATTCTTCTGAGTCAGTTCTCTCTCTACACAGTTTCTATTCTGTTCTCATTCTCAGTTCCTCTCTTGCCCGATTCTCTCCACATTTTTCTGCTGTTTTCTTTATGTTCTATCTTGGTTCTCCCATCTTAGTCCTGCCCCATCTCAGTTCTCCATCTTAGTTCTCACCAAGTCTCTGAGGTCTACAGTTATATACCCGTGCAATCAGCAATACTCAGTCCAAAGCAAGGTCACATGGCTTAAATTCCCTCAGGGTCAAACAGGGAGGTGATAAGATCCATACAAAGAACAGTAATTGTCAGCTATCATTTGCAACCCAAAAGGGAAGTGGCTTATGAGGAATGAATTAACTAAGGGCTAAATTTGGTTAATAGATCAAAAAGGGAATTTATGTGCTTAAAACTGTATTCTTAGAAATGGTTAAAAGCTAGGGGGTGGTTGGCCGGGCGTTGGTGGTGCACGCCTTTAATCCCAGCACTCGGGAGGCAGAGCCAGGTGGATCTCTGTGAGTTCGAGGCCAGCCTGGGCTACCAAGTGAGCTCCAGGAAAGGCGCAAAGCTACACAGAGAAACCCTGTCTCGAAAACAAAACAAAACAAGAAAAAAAGCTGGGGGGTGTTACCAAGTGAGTTCCAGGAAAGGCGCAAAGCACACAGAGAAACCCTGTCTCAAAAAACCTTTTTTTTCCTTTGGCACCATACCTGTCCAAACTTATCTCGGCTCGGCAGAGTGGGGGAAGTGTACTTGGTAGCTAGGCAACCTGCATCACAGCTTGATGTACCTGGTGTGTAAAAGCCCTTTTGTTCTGAGTTAATTGTTAAAGAGGGTTTTTTGTTTTGTTTGTTTTTGTTGTTTTTTTCTGCACACAGAAAGCATTTAATAAAAGTTAACTTGAGTAGATGGTGGCCTCCAGACTGGGAAGCGGCCTGAGGCCCATGTGAGTGGAGGCGGGGTGGTGCCCAGAAGATGTGGAGTCTGAGCACCCAGTACTCAGGCCCCTGTTTCTGGCAGTTTGCCATTGGGGTGGTCAGTATACATAATAAGAGATTTAATAAAATTTATGCTTTTCTTAATAGCGTTTCAAACCCTTCTCCCAGTCATTTTTGGATGTTGAGTTATGTTGGGTCGTCATTTGCCCAGTCTGCTCACCTCGTCCTTAGCGGTGCACTTTTCCATGCTAATGAATTCCAGCGGGATGCTGGCCACAATTGTTAATGCATGACTCAAGGGCTCACTTTGACTTCTAGAACTTACACAAAGTTATGGGACCAGTGTAGACAAATCTCCAAAAAAGATGATTCATAACAGGTAAAGGGAGTTCTTTAGAACTGGAAATAACACTGGAAAAAGAAAGGTTAAGCTTAATTAACATATCCACCTGGCCTGGGCAGTTGTCTCAGTGTAAATTTTTACCTTCTCCCAGGAGCTAACAGATAATCTGAATGCTTATCTACCTGAAGTCTTTCCTAGGAGGTCTGGGAAGTATCTCTGATAAAATACTTTTGTCCAGAGAAGGTCCTGGCCAGATGTTGCTAATGACAACAATTTCAGAAAGGCCTGAAATTTGGGGTCTTGGCTGTGTGGCTGCTGTCAGCACAGGTGGGGGACGTTATCCAAATCCTCCAATTGTATAGGGGAAGTTGTGCCCAATGGATGATCAGCCGCACGGTTGGAAGTTCTTGGGAAAAGAATCCCATGGGAAAGCTACAGTAGCACACAGGAAATTCACTGCAGGAAACGGCTAATACATTCAACAGCCAATGTCACCAGGACTCTTTGAGGCTTGGCTTTATCCTCTGCAAGAGCCCTGCTCTTCTGGGTATTAGTTTTTGCCATTGTCAGCTGAATTCCTACTTCATATTTTTGCGGCTCGCAGCAACAAATGGCGTCGTCACATTGGGGTAGAAGGGAGAGTTCACAGCAAACCTAGGAATGGCCAGTACCCACTCCCAGGTGTCCTTGGAGAGTTCAACTCTCTGTGTGGGTTTATCGTTTTGAGATGGATTCTAGGCAAGCACTCCACCAGTAAGCTATCCTAGCCCCTCTCATCAAACCACGCTTGCATTGGGAAGTGCACTCACTCGTTCATGTCCAGAAGGAGCGTCTTGTTACTGCTGTCTGTCAGTCTCCTTCGGCTGTGGGGCTGTGGGGCTGTGGGTTTGTGGCAGTCGCAAATCTCTGCTGCTTTGCTCCAGTCTCTTGTGTCTCATTTGGAAATTGAATTATTTGTGCCCTTTCCTCTGGGAACTTACTCAATTCCTAGCCACTCCCCCCATTCTTGGTTATTTCTTCTGAGTAACCTTGTATATATTAATTATCTCTTCACCTGTTAAGTTTGTCCATTATGTTATCATATGTTCTGAAACTTTGTTTCTTAGTGTGAGTTTAAGAATAGCACTAACCTGCTAAATTCCCGTATTTGTCTTTTAGCCCCTTGGACGTAGTTCCTGGGAGCAGTCTCTGGAGTTCTCTGCTTCCTTGAGTTTTCATTTGTACTGTCTCTTTGATTCCCAGTTCCAGGGAATCCAGAACTCTTAGACAGACAGACAGACAGACAGACAGACAGACACACACACACCCCACAATGGACAGGGTAAAAGTATAGTAAAAATGTTAAAAAGGAAGGGGGGCAGCTTGAAGCCCCCACTAACCGAGAGTCTCTCTCCGTCTGCACTGGATGTTAACGACCTCTTGTTTGCTGCCACCATGATGGGCAATGTCTTCTTTCAATTTATTTTTCTAAATGAGTCACTTTGTGACATGGCAGGCTGTATAGCTCAGGCTAGCCTAAAACTGGCATGTTTCTGGGATTATGGGCGTGTTTGTTACCATACCCCAGCTTCTGATTGAGTCCCTTAATCACTGTTGACTCACCTGTCTCTGTCAAAGTGTGTGCTGACACCTCAGTTTCCCCAAGGAGCCTCCCGGTGCTTAGCAAGGCCAGGAAGTGCCCCTCAGTGTAGGTGGAACTGGCTGTACACTTGGCGTCCTCTACTGCTGGGAGCACCTGCCTCCTCTGATGTTGGCATGAGCACCACCTGAACAGCCCAGCCACAGCACTGGTACCTCATTCAGTCAGGGCTGGGTTTGTCTGAGGCTTTCTGGCCAGGAATTGGGCTTTTTTTTTTTTTTTTTTTTTTTTTTTTTGCCCAGACCTGGGTGTGAGTTCTGGATAGCAATGGTCCAGCTGTTTCAGAAGGATTTTAGAAGAGAAGCTGAGGGCTGTAGAAAGGATTAGGTTTAATTTACATTAAATGCCTGCCAAAGTTTCAGTCAAACTTGGTTATGAATCAAGACCACTTTTTCATCTGCTATGAACAAATATTTTTGCCTCAGTGTGTTTTGTTTTTTTCATTTAAAATATGTGACTTAAGCCAGGTGGTGATGGCTCACACCTTTAATCCCAGCACTCGGGGGCATAGTCAGGCGGATCTCTGTGAGTTCGAGGCCAGCCTGGTCCACAGAGTAAGATCCAGGACAGGCACCAAAACTGCCCAGAGAAACCCTGTCTCTAAAAACCAAACAAACGGAAAAAAAAAAAAATGTGACTTAAGTGAAGCTGACAGTCCTCTCAGACTCCGGCACAGGCACTTGTGGTGAGGATTAGGTTATACACTGAGGAAAGCTTGCTTAAAGGCCCTGGTTGGCAGAGGCTGAGTCTCAGAGAGCCTTGAGGCACCATTTGGCTTCCCTGCCTCATTTAGGGGCCAATAGCACTTGAGGGACTGTTGTCTGGTCCCTGTGCCCGAGTGAGTGCCTGGTTTCGGTGGGGTGCGGAGTGAGCCTGTGGAGTGGAGCATGCCAGGTCCCCCTCCAGCTTGCTCCAAAGCCTTGGTAACGCTGAAGGGCCTTTCTATTCCTTTTCCAGCCATGTTTCCTCAAGGACTGGGAAATGCATGTCCACTTCAAAGTCCATGGCACAGGGAAGAAGAATCTCCATGGAGATGGCATCGCCTTGTGGTACACCCGGGACCGCCTTGTACCAGGTGGGGAGGTGAACACTGAAGTGGACGTGGCTGGGCCCCCAAAGAGTGGGGTGGGGATGGGCATGGCAAGTAGCTGGCCTGTGGCCACTCTGCATGTTCTGTTGGGAGGCTGCTGTGCTTGCTCTGGAGGAGGGTCAGGTGGTCCTACATTGCAGTACCACCCCACCCTTCTGACATGCTGTTGACCAGTCTGCCTACTTGTTAGTCTTCTGCCTAAATTTATTATTAGTTTCAGATTTTTAGAGACTTTGAATATGTATCCCAGTCTGCTTTTAGACTCATTATTAGCCCAGGATATCCTAAACATGAAAGCAGTTCTTCTGCCTGTCTCTCAAGTAGGGCTACAGACATACACCACCACACCTGGCCAGCCTGCTGTGTATTTTTAGATATTCTTATGCATGTGTGTGAATGCATGTGTGCACACATACATGCCACACCACCCGTGGAGATCAGAGGACAGTGCTGTGAAGTCAGTTCTGTCCTTCCACCTTTGTGTGTTTTTTTCTGGGGATGGAGTTGAAGTCATCAGGCCTGCACAGTGAGGCCTTTACCTGCTGAGCCAACCTCATGGGCCATTCGGAAACACAAACACTGCCCAGACTGCAGCTTAAGAAGGTTCTTTATGTAGCTCCACCCATGTGTCCTAGATCTAGCACTGGTGGTACCCTAACACTTGCCTTGGTAGCTGCCCATGATAGTTAAGGCCTCAACTTTTGCTGTTCAGATGGCCCTGGCTGACCTGGTACTCTGTAGCCAAAGCTGTCCTTGAACTCATGGTAACTCCAGCTTTGGCCTCAGGTGTGGCTGGGTTTCAGTCTTCAGTCCTCAGTACTAAGAGGGGCCTGGGCCCCTCCTCAACACTTTGTCCCTCAAGGTTCCTTCCCTCCTGGGTGAGGTACCAGTGGTTGGGCTCTCTTGCTTTTGCACACACTGCCTTTGAGCTACCCATGGTCATCTTCACATTGACTCTGTTCTGAAAGTATCTCCTATTTCAGGGCCTGTGTTTGGAAGCAGAGACAACTTCCATGGGTTAGCCATCTTCCTGGACACATATCCCAATGATGAGACCACGGAGGTAGGACTCTGCTCCTCTGTGGACCAGAAGGGGGTGGGATGCTATGTGCCCACAGGCTAGCTAGGCATGGAGTAACCAGTGTCTTGGTTCCAGCGTGTGTTCCCGTACATCTCGGTGATGGTGAACAATGGCTCTCTGTCATACGATCATAGCAAAGATGGACGCTGGACTGAGCTGGCGGGCTGCACAGCTGACTTCCGCAACCGGGACCATGATACCTTCTTGGCTGTCCGCTATTCCCGAGGCCGCCTCACAGTAAGTGGCCATGATGGGGAGGCCTCTGGGCCTGTGCTGCTTCCACAGAGAGGCTCCAGGAGCCTCTGGTTACACCTTGAGCCTGAGTGTGTGCTTGACCTGCCCCCACTGACTACAGGTGATGACTGACTTGGAGGACAAGAATGAGTGGAAGAATTGCATCGATATCACGGGCGTGCGCCTGCCCACGGGTTACTACTTTGGAGCCTCTGCTGGCACTGGTGACTTGTCTGGTGAGTGTGTGGGAGGATCTGTTCTCAGCCTGGCTTCCCTGGTTGGTCACAGTTCTCAGCAGCTGATCGCCTTCCTTCCTTCCTTCCTTCCTTCCTTCCTTCCTTCCTTCCTTCCTTCCTTCCTTCCTTCCTTCCTTCCTTCCTTCCTTCGCTTTTCTTAAGTCTTCCTTGTTTGCCTTCAGTTGTAAATGTTGATATGCCCAAGGCTCAGGCCTAGGGCACAGCTGGCCTCTTCATTTATCTTTAGGTGATAGGAGACTGGATATAAGATTGTGGCTTTATGGATTTCTAGCCCCAGCTGTATAGAAACACAGACAGGTATTCAGTCTCCACTCAGCTGCCCAGCTGAACCTTGCCCATCAAGGTGTAAATGGTATCCCTATCTTTCTAGTTGCCTGGGATAAAATCATTTGGTATCATCCTGGACCTTGTCTCATGCCACCACTTACACCTTGGTGAATCCCACTCCCCATCCCTTTTTCCTGGCTGCATTCAAGCCACCATCTCTTACTGACACATCCACATGGTACCCCTTCCTTTCACGCGAGGTCCCCTGATGGTCTGTCCCTGGCTCCCACCCCATTTGATATGCCAGGCCACTCCCTATACCTCCTCACTGACGTGGCTGGCTTCTCCCTCTGCAGAGGGTGACCTTCAGCTGTCCTGTCCTTTCTGCTAGGGACCTGATCATCTGTCCTTAGTGTCTTGTTGCATGTTAACTTCCTTAGTCCCCTCCTTTAACACTGTGCCCCCTTCTCTAGTCCACCGTCATCTCCACCCCCTTCTCTAGTCCATGCTCATCTGCATCACTTTTCCCAGCTTTATTTGCTCCATAGCATGTATTAGCCATGTAATTTACTGTTTCTGTTTTTGTATTCCTGTCCCTCTACTCCCCAAATTATAAGTCTCTGTGGGCCTTGCTGGGTCACCAGGCCTTGATGGTGCTTACTGGTCCCTTGTCTGTGTGACTCAGTCTACTAGGGATGCTTAGAAAGACCCTAGCCCTGGGCCCAGCTCCTGCTGACCAGAACTGGGCTTTGATGTGTACGACCTGGCAGAGCTTTCTTACTCCGGGGTAAATGAACTCTTTAGGGGTTGTAATGCTCCTCTATTGGAGGCCTTCTTTCTACCCAGGGAAGAGCACAGGGCCATGTAATCCAGAAGTTCTGTTGTTTTGTGGTGTTCCTTTAAAGTTCCCAGCACCCAGCTTCAGTAATTCGCAGCCCATCTTCTTCATCTGACAGTACCCCGGGTCTGCAGAGGGGGTCTTGTTTGGTTTGGGTTTTTTGAAACAGCTTCTAACTCGTGGACCAGGCTGGTATGCAACTCACTATGTAGCTTATGCTGGCCTTATACTAATGATAATTCTCCTGCCTCAGCCTCTGCTGATCTAGTTTGCAGAGGGTTCTTGATAGGAACAGATGCCACTCTGGCAGGTAGATGTTTCTTGGTGCTGTTTGGAGTGGCCCCTCGAGGGTGGAGAGGATCCCCAAGCATACCAGTGTCCATGACATCAGACATGTCATATGACATGTGTCAGTGCCACAGCAAACAGGCACACCAGGTGTTGTTGTGTTTTTAAGACAGGATCTCTATGTAGCTTTGGCTGTTCATAAATTCTCTATGTAGACCAGGCTGCCCTCGCTTGCTTCTGCCTCCAAGAACTGGGATCAAAGGCATGTGCCACCATACCCCAGCTACCAGATATTTCCTTAGATTGGTAATGGTTTCTTCCCATTTTAAAATAACTAAAATCAAAGGAATGTGAGAGTTGGATTTCTCCAAGATGATAAGTAAGAAATGGAGTCTGACTCCAGAGCTGGTTCTCAAGGCTCAGCCCTCGGCTTCAAGGGGCTCTATGCCCAGATGTTGTGTGGCCCTGCCTTACCTGGCTGCCAGCCGCTGTGTGGCTTCTTCCTTTTTTCTCTTCACTCCAGGTCACCCCCGCCCCATCCCAGCCTTTAAAGAGCCTTGCTTTAGATGAATTGGTTCACTGAATTTACATGTGGAGTTGGCTGGCTGGGAGCCGCGTCATTGCTGGACTCAGTACCTCACCTCTGAATAGTCGGAGCATCGTTTGTGCCTGTCTGTAGTAGTGTTGGGACCACACCCTTCTCAGGTCTCAGGCTTAGTTGCTGGCTGCCACTCTGTGTATCTGTGGCCCGCACGTGGGTCTCTGACAAGACCGTCTGGCTGCTGCTATTCTTGGAAGTATCGGGCTTCTCAGGCAGCCCTAGAATGATCACGCTGGCCCTTATCTGGTTCCTGTTTTTAGTTCATATCCTCTGCTCATGGGCATTCTCAGGACTGGCTGTTGTGAAGGCTCAATGTAGACATTATTGCTTCCATTCTGCAAAGAAACAAAGCCAGATCACTTTGAACATCTGAGCTCATGCTTTTCTCTCCATTCTCGCTTCTCTTGGGCTCTCCCCAACTTCCCCAAGTGGGGCTTGAACTCAGACCTTTATCTGTGCTAAGCGTATGCATAGCATTGAACTGCCCCCCAGCCCCTCTCTCTGGAGTCATTGCGGCCCCTGAAATGCTGCCTGCCTGGGAAGAAAACTGTGCTTTCCCGGGGGACTTGACCCTTCTCTGGCTGAGAAAGCAGCTTTTCTTTGGGTAGGGCAGTGGGCCACATCTTGAGGTAGGATCATTCTCTGCCCTGTAGACAACCATGACATCATCTCCATCAAGCTGTTCCAGCTCATGGTAGAACGCACCCCTGAGGAGGAAAGTATTGACTGGACCAAGATCGAACCCGGGGTCAACTTCCTCAAGTCCCCTAAAGGTATGTGTGCATACAGCCCTGCCCTCCTGGGCTCCAGGAGAACTCTATGGTCCTGTCCTGTCCTGCTGTGCTGTGGCTGGCTGTGGGGCACAGCTCTGGCTGTGCTCTGGGCTCTGATCTCTGAGGCAGGAGCTTGGGTCAAGTTGGCTTTAGTGAGTTTGTGAGTAAAAGAATGAGATGCCGATCCACTGTGTGGCCTCTTGAGGCTCACAGCAGGCGAGTGAGCCTAGTGTCCACTTCTTCCTGTGCTGAACTAAGCCAGGTGGTTGTCTGTACCTATGTAGCATGCCCATCACTCCTGGTCACTCAACTTCTCAGAGCCACTTGGGGCTGATGCTTAGGTTTGCTCAGCCAGAAAGAGAGGCGATGGTCAACTCATCTATCCACCCTAGCCTTGGGTCCTTCATTAGCATGATTCTGCCTCACAGTGAGTGTTCCGGGTAAAGAGGCCCCTTTCCTTCTATCCCCTAAAAACCATAGACTGCCACTTGGGTCTACTGAAAATTACAGGCCTGAAGAGGCTTGTCCCTGCCCAGGCGCATGTCCTCTTTTTCTGCCTTCTTAGGAAAAGCCAGGATCCACTGTCCTATGTGATATGACATCTCACTTTAAAAATCAGAATTCTAAGCCGGGCAGTGGTGGTGCACGCCTTTAATCCCAGCACTCGGGAGGCAGAGCCAGGCGGATCTTTGTGAGTTCCAGGCCAGCCTGGGCTACCAAGTGAGCTCCAGGAAAGGCGCAAAGCTACGCAGAGAAACCCTGTCTCGAAAAACCAAAAAAAAAAAAAAAAAAAAAAAAAAAATCAGAATTCTATCTCGTGAAGCCTGGACTGCCCTTGAGCTGAACTCACTGTGTAGCTGAGGGTGATGTTAACCTTTTCAGTCTCCTGCCTCTACCCTGGGTGTAGGAATTACAGGTGTAGCCCCTGGGCCTGGTGTTGACATCTCATTTTAAAATTGTACTTTTATTATGTTTAATCCCACTCCTGTGTGTCTCTGCATGTGAGTGTGGGTGCCCACAAGGCTAGAGGCATCAGGTCCTCTGGAGCTGGAGTTACAGGAAGTTGTGAGCCATTCAGCAGAGATGCTGGAAATCAAACTCCAGTCCTTTGGAAGAGCAGAACATGAATATGTACTCTCAACTCCTGAGCCATCCTTCTGGCACTTCTTAAAGATTCTGGTTGGTCTTAGTGTTGTAGGGCTAAGTTAATCCCTCCACATGGCACCATTTGGTCGGCTCTGGTTGCTGCTCCCAGAGATGCCATCTGCTTTGCCCACCTGTATTCCCAGGGGGCAGGCAAGCCGGGGACATTCACTTGACTGTGACTTCTCCAAAGCTTCATGCCTGGCTCTGCCTCTGTGGTTCAGTGGAGAGACTGAGCAATCGGAGGCCATAGGTTTGTGGGAACCACAAGGCTAAACAGCTGTGGGGAGTCCTGTGCCCTTCCACATGCTGCCTCAGAGTTCTGCTGAATAGATTTCATCCGAACTCTGCCCCTTGCCACTCTAAATACGGGACACAGGCCAGGGGCTGCTCTGCTAGGTGAGCCAGGTCGGATGGCTCCCTAAGGCTTTGTGACTCTGCTGGTTCCTGTCAGTCCAGGTCTTGGAATCAGCCAGTTATGAGGCAGCCCCTTCATGCTTTGTACGTTGACCTCCCTCTTTCTCTTCCACAGACAACGTGGATGACCCCACTGGGAATTTCCGGAGTGGTCCCCTGACCGGGTGGAGGGTATTCCTGCTGTTGCTCTGTGCTCTCCTGGGCATCATCGTCTGTGCTGTGGTGGGCGCCGTGGTGTTTCAGAAGCGCCAGGAGCGGAACAAGCGTTTCTACTGAGCGGCCAGTCTGGCCGGAAGGGCCTGACCTTGGGCCAGGGCTCTTATGTGAACTCTTTTTTACTGGGATTGTAAAACAACCAAGCAACCAACCTTATTTCTTAACTGTTTCAAAGAAATAATTAAAGTATTTTCATACATTTTGCTTCTGGCCCAGCCGAGACAGCTGGCGGGACTGGGACTCAGGGTTTAGCAACCCTATGGCTAGAGGTTCTCGCCCCATCCCAAGCCATGCTGTGGGGAGCGGGGGAGTCTGTTCTTGGGCGCAGCTGAGGCCCTGCGGGTGGCTGTCAAAACCCAAGAGGTTCCATGCACTCACGGCCGGCTCCTTAGGGTCCTAGGAGAGGTTTTGTTCTGAGGTCTGTGGTGCAGACAGGGTTTGGGATTCTGGGCCTTCTTGCATCCCTATAGCTTACGAAGGCAAAGCTCAGCCGCGGCTGGAGGACAGCTCACTCAGGCCCAGGGTGGGACCATTTCCTCAATAAAGTAGCCAGTCTCGGCCTCGTGACTGTCCTGAGGGCTTTTTCATTTCTGGTCATTTTCCAGTCCGTTCTCTGGCCTGCAACAGCCCCAGAGAGGAAGAATGGTGATGGTCACACTGTCCAGCTGGGGAAACATGACTTTCAGGTCAAGCAAAACTCACCTGTACACAGGAAGTAACCTCAGCCCAAGGCTATTAGGCTGCACTGGGGATGGAGAGGGACAGTGACAGAGATCTTGAGACTGGGATGATCTGGAAGGAGCCGGTGAGCCTGAAACGGAAGACAGCTGGGATCGGCAGTGGTGTTCCTTTGGGTGCCTGGAGGGGACGAGGCCGAGGGTAAAGCAGGCGTTAGCAGGGCCAGCTTCCACCCGGGCTGTAGCCTGTGGCCGTCCAGATCTCCCACCGCGGAGGGCTGTCACCTCCGGTCAAGCTCTGTCACTACCCTGCCCCTCTTTGGGGACTTTACCAAGTCAGTCTTTCGTCCTCATCTTGGAACACAGTCAAGTAACGTTTGGTCTGTCACCCACAAGCAACAGCTGCCCGTGTGCTGCAGCGTGGCTTTCTGTATCACTGCGGAAGTGACCGATGCCCAGCATCCTCGGTCACTTAGAGCTCTTCACTGGGCTCCTGGGAGCCATCTGTCCGTGTCAAACTGCCATGGTTAGGGGTCCTGAGGTTCTTCACTGTGACTTCTGGTTTCCAGCTTGTATCTCCTCCACAGGTTCATGAGCCTGTCAGGAACCACCGTCCTTTGGAAGCAGTGGGTTTGTTGGAGAAAGTGCTTTCTATGTACCATCTCCAAGTATGCATTAGCTCGTCTCCTCTGTGACACTTAGCATGTGGGGACTGGAAAAGCAGTAGGTTTGATGGTGTGCGTGTCTGTCTCGGATGGTCCAGGGACATCCGAGGCCTGGAATCTGACCTTAATTCTTGGTTTAACCTGAGATCCTGAGTTACTTAGGCACATTAGAATCAAGATTTACCTCTGCATATTAGAGCCACTCACCTTTCTAAAGAGCCCACTGCAGAGTTGGGGAGACTCAGTGGATAAAACACTTGCTTTGCGAGCATGAGTTTGACCCTACGACCCTCAGAAAATTGCTGGGTGTGGTGATGTATTCTTGAAACTACAGTACTGGAGGCTGATGGTCTTTGGGGTTCACTGGTCCAATTGGTGACTTTCATGCCATAGAGGCACATGGCATTCCTGAAGATCACACCCAAAGCTGTCCTCTGGTCTCCACACATGCATTTACAAGAACAAAAGAACCTCTGTTCTTTCCACACCTGGCCTAGTAAGTCTTATGGGGTAGGACCAGGACAGGCCCTGTAATGGACCCCAGACTTGGTGCCAGCATGTAAAGTGATCTTGTAGGCCTGTTACCTTCCAGGTGGGCTCTCCATCTGTCACTGCATAGCCTTGCTGGGCTGGTCCAGGTGGGCTCTCCATCCACATAGTTGTGGAAAATTGTTTCTAAGTTCATACCCAGAGTTGTCTGTATTTTCACACAGGAATAAAGTTCCACGTTTAGTTTTTTGGCACATGTTCCTAAAAATGGAGTTACTTCATTTGACATTGAAGTATAAATGTATACCCTGGTATCTGCTGTACAATGTGAGAAATACAAGCCAGCCAGCACATGTAGCTCCATTTCCCTTCCCCCAGAGATGAGGGTTGTTAAATTTCTTTAGATTGTGTTGTATTTTAAAACTTGTTTTAAGTAGTATTTGGGTGTATTCCTTAGCTGTCCAGCTCCATGCTGCTGTGGTGCCTCTGGACTTGGAGCCCAAGATGCCTCCTGGCTGTCATGCTGGGGTGTGGCCGCACTTTCACCCTTCCCAGGACTATTAGGATATGTTCTTGAACTGTGTTCCCACACATCATGAGAAGTGTGGGCCTGTAGCTTGTCTACAGTTCCAGTTTTGCAAGCCAGGGCCACATTGCTTTCCACAGTGGACTGTGTTTTTCCTTTCTGCCCACTCCTTAGCACCTGACCTCAGAGTTCAGCTTGGGTGTGAAAGCTTTGCTGTGGGCTTTTCTGTGGCAGGCTGTGGGTCTCCACTTGATCCTGTGCTTGCTAGATAGATGCTTTAGTACTGGCCCCTTTTCTCTTGCTGATGTTCAGGGATCCCTATCTTCAGTTTCCTGGTTCCTTCCCACACGCTAGACTTCCTGATTTGCTAATGATGTCATTGATGTGCATTCTACATTTACATGGCATTTATTAATCTTTTCCAAAGATGGTTTTCCTAAAGGTTTTTAACTTTTGCCTTCAAAATTTTGCACTTTCCTGAAGCGGGACGGGCGCAGTGCTGACGTCACCATCCCTGCCGTCTCCACCCATTGCAGCAGAGCTTTTCTGACTCACTCATCCTCCAGCACCCATGGCTGGCCCCCAGACACCCACTCTTGGTACAGTCACTTTCTCTGCTCATCGGTTGGGATGCTTCTCTTCCCAGCGTCCTTCCAAGGGAGGTCATGTGAACCCTGGGGCTCAGCAGAGCTGGGGGACTCAAGGGTCCTCTCATCTTCTGCCTGGATTGTGGTAACTCTGAGGCTGCAGAAATACCCGTGACTGAGGGCTGGAACGAGCATTCACCTGTTAGATAGGGGGCCTCAAGGACTGAAGAGCGGCCTCAAGCCTTAGACTGTCAACTGCTTGGGGGGGGTTGTTGTGTGAAAGAAATAAATACCTATTTGTTCAAACAAGTGTGAGTTGTGTGTTCTGTTACAGCTGAGAGCAGCCTAGCCCCTGTCCCCTGTCCACCCTGGCCTGCACCTGATAAGTACACACAGTTCCGTTAAAGGCACTTCCTAGGCAAGCCTCATGACCTAAGTTAAGTCCACATGTAAGAGAGTCACCTGCCGCAGAACATAGTCCGGCACACACGAACCTGAACACTGACCGAGGGGAGAGTCCAGGCAACAGCTTTATGCATTTGGAATGGGTGACTCTGGCTAAGGTGTTCCATAGGCCCCCTGAGTCCTCCCCTCCCCCACCGGTCCAGTTTTGACTTCTATCCCAGTGCCTTCCTGGCTATTCTCACAATGTCTTCCAAGAACAGGAAGTCACTATCACAGCTGGAATGGCTACCCACTACAGGCTTGCTGTGAGGTCTTTCCTGGATGGCTTCTAGAGAGGGAGAGAAGAAATGTAATTATAAAGTAATAGTGGGCCTGTCTCTTGTTGATGAGCACTCTAGCTGCTTCCTGCTGAGAAGGGGTGCTTATGACATGGTCCTGAGGCCGGTTCACACGGCTGTGGTAAAAATCCAGTGGGCAGTATACACCTGTGGCTCTTACCTGGAGGAGCAGAGAGGGGAGAATGCTAGAGGCCACTACAATGTAGTCCTGAGTAGCGGCCTCTCCACCAGTCAGCAATCGGCAGGACAGAATGGAGCCACATGAACCCAGGGTCCTCCATCGAGTCTGTCCAGAGCTCAGCTTGTGCCTTTCAGTATTACCCCAAGCACGTGACTGGACATTGCCATGGTGGGGCCTTTCATCAAGAGACCTCCTTCCACAAGGTCCTGGGCCAAGACTGGCTGTCATTTTTCCAGCCTTACCAGTTTGACACCCCCTTTCAGTGTCTGGCAATGGGCACCCATGGTCAAGGAGGGTCCAGCCAACAGAAGTACCTGCCTTTACCCTGCTCACTATACAGAGACTCTCCCTGCCTAGATTTGGGTTTGTGTGTGTGCAATTGGAAGCAGACAATTTGGAAAACTCGATGCCCTGTTTTTAATTTAGGCTCCTCTAATGAGAAGGTTGTGAACATAAGTGGGTCTGAATTCCCTCACCCTCCTGTAAGGAAGCATCCAGGGTACTGGGGCCGAGTCTCCTGACAAAAGAAAATCCGGGCTTTTTTTGTTTAAGATTCTAAGGGTCTGGGTTTGCCCAATGTTGGAGAAGGCAGCTGAGTGGCGACAATGGGAATCTTGGAACCAGTCTGTCCCATCTGTAACTCTCTGTCACAGGATAACAATACCCTCCCACTTCCGGAGAAGCCCTGGCCACAGTGACCAGGCCAGGGGCAGGTTAAAGGGGTGGGTCAGGGGGTGAAGCAGCATTGGGGGCAAGGTAGGCAGAAGAACTGGATGCCACGCCAGCCACAACCGTGGGAAGTGCGCACTGAGGAGAGTCCGTGTGTGTGTGTGTGTGTGTGTGTGTGTGTGTGTGTGTGTGTGTGTGTGTGTGTCTGATACCAGGGTCCTGGCACGTAAGCCTTTCCTGTTCTCATGCCCTTACAGTAAAGAGTGGCTTCTCCCACATCTGACGTGCCCCTCCATTGCTTCTGGGGGCTGCTCTGAAAACGCTTCCTTCATTGACAACACTTGGCAGAAACACGGGACCCTGAAACAGCTTCTCAAGCTTCACCCAGCAGGAAATCTTCCGTCTAGCTCTCTGCCCACAGGAGCATCTGCTCCCAAGTGTGGAGATGTGGAGATGGTCTACCCTGTCTGTCACTCATTAAGGAGTTACATGGTCTGATTGCTGTTTCCCACTAGAGGCCACTTTTTAATACTCTGGTTAGGCCAGGCCCACGTGCAGAGAATGATCCAGAAGATCTCAATGGTTAAGGACGAGGTCTAGGGGAACCTTTGTGGATGACTCCTCAACTGTAAGACATGGGGTGGGGGGTGGAGAGACGGCTAAGCAGCTAACAGTACAGACCGCTCTTCCAAAAGACCTGGGTTCGCTTCCCGGCACCTACATGATAGCTCACAACACCTGTAACTACAGTTTTAGGGACCCAACACCCTCTCTGGCCTCCTTGGACACCAGGGATGCACATGGTGCAGGGACATACATGCAAGCAAACACCATATACATAAAATAATAAAACTTAAAAAATTTTACTGGACATCTTCCAGATCTTTTTGCCAACATGGGCATAGGTACCTGTATTCTCTCCCTCCTCAGTGACCATGAAAGAGGATGGGCCTGTTTGTAGATTTGCTCCATGGGGCTCTTTAATACCCTGTGGCCTTAATGAATTCCTAATTCAACATACGAAAACAAAACAAAACAAAAACTGCTGTGCGGTGGTGGCGCACGCCTTTAATCCCAGCACTTGGAAGGTAGATGCAGGCGGATCTCTGTGAGTTCGAGGCCAGCCTGGGCTACAGAGTGAGTTCCAGGCCAGCCTGGTCTACAGGCTACACAGAGAAACCCCATCTTGAAAAACCAAAACCAAAACCTTTGGAGTAACTGATCCTTCCCTTTGACCTTTCCCCCCCAAATTCATAATCTGTAAACGAGGAGAGTCAGTGTGCTGGGTAATTTACCACAGGCACCCATAATCCACAGAGAACGGAATTTTTTTCCTCATAGAAACTAGAGAGTGAAGCAAAAGCCACGGTGCCCAGGGCAGGATGGGGCAGAAGCAAAAGCAGGCAGCAAGGAGCAAAGAACAGAGAAAAATGGGGCTGGAGATGCCAGGCAGAAAGAATAGTCATTAAGACAGCGGGGAGTGGGGGGGTGGGGTGTGGGGTTGGGGGGTGGGGAGTGGGGGGGTGGTAGTGGTGGTGGGGTGTTGGGGAGTTGGGGGGTGCTGGGGGGATTTGGGAGGGGGTGGGGAGCTGGGGGGAGCTGGGGGGGAGCTGGGAGGTGGGCAAGTCGAGCCTCCGACCCAAGCAGGCTGGCTCTCCTTTGCCTGTAGCTGGTAATGGCAGAAGCTTGTTTAACACAGGGCCCCGGGCTCCTGGAAACTGATGTTTCCTAGCCCTGGTTATCTTCATGCTAGAGCAGTGGGTCACGACCTCTTTGGGTTTGAATGACCCTTTCACAGGGGACGCCTAAGACCATTGGAAAACAGATATTTACGTTATAATTCATAACAGTAGCAAAGCCAGGCGGTGGAGGCACACGCCTTTAGTCCCAGCACTTGGGAGGCAGAGGCAGGTGGATCTCTGTGAGTTCAAAGACAGCCTGGTCTAGAGAGTGAGTTCCAGGACAGGCACCAAAACTACACAGAGAAACCCTGTCTTGGAAAAAAACAAAACAAAAACAAAAAGAAACAAAGAAACAAAAAACCATAACAGTAGCAAAATTACAGTTATGAAGCAGCAATGAAATAATTTTACAGTTGTGGCACCCACACCATGAGGAACGACACTAGGGGGTTGGAGCATTAGGAAGGTTGAGAACCACTGTGATAGAGGCACAAGGCTGGGAAAACTTAAGTTTCCTTTCGAAATCAGTAACTAGACCAGTCAGGTTGGTAGGCAGCCAGGGTTATAGAGTGAGATCTTGTCTCAAAAACAAACAAACAAAAAGCCCAGTAAATACATGAAACTCTGACACAGAGGCAGCGGGTCCCCTCAAGGACTGAGTGCCCTGAACTTAAGCAAGCCTCCTACCCTGAGCAAACGCTCTTGGCATTTTCTTCCCCTCTCCCGGTCAGCTCGGAGACCTCCAGAGGCCAGTGTCCTCTGGAAGGCCAGCAGAAACATCTGCTCATGCGACAGGGACATGGGGGAGCCTGTGTTGGAGAAGGGTCATGTCTGTGGAGGGGGCACTTGTAAGGTCAGAGTGGTCGTCCATCAGACAATCCAGCTAAGGGAGACGCTGTCTGCCACTCCTGCCCCCTCCCTCCAAGGTGACATACAGTGACAATGCCTTGAGACAGACCATCCACACATACTCTTGAAAGTGCTAAGGAAGAGCAAGGACCATGTGGGTTCCAGACAAGCGCCAAAGCCCCTCAGGGCACCACACCCAAGGAGGCCTTCGTACAGAGACAGGCCTTTCCCCTGAGCTGCCTGTCTTACCTTCCAATTGTGATAGGACACCATGACCAAGGCCACTTACAGACGTAAGTGTACTGCCAGGTGTGGTGGCACATACCTTATGAGCACTCGGGAGCCGGAGGGAGGAGGATCTCTGTAAGTTCAAGGTCAGCCTAGTCTACATAGTGAATTCCAGACCAGCTAAGACTACGATATGGGGAGACACTGTCTCACTAAGAAAAAAGCACTTCTTTGGGGCTTACAGTTTCAGAAATCTAAAGTCCATGACCACCACAGGAAGCATGGCAGCAGGCATGGCGCTGGAGCAGCAGCTGAGAGCTTTTTTCTTGATCCACAAACAAGAGGCAGAGCAAGCTGGCTGGGGAATCTGAAAACTCAAAACCACCCCCAGTGATACATGTCCTCCAAGGCCACGCCTCCAAATCTTTCCTAAACAGTTCCACCACCACGCATTCAAATGTACGAGCCTATGGGGCCATTCCCATTCAGACCACCACACTGTCTCCTCTTGAATTTCTGGCAGCTGCTCCCTCAAACTCAAAGCATGCGGGGAGTCCCCTTTTTTTTTCTTCAGGTTTTGCCTACACTCTAGAGCAGCTCAAGAAAAGGTTAAGAAAGCTGAGCAAGTCTTCCTTTCCCACACAGCCCACCCCAGGTGCCCGCACTCGGCTATTCAAGGCCCTAAAGTTGGCTGCAGGGGGAGGCAGCTGCAGGGCAGAATGACCTTCCCACCGACCTTTCCAGGTGTTTGCAGTGAGACTTCTACCCTCTGCCATGCTTCCTCCCCAGGAAGATGCTCGTCTCGTGGGGTCCAGTTTGCCCTGTCTCTAGCTTAGGACTCACTAGTGGCCTCAGCCTGCCCTGGTTCTGGAGAACTCTGTCCAGCCATAATCCATCAAAACAATCCCTGTTCTTCTCACTCCCAGTGGAGACAGGGGCTGACTGGGGTTTTGTGGTAGAGGTTGGGAAAGGTCCCTTGCTCCAAAGGAGCCCTCGGTGTGCTGGGTGGTCATGGCCACTCCCAAGCCTGTTGCACAATTTGTAGTCAGAGCAATAACCTTGAGTAGAGGTCTCTTTGAGTTTCAGATGAGACCCCAAGAAATGTAACTGGGTGCTGCTAGTCGTCTAGGGGGTCACTGAGCTCATGCACAAACATGCCGGAGACTGAGCCGCGAAAGCAACTTTACCCCTTTGGAATGGAAAGTGCCTAAGGCCCGGAGTCCACTAAACGGACGGGTGTTTGGAGGACTTCTGTGTTCTCCCGTCCACTCCCGGTCCTGTTCAGAGACCCAGCTCTGCCTCCCTCCTTGACGTTTCCCTTTGCAGCGTCTTCCTGAAACAAGAAGCCAGCACCTCAGTGTAGCTAGAGTTTTCCTGCCTGGCCCACAGTCAGGACAAATCTTTGTCACCCGTCAGTCCCACAGCCGCTCAGACCCAACCAAGTAAACACAGAGACTTATATTGCTTCAAACTGTATGGCCGTGGCAGGCTTCTTGCTAACTGTTCTTATATCTTAAATTAATCCATTCCCATAAATCTATACCTTGCCACGTGGCTGGTGGCTTACTGGCGTCTTTACATGCTGCTTCTCCTGGCGGTGGCTGCAGTGTCTCTCCCCCTCTTCTTCCTGTTTCCCCAATTCTCCTCTCTCTTTGTCCCGCCTATACTTCCTGCCTGGTCACTGGCCATCAGTGTTTTATTTATATAGAGTGATATCCACAGCACCTCAGGAAGCCCGTTTTCCCTTTTCTACCTGTGTCCTAACTCTTTCACACAGATCCCACGAGGGAGGGGGCTATCATCCCAAAAGTTGTCCTTTAACCTCCAGATGTGGCTGTGGCACCCACATGCCTGTGTACACGTACACACACACACACACACACACACACACACACTTTTTAAAACAAGGGAAAAAGCTGTTTCACTATGGGACGTACAGCCTAATGGGAAAATCAGGTGAAATAAATGTTAGGAGTGGCTTGCATTGGTTTAGGATTTCGGTAGCATTGAAGCTTCGTGGCCCAAACAACAGGCTGTTACTGTCCCACAGGGAGGCTGGGAGGCTGGGAGGCAGGGCCACACCCCACCCTTTTTCTAGAGCATGACTTTCCCTTCTAGCTAATGCTGATTTCCAGTCTTTGCAGTTCCTTGGCTTGCAGACACACCGCGGCCGTCTCTGATGCCGTGGTCACACAGCCATCTTCCTGCATACGTGTTTGTCTCCAGACTTCCTGTTTTGATGAAGACACCAATCATATTCAACCATGCTCCAATGATTAATTCTACACAGGCCTCATTTCCAAAGAGAGCAACAGCTGTTGTTGGGAGGTAAGACTGCAGTATGTTCTTTTGGGAAACACTTGAACTTGATTAGTGATTAAAAAAAAGATTTCTGAAGGGGTCAGGGGAAGATGGTGGAGAAAGGGAAAAACTGATCTGGGGATGGAGAGACAACTCAGTAGTTAAGGACATTTATTGCTCTTGCAAAGGATCTGGGTTCAGTGCCTAGCGCCCACATGGTGGCTCACAACTCCAGATCCAGGAGGTGAGACCCCCTCTTCTGACCTCTGCAGACACGCACATGGTACACATGCAGGTAAACACTCATACACATAAAACAAATACATCTAAAATCTACAGTACTAAGACAACCCAACAGATATTTTTTTCTGTTCTGGTTTGAAACAGGAAATTTTGGTAGAGCTGGTTCTCCATACCTTTGGATTTCGCATCTCTGCATCCAACGTACTATGGATGGCTCTGTAGGTACACCAGGCACATGGACTTTATCTCCCTCCCTCTTTTCCCTAAACAGTACAGTACATAGCAATGTCCTAGTTTGCCTTCCTGTTGCTGTGATAAACATTCTGACCAAAAGCAGCCTGGGGACGGTAAAGGACTCATTTCACCTTATTGGTTACAGTCCATGACTGAGGGACGACAGGGCAGGACCATCAAGGAACACCACTCACTGGCTTGTTCTCCATGGCTTTCTCTGCTCGATATTTATTTGTTTGTTTATTTGAGAAAGGGTTTCTCTGTGTAATTTTGCTGCCTGTCCTGGAGCTCACTCTGTAGACCAGGCTGGCCTCAAACTCACAGAGATCCACCTGCCTCTGCTCCCAAGTGCTAGGATTAAAGGCGTGCGCGCCCCCTCCACCCCCACTGCCCCAGCTACTCTTGATATTTAAAACTATTGGTGTAGCTCATTGGGTCAGCTCACTGCTAAGAACATGTGAGGTCCCAGGTTCAGTCCCCAGCACATGCACCTGTGTGAACACACAGTGTTATAGTGTGACTTAGGAAGTATAACATGTAGAAATAAAGTATAATACTTCCGGGAAGAAGGCTATTAGGAAGCAAATGCAAGCATGGTTTTCTGCCTTATCTTTCTACCAGACACACACACACACACACACACACACACACACACACACACACACTGCATCCAAAGATACGTACTTCCTAAAGTAATCATTTAAAAGATCACCTGAGGGGGCTGGAGAGACAGAGCAGCAGTTAAGAGTACTGGATGCACTTACAGAATTTGATCTAGGTTGGATTCCCAGCACCCATATGGTGGTTCACAACCATCTGTGTCTCTAGTTCCAAGAATCTGGACTCACTCTTCTGGCATCCAGGGCACTAGGCACACACACATGTGCACGCAAAATGCTCATCCACATGAAAAAATAATAATAAAAGTCCACTTGAAAGAGGTAAGAAGCCACATAAGGTGCCACTGTGCTCTGATAGCCTGGGGTGACCTTCCCAGGTGGCCTCTGAGCTGGATGCCACTGTCTGTCTCACCAGCATTCCATTTGAGTTTCTCAGTACTGTATTCCACTGCTACTGGGCCATGGTCTGGTATAAGAGCTGACCCCAAGGGACAAGAACCATTGGTGTTTTTAGAGTGTGTATGGAAGGAGGGAAGCCTGGAGACTTCCTGGAGGAGGTGGCATTTGAGTGCAGCTGGTAGAGGCAGGGAGTGGGCAAGGGCGGGATCTGCTGAGGGGGCTGTGGAAGGGGTACTGCCCAGCCCCAGCATGGACCTGAGGGTTGTCGGGCCCATCACAGGCTTTAGCAGGGCATCACTTCTGCTAAGGACGGCTGCTCTGCAGCAAGGAAGGCTGAGAGGAAGTCCAGGGTCTGAGCCAGGTCCCCACACCCTGGTCTCTAACTCTTCCCACCTGCAGAGAGGACTGTGCAGGGTTTGGGGGGACGACGACTATCCCCTGAGCTATCTGTAGGGTGAGATGGAAGGCTGCCTTCTTTGGGAATCCCTGTCTTCCTTCTCATCCAAGGCACAAGTCCATCTTGGACTCTGGTACCTGATAAATTGCAACAAGGTAAGCCCACCCCGATTTCTGTAACTGACAGGACTGTGGGCCCCCGGCAGCACAGCACCCAGGGGATCTAGGGACAGTACTCTTTCTGCTGATGGAGCACAATACTGGGGCTTCTGTTGGGCCTGGGCCTGCAAAGCATTTGCTGGAGCATTTTCTCCCAGGGGCCTCCAAGCACCTTGCCCTTTCCCTGGGAAGTGTTCTGCCTGCCTGCTGCTGACTGATGGCCACGACCCATATTCATGGGAGGCCTCAGGCGAGGCTGACTTCTACCACCATTGGGCCAGCTGTTCCCCACAGCTCAGAGGATGAAGTGGCCACTCAGTTCCTGTTCAGTGAAGGCCCTACTTACATCACCAGCCCTTCCCTCTGCTGGACCTTTTCTTGGAGAGCCTTTGTGTCCAGTCTGCTCTGAGTCCGCCTGGGTGCCAGATGTATAATGAAGTTTGTGGCTGCACTGTGTGTGTGTGCTGTCTTAGACAAATAAAATTAGACACTGATTGGTTATAAGGTGCTCATCTGTAACCCCAGTCTTTGGGGACGTCCTCATCTCTGGCTGCACAGTGAGTTTGAAGCTTGATTGTTGGACATGACAACCTCTGTCACTCTCTTCCAAAAGGAATTCATCCTCAAGCTTTATTGACTGCTGATGGGAGCTTTAGGGGCCATCCACCTGTCCTGGGTCTGGGCAGCTCTTCTCCATAGCTACAAAGGTTTTGTTTCAATCTACAGACGGTTACATAGCAGCAGCAATTCCTGGCTAACAGTTGATTTCTCTGGCAGTGACCCTTCAGAAAGCCTCTTCGGAAGGGGCCTGATTGGCACATACCTGTCTTTGCCTAGGCCATCTCTTCAGTCTCCCCTCTCTGCTCTAGCGGACTCTCAGAACGCCCCACCCTTCCTGACTAGGTGTGGCTACCGCTGGCAGTGTTGTTCCTGCAGCCTTCTCCGCGAGGCTGGCAGTCTTGTTCTCGATGGGCCTCCCAGGAGCGGGCTGTTGGGTTGCAATGGCCCTAATGAGAGAGGGCTGCTTGCTTTCGGAGCACTACACAGGCCTTAGCTCTGACCCCTCCGCAACGCTGTCTCACGGTCCGGTCCCTGAGTTGTCACACTTAGCAGAGACGGGAGAAGAACCCGATTCCGTCACTCCAGAATCCGGGGCCAGACGCTGTGTTTCGTGCCCTGGCTTGGGAAGCTGTTACCTACCGAGGTACTCACGATGACATTAGCGTCCCAGCACATGACGGGAGAGACAGGAGAGATTCTCATTCGAGTCAACGGTGGAAGCTGAAGCCCCGCGAGGACCCACGAGGGGCAGATGCGGGACAGACCGCACCGTGTCCTGTGCCCGTGCCCCTCCGCAGGCGCGTGCGCATCGCCCTCCTTCTCCGCTCGCCCCCGCCCTCATCGTCCGGGTTTTCAAATTTGAAACCTGCGGCTTTTCCCGCCCGAGCCGGGGCCCCGCGGCGGGAGAGGGCGGGGCCGCGCGCCAGCCAACCCTGTCTCGGAGGCTCGCGGCCCGCCCCGTGGATGTGGCGGCGCCCGCGCGCACGTGCAACCCAGGCCCGCGCGACTGCGGGTGGCAGCAGCGTGGGCAGCTCGCAGCGGCCCGCGTCCAGGCTGTCCGGCCCGGCTGAGCGCTTGTCACCAGGGGCAGGAGCTGCGGACTGAGATAGACTGGGCGGGAAGAGGCGGGACGGGCGGGGCAGGGCGGGCGGCCGCGGTTCCCAGGGGCGGGGCCGGGGCGGGGCGGCCGGGGGCGGGGCGGGCCCTCTGTTTGTGGCACCGTGTCAGTTACATTGAAACAAAAGTGGTTCCGTGGCGGCCAGGGCCAGCATCCCCGGCCCGCTCGCCGCCGGCTGTCGCCGACATGGAGCCCGTGGCCAGCAACATCCAGGTCCTGCTGCAGGCGGCGGAGTTCCTGGAGAGGCGCGAGAGAGGTGAGGACAGACCCCGCGCGCGCGGGCAGGATTTGGCTCCCAACTTGGACAGAGCACGGCTTGAGGGCAGCTGGCGCGCTGCCGCCCGCACATCCACAGGAGTTCGCGGGCGGCAGAGCAGGGAGTGATTGAAGAAAGGGTTCTGGCGCCAAAAGCCTTTCCTTGATCACGCCGTGCCAGGGGCTCTGGCTGACGAGCTGGGTCCTCTCTCTGGCAGAGGCGGAGCACGGTTACGCGTCCTTGTGTCCGCACTACAGCTCCCGGGCTGTCTACAGGAGGAGGAAGCGACCCCTGCAAACTCCTGGCGCGCTGAACAGTGGGCGGTGAGCAGGGATGGGGCAGTGTGAGGAGGGGCGCTAGTCTTCAGCTGGCCCATCTGATCCTCTTCTCACTTCCTTCTGTTTGCCCTTCTGGGCCAGGTACCCTACTCAATCTGCCCTCTCTCCAGACGTGTGCGTGTGCGTGTGTATGTGTGTGGTCTACTCACAGACTCCTAGAGCATCTTTGATGTGCCAGGAACTGTAACAAGTTTGAGTCTCCCTTCCACTCACACTCCTGAGCTCCCCTACAGACTTCTGCGTTTTCGTTCTTTTGCATGTGCAGTTCCTGTTAAATGTTTTCCCCTTGGCTGACTTCTCTGGCAGACTTGTTTTTGGATCAGGTGTCACATCTGTCCAGGGACACACACACACACACACACACACACACACACACACACCCCGTCTTGCTTGGCTGTCAGGGGAGACCCTACAA
This sequence comes from Peromyscus leucopus, assembly GCF_004664715.2. NCBI lineage: Eukaryota > Metazoa > Chordata > Mammalia > Rodentia > Cricetidae > Peromyscus > Peromyscus leucopus. The sequence continues at coordinate 8,758,430 of NC_051067.1, forward strand.
CTACCTGGGCAGGTGTCCTGTATCCTCTGGTGTATGTGTCTTGTCACTGCCTGGGGTTTTGGTAACTAGATGAGCCCTCACAAAAGGCTTACTTGGCACAGATATCTGTAGTGAACTCTGAGCCGCCCAATAGCCTGGGACTGAGGATTGGGGCAGTGCCAACTGCCCCTCACTTCATCTCCTTTTGGCATTGGCAGGTCTGTGCACAATGAGCTGGAGAAACGCAGGTGAGTGCCAACCTGGCCCTGACAGGACCAGGTCCCAAAGACCATTTCTCTCAGACCTTTCCTCCCTTGCCATCCCTCTGCCTGGTGAGGTGGGGCTGGCACTGCCCTCCAGACCCCTTTACCTGCAGGAGGGCCCAGCTTAAGCGGTGCCTGGAGCAGCTGAGGCAGCAGATGCCCCTGGGGGTCGACTGTACCCGATATACCACACTGAGCCTGCTGCGCCGGGCCAGGATGCATATCCAGGTAAGGTGCTGTCTGGCTCCCCAGTATCCTTAGATCGTGGGATGATGTGGTGTGGAGGGCCTGGCTGGAGCTTTGAGACCTGCCCCAATCCTGTGTGACTTGAGACAATCTCCCATGCTTTTAGTTTCCAAATCTATCAAATGGGAAGAAAGCAGAAACTGGGCTGTTCTGAGGCCTTGTAAACATTCCTTTTGTTATGGTATTACTTAGGTCCTAGCTGTTAGATCTTCCACAAGTGTTTCCTCTTCAGTTCCGCCGAGAGTATATGGCTGTTAAAAATATGTCTGTTGTAAACCGTTTGGTGGACTGGAGAGGGCTGGTGCCCTCTCCTCCCACCTTCCGGGCTTACTGGGTTTGGGTTTCGCTGGTACCATGAAGGTGGCTGGAGGCCCGGAAGCAAAGGACCGAGGTGAACCGCTAACTGGTCCCACCTGGCCCTGTCACTGCTTGGGTGGGATTGCAGGCCCCCTGGCGGACAGGAGTGGGTATGCAGATACCAAGGTCCAGGCTGTGCCAGCCATGTGGGCATTTTAGAAGCTGCCTTGGAAACAAAAGAGAATGTTTCCTGCCTTCTGGGCCCATTTCATGAGAGGAAACAGAGACACAGTCAGACTGGAGGTACAACAGGTGAGAGGCAGATTCAGAACCAAGATAATGCCGGACCTGCCTTATCAACAGACCTTTATTAAGCACTGCTGTCAGGCTCTAGTCAAGGGCCACGACAATCAGTGCCATCAGCAAATAAATCGTGGCTGTGGGATGTATTTACACTGTCCATAGGTGCACGCTGTCATTTCATGGTTCTGGTTGTCACATAGGCTCTGGTTTTTCCCGTGGAGCTCCTTTGACCTCATTTTCAGGTAGATGAAATGTGCTACTCAGGTGTCGGATGCCACATGGCAAGACCTGGGCCCTTCCTGGCAGCGGCTCCTAGGCTTCCCTTCTGGCCTGGTGTCTGTCAGGCTGCTTTCTACTCTGCATGTAGATCTACTGAGGTCCATCTCCAGCTGGAAACTCACAGGGCAGCCTCAGCACCTAGGGAACTCAAGCCTCTCTCTAATGCAGGCCTTGAGGTTTTGGGCTTCACACAGCCCCATAACATCTTTTTAGGGTTCTCTCTCTGCCTACCACAGACAAAGCTGGACTCTGCAAGCTTCCCAGGGTTCTCTGCCTTGGTAGTAACTGAACCCTACATCTTAGTCTAAGTGAGGACACATACCCTTCTGTACCTTGTCTTGAGTGTTCTGGCTTATTCTCTTCTTTAAAAAACAAAAACAAAGTTATTTGTATGGGAGAAGGATCAAACCCAGGGCCTTGCATGTGCTAGGCAAACACCTTACCACGGAGCTGCTCACCTAGTGAACCAGTAGCCTCTAGCCTGTAGTCCAATAATTTAAATTAGGTGGCAGTGCTTCCAAGTACACTTGACATGAAAAGTCTGGTTTTCCACCATGTAAATGGAGACCGATCGGACAGCGCCATGACCGTGCGCAGCAATGAGGCTGCAGCCAGGTGGCTGGGTCTTGTTAGCCAGTCTTGCCGGTTAGCATGCCAGTCTGCGAGTCTGTACTGACATTATATTCCACCTTATTATGTGACTATGCCCAAAAGGCATTTGAGATTGGGGTACCCTGCCATCCACAGCCATAAAGACAGATCTATGTAGATAGAAAGGCAGGAGGTAGTGGCCTCCTGGAGGATGTGAAACCATCTTGGGTCCGTTTATGTGGCTGCCTGTCTAGCATAGACAAAAGCCCTGGTGGCCATAGAAAGGCCAGGCCCTGGGCAGCTGACCCAGTCCCTGCCCTGGGGGTTCTGCAGAAGCTGGAAGAGCAGGAGCAGCAGGCCCAGCGGCTCAAGGAGAAGCTTCGCAGCCAACAGCAGAGTCTGCAGCAGCAGCTGGAACAGCTCCAGAGGCTGCCGGGGGCTGGAGAGCGCGAACGGCTGCGAGCACACAGCCTGGACTCTTCCGTTCTGTCCTCGGAGCGCTCAGACTCGGACCAAGGTGAGTGCCCCACAGGGGCAGGGCTGGGTGGGGGGCGTGTAGGCGGGGCTCCTGATGGGTTTCTCTCTGCAGAGGATGTGGAGGTGGATGTGGAGAGCCTGGTGTTCGGCACTGAGAATGAGCTTCTTCAGAGCTTCAGCCCTGGCCAGGGCCTCAGCTACTCACACAGCACCAGTACCTGGCTATGACATTGGCTGCCCAGAGCACCCTTGACTCCCTCTGGACTGAGCCTGCCAGGCAGTGGCCCCACACAAGTCCCAAGGTCTGCTTAGAGCCACTTGGAGGAGGCTACAGAGACCCTTGTGTGGGCACAGGGCTCTCTGGACTCAGCTGCAGAGCTTGAGCCCCGGCCACCCTCCCCACTCCCCAGGGCATTTTAGGTAGTCCTTGGCTCTGCTTTGCTGCCCACCACGGGACAGGAAGCCTGTAGACCTCTTGTTCCTGGGCAAAGCCCCAGGCCTCTGCCCCACATAGACGGCAAAGTATTTTCATTAAAATCCTCTTTCGTAAGTTCCCGTCCATGGTTTTGCGTGATGAGATGGAGGAAGTCCCAGCCACAACTGGAAAAGAGGAAATAAGATCAGTAGCTGCCAAACATGGTCCTGTGCTGGGCAGTGCGCCTCTAACACAGTGCAGAGGCTGCTGTTTGTGGAGCCGAGGCAGCCATGTGACTTGTGGGAGGTCCAGATCCAAACCAAAGCTATCTGACTCCGGAACTGGGGCCAATCAAATCAAGTGTTTATTGAGTGCCTGTTATGTGCTAAATATTGTTCAGAGAATAAAACAAGGAGCCCTGCCCTCGTGGAGCGTACAGTCTATCATGTATGACCACTTCACCTGCACACTGCTTTGACCCTTTCTGCCCAACAGGGTAAAAGGAGGCTGGGCTCAGGAGACACTCAGCCAGGTGTACTGCAGATGGGGACCAGGACACTGCCCTACCCCACCACCCAGACAGCAGAGAGGGCTGGAGGTGGATTTTTAATAATCAAGTACACTGAGGAGAAGGAGAGGGAGCTACACCAGCTGCTGCTGCTGCTGCTTGGTGGCGGCCTTGTTGGCCAGGTCCTTGGCCTTCTCTGTAGCTGCCAGTGCTGTCTCCTTGGCTTTCTCTTTGGCTTCTTTGGCTGTCTCAACAAGTGTTTTGGAAGGGGCCTCACCTGTGGCAAATGACAGGAGGCTGGCTTCAGATGACGGCTAGAAGACCCACTCAATCCCTCCTCAACCATGGCAGTCACTGTTTATGGGCCAGGCTTCTTAGGAATGGAGTATTGCCCTGTTTCCTGACACACACACACACACCCCCCTTTTCAGGCACATACAAGAGCCTTGGGCTCAGATCTGGGCAGTGACTGGCACAACACCTCACTGGTCAAGTTGAGGTAGGATCATCCTAGCCACTGCCAATGAAGGTCCCTTAGTCCCCCACAAAGTGTCCAGGGCTCTCACCTTGTAGCTTGGCCAAGATGTACTCAAAGCCCTTCATCGTCTTGGTCACATTGCTTTTGAACCGGGCAAGACCAAACTCCTGGCAGGAGAAGGAAGAACATGGGAGAGCTGCTCAAGGACCCAGAGCCCAGCCTGGCCCAACCCCTAAATCTCTTACCTGGACAGCTCTAGAGACGCCAAATAAGCTAGAGGAGACCCAGGCTTCCCGACGGATTTCGGTCCAGCCGCTGTTGTCGGGGTTCACACAGTAAACACAGCGCTCCTCCACCACCTGCACAGGAAATCAGCCTTTGCTTTGCCCACTTCCACAGACTCAGACCCGTCTCTATGGTGCCGCCCCAGCCAGTACCACATTCCTGCACACGACACTGGGTGATCCTTGCCTTGTTCACAAGGGGAGAGCAATGAAAAGAAAGTTCTTTCTATTATGTATCCCTAGGCCCAAAGAGAAGCCATTCAGCTGGGTGGTGGTGGTGGTGGTGGTGCAGGTGGTGGATCTCCATGAGTTTGAGGCCAGCCTGGTCTACAAAGCGAGATCCAGGAAAGGTACAAGGCTACAGAGAGAAACCCTGTCTCGAATAAAACCAAAAATAAACAAAGAAAAAAAAAGGCATTCTGCCTCTACAACTTCTCTGTTGACCCTTAAAAGTAGAACACAGTCTCTTGGGATCAGCCAGTAGTCCAGCCTGATCCTGGGTTTTGCTTAGGGCCTATAGATCTAGACATGTGCAGTGTTTCTAGGCCTTCTGTTTCCTGATATTCTATACACACACAAAACCATCTGATAATAACCACAGCTTTTACTATCAAAGTGAGTGGCAACTTCCTGAAGAGCACAGACAGTAGTCACAGACACACTACTGTGCTGGTTACCTGTCAAGTCACTGTCTCCTTCTCCCCTCCCCCATCATTCCTGAAAGCCCACCCTGTATGTATGTATGTATGTATGTATGTATGTATGTATGTATGTATGTGTCACACACCAACCAAGTGTTTTGTGTACAGCACTTGAAACAAGTTCTGAAAAGAGGTGATTCCCCCACCATCTGAGATCCAAGGGACAGGCACAGAAAGACTGACCGACCGAAAAGGGGACAATCTGAGGGTATAACTCTACAGACTTTGCTCATTAACATTCTAAACTTGCTTCAGACCACAGTAGTTTCCACAACTCTGAGATCTGAAGGGCAACTATTTTGAAGGACCAAAGGTGGTCTCACCATCAGCCGGGCGTGGTTGATGTTCCAGGTGAAGGTGGTCATGGTCTGATTCTGTGGGTCCACAATAGAGTCCTCCAGGATGTACACCGAGTGAGCAACGTTGGCGGGAAACAGTCGCTCTGCCCAACGTGGCATCCTATTGGTCTTGGTCAGGAGTCTCCGGGACAGCAGCTTCTGGTCGGGGGTCACCTCCCGGTGCACTATGTCTTCCGTTAAGACATGTTTGCTGTAGGTGTTAAAATAAAGATGATTCTCAGAAGTCTGCTCCTGAGCAGCTGTCTACTAGGGTTTCCATTTGGAGCCTCCAGTTCATGGCTTCCTGCAATCTGACAGCGCTCTGTACTCGGGTTCAGAGTGAAGAGGATACTGAACCTATCCCCGGGGGCAAATTCCAGTTCCCTCCTCCTCCCTGACCTGGTTTCTGAGGCTTTCCAATCTCTCAAGATTTGTACCACTAGAGAGCGCTACAGGCAGGTGAGCAGGCCATTGCCAGGATTTCCAACCCCAAGATAACTCCCATACCGCCGCCTCTTCCTGTCTCACCACCTTGAGACCACAAATTAGAACTCTAGAGCCTCACATAAATCATAAACTGGCCAGTCTTCTTCGAGGACCTTGCAGGCTTGGCCTGGTCCTAATCTTAAGGACTTTGTGCCCTAGCTGGAGCCACAGTTTCAGGGATACCCCACGTCAGATTGGCTGTCCAGTCTTTCCTGGCCCCAATACTCAAGGACAGCCTACATTCCGATCTCCAAACGGAGAAAGGAGGGCAGTTCGCTCTACCCACCGCCACGTACCTATAGGGGTTCGGGTACCGTTGCCAGAAGGCAGCGAACACTTGGTCCCAGGAACTTCGGAGCACGCTCTGGCCCAGGAAATACTTCACCATCGTCCCGACCCGGGCGGGCTCAGCACCCGTGCAGCATCAGGGTGAAGAGCCCGGGGGTGGGGGGCGCGTATCTCGGTGCACGCCCGCCAGGCTCGCAGTTCAGTCACCGCCGCGCCGCGCCCAGGTCCCTACCGCCGCCATGAGGGACTATAAGACTGCGCGACGCTTCCGGCGCCGGCCGCGGAGGATCGGCCACTTCCGGCGCTCGCGTCACGTGACCGGACGTCCCGCCTCTTGTCGTCCAGTCCCGGAGGTGCGGGTTGAAGTTAGCTGCAGGGACCTCGGTTTCTGTCGGTAACCCCGGCGCAGCGGAGCCGCAGTTGCAGTCGCGCGGGTGAGCGGCGTCGGGCCCGGCGGCGCGGTGGAGGGCGCTGTCCGCGTCCCCGCGCCGCGGCTTTGCAAGGGACGGAGCGCCCCGGGCCGAGGCGCCGGGGCCCTGCGAGGTGCGAGGCCCTTGGGGTTAGTGTCTGAGGCTTGGACTCTGCCTGGGCCGCGCAGACCCTGACGTGGGTGAGGCGGCTCCGGGAGCATGAGCGGGCAGCGCGTGGACGTCAAGGTGGTTATGCTCGGCAAGGAATACGTGGGCAAGACGAGCCTAGTGGAACGATACGTGCACGACCGCTTCTTGGTGGGCCCCTATCAGAACGTGAGTGTACCCCTCCGGACCAGGCATGGGAAGAAGGGGGCTGGCCTGCATTCGACTCTTATCTCTTCCCTGGTTGCAGACCATCGGGGCTGCCTTCGTGGCCAAGGTGATGTGCGTTGGAGACCGGACGGTGACTCTGGGTATTTGGGTAGGTTCCTGCGGGATATAGTCTTGAGCAAAACCATCCCCGAGATTTAATGTCTTGCCTCTTAAACTAGCCAACTGGAGCCTCATAGAGGTCGTTTTTCCTTCCCCACACCCATTCACTTATCTAAAAAAAGGGGGTCTGGAAGACGCGGACCTAATTCGTAGTCTTGTGAAGCTCATTAACTCCCTTCACCCCCCAGGACACAGCAGGATCTGAGCGCTACGAAGCCATGAGCAGAATCTATTACCGGGGTGCCAAAGCTGCCATTGTCTGTTATGGTAAGGGGTTGGATTCTGTCCTATTCAACTAAGGGTTGGGTTACAGGCCAGCATCAGAGGGAATCCACTGATCCTTGGTTGTGTCTCCTGTCCGACCCTACCAAGACCTCACCGACAGCAGCAGCTTTGAGAGAGCGAAGTTCTGGGTGAAGGAGCTACGCAGTTTAGAAGAGGTAGGTGGCCAGATCTCACGGATCAGCGACAGGGACTCAGCTGTTCTGTGAAAATAACCTCAGCCTTGTCCTCTGCTATAGGGCTGTCAAATCTACCTGTGTGGCACCAAGAGTGACCTGCTGGAGGAAGACAGGCGGCGCCGTCGTGTAGACTTCCATGATGTCCAAGACTATGCAGATAGTAGCTGTTCTAAAGCCTTTGAGGATGGGGGGGGGGGTGTCAGGGGGCGGGTAATACCTGCTTGAGTGGATTACAAGGACAGAAGACCGACAGCCTTGGCTGCTTTCTGGCCTTCTTGAACCCGTGGGATCCTGGAAGCTGAAGTGTTAGCTATATTTAGGTCTGATTCAGTCACTTCTCTTTGCAGATATCAAAGCCCAGCTCTTTGAAACATCCAGCAAGACAGGCCAGAGTGTGGGTGAGTGTTGTCTTGGGGCCTGTCAGAGGAGCAGGCAGAACACTGAAGGAAGGTTCAGAGGGCCTGGTCACTGGGAGTTCTGGGGCTTCTGGCTCCAGGACCTCACTGATCTTTGCTTGCCAGACGAGCTCTTCCAGAAAGTGGCAGAGGATTACGTCAGTGTGGCTGCTTTCCAGGTGATGACAGGTGTGTACTTCCCTACCCTCTAACATTTCCTCTAGGCTCATGGTCTCTAGCCCTGTTGGTGACTTACCTGATCACCCACCACAATGGTGCTAAGCAGCCACCTCTCTCTTTGACAGAGGACAAAGGTGTGGATCTGAGCCAGAAGGCAAACCCTTACTTCTACAGCTGTTGTCATCACTGAGTCACGATTCATCTGGCCTGGGAGAATTAAATGAATTCCCCAGAGGGGCTGGACCCAATCCTTGTCTGGGCTGGCGTGGTCAAGTGTCTGAGCTACTCCAGGTGCCCATGGCAGCAGAGGTGGCACCTGCCTGTGCTGGCCCATGGAACGGAGGCAGTGTTGGGCAGACTGTGGGCATGAAGAGGGATAAGGGCTGATTTTAATCCCAGGCTTCTGTCCTGGACAGAACTTCTGTCCACAGATTATTTAAGTAGCTTCTGAACTGTAAATAAAATTGATGCACTGTGACTCAGAGCCCCTTCCCTGCGGTGTGCACTGGCTATCAGAACACCCAGTTGTTCCTGGGGCCACTTGCCTGGCCTCACTTTCTAGAAGACTTACCACATGGAAAGCAAGTAACTAGTCACTGAAATCATGGAGAAGCAATGGGCTCTCATGCCCCCACGTCCATGTGCGCTTGCACGTATATGTACATGTAGAGCAAACCACCAAGGCTTCTAATACCAGCAAGAACTTTACCACTTAATGATACCGCAGCTACTTTTTCTTTTATGGGGATGAAAACAGGTTTAGAGGCTGGGATGGAGGAGTACAAAGCTCATGAGGAGAGCAAGGAAAGCACCTAAGTTGTACTCACAGATGAAAGGCTCAGCCATTACCAACCTCAAGACAAGTGGTTTGGCCAGCTCTACTTCTGGTAGCATGTCTAGCTAGACCTGTGGCTCAGGGCTGTGACTCAGTCCTAAGCTTCCCAGGAACACCCTGTAATGAATTTAACAAGAGGCAATCTATAGTTCTGCAAGTCAGAAAGGCCTTATGGATCCAATTTAGCTTAAGGACTTATAACTGGGACGTGGTGGCGCTTGCCTTTAATCCCAGCACTAGGGAGGCAGTCAGGTTAATCTTTGAGTTTGAGGCCAGCCTGGTCTACAAATTGATTTCCAGGACGGCCAGCGCTATACAGAGAAACCTTGTTTTGAAAAACAAACAACCCCCCCTCCCACCACCACACACACCATTTAAAAAAACCAAACCAAACCAAAAGGACTTGAAGACAGAGTGGTGGCCTGTCTTTAATCCCAGCACTCAGGAGGCAGGAGCAGGTGGGCCTTTGAGTTCTAGGCCAACACAGCTACATAGTGTACTCCCACCCCACAAAAAACAAACAAAACAAACATCTCTAAGTAAATGAAGAGAAAAAGAAAATTGAGACAACTGCTATTTGTTCAGAATCAGAAATACACTGAAAACTTAGATGTTAAATGTAAAAAGGGCTAACACTTCCTGTTTAAACAGAAGGAAGTGTATTGCAGTCCTTTCCAGTTGTTACTATGAGGGTGTGGCCCCATCTAGGGGCCCTTTCCTATTTAGGCCTCAGTCAAAGAACTTGCCTTTGAAGATTTCAGAATGACCAACCTGGTCCCATTCCTGCCCAGAAGGCATTTTGGCACCAGGTGTAATAGTACATTCCTGTCATCCAAGCAATTGGGCAGCTGAGGCAGGAGGAAGACTAGTTTGAGGTTAGCCTGGACTGCATAGTGAGACTTTGTCTCAAAAACAAAACCTAACACGTTGGTTTCATTTCTCTTTAAAATAATTCCTCAAAATACTCTTGAGTGTGGTATTGGCATACGCCTTTAATCCCAGCAATTGGGAGGCAGAGGCTTGAGTTTGAGGCCAGCCTGGTCTGCAGATTGAGTTCCAAGACAGCCAAGGGCTATGCTGAAAAAACAAAACAGAACAAAAACAAACCCTTGACAGGGAGAGCATTCCTGAGAAGGAGACTGAAACTAACACCAGCCACGAAGTCTTCACGTGCTTGAAGGGCTCATGTTGGCTTCCTGCTCTTACCCCAAACCACAGTCCTCTGTGTTAAGCTACATCTCCCCAGAGACAATAAAAACACAGGGCAAAGGGCCATAAGAGTAAAGTTAAACTTTACTTTACAGTAATTTTTCTTCTATATACAAAGAATTACAGTACATGTTTATGGGGACTCCTAGACAGGGTTCCCCTCTTTTTTACTAGGAGGTTCACTTCCAGCTGACAATCTGTTGGGGGGTGAGAACACAGTGATGGACCTTGGCTGAACCCTTTTCCCCATTTAAAATATAGAGCTTTCTGGTCAGCTTTCTTCACCAAGACCTAAAAAGCTGCTTTTCCATGAGCTCCTAGGTGCTGTACCCACCCAACCTCCACACTCACCTACATACACAAGGCGGACCACCACACCCTGGAGACCACAACACCAGAACCCTTGGTCTCTACTCTGCCCCCGTGTCTGCCTCTGTGTAGCTGTGCTAAAAGCTCCCACAAGCTTACTCCTGGAGCCCCTTATTATAGTTAGGTGTTCTTAAAGTCACAGGAAGGCTGCTCTAGGGGAAGGACCACAAAAGAGTTTAATATGTTGCTTATGTTGGTAAGGAAACATCTCTTTTGAGGTTGTAGTTGTCTAAATAAAATAAGCTCTTCCACCTTTCTTAAGAAACATTGCCCTTATTCACAAGCAACTGAGATGCTGCAACGAGGGGAAGAGGTAGAGAAGCAGAAGGTAATGGACACCCCATACCCATAGTTCTCTTTTAACCTGTCCTAGGCAGGGTGGGATAAAGGCTATGGACAAGGTGACCTCTAGCCCTGAGAAACTCAGTGGCCATCATCTGGATATGGGAACATCTTTTCCACCTCCAGATTGTACTGAACATTCCAGGGTCGGGTTGGCAGGCATCAATGATGCTCTGCCTGCCACCTCTCTCTCAAAGAGCTGAAAGGAACCTATTTAAATTATCTTCCCAGAGGGGAACCCAGGTTTCTCACGTCACCACTCCCTCAACCCTTGGCAGTGCTTATTTATACCATGAGATTAGCACCATCATTACATTGTTTTGTGTACAAAGCAATTATTTGTATTTCAATTTACACTATAGAACTTTTGCACTGACCTAAGAAGCTCAGCTGAGGGCAAACTGGTCACAGCCAATCAAAGCTCCTCAGTAGCTACCTAGGTCTAACTGACCTGGGGTATTTAACACGAATAGCTCAATCTTAACAACAGGAAATCCCTGCTGCTGCTCCTGTCCTCTGATCTAGGAGGTGAGGACACCGTGCCTCTTTTTATCCAATGACAACATCCCCAAGAGGATGGTAATAATAACAAGTTTGAGAAAACTTAATTTTTTGGAGCCGGGGGGTCAAGACCCATCTAACTCAATGCTCTCCTGATTGCCTTACATGGACAACCTAGACATCCTTCCTGTCAGTTCTGGAACACTGGAATACAACTTGGAAGTCCAGCTTCAGTGAACTGACAGTGCAGAGCCACGAAGGCTCACTACTGCACTTCAAGCCCAGACTGTAGTGTGTGGGGTAGAGGGTATGAACACCAAAGATGCAGAATTGGTTTTAAAAAAAAATTGACACAGTGACTTAAATAATTTCAAACTCAGTAATGTTAGGGAAGCAGATGTCTAAAATACTTTCTTTGGGGGTGGGGGGTTTAAATGATGGCTATCTTCTATTAAAGTGGGTTGGCTCCAACAGGAAGAACAAATGAAGGATGCAAATTTCAACCATTCCCTTATTTTTTCTCTAACTAAACAAGAGAAGTTTTAGTCACTACCTAGGAGCATTTCTGCCTTTGGCTTGACCCTGGAAAGTACTTCCTGGGTGCTGTCTCACAGGCAGAGTCTCTGGCCATCCAAATTTCAAGGACTCAGCCAAATGCCAATGCCAAAATACCACCTGTTCACAGATCATAAGTTTCTAATAAGATTTTCTCTGCTGCCAATTCACACCCTCAAAGAAAGGGTTATATATGATTCAAAAGTAGTCCCTAAGAACTGCAAGGTCACCCTCTTCCCACTGTCACACCCAAGCCTGCCCCCCAGCACTGGTGTTACTAAAGGATATAGTAACCAGTGCCCAATTTTAACTCTGTTCTCATGCTGTTATCTGTGGGTCTCTGCTCAAACGTCTAGTTTCCACTCAGCAACCTAGAGTCTTTCAGTGGCCCTGGATAGAACGTGCCTGTCACTAGAAAGACTGTTCCTCACCCGAAATCCTCCACCCCACAAGTACACAGCTCAGAGGATGTTTTCCTAGCAGGTCTGGAAGGAAGGCTCCAAAGAATGGTGGTGAATGGAAATATCAAAACAAAACACAAGTGGCCAGCTGTGACCCCCAACCCTCCCTCCTGTCCTGTGAGACATTTCTAGACAGCTGTCAAAGCCAATTACCTACTGAAACCTATTTTAGAGAAGCTATGTCAAGACCAAACTTCTCCACTTAAAATTTTTACATAGCCTGCCCCCCCACCCCCCAGTTCACAGTTTATTTCATGAAACAGAGCTACGGTAATCAATACACAACAGTGAAAGGAGACTGACGTTGCGGTGCAGAGATCTTCTTCTGATCACAACTACAGATGACAGGAGAGCAAAGGGCACAGGACTGGCACCAAGCAAACCTACTCACACAACCTAAGAAATCAGGGAGGGCTGACTAGCTGCAATTATATACTTATATTCTCACACATGATAAATACGTAATATAGTGAACTTTAATGTCCTGGGTGAATTTCTTTAAAAATATTTTCTTCATGGTTTAAAATTTTTTTAAAAAGAAAATAAGATACTTTATGTTTTCTCTTCCTTTTGAACACAAGAGCTTTTTCACTCTGATGATGTGGAAAGAGAGGATGAAAGGGGAGAACTAGGCAGGTGTAATTCCGAGAGGAGATTCTGAGGTCTTAGTGAAGTGCAGGGATTAGCCCCAAACTCGGGACAGCCCTGTCCTAGCCTCATTCTCTGCCTGAGTTCAAGTGTCTCCACCCCAGAGACAGACTTGGGGAAATAAAAGCGGAAACTCTCAATTTTTCTATAAAGCACAAATGCTTCTATAACCACCACTGTCCTTTTCTCTTGAGAAGTGATGGGCGCTAACCTCAACAGGAACTTGAGGAGACTGGCGCAAAACAGAATCCTGTTGAGGGTGGAAAAGCTGTAACTGAGACAGGAAGGCCAGATGTTTGGGCCAGGAGATGCCATTTGTTGGCAAAGCAGACAGGTAAACACATGGTCTGAGGACAAAGAGCAGGTGGTTTTGATAGAACTAGCCAAACAGCACTTCCTGCAGGGAGTTTGTGAGCTGGGGAAATGGCAGGGCAGGGTAGCACCAACAGATTCCCAGCCCTTGGGCCCCAGCTCAGGGCAGCAGTAACAGATAATCAGCAGTTATGAGGAGTCATCTCTTAGATTGGACATTGCTCCAAACACTATGTCTGTCCAGTCTTGGGGAAGGGTTCCGGCTTGCCACTGAGCAAAGTTACCAGGCACATGCTCTCTGTAACAGAAAGCACAGCAATTCACAGGGAGGTGGAGAGGGTTCCCTCTCTTCAGGTAGGAGGGCGTGAGATTGGGATCTGACACTCTTCTTGAAGGTGTGTGTCTTGCTAGGAGCTTGCCAGAAATTCCCTCTGTCCACTGCCCGAGACTGAAGTCTGAAAGCACCTGAGTGTCTGAGGAAATGTGGATGGGGTAGGTTCTCACACAAAGATTATTGGTAGAAAAGAAAGGTAAGCTTGCCAACTGCCCTTGTCCACTTCTGGGACACTACATTCTCAGAGACCAGCTCCCTCTAACCAGACGCTCCTCCAAGGACAAATCTTCAGACTGCAATACACAGAGGCTGCAGCAGCTGCCCCAGCCAATAGCTCACCTTGGCCTTGATGTAGCACCCTTCCATGTGAGAAGAGCCTACACACATGCATACATGTTCCAACCGGGAAACATGTTCAATACAGACACATTCTGGGACGGACACACACACGCACACGCACACGCACATTTGAGAACAAACCTGGAAACCCATGACCTAGCAGTACTTTCTGTTGTTTCCTGGCCAGAGGTCCTTGAAATCTGCCTGGGGACCCAAGCAGTCAAGTTAGGCTCATTGGGATCAGGCCTTATTAATCCTGTCTTACACAAATGACTAGCCTCCTGACCTAGCACACATCAATACTTAAGAAACTGCCAATGATTTGAATGAACATCAGATCCTCCTAAAGGTTTATCAGGTGTTCTCAATGGGGCACTGCTGGGCCAGGGAAATAGCCTTGAGAGCCCCTATACTTTCCAACTTGACCAGTGGAATTGAATTCCATGCTTGATTCCAGAGTGGACTTTTTATTTTAAGTTGACCATATGTAAAAGTCAGGGCAAAGAGACTCAAGTCTGTCTGTCTCTTGACTGGGGCCCGACGAATTTCCATACACGGTTCACACAACCAAAAGTCCCCATGGGCTAATGTCACGAGAGTTCTGAGTGTTGGGATAGAAGGAAGAAGAACAGTGGAAGTGTGGGAATATGTCTGTTTTCCAAAAAGGAAAAAGAAAGGAAGATTTCCCACCCCAAATGGTACCCTGGGGACAGCTTGCCTGGTTATGTGATATTTACTGTATTATTTCTGTTCTGACTCTGCACATTTGCGACTAGAAGGAGCCTGGTTAAGAGCTTGAATTGTATTTTGCTCTGGTTTGGGGTCTTGCCCTCTTCCAAGGGACCAGCAAGTTTGTGACAATGTCTGTGTTCCCCCAGCAGACCAGCAAGCCTGGGCTAGTGTTTGTCCAGCCACTATGGGCCAAAGCCCTGCCCCTGGTGAGGCTTTTCCCAGGCCCCAGGGACTTTGTTCTGTGGTTGCCAACTTCTTCTCTTCATTGGGGAGAGAAGCTGGGATCTTCCCAAGAGACCTGAAGGACTGCCCACTCTTGGTTGTAAATCCTCTAGATAGCTGCTTCACCTGTTTAACCAGGCCCGGTGCTGGGCTGGGAGGTCCTGGGGTCTGCTCAGCTCCCACAGAAGCTCTTCCTGAGGCTTGAGTTGCTGATTCATATAAAAAAGCCTTGGCAGAAGGTGGAGAGAGAAGTCTGGCCTGGGTGAATGATTTAACAGCCTGCCAAGGGTGTTCTGAAGGAGCTGCTGCTTTTCCAGCGGGCTGAAGGGAATCTGACACACTGCTTCTTTCCACAGCTCGTGGCATATGCCCCAGACCTTTGCTAGATGGCCTTGAACTTGACTCCAGCACTGGTATCTTTTCATCTGCTTGTGGTGTGACTTCATGAGGAGAACCAGCCCGCTCCTTCTGGCGAGGAGTTAGGTCTATGAGATCCATCACTAAAGCAGCTCTGTGCTTTGACTGAGTGTTCTGGTCCACAGGCCTCAGTGCCTTTTCTTTAGCTACCAGAGACTGGACCACAGCTGATAATACTTTCTCAGGAGGTGGAAGTCTCTGGGTCAAAGAGGCATGGGATTTGTCTGGTGGCCTGTCAGAAATCTGGGGTTTGGGACTGCTGGTGGTCAGCAGTCTGTCTGGTGGTGAAAGTCTCAGGCCAGTGGGGCCTGGGGTTTTCTCCACTGACTGAGACTTTGGGCTGGCAGCACCTATGGATTTATCCAGCCTTGGGTCAATCATTCCCAGAGGTCTTTCCAGTGGCAGGGACCTGACTAAGGGTGAGGAGCTTGACTTGGTCATTGGAGAGGCTTTGTCAGATGGCTGAGGTCTTGGTCCTTCTTTAGCAGGTGGCCTGTCCTGTGGCCTCTGGCTGGATACCAAGGACTTGGATTTGGTCCCTGACCCAGCAAGGTCTCTGACCCTATCTAAAAGGTGGGAACTAGACTCAGTTCTCTCAGGTCTTTCAGGTTGCAGTGGCCTCTGACAAGTCCCTGTCAGAGCTTTTTTGGAGACTGGCAGCATCTGGGTAGCATCAGCAGGTGGCTGATCAGACATCTTGGGCCCTTGAGTAGCCTTCCCTGATGACTGCTCTGTCAGTTGAGTGCTGGGACTTGGAGGCAGTGGCACTGGGGGAGGCACATACTCACGGATCTCCCCTGGTTCCAGAGGGTTGGGCCCACAGGGGTCATGTTCAGTACAAGACAGACGCCCATCGAGCTTGGAAATGAAAAGCATCCCTTCTCGATGCTGCTTGCAAAAGGAGCTGGGGCACATCTCACAAAAGGAGGCTGCTTCCTTCCCACATACGTCACACTGGTGCCAAGGACACTCCCATTTCCCTGAAAACAAGAGTGAACAAAGGCTTAGGGAAAATAGATGCATGTGAGATGAACCATGCTCTGAGACTGGTCCACAGGAGTGGCTGCAAAGCCTCCTTCAAACTGCCACATTCTTCAGAGTTTGTGCCACTCACCTGCCATTACTCCTTCCCCAGAATTTCAGCTTCCTCTTCTGCACAAAACAATATATAAAATAACAGCAAAGAATCAAGGTTGAGTAACTAAGTATCAACTACACACAAGCAAGAGACTATTTCTAGCAAGGGCTGTACAGTAGGAAACCAACCAAATAAACCCCAAAGTTCCTCTTAGATGAAACAATTATTACTACTTCTGCATTTTTCACAAAGTCTGTTTGTCCTAAAAGAGCTTTTATTATTTAGTTTGTTTTGTGTTATTTGAGACAGGGTCTCACTATGTAGCCCAGGGTTGCCTTAACTTACAGTTCTAGGTTTATCACCATGCCCAGATCTAGACAGCTTTTAAACATCCAAGTCAAAGAGGAACATTCCAGCTTTTTAACATTCTTGCTTATTTTGTTTTCAACAGAAATAGGATAAATACACACAGTTGCAAAAATAATAAGGGAAGCTGACTACTCACCTTTGCTGAATTTTAAGTCTTGAAACCAGCACAAAGCTTTATCTGGATTGTCCATGTAGAAATAGGGGAAGACCTAAAACTAACCTAAACTTGTATCTATTTCCCCATGAAGCACGTGAGTGTTCCCACCTCCAAATAAACTAGGCTAGAACTCACTGATGGAACACAAGCAAGATCATGCCAGTCCTATCCTGTGCCATGAAACAAAGTGATTCTAAAAAGATCCCATTTCTGCTTCCTGGTACTGGCATTTCAACACAATGGCTTTGACCACCTTCTACTTGACTTTCTGTTCTAGCATGACCCTGGACTATACAAACTGAAAGAAAATCAATTCAGAAACACACTCCACTGACTCCTTCAGTTCTCCACTTTGTCTACATTTTGGAAGCAGGCATTAGTGATGTGTACTTATTAACATCCCTTTAAAATAGCTCCATATTCATCTGTTGTTTGTATTTTACAATAGTTAGCCTGTTCAAACGGCTAAAATCCTAAGACCCACATCACTGCCCAAAGGATATCAACTTTTCCCAAGACAAATTCCTGGTTCCCTCATCTACCTGAGCAGCTGTCTTATGTGTAAACTGACACAACTACTTCATCTACAAAGAAAAAGTCTACACTGCAGGGTAGGAGACTCCTGCAGGGTTGAGAGAATAGGTAAAAGGTTGTTGACCCAGCTTTCAATGACTTGCACATCTAAAGTCCTACTATGCCTCACTCTTCCTCTGGAAAGGAAACATGATTTAATGTCCTTGGGGTCAGAACACCTGCCTGTCTTTCCATGCAACTCTTTCAACTATCTGCAACAAGCAATCTCATCAATCTTTATTTGCCTTTTCCTCATGCACATATGGACAGAAAACAATTCTTTATTGACAAAATAAAAACATGGACCAGATCCCAGATCCCTCAACAGTTGACATGTGCTCACAAATAGCATTCTCTTTCAGACTGAAGCAAGTGGCATCAGATCCTGAAAACTCTGACAGAGAACAAGGAGTGCTCTGAATGGACTTTTGGCACCAACCTGCTGGTCGCTTGGTCAGATTGAGACAGTCGGCATGATAAACTTTTGGGCAGCCTGGCTTCTTGCAGGAGACGAGCTGACCAGCATCCCCACAGCTGAAACACTCATCCTCTCTTTCCTTTGTGACTTCACCCTGGCTCCGGCGCTTCCCATGTTGCTTCTTCTTGAATTTCCTTGACTTTTCTTCCGTGACAATGGGTTGATTCTGGAGGCCAGATATTGATCAGTCAACAAACTATCAACTCAGGTATGCAAATTTTATTTTGGGGTGGGGGGGTTTCGAGACAAGGTTTCTCTCTGTAGTTTTGGTGCCTGTCCTGGATCTCGCTCTGCTCTGTAGATCAGGCTGGCCTCGAACTCACAGAGATCCACCTGGCTCTGCCTCCCAAGTGCTGGGATTAAAGGTGTGTGCCAACACTGCCCAGCTTATTTTAAGTAAAAATTTTACTCCATCCACTTATTGTGTGTGTGTATGTGTCTGTGTATGGGCACAAATGTACCATGGTGTGTTTGTGTGTGTGAAAATCAGAGGACAACTTGAAGGACTCAGTTCCCTACCTCCTTCCACCTTTAAGTTTTTGGAGACTGAATTCAGGTCATTAGGCTTGGCAGCCAGGCATGGTAGTGCATGCCATTTGGGAGGCAAAGGCAGGTAGATCTTTATGAGTTTGAGGCTAGCCTACTCTACATAGTGAGTTCCAGGATAGCCAGACCTACATACTGAGATCATGTCTCAAACAAACCAAAACAAAAAAGAAAAAGAAGCCATCAGGGGCCTGAGAGATGGCTCAATAGGTAAAGGCTGTGGTCTTCAAGGCAGTGCTCACATGATTCCCGTAGGTTGTCTTCTAACCACCCTATAACACTCACACATATGTTATATGTATGTACACATATATGTTTTGTATGTACACATACAAAATAAATAAATCTAAGAGAAAAACAAATGAACAAACAAAAAACAACAACAACAACAAAAATCCTTCAATGAAAAACAGCAGCCAGGGATGGGGTTGCACACTGGCAATCCCAGCACCTAAGGGGCAGAGCCAGGAGGACAGACTCAAGTTCAAGGCTACGCTGGAGAAGACAGTGACAGTCTCTTTTAAAAAAGAAAAAGGGATAGGAGGCACTGGAGAGCTGCACTGGCTAGTCTTCCAGAGGACTTGGGTTTGATTCCACAAGGAGATTCACAACTGTTTCTAATTCCAGTTCTAGGGGCTCCAATGCCCTTGGTGGTCTCTCGGGATACTGCATGCATGTGATACAGACATCTACACAGGCAAAACACACACACACATAACATAAAGGACAAATCTCCTCAACAGTTACAGCAGTTGACAGTTAACAGTACAGTTAAACGTACATAAACACAGGGAGATACAATAATGATTCTACTTTGTTATAATAGTGAGGTTAAGTTTTTTCTCTCTATATATATTTTTGGTGGTGAACCCATGGCTTAGCATGGGCCAGGAAAGCATCCTACCACAGAGCTACATCATCAGTCCAATAATCTATATCTATCTATGGTACTATAGTATAATAAACTCTACTGATGCCTCTAGAAAAAGACAACCACACACCTGGGGAATCTAAGTAGCTTAGTAGAAGGTATGAGGTAAGCTGAGACCACAAAGTAACCTACTTCACAGTTTTTATTTTGTAGCCTTTTTTTTTTTTTTTTTTTTTTTTTTTTGGCTAGAAAAGTACTATTAAGTCAAAACACTACAGCAATACCAACTAGATCACAAGACTGCTCAGTAAACTGTCAGTGGTACTAGTGATAATCAATTCCATTTTTCCAAAGACTAGCTTCTTACAATAAAGACTCATCCCTAGCACTATCTCTAAGAATGGTACAGGGAAGACATACCATTGTTGCTAATATAAAAGTTTAGAAAGTGGTACCTTTGGCCTCACACCCAAGAAGCCACTGCAGTTCGGGGCTCCACATTTGCAGACAGTTTTTCCATTCCCAAGACACTCTAGGTTGTAATTGAAGGTAAGTTCAGTGCCTGCATAAAGACCACAAAAATATTAACATATAAGGTTATATTATTTGTTAATTATAAATGACAATAACTTCTAATTGAATAATTTTACTTTTATTTTTTGTTTGAAACAGGGTCTCTCTTTGTAGTCCTGGCTGTCCCAGAAATAAGAGATCCTCCTGCCTCTGCGTCCTGAGCGCTAGCATTAAGGACATGCACTACCACATCTGGGTGAGAATAACTTTTAACAAAATTTTAAATTTGTGTTATTAATTACCTAATGTAACAGATTTTATCACCCCCCACAACCCCATATAAGGTTCCGCTGTGTAACAGCCCTAGCTGTCCTGGAACTAGCTCTGTAGACCAGGCTGGCCTTGAACTGAGATCTGCCTGCCTCTACCTACCAAGTGCCAGGATTAAAGGCGAGCGCCACCATGCCTGGTATATAACAGAAATTTAAGCAGCAAGTGATATTTAAAATAAGCTTTATCTTTAAAGTAATATTTCTTTTACTTTTCCATCGTTTTTCAACTATTTAGATTCAAAATACACTATCTCACTAATAAAAGTAAACATACAACTTGATGGTAGGATGTTGGTACATACTGTAATCGCAGCACTCAAAACAGAGGCAGGAAGATCAGTGTATAGTGAGTATCACACTAGCACTCAATAGAGTGAGACTACATCTTAACAAAACAGGTCTGAGGAGATGGCTCAGTGGTTAAAAGCACTTGCCATGTAAGCATGAGAGCCCGAGTTTGAATTCTAAGAATCCATCCACATGAAAGCTGAATATCTGAGTGGAGACTGGAGAATCGCCATGAGCTCAAGGGCTATCCAGATTAGTGTAAGCAACAGAGAACCAAAAAAGAAATCCTGTCTCAAAGCAAGGTAAAGGCAGGGACCACCATCTGATCTCTTCTGATCTACACACACACACACACACACACACACACACACACACACACACACACTCACTTTTGTCAGTATCCAGGCACGGGGAATGCAAATTGCAAGAGCCCCTGCCAGTTGTGTGTCCCTGTGAACCTGTGAAAATACCTTGTGTGGCAGCATTCAGGGGAAGAGGCATTTCACTGCAAAGTAATACTATAAGGAGAGTAAGATCACAGATGGGTGATACATACTAGTTATGACATAACCTGGTTAGGGGATCTGAACTTGGAGTAGCTTTATTCATTCACAGAGAGATAATATCTCATGTAGACCAGGCTAACCTTAAACCAACAGTGTAGTCTTCCTGTGTCCACTTCCTGAGTACTGAGATTATAAGTATGTGCTATCATAGCAGGCCAAATATCCCATGTCATAAATGGAGAAATAATATCATACATCTATTCAGAGAATACAACACAATATCCACAGCAGTATGTAAAGTTTAAAGACTGGTATACAGGACTAGGAGCATAGCTTGCTTGCCTAGTATGTGAGAAACCCTAAGTTTATCCCTAGCAAAGCCTCCCCCCAACTAAAAAACAAACAACAAAACCAAAATTGTAGTAAATTAATAAACAAAAATGTACTCTTTGAGCTGGGCAAGGTAGTTTATACCTATAGTCCCAGAGTTTCAAAGGCTGAATTAGCCCCGTCTTAAACAATAACAAATCCCAATAAAGCAAAGAATGAATCAGACCTGACTTTAGTGAATCAGAACTGAAAGGAAATAAAACATAAACACTCAAACTCAAAAGTAGGGAGGCCTAACAGATATGAGAATGTTATATGAATATGAACACATGTATTTTTTATAACTTCACAGCTAACATGCAAGGTTAATCAATCATACTCAAAATCATCAAGTTTCATGAATATTAGTAATTGCAGACCGATATTCTATTTTTTTTTCCATTTTTTATTTTATGCGCATTTGTGTTTTGCTTGCATATATGTATGTGTAAGGATGTCAGATCTTGAAATTACAGATAGTTGTGAGCTGCCATGTAGGTGCTGAGAATTGAACCCAGGTCCTCTAGAAGAGCAGTCAGTGTTTTTAACCACTGAGCCAACTCTCTAGCCCCAATATTCTATTTAAAACTTTAGAACAATTGTTTTGTCTGTGTGCATATGAGCGAGTCTGTATGTGTATGTACGTATATGGGGTACATGTGTGGGGGTCAGTGGACAACTTGTGATTTGGTTTTCACGCTATGTAGTCCTGGAAATCCAACTCAGGTCACTAGGGTTGGACAGTAAGCCCTTTACCTATTTAACCATTTTGGCAGCCCTGATGTACATTCCAACACTGAGACCAAGAAAGAGGGTTTTCAACAGATGCTGGAAATCATTATTTCTTTAGGTGAACAAAATATAAAACCAAGTGACTTATACTTAGACTCATATTGCAGAATTAAGAATCATATGTAGTTAGATCACTGAGAGGCTGGAAGAAAAACCCCAAACAAACAAAAAAACCCACAATACCCAAGACCAACCAGGGTTAATAGCAAGGCTGTGGCTCCCACCTCACACTGCCTATAGATTTACTGGTCCAAATATGGGTGATGCTATTTATCCTATTCTTATTTTAACAATTTATATGAGTAGGGGACAGTGGTGTACCACAGTGCAGGAGCAAATGCCTAGCATAAATGAGCTACAAAGCAGGGCATGGTGGCCTACATCTTTAATCCTAGCACTGGAAGACAGAGGCAGAACTCCAAATTCAAGGGTAGCTGGTCTACATAGCAAGTTTCAGGCCAGCCAGAACTACACAGTGAGACTGTCTTAAAACAAAAACAGAACACTAACAAACCAACCCAAAATACAATAGAGGGCAGGAGAGATGGTGGTTAAGAGTGTTTAATGCTCTTTCAGAGGTCCTGAGTTCAGTTCCCAGCACCTACACCTAGCAGATCACAGCCACTTCTAACTCTAGCTCTTCTAACTCTGGTGCCCCCTCTGGACTCCATCGTCAACCACACACACTTACACACACACACACACACACACACACACACACACACACACACACACACACATTAAAAAAAAATCTTAAAAACAATACAACAAAAACTGTCTAGGCTAGTCTGCTATCATACCCTAGAAAAATTAACTTTGAAATATCAGGTATTTTCTGTACATTTAAAAACTACCGCCAGGTGGCGGCGCACACCTTTAATCCCAGCACTTGGGGCACCCAGGAGGCAGAGGCAGGCGGATATCTGTGAGTTTGAGGCCAGCCTGGTCTACAGAGCGAGATCCAGGACAGGCACCAAAACTATACAGAGAAACCCTGTCTCAAACAACCCCCCCCACACCACCACCACACAGCCAGGCACTGGTGATGCATGCCTTTAATCCCAGTGCTCAGGAGGCAGAAGCAGGCAGATCTTTGTGAGTTCAAGGCCAGCCTGGTCTACACAGCAAGATCCAGGGCAGGCACCAAAACTACAGAGGAACTGTTTCAAACAACAAAAAACAAAAAACTACCATAGAGAGACTGTTCAAACATTAGGTCCAAATAAATACCCATTTCCATATACCTTAAGTTGTTCCTCAGTTATTGTCACACAACAAAAATGTGATCGATAGGGAAAATATTCATCATATAAATATACCATCAAACTAGTCACTCATATCAGATTACTCACAAGTATCTCAATACTTGCTTGGGATTAAATCATCTCACTCCTACATTCTTACATGACCATGATAGAACTGAGTAATAGTATGTCCAAACTACCACTTCTCAGGTTATATCAGAAATCAGTGGTTTTATAACATAATCTTGGGGGTTGGTGAGAAGTCCAGTGGTAAGATGTTTGTTGAGTATACAGATTCCCAACCCCATGACTTGAGCCCTCCACTCCCTTAAGACATGAAGATGGGTAGCAGAAGATTCTTTAACTTACATGGTGATACTGCAGCAAATGTGGAAGAATAAGTTGAAAAGGAGACTGGAGAAGCTACAAGTTTCTAAGGCAGGCCAATTTTGGGGGACTTCAAGAAGCAGAGGCTATGAGTTCAAGGGGAGCCTGGTCTACATAGCGATTTCTAGGCCAGGCAAGGCTATATACAGTGAAACCCTGTCTTAAATTAAAAGTTAAAGGCCTAGATTGTTTGTTTGTTTGAGCCTTAAATCTACTTATGTTCAACCTTAAAGTCACTATGATAAATAAAAGAAACTGGTCACAAAAGGACTATTATATGATTCTCTTTATATAAAGTTCCTGCCAAGCCAGGCATAGTGGACCCTGCTTTTAATTCCAACAGAAGCAGGTAGAGTTCAAAGCTAGTCTGGTGTACACAATGAGAAAACAATAAAACCAAACTGGCCCTGGAGAGATGGTTAAGAAGAGCACTGACTGCTCTTCAGAGGACCCAGGTTCCATTCCCCACACCAAATGGCAGCTGTGTCTGTAACTCCAGTTTGCTGGCAAATCACCGGTACACAAACAAACAGGAACCAGGTGGCCGCCGCACGCCTTTAATCCCAACACTCGGGGCACTCGGGAGGCAGAGGCAGGAGGATCTCTGTGAGTCTGAGGCCAGCCTGGTCTACACAGAGAAACCCTGTCTCCAAAAACAAACAAACAAACAACCCCCAACCCTCTCCTCCACTAAGAAAAGGGGGGAAAATCTCAGTCAAATTCAGAGACAGAATTTGTTAAGTAGGAGGGTTACTGGAGAAAGGAAATCAGGAAGAACTTTAGGTGGGAAGATGGAAGTCTTCTGGGGCAGAAAGTAAGAGTTGTAAAAATAGGTATACCTTGGAACTGCACAGCTAAGATGGTTAAAATTATAAATTATATCTCTATTGTATCAGATTAAAAAGAAAAAACCCTGGAAAACAATATACAAAATAGGAAAGCATGCTAAAGTACTACCTGTAAGTATCACTACATAGCCCCTGGTGCTGTAACTCACTCTGTAGACTAGGCTGTCCTGGAACTCAGAGATCCACCTGCCCCTGCCTCCCAAGTGCTCAAGTGCTGGGATCAAAAGTGTGTGCCACCATATGCCCTGCATCATCTGGAAAGTCTTTACATGTCTACATATCCTTGGCAATTGGGAGATTTACTGTCCAAGTGGAGGACAGAGCAGATTTTTAGATGTAAGTGAAGAACTTGAAACCCAGGCCTGAGCTCCAGGGCCTTTAATGACCTTACCTGCTTTAATGTCACTCAAAGCAAAAAGACCAACTCGCGTGTCTCCGTTCACAGACCACTTCTGTGTTTCGCAGTTAGGCTGGCAGCAGTGGTTCATGAACCGAGCGTAGTTCCCTTTTGGACCAGCATCAATAATTCGATCCTAGAATTTCAAGAAAAGCCACCTGTTAGATTTCCTGAAACCTCTGCTATGTAGAAAATAACTATTTTCTATAATAAGATGAAGTGGATCCTTTTAAAAATCAAGATTTCTCAGAGTGGTGGTTCTACCACCAACTCCACTTGAAGGTTATGCTTCAGATATACTAAAGAGGAAAGTCTATGTGGGTTTAACAATGTGTTGTTATGACAAGCCCACCTAGGGGACTCTGATCTATACTGAAGTTTAAAAACCACTGCCTCAGAGACGCAGCAGCTTGTTCCATTTTCTAAATTAGAAAGTTTACAGACCAGGGGTACATTAAAAATCATTTAATGAAATTTAAGTACTTAATCAGACATTAAGTATAATTGAGAATTATACTTAATGGAGTATAGACTCATAAACACAAGTAAGTACAACTTAAGAAATATTTACAAAGGTAAATGCCAGGAGAAGAGTTGTTAGTCTAAGCATGATGGGGCACCAATGTAATCCCAGGTACTGAGAATGCAGAAGCAGAACAGGAGCAACTTCTAGGCCGGCTGAGGTAACGCAGTAAGTTTCTGATCCAAATTCAACTATAACAACCTAACCTAAAGTAACTAACATGAAATCACAAAGCATAAAATAACAAACAAAATGTCATAACATAAATAAACAGAAGTAAAATAGGCTGAAGATATAGTTCAGTTGTACAATGTTTGACTAGAGTGCATAGGTTTCTAAGTTAAAATCTCATACTAGCAAAGGGAGAACTCCAAAATCATTGTATAGGAAAAAAATTCACTGGAATCTAATATTCAAGCACAAAGAACGGTAGATATATAAGAAATAGGCATACTTGAAATTTTCTTCCAAAATATAACTCCAATAACCCTAAAATAAAACATTAAAAACAGCCGGGCGGTGGTGGTGCACACCTTTAATCCCAGCACTCGGGAGGCAGAGCCAGGCGGATCTCTGTGAGTTTGAGGCCAGCCTGAACTACCAAGTGAGATCTAGGAAAGGCGCAAAGCTACACAGAGAAACCCTGCCTAGAAAAACGAAACCAACCAACCAAACAAACAAAAAACCAGATGCTTACTTGATTTCTTAAGTTTTACAATTTACATATACCTGTGGGTCACAACCCCAAAAAGATCATCAGAAAATATAGATATCTACATTACGATTCATAGCACTAGCAAAATTATAGTTATAAAGTAGCAATGAACACATGGAACTATAAAGGGTTGTAGCTTTAGGAAGGGTGAGGACCACTGACTTTCACGATCATCACAATATACTAGTTAGTCCTCTAGTTTGTAAAATAAAAGGGTAAAGGATTATTAACTCTTGTGGCCTTTTCATATACTTTAATGGCATTAAAAAACTCCAAAATATTAGACCATTCAAAAAAAGTACTAAAAACAGCTTTACTGTTAAAAATGAGAAATTTAACCCTCTCCAGAATCAAGATCAAGAAAATTCTCATGCATATGGACAGGGTCTAGAACTTGGCTTTGGGACAAACACTTACTTTATCTAGAGTGAGCATATAGAAATTAGTGATATCGTGTTCTTGTGCATAACGGATTCGAGCTCTGCATTCCTCTTCATCTATTAGCTCACCCACATATTCATTCACAAATTCACCCTAGAATAAGAAACAGTTCATAACTTAAAGGTAAAGTACACTGATGTTTACAACTTTTATTTAAAAAATAATATGGATGATTCTCAACAGTAGAATATGTGCATTTTATTATCTATGGTGCCTTAATCACTTCACCAGAATTAGAAACGGAGAAGGAATAAAATACACACACACACACACACACACACACACACACACACACACACACACACACACACAGAGTCATTCTGCTACCAGTCTGAAGGCCTGAAGACAGTTTCAACTATTTCATCTTTCTTGGAGCGCGCCCTGCTTACTTTCCTTCTACATTTCATACTATTGTCCACCCTACTCTGGATAACACAATTACACCATCCAGACTTTAATCCTTATCCTGGCTGGCAAAAAAGATAAATATTTGGTAAATGGCTTCACTGTGCTTCCCAGAAACCTCAACAAAATTCTTCTTTAAAAAAAAAATTATTTTTATCTTATGTGCATTGGTGTTTTGCCTGTATGTATGTCTGTGTGAAGATTCTGGATCCCCCTGGAACTAGAGTTATAAACAGTTGTGAGCTGCCGGATGGTGCAGGGAATTGAACCTGGGTTCTCTGGAAGAACAGCCAGAGACATCTATCCAGCCCCCAACAAAATTCTTTAGAAATTATGAAAATAAGGTTTATTTTACTAAATTGTCAAATAAGACTTATTTTTCTCTCTAGAATGTATAATATTATCTGTTAAAAATTTGAACATCCAGGTGTGGTAGTGTGCCCCTTTATTCCCAGCACTCAGGAGGCAGAGGCAGAGGCAGGTGGATCTCTGTGAGTTTAATATCAGGACAGCCAGGGCAACAGAGAGAAACCCTGTCTTGAAGAATCAAAACAAACAAACAAACAAAAAACCCAACCACCAAACAAACGAACAAACAAACAAAACAAAACACTTGAAGACTCTGGCAACTCCTCTTTGAAAAGCCCATACCTACATTCTTGGGCTTCCTTCCCATCCACTTTTCTCAAAATTAAAGGGGCTGGAGAGATGGCTCAACAGCACTGGCTGTTCGTCCAGAGGACCTGGGTTCAATTCCTAGTAATCATATGGCAGTTTACAACTGTCTGTAACTCCAGTTCCAGGGGATCTGACACCCTCATACAGACATACAGCAAGCAAAATAAATAAATAAATAAATAAAATAATAACACACACACACACACACACACACACACACACACACACACCCCTCTTAATAAACTATTGATTTGCCTTAAATGAAGACAGAGGTGGTGGAGGCTCTCCACATTTCATGTTGAAGATTCCCTGCATTTTCACTGTGAAAGCTCAACACTGCTTATCACACTTAATAACCCCAAACTGTTTCTCCCAATTAAAATATTTTATGAAAATATAACCATGTCTTTTCCCCTCATCTTCACCAATGGCTCTAGAATTTTCACAAAAGTGTAAATAATCTTAAAATATCTCCAAGTATTTCTCCCTGTTTTATTCTACATAGTGAACACGACCAATGTAAGGACTTTGATGACAAGATCATTCACTCTCAAACCTCTCTACACTTTCGACCTTATTATAATCCCTAACACTGTGTCCTCTATGTAATATTCTCATGTTCATCAAGAAGTACCACTTACTTCAAGAAGAGGACAACGACAACAAAAAACCCTATAATGTAAGTTTTTCTTTACCTTCTTAATATCTGTTTTTGTCCGGAGACCCCAGCCCCTCTGTAACGTGCGAAAAATTTCGACCTCTGGATACTGGCGCTTGCTAAAGCACTGGTTCTGACAGCGCCCTCCAGCAGGACACACTGTGGGATGGCACTCATAGAGCAGCATCCGGTTGATGCACTCCGAGTCTATCCCACAGGGGTTCTCATCAGTAGCTTTACAGTTGCAACGGGGAATTTCTGACAAGTCTGCAGTGAAGATCTGTACCCTGCCAATAGGACGGTTCACCTGGAGAAGTACATAGTATCATGGAAGGTCAACATAAAACAATCCAGGACCTTTAATAGACAATTATCACTTCCTTCAAGTTATGACATATTTTACATGGTTTGAAGAACTCAAGACTGAAGCAGGTCATGTAATAATAAAGCCATAGTTAATACATGAAATGTAAATTTCAAGCCAAGTATGCTGGTATATACCTTTAATCCCATCTATTTGGGAGACTAAGACAGGAGATCACAAAGTAAAGGCAAGCCTGGACAACTGGAACCCCATCTCCAATTAAAAAGGGGTGGGGTTGGGAGACTGTAGCTTGGTGGTAGAGTGCTATAACTTCCAGCGCTAGGGAAAAAAAAATCAATGTCAAAGTTGCTAGGCCAAAAGAATTTAAAACCAGGGTCTGACATAAGATGTTATAAAAACTAATATATACAAATAGTCACTTTTTTTTGGAGGTGGAGGAATCAATTATTCATAAATTTAAAAAAACCCCACAAAATGCTAATAGTAATCCTGAAGAGGGACAGTGAGATGGTTCAGCGGACACGGAAGCTTATGGCCAAGTCTGACAAGGAGAGAACTCCCACAATTGTGCTGGAAATGACAATGAATTAGTTTTTCTATTTGTATGCTCTCAAGTCTCAAAGCAATTTTTACATGTTTACCATGAGCAAGGAAAAGAAAGGAGTCATACAGTTCACTCTACTACACAGCCTCCCAAGACGGGTCCCTCACCTTTATATGTTTATAAGGTGGTGGCTTCTTGTCATTCTTTCGATCTTCTTGCAGCTGTCTCAGCTCCTTTTGGGCCTTTAACTCTTCAAACCTTGCTGCAGCTTCCTGAAGAGCTGAGGAGACAAAACAAAATCACTTAAAAACAAAAAACAAAAGCTGGGTATACTTATTTTACTCTATCTCTCCTTTTTTTTTTTTTTTTTTGGTTTTTCGAGATAGGATTTCTCTGTGTAGCTTTGCGCCTTTCCTGGGACTCACTTGGTAGTCCAGGCTGGCCTCGAACTCACAGAGATCCACCTGGCTCTGCCTCCCGAGTGCTGGGATTAAAGGCGTGCGCCACCACCGCCCGGCTC
Source organism: Peromyscus leucopus (assembly GCF_004664715.2). Classification (NCBI taxonomy): domain Eukaryota; kingdom Metazoa; phylum Chordata; class Mammalia; order Rodentia; family Cricetidae; genus Peromyscus; species Peromyscus leucopus. The sequence goes on from NC_051067.1 coordinate 8,788,137, forward strand.
TATCTCTCCTTTTAAGCTAAAGAAAAACCCATGTCTTGCCAGGCAGTGTGGCGCACACCTTTAATCCCAGCACTCAGAAGGCAGAGGCAGGCGAAACTGTGAGTTTGAGGTTAGCCTGGTCTAAAGAGTGAGTTCTAGGACAGCCAGGGCTACATAGGTGTCTCCAGACACCCCGCCCCACCAAAAAAAGGAAAGAAAATCCATGTCCTAGCAACAACAGATCAACATTATAATTACATGAAAGACCAAAACCATATCATCAATATTTAAATGGTCATGTGCCATGGGCAATGTGCCTGCTACACTCTTGAAGAATTTCAAAGATGAAGTTCTCCTTTCCTTGTAGCGTCTACTCTCTTATTACTCATTCTGTAAATTTCACCATGGGTTCCAACAACAAGCAGATCTTTCTATCTAATCTAAATTCACCCAGTGCTTTCATAATCCTTAGATTGCAATACCTAAAAAATCCAACAAATCTGACTCCCAAGTTTTCTCAACATAAGCTTTTAATTTATTGTTCTTCAACCAGGATAAAACTGAGAATTTTAATCTTTCCCTCTCCTTTTTGTAGCTTTTCTGTTACTTCTTTTTTTTTTTTTTTTTTTTGGTTTTTTGAAACAGGGTTTCTCTGTGTAGCTTTGCGCCTTTCCTGGAGCTCACTTGGTAGCCCAGGCTGGCCTCGAACTCACAGAGATCCGCCTGGCTCTGCCTCCCGAGTGCTGGGATTAAAGGCATGCGCCACCAACGCCCGGCCTTCTGTTACTTCTTTAAAGAAATTCTCTCTGCTAGGTGGTGGTGGTGGTGGTGGTGGTGGTGGTGGTGGTGGTGGTGGTGGCGGCGGCGGCGGCGGCTAATCCCAGTACTGCGGAGGCAGAGCCAGGCGGATCTCTGTGAGTTTGAGGCCAGCCTGGTCTACAGATCCTGGACAGGCTCCAAAGCTACACAGAGAAACCCTGTCTCAACCCACCCCCACCCCCCCAAAAAGGAAGAAATTCTCTCCTCTGACCAATATTGAATACCTTGTGATTCTTACGCATCTCCTGCCTTGTCTTCAGTGTTTATCCTGTTCTGCTCACAATTCCTTATTATAGTTTAATCTTCTCTTCTTCCTTTTTTTTTTTTTTTTTTTTTTTTTTAAAGACAGAGTTTCTCTGGCCCTGCCTCCTAAGTGCTGGGATTAAAGGTGTGCACCACCACCACCCGGCTTCATCTTCTCTTCTTAGAGCTACCCAAACTATTTTCATTCATCATTCTAGATATAGGCTCTCATTTTATAACCTACATTGAGAGCCTGTCTCAAAAGCAAGGAAGAAAAAAGAAAAAAATTGGAATTTCAGTCTAATCACCACAGCCCAAACCCTTCCTGCACAACTCACTGAGTGGCAGAGACCTTAGGCCAATAATATAACTCGTCCACCCCCCAGTTTTTTGAGACAAGGTTTTTCTGTGTAACTGCCCTGGCTGTCCTGGACCTCGATTTGTAGACCAGGCTGGCTTCAAACTCAGAGATCTGCCTGCCTCTGCCTCCCCAGTGCTGGGATAAAAGCGTGAGCCACCAAATCCAGTTTCAAATAATGTAACTTTTACATGGCCAATTCTTTACCTGCAAAATCAGGATGCTATCTACTCATAGGCTTGTTGTAAAACTTAAAACAGGAAACATTGCACAGGCCTGGACAATAATAAATGTTAACTATTAATATGGTTCTTTCTTCAAAGCATCACTTGGTAAAAATACCTGACTTCAAAACTTCAAATCCCAGACTACCCAGGCTTTTTGCTTAGCATTCGATGCACGTCTCCTCCAACAATCACAGGATGACATTTTGATTGTCAATACCTATGTTAGACTCTCCCACAAAAGACATATTCCTAGAGGGCTAAGTATTTAGCCAGCCCTTGGTCTAGATAGATACAATGACGAATATACCAAAACTTCAACAGGCTCAGACACAGGGCCTTCCCTATACTCTGTCTTCTCTTCTGGCCTCAATGACAGCCAGTTTAGTGCCGACAAAGATGGTGGTGGTGTAGTCACTATCTGAGACGACAAGACTCAATATTCAAGCCCCTGTAGAATTACTACCAGAAGTCCAGGTTTTTTCACAGAAACCATATGGCAAATAGGGATATACTCACAGATCTAAGAATGCAGGGTAAACAAACATTTGATAAGCTAATATTCTGTTCTAATTTAAAGAACGTAGATCTCTAGAATCATGTTGCTAGAAAGCATCAGTTTTGTTTTCCAAAACTGTTTCTCTGTGTAGTCCAGGCTATCCTGGAGCTCAAGAGATCTGTCTGCCTCTGCCTCCTGAGCACTGAGATTAAAGGTGTGCACTATCACCACCTGGCTAGGAATTAGTTTTAAAATCCCTTTTCTCCTCACCCTGCAGGCAATTCTTAAGCTTCAATATCCCTTTATCAAGAAATATACTGCCTTTCAAAGGGTAACTACAGGAAGGTGTTTTTCACTGAGGGAACACCATGTGCCTTGCAGATTTACTTTATCCAGAAAGCTATTCAAAGACACCCCCCCCCTCCCAATTATATCTTAAGAGAAAGACAAGGCTCAAAATTGACTTAGTTGTGCTAATACCAGAGGATATATCTTAGCCTCAGCAGACATTATTGTCTTCAACGCTATACCAGTTTATTAAAAATCTTTACTTCTCTGCAATTTTAATTGCCTTTATAACTTGTGAAAAAAAAATCCCCCAAATCTTAAAAAAACAATAAAAACCTGTTAAAGTCCTTCCACAGCAAACTGAAATGAGTTACACAGCTCAGTTATTTGATGAGATGAGATGCTGAATGGCAAAGACCAAGCAAAGTCTTCCTCAAGGTACAGTTAAACACTGAAACTATGATTTATGGAGTAACTAACTTCTCTACAAAAGTCATAGCTCCAGCAAACATGACACTGCTAGGTGGGAACACTGCTGACACAGCACTACGGAAATTCTGCTTTATTTACTTCTTCCCTCCCTCCTTCTCTGGGACAAAGTGTCACTATAGACTCACTATGTAGACCAGGCTCGCCATGAACTCACAGGTCTACCTGCTTTCCTCCAGAGTGCTGGAATTAAATAAAAGGTGAATGCTACCATACCTGGCTTATATTTGGGGGTGGGGGGAGACAGGGAGGGGAAAGCAGGGTCTTGCTACTCAACAGCAGAAGCTGGTCTCAAATTTGTGATCCTTCTAACCCCTGGAACTACAGGTGTATATCAGCATGGATATATTTGAAATTTGAAAACTGTTTTAAGTGTTGGAAATCAATTCATGACCTTACAAATGCCAGGCAAAAGGGGAAGATGAATAGGAATCTCACATACACAACTTAAGTAAAACATAGTTTGCTGTGGGATGGTCTGTATGTCAAATCTGTTGCTCTGATTGGTCAATAAATAAAACACTGATTGGCCAGTGGCCAGGCAGGAAGTAGGTGGGACAAGGAGAGAGGAGAATACTGGGAAGCAGAAGGCTGAGGCAGAGACACTGCCAGCTGCCACCATGACCAGCAGTATGTGAAGACGCCGGTAAGCCACCAGCCACGTGGCAAGGTATAGATTTATGGAAATGGATTAATTTAAGCTATAAGAACAGTTAGCAAGAAGCCTGCCACGGCCATACAGTTTGTAAGCAATATCAGTCTCTGTGTTTACTTGGTTGGGTCTGAGCGGCTGTGGGACTGGCGGGTGACAAAGATTTGTCCTGACTGTGGGCAAGGCAGGAAAACTCTAGCTACAATAGTTCTTTGAACAGATGAAGATAGGTTTCTTCTGTATCCCAGAATCTAATCGATATTTATACGTATAATTCAGCTATCATTTGGCTTTAAAGGGCTATTGGGAAATGTTATCATTTTTACTATTTTCTACAGAGAAAATATTTTACTTTTTAAAATAACCCTGGACATTTGAATTATAACCTGTTTTTATGTTCAAAAAAAAAAAAAAAAAAAAAAAAGTTGTCATGGGGGGCTGGAGAAGAGATGGCTGTGATTAAGAGCACTGGTTGTTCTTCCAGAGGTCCTGAGTTCAATTCCTAGAAACCCACATGGTGGCTCACAACCACCTGTAGTGAGATCTGGCCTGCAGGCATACATGCAGAGAGAACACTGTATACATAATAAATAAATCTTAAAAAAAAAAAGAAAGAAAGAAAAAGAAAAAACAAAACAAAACAAAAAACCAAATGCCAGGCAAGCCCTGTACCATTAACTCCATCTATAATCCCAATTCTGTTTTATTGGATGGTCTCATATGACCAAGGCCACTCAACTTGTGCTTCTCCACCCAAGAGGTGCTAAGACGCCCGTCTTCTCCTTTTTTCTCTTTGAGACATAGCCTCACTATGTAGCAAAAATCATCCTGGAACTCACTATGTAATGCAGGGTACTTTGACCCTGCAATTCTTCTGCCTTAGCCTCAAGACCTGGGATTACAAGCAGGCATTATAATACTTCAGACACTCAGAACCAGTATATGAACTTGAACACAGAGCAGATATTCAGCTATAGAAGTCTCTGCCTGCCTGAGGAATAGTAAGGGTAAAATTACCTTTTTTATATGTTCCATCAACTCCTTTCCCCATCTTATCCTTGCTGCTCACATCTCCTTCCATGTAAGGAAAGACTCGGGCCTGATGAGTCCATAGATAGTCATTAGATCCAAAGAAGAGAACAGGGAACTCTCCCACATCATGTCTCATTTTATCAATGTTAGAGGGAACAGCTCGAGGATGGCAGATCTCAGCTGGCCACCACCTGGAAAAGATACAAATAAGAGAAGGAACCTCTACAAGGCTGCAAAGGCACTGGGGAAACAAACTATTTTTAAGTTTTTCCCTTTTTTTCCTGCATGTGTGTTTATATAGTGGGTACACTGTATACAGGCACACAGAGAACAACAAACGTCTTCCCGAGTTACTGGCCACTCTGTGTACTGAGGCAGGTTCTCAAGCTGAAGCTGGAGTTCACTAGTCTAGCTAGCCAGTTTACCCCGGGGATCCTTACCTGTGCCTCCCAAGCTGAGACTGCAGACCGGCCCCCAGACCTGCCTCACATTTATCAAAGTGCTAGGTTCAGAACACTAGTCCTCCTCATACTTGCAGATCAAGTACTTTTGTCACTCATTCACATCAATCAGAATGTCCCAGAAGCTCACTCACAAACATAAATAATTTCTTAGAATCAGTTATTTTACTTTGAGAAAATTATGATACATGAATGTTTATTATGTTCACTGAAGAATTTTCAACAATGAAATGAAAATCTGCTAAGAGCCCATGCTGCTATTCGACAGGACTTTGTTCCATTCCCAGCACCCGTGTCAGGCGGCTCACAACCATCTGTATATTAGGTTCCATAGAATTCCATGCTTCTGGTCTCGAAGGGCACTTGTACTCATATACACATATCCACATTTAGACATATACACAATTAAATTTATTAAAATTAATTATAACAGGAGAAATGAAAATGTGACAATGAAAACTCGGAAACTAATGCTTATCATTAAGAGTATCAACAGTAGGAGTATACCAGACAATTTGGACTTTAAAGAAGAAACTTCCGGCTGGACTAGGTGGCACCTCTTTAATCCCAGGAGAGATTTAAACTCAGGAAGCAGAGGCAGTTTCAGACTAGCCAGGTTTACATATCAAGTTGGAGATCAAGTTGAGGTCAGCCAGGGCTACATAGTTAATACCTTAACTCAAAAGCAAAAACTAAAAATGAAAGTCCCAGTAATTATCTAACCAAGATAATTAGTATTTCCATCTTTTAATATCTATCATTTCTTTCTGTTAATAACCTTCAAACTTTTCTCTAAAAGACTTTTTTTTTTTAAACTTGTTTTGATACAGAGTCTTGTTATATAGTCAGAACTGGTCATGACCTTGTGATCGTCCTGCCTCAGGCTCCAAATTGCTAGGAACAATACCACCACATGAGCTAGTAAATCATAAAATATATAACCATAGTGTGCCCTGTTATATATCGAAATCATTCATTTTAGCTGGGTAAGTGACTGGAACCAGAGGCAGGATGTCTATCTACCATAACCCAAGAAACAGAGCATGACAAAGAACAGACTGCTGTTCTCTGTCATGCTCACTCACCTGTATCGACCAACCTTTACCCAGACAATCTCCCTGTAGTGTGGTTTTTTGCCTGCCTTGCAGTCATTGCAATACCAATTTCCTTCAGGAATATCAATGTTTAGGCACTCACGATGAAAAGCAGCAGGGCAGGAATCACAGCACAGAAGGCTGCCTCCTATAGAAATAAAAAACCTGGCATTTAGACCACAAGGTTATATACAAAGTCCCAGCAGAAATAGTTTTTGCTCAGCTCCTAGTCAATTATTTGTAACTCTAGTCAAGGGCTTAGTGAAACACATGCAGAAAGACTTTGTTGTAACAATATGCCCATTCTAATATTCCTGAGCTCCCAGCTCATATCAAAAATTTTCATATTCAGATAATAAATAGTACATTTTACTAGCAAAATTAGTTATGGCAATGAGGTGAAAAATAAACAAAATTTATATGCATAAATATCAATATAAACATTTTCTCCTAAGACTATTTATAGCAAATAGAAACCACAGTATAAAAAAAGCACAATTAAAGTCTTGTGTATGTACATATTTGTGTGTTTGCAACGCATGTGGAGGCTAGAGGTTGGTGTTAGATGTCTTCCTTGGTCACCTTCTACCTTATTTTTTGTGACAAGGTCTCTTACTGAACCTGGAGCTCATCCATTCTGCTAGGCTGGTTGGCTATCCAATGAACTCAAGTTATCTCTCTGTCTCTGCCCTAACAGTATGTCATGTTATAGCAATGTACCTCTTGTTTTACATGAGCAAGGGAATCTGAACTCTAGTTGTCATGCTTGTGTGGCTGGGACTTTACCAACTCAACCATCCCTGCAACACTAAAACTGGATTCAGCTGGTGACAGGAAGGTGCTTTAAGCTCTAAGACCATACCACTTCAGGAATTCACTTTCCTTATTGAGATCTAATTTTCCTAATAGCAACATTTTATAATGAATAGTCACTCTTTAGAGCACAGTCAACACATCATGCAGCAGTACCTGACACATAAACAGCACCTCCACATGGTTGGGTCTTTCCACTCTTTTTCCCCCTCTTCACACTAACTCTTCAGAACTTTGCAGTTTCAGCCACATAGTTATATTATTTGCTTTGTTGCCAGGGGAAAGTCACAGATGAAACACTTCTAAGCAGGGTGCTTGGCCTCCCTATTGAATAGTTACCTTAGTTTCCTAGTTCACAACTTAGTTTCCATTTGCCATCACACTCTTATTAAAATTGTTTTTAAATAAAGTGTGGTTAGAGACTTAGCACAATGACAGAATTTTAGGTGACATTTGGACTTGTTTTTTTTTTTTTTTAAACATATATGAATGAATTTCTTTCCTAGCCTGTACTAATGTTTTTCTATATTGTTCTAGAAACTTTTTTTTTCAGGGTGAGCATGGTAGTAACTGCCTTTAATAGAGGCACACTGGAGGCAGAAGCACGTGGATCTCTGTGAGTTTGAGGTTTGGTCTACAAAGCAAGTTCCAGGACAGCCAAGCCTATACATAGACGCTGTCATAAAAATAAATATACATATATAAAATAAGAACTTTCTTCAGGAGTTGGAAAGATGGCTCAGTTGGGATTCAAAGCATGGGCTGCTCTAGCAGAGAACCCCCAGCAACCACATGGTTACTAACAACCTTCTGTAACTAGTTCTAGGGGATCTGACACCATCTTCTGGCCTTCTCTGGCACTGCATTCAAGTGATATACAGACATACACTGCAAAGATTATAGGTGCTTACCACATCAATGTATATAAAATCTAATGCTTTGGGCATGCTAGGCTAGGCAAGTACTATGCCAAATTAATTATAGTCCAGCCTCATGTATTATAAATTAAAGAGAATACATGAGGGACTGGAGAGATGTCTCAGTGGTCATAATGGGCTTGCTATTTAAGTATGAGGACCCTAAGAGTAAGGATTCCCAGTACTCAAGGAAAGCTAGCCTGTACACCCAGCACTGGGTAGCTGAGACAAGCAGATCCTAGGGATTCTACAGCACATCAGTCTAGCCAAGAAAGGTTGACTGAGAGACCTTATTTTCAGAGTCAGAGAGATGGGCCAAGTTTGAAGACCTGAGCTTGATATCCAGGACCCAAATGGTAGAAGGAGAGAACCATCTCCTATAAATTATCCACATACTCACTTCAAAACACATAAAATATAAAACATTGGATAATCCCTTTGAAGTCACTCATAAAATCAGAAATCATATCTTACCTTCTGAGCACACAAAACACCAGCTAACATTAACATGCTCATGATTTCGGCAACCCCGCCTCGGGGTGAAGTGATTAGGGCAGATGATACTATTAGATGCAAGGATTTTTGACCCAGCAGCAAGACAAAAGTCATTAGCATGGTATGCCACAGGACAGCGGACACAGCGCATCAGACGACCTACATATACGGACAGCGGAGAAATGGGGGAGGAGCAAGAGAAAAAGATTACATATGGAAACAAAGTGCACTAGTCTATTTGTCAGCAGAACGACTACCTAAAAACATGGCTCTTATACATGTATTCGACTATTAAGAGTAAGAGGAGCCAGGTGGTGGTGGCGCACGCCTTTAATCCCAGCACTCAGGAGGCAGAGCCAGGTGGATCTCTGTGAGTTCGAGGCCAGCCTGGGCTACGAGTGATATCCAGGACAGGCACCAAAACTACACAGAGAAATCCTGTTTCCAAAAACAAACAAACACAAAACAAACAAACAAAAAGGGCTGGAGAGATGGCTCAGAGGTTAAGAGCACCGATTGTTCTTCCAGAAGTCCTGAGTTCAATTCCCAGCACCCACATGGTGGCTCACAACCATCTGTAATGAGATCTGTGTACATAATAAATAAATAAATCTTTTTTTTTAAAAAAGAGGGAAGCTCTGTGCCAGTCCCCAGTGGGAGTAGGACTGCACAACTGTAAACACACCTGCCTCAGCAAGGAGACATGATCCAGGTAACTGCCTTCAATCCTCTAATGCATCGAGTAAGTCAAAACGAAAAGGAATAGACTCAGGAGGCAGAGTCAGGTGAGCTCAGAGGCCAGCCTGGTCTACAGAGGGGGTTCCAGGGCAGCCAAGCTACACAGAGAAACCTTGTCATAAAAACCAAAAGATTGCCGGGTGGTGGTGGCGCACGCCTTTAGTCCCAGCACTCAGGAGGCAGAGCCAGGCGGATCTCTGTGAGTTCGAGGACAGCCTGGGCTACCAAGTGAGTTCCAGGAAAGGCGCAAAGCTACACAGAGAAACCCTGTCTTGAAAAACCCAAAAACTAAAACAAAAAAACACCAAAAGATTAAAAAAGAATGGAACAGTGGTACTAATGTTTGCCTAGTACTCTATGATGCTTGTTTCCCACATGGATCTCCTAATATACCTCAGCAACTAAAAACTAGTATCAAACTACTTAAATCAATCTATATGGCAGCAACAATTAAAAGGGGATATAAAATGCACTGAAAGGAAGATGTTTTCAAATAAAATCTCCCAAGATATCTAAATATTTTAAACTACCAGCTAGAAATCCACAGAATACAACATGCCATCAGTGAACTTCATTACTCTATTAGGCTACAATGATGCTACTTTACCAAACTGACAAGCAGGAGTCTATGAAGAGATGCTTCAGATTACACTTGAAAATAAATATTTCCAAAGCAACCGAAGTCTTATAATTAGATTGGTTTATATTAAAAAACAACAACATCCGGGCGGTGGTGGTGCACACCTTTAATCCCAGCACTCTGGAGGAAGAGGCAGGTGGATCTCTGTGAGTTCAAGGCCAGTCTGGTATACAGAGTGAGTCCCAGGGCAGATACCAAAGCTACACGGAGAAACCCTGTCTCAAAAAACAAAAACAGCAGCAGCAGCAACAACAACAACAAAAACCAAAACCACAACAACAAAAACTACCTTTAGAAGCAGATACATTGGCTGGATTAGCAGCATGGCAAGTTATACAGATGTGGAGGGGGCACCTGAAGCCCTTGTTCTGCATGACAGTTGGTGGGTACTTCTGGACACATTCTTCATGGTAAAACTTTCCACATAAGGGCAGAAGGCACCTTTTTACATCTTCCCCACTCTGCTTACATACAAAACAGGTATGGATTCCTGGGAAAGGAAAGAGGAAACAAGTTAGTATTACAGGAATCTACCTAAGCTAATCTATCTAAGCCATTAGGTCTAAATTAGTAAAGAACTTTACTGAACCAAACTGACAAAATCTGACCCTAATAAATGAACAACTTTAGTACCTTTATAAGTAGGCAATCTGATGTGATATGTGCTTATCGGTATGATGTAACAGGGTGTGTATTATACCGTCTACAAAGCATTCCTTTCAAAAGAGAAACTCAATTGTGATCAAATCCAGCCTCTAGATCTAACTACATTGTAGGTGATACAGAAAACACAGGAACAAGGGATTGGCTGGACATCCCAGTGGGTGTAAGTGTTTGCTCTCAAGTCTGGTTTGTGTGATAAAAATCTCCTGACAAAGCAAGAATTTATTTTAGCTTACAATTTCAGATTATGGTCTATCACTTCACGATGTCAACGTGGCAGAAACTTGAAGCAGCCAGTGCTACCCAGTCAGGAGTAGAGAGAATGAATGTATGGGATACACTTTTAGACTAGATTTTGCCAAGTCAATTTCCTTAAGGCAGTTTCCTATAGACATGCCCACAGGCCAAGCAGATTTAGACAATTTTTTCTGAAGCTGTCTGGGGAATTCTGAGACCCGAAATCAAGAGATCTGCCTACTCCTCTCTAGCTCTCAAGTGCTAGGATTAAAGGCTTGTACCACTGCGTTCAGCACACTTCTTATCCCTTCCCAGATATTCCTTTCTACATTGTGTCGTGTCAAGCTAATAATTATAACTATCAGTCAGTTTTGATCTTTTTATTTTTAAGAGTTTTATTTATTTATTTATTTATTTATTTATTTATTTATTTATTTATTATGTATTCTGCCTGCATGCCAGAAGAGGGCACCAGATCTCATTGCAGATGGCTGTGAGCCATCATATGGTTTCTGGGAATTGAACTCAGGACCTCTGGAAGAGCAAGCAGTCAATGATCTTAACCTCTGAGGCATCTCTATGCGCCCCCTTCTTTTAAATACCTTTGAGACAAATGGAAAAAAGTTGAAAATGAACTCAGGAGTTACTGTAACTTGAAAATCTATTGGATTTTTTTGAAAGTTCTGTTAGAAGACTTCAATGAGCACTTACAGATTCTTTGTGTATCTACATGTTTGTAAGGGGAGGTTAAGGTTGACATGGAATGTCTTCCTCAGTCACTGTCTACCTTTTATATTTATTTGTTTATTTTTGGTTTTTATTTTTGATACAGGGTTTCTCTGTGTAACAGCTCTGGAACTTGCTTTGTAGACCAGGCTGGCCTCAAACTCACAGAGCTATCCCTGCCACTGCCTTTCAAGTGCTAGGGTTAAAGGCGTGAGCTAACACTGCCCAGCCTCTACCTTTTATTTTTTAATTTTTTAGGGTATATATAATATATATAATATATATATATATATTGTATATATAATATATTTATTTATTTTTGTTCTGGCATTGTGTCATTCTTTTTTAATTAATTAATTAATTAAAATGCCGAATGCTGTTTATTGAAGGAGGGAAGAGGTCTTAAATACAGGCTTACAGCACAATGGGAGAAGCCGGGAGGGCAGAAGTTTGTTACTAATTTTTACAATCTTGCATCTAAGCTGTTAACACCCAATATGCAGGACACACACATTCAGGAGGGTGGAACCCGGCAGGGAATTAGCATAGGGAGAATATCAAGGTCAAGGTCAGCAAGAAAGACAAATTACCCAAAACAGGGGCCAGGACACTACAGGTCCCCCTTTTACTAAAAAAATGAGCTTTTGACTTAGGTTGCATGGGACGCCTGCCCAGGCCACTTTTTTTTAAAAAGATGTATTTATTTGGCACGAGGCACAAGAGGATGCTGGGCCCCCTGGAACCGATCTGCCCGTTTGGTTGCAGGGCAATAAACTCAGGTTCTACTTTTTGAAACAATGTAGCTAGATAGTGAGCCCCAGGAAGCTGCCTATCTCTGTTACCCAGTGGCTGGGATTACAGACACACAGAGCCATACCTGACCTTTTACATGGACCCTGGGAATCCAAACTCAGGTCCTTATGCTGGTATGATAATCATTTTACTGACTGTGCCACCTTCCTAACAGAACACATGCAAACTCTTTACTTTTTGTTCTACCATTATTTAAATGAAAACTTAAGGAAAGAAAGAGAAGTGGAAAGGGGGAGAAAGAAGGGCCACTGCTTTGGAGATACAGTATCATAAGATGCAGAGGAAGGGAAAAGGCCAGTACTGAAAAGCAAATTTGAGCATGAACCTTGACATTTGCCATAAAATAGAAGCTCATTTAACTAAAATACCCATCTATAAATACGGAGATCATTCAGTTAATAAAATCTAAGGAAAAATGTAAGCTATGTATCTGTAAAGAAACAAGTGGATACTACAGACCTATTATTCAACTAGAGCAATCTAAGCAATGAGATGATCACCCTGTTACAATAAAACAGGGAGAGCCACCAGGTAAGGAAATAACATCTTCTTATTTTGTTGTCTGTCTAAGAGCGGGTAAAAAAAAGATAAGCCTGCATAAGACTCTGAGTCTAACTCACTCTGAATCTAACTTCCAGGCCTGGAAAAAATAAAAATAGAAGTTTCACTATACTTCAAATCACACACACACAAGTTACTTTAAAATAGATTATACACATAAATATGAAGACAGAAACTATTAAAACCACAGAAGATATACTAGTGGGGGATAAAGTGCCACCGAGTTAAGCTGTATTTCTTAAATACAACAAAATAATATGAATAAAAGTTGATAAACTAGGGACCCAGAGACACCTCAGTGGTTAAGAGCACACTGGTTTCTCTTCCAGAAGACAGATGCCAGCACCCATATGGCATCTCACAACCATCTGTAACTCCAATTCCAGGGGAACCAATATCCTCTTCTAGCTTTTGAGGTCACCAGGCATGCAGGTGGTGTACATATATATATATATAGGCAGGCAAAATGCTCATACACATAAAATAAAAATCTTCTTAGAAGTTGACAAACTAGACTTTATCAAATTCTGAGCCAGGAACAATGGTGTATGCTTGTAATACCAACAATGATGAGGGTCCTTGAGAATTTTACAGCCAGCCTGAGATCATATCTCCTAAGACAAATGGACGTAGCTTGGTGGTAGAGCTGGTCTATTATGCACAAAGAGTTTACCCCCAGGACCACAAACAAACCAATACTCTAAAGACTGCCAAAAGACGGTGAAAACTAATATAATTGATAGAGAGCAGCACACAGAGGATGAGAAAGGTATGAGTTCAAGATCAGTCTGGACTCCACAGTAAATTGCCAACTCAAGAACAACAACAAAGAGAGAAAAAAAAAAGAGAAACAAGATGATAAGGGTGAAGAGACCACCATTATAGGAAATACCGTATACTGATTGGTCAGGGTAAGGACATTTTAGATGTGACCCTAACACCAGAGAAAAAACAAAACACAAGCAAATCAGATTTGAACACAGTAAAAAAGCTAGTCATAGTGGCTCATACCAATAATCTTAGCATTTGGAAGGCTGAGGAAGGATTGTAGGTAGGAACAGGTTAGGCTACAAAATAACTGTCTCAGAAACAAAACAAACAAAAAAGACAAAAACCAAAAACCCAAATACCTAACAAGAAACAGTGAACATAGGGAAGAGACAACCTAACCAACAGAAGAAACTGTTTGTAAATTGTACATTAACAAAGGAATATTTTATATATATATATATATAAAAAGAGGGGGCTCGAGAGATGGCTCAGTGGTTAAGAGCACTGGCTATTCTTCCAGAGGACCTGGGTTCAATGTCCAGCACCCACATGGCAGCTCACAACTGTCTGTAATTCCAGTTCCAGAGAATCTGATACTTTCACACCAATGCACATAAAATAGAAGTTCAATAAATAATTTAAATATATAAAAAATTAAAGAATTTAAAAAAATAAAATATAAAGAACTAAGTGTCAGCACTGGCAGCTATAATGGCTTCCCGGGAAAGGCAGAGTGTGAGGAGGGACTGTAAGGAAAGGGCAGGACGAAGAGGGAAGGGAGACAGTCCACGGAGCACAGGAAGGACTGTGCTTCAGGAATGGCAGCAGTTAGACATCTGCTGCTTTTTTGTTATACTATCGCTCCTTCACCCTCCCCCATCCCTAGCTATGGATAGTCTATCAAGCAGCAGACCACAGCAGTAGAGAGGAGTAGCAGAAACAGCGGGCAAAGACGACGGTGGAGTGACCGCCTGGCCATGGTAGACTGGCGTGAGATACACAAAACTAAGACATGGCAGAAAAAAGAAACCCACAAAACAGTTTATCATTTCATTCTGTATTGCTATTAAGGAGTCAGCAAAATCATGTGATCAAGCTCAGAGGAGGTGATGAAGGACCAGAAATGCTTACATATACAACAAAATGACCAACTCCATGGGCCTGATGGAAAGATTATGGCCCAATGTAATTTCTAAATGCTTTTTATTAAAAATGACTGCCGTACTGTTTAATCTTCAAGAATAGCTTTCTACATTTGCTGTACAGAAATATCATCAGAAAAGGGCAGTGCAAGATTCAGGCCTAATTCTATTGTTCTATTTTTCCCCCTATTTTAGCATTCTTGGAAAGATCCCATCCATAATACAGGTAGAAAGCAAAGGTGCAGCGAAACAACACACTTTTTCTTCATCCTGATTGATCTCTTATTATGACCCGTGATTCTTGGCCCCCCCACCCTATCCGAATAAATCTTTTCAACTTTGCTACAGGATCTCTCTACACTGAGAGTAATGTCTTTCCACCTTGGAAAGACTCAACCTCATGCAGGATTCTTTCGCTCCTGTCATGGGCCTAGAGCCGATGTTCTGGTGGAGGGGAAGAGAGCTTCGTCCTAGGGTTGAAGGCCAGCTTTCAAAGGCCCTCTGCTCATATTTCTGACTACAGGCCTTCTGAATCAGAGGAGTTTTATTTGTAGGATGTCTGAAGAGATGTTGGGGTTCATGGTTAGGTTACACAATTGTGTCAAACATTTTGCCCATGGAAATGGGCAAAAGCCTCAAAAGCTACCTCCAAACAAAACTGTTTAGTCCTAGAGGAAATCAAACTCCCAAACTCAAACAAGCAAAGGTGTAAGGAACTCATCTTGTAGGACAACCTAATGACCATTATTTTCTTTTGACTGAACCTCCACTGAATATTCAAGAAAAAAAAATAGATAGTTGATTAAAATAATATTTGAATCCTTCCACGTTCCAGGTCTTTATTATTGTGCGGGTTATTCCTGCCTCATCTGTGTCATGGACCTCAAGACAAGCTGGACACTGATTGCTAAGGTAGTGAGATAATGGAGTCCATGTCATTCATGTAATTTCTGTAGCTGAAGGTATGTATTCTGCAGCTATATTAAACATAGTCCAACTACAGGACAAGATACAGTATTTTGTTTGACAACCACTGAGAGATGGGAGATGAGGAATTCCTCCTGGAATCTGCTAATGCAATAAAGGACGGCTAACCATAGTTTTGTCTCGCCTAAACTTAGTTAAAGTCTGAGCAAGTATGATATAGATAGGTCAAAGTGGATTAACACTGTTCAGGGATCAACCAGATCAAAGAGAAATAATTTTCCACTGAGGTTGTTTCTCGGAGATTCTTGAGACCTGAAACTCATTAATTCAGAGTTTGCTAATTTAGACTTTATCCAACCTATCTAAGAAAATGCACAGTAATTAATTCAGAATTGTTGTTCTCATGTCACACACTCTCTACAACATTGTCTTCTCTGGGGTTCAGCCATATCAAGGGACTTGGATATTTATTGTAATGACTTGTAAATAACTGTAGAGACAAGGTTGAAACTAAGTGAGAAAGGGAGTAGAAGCAAATGGAAGCTCAGACCTACTGATGTACAAGTTCCTATATACCACATACAGTGACAGACAGCTTTTGTTCGGAGGACTGATGCTAGTCTGCATGCCTGCCTTCTAGCAATTATGCAATACCGACAAGGACTCTGAAGAAATGGGATCTAGCATTCATCATTGAGACTCAGTGCTTGAAGTCCATGTTTTAACCTTGAGTTTACTGTTAGTGGGGTTAAGGCAAAGGAAAAAGCTAACTAACGTCTCCGACTGTTTTGTCTGGGTAGATGGTTTTTGAGATCTTATTAAGTTTTTGTTGTTTTGTGTTCTTTGAGGCAGGGTTTTATACAGTCCTGTCAGGCCTCAAGCTTACTATATATTTAAGGATTGACCACAAATTCCACAGAGTCTTCTCTTACTCCTGAGTGCTGAGTGTGTCCCCACAATGGGTTTTAAACCTGACCTGGAACAGGTAAGAAAAGCTAGGCATGACAATTCATACCTATAACCCCAGCACTGGAGCTGAGGGAGAGGATACCATGGAGTTCATGGTTACTCTGAGCTACTTGGAAATCAAAGCCAGCCTGTGCTACAGAAACCCAGTTTCAAAACTCAAAAGACAAAGACCACACCTTTAATCCTAACACTCAGGAGGCAGAGGCAGTAGGAGTTCCAGGATAGCCTGGTCAACAGAGTTCAGGGCTACATAGTGAGATCCTACCTATCTCAAAGCAACAATACTCCATCAAATCAAAGATAAAAAAAAAGCAGAAAGACTGAACATTATACAGAAATTTAAATAATCAAGTATTTTTGTCTAGATTGGTATTTAATTGTTTGAGTCAAGGTTTCACTTTGTATCTATCCCAGGCCAGTAAATCCTCTGCCTGTCTCCCAGGTTTTGGGATTTTAAGAAGGCATCATCACCAACTGGCTCTGAATATGTGAAGCTTATCTGTAACAAACAACATGGTTTAGTTCTCTCTCTGTTACCTAATATTTAATGGTATGAATTGGTGGTTCAGTGGGTAACACTGCTTGTTATGTAAGTCTAATGACCTGAGTTTGATCCCCAGAATGCACAAAATGTTAGAGAGCATCAATTGTCTTCAGACCTACATACACCTACCACAGCATGTATGAGTTCTCTCACACACATCATATATACATATACACAATAATATGGAAAATAAAAATTAAAAAACAATACCCTTACAAATGTAGAGAATTTAGTAGCAGTTACAGAGACTCAGAGAACTGAATTGAAGTTAGTCAACAAAATATAAAGGAAAAATATTAGGAAAAAAATACTCTTCTACAAAATGGGGTAACAGTAAGTTTTTTTTTTTTTTTTTTTTTTTTTTTTTTTTTTTTTTTGGTTTTTTCGAGACAAGGTTTCTCTGTGTAACCTTGTGCCTTTCCTGGAGCTCACTTGGTAGCCCAGGCTGGCCTCGAACTCACAGAGATCCGCCTGGCTCTGCCTCCCGAGTGCTGGGATTAAAGGCATGCGCCACCAACGCCCGGCTAGTAAGTTATTTTTAATTTGTACTTTTAAAAGATCCTGCCGGGCGGTGATGGCAAATGCCTTTAGTCTCAGCACTCGGGAGGCAGAGTTAGGCAGATCTCTGTGAGTTCGAGGCCAGCCTGGTCTACAGAGCGAGTTCCAGGACAGGCACCAAAACAACACAGAGAAATCCTGTCTCAAAAAAAAAAAAAAAAAAAGATCCAAATGAGGGGAGTTCAAATGGTTTCACAACAAAAGAAATGATGGATGTTTAAAGGGATCGGTATGCTCATTACCCTAAACCATAACGTGGAATTAGCACACTGCACCCCATATAATGTACAATAACTATGTGTCAGTTAACAATTCTTAAAATTGTTAACATGGAGTTGCAAAGATGGTTCAGCAGTTAAATGCACTTGCTACTCTCCAAAGTACCTGAGTTTCTTTCCCAGCACCCACACTGAGTAGCTCACAATGGCCTATACCACCAACTTAGGGATTGACATCCTCTACTGGTCTCTGAGGGCATCTGCATATACCTGTCATGTAATCATAAAACATGAATCTTAAAAAAAAAAGATTTTAAAAAATTATATTTTTTGATTCAGAAGACAAATCCTAAGTCATATCTTAGGTACACAATCCTGGCACTTAGGAAGTAGAAAAAGGAGTACAGTAGGTTCAAGGTCATCCTCAAATATATACAGTGGGGTTAACTCTACAGGAAACTATCTAAAATCAAACAAAAACAAAATTTAAGCCACAGACTGGGAGAATATTTTGAAAAGCCCATCTGAGAGAGCTCTTATATTCAGAAGATTAAAAAAAAAAAAAGCAGGGCATAGTGGCACATCCCTTTACTCCTAGAACTTCCAAAGAAGAGGCAGGCGGATTTCTGAGTTTGAGGCCAGTCTAGTCTATATAGTGAGTTCCAGGCCAGCTAGGGCTGCATAGAGAGATAGTCTCCACTGTCCTGATGGTTTGAATAGAAGGTGGCAAACAGGCACATGAAAAAGATGTTCAGCATTGCTAGTTAGTAAATGCAAATTAGTAAACTAAAACAGGAGATTCTACCTTCCAGCTACCAACACAATCAAATGAAAGGTACTGACAATGAAGGAGAAACAGACCCTAAGAAACCACAGCAGAGAATGTACAATGATGTAATTCAAGCTATACTACCACATAATTTATACATTCTCTATTCTTATTCTCTATACTTATTCATCCAAGAGTAAAGAAAATAAGCTTAATTTTTAAAGGCCTAAACCATAAACTCTCAAATGTCAATCAATACATGAATGAATAAACAAAGCAGTAAATACTTACAATTAAATACTATTCAACAATGAAAAGTCTTTCCTAAGATTAGGATAATGAACTATGATATAAGCAACAATGTTGGTAATTAGTAATTATGCTGAATTATGATTTCTCAGGCATTTTCAGATATTTGCGAATACAAACGTTACAACAAATCAAACTGTACACTTTATTGTTTTGACACAGGGTCTCACTGTGCAGTTCTGACTGGCCAGGAGCCAGCTTTGTAGACCAGGCTAGCTTCAAACTCAGGTATCTACCTGCCTCATGAGTGTACCACCTCACCCAGCACACACACATCATCATCAATCATCACCAACAACTCATGTCTTCAGGCTCTGTGACAGAGAGCTTGAGCCATCTTGCCACCGCCACCCCCACCTTGTTTTTTTAAAGATAGCATCTCATGGGATTAGAGAGATGGCTCAGCCGTAAGAACACCCGTTGCTCTTTCAGAGGATACAATTTTAATTCTCAGCATCCACATGGTAGCTCACAACTATCTGTAAATTCCAATTCCAGGGGATCTCATACCTTCTTCTAACCTACTCATGTATAAGGTATTTAAATGATTCATAGCTATACATGCATGCAAAACTCATAAAATTTTAAGAGTAACAAAAGAAAATCACACACACAGATATAAACACATTTAAAATAAAAGGATATTGCTGGATATGGTGGCACATGCCTTTAATCCCAGCACTTAGAAGGTAGAGGCAGGCAGCTCTTTTTGTGTTTAAGGCCAGCCTAGTCTACTCCAGGGTTATAGAGAAACCCTGTCTCAAGGAAAAGTTGGGGGGAAAAAGGATCTAATGATGTAGGCCCATACAGGCCTTAAGCTCCTAATTTGCCTCATTACATGTGCCAACACCTCAATAGAGTTGTTTTTGTTTGTTTTTTGTTTTTTTGAGACAGGGTTTCTCTGTGTAGCTCTGGAGCTTTTCCTGGAACTCATTCTGTAGCCCAGGCTAGCCTCAAACTCATGGAGGTCCGTCTGCCTCTGCCTCCCAGAGTGCTGGGATTAAAGGCGTGAGCCACCACTGCCCGGCCTCAATAGAGGTGTTTTAAGAAAGAATGAGCTGGACAGAAATGTTGGCTTACACCTACAATCCCAACATTCAGAAAGCCAAGGCAGAAAGAGTGCCAGGAGTTCAAAACAAGCCTAGACTATGGTGTGAGGAAGAGGGAGCGGAGAGTGGAAAGGATGGGAAGAAAGATGATCTTCTGATACATCCTTTAACATAGATGAATCTCAAAGACATTACTACACTTGAGTCACACAGAAATGACTGCATACTATTTTATTTATATGCAGAAACAGCTTTACCTTGGGATCAGTTTATTCAGAGATCATTTCAGAATGATAAAGATAATAAGGCAATTCTATTATCATGTAAGATTATCTGAGGGTTAGGACCTTATAGTACCTACATCTATCTACATGTGCAACAAGTTCACTGTTGTCAGAAAGTGGCATCTTCAATATACCATTTTACTAAAAAACTTAAAATCCTGATTGTATTAGATGGCAGACTTTATCCACTTTACCTGTGCGACACTCATTGCAGATAAACTTTCCTCGAGGCATCTCAGTTAGGCCAAGGCACTCCAGGTGGAAAGCCCCACAGCACTGAGCCTCACATAACAACAGCTCACCCAGTTTCTCACAGTTCTGTAAAGGAAAAGAAATAGATGTGTCTGTAAAAGACTTTATAAAAGTCCCAAATGAAGAGCTCTCATGCTGTCAAAGGTTAAGAAATACCTTTTCTCTGTGAAATCCCCTCATTTATTCAACTTATATTTAATAACTATCTCCTATGTGTCAGGTATAAGAAGATCTCTGGTTTTTATGGGGAGAGATGACACAAAGAAAAAAGTTGTGTCACTTTTCTTGTTGCTGTGATAAATAAATACCCCCAAGAAAAGTAATTTAAGGGAGACAGGATTATTCTGGCTCAAAATTCAAGATACAGTCAGGCTGGGCAGTGGTAGCAAACACCTTTAATCCCAGCACTCAGCAGGCAGAGGCAGGCAGATCTCTGAGTTCGAGGCCAGCCTGGTCTATGGTTCAAGATCCAGGACAGGCTCTATAACTACACAGAGAAATCCTGTCTCAAAAACAAAAACCAAAAAACAAACAAAAGTCTACTATGGTGGGGAGGTCAAGGTAGCAAGGTAGATGTGTGATCTAGCTGGTCACACATCAACTATAATCAGGAGTCAGAGAGCAATGAACAGCTTTAGCTTGGCTCACAGTCTGGAATCTCAGCCAAGGGAATGGCACCATCCACAGTGGGCAAATTCCCCACTTTAATCAATTAATCTACTCAAGATAATCCCTTACAGGCAAGAACAGAGAATAAATAATCCCTCACAAGTGTACCTGGAGGTGATTCCAAATCCTGTCAAGTTGATAATTAACACTAATAATAACACAGGAAAGAGATCAGATAATGAACAATCAGTATTAGGCAGAGAATTCAAATAGCTAACTTGGCTTTGGTTATGAGGATGACGTCTCTAGGCCAGGGTCTGAAAGTTCAAGTTAGGCTGTGAAGAGACAAAGGAAGGGAGCAAGCACAAGGCCCACAGGCAGGAAAAAGTGACTGAAGCCACCAAGAAAGCCACTGTTACTTTCCTAAAGTGAAGACAGGTCATAACTGGCAGGAAATGACATAAAAAAAACAAAAAACAAAACAAAACAAAAAAAACAAAACAAAAAAACAAGGGTCCATAATTTCAGATTTTATTCTAGTACAAAGATGTACTATTGGAGAGCTTTGCCAGATGAAGGCTGAACTCCGGTGTTCATTTTAAAAAGACCCTGCAGCTGGTTACTGGAAAAGAAACTCAAGAACAAAGTTAAGAGCAGACAAAGCAGAAGGCTGTGCAGGAGGCAGTGTCAGCACCAAAGTGAGAGCCTTCGAGATGTCCCTCAAATTACTTCAAAACACAGACCCCTCACACTCCTTCTCTCTTTGTCCCTCTCACTGGGAACCAAACAAAGTTTTGGGCCCATCAAGAAAGAAAGACATCACATCATGAACTGAGACAGACTCATGAAGACATGGTGTCACTCAAGGGAAGAGCTTATGAAATGAAGGTATTATCTCTCATTATGAAAACCTTGGAAATTCCCAATATGTTACTTTTTATCCCATTTGTATCTACACACTGATTCACAACCAAATTCTAGTACAAAAATAAGCCTTATACTATCAACTAGGACACCCATACCACAATCTGTGAAAATCCAAGTCCTTTGTACAAAATGACACAGAAAACTGCATAGTATATACATAATGTTCTTGTGTACTTCAAAACACTTAAATTATAACACCGTTTATAGCGTACATGCTATGTACATAGTTGTTCCTTCAAAAAGCCTCACAACAACCAAGCGTCTATATGAGGCTTAAGAGATGGCTCAGTCAGTAAAGAGCTTTCTTGGCAAGCATGAGAAACTAGGTACAATCCCAACCCATGTAAAAAACTGGGCATGGTGGTGCACACTTGTAAACCCATGCTGGAGAAACAGACAGATTTCTGGATCTTGCCTCAAAAATCAAAATGGACAGGGTTGAGCATGGCAGTACAGCTTTAATCCCAGATGAGAAGGCAGAGGTAGGAGGATCTCTATGAGTTCTAGGACAGTCAGGGCTACATAGTGAGACTCTGTGTCAAAGAAGAAAAAACAAAACAAAACAAAAAACGAACAGCTGCAGAGGAATGACACCCTACTTTTGACTTCTGGCTTCCATCATGAATAAGCACATATGTATACACATGCACACAGACAGACAGACAAACAGACAGACACACACACACACACACACACACACACACACACCACAGTCACAAAATACATACACCTGTACATATGGGTACCCCTCCAAATAAATCTGTAGATGTTCAGTACAGACCCAGCTATCAACTATTACAGTATACATCACAAACAATATAAATAAATTTTCCCAAAGTATTTTTCCATCTATACAATGGTTGAATCCACAGACACCAAAATCTACTATTTGTAACAAAGCAAAAGAAACAGCCAGGATGGTGGCCCAGTACAAGGGAGGCAGAGGCAGATGGATCTCTGAGTTCAAGGGCTATAAAAAGAGAAACCCGTTTATTTAGGTGACAAAAGGTCTTTGTCACCTAAATAAACAAGTACGAAAATGTTAGGGAGAAAGTTAAGCTTAGGGCCTTAATGTAGTAGAAATTACTTATTCTCAAACATTTGACTTTCCTATTATCTATTCCTCCCAAATCAAAACTAAAAATAATGAAAAGAAAAAGAAATCCTGTTTTATATATTTACATATTTAGAGAGCCAGTGACAGTTTTCATACAGTAAGCAAATTCACATTCAATTTAAAATATGAAAATTTCAATTACAGTACAAACTGAATATATTTTTCAAATTAACTACATGGTTTACCGTAACCCCTTAGTTGGGATAACCATATCATTTACCTTTGAACTGGACACTTGAAAAAGGAAGTGCAACAAATGTATGCCCCTCACATCAATCCAGCAAGCCTGGACCACAGGGTTACCCCCTTTCTACCTACTCCTCCTGTCCCACACG
Source organism: Peromyscus leucopus (assembly GCF_004664715.2). Classification (NCBI taxonomy): domain Eukaryota; kingdom Metazoa; phylum Chordata; class Mammalia; order Rodentia; family Cricetidae; genus Peromyscus; species Peromyscus leucopus. Next base: position 8,811,658 of record NC_051067.1, read on the forward strand.
TAGCTTAAAATAGTCATGAACTTCATTCTGCCTGTATCTCCCTCCCAAGTGCTTGAATTACAGTGTATAACCATACCAAGCTTGAATTTTTTTTTTTTTTTTTTTAAGATAGGGTCTCACTATATGCCCCTCAATGGCTTGGAACTGATACATAGACTACTAGGCTAATTTCAAACTCAGAGACCCACCTGGCTCTGTCTTTTGAGTGCTAGGACTAAATGTGAGTACCACCTTGACTGGCAAATATTCTTTTAAAAAATGATCTGTGTAAAATGTGTTTACACTCTGACTTGTTTTATCAACAATTAATGAGCATAACTGCTTTTCAGGATCAACACTGTATTTGGAAATTAGTCCAAATATGGAAAACATCCCACCCCCACTCCAAAGAGACAGGGTCTCACTATGTATTTATTACAGGCTGTCTTGGAACTCACTCTGTAGACCAGGCTGGCCTTGAACTCAGAGATCTGCCTGTCCTTGCTTCCACAGTGATGGATTAAAGGTGTGCAACACTCTGTCTGGCTCAGGTAAACTTTCTTAATGTAACAGAGAAAATGACAACGCAAAGCAATGGGATAAAATTGTATCTGTCACAGTAACAGAGCCTGGGCCTGGGATTACTTTTTAGTGTTTCAATTAAAAACAATAGGGTCCAAGCAGGGTGCAGGGAGGCTGGAGTCAAAGCAGGCAGACTTCTGTGAGTTTGAAGCCAGCCTGGTCAACACAGCAAGTTCCAGGCCAATCAGGGCTACTAAGTAAGATCCCATCTCAAAAAACAAAAACCACCAATAAATCAATAAATACAGCGGCAGAGAAAGTGGATCAATGAATAATGCGCTTGCTTTGTAAGCATGGGACCTGAGTTCAAATTCACACACCCCACATAGAAAGCCAAGCCTCCAGTGTGCGTACAATCCCAGCATCTATGGGATGTAAGGAAACGACAAGCAGACCCCTGGATGCTCATGGTCAATGTATCGAAGTTCCAGGGCAAATGGCAGGCCCAGTTTCAAACAAAAAGTGTTGGTCACCTGGGGATCTCCACTCAAAATTGTCCTCAGACCTCCACACGTTATGCCCACATGTACCTGCACATCCACCCATGCACGCACGCACTCGCGCACACACAGACATACACCAAGTATATCAGGTTTTTATAATGTCGGATTTTAAGAATTTACAAAGGTAAATCAAGGAACTGACAACTCACAAAGCCACATAAACACCTCACAAAGAAACAGCAAAACAGGACTAAAAACAACTACATTTGAATCCAGGATGCACCATGACCACATGCAACCGATGTAATCTCTTGTGTAGTTCAATTTCTCATATGCAGAATGGGAATAACAAAAAAAACAACAACAAAAAAACAAAAAAAAACAACTCTACCTTAAAAGATTGTCAGGATGAATAAATGATGTAATGTTCATAAATTAAAGACTAGACAGTGAATATTGTACCAATATTCACCAAATAAAAGAAAAATTTTGAAAACTATAACAACCCTTGAAACATCCCTAATTAAAGAATCAATGGCGTTATGGGGGTACACACCTAAAACCCCAGTATACAGGAGGAGGAAGCAGAAGGATATAGAGTTCAGGGCTAGCCTGGGCTATGTGGGACTGTCTCAAAAACTAAAAACCAACCAAACAAACAAAAACAAAAATTCCAAAGAGAAGGAAGAGGGAGAAGAGGAGGAAGAGGGACACACACACTATGACAGGCAGAGGACAAGAAAATTATTTTTCACTGAGTAAAAACAGATCTCGCTGTTTCTGGAGGCATGTACTCATGGGCCATAAGGACAAACTGTAACCAATATTCAATTAATTCCTTCTCTTTGTTTTTCAAAGGAGACAAAAGAATTATAGCCTTAAAGAGGGATTATCCATAGCCATTTCCTCTAACTGAGATAAGGTCTTTAAGAGAGAAAGAGGGGGTTTCTCAAAAAGGACACATGCAACAAAAATAAGACAAGCACCCTACCTGACAAACGTTCTCCTTGAGTGCTGCTCCTCCACCTCGTTCACCCTGCAATTTTTTGGATGCAGACATCCCAGGATCGTGTTCTATACCGTCTTCAAGAATCTCTTTGGGGCTGGCAGCAGTTCTGTGAATCACCAGTTCTCCCTTGCAGAGAAAAAATAATGTCCCACATCTGTATTATTGATGTCTCCTCCATCTGACCCCCTCCTCCCTCTGGGCTGCTATTTGTCTAGCCATTAAGCACTTACAGATGTTCAGCCAATCACGCGGGCGGACTGCATGCAATGTTAGTTCTAACCCTGCTGTGATTGGACGGGTAGTGGGCGCCTCATGCCCTGCCACTAACTGCTCTGAGGCTGTTCCACTGGAACTTTTTGAGCTGTTCCATTTAAAGGTTTCACTAAGGGAGAGAAAACATTCTTAAGTTTATTTGATTACTTATTTGTCCTTCCAAGATCCGTGTTTCCTAGGCAATGCCCCCCTTGGGCATTCTATTCAAATTAGAAAACACTCGGCAGCAGCATCTGCGATGCTCACTCACTGGATCTAATTCTATTTTTAACTTGAATTCAAAAGCTAGAGGTAGCATCAGTGACTACACTGACGCTCTGTTTAAAATGCATTTCAAAAGCTGATGTTTATAAACATCCCAAATTAAGCAACTGATGGTCAAGAAATAAGCATATGGAATTTCCCCCTAACTGCAGCATTCTTAATTAACTTTTATAGGGAACTAACTAGGTTCATTCATATTATTTTGTTACTTAAGCTGTACTCTCTTGGTTTTAGAACAACTCTACTTATTAAGGAAACAGTTACATATACTGTCTCTGCTATCTTGAGCACAGGATATTATCTTTTTAAGGGGCCATTATCCATAGTTGCAATATGTATTTTGCTAGGGCTGGGCTCTCCATAAGTCAAGATTCTTTAAACCTAATTAATCATCTCTGTAGAACACTATTCTTAGATTCAAGGGAGGGGATGGGACTTCTAGTGTGAAAGGTGATTCTCTTTGGAAGGTAAAAAGGTGAAGAACTGAGTAATACCTCTGAGCGTGGAGCCTCTTTTGAGGAGCCGTCCTTTCTCACTTTTTTATAGTGCACTCTGGCGACTTTGGCTGTAACATGCCTTTGTCGTTTTCGTTTCCTTGGTTTATCAAATATCTTGGTAGTGCCTACGACAGGAAAACAAATGTTACCTAATAGCTAGCTACTCAAATACATGTCCAACAACTTTTATCCTTAAATTAAGGATCCTTAAAAAATTATGGTAAATTACAGTAAAATCTAACTTATATTTAAACAGATGTAGTGTTTATTTATTCATTATTTATATATTTTTGGGAGACAGTCTCTCTCCTTGCTGTAGACCAGGCTTGCCTTGAATTTACTGAGATCCACTTGCCTCTAGTGGGATTAAGTTGTACACCACCAACCCCAGCAGTAATAGGTTTTATCTTACTAGAAAACTATTACTTAAGACAAAGCTAAAAGCTAGCATTTTTTTTTTCCAGCAATCTTATAGCTATGGTTTTATCCTAACTTAATCACTTAACAGAAAGTCCGAGAAAGGAAGAAACAGCAATAAAACATAGTAACTTTCAAAAACATTTTACTTATTTAATGTGTTTATGTGTGTGCCTGAATGCTTGTGCATGTAGTACCTAGGGAAAAGGATGTTGAATTTCCTGGAGCTGGAATGATAGGTAGTTATGAATGGCCTTAAATGGGTGCTAGGAACCTATCCCAGATCATCTTGTAAGAGCAACAAGGACTCAACCACCGAGCCATTTCTCTTGCCTAGAAGGACTTTCTTGAAGTCTATAAAATGTTGCTGCTGAATTTTGAATCAATTTTCATGTTACAAATACTTAATTGAAATTGTTTTTCAATAAACTATCCTACTTAAAAGGTTTTCTGTATCTAGATTAATATAAACAGGTTAGTTTAAGTTATAATGGTTGGGGGGGAGGTTGGAGAGATGGATCAGTGGTTAGGACCACCGGCTGCTTTTCTGGAGGACCCAGGACCAATTCCCAGCATCCACCCAGCAGCGCATAACTGTCTGTAACTCCAGTTCCAGATGATCTGACATCCTCACACAGATGCCTATGCAAAATACCAATGCACATAAAATAAAAACAAATGAATTAAAAAAGAGGCTTTCTGTAAGGTGGAAAAAAATACAGCCAGGCAGTAGTAGCACACACCTTTGATCCCACCACTCGGGAAGCAGAGACAGGTGGATCTCTGTGAGTTTGAAGCCAGCCTGATCTACATAGTGAGTTCCAGGACAGCCAGGGCTACACAGAGAAACCCTGCCCTTAAAAAACCAAAAGTAAATAAATAAATATAAAATAAAACTCATTTAATTTTACATAACTAGTTGGGGACCGTGGCAGGGGCCTCACACAAACAGCAAAGGTAAAGGTCATAAAAGAGACTAAGGGCCAGAGAGATGGCCCACTGATAAAGACACTAGCCTTTAAGTCAACATGGTGGAGGGATAGAACCAACTCCCACGAGTTATCCCCTGAGGTGCACACATATATGTGTACACAAACAAGTAAATGTTGTATGTGCGCAAAATTAAAGCGATTCAAGCAAGGTGTGCTGACACATTTCTAAAAACCCATCACTTGGGTGAAGGAGGATCAGGAGTGCACAGGTCATCCTTACTCGTAGCCTGGGTTACATAAGGCTATCTCTAAGAGAAAGAAAAAGTGTGTGTGTGTGTGTGTGTGTGTGTGTGTGTGTGTGTGTGTGTGTGTGTCTCGCGCAAACGTGTCATGCATGATGGTGCACACCTTTAACCCAGCACTCTGGGAGCATAGGCAAGCAAATCTCTGAGTTCAAGGACAGCCTGGTCTACACAGAGAAATCCTGACTGAAAAACTGTGCACTCACACGGAGATGGGGTGGGGGATGGCAATGGAGGATGGGACTTCATGCACATATAAAAAAGCAGGCAAAACACTCATACATATAAGTAAATCTTACATTTAAAGTAACTGCATTTTATGACAAGATGTAGAGGAAAGGCATTTACCATGCAGGAAAAAATTCTAGTCCCTAGGTTCTAGATTTGAGAAAACAACTTATATCACTACATGGTAAGAACTAAGATGGGGCTGGGGCAATAACTCAGTCAGTAATGCTTGTCTTGCACACATGAGGATCTGAGTTCAATCCTCAGAACTCATGTGAAAGATGCTGGGTATGGTGGCATGCATTTGTAATCCCAGCAAATTAAGGTGGGAGGCAGGAATGGGGGTTTACACATGGAATTCAAGCACTCAAGGAGGCTAAAGATTTGTATGTGTTTGTAGCCAGGCTCAGCTACATAGTAAGTTTCAGACAAGCACAGACTTGTAAGACCTTGTCATAAAGAAAGCATAAGATAAGTCAAAAAAGAATTAAGATTTGTCTTGTGGAGGTAGGAAGGGATGTCCCTATATTTTGTGACAAATTAGGATTATCATTTAGTGGTAGTATATCTTTTAACATTCAACAATTACAATGAATATATAATCTCATCTGGCAAAACTAGAAAAACAAGTTCTAGTTTCTTTTCTTTTCTTGGTTGTTTGTTTTTTTTTTGAGACAGGGTTTCTCTGTGTAGCTTTGCACCTTTCCTGGAACTCAATTTGTAGCCCAGGCTGACCTTGAACTCACAGAGATACGTTTAGCTCTGCCTCCCAAGTGCTTGGATTAAAGGCGTGAGCCACCACCGCCTGGTTTCTTCTTCTTTCCTTTCCTTTTCTTTTCTTCATCCTCCTCCTCCTCCTCCTTAGGATTTATTTATTTTTATTTTATGTACATTGGTGTTTTGCCTACATGTATGTTTGTATTCTCTGAAACTGGAGTTCCAGACAGTTGTAAGCTATTATGTGGGTGCTGGGAATTGAACCTGGGTCCTAATGCGGAGCAGCCAGTGCTCATAACCCCTGAGCCATTTCTCCAGCCCCTAGTTTTTATTTAAATTTTTGTTATGGAAACACCAAGGGAAATATAAACAGGCATTTCATAAGATGTTCTATGATAATTACCAAATGAGCTAAATCTTCAATATGTGAGATCACTTTTCTAACATGAACTCAACAAGTACTTGCTAAGTCTTAAAATATAGAGCCCTTACGATTGTTGCAAGTCACAAAACCTAAGGGCTTCAAGTAAGCTGGGATTACTGCCTGAGTTTACTGCCATCCTTTTCTATACCATTTCTGCACATCACTTTGAGGTAGTAGTATCTTGTTCAGTTATTTCTAGCAGTGCTAAATAAACCTCGTCCATGTTTGATATTCACTAAATGTTTAATATTTAATAAGGTGATATATTAACACTAAAAATTTTTCCTGTAACTAGCTGTCTTAAGGAAGCAAGGTGTTAGAACTTAGTAAATTTTTTTCACTTCCCATGCTAACGCTGAAGCCTACCCCACTGGGAAAGTGTCACTTTCTTAGAGACATCTCCCTGGCCTCAGACTAGACTCCAAAAGCTTCTGAGGGTTCATCAAGAATTCTGAAAAAAGCTGGGCAGTGGTGGCACACGCCTTTAATCCCAGCACTTGGGAGGCAGAGGCAGGTGGATCTCAGGGAGTTCAAGGCCAGCCCAGTCTAGAGAGTGAGTTCCAGAACAGCCAGGACTGTTTCACAGAGAAATCCTGTCTCGAAAAACAAAAAAACAAACAAACAAAAGAATTCTGAAATGCTCTGAGCTCCGGCTAGTGAGATACTTTGGGCAAGGAGCTTATTCCAGACATTTGAGAGGCATGCCCAGCTTTGGTGCATTTTCATTCTGGAGTATATCCACTATTTTCTTATTTACGTTTATTTTTTGACACAGGGTCTCATATGTCCTTGGCAGGCCTAGAACTCCGTATGTAGACCAGGCTGGCCTTAAACTAACAGAAATCCACCTGCCTCTGCCTTTTGAGGGCTATGCTTAAAAATATGCACCACCATAATAACCACCCTTTCTTTTTGTATGTACAGATGTTCACTGAAGACAGAGAGAGGTACTAGATGTCTTAGAGCTGGAGGTAAAAGTGTTGTTAAGCTGCCCTAAGTGGGTACAGGATCTCATAGAGTAGTAAATGCTCTTAATTGCTAAATTACTACTTCTCCATCCCTTGTTTCCACCATTTTAAATAACTTTCCCCTAATTTTAAAGTACTCAGGCCCAGAATTATAAAATGCAAATGTAAAAAATTCCCATCATCTTTTACTTTAAAACTCATCTGAACGAATATATTATTATAGACTGTTTTGTTTTGTGAGACAAGGTTTCTCTGTGTAGACCAGGCTGTCCTCAAACTCAGAGATCCACCTGCATCTGCCTCCTAAGGGCTGGGATTAAAGGTGTGTGCCACCACCACCCGGATTTCAGTTGCAATTTTTATCCTCCTGTCATGAGAACAATTTTCTTCTGATGTTCTAGAACAGGGTCTTACTCTGTGGCTCAGGCTGACGTCAAACTAACACACAGCAGCCCTTGTGCTGAGAGCATAGGCATGTGCCCTTATACCTTGTGGTGCTGAGAATGGACACACAGTGCTTTGTGCATGTTAGGCAAGCCCTCTACCAAGTGACTCTATCATCCCTAAGTCTAGTGTCTTAACACTGTCCAGGCTTTACAAAGCATAGGTCTGTCCTTAAAAGGGCTAACATGCCAAGGATTATGTAATGGGATTTAAGAGGTAGCCTCAGTGTGCCTACTCAGGGACATCCTTGGACAATGATCCCAGGAGACAATGGAGGTTTTTGTTGGGATTATTCACCTCATGCTCTCTGGTATATTCTATAACTGTGGCATTCCTGATTTAGTAGGAGAAAGAATGGATTTGAAAATCATGACCTATACTTATACTTATGGGTAATTTAATAAGCATTTTAGACTGATACCTACTTTAGCATTTGATGGTGAAACTTGTTTTGATACCAGATATAATTTTAATACAATAGCAATGATGTATGCAGTACTTAAAAATGATCTGCACCTTCAAAAACACTCTATCATCTGGTCACAAATGGTGTGTGTGTAAGCACAGAGATGCTATAGCACACAGAGGAGAATGGAGGTGGGTCCTGGCAATTAAAGAAGATTATCAAGACATGCAGAAAGTGCCTTTGGCCACTAAAGACATCTTTCCTGCCCCTGATCTGCAATCTTAATCAGTTAAAACACTTTTAATTCAGTTAAAACTCAAACTTAATTCAGTTAAAACTCAGAGATCTGCTTGCATCTGCCTCCCAAGTGCTGGGATTAAAGGCGTGAGCTGACACACTAGGCCTTTATGCTTAACCTTTATGTGCTCTTAAAATCAAATTTATTTCGAACAAATCTGTATCTACTTTAAAGTACTAAAAGCTGGAGTGGGAGGAAACTTTTAAAAAACAGTTTCAAGACATTTATGCTAGTTAATGAATGAATGAATTAATACCACTGTTTCTGACTACTTTATGGAGATGAGAAGTTACTAGAGTAGGCAATAGTCCATGATCAAGAGAAGAGTTAAGGTTAGTTTTTCTTTTTACTTGGAGGTGCTAAGAAGGGAACTCATGTCTCATGAATGCTGGGCAAATGCTCTATCATGGGTTAAGAGTTTCTGGAACCTGTATTCAAGAAAAAAGAAAAAATTTTTTGTTTTTGTTTTTGTTTTATTATGTAGGTCTGGCTGGCCTGGAATACATTATAGAAACCAGGCTGGCCTTTAAGAGATCCACTCACTTGCTTCATTTTATCAAGTAGTGGGATTATAGGTGTGTACTACCTTGCCCGGCTATAAATACAAAATTCTTATGTGCTGAACCATGTAGGTAAAATTTACAAAGGACAAAGCTTATAAAGGTTTTTATTTATTTTTTAATGTGCATTGGTGTTTTGCCTGTGCATATGTCTGTGTGAGGGTGTCGAGTCCCCTGGAACTAGAGTTACAGATAGCTATGAGCTGCCTTTGGGTGCTGGGTATTGAACCCGGGTCCTCTGGAAGAGTAGTCAGTGCTCTTAACCACTGAGCCATCTCTCCAGTTCCCAACTTATAAAGGTTTTTTAAAAATAAATGAACAAACCATTAAAGTTCCAGAAAAGAGCTGACATTATCTGCAAGCCATTTATTTTAAAAGCAAACAAACTAATGGACAAGTGATTGCCATGACTAAAATCAACCAACGTATTTGCTAACATACTTAACAATCATGGATCATGTTATCAGAAATGTACATCTAAGATTTTGCCAGCAGAGCACATCTAGTGCCATGTGCTCAAATTTGAAGTGTTATTTCAATGACTCTAAAGCCAGAACACAGTTTGTGAAATTTCAAATAATAGAAAAACAAGCCCTTAAAAGTCACTACAGGTGATAGGCTTGGTGGCACATGCCTTTAATTCCAGCATTTGGGAGGCAGATACAGGCAGACCTCTGCGAAGTAAGAAGTCAGCTAGTCTACATTCAGTTTCAGTACAGCCAGAGCTATATAAAGAAACCCTGTCTCAAAAAACTAACAGGATGGTGACAGCTGTATCTTTTACATAAAGAAACTACTAGAGCCTGGTCTACAAAATGAGTTCAAGGCCAGTCAGGGCTACAAAGTGAGACTCTGCCTTTAAAAAAAAAAAAAAATTCAACTACAGGGTCAGGAAAAGGAGAAGTCAAGCTGGAAGTAAGTAGTAAGTTTCCTCCATGTTAGCCAGCTTTCATAATCCCATTATAGTGCTAGGGAAGCTACAAAACCTGCCAAACAAGCTGCGCCCACTGGTGGCAATGACTGGTCTAATAGTGGAGTAACCAACCACTGTTTTATTGAATCTGAGGCCTGCTCCATTGGCTGGAATTCATAATTGGTACTATAAAGCAATCAAAAGCCCTTGACTAGAAAGGCCACAGGTCTAGGAAGGGAGGAGGGGAAAACCTGGTTTGTTGTTGTTTTTGCTGTACGACATGTGGCCAAGCTACTATGTCTATACCCATAGATCAATGCTGCTTTCAGTCTTGCTTTTCTTGCAGTGGGCCGTAGTTAATATAGATACTTATAACAGGTCAAAGTGCAGAAAGTAAGTGGCTGTAGAGTACTCAGAACTAAACAATACATCTACATCAACCCACTAAAGATTAGGGAATACTGGGAATAAGGAACAGAGTGACTGCGACAGCCAGGGAAGGAGGAATGCTGTTGAACTGTCTTCTAGGTATGGCGCGGCTATTGTACTCATGAACTCACAGCAGCTACGATTACGTGTCAGCAACCCATCAGGAGCTAGGAGGGACTTAAGAGACCCCACCTTTCTCTAAGGAATCAGTGAAAGCAGTAACAGCTGAGAGAAAGGGAGAGTAGTTTTCTTCAGTGTACAGTCACTAGGAACTTGCCCATTTCCAGTCAGTAACACCCCACCTATGTTATGCAAGAAGCTAACTGGAGATTTGTAGGGGAAGCATTATAGTGGGAACAGAAAAAAAATGAAGTAGAAATAAATTTTTTTTCTTACATAGAGACAACTAAATCATATGTTCTCTTTTTCAAGCATATGCTAGCTGACCAATGGTCACAGATGTACGAGAAGAAAATAAACACAATTTAGATATGATAAAAAGTAAACTAAAACAATTTTTTTTTTTGGTTTTTCGAGACAGGGTTTCTCTGTGTAGCTTCGTGCCTTTCCTAGAACTCACTTTGGAGACCAGGTTGGCCTCAAACTCATAGAGATCCACCTGCCTCTGCCTCCCCAGTGCTGGGATTAAAGGCGTGCGCCACCACTGCCCGGCAAACTAAAACAATTTGTGAAGGACAACTCAGATGATTTATGATTTCCTTCTCAAACTGCACTGGACATTTCCTAACAAAGAAATCAAAACTGAATAATGCTATGAAATTAATAGTACAATCTGGAGAGTTAGATTACTTAAGAAAATTAAGGAGGAACTGATATTTTACAATTGGTCCAAATATTTCCTTACTAAAAAAAAAATAGTAATAATTAAACTTCATTTAACTAGTAACAGCATAAAACTTAAAAATAGCCATAAATCCCTATGATTTCAGAAAGCATACTGTGGTCAGAAAGTCTCAAAACTATAATTGTACTAGTTCATAATTTTATACACGATATTACCTTTCTAGGCAAAAAAGTGCTTTGAATTTGCCTGCTTTACATTTTCTCAATATCAAAAATACTCACCTCCACCGAACTCTTTCAAATGAGATGAGGCACGTGAGTCACCAATGCCGTTCTCCAAGCGACCCACTTCAAAGCACTGTAAATAAGCAAAAAGCAATAGGATTTACTTAGGTACAGAAAACCATTCTTTAGCACCTTATTGCCAAAATTAAGGATAGCTACTATCATAGCAACAAATCCTGGGTTATTGTGGCAATAGCTACTGTCAGCACAATAATTTAAGTACTCAGAAAACTGAAGCAGGAGGACCACAAGTTGTAGGTGGAGATTAGACAATAAGATCTTGCCTTAAAACAGAAGAAACAAAACCAAAAAAGCAAAAAAAAAAAAAAAAAAGCAAAAAAAAAAAAAAAAAAAAGGACCATACTGGCTGTAGTGGTGCATCAGGAGTTCAAGGTCATCCTCTGCTACATAGGGAATTTTAAGCCAACCTGGCTACATGAGACCCTGTCTTAATTCTGTGTTTTCATGTAATATAGACACACACACACACACACACACACACACACACACACACACACACACAAACACACACAAACTTAAGTTTCTTAAGTCGAGAAACAAATGTGAAATACTTGATTGATACCCATGTCATCATTATGCAAGGACCCAATTCCCTGTACGTTCCGATTTTAGTATATGTTCTGTTTAAATGAGTACTACATCAAACAGAACTGACAAACTAACTCAGTGAACAATCAACATAGAAGAGAAAAACAACTCTAAATCATGGAATAGCATGACAGCTTACCACTACAGATTAACGTTATTATTAAACCCCAAAATGAAGTGGGGGACTCTATTTACAAGGAGAAAGGAGACCAGTTAAGGGGGATAAGGGATACTGGAAGCAGAGTAAGAGAAGGTAAGGGCTGAGAGCAATGGACAATGAAACCCATTGCTTTGTACACTAAACCTAAAACTCTAGAAAAAGGAGAGAAAACTATATCTGGCTATAGTCCTTAAATAAATGATATTCTATTAATATGAAAATAAACACTTGCAGGACAATGTGGTGCATGCCCTTAATTCCAGCACTCAGTAGGCAGAGGCAAGTGGATTTCAAGAGGCCAGCCTGGTCTACAGAGAGAGTTCCAGGACAGCCAGGCTTATACTGAGAAACCCTGTCTCGAAAAAACAAAGAAAAGAAAATACTCAAAATGAGGCTGCCTTCTAGACATGACATTGTTGTTACACTCATAAACTGACATGGCAGTTGTAGCTGAGTGGCAAGAGTATTTGCCTAGAATGTATGAAGGCCTGGGTGCAGGCCTCAGCTCCCGGCTCCCTAACAACCAAATGCAAAACCTCCAAGTATTATGGCACATGCCTGTAATCATGCCTAAAATTCCAGCACTTAGCAGGTTATGGCAGGAGGATTGATAGTTTGAAGTCATCCTGGGATATATAGTAAGACCCTGTCCTAAATAATTACTTTTGTTAAAGAAATTAAGACATAATGTTGCACTGGGGGAGGGGGGAGGCATATAGATTGTATACAGAGACCATGTCTTGCTGTGGGATGTCTCTCTGTATGCTGTGAATATGTGTTTCTCCCAATGGCTGATAAACAAAGCTGCATTGGCCTATGGCAGGGAGGAATGGGTCCCGGTGAGAACATCCAAGAGAGACAGTGAGAGGAGAAAGGAGAGTGAGGGAGACACCAAACACCGTCCAAGGAGCAACATGGAATGGGACGCAGGTAAGGCCACAGGACATGTGGCGATACATAGATTAATAGCTGTGGGTCAAGTTAAGTTATACGAGCTAGATAGTAAGAAGCAAGAAGCCATGGGCCATACAGTTTGTAGTTAATATAAGCCTCTGAGTAATTATTTTATAAGCTGCTGTGGGACTATGGAGCCGAGCGGGACTGGAGAAACTCCCAGCTACAACGTCTCAAAATAAAAATAAAAAAACTTGAAATGAAATATAAAGCATAAATACAAACCAAATAAGTTAGTATGCAGCAAAAAATTAGGCCCTTAGAACAGGATTATAAGACCTAAGCTTGCTCCAGCTAAGTAAGGACAAAAGTCCAAAAACTATGATTTTATAATATTCTGGTTTTTCTTTTTGAGATTCATTAAAAAAATTTTTTTATGGTTCAATTATTTTGTGTTCTTGGGGAGCAATGTGTGCATGCAACTATAGGGGACTGAGGTGGTCAGAGGACAACTTAGAGTTGGTTCTTTCCCCCCATCATGTGGTTCTAAATCAAATTCAGGTCATCAGGCTTGGTAGTAAGTCCTTTACTCTCTAAGCCATCTCTCAAGTCAAACTTCTAAAGAACCAATACCAGTCATTTTTGACAACAGAATTAATTTTCTGTGTACCATTAATGCTGGATTTCTCACTGTTACTGAAAAGTAATTCTGTAACTGCAAAATCATGACATCAAACATTTGAACTTAAAGAGATTTTAATACAGCTAACTCATTCTGAGGTGTTACACAGAAACAGTATCAAAGTAGATTAGTAGCATAAGAGAAATAACACAAGTCAGGTAAAATGTTTTCAGCTTGGGGGTGGAGTGGGTCACAAGCAGGCCATTGCTTCTCATGCCAGTAACTCTGATAGTTGGGAGGCTGAGAAAGGATCGTAAACAAACGAGGCCAGCCTATTATATATACAGTAATTGCCAGTACAGACTACAACAGAGCAAAAACCTGGCTTTAAGTAAATAAATATTAGCAACAACTTTATCGTCATCATAAAAAGTTTCTTAAATTATTTTCACTTGTAAAGAAAATCTCAGTTTAGTGATACAGACTAAAATGAAGGTTGCTGGGGAGGCTGAGGCAGGAGGTTCTTAAGTGCCAGGTCTGCCAGTATGCCCAAGTAAACTGTTCATCAAGGCAAGGCAATTTAATGAGGCTCCGCCCATAGAACAAAGAAAGAAGAGGGCTGGGCTGGTGAAACAGTGGCATGAATGTTAGAGGAATAACCAACCACTTTTTGAATTGGATTTAAGGTCTGATTCATGAGACAGTATCCATCCATACCTGATGCTGTCAATGAGGCCAAGAACCCACGGCTAGATAAGTCATGAAAGTGTTTTCTAGACACAACAGATTAGGATGCACATAGAAACTAAGATTCGGACAGCATGCACAGATTCAAACCAGACAAAATCCCAGGATAGAGGAGGGGAGGTGGACATGAAGTCTTACCACTAGTTGAGGAGCTATTGCATTTGACTGTTAATGGATAAGAGAAAGTTAGTGTAGTACACTTGGTATATCAACCACACTCCAGGGGAAGCACCAATGCCAGGAATAGTTGGTCAACACAAACCGGACTCGATGATTTTTTGGTCTTTACTTCCAAAATTATTTGTTTATGAGAGACATTAATCCCAGTACTTGGGAGTCACACACCTTTAATCCAAGCACTTAAGATCTCGTGCCTTTGCTTGGAAAACACACATGCCTTTAATCCCAGCAATAAGAAGGCAGTGATAGGGTGGGCAGAGAAAGGTATATAAGGAATTAGGAGACAGGAACTAAAGTGTTTCGGCTGAGGAAAGCTTTTCAGGCTGAGGGGTCCTAGAGGTAAAAGGTGGCCTGTTCTTTTATCTCTCTGATCTTTCAGTATTTACCCCAATTTCTGGCTCCAGGTTTTTTAACAGTAAGACTATTTAGCAATTCGAGTTTGGAGGGAGGGGGGACAACACAAAAATATACCAAAGAATGCATGCTGAACATGTGTGAGCTCTAGGCTTAATTTCTAATACTGCGAAAAGGAAAGAAAGAAAAAAACAAAACAACCACCTGAAGCCAGCTTATGTCAACGTATATATTACAAAACAGAGAGATCAAGTCCGCATAATGAAACTCTGTAATTTCTATGTAAATTAATCTGCATTGCCCCCACCTCTACCCTGCCACAAGGGAAGTTTTGAGAACTTCCCTTTGGATTATTGAAAATACAAATACTACATGCACTGTTTTCTCCTACATATAGCATAATATATAATAGACCTGAATTTTTAATTAGGCACATGCAAAACTATATTATACTATAATAAATTATGTGAATGTGGTTTCCTTCCTTCTCTTTCTTAAAACATCTTATTTGTACTACATACCAGAATTCATGTCTTCTTCATATCTATTTTATGCATAAGCCAGTCCCTCCTCTTCTAAAAAGGCTCATTTTTAATCACAAAGTAGATTTGCTTTACATAGTATTTCTCATTAATCAACTTCCCAACTCTGTTGGAAAGGTGGCATATCCACCAGCAGACAATGTTTCTACAGTAATTTTTAGATAGTTCAATTCAAACCTAACCCTAAATCTCTGTAGCTAAATTTCATTTACAAAACATGGCTTTCTGTTACATTTTTCCGATGTTTTTATAATGGCTCAATTTTTATAACACACCTCTATGCCATCAATTGGAACATACTTTCTGGTTTATGTGTTCCATCCACAAATGCAGTGCCTTTTCCATTTTAATTGGGCACTTCTGTAGTCTGAGGAATAGTATCAAAAGTTTCACAAATTTCTTTTTCTTCATAATTTCATGGGTAGATAGTTCATTCTTAATATATTTCTCAGCAAGCTCAACATACAGTTTTCTTTCCTCATTAACTCAAGAACATTTACCTTTCTTTCCCCTTAAAGAAAGCACTTACTAGGCTCTTTAGCATATCTAAGCTGTCAGCATCACCACACTTGTACTTTGTAATCACAATAGGTCAAAAGGATTACTTGAAAGCAGACATTGTGATAACATGAATTAACACAGTAACCCACACAATGACACAGATGGAAAGCCTGGACAAAAGGATAAGTCATATCCAGAGCATAAGATACTATAGCATGGTTATCTTATCACACTCTACACATGCATTTTAAATATGAATTGTGTATTTCTTGAATTTGCCATTTAATACTTTCAGAGTATAGTTATTAGTTACTTGGAACTGTAGAAAGCAAAACCACAATTAGGGAACGATGACTATGCATATCAATGTTAAAAATACTACTAAAAATGCAATTTTTTAATCATGTATTTCCTGGTTTTAAGCTTATTTTAGACTGGACAAAAATAACGTACCTTTCTAGAAAGGCCAAGTTCACCCTTCTTGGGCATAAATCCAGGGTCTAAATCATTGGATTCAAGAAGTTTCTTAGTTGGTTTTCTTTGACGCTTACTTTCATAATTTCCTGAAATGCACATAATTTTTCCTTAGATGCTTTAGAAACTGAGCACACACTAATTTTGAAAAATGAAAATCTGTATTAATGAGTCAAATTCTTGTTTGCATTATTCATCATGTTATAAGGAAGGGTACAGTAAGAATGTATTATTCTAAAATAGTGCTTACTATAAAACACATTAAATATTACTCAATGAAGACACACATTAATTAGTGTATAATGACTGTGGGTATGTGTGAACCACAGAATAAGGGCAAAATCAAAAGGACTAAAGTGCATTCATAGCCATCAACTGAGAGTGAGAATAAAGAAAGTAGAGCAGGATTCTGGGCACAAATGGACTAGAACTACATACATAGTTCAAGGCTTTCAAAATAAAGTAAAACAAAGCTAGGGGGTGGTGGCAGCACATGCCTTTAATCCTAACACTCAGAAGGCAGAAGCAAGGATTTGTTTACAGAGTGAGTTCCAAGACAGGGCTATAGAGAAAGCCTGTCTTGAAAGCCAATGCCCCTCCCCAAAGACCAAAAAAACCAAACAAACAGGAAAACAAACTGGGTGTGGTAGTTCACCCCTTTAATCCCAGCACTGCAGAGACAGAAGTGAGTAGATCTCTGTGGGTTCAAGACCAGCCTGTTCTACCTATAGAGTTCCAGGACAGCTAGTGATAGAGACACGCACTCTCTCTCAAAAAAGGAAAAAGGTAAAACAAATAAATGATACTACAATATAAATGTGTATGCTTGAGCACACACATCTGCACATACACGTTTGTGTGATACAGTAAGTACTTCTTCCTGTTCCTTAAAACATATCCTTTAGTTTGGCCGAGACGGCATAGTGTATAAAATCACTTGGTGCCAAGCCTGACAAGTTAACGTAAGTCTGATTCCAGAACACATGTGATAGAAAACTGTCTCCCTCAAAGTTGTCCTCTAAACTCCACAAATAAATGCAATTTTAAGAATTTTTTAGGAATGGACATGTAGCTCAGTGGTAAGGCACTTAATTGGCCTGTGTCAAGCCCTAGGTGGGATTCTTGGCATGGCAAAAATTAAAACAGCACAACATAAAAGAAAAATCTTTTTTTTTTTTTTAAAGGAAAAATACCAGTAACTAATGTTGGGAATGTATAGATAATAACTTATTATTATCTAACTGTGAGGACATGTAAGAGTTCACCCCACTCCTTGGCTGACTACAGTAACCAACAACCAGAGGGTGACAGAAACGTTTAGATTTCATTCTCCCCAGGTGACATATGAAATAATGAAATGAAAACCGGTTGGAAATGAACTTCAAGGGAATACTGAAACTTACTAGATATTTACTATGTTTTCAAAACTCAAATACTACACATTAATTATTTTTATGCTGTTGTTAGGGTATACCTGTGGAGGCCAGAGGTCAACTTTACAAGTTGTTCCTCAGAGGCCATCTACCTTGTTTTTTGAGATTTAGTCTCTCATTGGGGCCAAGGGCTCACAAATTACACAAGGCTATCTCTGTCTGGCATTACAAACGTGCACCCCTACACCTGGAATTTTAATATAGGTCCTAGGGAATGAACCGCAGCAGCAGCAATCACCTCATTAACTGAGTTATTATTCCAGCTCTGATTATGATCAGTTTATACATGATGAAACAACTTCAGAGATTAAACAAATATCCAAGGAACACATGAACTGGTAGAGCTAGTAGGTGAAAGAAAGAAACTTAGGTTTCGCCAGGTGTGATGGCACATACCTTTAATCCCAGCACTTGGGAGGCAAAGGCAGGTGAATCTTTTTGAGTTCAAAGCCAGCCTGGTCTACAGAGTGATTTCCAGGAGAGCCAGGGCTACACAGTGACCCCATGGTGGGGACAGGGGAGGATTAGGTTTCAAGTTCTTTTATTTTTTCCTCTCAAGATTTTTATTTGTTTGTTATGTACAGTGTTCTGTCTGTATGTGCACCTGTAAGCCAGAAGAGGGCACCAGATCTCATTATAGATGGTTCTGAGCCACCACCTGGTTGCTGGGAATTGAATGCAGCACCTCTGAAAGAGCAGCTCTTAACCTGGTTTCAAGTTCTTATTTCCCCTGTGTGCAGCACTCCTACTTGTTTGCTGGCTCACACTGCAGCTGATCAATAATCACAAAAGGACAATAAAACAAGGGAGTTTCTAAAAGCATTTCCTTCATAGTGCTCCACAAATTCATTTGTGGCAGAAACATATCAAATTAGTCACCACTTTAGGGATTGCCTCGAATAAAATTGTTGTATACAGTAAAGGTGTCAGCTTCACAACAACACATAGTAGAAATTTCCTGCTGCATCCAATCATATCTGCTTATACATTGAGACCCCATCCCCACCTTACCTGGTGTCTTAACAAGCAATTCCTCAGACTCAAGGGCAGGCCGCGGAGAGACTTCTGGAGCCACAGGAACAGATAAGGTCAGCTGTGGCAACTCAGCATGTCCAACTCCAAGATCTGACTGAGCCAAGGGCCCTTCCAAAAACGGAGCCTCTCTTTCAAGAACTGGAGGCTCTTCTTTAGTTGAAATCAAAGAATTCTCATCCACCTGCTTGTTCTGAGCACTAGAGCGACATCGGGCAAGAAGGTTTTCGTCTTCACAGCGGGAACTTACCTAAAATCAGTAGGTACAAATTGAATACCCAGGCCAAAATTATTAGAATTTACAAAAAAGGGGGGGGGGCATTAAAAAACATAAGAGATTCTGGACTGAGCAGTGGTAGCTCACACCTTTAATCCCAGCACTCAGGAAACAGGCAGAGTCAGGCAGATCTCTGTGAGTTCAAGGCCAGCCCAGCCTGGTCTACATATCAGTTCTTGGACAGCCAAGGATACACAGAGAAACCCTGTCTTGGAAAAACAAAACAAACACAAGAGACTCTGATACGTGCTAGGATATG
Organism: Peromyscus leucopus; assembly: GCF_004664715.2. Classification (NCBI taxonomy): domain Eukaryota; kingdom Metazoa; phylum Chordata; class Mammalia; order Rodentia; family Cricetidae; genus Peromyscus; species Peromyscus leucopus. The sequence continues at coordinate 8,830,916 of NC_051067.1, forward strand.
GATTAAGCTTGAGGATATTATGCTAAGGGAAACAGACCAAAGTATTATAAAACTACACTAATCTGAATCTAGAAGAATCAAACTCATAGAGACGAAAATACAATATGAGAAATGATAGGAAGGGGAATTATTTGGCCACTAAGTATTATTTTTCAGTTTAGGGAAACAAAAATTTCTAGAGATGATTGACATTTATGGCTGTATAATAGCAGAACTATGCTTACTATTATAAAACTGAACACTAAAAAAAAAGTCTTTTGATTTTATAACCACTAATAAAATGAACAGACAAGGTTCCTCAACACTTTTTTGGGGTTGGGTGGTGGGGTGGGGTGGGAGAGAGTTGAGACAGGGTTCCTCTGTGTAGTTTTGGTGCCTGTCCTGGATCTGGCTCTATAGACCAGGCTGGCCTTGAAATCACAGAGATCCACCTGGTTCTGCCCCCACCCCCAGGTGTGGTGCTTCCTCAACACTTTTTTTAAACCACAGAGTAATGGTTAATACAGTAAAGGACATTCCTTGGCTACTAATTACACACATAGTGCTTATTCACAAAGGTATAAAATAAAGCTAAAGAGATTAGTCAACACTATGACAACTTTAGTTCACTAAAAAAAAGTTAGGGTAAAATTATGTATTTTGACATCATTATCCAGGTTTTTTGTTTTGTTTGAAGCAGGGTTTCTCTGTGTAGCTTTGGAGCCTGTCCTGGTTGACCTCGAACTCACAGAGATTCGCCTGGCTCTGCCTTCCTAGTGCTGGGACTAAAGGCGTACGCCACCACTGCCCAGCATTATCCAGGTTCTTAATATTGCATCATAACAATATTAAATACTTAAATACTCTTCAAAAGCAGAGGGGAAAATGAACAGAAACGTAAGTAGATTCACTTATACACTTTCTGAATGACTAATACAGGGCAGGCAGGCACTGAACTACAAGCTAATAGAAAAAAACAAAACATCAGAGAAGGCAAGATCCCAGTGAAAGAAAGGATTGTCTTCTGAATATAAAATATGATATTACAAGTGAAACTACCATCTTCTGAAATGTTGCAGCATACCTTATGCACTTGTTCCTGTACCTTCTTTTGTTTTTTCTTAGGAGCAAATATCTGATCATATTCTTCTGTATACTCCAGAAGCCACTTGCTTGGCTTCCTAAGGCGTTTCTTCTCTGACCGAATAGCTAAAAGAGAAAATAATTTCCCTATTAATTAATGAATTTAATTAATTAAACTTACTCTTTCATGAAACCACTACTACACCCCTGAAAGTAAATTCCTGCTTACTAAGAGGCTCAAAACGATTTTAAAAGATATAAATGGATCTGGTTAAGAAGTTTGACATTATTTGCTACGGTTTATCAAAAACAAAACTCGGGGGGGGGGTACTTTATATAAACTAAATTCCCCATATACACAATTCTCCCTTAGTAAGGAAAAGATTAAGCTGAAACCAGCATTCTGTATAGCGATACAAAGTTAGCATCTATCTAAAAATAAAAACACAGAGTACTAACTGGGTAAACTGGAACAAGGACCTGATAGTCTTCAGAATAAGAAAAACCTTGAAAACTGGGCATGATATCTAAGGCAGGAAGACTGCTGCAAGTTCATGGCAAGCACAGGCTACACAAAGCTAAGTTTCATGCTAGCCTGGGCTTATGAATAACTTTGTCTCGCATGCTGGAGAGATGGCTCAGAGGTTAAGAGCACTGCTTGCTCTTCCAAAGGTCCTGAGTTCAATTCCCAGCAACCACATGGTGGCTCCCAACCATCTGTTATGAGACCTGGCACCCTCTTCTGGTCTGCAGGGATATGTGCAGACAGAACACTGTACACATAATAATAAATAAATAAATCTTTTTTTTTTTTTTTTTTTTTTTTGGTTTTTCGAGACAGGGTTTCTCTGTGTAGCTTTGCGCCTTTCCTGGAGCTCACTTGGTAGCCCAGGCTGGCCTCAAACTCACAGAGATCCGCCTGGCTCTGCCTCCCAGTGCTGGGATTAAAGGCGTGTGCCACCACCGCCCGGCATAAATAAATCTTAAAAAAAAAAAAAGAATAACTTTGTCTCAAAAACAAACAAAACAGCAAACACAAAAATACAAACACCTTAGGGAGCCAAGCTCATGACTTCTAGAAGGATATACAACCTAACAGGGTCAGGTATTTGCTCCATTTCTCCTACTTGGTCCCACTCTGTCTCCGTTTTAAAACATTTACTTTGATAAAATTTAGCACACTGAGCTAACACCTACATAACATAAAGGCATGGGTCTGTTTAGGAGGCAAGAGGTTATTTGACAAACTATGTGGAAGCTGTTCCTGCCTCAAATGAATATGGTATTGCTGCTTTTGATGAAAAGGAAAGCAATTAGAAGCTAGTTGTGTAGTGTGCACCTTTAATCGCAGCACTCAGGAGGCAGAGGCAGGAGGGTCTCTGTGAGTATGAGGCCAGCCTGGTCTACACAGAGAGTTCCAGACCAGCCAGGGCTGTACAGTGAGACCATCTCCAACAACAAATGAATGTATTAATTCAAGAAAGCCATCCTGGGACCACAGGGAGACCCTATCTTTTTTTATCCTTTTTTTTTTTTTTTTTTTTTTGGTTTTTTGAGACGGGGCTTCTCTGTGTAGCTTTGCGCCTTTCCTGGAACTCACAGAGATCCACCTGGCTCTGCCTCCCGAGTGCTGGGATTAAAGGCGTGCACCACCACTGCCAGGCAGGAGACCCTATCTCAAAAAATGAAGAGGAAGGGGAGTGGGGACAAGAAATTGTTGAGGTCAAATATTAAAAGGCTGGAATACTCGAAAAACCAAAAAAAAAAAAAAAAAAGAGGCTGGAATAGTTATTAAGAGTGTATGCCTACATTGCTACCTATATAATTAGGCAGCTACTCAAAGCATGAAAAACCAAATGTAGAGAATTTTTCCCAAGCAATGTGACAAGTTTCCTCAAGTTCCTACAGCCATGATGATGTTCCTTCTACAAGGGATCATACCCTCTAACACTTGAAACCTTCACTTACCATGTTTTTATAACTCAGTTACTGAGGTAGGCCAGCCATGACAACAATCAAAATCTGGCAACTCTAAAATCCTTGGGTGTTTTTCACTAAAGCAAGCTCCTGGGTTAGCACTGTATTTGTCCTTCACTCCTAGACAAAGTCTCAATCCCAGGTCTCAAGACCGTCTTGTTCCCTTTCTTCTTGAGGTTGCTGTTCCCATTACACAGTAGGAATTTGACTTTTTCTTTCTTTTTTCTTTTCTTTTCTTTTTTTTTTTTTTTTTTTTTGATTTTTCGAGACAGGGTTTCTCTGTGTAGCTTTGCGCCTTTCCTGGAACTCACTTGGTAGCCCAGGCTGGCCTCTAACTCACCGAGATCCATCCACCTGGCTCTGCCTCCCGAGTGCTGGGATTAAAGGCATGCGCCACCACCGCCCGGCTGACTTTCTCATAGAAAATACTAGAGCCAAGTTTCAGTTTTCTATTTCTTTGAGGCAAACAAAGAAGCCAGCAGAATGCAAAGGAGTAGACATTAGGTGTATTCAGTACAACTTTTAGGTTTCTGCATGATCACATGCATTGCTCCTCACCAAAATCATGTAGAATACAGTAAAATTGTAGGGTCTCAGTTGGGTGTAGTGGTGCACACCTTTAGTCCCAGCAGAGACAGGCACTGGAGGCCAGTCTGGTCTACAAAGTGAATTCCACAACAGCAAGGGCTACACACAGAGAAATCCTGTCGCAATCCACCCCCACCCCATGCCATCTCCCACCCCTAGACTTTGTCTAGGTGTGAAGGACAAATACAGTGCTAACTCAGGAGCTTGCTTTAGTAAAAAACACCATGCCTAAAAAATTAGGGTCTGAAAAACTATTAATTTAGACCTTTTTTTGGGTAAAGTTTAGTGGATTATAGAATCACACTATTCATTTCTATTTGGTCTATGGCTTTTTTTGCCACAAAGGCAAAGGTTAGTAGTTAAGAGAGGCTATACAGTTCTTAATGCTTAAAACATTTTCTTTTAGAAAAAAAAACAAAACCAGCACTTTCCTTAAATAGTGTAACAAACTGTGAAGTGAAAATACCTAGTAAGAACTGACTGACTTAATAGCCAGAATATATAGTCTTTTTCTTTCTTCCTCCCACCTACATACACAATACCACAACTCTCCACCTACATTCTCCCTAAGAGAGATTGTCCAGTCACAACACTTCAGACAGTGGAAAGAATCTGGAAGAGTGGAAAGAATTTCCCTAACCCATTTCCTCTTTTTTTTTTTAATTAATTAATTACTTTTTTGTTTTGTTTTACGAGAAGGGCTTCTCTGTGTAGCCCTGGCTGTCCTTGATGCAGGTGGGCAACATTAGAACAAAAGGAAATGATTTTGCAAACTAAGAAAAAGGATAATCAAGAAAAGGATGAATACAACACAACCTTTTGAACTCTGGAGGGCAACAGTAAGAGTTAATGACAAGCAAATGAACAGATGGTAGATCATGCAAGCTTTTATACAGGCTGAGCAGCAATAGTGAACAAACCAGAACCTAAAACTCATCACCACTGAAATTCTCAGAAAAGAAACAAGCTCGTATTCCTATTCTACAAGTATAAACTCTCAAAAAGGAAAACACTGTATTGTAGAAAATGGACATAGCCGGGCGGTGGTGGCGCACGCCTTTAATCCCAGCACTTGGGAGGCAGAGCCAGGCGGATCTCTGTGAGTTCGAGGCCAGCCTGGGCTACCAAGTGAGTTCCAGGAAAGGCGCAAAGCTACACAAGAGAAACCCTGTCTCGAAAAACCAAAAAAAAAAAAAAAAAAAAAAAAGAAAATGGACATAAACTGCTTATACTGGTAGGTCTAGCAATAGAGCACACACACCAGGTAAAATAATAAAAACAGCCCCAAAGCCAAAACAAGCCAAATGGTAATCAACTTATGAACAGATAAAATGGGGTGTATATATAGCTATGCTAAGTACTAATTGGCAGTGGAAACAAGTTACTGCTTCATGTTACCATATATAATCCCATCCAAGTCAGATGAGATTCAGTGTGCCTGTGATATGGCCAAAATACGTAAGGTGAAAGAAAAGAAAAGCTAAGAGACTATGTTCTAGCTGCACTTACTTGGGAGGCAGAGACAGGTGGATCTCTGTGAGTTCGAGGCCAGCCTGGTCTACAGAGTTGAGTTCCAGGACAGGTTCCAAAGCTACACAGAGAAACCCTGTCTCGGGGTCAAAAAAGATTCCATTAATATGAAATGACAAGAAAAGCAAATCTTTTTTAACAAAAATTGGATTAATTGTTGTTTGAGCCTTTGAGAAGGAACAAGGAGTATACACAGGCTAGTGGGCTCTTTCTGGTAATGATAGAATGTTCTAGAGAGCTTATAGAAATGACTGAACATCTCACTAAATTTAGAAAGCATCCTATCATTCAACTATTACCATAAAATATGTAAATTTTATAGTATATAAATTGTTATTCTGAATAAAGTTAATTTTTCAAAAGTAGAGGTCCAAACAGAGGTAGTACCTAAAATTCCTTGAAATCTCTACCCATTCCTAAAAGAAATTAATATTTCTTCCCTTTTTACCCCCCACACCTTTATTTTATTCTATAAAGCCAAGGCTTGACAAGTTGATTTGGCAGTTTGTCTCTCCCTTCCATTTCTGGCCAAGAATAAGTTTCCAATTACAATTCATTATTGAGTAAAGTTAGGGTAGAAACTCAAGGCAAAAATCCAATATAAAAACCAGATATTCACTGCTTGCTGGCTCATTGGCTTTAGCTAGCTTTCTTTTTTTATATATATAATTTCTTTTTATTTTATGTGCATTGGTGTTTTATCTGTGTGGTCTCAAAAGACAAAAAAAACAAAACAAACAAAACAAACAAAAAACAAAAGCAAACAAACAAAAAACCCTCTGTCACATATATTTATCCAGGAAAAGGAGCCTATTCAACCCTATCCTGCCCCTGCCGTACCATCACAAGTCTTGTTTGGTTTGGTTTTTGACACAGGAACTCAGTCTTAGCCAGGCTGGCTGGCTTTGAACTCTTGGCGCTCCTCCCTTAGCCTCCCAGGCGCTGAAATTATAGGCATAGGCTACTCCACCCAGTTGCTATGTAAATTTGATAGGCTTCTATAAATCAGAAAAAAATGCACTGCAAATTCCAATAACCAAGGTAAACACTAAACCCACGAAACAGCCTTACTCATGGTAAGAGATTTTGTAGCATGTACACAGATCTCCTTTATAAAATTCCATATTTTATTCCAAAAAAAAAATTTAAGTAACTAGATTTAAAATGGGAATAGGTTTGCAATGGAAAAGGGATGGGTAGAATGAAGTTTAGAGAAATTCTGATGAAATAAAAGCCTTACTTTTCTGTATTGCTTACAGAAATGTATAATGTAACAATCACAGAGTATAACTTAGGTCAGGGAAGTAGTGACCAAGTGAAGAGGCTATAAACAATTTATGTTCCTAATTGTAAAAAGACAAAAAATTATTTTAAGGTGACTGAACACAGTAGATCTAAATTGCCAAAACTATACATTAATAGAGGACAGAGTTAACAAATTACAGCAAATTATAAGAAAAATACTGTGAAATTTAATAAAACAATCACTAACATGACAACAAGAATCATGAGACACATCTGGAAAACAGACTGAATTGCTGAGGGATACAGCTGGAAGGGGTATTAACCTCGTGTGTATTTTAAGTGTTGAATTATGCCAATGTATTACCACACTTCATCTTCCAAAGGTTTGAGTACTGGGGATTTACTCATCTCAATTGACAGTGTGACCGCCTAGCACTGGGATCAAGCCCCAGCATCACATAGACTTAGGTATGGGGGCAATTCCTGTAATTCTGGGACTCAGAAAGTGGAGACAAAAGGATTAAGTTTGAGGTCAGTTTAGGCTACATGGTTCTATGTCTCAACAACAAAAACACTTTAAATCCAGTAAAAACAAAACTCTGTAAACATGAAATATTAATAAATAAAACTCTTATACTCATGCTTATTAGTCATTTTTAGAAAATGAAGGGAAGGATTATTTCTAGTACTTTATTTCCTGTGACTTTATTTGCTAAAAAAGGCAATAAAAAGAGGAAAGAACATTAAGGAAAAAGTAACAGTGAGGTAACAGCCAAGGGTGGATAGTAATTAACATTACTAGAAGTTTCAAATGAAGATATCTAGCCAAAGTCATAGAAATGTAGGCCACGGGGCTGGAGAGATGGCTCAGAGGTTAAGAGCACTGGTCCTGAGTTCAACTCCCAGCAACCACAAGGTGGCTCACAACCATCTGTAATGAGATCTGGTGCCCTCTTCTGGCCTGCAGTCATACATGCTGTATACATTATAAATAAATAAATCTTAAAAAAAAAAAAAAGAAAGAAAAGATGTAGGCCACGGTCAAGACAGACTTAAGCTAAATGTCGAGTTGTTTCAGCCCAGCCGGTTCCAGCCTAGACCCCAGAGTCAGATGGAGCAGTTCAGCACAAGTCAAGGTTGTTCCATGTTTTTGTTAAGTTCCTTTGTAACTCCTCCCACCCACCCACACCTTTTCTGATGACTGATGTCCAAACAAACAAAAACAAGCAACAAGCAGCTGGAAAGGCCAGGAAGAAGAAGGAAGGAGCATGAAGACTAGGCTAAGGTTGCCAGAGTGAGTGGTCCAGATCTTCTGGCTCACCATGGGAGTTCCAAAGTACTTCTCCAGGGGCACTTCAGCTACCATTATGACAGAGGCAGAAGAGAACTCTCAGTCTCTTTCCTTCCTAGTAGATCATTACTATGTGCTAGGATATAATATTCTACACAACAAAGAAAAGAAGTAAAGTAACTGAATGAGCTTGTCTCAACATTAATATTACTGAGAGAAAAAGTCTCTTATTTTTAGGATGTGGTAATGCACATCTATTAAACTCGGTGCTTGGGTGGAGAGGGGAGAATAAAAAAATTCAAGGTCACTTCTACTAAATGAGGGCAGCCTGGGCTACATGAGAAGGGCCTTAAATAAAAACAAACACACACACCTGGACTAGAAAACTGAGCCATGGTGTAAAGGTGCTTGCTGCCAAGCCTGACAATCTGAGATCGATCCCTGGGACCCAAAGGTGGAAGGAATGAAATGACTCCACCAAGTTGGCCTCCTGAACTCATCTGTGTTGCACATGCACATAGACCAGCACACAAAGTAAGGAAGTGTAATGCAAGATTTCTTTAAAGAATGGTTTTTAAAATTCCATTTAAAACAAGAAAAAAAAAGCTGATTCTAGCTAAGAATGGGAGCTGCATATTCCTAAACCATCCCCCCTCCCCCCCACCCTTTTTTTTGTTTTGTTTCGTTTTTTTGAAACAGAGTTTTGATGCCTATCCTGGATCTCACTCTGTAGACCAAACTGGCCTCCAACTCACAGAGATCCTCTTGGCTCTGCCTCCCAAGTGCTGAGATTAAAGGCATGCATAACCCATTCTTTTTTAAATTATGCTTGAGCTGAAGTATAACTGAAAGGAAACAAACAATATAAAAAACACAAGCCATTATACTCTAGAAATAGGGCCACATAAACAAAGCCTTGGCCTGTGTGATGGTTTGAATGAAGATGACCCCTATAGACTAAAGGGAAATGGCACTATTTGAAATAATTAGGACACGTGGTCTAGTTGGAGTAGGTGTGGCCTTGTTGGAGGAAGTATGTCACACAGGTAGGCTTTGAGGTTTCAAATGCTCAAGCCAGGCCTAATCTCTTCCTGATACCTGCTGATGCATATGTAGGACTCTCGCTCCTTCTCCAACACCATGTCTGCCTGCACGCTGCCATGTTTCCTGTCATGGTGATAATGAACTAAACTTCTGAAGTGTAAGCCAGTACCAATTAAATGTTATCCCTATAGGAGTTGCTGTGTTCATGATGTCTCTTTACAGCAATAAAACCTCAACAGAGCCAAAAAAAAAAAAAAAAAACACAAGCCAAGTCTGACTCTTGTTACATACACAAAAATAAGCATCCACTTGAGCACGTGAGTTTACCTTCCCTAACGGAAACCAGTGACTTCTTTGAACAGCAATGTATATGATCAAGAACCAGAAGTAAGCCAGGCATGGTGGTGCATGACTTTAATTCCAGCACTGGGGAGGCAGAGGCAGGCAGATCTCTGAGTTCAAGCCCAGCCTGGTCTACAGAGCAAGTTTTAGGACAGAGAAACCCTGTCTCAAAAAACACCTGGAAGGAAGGGAGGGAGGGAGGGAGGGAGGGAGGGAGGGAGGGAGGGAGGGAGGGAGGAAGGAAGGAAGGAAGGAAGGAAGGAAGGAAGGAAGGAAGGAAGGAAGGAAGGAAGGGACCAGAAGTGATAATCTGGAAGCAGAAGTAAATCTACCATGACAGACTAAGAAGTTACAGAATTACAGCTTGCCTTTAAAATAATTATGAAGAAACGGTGTGTGTGTGGGGGGGGGGGAAACGGCACCGTAAACACACCTCTATTTCCACACTTGGGAGGAGGATTCTGAGTTGGAGGGTGACTTGAACTACATAGCAAGTGAACACTGTTGCACACTTCCCATCATTGACTACAAAGAAACTGGGAGTAGAGCTCAGCAGTAGAATGTAAGCTTTGTGCTCAGTCACAAACAGCACCAACAAAACAAAACAAAACCAGCTATAATGGCATAGACTCAATCCCAGCCACTCCAAAGACAAAGGCAGAAAGATCACGAGTTCAAGGCCTGCCTAGGCTACCGTACAGTGAGTTCAGTTCCAGCCTAAACAACTTAGTGAGACCCTGTCTCAAAATAAAAGGTTAAAAATGGCTGGGGATATAGACTAGTTGATAGAGAGCTCACCTACCACATATGAGGCCCTAAATTGAATGTCCAATACCACAAAACAAAACAAAGCCCCTATGTCATAACTCACTCCACGAGGCCATTATTACCTCAATACTAAAACTAGACAAAGACTATAACAAACAAGAAAACAAGTCAACATAATTTATGATATAAATGAAAACACCCACAAGCAAACCAAACGTAGCAATTAAAAAAAAAAATCATACTGCAAACCACACCAAGTGCAAAGGATACTAACCCTAGGACTACAAACTAAGTTTGATACACACTGATAGATATAGGGAGGAAAAAAACCCAATCAGCTCCAAATTACATCTGACAAATTAATGAAGTATGGCATGGTGGCTAATCTTAATTGTTAATTTGACTAAATAGAAGCACCTAGGTAAGCAGAGCTCTGGCTTTATGGGAGTGGGGGTGGGATCCAGAAAGTAGCCAGAGGGAAGAGAGATTAACCCTGAATGTAGCTGGTATAACCCAACAGGCTGGGGACCCAGAAGGAGGAGGAAATCAGTTAGCTTAGACATGGCTCTCTATTTCCTGTCTGCTATGATGTGAGATGTTCTGTTCTGTAAGCACAACAGCTGTTCTCACCATGATAGACTGACAGCTCTGAAATCCTAAATCAAAACAACGACAAACTTACTAACACACACAGGGATAAAAGGGAAGTTCCTCAACATCAAAAATCACTCACAAAATAGCTAGTGATATAATGAAAAACACTACATGTTTTTTTTCTCCTAAAACTGGGAATGTCTGCTGCTCTGTCCACCTCTGTGTCACAGCACTAGAGATTTTAGCAAGAATAGTTAAGCAAGGAGTAAAGTAAGTGAAATACAGAGGAGAAAGGACAAAGTAAAACTACGTTAGCAGACATTACACTAAGAATCTAAGTGAGCTAATTAACAAGTTAAACAAGTTTTCATATCAATATGCTAGGCTGGGAAGTTGGCTGGCTCAGCAGCTAAGGTCTTCCAGAGGAACTGAGTTTGATTCGTAGCACCCACACGGTGCATCTGTAACTCTGCAGGCACAGTGAACTATTTAGGGGTCAGCAAGATGGCTCAGTGGGTACACGTACTTGTTTAAGACTGATGATCTGAGTTAAACCCTGGAACCTCCATGGTGTAAAGAGAAAATCAACTCCCATAAATTGTTCTATGACTTCTATACATGTACATGCATACAAACACAACATATAAATAAATAGGTCAAAAAATAAATGTTAAAGGGGTTGGGGATTTAGCTCAGTGGTCAAGTGCTTGCCTAGCAATCACAAGGCCCTGGGTTCGGTCCTCAGCAGGGGGTGGGTGGGTGTGTGATGACAACACGACACAAAATAAAACACAACAACAAAGAAAAACCCTTCTTTTCGGGAGGCAGAGCCAGGTGGTTCTCTGTGAGTTTGAGGGCAGCCTGGTCTACACAGTGAGTTCCAGGAAAGGCGCAAAGCTACATAGAGAAACCCTGTCTCGAAAAACCAAAATAAATAAAAAATAATAAAATAAATGTTAAAAATTAAGTTATGGATACATTTAGCAAAAGTATAAGACTTATAAACTGAAAATTACAAAACAATATGGAAAGAAATGAAATGTACAACTTAGATGTCATCCCATATTGATGGACTGAAAGCTACAACAGCAGCATTACCTAAAGCAGCCAATAGCTTTCAGCACAATCTCTATCAAAATCCCAATGGGGGGCACTGAAGAAATTAACAAATTTAATGAAGATTCACAGAGGTTGAAATCATCTTGGAAAAGTACAAACTTCAAACATTCACACTCTAATTTCAAAAATAAATCAATTAAACCCTACAAAACTACCATTCTAAGAACTGTGATATGGATAGCTTCTCCTTCAGAGATGGACACTGGAAGTGGAGAGACAGGCTAGAGTGGAAAGTTCAGAATTGTGGCTATTCAAAGGCTGCCTCTTCTCTGTAATCCAAACAAAAGAACTGGGTGCTGAAGATATTGTTCATGCAGGAAAGTACTTGCTGCCAAAGTGTGGGATAAGTTCAGATTCCCAGTGCTTATGTAAGTAGTTGGGCACAGCATTACATGCCTATAATACTAGCACTTAGAAGGTAGGGAAGAAGTATTTCTGAGGCCTGTTGGCTGACCAGTCTAGCTCAATTGCTGAGCTCCAGGTTCACTTCGACATCCTAGCTCAAAAAACAAGGTGGAGAGCAATTCAAGACACCTGATGTCACCCTTACATATTTGCTGCTAGTTTATTTTCAATGTGTGTCAACAAGACCACACAATAAAAAAAAAAAAAAAAAAAAAAAAGAACACTTTAGAAAAAGAAACAGGGTCACTATGTAGCCCAGGCTGGCTCCAAACACTCAGCCACCATCCTGACTTATTCGTAACAAGTGCTAGGATTATAAGCATGAGCTACCTACCACACAGCTAGTAACAACAGTCTTTTTCAATACTATAACTGAGTCAAAAGAATACCAACTTGTACAGGAGTAGAGCTGGGTAGCCTAACTCATACCATTAAGAAACTGGATTAAAGGCTCTAGAAAAAAATACAGGTCTAAATCTTCATGAGCACAGATTATACAATGCTTACAAAATAATATCAAATACAAGAAAAGATTTTATCAAAATTTTAAAAATTCTGCACTTTAAAAGGTTATGATCAAGAAAGCAGAAATACAACCCAAAGGTCAGTTTAGAATACTTGTGCATCACATCTACTACTAATATCTAGAAAGAAGAATGCTTATGATTTAGAGACAAAGAGCTCAATTATAATCACAAGAAGGCTCATCCACCATACATTAGGCCCTTGGTTTATCCCCAAAAATCACACACACAAAAATACCCCATAACAATAATATAATCAAAAAATAGACATTTTTCCGACAAAAGTATACAAATAGCCAATTAGGTACATGAAAAGATATCTAAATCACTAGTCAGAGAAATGAAAATGATTTTTTTTTTTTTTTTTACAATTTCAGACCACTCCACACTCACTAGAATGGCTATAATAAAATAAGTGTTGATGGGCATCGGGAGAAACAGAAACTCTCATAGTGCTACTGAGAATATAAAATTAGATAAAGCAACTTTTCCAACAGTTTCTCAAAGGTCTAAACACAAAATGACTAACTCATTTAGCAGTTCCATTCCTAGGTATAGAGAAAAACATGTACCCATGCAAAATACTGCATATCTGTAACAGCATTGATCATAAAACACCAGGTGTAAATAAACCTCTCCAAATCCACCAACTGATGGAAATCCAATTCACGTATCCACACAAATGTGATACTGTCACCACTAAAAAGACTTCAAGTAAGAGGTTCTTAAAAAGCAGAATAAGCAGCCCTAGTCCTTGTTACTACCAGAGATGCTGACACTTACGGTAACTCCAAACTCAGTTAAGACATTGCAATCCCAGAACAGTTATAATATAAAGGGTAAGGAGAACTTTTCACTTTCTCAAAAACTGTTCCTCACCAAACCAATACAGCTCTAATCCAATGGCAGCTTCAGTTTGTTAGGTCGGGAAAGGAGGGCTAGGATAGGACTCAATATAAAACAAAGAAGGGGAAAAAGACTCCACAAACGAACTCTAGGAAAACACATATAATCCATAAAGAATTCAAAATATTGTCTAAAAAACTCAATTATCTACAAGATAACAATTAAAAATAAATTTCAATCGATGCATGAGCAAAATTAAAACATCACCACAGGGAAAATTCAAAGCAACAAAAATCCTGATAGTAAAGAATAGAACTGAAACGAAAGGTTTTTGTTTTGTTTTGGTACAGTTTTTCCAGACAGGGTTTCTCTGTGTAGCTCTGACTATCCTGGAACTCACTTTGTAGACCAGGCTGGCCTCAAACACAGAGATCTGCCTGTCTCTGCCTCTGGAATACTGGGATTTAAAAGCATGCACCACACTGCTCAGCCTGAAATGAAATTTACTAGAGGAATTCAACAAAACAGAAAATGTGATCAAGTAGGAGAAAGAGAAAATCAGCAAACTCCAGGCAGAATTCCAAGGGCTGGGTGTCCAGCTCTGACCAGAGTGCTTATTTAGCACATATGCAAGGCCCAGGTTCAATCCCCAGCACCTTACCACATCCTGTGCCTTAGTTTCTTTTCTTTTTGCTGTAAGAAAACACAACAACAACAAAAATTTAAGGGAGAAAGATCTTCAAAATACTTTAGCTTACAGTTCAAGGCAGCAGTAGAAGCAGTTAGCTACATTACATCCAGACAGAAGAGAGTGGTGAATGAATGTATAGAGGACAGGGCTGAGCTTGCTTTCTTCACTTTTACAACCCAGGCCCCAGAGTCTTCCCACACTAATTAAAGTAATCAAGAAAATCACTCACAGGCATGTCCAGAAGCCCATCTCCCAGGTGATTTTAGATCTTGTCAAATTTACAACACTAACCATTGCACCCTTCTAAAAATAAATAAATAACAGGTAATTAAAAACTATGCAATCAAAGGAATAGAAAAAAGAAAAAGGGTGAAAAAAAAATATAAAGACAAGAAACCATCAAGTGCACCAATAGACTACATAATGTTTCAAGAAAAAAAGGACCACACAGGCAGTGGTGGCTCACACCTTTAATCCCAGCACTTGAGAGGCAGAGCCAGGTGGATCTCTGTGAGTTCGAGGCCAGCCTGATCTAAAAGAGCAAGATCCAGAACAGGTACCAAAAGTACACAGAGAAACCCTGTCTCGAAAAACCAACAACAAAATCTGTTTTCATTCTATTGGGCATGATAAATTTAATTCAATAGTTATATACATGTCGATTGGCTTTGAGAATTATAAATTTATAAACTCAAGTTCCATTTGCTTTTGGGATACCATCTTACAAGGACTCCAATTTGCAGTAAGGCTCGTTAAGGAAGGGAATGGCTCAGTTGCCTTTAGCCTACTGGCTATGGGTGGGTTAGGACTTCTATTGGTCTTTTCTGTGTGGAACACACAGATTGCGAGCCCAGCGCCACATTGAGATCTTTGGCAGCAGTAACTGCAGCTCACACACGATTGAGCCTGTATGATAATGAGTATTCAGAGACGGGTAATGCCTGGGGGGTTCTCACCAACCTAAGAGAGAGCACCTGTGTGGCCTGGGCAGGCATCGCCATGACGGGTAAGGTGACCTGCTGACGTCCCACACAACCTAAGTCAGAAGCTCATTTTTTTAGTAAAAGGGGGACCTGTAGGGTCCTGGCTCCCTTTTGGGTAACTGTTGCCTTGCTTGCTGACCTTGACCTTGATATCCTCCCTATGCTAATTTCCTGCCCAGTTCCACCCTCCTGAATGTTTAAGGGAAGTTCCTTGTCTGTGTATCCTGCATACTGGGCGTTAACAGCTTACATGCAAGATTGTAAAACATCGGTAGCCATCTTCTGCCCTCCGGGGTTCTCCCATTGTGCTGTAAGCCTGTATGTAAGACCTCTTCCCTCCTTCAATAAACAGCATTCGGCAAAAAAATAAAATAAAATCTTGCCGGGCATAGTGGCACACGCCTTTAATCCCACCACTCTAGAGGCAGTCAGATCTCTGTGAGATCAAGGTCAGCCTGGTCTACAAAGTGAGTTCTAAGACAGCCAGTGTTATGATATATTGTTTGGGAGACCCCAAGGGTATCCCTCGAGTGCAGGGAAACATGCTGGCATGCTGGGCAGATGCAGGGGGTGGGGGACCACTAGACATGTCATGGGGGCATGGCGTTGGGGGTGACCATTCATTCACAACCCAGGTACTGCATCCTTGAAGAAAGAGTTTATTATAATAGAGAGATACAGAGACAGAAAGACAGAAAGGAGAGGAAGAGAGAGATACGGGGAGTGGAGGGTGCACACTTCATGGCAGAGAAGAATTTCCTTAAAACGAGGCTTTTATGTCAGGACACAGGGTGTCGCCAAGGTGTAGGTCAGAATATTAACAGCCAGAGCTGCTACACAGAGAAGGCCTGTCTCAAAAAACAAAAGTAAATAAATAAATAAAATGGAAAAAAAAGAAAGAAAGAAAAAAGGACCAGAAGCTTACTTGAATAAACTTCCAAAATCTGAGGAAGAAGAGGACACAGAAATTAAAATTCAAAGGACTCCAAAAAATGCTAGAAGTTGCCTAGCACCTATAAAGGTCCTGAAGGGAGAGAAGTCCATACTGTGATACATCACAATTGTTGAAAAGAACACAGAGGATATTAAAGCCACCAAGAAAAGCAACTCATCACATATAAGGGATCATGTTATATTTTTCCACAGATTTCTTAAATCTTATATATCAGAAGGAACTAAAAGAGTACATTCAAAGTGCTGAAGAGAAAAAGTGCAAGCCAAAATTATATCCAGCAAAACTGAAGGAGAAGCTGTGCGGTGGTGGTACACGCCTTTTACCCCAGCACTTGGGAACAGAGGCAGGCAGATGTCTGTGAGTTTGAGGCCAGCCTGGTCTACAGAGTGAGTTCCTGAACAGCCAGAACTGTTACAAAGAGAAATCTTACCTTGAAAAAAACAAACAAAACAAAAAAAAACCCAAACACACAAAAGTGAAGGAGAAAGACTTTTCAGACAGACAAAAGTTGAGGTAGTTCATCACCTGAAAGCAGAACTAAATATACATCAGACAGCAATAAGAAAACATATAAAAATTAGGTTTGCTGGGCAAGATCAATATTTATATACTAAATACTATAAGGTTATAAAAATAGTGCATAATTCTGGTAAATAATTAGGAAGACAAAAGTATAAAAAAATAACTGTACTAGCCACATGTGGTTCCTAGCCTAGGCAAACAGAGACACGAAGCCGTCTGCACAGTCAAGGCCAGCTTGGTCTGTCTATACAGAGAGTTCCAGGACAGCCAGGGCTACATAATGAGACCTATGTTCTCAATAAATTAATTAATTAAAATAAACAATCATATCTTTAAGTCAATGCAAACAGTAAACAAAAGATAGCAGAGATGACAACACTGATATCAAACAAACTATGCTTGTCAAAAACTGTCACAAGAAAAAGGAATGACACTACAGAATGACAAAATAAGAGAAAGTTAACATCACAGTGCTCAAATATATGAAACAAACATTGACCAAATTGAAGAAACATTACAATTAGACAAAACAATTTCACTGCCACTTTATAACAATGGAGATGACAATCAGGCATGGTGGCTCATTCCTCTAATCCCAGCACTGGGGAAGCTCAGACAATAAGATCACTTGGGCCGGGCGGTGGTGGCGGCGCACGCCTTTAATCCCAGCACTCGGGAGGCAGAGGCAGGAGGATCTCTGTGAGTTCGAGGCCAGCCTGGGCTACCAAGTGAGTTCCAGGAGAGGCACAAAGCTACACAGAGAAACCCTGTCTCGAAAAACCAAAAAAAAAAAAAAAAAAAAAAAAAAATAAGATCACTTGGACTTAAAGACCAGCCTGGGTTACATACTGAGTTTCAAGCCAACATGACTAGAGCATTAGACCCTGTATCAAAAAACAAGCCAGACATGCTGGCTAACACCTATAATCCTAACACTGTGTCTGAAACAGGTGGAGACTAGCCTAGGCTGTGAGGCAAGCAAGTCCCAGGCCATGTTGAACTACAGAGTGAGACTGCCTCAAAAGAGGAATGAGGTGGGGCGGGTGGGGTCAGAGAGATGCCTCAGGGGGTAAAGGCTCTTGCCACCAAACCCATCATAATAGAAGGCAAGAATCAACTTGGAAACACTATCCTTGGGCTTACACACATGTGCTGGGGCTACCACACACAAATAAATGAAATAGGACAACCATCTTTCAAAAAATTGAAAGATGATAATTAGACTTGAACACTGCAGGTTACTAGACTGAACACATATACACTGAAAATCCCATTCTTTGAGAAGAATCTACATTCCTCTTAAGTGTACAAAGAACAGTCCCCAAAATACAGTATGCTCACAAAATATGTTGTAAGAAATTTATACAGGAGGCAGAGGTAGGTGGATCTCTGTGAGTTCGAGGCCAGCTTGGGCTACAGAGTTAGTTCCAGGAAAGGTACAAAGTTACACAGAGAAACCCTGTCTTGGGGGAAAAAAATGTTAAGACAAGTAAAAATACTAGAGACTGAAACATGATATTCAACAAAAGTAGTACTAAGAAGGATAATTATATTAGTAACTACCTATAGTTTTTGTTTGTTTTAAGCCAGGCCCTGGGGCTAGAGATGGCTCAGCAGTTAACAGATATACTGTGTACACACACGCGCGCGCACACACACAGACACACGCACACACTTTAAAAATTTCCAATCTTTAAAATAAAGGGGAGAGGGAATCATGTTTAGTGACATGCATATTCCATAATCCGAGAATTGAGAAGATAGAGGTAGGAAGAAAGATCATCTATCCACAAGCTGAAGGACAGCATAGCAAGTTCCAGGATAGCCTAAGATATGAGAAACATGCAAAAATTTAGTCCAAAGTTAGCAGAAGGAAAAAAGTACAGCAGAAATAAAACTGAGTGTAGAGAATACAAGAAACAACAACAAAAATCAGAAGCTAGGAATGTACAT
Organism: Peromyscus leucopus; assembly: GCF_004664715.2. Classification (NCBI taxonomy): domain Eukaryota; kingdom Metazoa; phylum Chordata; class Mammalia; order Rodentia; family Cricetidae; genus Peromyscus; species Peromyscus leucopus. The sequence goes on from NC_051067.1 coordinate 8,849,355, forward strand.
CAGCTAAGGCTTGCCAAGTATATTGCAGGGTCTTAGGCTATATCCCTAATATAAAAAAGGAAAAATACTTTTTTTTGGGGGGGGGGGGCAGGTTGAGACAGGGTTTCTCTGTGTAGTTTTGGAGCCTGTCCTGGATCTCGCTCGGTAGGCTAGGCTGGCCTCCAACTCACAGAGATCCACCTGGCTGGAAAAATACTTTTAAGTACCAAGTGAAAGTGTTTCGAAAATTTTATTCAATTTTTAGAAATTATTTATTTTTTGAGATAATATAATTACATCATTTCCCAGGCCTCTTTTCTCACTGTTGTTATATACATATATTTAATTTTTTAATTGAATTAACGAGGGAGAGCACACAAGTTATGTGCATGTGAATGCAAATGCCCACAGAAGCCAGAAGAGAGCTTTATAGTCCCTGGAGCTGAAGTACCAGGCAGTTAACACCCGTTCCACATGTGTGCCAGGATCCTAACTCAGGTCCTCTGCAAGAACAGTATGTGTTCTTACTGCTGAGCCATCCCTCCAGGTCCTCAGGCTGGAGTTTTAAAAAGAAAAAAATATATACATATTACAAGCTCTTGACAACATTAAGGGGAAAAAGGACTTAAATCATAAAGAGACATTACAACTGAAATCATTAAGGACTATACACCAACAAACTGGACAATCCAGAAGAACTGAATAAATTCCTTGAAATAGTCAATCCAACAAGACTGAATGAATGAAATGAATCATTTTTAAAAAATCTAAATAAAACAGAGATAATGTCTTTGATTCCTGCACTTGGGAGGCAGAGGCAGCCTGGTCTACAGAGCTAGCTCTAGGAGAGCTGAAGATACACAGAGAAACTGTCTTGAAGAACAAAAGGGAAAAAAATCTAAACAGACATAGTAAGACTGAATAATCAAAACACTTCCCAGGGCTGGAGAGATGGCTCAGCTGTTCTGAGCACTGGCTGTTTTTTCCGAGAAGCCAAGCATCCACATGGCAGCTTTTAACTGCCTAACTCCAGTTCCAGGGGACCTGATACCCTCTTCTAACCTCTGTGAGCACACCATACTTGTAAGCAAAACATAAAATAAATTAAAAACAAAACAAAACAAATTTCCAACAGGGCTGGAGAGATGACTCAGCAGTTAGGAGAATGTACAGCTCTTCCAGAGGACCCAAGATTCCCAACACCCCCATCAGGTGGCTCACACTGACCTATATATATAACTCTAGTTCTTGGGGGTCCAACATCTTTGGCTTGTTGAGACCTGAACTCATGTGCATTCTCTCTGTCTCTGTCTCTCTCTGTCTCTGTCTCTGTCTCTCTAAAAAATAAAATAAAATAAAATAAAATTTAAGAACAACAGCAAAGCCCAGGAAGTTCACTGGAGCATTCCTCCAAGCAGTTCAGTGTTCTCAAACTCTTTCAAAGCTGAGCATCTACAATCCCAGCACTCAGGAAGCTAAAATGCAAGATGATCTCAATGGAAAAAGTACAGTTTCTTTAACAAATGATTATGGGAGCACTGAATATCCACATCAAAAGAATTCAGGGCCGATGCCTTCCACCACACAAAAAAAAATTAACAACAAAACAAATAGGTATATGACTTAAGACAATTAAACTGAAATACAGGGAAGAATGTTATCACATTGGGATGGACAATAGCTTATTGGCTATGACACCTAACAAAAAAATATCAAGAGCAAAAACAGTGAAAATCATTATATAAGACTTTAAACTTCTCAAGGGGAAAAAAAAAAGTTAGCTGGGCACGGTGGTGGTCCTTTAATTCCGGCACCAGGATCTCTTGAGTGTGAGGCAGCCTGGGCTACAAACCAAGTTCCAAGACAGCCAGGACTACACAGACACCCCATCTTAAAACAAAAACTTAAGACTCAGCAGAGAAAAAAAAGTAGCCCATAGGATAGGATTTCTTAGCACGTCTCTTAAAGTAGAGCCTCTCAATTACCGCCTGGATCCCAAAATGTCAGTCAACTTTATAAGGTAAGAAACCGGAAACGGGGAAAAAATTGTTGGGACTTACAAAAACAAAGGACGAAAGGCTTCTGATAAAAATGAATGTGGGGCATGTAACTCAGAGTAGAGTACTGACAAGCATGCAGGAGGTCTTAAATTCAATCCCCAATAGTAGCAAAATAAAATACAACAAAAAAGTCTGAAAATACAGAAACGCCAGTTTTAGATTTCGGTCTTCAAAATAAAACTGTTTCTTAATCGAGTAATAATTCTGCCCTCCCAGTTTGTAAGACATTTTTTTTCCATTACGACAGACAGACCCAGGACTTCAGAACAGCAAACAGCAACTGTCATGAAAGCAACATTATCAACAAATTCTCTAATCACTTTCTACCAGATGTAACCTTACCTGGTTCAGGGAGTTTGGTCTGTGGTGTCAAACTGGGAATTCCTGTCTCCTTCTCCACATCACCCATGCAAACACTGGATTTATCACAAACGTTTAGCCGTGGCCCAACTGAATCCGAGTGGCCGACATGATTAGGATCTGCTGCTGAGTCCTCAAGTATGCTTGTAGGAGGAGCTCTTTGTTCTAAGTAATCATCCCGCCCCTTCTGCACAGGGTCACCAGGAAGCAAGACTCCAAAGGCACCCTCTGAGTTTTCTTTCTCCCTAAATCTGTTAGTGCGTTTTCCAGGCTTAGGGCGCCTTTGGTTTAATCGCTGCCACCGCTTTTTAGGCACCACTTGATTAACACCATGGTGTTCATCATCCTCACTGTTAATTTCAGAGCCGAGCTCTGGGTCTTTGCTGTTCTCAAAAGGTTCTTTCTCAAGAATTTTTTCAGGGTCGGATTGTTTAACCTTGCTATCAAAATGTACATCAGAAAAATGGGTGTCTTCATTTCTTAAATGGCCCATTTGCTGAAGAGGCTCTTCTTCCCCAAGATCTTCAGCCCCACCCCTTGATGGGCCATTCAAGGAGCATCCACTTTCTTTGTCTTCCAGCTGGTTAGCGCCAATGGGCACAGCTGGAAGTCGGTTCAACTTTCTTTTGCGCTCAGTCTTTAAGGCTTTGGGGTTTACTAGGGGTTTTGCCATCTGGGCTGAAACTGCTTCTCTCAATTTGGATGATGGCTTTGCTCGGCCACAGTTGCGCCTTGGAATACAGTTTGAGCGACTTTTACCACAAGCAGGGTCTCTTTTGTCTGAAGCTAAGCCAGACAGGGAAGAAGATAATTCTCCAGACAATGAAGAGTCACCCCCACTAGAACTCAGCCGGATTGTGTCCTGAGTGCCATCTCCAGTTTTTTCAGAATTGTGTGTGGAGCCTCCTAACACCAAAACCTTTGATGCCCCTGCAGGGCTACTAGTAGAACAGTCCCCGCGATCTGGAGTGCGGTAAGCAGCCAGATTTTGAGCAGTCATTAACCTCTGCTCCTTTGTCTTACTATCATGCATATCTTTTAGCATCATTAGTAATGTACTAAATTTGTAATCTGGTTCAATAGGTATATGATTCTGACTAGAAGCAGAAGAAAACAGTAATGGCTTTGATGACTTGGATGTTCCAGAGTCGCTGACATCCTCATTTAAGGATCTGTAGGAGAGCTCCTTCAATTCCGACAGAACATGCTTCACCACCGCTGTTTCTATGTCACTTGAATCTCTGGTTTTCTCGTGCATATTGTTCAGTAGTTTTAGGCCCTCTGCTTTCCCACTTTTGGATATGCTGGCCAAAGGAGAGCCTTTGGTATCAGAAGAACAGCATTTTAAGCTGAGGTCCTCACTTGTAGCTGAGGGTTCTGCATCAGCAGGGTTTTCTTTATGCTTGCATTTTATACTATGGAACTTGGGCTGTCTGCTTTTCAAAGGTAACAGAGTTTGATTTGCAGCTCCACCCTTCATCAATGAGTTTTCACTACAAATGCTTGGTGGTGCACTGAATTTTGGAGTGAGACTGTCGTTTCTAAATTCTGGTTGGGTTTTGGGAACAGGAGTACGGACTTTAATATCAGAAAGATTAACCTGAGATATCTCAGTAGTTCCAGACTCCACTGTCTTGGTAGAATCCATTAAGTGGTCTGTATGTGAATTAGTAATGAGGGACTTCTGTTTTTCGTTTACTCTGTTTGTGGCAGGATATCTAGAATACTTTGTTTCATTTTTGTGCATGGATAAAGTATTCTCTGTCCTATCAAAAGCATCTGTAATTTCAAGGACACTGTTACCAAATTCTGCGTTGTTATGTTCTGTAGGATCCAGATCACTGCTCCCATCATCAGAAGTGGTACACACACTAACAGAATCACTTCGCTTTTCCTCATCGCCAGCTCCAATATAGCAGAGTTGTACTTTTGAGCTGCACACCAGGCCTGACTGGAGTTTCTTTTTCTCTACAGAATGTTTAGAGATCAAAGCACTCTCAGACAAACCTGATAAAGAATCACAATTTGAAGTCTCAAAATCTGCCTTAGCAGTGCTCTGAATACATGAGGAAAAGAGGAAACTTCCTGGTGCAGTTTTAGATCCTGTGAGGCTGTTTGCTATCCTGGAAAGTTCATTAGAAGCCTGTTTATCAGATACACTCCCAGAGATAAAGTCTAGGCCAAGGCTCTCTGGAATTTTCCCCCTCCGGTCCTCTTTCTGTGCTTCAAATGGCAGGAGGCCCTTTTTCACACTAGTCCTTTTTATACTATCAGAGCTTTTTATAGCTTGAGACTTGTCACAGGGCTTTTCCTTTTCTTCTGCAGAATGCTCAGAATCAAAAGCCAGAGACTTCAGGCAGCCATTAAGCAACAGGTCGTGTTCTGACTCAGGATCATTTGTACAGTCCTCAAATAGCATATCTTCTTCACTGTCCAACTTGATTGAACTGGTGACACATTTTTGGTTCTTAGATCCCTTGGGAACATCATATTTCTCAGCAAGACCAACACTGGCTTCCCATTTACTCAAAATTTTCTGAGGAACCTTAAATTAAAAGGAAAATAAGAATATCAATTATTCCAAAAAGAAAGGTAAAAACAATGAGATAATAAGCATATCAAATCAGAATCAATCTAACATCCTGTTGTTCAAGGGTTTGTTTTTGTTGTTCCTTTTTTTTTTTGGTTTTTCGAGACAGGGTTTCTCTGTGTAGCTTTGCGCCTTTCCTGGAACTCACTTGGTAGCCCAGGCTGGCCTCGAACTCACCGAGATCCACCTGGCTCTGCCTCCCGAGTGCTGGGACTAAAGGCGTGAGCCACCACCGCCCGGCTTGTTGTTCCTTTTTCAAGACAGTGTCTCACTATGCAGCTCTGGCTGTCCTGAAACTCACTGTGTAGACCAGGCTGGCCTCAAAGTCACAGATGCCCCTGCCTCTGCCATCCAAGTACTGGGATCAAAGGTGTCCACAAGTATGCCTGGCTAATCTTGCTGTTCTCCTCTCTGAAGCTGGGTGGTGATGGCACACACCTTTAATTCCATCCAGCACTTGGGAGGCAGTGGAAGGTGGATTCCTTAGTTCGAGACCAGCCTGGTTTACAGAGCAAGTTCTAGGACAGCCAGGGCTACACAGAAAAACTCTGTCTTAAAAAATCAAAAATAAATAAATAAGTTATCTATCATAACTGCAAGAACTAGTACCATATAAATAAAGGCCCTCATTATTTATCAGCAAAACAGAGTGGATTTTTTTTTTTTTTTTTTTTTTTTGGTTTTTCGAGACAGGGTTTCTCTGTGTAGCTTTGCGCCTTTCCTGGATCTCACTTTGTAGCCCAGGCTGGCCTCGAACTCACAGAGATCCGCCTGGCTCTGCCTCCCGAGTGCTGGGATTAAAGGCGTGCACCACCACCGCCTGGCACAGAGTGGACTATTAACTTCAACTAAAAGTAGTAACAATAGATTTCTAAAGCAAGACCCATTTCTAAAGACTCATACCCTCCATATTTACACTGTAGAACAAAATAGTATTTTCTTCCTGATATGTAATAAAGGACACAAGCATACACACACTGAGCTTCACTTAAAGAAAGAAGCTTCAAAGAAGCAAAGCATGGAAAAACAAGATAAGAGGAATGAGTGGGTCAGGTGCCCCTATAGGACCTGAAATTTGAAGTTCTAGCTATCACCAGGGTACTTAATTAACCAAGGCTCTTTTATATAAAAGACTATAAATGCTATAAATGACTAGGAGTATAACCAAGTTATCTTCGGAACATAATTACTTAATGCAGAGATACAAAAACAAAGCAGGTACACAAATCCATGTGGTCATCTCTAAATTCTTCATGAAGGAGGATAGCCAGACTCTGAAGCACACCTACTTTCTCAGGCCCTTCCATCCTTGGATCTCTGTAATGTTATTTGGCAAGGGTCTACCTACTAGTCACAAATAGTCACAAATAACTAGAATGCTCCCCAATACATATAAAATATAATGTCACAAGACAGGTAGCCTCCTCCTGTAAGGTTCTACATTGACCTTTTAGTCAATTTCAGACATAATTACACATACATCTGTGCTAATGTTAATGATCAAAGTAAATCAGGTTGCCAAAAGATGAAAGCCCTAATGAATTCTTCTAAAGAGAGCTAATAAATCTACACAGCTAAATAAAACTTGACACAAAATCTGATGCCTCCTCCCACACTGCCATGCAGGGAGAACAGTAGCAAAAAGCAGTTAAACTCTTCCATCCTAACAAATGCATACACTAGTATTGTGAGAAGACAGCCTTATGGTATAGTATTTTATAATTTTAAACATTAGAATAGTTATAAAGTACAAGCTGCTATACCATCTTAAGAGATGCAGACAACCAAGCAGTGGTGGCACATGCCTTGAATCCCAGCACTCAGGAGGCAGAGGCAGGAGGCTCTGTGAGTTCAAGGCCAGCCTGGTCCACACAGCCAGTTCCAGGACAGCCAGGGCTACACAAAGAAACCCTGCCTCTAAATAAATGGATGGATGGACAGATGAATTGATGAATGAGTAAATAAATGAATATTAAGAGAGGAAGGAAGGGAGAGAGATAAAGACAAATCCCATGCACCTGTAATAAATGACACTTCATGTTTATCACTAACTCTGAATTATCCAAATTATGATTCTGAAAACAACAGTACAAAAGCAGTTATATACACTGGATTATGAAGCAACAATCTAAGAACATGTGTCCTTTGTTTTTCTGACAGTCTTATTCTATAAACCTGGCTGGGGCTTAGACTTTACTATGTAGACCAGGCTGGCCTCAAATCTGCAAATGATCCTCCAGCCTCTGCTTCCTGGGATTACAGGTGTAAACCAACAAATACCCCAGCTCTACAAACTGTTTCTTATACAATTGACAATAAAAGCTGGCCAAGATGTTCATACCTAGAGTCCCAGCTACTCAAGACGTTGAGGGAGAAGGATCCCTTGAGTACTGAAGTTGAAGGTTAGTAGGAGCAGTACAGCAGGAGCCTATGACTAACTAAACAACTGACTATAAAAGAATGTGAAAACACAGGGACAGAGAATGACAATTACCAATAACTACCAAGAAAAGGGAAACAAGGAGTTAGGGTTTAAGGCTGTAGCTTCAGCTTTATAAAATGAAAATAACAAGGGCTGGTAAATAACAAGCTCATCAATAGGGCACTTTCCTAACATGTCAAAGGCCATGGATTCAGTGCCCAACATGGGGTTGGGGACATGGATGGACTGATACCAGAGCAAAGAAAAAGAGACTGAATGACAAGTTTATGTCACTTTTTTTGGGGAGGGGGAGGGTTGAGACAGGGTTCTCTGTGTAACCCTGGCTATCCTGGAACTCACTCTGTAGACCAGACTAGCCTCAAACTCACAGATATTTGCCTGCCTCTGCCTTCCAGTGCCGGGATTAAAGTCCCCCACCCTCAGCATTTTATGTGTATTTTAACAAAAATCAAGGTCAGCCTGGGCTATATACAGCAAGCCCCTGTCTCAAATATGTACATGTGCACACACACAGTTTTTAACAAAAGAAATCAAACTTTTCTGATAAGCAAACTGTAACAAAGCATCAAGCAAAAAATACAAATGTTTAATTCCCAGCACCATATAAATTAAGGGTGATGGTGCATTCCTGCACTTGGGAGGTGGGGGTAGGAGGATCTAGAATTCAAGGTCACCCACATCTATAAAAACAGTAACAAATAAAACCACCACCTTTTGGGCTGGGCACTCCAAGACAGAGGCAGGTGGATCTGAGTACAAAGCCAACCTGATCTACATATTGACTTAGCAATTTTCAGGACAGTCAGGGGTATATAGAGACTCTGTTTCAAAAACAAGCAAAAGAATTGAATAAAAAGCAACAAATGGAGCCGGGCGGTGGTGGCGCACGCCTTTAATCCCAGCACTCGGGAGGCAGAGCCAGGCGGATCTCTGTGAGTTCGAGGCCAGCCTGGGCTACCAAGTGAGTCCCAGGAAAGGCGCAAAGCTACACAGAGAAACCCTGTCTCGAAAAACCAAAAAAAAAAAAAAAGGCCTACCTGGGCAACAATGAGACCCTGTCTAAAAGCCAAAAAAAAAAAAGGAACAAAACTCACACATACACACAAAGTGATTAAAATATTAACTAGGTATGAAACTACAAAGTTAAAAACTGGCAAAGAATAAAACTAAAAAGCCTTATCAAAGTTGGATGTTATGGGAACATTTCTATAGTTCTAGCACCTGGAAAGCTGAGGCAAGAAGGCCTGAGTTCAAGAACAGTCTAAGGTGAAGAGCAAGACCCTATCTCAAAATAAATGAATAAACCCATTTTGTATTTTTAAGAGAAATAATTAGTACTCAAGGTAAGCAATATCTTTTGTTTTTATTTTACTTTCCTGTTCAGTCCTAAGGATTAAAACAAGGGATTTTTGCTTAGTAGGCAAGAGCTCTTCCAATGAGTTAGATCCTTGGCCCTCATTCTGACCTTTCTTCTCGCAAAGATAACCAAAGGAATCAGTAGTGTCCCCTTCTTTTTGGCAAGTCAGAGGTAGGTAGAGTCACTTCTCAAAAAATTCAGCATAAGCCAAGCGGTAGTGGTGCACCCCTTTGATCCCAGCACTCGGGAGGCAGAGCCAGGTGGATCTCTAGAGTTTGAGGCCAGCCTGGTCTACAGAGCAAGATCCAGGACAGGCACCAAAACTACACAGAGAAACCCTGTCTCAAAAAAACAAAAAACAAAACAAAAAAACCTCAGCATAAAGTTGTATGGAAACTAGCCACAGCTAATCCCTACAAAATATTTGACTTTCTAGTGATTACTTCTTCAGATATCCTACTAACCAAAGGTAATAGTATATTTCAAATCTATAATGCTGTTTCTTCTACTTCCTCCACAAGTCAACCCATAAGAAGATAATTTTTGAGAGGTCCTTTTGTTTATAGATTGTCTTTACCTTATGCCTATATCCTTTTTCTTTCTGTTTCCCTCTTCTCCTAAGGACAGGGAGTTCTTCAAATTGATGCCTGCCTTCAAACATGACGATTGCTTTTCCAGCCACCCAGGCTTTTTCAGAAGGATCTCCAAAAGCCTCCACGTAGTATTCTCGATAGGGCCTCCTATTGGCGACTAGATAAGGATAAAAAAAAGGTGTCATTATTTCAAAAGGATGAGTGCTCAACATCATAATCATAGCCAAATCTCCTATAGCCATAGGAGCTCTCTGGGCCACTCAGACAGATTGCTCAGCAGGGAAAGACACTTGGCACCAAACCTGACAACCTGAGTTCAGCCTGAGTTTGGTCTTCAGAAACACATAATGAAAGGAGAGCACTGACTCCTGCAGGTGTTAGAGCACTTGTGGAGTATGTTTGAGGCCCCAAATATATATATTCAAAACCGTGCTGAATGGCTGGAGAGATGGCTCAGCTGTTAAAAGTGATTCTTGGTGTTCTGGAGGACTTAAGTTCAATTCCTAGCACCCAGATCAGGCAGCTCACAATCTCCTGTAACTCCAGGTTCGGGGAATCCAACACCCTCTTCTGCCCTCTGTGAGCACCCTCAAATACACATAAAAATAAATAGAAGTATTTTTGAAGGGGCTAGAGATGCTCAGCAGTTAAAAGCATGCATAGCGGGGTTGGGGATTTAGCTCAGTGGTAGAGCACTTGCCTAGCAAGCATAAGGCCCTGGGTTTGGTCCTCAACTCCGAGAAGAAAAAGAAAAAAAAAAAAGCATGCATAGCTCTTGAAGAGGATCTGAGTTGGGTTCCCAGCACTCACATCTGGTGACTCCCAACTGCCTATAACTCCATCTCTGAGGAACCCAATGCTCTGACATCCACAGGCCTGTGCACTCATTACCCACACACAGACACCCACACATACAAGTAATTAAAATAAATCTCAAAAGAAAAACCCATGTTGATTACAGGGCTGGAGACATGGTTATCCAGGTGGTTGCTCACAATCATCTTTCTCTCTAGTCCCAGAGATCTGATACCCTGTTCTGGCCTCCATGGGCACTGCATACATGTGGTGCACAGACACACATGCAGGTAAAACACCTCCACACATAAAAACAATAAAAATTACATCTTAAAAAAAATAGGTAGGCCAGACATGTACTAGAGATGGCTCAGTGGTTAAGAGCATTGGCTGTCCTTCCAGAGGTCCCAGGTTCAATTCCCAGCATCCACATGGCAGCTCACACCTGTTGTAACTCAGTTCTAGGGGATCTGACATCCTCACACCAATGCACATAAAATTAAATAAATTCAAACAAACAAGAGATGGCTCAGAGGTTAAGAGCACATATTGCTCCTGCAGGGGACCCAAGTTCAGTTCCCAGCACCCATTTTACAAGCCCAACAGCCACCTGTAATTCTAGTTGCAGAACTCTGCCTTTCTTGCCCTCTGGGCCCCACCAGTGCTGGTGCCATAGATGTTCCCATAGTGCCTGGACTTTTCTGTCACTGAGGATTGAAATTCAGTCCTCCTGTTTTGAAAGGAAAGCACTTTACTTTCCATCCCCAGCCCCCAAAAATTTGTGTTTTCTAACATCATTTGAAATATTTAACCTAAGGGCGACAAAAAGAAAAATCACTTTATTTTTATATACTGTACTTACACTACATTGCAATTTTAATATTCGTATCAACTAAGAATTGGCACAACTCTATAACTGCTAAATCTAAATAAATGCATAGTTGTTCATTTCATTATACTTAAATTTTCTACAGGCTTGAAATCTTTCAAAGAAAAAGGTGGAGGAAAGAACTGCACTGCTATGACTAGGGCTGGCGAGGGACTCCAGCAGGTAAAGGTGCCGTGGCTAAGCCTGACCTGAGTTTAATCACTAAGAAACATGGTGAGGAGAGAGACACAACACCCCAAGTCCTCGGACCTCCACACGTGCCTTAGGGCACGTGTACTCAATATATGCATATACATGAACACACACACACTTTCTCCCTAAATGCAATAGAGTTCACAGAAAGGAAGGTTTTGTTTATTTGGGAGGAGGGTGTTTGAGGGAGAAGGAGGTTTGAGGCAGGGTTACTCTATGTAACAGCTCTGGCTGTCCTGGAACTTGCTTTATAGGTCAGTCTGGCCTCAAACTCAGAGATTCTGACCTCCGTGAGCATTAGGCCCACATGTGGTGTGTATTCATACATACATACAAGAAAAATGCTCATACACATAAAATGAAGAAATAAAAATAATAAAATCTTTCCAAAAAATGTTGTTAAAAAGCAATCACTAGAGGACTGGAGAGATGGCTCAGTGGTTAAGAGCACTGGCTGCTCTTCAGAGGACTCAGGTACAATTCTCAGTACCCACATGGCAGCTCACAACTATGATTCCAATTTCAGGGAATCCAACACTCTCACACAGACATACATTTGACAAACGACCAATTAATATAAAATATAAACAAATAAATCTTTTTTAAAAAAAAAAAAAAAAAAAGCAAGCACTATAAGCAAAACTGTCCAGAATACTTCTGTTGATGGCCCTGTTCCTAACACTGATTAGAAGCCAACATTGTTTGGTACACTTCTCAGGAAATTACCTATTTATATTAGCTGGTGGCTTCTCTCTTTTACTGGACTCTAATTTCCCACTAAGATAAGCAAGGTGATTATTTTGTCAACTGTACTGGCATAGGACTCAACCTACATGATGTAAATAGTATTTGAAAAATAAACAACTACAGTGAGTAAGAAACCAAAACTTAATCTCAGCACTTAGGGAATGTGATAACTAGTTTTATGTCAACCTGGCATAGGATACAGCCATTTGGGAAAAGAAAACCTCAATTGAGAAAATGCCTCAGCAGACCTGTGGAGATCATCAGTGTGAGAGGGATCAGCTCTCTGTGCATGGTGCCATCCCTGGCAGATGGTCCTGGGTGATAGGAGAAAACTGGCTAAGCAAGCCAGTAAGAACACTCCTCCATGGTTTCTGCTTTTTCCTGTCTCAGGGTTTGCCCTGAATTCCTCAGTGATAGAGGCTAAGCAAGCCAGTAAGAACACTCCTCCATGGTTTCTGCTTGTTCCTGTCTCAGGGTTTGCCCTGAATTCCTCAGTGATAGATATTTGTTACCTGGAAATATAAGATGAAATATCCACCCATCCAGTCCAAAAAAAAAAAAAAAGAGAGAGAGAGAGAAAAGAAAAGGAAAAAAAAGAAATATCCACCCATCCCCAAGTTGCTTTTGGTCATGGTGTTTAATCACACAACTAAAAAGTCTTAAGACAGGAAGTCAGACAGAGACAGATCTCTGAGTCAGAGGCCAATCTAGACTACAAAGCATGTTAGGCATGGTGGTGTGTGCCTTTAATCCCATTTAATCCTAGCACTCAGGAGGAAGAGACAGATGGATCTCTGTGAACTTGAGGCCAGCCTGATCTACAAAGCAAAGACAGGGCTATTACACACAGAAACCCTGTCTAGAAAAACCAAAAGGAAAGAAACCAAAACTCTACAACACGAGTAACAGACAACAGAGTAAAAAACAACTCCAGTGCTGGCAAGGTAGCTCAGCCATTAGGAGCACTGGCTGTTCTTATACAGGACCTGAGTTTGATTCCCAGCACCACATGGTAGCTTACAACCAGTCATAACTCCAGTGCCCAAGGATCCAGTACACTCTTATGGCCTCTATAGGCACTGGGCATAAACATGGTGCACATACATGCATGAAGGCAAAACACATAAAACAAAAATAAAGATAAATCCTTTAAAAAACAAATAAACAAACAAACAAATAAAAAACCCTGGGGGGCTGCAGAGATTGCTGAGTAGTTAAGACCACTGGCTGCTCTTCAAGAGAACAGAGGTTCAATTCCCAGGACCCACATTGGTTCACAACTGTCAATAACACCAATTCCAAGGAATCCAACCTCTTGCATACAGGTAGGCAAACCACCCATCCACATAAAATAAAAATAAGTAAATCTTTAATCCCAGCACTCAGAGGCAAAGGCAGGTGAATCTCTGAGTGCAAGGCCAACCTGGTCTACAGAGTGAGCCCCAGGCCAACCAAGGCTATGTAGAGACTCTGTCTCAAAAAAGAGAAAAAAAAAAAATTAAATAAAAAATTAAAACTATAAAATCAATTTCAGCAATCTCACCTTTCCTTTTTGAGGGGTGAGAATGGGTCAAGGAGGAGTATTTATTGGTTTGGGGGACAGTATAATTCTGCAATATAAGCAGGATAATCTCTAGTTTGAAGCCAAACTAGTCTACACAGCAAGTTCCAGACCAAGACAAATAATAAAACCCTAGTCTTTTCAAATAATAAAAATAGGCATCTGCAGAGATGGCCTAGCCATAAAGAACACTTACTGCTCTTCTAGTACCAGAGTTCGATTCCCAACACCCATGGCTCACAACTGCCTGTAACTCCAGCTCAAGGATATAGAACACCACCGTCTTAAGTACTTTCACTCACACTCACACACACTCAATCAGACACACATACATACATTATTGCAAACTATAAAAATAAGTAAATCAAGTTTTAGACTTTAGCTTTAAGACATTTAAAATATCTTAGATTCAAACATAATTAAACCAAGTGTGGTAGTTTGAATGTAACTGGCCCTTATAAGTTCATAGGGAGTAGCACTATTAGGAGGTGTGGCTTTGTTGAAATAGGTGTGGCCTTGTTGGAGGAAGTTTGTCACTATAGAGTGGGCTTTGAGGTCCCCTATGCTCAAGCTACACCTAGTTCAGTTCAATTCCTGTTGCCTGCAGATCAAGATTTAGAATTCTCAGCTCCTTCTCCAGCACCATGTCTGCCTGCATGTGGCCATGTCCCACCATGATGATAATTGGACTTAATCTCTAAAACTGTAAGCCACCCAACCAAATGTTTTCCTTTATAAGAATTGCCATGGTCACAGTTGTCTCTTCACAGAAATAGAAACCCTGAAACACCAAGTAAGAAAAACAAATTACAATAACCAAAGAAAAATATTCCAAATCAAGATTCTGTCATTCTTTCTTGTTAAGGCAGAGTTTCATGTATCCCATGTTGGCCTCAAACTCACTGTGTAGGCAAGAATGACCTAGAAATCCTTAATCCTCCTGCTTCCAATACCCTAAATCAGCCATTCTCAACCTGGGGTTTATGACTCCTTTTGGGATTGAATGACCCTTTCACAGGGTCATAATACCACATATATACTGGGTGGCACACACAGATAAGACACATGGGAAACAGAGAAGAACAGATGGTCAGACAGCTCAAAGCCACCTGGGGTACATGAAACCCAATCCAACAAATAACAGGGGGGTAAAGGGGCTGGGAATATACATTAATTGGTAAAGCTAATTATACATTTCCATTTTTCCATTCTATATATACAGAATAGCTGAGAATTTTTATTTAAAACAGTCTCACTATGTTGCTGCCCTCAAATTCATGATTCCTGCCTCAATCTTTCAAATCATGAGATTACAGGCAAGTACCAACATGCCTAAATTAACAACTTTTAAATCTCAGAGTAGGCAAACTTAAAAAAAAAAAAAAAAAAAAAAAAACTAAAAAGAGAAAATTTGTTAAAAATTCATAAAATTTCAAAGAAAACAATGACTTACTGCTAAAGTAAGAAAAATCCTGAATTACACTAAAAGCAGCTGCAAGCCTATGATTCCACATATTGTTTTATCACAAATAATCAACTCTAAGTTATTACCTTTCATTTTTGAGTGCGTATTAATCAATGGATCAGCACAAATCCTGCAGGGCCACCATGGGCGTCTCTTGAATTTCGCCCAAATAAGATCGCCAACTTCATACTTCAGTGGTGCAGACTTTTTCTTCGGTTGACACTTTAGACAGACAAAACATGGGGAATCAGTGAGAATAAAAAAACCTTTGCAGTATTATCCTCCAACTAGAATTCTGAAAAGCCAATGCCTAAAAAATACAAAATGAGTTGGGCAGTGATGGTGTACACCTTTAATCCCAGGATTCGGGAGGCAGAGGCAGGCAGATCTCTGTGAGTTTGAGGCCAGCCTGAGCTATACAGAGCAAGTTCCAGGAAAGGCTCCAAAGCTACACAGAGAAACCCTGTCTCATAAATAAATAAATAAATAAATAAATAAATAAATAAATAAGTAAGTAAGTAAATAAATAAATAAGAAAGAAAACAAAACAAAACCCAGGCATGGCCAGCAAGATGGCTCAGTGGGTAAAGACACCTGCCACCAACCCTGACAACTTGAATTTGATCCCTGGGACTCATAACAGTGCAGAGAACAAATCCCCATCTGTTAACTCTCTAACCTCTACATTAGCACCATGGCACACAGCACCTAATCACATCCACAATAAATGTTTTTACTGTTAATAGATAAAAACCCCTGCCAGGCAGTGGTGGCACACGCCTTTAATCCCAGCACTCAGGAGGCAGAGGCAGGCGGATTTCTGAGTTCGAGGCCAGCCTGGTCTACAGAGAGAGTTCCAGGACAGGCTACAAAGCTACACAGAGAGGGCTGGAGAGATGGCTCAGGGGTTAAGAGCACTGGCTGCTCTTCCAGAGATCCTGAGTTCAATTCCCAGCAACCACAGAGTGGCTCACAACCATCTGTAATGACAACTGGTGCCCTCATCTGGCCTGCAGGGATACATGCAGGCAGAACACTGTATATGTAATAAATAAATTTAAAAAAAAAAAAAAGCTACACAGAAAAATCCTGTCTCGAAAAATACAAATAAATAAATACATAGATACATAAATGGATTAAAAACTCAGCTAGGCCGGGCGTTGGTGGCGCACGCCTTTAATCCCAGCACTCGGGAGGCAGAGCCAGGCAGATCTCTGTGAGTTCAAGGCTTGCCTGGGCTACCAAGTGAGTTCCAGGAAAGGCGCAAAGCTACACAGAGAAACCCTGTCTCAAAAAACCAAAAAAAAAAAAAAAACCCATCTAGTTATGGATGATAAAATAAGCACTAATTATCTTGACTTAACATTCACAGTATACCCTTTCAGAATAATTTTCTTTTCTTTTTTCTTTTTTTTTTTTCTTTTTAGTTTTTTGAGACAGGGTTTCTCTGTGTACTTTTGGTGCCTGTCCTGGAACTCACTTTGTAGACCAGGCTGGCCTCAAACCCACAGAGATCTGCCTGACTCTGCCTTCCAAGCGCTAGGACTAAAGGCATGCGGCACTAATGCCTGGCTTAGAGTAATTTTCAATTTATATTTGTTTTACATTTTCATTAATGGTCATAATGAAAATAAACCTCAAAGCATACAGGATATGGTGGTACAAGCCTTTAACTCCAGTACTTGAGAGTCAGAGGCAAGCATAGATCTCTGGGAGTTCAAGGCCAACCTGGCCTACATAGTCCCATCTAGCTAGAACTACATAGTGAGACCCTGTCTCAAACAAAACAAATCAAATCCTAGAAGTATAGGCCATACTCTACTCATGCCAATGCACCCAACCCTAAATTTTCCCCATGATATACTAGGAAGATATACAAAATACTACATAGCACAACTCTGAATAATTGAAATAGAATACAGTATAAATATAAATGAAGCTCTTAGCAATTGTTCAACATAGAAGCCCAGGCCACATCCTTTCTCCAAAAATAATATGCCTGTTTAATCTGATATCTAATTGCCTCCATCTCAGCTCCCACGTCCATGTCTTTAAACAGCACAAACTTCCTGCCTTCAGAGGAAAAAAACTGTTCTACAGGCCTGCGCTTTCCATCTTGTATAATACAAAAAAGGTGTAAACACACTAAGTATTTTGCAGAGGCCAAAGTACCTAGGATACAAGAACTAAGAACAACTCCTCTGCTTAACTCAAGGGGACACAAAACAATAACATTTTGCCTGAAGGGCCATTTCTTAAAAATGGCCAGAGTAATAATCACATGACCCAGTAATTCCACTCATAGATATACTCAAGACTAATAGATACATATAGCCAGGGCTTGGAAATAAGTTCAGTGGTAGAGTACTTGCCTATCATCTACAAGAGCTCATATGCCATCCCCAGCACCAGGGAAAAATACAGACACACACAAAAATGTATACAAATGTTCACAGGATTATGTATCATAGTCAAAAAGAAGAAAAAAAAATCAAATGGCCATTAACTGAAGAATGGAAACATGTGATTTGTGCATACAATGGAATATAGTTGGCCCTCCCTATTTAAGGAGTCTACTTCTGCCATTTACTAACTGTAGATCAAAACTCTAGTTGAGAGGAGCAGGGCACAGAGGTACGAGTCTAGAGTCCTAGTACTTAGGCAGCTGAGGAAAGAAGATCCAAGGTTTGAAGTCAGAGCAGGCTCTATGAGTTCCAGGTCCTCGCACTGGTGAAACACAGACAGGCAAGGCAGATAGATCTCCAGGGCTTGCTGGCCAGCCAGTCTAGCCAGTCAGTGACGCAAGATCCAAGGTTGTACTCTGACCTCCATGAATGTACCGCACTCACATATGAACACACAAACCACAAGACTAAAATTCTAAAAAATTAAATAAATGAGGTAAAGAGCAACTGAGAAAGACACTGTTGGCCTCCAAACACAGGTGCACCCATGTACACACACCACTGCCTTCTAACACACAATATAAACAGATAAATAGTGAGTGTGGTGGCACATGTCTATGATCCCAACACTTAGGAGATGAAGGCAGGAGGATCAAAGTCAGCCCCAGCTTTAATGTATAATCAATTTTGAGGCAATCCTAGACTGCCTGAAACCCTAACAAAAACCAGGGAGGGACAACTGTTCAGAAGGCTCAGCAAGTTAAGATCACTGATTTCCCAGGCATCCACATTAGCTCACGAACATCCATAACTCCCAGGCATCCATGTGGTACACAATCATATACATAAAATAAATCTTTAAACAATTAATAAAAAAGATAACTAAGGGGATGAAGAGATGGCTCAGCAGTTAAGAGCACTTGCTGCTCTCCCAAACTCCCAGAGGACCTGAGTTTGGATCCCCAGCACCCATATAAGGCAGCTTACAACTAACTGCTTACAACTCCAGTTCCCGAAAATCCAATGCCATCTTCTGGCCTCCTTAGGCACCCACATGTGGCATATACCCATGGACACATGAATAAAAATTTTAAATAAATGGAGATATAGGTTTTAGGAAGAAAATCTGAACTTTACTTTGGGTGGGTAGGTGGTTTGTTTTTTTGACATATATGTGTATTTTACCTGTATGCATGCCTAGTACCCCCCAGAGGCCAGAAGAGAACATAGGATACCCTAGAACTACAGTAACAGACAATTGTGAGCTGCCACCTGGGTGCTGGCAATTGAACCCAGGTACTCTTCAAGAGCAAGTGCTCTTGCCAGGCGTGGTAGTGCATGCCTTTAGTCCAGGTACTAGGGACGTAGAGGCAGCCAGATCTCAGTGAATTCAAGGCCAATGTGGTCTACAAATCCAGTTCCAGGACAGTCAGGGCTGTTACACAGAAATATCTTGTCTAAAAAACAAAAACAAAAACAAACAAAAAACCCAAACGTTCTAAAACATTGAACGATC
This sequence comes from Peromyscus leucopus, assembly GCF_004664715.2. Taxonomy (NCBI): domain Eukaryota; kingdom Metazoa; phylum Chordata; class Mammalia; order Rodentia; family Cricetidae; genus Peromyscus; species Peromyscus leucopus. Next base: position 8,868,307 of record NC_051067.1, read on the forward strand.
TCTCCAATCCCAAACACCTTGGGGAGTGGGGAGTTTCTGAGTAGTTTTTTTTGTTTGTTTGTTTGTTTTTTTTTTTTTTTTTTTTTTTTTTCAAGACAGGGTTTCTCTATGTAATTTTGGTGCCTGTCCTGATCTCGCTCTGTAGAGCAGGCTGGCCTCAAACTCACAGAGATCCACCTAGCTCTGTCTCTCAAATGCTGGGATTATAAATGTGCGCCGCCTCCCAGCATTGTTTTGTTTTTTTGAGTCAGAGTCTTACTATGTAGCCTTGGCTGTCCTGGAACTTGATATGTAGACCAGGCTGGCCTCACTAACAGGGGTTCTCCTGTCTCTGCCTCCCAGGTTCTGGGAGATATACACCACCATGCTTGTCCTTGGTTGGTTGTTTTTGAGGGAGGGTCTGTGTAATCCAGGCTCCCACAGAACTTTCTATATAATCCAAGTTAGTTCAAGCCTGAAGGTCCTCAGTGTTAAGATTATAGGCTTGCACTCCCATACCTAATATGCAGCTACTTTTAATGTGAGCATTAATTAAGCACGTGATAAATAATTAAAATCATTCTAGGCAAGAACCCGAGCTCTTTCATAGACAAATCCATAAAAACAAAAGTCAACAAAATTACAACCTTCAGCACAGTTTTAACATTTCATTCTACAAAGCACCTATATACTGAATGCATATGGTAACACCTTAAAAATAGCTGCTATAATTTTATTCCCTGCATTTGTAACTATACATTATTTCTATTATACTAAGAATCAGGGCTGGATCATGTATGCCTGTAATCCCAGCACTTGGGAGGTAGTCAGGACAGGAGTTCAACACCAGCCTCAGCTATATAGCAAACTGAAGGCCAGCTTGGGTATGAGACTCTTGGCTCGGTCAGGAAAGTATCTGTGGATCTCTAGAATTCATTGGTCAGCAAGCCTAACCCAATCAGGGACCTCCAGATTCAATGAAAGATCTTGTTTTAAAAAATAAGGTGGAGAGTCAAGGGTGACATTTTCCTTCTGTCCCAGCACTTGGGAGACAACTGGAGACAAAGGTAGGATCTCTGAGCTTAAAGCCATCCAAATCTACATAGTGAATCCCAGGCCAGCCAGTGCTACAAAGTGAAACCCTATCTGCCTCAAAATAAACAAACAGATAAATAAAGTAAAATAAAAACAATCAAAAACAAAACAAACAAACAAAAACCAAAGCTGAAGATAGAGCTCAGTTGGCAGAGTACTTTTGCCTAGCATGCCAGAGACCCCACACTGAGTCCCCAGTATCAAGCAGCAAGTAAATGAGTGGGGTTTCAGGAGGGAGTCCGGCAGCTGAGTGCTTGTCCACCACATGCAAGGCCCTGGCTTTAACCACCAGGACTGGAGAAAAAAACAGATACATGAATGGCTAGATGTATAAATGGATTAAAACCAGACTAAAGGTGCATGCCTTTAATCCTCCAGCACTTAGGAAGCAGAAGCAGGAAGAGCTCTGAGTTAGAAGCCAGCCTGGTCTATATCGTCAGTTCCAGTACAGTCAGGCTTATAGAAAGACTATGTCTCAAAAAATAAATCCAAAATACAATAAAAGATGCTAACAGCTATATCCCACGGTCCTAACACAGCAAAAGAAACTAATCAAATTATCTGTTATACTGAAACTCAATGATTAAGAACAATTCAGTGCCAGACAGTGGTGGCGCATGCTTTTAATCCCAGCACTTGGGAAGCAGAGGCAGGCGGATCTCTGTGAGTTCGAGGCCAGCCTGATCTACAGAGCAAGTTCCAGGACAGGATCCAAAGCTACACAGAGAAACTCTGTCTTGAAAAAAGCAAAAAAAAAAAAAAAACAACAACAAAACAAAACAAAACTCTGGAGGCAGAGGCAGGCAGATCTCTTCGAATTAAAGATCAGTAAGGTCAACACAGCCAGTTCCAAGACAACCAGGTCTATATAGAGAGATCCTGTATCCAAACAAACAAACAAAAGACAAACATAAAACCAAAAAAGTTCAGTGTCACTACTGGGCTATTTGTGCGGGGTATTTCACAACACTGACCAATCATTTCTGCTACAATAAAAAAAAAATTTAGAACACAAATAAATCAATTTTATTCTTGCCAGTAAATTTTTATCTCAATATTTGATAGCCTATGTTGTAATAGCAATCCTCATATACTTCTATTCTATGCCTTGTATAAATGTTTGTGTATGCTAGATAGAGTAGAAAAATGGTTCTGAACATCAACTGCATACCCTAACCACCTGAAGAATTTTATTAAATAGCAAATGCTGACAGATGACCAATTATTCCTCCACCACCAAGCACCCACCAAACTAAACTCACTATGTCTGAGGTACAATTCTTAAAAACTTAGCTACTTTTTTTTTTTAAAGCCCCACAGATTTGCCAAGGTTGAAAACTAATGCATCCTATAGCTAATGAGTACTTGTTAAAATGAGAGCCCTGAAACAGGGCGGTGGTGGCACACACTTTTAATACCAGCACTCGGGAGGCAAAGGCAGGCGGCTCTCTGTGAGTTCCAGGCCAGCCTGGCCTACAGAGCAAGTTCCAGGACAATTAGGGATACACAGAGAAACCCTGTCTTGAAAAACCAAAGAGAGAGCAGGGGTGGGGGTGAAGGGAATGACACAAAAAGTCTACGAATTAGTGTAAAAGTTACACCAACAAGTGATAACTGATTCCATATAATTTCAGTATTGCTTTATCTCACATAGCAAAAATATAATGCAAGCACTTATTAGATATCTACAAATCAGAAGCTGCTAAAAATATTCTTAACAGTAAAGCTGGTACTAATTATGATTCAGCTGTTATAGATGTCATCTAGTCAAATGCCGGGGCTAACTGTAAATTAACATATATGCTTTTTCTACTAGGTCAAAACAGATAGACTTTAAGAGCAGTGTCAGTCTAACTGCAGTATCTTTAAGAGCCAGAAGTGGTGGCGCACGCCTTTAATCCCAGCACTGGGGAGGCAGAGGCAGGCGCATCTCTGGGATTTCAGAGCCAGCCTGGTCCTCAGAGCAGGGCTGTTACAAAGAGAAACTTTGTCTCAAAAAAAAAAAAATAAATAAATAAATAAATCAAAAAATAAAGAAATAAGGACTCTTTTGAACTGTTCTAAATCTGTTACAGCCTCAGCAGAAAGAAAACAGTGAAAGCACACAATTCACAAAAAGGATCTGTTATGGTCTCATTTTGTTTGATGGGTTGCCTGACTGAGATAGGATCTTAGGCACCACATGCTAACCTTAAATTCAAACTTACCACATAGCCAAGGATGAACTTTTTATGACCCTACTTCTACCTTCAAAGTATTGGTATTACAGGTATGTACCATCACACCTGGTTTATGCAGTGCTGGGATGAAACCCAGGGCTTAGTGCAAGCTAGACAAGCACTACACCAACTGAGAATATCCCTAGGCCATTTGCTTTTTAGGGAATTCTTTTATGAACCTAACTAAAATAAGCCTGTAAAACACTACTTTCTTTAACTCATTCAACACTTAGCAGGCCAGTCTAGGCCTTGCGCTATAAACACATTTGAGATACAATCTCTCTCTCAAATAACCAAGCCAAAGACCAGCAAGATGGCTCAGCTGGCAAAGACGCCAGGTCTGACCCACTCAGTTCCATCTCTAGAACTCACCTGGGGAAATGAGAAAACCAACTCTCACAAGTTGTTCTCTGACCTACAGATGAGTACCATGACAGAAACAGATGAGCACACTAAGTTCATTTTTTTAAACTAAGTTAAAGACTAGAGAGATAGCTCAATAGTTTTAAGAGAACTGGTTGCTCTTCCCAAGGACCCAGCTTTGATTCCCAGCACCCACCTGGTGTCTCACAACTATCTGTAACTCCAGTTACAGGGTATCCAATGCCCTCTTTCTGGCCTCTGTATGCACAGGCACATACTCAATGCACAGATATACATGCAGGCAAAACACTCATACACATAAAATAATACTTTGTATTGTTTTTAAAAACTAAGTTGAAGGCACTCAGGAGGCAGAGGCAAGTGATCTCTGAATTTGAGGCCAGCCTGGTCTATAGAGTGAGTTCTAAGACAGCCAGGGCTAAAGTATGATCAGTGCAGGGCTTTATCTGTACATTCAAGGCCCTAGATTTGATCCTCAACATTGAAAACAAACAAATTACAAAATACAACAAAGACCAACATTAAGGGCCAGAAGACAGCTCAGCTGGTAACAGTATCTGTCAGGCAAACCTGACAACCTGAGTTCACTACCTGGAACTTCGGTGGGAGAGAACCAACTCCAAAAAACTGTCCTGTGATCTCCATTTATGCTTCCATGTCACACATGTGCACACAGATAATTTCAGTTTCTGTTTAAAAGACCAATATAAGCCACAAATGATGGCTCACACTTATCTCAGTGACTTAGAAGGCTGAAGCAGGAGAATCATTCAATTCAGGGCCAGCCTAGTCTACAGAAGATTCAGCTCCAAGAAGCCTCTAAGTCTACCTTACTCACTCTAAGGCTATGCATTGCCCAGTCATGACTCTCTTTTTTTAAGATTTTTATCATTTTTAAGTGTGTGGGGGGGGGGAAGGGAGGAGAATAAATGAATATGAAAATGTATATGTAAGCACAGGTGCCTGAGAAGGTTAGATCTTCATGAAGCTGGAGTTACAAGGTGCTGAGAACTAAACACAGGCGCACACTCTGCAAGAGCGGTGCACACTCTTTTACTCTTCACTGCTGAACCACTGCTCTAGCTCTTTCTGTTTGTTTTTGACATAGGGTCTCCCATGGACAACCCAAGGTGACCTGAAACTCACCATATGAAACATGGGCTAGTTTCAAACTCAAGGTCCTCAGCCATATGCTACTGGCTCGGTTGAGACAGGATCTCACTATGAAGTTCAGGCTGCCCTCAAATTCTCAATCCTCTTGCCTTAGCCTTCTGAGGGCTGCAATTATAGGCTTGTATTATAACATCCAGAATACGTTATCCTTAGCTACACACCTTTACTCATGCAATGAGATACATACAAGGCTAATTATTGAAGAACTTAGATACATTAGCAAAATACTGAAAACAAGCCAGGCAGTGGTGGCGCACACCTTTAATCCCAGCAGATGCAGGGGGATCTCTGAGTTCGAGGCCAACCTAGTCTACAAAGCAAGTTCCAGGACAGTCAGGACTGTTCATCAACAATGATTAGTTATTAATTGTGGTACATCCAAACAATGACCTGAGGGCATAAAAATGAAGCAATTCATGGCTGAAGAGATGGCTCAGCAGTTGAGAGCCCTTAATGGTGCAATCCTCAGCACCCACATGGGTTCCATGGGTTCCAAGATCAGGTAATCAGGCTTACTGGCAAATGCATTTACCTGGTGAGCTATCTTGCTGGACCCCCTTTATTTTGAGACAGGGTCTTATGTAGCCCAGGCTGGCCTCCAACTCATAGTGTAAACCAAGATAGCGCTGAGATCTGGTTTGGCCTCTAACCTCCAATGACTGGAAATTCTGGTATGCACCACCACATCTAACTGGCAGTTCCTTATGTAGACACAGAATATAGTCGACCATCTATCACAGGTAAAACTAAGGTACAGACAATATAGAAGAGCTACCAAGGTTTTGTTTTTTTGCTTTTGTTTTCAATTGTGTAGGTGGGTATATAGGCCAAATGATACACTTCTTAGTTTCAGCTCCTCAGGAGAGTAAGACAGAAGAATCGCCTGATCCCAAAAGTATAGGGTGAACCTAGGCAACACAGGAAGACCCTGAAGAAAAAAGACTAAGTATTTTGCATGAAAAAAATTCTTTAAAGTATTATTTATATGTGCATTTTACACACATATCTGTGTACCACAAGCATGCCTGATGCCCGTGGAGTTCAAAAGCAGGACATCAGATCCCCTATAACTAGAGTTACAAACAGTTGTGAGCCACCATGTGGGTGCTGAGAATAAAACCCCAGTCTTCTGGAGGAACAGCTCTTATTCACATCGAGTCATCTCTCTGGCCCCCATATGAAAACTTTTACACTTTGCTCCTTGAAACATAAAGCAACTTTCAATTACTGAAGGAAGTAAAACAACATGAAACGTAAATGGAACGTTTATAGATGGAAACCTATAACACTCACAAAGCATCTGAAGTCTAATGCGATTGGGGAAGGGAGGACTGCGGGGAGAAACAGGTACAGAAGAGCCCTTGAGAAAAGAACGGTTAACAGTTACTGAGAGGTTCCCAATGTAAACTGAGAGGAGGAGAAAAAAGCTGAAGTCATGGCAAATTAAAACAAAATCCTGCATAACAAAATCCTGCCCTAAAAAGAAGTATCCTTAGATTACTACAAGACTATAAATGCAAATCAAGTTACTGTAAGAGCCTCCAAAACAATAGAGACTTTACAAAAATGAGTCTTTCTAGATTTTAACTGCACTACCAGGGAAAGTAATGACAAAAGCCAATTTTAACATTTCTGGTAAATATACTCTATACTGGATATAATTATTAAAAATAATAACCTTGGGGCTGGAAAGATGGCTCAGTTACTTACTGTTCTTCCAGAGGACCTGAGTTCAATTCCCAGCACCCGCATGGCAGTTTATAGCTGCCTGTAACTCTACCTCCAGGGGACCCGACACCCTCACACAGACATACATAAAGGCAAAATACCAATGCACATAAAATAATCAATCACTAAAAAAAAAAAAAAAATCAATTAATCTTCATATTTCAAATACTAAACTTAAAGGTAGAATTTTCTCATGCTCGTGTTATATTTTGTAGTAAAATGCAAGCAGAAGTCATTTGCAAAAATGCTGCCCTTTGTTAATAATTTAAACCAGGCGGTGGTGGTAAACACTTTTAGGCCCATCTCTGAATTCAAGGACAGCCTGGTCTATAGAATGAATTCCAGAACAGCCAGAGCCACACATAGAAACCCTGTCTCAAAAAACAAAACAAACAAAAAAACATAGGTAAGGCTAGGAGTATAAAGGGATTCCCTATTATGAATAAGGCCCTGGGTCCAATCTCTAGTACTGACAAGAAAACACAATTTTTTAACAGGGAGGAACCTTGAAGCAGATTCTCACTCTAATACAGGCTATCCTATAACTTAAACTCAAAAATCCCACCTGCCTAAGCCTCCTGAATACTAGAACTGTAAGTTTAAGCTATCATGGGCCCAGTTTTTGTTCTGGTTTTCTGAGACAAGATCTTTTTTTTTTTTTTTTTTTTTTTTTTGGTTTTTCGAGACAGGGTTTCTCTGTGTAGCTTTGCGCCTTTCCTGGAACTCACTTGGTAGCCCAGGCTGGCCTCGAACTCACAGAGATCCGCCTGCCTCTGCCTCCCGAGTGCTGGGATTAAAGGCGTGCGCCACCACCGCCCGGCTGAGACAAGATCTTTTATATCCGTCTTTCTGCCCCAGCCTCCCAAACACTAATGTTACACACACATCTTACAAAACACAGGTCTTTAATACATTTTGTATAGAAGTATAGATGGTCTTTTATTGCTTTTTAAACATGGTCTCATTATGCAGCTCTAACTGGCCTGAAACTTACACTGATCTGCAAGTCTGTGCTTCTCAACATGCATATACCAGGTATGGTGGTACATGTTTAATTAAAGCATTGGGGAGGTGGATGGAAGACTATATATGAAGTTCACAGCCATCTTCCAGTAGAAAAGGAGTTCAGAAATACCCTGGGATACTGTTTTTGTTTTTTCCAGACAGTGTCGTGTCACTTAGACTGCTCTTGAACTTTCTATATAGCAGACAATGACCTTGAACTTCTGATCTTCCTGCTTCCACCTCTCAAAAGGTGGAGTTACAGATGCTTTACCACATTTGATTTTTCTTTTTTCATTTTCTGTGTAGCCCTAACTGTCTTGGAACTAGCTCTGTAGACCAGGCTGACAAACAGAAATCTGCCTGCCTCTGCCTCCCAGGTGCTGGGATTAAAGGCATGCACCACCACCACCACCACCACCACCACCACCACCACCACCACCACCGCCGCCGCCGCCGCCGCCACTGCCATCACCACCGCGCCCAGCCCAGGATACTATTTTTTAAAAAGGGGGAAAAAAAGAGTACTGTGGTTATTTTATACGAGGTCGTTGACATGTAAAAAGTTGTGCTAAAGTTCCAGTTCCAGGAAAGGCGCCAAAGCTACACAGAGAAACCCTGTCTCGAAAAAAACAAAAACAAAAACAAACAAACAAAAAGCTATTTTAAAACTACATTTATGGTCAGGTATGATAGTGCATGCTTTTAATCCCAGCACTTGGGAGGCAGAGACAAATGGATTTCTGAGTTTGAGGCCAATCTGGTCTGCATAGTGAGTTCCAGGCCAGTCAAGGCTACACAGAGACCCTGAATGAATGAATGAATGAATGAATGAATGAAGTGTGTTTTTCACTGACAACTATATCTTACCAGCCCAAAGTATGAAAAGAACTTTAAAAGCCTTTATAATTTCATCTAGCAGCAGCTAGATTAATTTTATTATACATATATTATATATATATTTAATATATATTAAGGATACATGAGTATGCATCAACTTAATTGGTTCTCCAACAAAATTTCTAAAAATAGAAACTATTTGTAAACTATGGGATCACAAAATGTAAGTAGATAGCACATGCCTATAATCTCAGTACCCAGGAGGTGAAAAGGAACATTAGAAATTCAAGGTCATCCTCACTTACTCAGTGAGTTTGAGGTCAGTTGACTAAGTCTCGTAGTATAGACTACTCCTGATACTCAGGAGGCAGAGACGGGAGGATAGTGAATTCAAGGCCAAGCCAGGCAATTTAGAAAGAACCCTGTCTCAAAATAAAATGTAAAAAAGGAGCTACGGCAAAGCACCAGCCTACCATGTATGGAAACCTAAACACAATTCCCAACATTAGCCACCCCCACAAACAAAACCTCTGAAGATGAATGTCTCAACAGGTGGTAGGCAAGGCAGGAGGGTTCAGGAGTACAAGACACCTGGATTGTACTAGTAAAACGGGTATCATTATCGGCACCACCAATGCAGTCACCACTAGATAGTTTAGTTTGAAAACAAACAAAATATATTAATATATTTAGCAAAGACAAAATACAAATAGCAGGGGCTGGAGAGATGACTCAGTGGTCAAGAGCACTGGCCGCTCTTCCAGAGGTCCTGAATTCAATCCCCAGAAACCACATGGTGGCTCACAACCATCTGTATTAGGATCTGATGCCCGCCCCCTTTCTGGCATAAAGTCAATAGAGCACTCATATACATAAGATAAATAAATAAACCTTAAAAACAAATAGCAAATAAGCATGGGACTGGACAGATGGCTCAGAGTTTGAGAGTACTGGTTGTTCTTCCATAGAACTTGTATTCAATTCCCAGCATCCATATGGGAGCTCACAACCCTCGGTAACCTAAGTTGCAAAAGGTCAGATACCCACTTCTAGCCTCCAAGGTCAGTGTACACAAGTGGTATATAAATATTCATGAAGGTAAAACACCCATACACATATATCATTATTTTAAAAAGCATGCATTAACCTATCAGCAAAAATATAAGTTAAAACCACAATGAAGGAGCCAGGAAGATGTAGTAGTATATACTTGTAATCCCAGCACTCCTAAGGCAAAATAAGAGGCAGAGACAGAAAAACTGCCTAGAAACTCATGGGCCAGAGAGCCTGGAGTACAGAGAATAAACAAGAGACCCTGCGTTAACAAAGTGCAAGGAGATAACAAAATCCAGCAAGTTATCCTCTGACCTGCATATGAGCACTGTGGCATATCCACATGTGAGCATGCGCATACACATCACAAATAACTAAATTAAATAGTTTTAGGAACACAATGGGGCTATCAAGTAAATAACCCGAGTTCAATCTCCAGGACCCACTTAGTAATGAGAACTGACTCTCACAAATTACCCTCTAACCTCCTTCAGCATGCTTGGTAATAAAAGAGGAAAGTTCAAATCACAAATACTCCCTAGTTTTGTTTTTATGTGGAACCTAGGGCCCCATGTATGGGATACATAGCTACTGAACTACTGAACTATAACTCCAGTTGCTGTTATTTGCTTGGGACTTGGTGGTATATTTTTATTTATTTTTGGTGTGTGTGTGTGTAAGACAGAGAGAGAGAGAGAGACAGAGACAGAGAGACAGAGAGAGAGACAGAGAGACAGAGAGACATTGAGACATTCTTGCTATGTATTCCAGGCAGCTTTTGAATGTACTAAGTAACCCAATCTGACCTAGATCTCACCACACTTGATCCTTCAGAGTGCTGGGATTTACAGGTATGAGTCATTCCACTTTGCCTTATTGTTTTGATTAATTTTTTAAAAGATTTTTATATTTATTTACTTTTCTTCATTCTATTTTGTGTACAGGCATTTTGTCTGCATATGTATCTGTCCATCATATGCATGCAGTGCCTCAGGAGGCCAGAAGAGGGAGTCAGATCTCCTGGGACTGGAGTTACACAGGGTCACTATGTGGGTGCTAAGAACCAAACCTAAATCCTCTGGAAGAGCAGCTAGTGCTCTTTAACCACTGAACCACCTCTCCAGCCTCTCAAGATGGAACTTTTTTAATTATGTAGGTGTGTAAGGCCATGGAGACCAGAGACACCAGACCTCCCTGGATCTGGAGTTACCGGCAATTAATTGTAAGCTGCCTGATACAGATGCTGGCAATCAAACCTGGGTCCTCTAGAAGAAGAGTGGGCACACTTAAATGCCACCACCACTCAGTTTAATACTACATTTTAATATACGACTATGATATAAGGTGAAAAGATCAGTTTACAATCAGATTTCTTAAAGTTCCAAAGTCATCTAGAGACAGTTTTCACACAGTGAAGTTGTAGCTAAGTCAGTCACTGCAGTAGACGAGCAGGCGTTGTGGCACATGACTATAACAGTGACAGGGGAAGTTTGAGTTTGAGGCTAGTCTAGGCTGCCTCAAAGAAAAAACAGGTGGTCAGGTGGTGGTGGCGCAGGCCTTTAATCCCAGTACCTGCGAGGCAGAGGCAGTCAGATCTCTGTGAGTTCGAGGCCAGCCTGGTTCCAGGAAAGCCAGGGCTACACAGAAAATAAAAAGGAAAAAGGAAAAATCAAGTATGGTAAAGCATCCGTAACTCCTTTTGAGAGGTGGAAGCAGGAAGATCAGAAGTTCAAGGTCACTGTCTGCTATATAGAAAGTTCAAGAGCAGTCTAAGTGACACGACCCTGTCTCGAAACTACATGCACAGGTAAGGTGACACAGCAGATAAAGGCACTGGCCATCAAGCCTCATGACCCACACAGTGGAAGGCCAGACCCAACTCCACATGTGTGCCTGCCACATGTATGAGAATGGTATCAAAACTACATGCCAAATAATGGATATTAATATCAAATGTTTAAAATACAAACAGAGCTGTAAAGAGAAAATTAGGAGTTACTTCAAAGGAGACTTGTGAATCACTAAGGAAAGCTAGCTGTGCTCAATCCTGACACCATAAAGACCCACATCTTTTTTGTTTTGGATACTGCAGCTCAGGCTGGCCTCAAACTCAAGGCGCTCCTCTTGCCTCTGTTTCTTGAGTGCTAAGAAACAGGCATGGGCCACACGTCTGGCTTACTTTCTCTTTTATGACATCTCTTTTTACCACCACGAAGCTGAGAAGACCCACCCAGTGAGACAGTATAGACTAAGTCACTGCCTGTTCAAACTGTTGAGATTAATCTTTTTTCAAGATGTTACCTAGTATGTACAATGTACACAGGTTTCTACTAAGAAAAAAGAAGTAAAAAAAAATGTCTACGTCTATACGTTTGTCAACTACCACAAACTATTCTCAAAAGGTTAAATGGCGGGGAGTGGTTTTTTGAGACCAAGCCTCACACTTTAGAGCAGGCTGACTTAGAACTCACCCTCCAGAGTGTTAAGATTGTAGATGTGAGCCACTATGCCCAGCTCTCCTGCAGTTTTAACAGCACTAGACTCCAGATAGGTGATGAGAACTACAGGTTTACATTTCTATGCCTCTACTCAATCTACCTCTACACTCAAATCTAATAATGCATTTGTGAAAAGAAAGACAAAACTATACACATGTACAATAAATATCGACATTAACCCAAGAAAAGCTGTTTGAGCTACCAGTAGGTTTTCAAAATAAACTATATACTCTAGTATACATCCAGGACAACAGAAATTCAAGACATCCACCACAGCCATTTTTAAGCTAAGAAACCAGAGTATGAACCATAGCTGATATCAATCAACAGAAACAAAGGTGACACACACACACCCCTCCTCTCTCTGCAACTTTAGAAATCCACAGAGGAAGGGTTAAATCAACTTTTAATGCCCTCAAAACAATCATCTACATACTACAGAAAAATTCTTATGAAATCTATGTTGTATTTTCAGGCATCTGTTGACTCCTCTTTGGTGACATTATGAGTGACCATGACAATACAGAGTTAGAGCAGAAACAAAACCAGCATCAAATATGTAAAGCTAAAAGTGATCTTTCAGAAAGCAAGTACTCTTCATTTCAGAAGTGCTGAAACTGGGGCTAAGAGAGGTCAGCTGGTCATAAACTAGTCAGGAAATTCTAAGTTCTAAAAGATAACAACTTTATCTCCCTATCACCCTCCAGCAATACATGACACTAAGAGACTCATGTATTCCTCTCCATTTCTATATGCATGTACATGCTTACACACAGGACAGATCTATAGATACCCTTCAAATTTTAAAACTAGAAAAGCTTATCAAGCCCAACTTGGTGGTGGCAGTTATCAAAGGCTGTAACATTGCAAGTAGTTCAGAAAAAATTAACCCAATTTAAATTTTGAGTGCTGGCCAAGAAAGCTTCTCATCTTAGCCAAGTTAAATCTGTGCCCAAAATGCACTTCAACTTGCAGCAAGTCTGGCCCATGAGAAAACAACCCATGCTTTATGCAGCAACAGGACTCCAAGTCACTCAAGGTCCCCCTGATCTGATGGCATCGGCAGACCAAAGCTTTCTGGGTTTTTTGTTGTTTTGTTTGTTTGTGTCTTTAAAGCTAATCAACTGTATACCCACCTGGATCTCCTGACCCAGTCAGACACACACTTGGCCAGACCTCAGTGGGGCAATCTGGATAAGCTACAAAGAACCAACTCGCACAACAGAGGTAAGGCTTAAAAATCAAGGTAAAATTTCCCCAAAAAAGCTCATCGTTAGCTTCCAGCTATGAACTGGCAACAAAAACAAATTAGTTTAAGCTTCCCTTTAAGTGGCCTGTATATATACATTCAAGTATATATTTAAGTTGTACCAAAAGCTGCTTACAAATGGCAATTCCTGGGAAGTAGATGATGATGACGTTCCAGGTAATTCTAGCATGTTTCCTAATGTACTGGTACTGGAGTCTGGATCATCCTGAAAAGATAAATTTATTGAGTTAAATTGCTCTTCTATGGTAATGTCTGTATCTCCTAGTGAAATGGGGGTTGGGAGGAGGGCTGTTTTTTCATTGCTTCCGTCCACTTCACTTCTTTGTTTATTTTTCTGGTTTTCAGTTTCAGGAGCTAATGGCAAGAATGGCCGTTTGCCTGCACCAGGTCTACTCTCCGGTGTGCTGTCTCGTTCACTTCCCATGGCCATCTCTACACCGGTTTCTGATTTAGGCTCAATATTGCAGGTGGCATTGGTCTGAGTTTCCTCAAAGATCTCCTCTATACTCTCATCCTCTGTGACTGGCTGTTCTGAGTCCATTTCAGAATCTACATCTGCATCGTCCACACAAGGAAAATTCTCAAAGTGCAGAAAGCCATTCTTGGTCTTCTCTGTTACTCTTAACTGGAGTTCAGGGGAGTTATTACAAGAGGGATCCTGTTTCATAGCAAGTGCTGCTGGACCACCAGGACTCAAGGAAGTGCAAACAATTGGCGACTGAGCTCTTGAATCACTTTTTGCAGGGTCTTGAAAGGATTCTGATCCATCAGCAGACCCACTTAAATACTCTACATTGATCATGGAGGCCAAATCCTGTAGTCTCCGCAGTGGAATGTAACAAGATGGAGAATCTTGTCCATAAGCATTTTGGGATGTTCCACTGGCAGTCGGTAACTGCATAGTGCACCCTTTAAGTGGCTCAGAAAAATTGGATTGACCATTACCGAAAGGGCTGTCCTTGTCTTCAGGGGCCTCTAAATTCACTGGATTAGAAAAGGACAGCAGACAATTCCTTCTCGATAGTTCACAAGTCTGATCCATACTGTGCCCGCATCAACCTGGAATCCAAAAGACACAGCAATTAATCTAAGGTAACAGACCATCTGACTCCTCTCTTCAAAATGGCAGCCACTTCTGAAGGCCTAGTGGCCTCTCTGCTGCACTTCCAAGGACGGAAAAAGTTCTCCAGGCTGACGACAGGAAAATGGCCTCAGTGAGTCTCCGCGAACTACATCTTCCCGGAGCTGGGCAAATCCTGCCACATGGAAACAGCCCGTTCCTCTTCCCTGCACTGCAGGCTGGTGGACACTGGGGCTGAACTAAAATTAAAACGCTTTGGCAGTCAAAACCCCCAAATCTCAAACGAGAGCCCTCCTCCTCCCCACGCCCAGGGTCTGGCAGCCAAATCTCATGAAAGAAAAGGGGCTGCAGGTTTGGGGGGACAGCTTCTGCACAAAAAGGGATCCCCCTCCTCCTCCTCCTCAGCAAGCTGGGCGCAGCGGTCACAATAGCGCTGCACCCCGCGCCCAGCCGGCGCCAGAGCCTTTGCAGCTACCGTGCGCAGGCCTCAAGCAAGTTGGCCGAGGCGGGTGTGCCCCGGAGCTCGCCCTCCTGACGGCACACAAACTGGCTTCGCCGCTGCAGGAGCCTCGAGAGCGGGACACGGCCGCGAGAGAGGCCGGGGCGGCCGGCGGAGCCGAGGCAGGGGAGCAGCAGCTGCCACAAGCTTGACAAACATGGCTGCTGCCGACGCCGACGCCGCCTGCCCGGGCCGCGCTCCTTCCCACCGCCGCGGCAGCAGCTCCCGGCAGCGCGGCTGGCACGCGTCAACACTCGGCAGCAGGCAAAGTTTGCTGCGGGAGGGCGGCCGCCCCCGCGCCCCCCCCTCGCCAGCTACCTGAGGGGAAGCCGAGGCCGAGGTGCGCGCGGCGGGGACGGCCGGCGATGCACGGGCCGCGCTGGCCGGGAGGAAGTTCGCCGCCGCAGCCCGGCCCGGCTAGGCCTGAGGCCGGCTGGGAGTGATGGAGGCGCGGGCGGGGGGGGGGGCCGCGGCCGCAGCGCCCCCCCGGCCGCCAACCCTGCTCGGCCACCGGCCCTCCACCGAGCCCCTCACCTCACGGCCACCACCATCTTCCCGGCCCGGCTGCCTCCTCCCTCCCGCTCCCGCCCGTCGCCCACCCCTGCGCACTAGTTACCGTGCCCCGCGCCCCCTCCCGGGCCAGCTGGGGGGAGGGGGTGACCCTCATTACACTGGGGCGCGAGCGAGCAGAGCGGAGGGCAGAGAGGGGAGCCGCTCGGCGCACCCCCCTCCCCCCCCCCGCCCGCGTCTCTCTTCAGGCAGGAAGGCAGCGAACGCGACCTGCCCCGGCCTATTCCTCCTCCGCCGCCGCCACCGCCTCCTCCTCCTCCTCCTCCTCCTCCTCACACCCCCACCGCGCGCGCCCCCGCGGCGGCGGCGGCGGCGGCGGCGCGTGCTCCGGAGAGCGCCTCGCGCTGGCCCGCGTGCGACGGGAGCCCGGGGTGCGCGCGCGCCCGCGCCCTCCTCCCCCCCACCCCGCGCGCGCCCGCGCCCTCCCCCCCCCCACCCCGCGCGCGCCCGCCCGCTCCCAGGCCTCACTCTTCGGGGTTCAGGGCGGGTGAAGTCGGGCTGGCGAGCGAGCGGGCGGCCCAATCAGCGGAGCGGCGGCTGCCGCCCCCTCCCCTCCCCCGGTGCGCCCGCTCGGGCCCGGGGCCTCCGGGCTGGCCCTGCCGCCCGGGCGGGGCCTGAGGCGGGCTCCCTGGGGGCCTCGCGCGCCTCCGGGGAGCGTCGGGGCCTGCGGGCGTCGTGGGTGGCATCGCGAGCCCTTCACCTACCTCGGGGCCCTGCGCCAGCCCCTGGCCGCACACGGCCACCGCACGCTGCGCCTCCCGAACCCCAGCCCCGCAGGCGCCTGGCCTGGCCCAGGCCTGGCCCGCCGGCCCTGCTCAGGCCCGCGTCAGCCCCGGCCTCCATCTTAGGTTACAGCCCGGGCTCCCCATCCACTGGGCACCTGCCCTCGGCCCGCTGCTTTCGACCCCAGGCCGAGGCAAACCCCCCGCTCGCTGTAGGGCTCACCTGGGGGCCTGCGACGGGGTCTTCGAGGCCTCGGGCCCCGAGCAGACGTGGCCGCAGGTGAACCCCCTTGCCCAGCCGCACCCCAAACCCACACCACCACCACCACCACGACAGACCCAGCTGAGCAGGAAACAAAATGGAGGCAGCAGCTCGGGTCTGCCTCCCCGAGCCAAGCCTGCACGGCCCTGGGGCTCCCGTCTGCCGCAGGCTCGACGCCCGCGAGGCAGGGGGCTGGCTCCTCCCGGGAGCCTCGGGCAGCCGCCCTGGAGCAGCGCAGGCGGGCCCGGGACTCGGCCCTGCGGTCCCCACGGCCCCTCACCCACCACCCCTGCCCTTCCCCCTTCCCTCACTCCTCTCCCTCCCCGAGCCGGGCCGTGCGGGGTGAGCGGCTCCGGGCAGCTGGGTCGGGTTACCCGCCCGGGCCCTGGCCGTAGCACCGTGGCCTAAGCCCAGGGACGAGGCCGTGAGCCCCCCCAGCCCTGAGCCCGCGCCCCGCACCCCGACCGGGATGCAGCCTCAGAGCGCGCCCGCACCTCGGCCTGCCGCTCTGCAGCCCCCGCCCAGGGAGGCCGAGTCCCTGGTCCAGACACCGCGGGGACGAAGCTCCTTCGTCCCCCTCGGGCCCAGGGGTCTTCGCTGCCCCGGGCGGGGCGAGGGCAGCCCTGGGGGAGGGGTCCACTAAGCCCTGCACCGCCTCCCGCGCCTCGTCTGGGTCTGGGCCTGGCACGGCGGCCCGGGCTGCGGGCGCTGGCGGGCTTGGGGAGGTGCGGGCGCGCGGGGCTAGGGGCCGGGAGGGGCAGCGCCTCGCACGGCGGCCGCTGCAGTTCTCCGCACCCAGGCAGATGGCCCTCTCGAGCGCGCCTCACCCCTGAGGCCCAGGCATCGGCACCCCTGCGGGACAGCACGGGGCGGGCGGACGGGCTCGCAGGGCCGGCCAGGCCCGAAAGCCACGAGCCCCCGGCCTAGGGACACTCTGCACCAGGCTGCTGGGAACCTCCCAGCGTGCACTCGGCACCGGGGCCCCGCAGCACCGATCTAGTAGGGCTGTGGCGCGTCCATTCCTCAAAGACAGTGGAAGGACAGGTCAGGGAACCCAAGCCAGGCCTGATCCCGCAACTCCAGTCCCCTGAGGCTCTTCTCCCTTCCCGGCCCGGCTGCTTCCTGGGCTTGCTTCACAGCGAGAAGCTCACCTCAGGCATTACTTGGTCCCTAGAGCGTTAAGCGCATCCTTGTTGTTGAGAGAAAGCCATATTGGACCGCCAAAGAATTTCCGCCTCTTCCAGAAAGCCTTCTGTGATTTGGAGTTCATTTTAAAGCTGAGGGCGCCGCCCTCGATGGCCACGTGACCACCATTCCTCCAGAGGCTTAGTAAATGTGCCTAGTTATTGCCCCAGTAGAGTGTTTACTGGGGGCCCCCTGGTAACTAGACCCCACCAGGGAGAACGGCCACTTTTTGGCATTCTTCTGCCTTGTATCTCCACCGGTGGGGTATCAGTAATGGGTGAGCCAAACTCCATCCTTCCCTGGCCTTCACCTGGTGACTGGGTCCAGCAAGCAGCAGCTCAGGATGCTTCTAGCTGTTTGCTGTCCAAGACCCACAATCCATTAAAAAGGGCTGAAAAATAAGCTTTTAGTATAGCTTTAGCAAGTGCTGGAACTCTGCCCCTGCCAAGAGAGCAAGTGAATTTCCTTAAAGCGCGCCGTGGAACCAAGAGCAAAGAGGATATTGTGACCTCAGAGGTTCCTTCGGTTGAAGACCGAGATACTCAAGTTTCCAGATGCAAAGGTGACTGGCAGTTTTCCCTGTGCTAGAACTAGCCTGAGAGAAGCCGGGGCATAATTCGGGGCCCTGTCCCATGGGGACCACCTGTTCTACTGAGGAGTCGCTCTTGCTGGCTCCATCAGGCAATTCAATAGGAAAGCTCTAACTGGTTCCTTTTTCACAACTAATAGTTTGAGTTGGTCATTTCTAACTGACAATTACCCCCAATGCTAATGACTCCAAAGTTCTTCCCAGTGCATAGCCATTTTGATGTACTTGGAACAGCCACTGGATGGGTTTGAAGAAGTCATTTTTCAGCCCCCAGCCTCAGTGTCCTCACCTGTGTCCTCCAAGTCACAGGCAACTGGGACACCCCATGACAGGTTAACAACCCAACCTTAGCAATTACAGACAGTGTCTGGTGAATGCTGAAATGTAATTCATTGTTTCCTTGTGCAACCATTTCCTGTATTCTAGGCATTGGACTAGGCTCTGGGGAAGCAAAATATGAGATGTTATACCAGCAATTCTATTGGCCTCAGGGGGAAAAATGGTTAAATAAAAATACTGAGGTGTGGAGAGAGATTAGCTGATCTCTGCACAGTACTGCCCTGCAGGAACCCCTCTTCCTGCCTTCTGACCATCCTCTACATTCAGGGTGACCTAATTACTGACATGGGTAAGACTGGAACCTCAGGGAAAATCAGACTTCCCTGGGTAACACCTAAGGGCCCTCTCTGCCTCGTACAATCAGATTGTCTACCAGTGACCCAACCAGCATGCTTACTGGAGCTAAGTTGAGTATCTTCTCGGGCTTATATTCTCACAAGGATACTGAATCCTTAAGTGAGGCAGGACTGTTTTCCTATAGGACGGGTTCTGGAATGTACACCTAGCTCTTCTCTGGCTGGTCACAACTCAAGAACCTATTCTGGGCCTGTATGTCTCATCTAGAAACAGATGAGAATAAATGCTTGCTGGATGTGTGTTATGCATTAGACCCCACCGAGCACTTGGCACACACCTGTTCCTCTAACTCTTTGCTAGTCTGTGAAGAATTAAGGACTCGGAGGTCAAGCCCTTTGTGCAAGATCTCAGAACCATTGCTTTCAGCAGTGAGCCACCATTCTTGGTCTAGCCTGCACACCTAACAGATGCCGTGAGAAGCCAGGCATGTTGGGCACACAGCTGTGCAGGGATTTGAATGTTAGGCAGTGAGGTTACCTTAGCCTCCATTTCCTCCTCTGTAATCCATGGTTATTTTGTCATGACTCCTACCCTGATGAGAGGTACCTGCTGGGATTTTTGGCCATGCAGCAATCTCGTTTAGAACTGTTCCTTTTGATTCGCTAATTCAGCAAATACTTGTTGAGGATGATCAGAGCCTTGTGGAGAAACAAACCAGCAATGCTAGAAGAGTGCCCAGCAGAAGATCTAGAAAGGACTTCGAGGGGGAATTCTGAAGGATGGAAGGAAGAGTCAGGGAGGGAGGGCACAAGAAAGATTCCAGCAGAAGAACCCAGAGAAACACCATTTGGGGGGAGCTGACCATGACCATGATCTAGAGCATGGGCCAGGAAGCTGTGTAAGAGGAGGCTGAAAGGAAGTTAGGAAAGACCACAGGCCTGATCGTGAAGGCCTTGGAAGGAGCTGGGGTGCCACAGAAGGATGACAGCGTGAGTTTTGCCTGTAGACTAAAAACAGTCCGCTATTATCTGAATGCACTAGAAACACCAGGAAGGATCCTGCCTCTGGTGTGTGCTATGACCGTCATATTCCACAAACAACAGTAGCTTATGCTTATCCAAGACACTCTCATTTAATCCACTGGGATGGGCACTCTTATTATTTCCACCTTGCAGGCATGAAGCATGATATGCACACAGCCAAACTTCCATCCTCCGCCCAGTTCATACACTTTGTTCTCAATCAGGGCTTGGCAGAGACATGGAGGCCTCTGATAATTCATCCCAAATGCAGATAGTGGACACTGTGATCATCCCTTCTGGTGAGTCCATGAGTGGCTTCCTTCATGTCTCCACCCAGGAGGTTCTCCAGAGCTAAATTACACTCCACTTGAGATCAAGGCCAAGCTGGCCACATCAGAGGTCAGACAGCTCTGTCAAAGAAAAGTTGTCTTCCTGTCCCAAACACCAGGTGTCTGTCACTAAACTGTCCCATATCTATAGCTCTAACTCCAAGGACTCCAGCTGCCTCTGTCAAGTTTTCTTCCCCTCAAATGTCACTCTGAAAAATCCTGTGTATGGTGGCTACGACATCATCACTTACCCAAGTGGCCTGTTGCCAAGACAGGCCACATTCCCTCATGTGAATGCTTGTGCTGGTCCCTCTGCCTGGCAAACAAATGTTCATATCGGTGCAGAAGATGCCTCCTCAAGTCTGGCAGAGACAGGTGGATCTCTGTGAGTTCCAGGACAGCCTGGTCTACAGAGTGAGTTCCAGGACAGCCAGGGCTGCAGAGAGAAACCTTGTTTTGAAAAAGAGAGAGAGAGAGAGAGAGAGAGAGAGAGAGAGAGAGAGAGAGAGAGAGAAGGAGAAGAAGCAGCCTTCTCTTAAAGGTGTTGCCCATCACCTAAAAACATGATCCTTTGCGGCACTATTGCTTCTCAATCTGGTCAGCCAGTGGGAGAGCCCTACAGCAAGACATAGGGCACACAGTTCCCTGGCCTCTAAGACTAAGCTTAAGGCAGTGAGGCTCAAAGAATGTCACCAGAAAACAATCCTAACTCTGCTCTGTCCCTCCCTCACCCCCAGTCTGCATCTGAGCTGTTTTGAAGGTTTTCTAGGGTCAACCCCCATTGTATATAAACAAAGAAAGGACAACAGAAGAGAAGTTGACGGTAACAAAAGTAGGCCGTGCTTGGTGGCACACGCCTGCAACATTAGCACTTGGTGTCAGAAACAGGACAATGGAGTTCAAGGCCATCCTGCAATATATAGCAAGTTCAAAGACAACTTTGTCAGAATGAGACACTGAGTCAAAGACAAACAAAGCAAAACAAACACCCACCAAACGTATGGGAAGACAGACTACAAGAAGTGGACCGGCCTGGGCCTGGGCCCTTAGCAGAGCAGCTGTGGCTTTCCACTAAGTACGTTCCCCCACCCATCCAGCTCCTTCCATGGACATCTGATTTTGTTGGGTGCATCTCTACCCTGATTCCATTGGATGGAGGGGAAGGTGGGAGAGTGCCAGGCTTGAGCAGCCTGGGGGACTGGCATCAGCAAACTCCTGCAGCCAAGAGCCAGGAAATGGTGTGCCTTCAGTCTAAGAGTTGACTTTTACAGCTCACCCAGCCATCACCTCCCTTCAACAGGAGGAGATCACATTCGCCGGACAGAGCAACCGGAGGTACGGCCTGCCTGTGACTGTGTAAGTGATGGGATGGCGCTGTTTCCACTAAGAAGGCCAGGAAAGATGAAGGTGATGAGACTCTGGATGAAGGCTTGGTGAACCAACAGGAACCTGCTTCAGGTAGGTTAGAGAGTAAATGGAAAAAGAGGTGAAAAAACAAGGAGGACGAGAAATGGCAGAACACGCCTGTAATCATAGCGAGTCAGAGGTACAGGCAGGAGAATCAGGAGTTCAAAGCCAGCCTGAGCTAAACAATCAGTTTGAGGCCAGCCTGAACTATTCGAGACCTTGTCTGAAAAAACAAGTCTAGAGGTGAGAATAGTAGATGATCTTCCTTTCTGTGGTGGTGATAGTGGTACTGAGACTAGATCTAGACCAGTGGATCTCAACCTTCCTAATGCTGTGGCCCTTTAATACACGTGATCATGTTGTAGTGACATCAACCATAAAGTTATTTTTGTTGCTACTTCATAACTGTAGTTGTGCTACTGTTATGAATTGTAATGTAAATATCTGTGCTTTCCTATGGCTTAGGGGACCCCTGTAAAAGGGTAGTTTGACCCAAGGGGGTCAAGACCCATTGGTTGAGAACCACTTTGCTCCTGCTTAGCAAAGCTCCTGTTCAGCAGCTACACTGTACCTCATTGACCCAGGACCCCTTTAAAGATCCAGAGTGGGGCTGGAGAGGTGGCTCAGAGGTTAAGAAGACTGGCTGTTCTTCCAGAGGTCCTGCATTCAATTCCCAGCACCCACATGGTGGCTCACAACCATCTGTAATGAGATCTGGCTTCCTCTTCTGGCTTACAGGGATACATGCAAACACAACACTGTATACATGATAAATAAATAAATCTTAAAAAATAAATAAAATAAAGATCTGGAGTGGCTGGATGAGGTAGGTCAGTGATAGGGCACTTGTCAGTATACCAGGCCCTGAGTTCCATATAACTCACAGATTTGAAATGGCATTTATTTTCTTATTTTACTTATTTATTAACCTATTTATTTTTGATACAAGGTCTACACTGAAGCCCAAGCTGATTTCAAATTCTCAGTCATCCTGATACAGCCTCCAGGGTGCTGGGCCAGGCATCTTTATCAAATTGACACCAAAGTCTCCAGATGGCAAAACTAGGCTCCATCATCAACTCCCTCACCCCATTCATACTGACTTCCAGCCGGAAAAGAGTGGACTCTGTTTCTCAATTAAAACCAGTGTACTGGCTTTGGGGTGTTACTCAGTGGTGGGGAGACTGCCTAGCACACACGAGGCCCTTCCATCTTCAACAGGGGATTTTGGAAGACAAAGTTCTGGAAATATGTTCTACTAGTATCAGCTATGCTCAGAAGAATCTGTACACACCCTGGGTGAACCCAGGATTAGGCAGAGCAAGGAGAGCATCCTGGCAGAAGTGGGCTTTCCGAAGAGACTAGAGAAGGCTGGGGATTTATCCCAGGGGTAGAGTTCTACCTAGTCTGTGAGGCCCAAAGTCCAACCCAACAAAGAAAAGGAAGGTTCTTTTTTTTTCTTCTATCATCAGCTTGATACAGTATAAATTCTTATCCTAATAGTGAAATGTTTCACTAATGCTTGTCCAGTGATTGAGCAAAACCACAACATTATAAGCCACAGTCATCCTCGGGTCCCCCCTGCTAGGTAGCCTCCCTGGATCTGTGAGTTGCAGTCTGATTGTCCTTTGCTTTATATCTAGTATCCACTTATAAGTGAGTATATACCATGTTTGTCCTTCTGGGTTTGGGTTACCTCACTCAGGATGATATTTTCTAGTTCTATCCATTTGCCTGCAAATTTCATGCTGTCATTGTTTTTCTCTGCTGAGTAATACTCCATTGTGTATATGTACCACATTTTCTTAAATCCACTCTTCAGTTGACGGGCATCTAGGTTGTTTCCAGGTTCTGGCTATTACAAATAGTGCTGCTATGAACATAGTTAAGCATGTGTCCTTGTGGTATGATTGAGCATTCCTTGGGTATATGCCCAAGAGTGGTATGGCTGGTATGTGGTATGTCCTTAAAAGGACAAAAGAAACTCAGTTCCCCAACCCACCCCTACCAGCTTCCCTGCGCTCTGTAGTTGTTTTTGTTTTGAGATGGGTCTCAGATAGCCCAGACGAGCTTCAAACCTTGCTATGTAGCTGAGAATAACCTTGAACTGCTGGTCTTTCTGCTTCCCCATCCTGAGTGCTGAGATTAGAAGGGTGAGTCAACATGCGCATATATCTTTTTATTGAGATATAAGTAATATATTGTAAATTCACCTCTCTAAATACATATACAACCCAGTGGCTCAGAGGATAAGAACATTTGCTACCAAGACTTAGAACCTGAGTTTGACCTCTGGGACCCACAAGGTTGAAGGAGAGAGCCAACTCTTACAAGTTGTCCTCCGGCCTCCACGTGTACAGTGTGACACACATATACAGGCAGGCACACATATACACATAAAATTAAATATGTAATAAAAATTTTAAGCCAATGTTTTTTAGCATATTCACAACACTCTTAAAAACAAGTCCATCTTTGGCTGGAGAGATGGCTCAACATTTAAGAGCACTGGCTGCTCTTCCAGAGGACCTGGTTTCAATTCCCAGCAACCACATGGAAACTCACAACTGTCTGTAACTCCAGTTCTAGGGGATCTAGCACCCTCACACAGACATACATGCAGGCAAACATCAATGCACATAAAATATAAATAAATAAATCATTTTAAAAAATAGGCAGGAGGTGGTGGTGCATGCCTTTAATTCTAGCACTCAGGAGGCAGAAACAGGCCGATCTCTGAATTTGAGGCCAGCCTGGTCTACAGAGCGAGCTCCAGGACAGCCAGGGCTACACAGAGAAGCCCTGTCTCAAAAAACCAAAAGTAAACATATTAATTAAAATGAGATGGGGCCAGGTGTGGTAGTGCATACCTTTAACCTCAGCACTGAGGAGGCAAGCCTGGTGTTCTGGGCTAGCCAGGACTCCACAGTAAGACTTTATCTCAAAAATAATAAGGAAATAAAATAAAATAAAATAAAATGAAAATGGGCTAGCAGGTAAAGTGTTTGCTGCGAAAGCCTGATGACCTGACCTCAGCTCTGCAACCCACATAAAGGTGGAAGGCAACCTTAAATCTCCTGGGGTGAGAGTTTTGATCTGTCTCTGCACTATCCTTGAACTTGTTTTCTTTTAGAAATGCATAGTCAAAGATGAAGGCATGTCTCTACCCCGGGTTTGTGTCCTTGAGCATGTTGACCAGCCCATCGTATGTCAGGCTCCCTTGGCCTTCCGCATGCTTCTCTGGTTTTTCTGAGCAGCCCAGCAGCTGTTCCAGAATTTACTAGACTCATTCCTGCTTTTTCTCAGCCTTTCCCCAAGTCTTTGGCCAGTCTATTTGATTTATTGTTTAGTTTTCCTTTTTTATATGGGATCTAGCCAGTGAATAAGGGGTCTTTCTGCTCAGTAGATCAGGCTGGCTTTGAACTCACAGAGATTGGCCCACCTCTGTCTCCCAAATGCCAGAATTAAGTGTGTGCCACCACAATTGGCAATATATATTTATTTTTAATTAAAGAAGTTGAAGAGTAATTGAAGATGCCTGACGTCAGCCTTTGACTTCCACATGGCACACACATACTCTCACATACACACATACAAATATGTACATATACATACAAACAAACACACCACATACAGAGAGAGACATACACACATACACTATACACACACACATACACACTACACTCACACACACATATACATACACACAGAAGCATACACACATACATACATACACACAAACACACACATACACACATACAAATATATACACAGACATACATATATACCACACACAGAGACATGCACACACACACATACATACACACACACATACACAAACACACACATACAAATATACACACAGACATATACACCACACACAGAGACATACACACATATACATACACACATAGAAACACACATATATACACATACACACACACCATACACACACAGAGAAATGGAGATTTATAAACCAGGAAGACAACTCAGTCAGTAATTTGCTTCCCTTGCAAGCACAAGAATGTTAAGTTTAGTTTCCGGGAGCCATGTTTAAAAAAAAAAAAAAAGCTTAGGAAGGCAGAGCCCAGAAGGGCCTTGGGACTCACTGGCCCCAGTTACAGACTACTTGGCAAGTTCCAGGCCAGTGAGAGACCCTAAAGGAAGAAGAGAGAGAGAAAGAGAGAGAGAGAGGTGGGCAGTGTCTAACTAAGGAAAGACATCCAATATTGTCTTCGGACCACACATGCACTCACACACAATGAAGAGACACAAAACAAGGAGGGAGGCTGAGGGTTCTACCAGGCCCTCAGGAGGCTGGGCAGAAGATTGCCGTAAAAGTTGGAGGCCAGCCTAGGCCATATAATGAGATCCTATCTAAAGAAAGAAAGCTAAGTTGAGCATGTTGGTACACGCCTTTAATTCCAGCACTCGAGAGGCAGAGGTAGGAGAATCTCTGTGAGTTTGAGACCAACCTAGTCTATGTACAACCTCCAGAATAGCCAGGACTACATAGAGACCCTGTCTCAAAAACAACAACAACAACAAAAACAAACAACAAAAAACCCCAACCAAACCAAAAAAAAAAATTACAAAAAATATAAGTATAAGGCTTTTTTTTTTTTTTTTTTTTTTTGTGTGTGTGTGTGTGTGTGTGGCTTTGGTTTTGGGGGTTTTTCTTTGTTTTGTTTTTTGTTTGTTTCTGGTTTTTCCAGACAGGGTTTCTCTGTGTAACATCCCTGGCAGACCTGGATCTCACTCTGTAGATCAGGCTGTTCTTGAACTCACAGCGCTCGGCCTGTCTCTGCCTCCCGAGTGCTGGGTGGCTCCCTGCACCGCCATCGCCCGGCGGCAGTGTAAGGTCTTTATACCTAACTTCTTTAACTCAGCCTTTCTCTTTCTCCTTCTTTCTTTGTCTCCTTCCTCCCTGCTCCCTCCAGACAAAATCCCACCAGCTTCCAACTAATCATTATGCAGCCGAGTTCGTCCTGCCTCAGCCTCCCAGGAGCTGAGGCTGCAAACAGGAGTCATTAAGCCTGGTGAGACTTAACATGTGTCAAGTCCATCTCTGTACTGTGTTCATTCCTCCTTTCCTTTTATGACTAATATTCCATTGCATAACTACACCACATTTTGTTTTCCATTGATGAACAATGGCTTTCACTTTAGGACTATATAAAATGTTGCCATGAACATTCATGTACATACTTTTTGCTTTTGGGTTTTTCGTTTTTTATTTGTTTTGTTTTTTTTTTCAAGATAGGGTTTCTCTGTGTAGCCTTGGCTATCCTGGATCTTGCTCTGTAGACTAGACTGGAACTGAACTCAGAGATCTGCCTGCCCCTGCCTTCCAAGTGGTGGTGTTAAAGGCGTGCGCCACCACCGCCTGGCTTGCTTTTTTTTTTTTTTTAAACTTGGCACACAAAAAGTTTAAGTATCACAAAGTGTAGAAGTTGGCTAAATATATTATAAACAAAATCAGCCATAATACAGCATAACCTTTATTTTAATATGTGTGTCTCAGTGGAGGGTTGTGCACTTGAGTGCAGTGCCCCTGGAGACCAACAAAAGGTATCAGATCTCCCTGGAACTAGAATTACATGCCGTTTGTGAGCTGCCTGTGTCCAGGACTGGGAATCAGACCTGGGTCTCCTGTAAGCACAGTCCACACTCTTAAACCACTGAAGCGCATCTCTGCTCCTCCCCGTGGGTGGGTTCTTACAGGGATATATATACCTTCAGTTCTCTTGAGTGTGTACCCAAGAGTAGAACTGCTGGGCTGTGTGAAAACTCTACTTAGCAGTCACCAGAGATGCATGCCACTTCTCGTTCCCAAGAGCTGTGCATGAGGATTCTGAGTTCAACAGCCTTTTTCCTTATAAAGTGGCAACTCATTATGGTTTAAATTTGCATTTGTTTAGTGACTAATGGTGTTGAGCATCTTTTCAATGTTTGTTGGCTTTTTTGTTTTTCAGCTCCAGTCTCATGTAGCCCAGGCTGGCCTCCTTGAACTCCTGATTCTCCTACAAATGCAGTGATTACAGGATTTACTATTGCAAGCATTGTACCGCCACACTTGATTTCTTACTGGCTTTTTACATTTTATACTTCTCCTTTGAAGAAATCTCTGGGCTGGGCGGTGGTGGCTTACGCCTTTAATCCCAGCACTCGGGAGACAGAGCCAGGCGGATCTCTGTGAGTTAGAGGCCAGCCTGGGCTACCAAGTGAGTTCCAGGAAAAGGAGCAAAGCTACACAGAGAAACCCTGTCTCGAAAAACCAAAAAAAAGAAAGAAAAGAAAAAAAAAGAAAAGGAAATGTATCTTATTGTTGAATTGTGAAAGTTGTTCACATATTCAGGTATCTAGGCTCCTGCCTCAGTCTCCCGAGTGCTGAGAATATACATATGCTACAAAGTGCCCATAGGGGCTCACTTTGTAGCCCAGGCTGGCCTTGAACTCAATTTTCCTGCCTCTGTCCCCCAAGAGGTGGGGTTATAAACATATGCACCATGCCATCCAACTACACACATCCTCTTATTTACTTCCATACTGAGTCTCATTAGACCAGGCTAGCCTCTAATTCCCTGGCCTTGAAATCTTGACCCTTCTGCCTCTACTTCATGACTGCTGGAATTACAAGCGTACTAGAATTTGGCTTTTTTCCCCCCCTTTCTTGAGACAGGTATGTATCTCCAACTGGCCTGGAACTCACTATCTACACTAGGCTGGTCTAAAACCCAGAGATCTACCTCCCTCTTCCTCCTAAGCTCTGGTATCAGAAGTATGAAAGCCACCACACCTGTCCCTTGTCTAGCTTTTTTTTGTAACAGAGTCTTGCTGTGTAGTTTGAGTGAGTCTTAAACTGATGGCCATCTTCCTGCCTCCCCCTTGGGGGCAGGATGATTTCAGTGTGAGCCGTCACCCCAGCCAGTGACTGGGCCGTTGCCCCGGGCAGGCCGTGTTCTGAAGCGGGCAGGTACTCCTTACGGTGTCATCGGACCTCTCCATGTCCCGTTCTCTTCCTGAAAAGTGGACGCAGAGTCGGGGACTGGTCAGCTTGGGTTAGAACTCCTGGCAAGAATCCTTTCCCCAGCCACTGCTGCAGGTCTGTGATCTCAGTCACCCTGGAGGCTGTGCAGGAGGATTAGAAATTCAAGGCCAGCTGGGCAACTTAGTTTCTTTCTCCAACTAAAAGTTAATTACTAAATAATAATAGTAACAACATCAACAACAACTTAGTTTCTTTCTCCAACTAAAAGTAAATTACTAAATAATAATAGTAACTTAGTTTCTTTTTCCAACTAAAAGTAAATTACTAAATAATAATAGTAACTTAGTTTCTTTCTCCAACTAAAAGTAAATTACTAAATAATAATAGTAACTTAGTTTCTTTCTCAAATTAAAAGTTAATTACTAAATAATAATAGTAACTTAGTTTCTCTCTCAAACTAAAAGTTACTTTATATAAGTAATATATATATAAAATAAAAGTAAATATAATAACAATAACAACAACAACAACAATAATAATAAATAGCAACAACAACAATAAAGAGCAGTTGCCTAACATGTGTGAAGCTTTGTGTTTAATTCCAGGATCTTCCCATGGACATAAAAATGCTTCTTTTTCTGTGAAGGGGGACACTCCTATAATCCCCACACTTTTGAGACTGAGCAGAAGCACCAAGAGGTCAAGGTCAGCAGGATCTTTACAAGGAGTTCCTGTCTCAAACAAATAAAAAAAGCCAACAAAAGAGCAGAGAGGTTAACCTCCAACTCAGAGGTTAAGAGCATTGGCTATTCTTCCAGAGGACCCAGGTTCGAGTCTCAGAACCTACATGACTGCTCAAAACTGCCTGTAACTGGGGTTCTAATGGTCCTGATGCCCTCTTCTGGCCTTCTTGGGCATTAAGCATGCATGCGGTGCACAAACATATACACAAAATAACAAAATTTTATAAAAAATGCTTCTTTCACAAGGCCGGTATCTGTTTCTTGGGGTTTTGTTTTGTTTTGTTTTGCCATTTCCGTTTTGGAGAGGCTTTGAGAATGGAGGAAAGATACTATGCTTGTGGTTGAAGACACAGAAAATATGAAAATATGGAAATGGGTCAGGGGAGAGAGTGGGCACTGTGCTGGTGCTGGGACAGTCATCATGGAGGGAGTAGGTCTTGGGACTGGAAGCCATTGCAGGGGTAAGAGAGACAGTGAGAAACTCCTTGCACAATGGGATGACCACCTGAGTTCTGACAGCTGAAAAGAGCCCTGGCTCCTTCTGTCTCGGCACCCCTCACATGGGGTCAGTTGGTGAATCTAGAGTTGGTAACCCACCCCAGAGAAAGCTACAGAGCCCTGAAGTTCCAGAGCGTCTCCATAATCAGACCTGGAAGCCTTGGGGTTGGATACTGACCAGTTAGAGGCCTGGCTACTGTGTTGTATCAGTAAGCCTCGGCAAAGGGTGGGACAGAAAGGAAGTACTGGGGGATCATGAAGGTGATCACTGTTTTTTTTTGTTGTTGTTAAGTTGTCCAGAAGTTGTTTGAGCTTCCCCACATGGACGTTAAGGAACAACTATTCACTCCAGAGAGTACCAATGACAGACCAACCCAAGAGACAATTCCACCCACGACTTGCTTAATGAACCAATGAGTTGATTACTTACAGGAGTATGGATGAGTGATTACTTTACAGAAGCATGAATAACTCAAAGCCAGCTGCATAATCCAAAAGTCCACCCTAGCATGGATGAAGACACAGGAAAGCTGTGTCTCCAGAGCTTCCTACACATCTTAGAAGCTCAGAGATTGTACTGTTCTTAGCCACTGTTATTGCTTTTATAACCTGGAAGTGTGCTTTTGAAAATCTTGTAATGGCCGGGCAGTGGGGGTGCACACCTTTAATCCCAGCATTTGGGAGACAGAGCCAAGTGGATCTCTGTGAGTTCGATACTAGTCTGGTCTACACAGTGAGTTCCAGGACAGGCTCCAAAGATACACAGAGAAACCTTGTCTCAAAAAACTAAAAACCAAACCAAACCAAACCAAAAACACAACTGCCCAGAAGTAAACAGACAAAAAAACAGGGTTTCTCTGTGTAGTCCTTATTGTCCTGGATCTCACTCTGTGGACCAGGCTGGCCTGGAACTCAGAGATCTGCCTGCCTCTGCCTCCCAAGTGCTGGGATTAAAGGCGTGCACCATCATGCCTCACATCTGACTCTCATTTTTTCTAGATCTTCTTCTGTGGCCTTTCCTGAACCTTGAAGAGAGTGTCTATTTTCTTCCATTTATGGCTAAACAATAATCCATTATATCACAGAGAGAGAGAGAGAGAGAGAGAGAGAGAGAGAGAGAGAGAGGTGTGATTTATTAGAATGACTTACAGTCTGTGGTCCAGCTAATCCAACATAGCTGCCTATGAATGGAAAGTCCAAGAATCCAGTAGTTGTTCAGTCCTCAAGGCTGGGTGTCTCAGCTGGTCTTCAGGAGATCCTGGAATCCCAAAGTAGTATGTTCTAACACCAGGGAAGGAATGAACTTGCTAGTGAGGCAAGGCTAAGCAGGCAAAGAGCAAGCAAGCTTCCCTCTTCGGTGTCCTTATATAGTCTTCCAGCAGAAGGTGTGGCCTGGATTAGAGGTGGGTTTTCCCAGATCAAGATATCTGGATTAAAGGTGTGTCTTCCTGCCTCAAAGACCCAGAACAGACATGGATCTGCCTGCTTCAAATTAAGCACAAATCCCTCATAAGTGTACCACTCCATTTTTGTGTCTTAGTTAATTCCAGATGTAGTCAAGTTGATAACCAAGAACAGCCATCACACTAGACATACAACCAACAGCAAGGGCAGTAGTCCTCATGGTGTGGGGGGCCTCAGGTTTATGGCCTCCCTGTAGGAATGTAACACACCACTGGAACTGGGATTTTCACACAATTTTAGGTATCCTAAGTGTACCCTTTCCCACCAGACAGAGTGACTTTGTTTAAATTCCTTAACAGGGAGCTGGAGAGAGGGCTCAGTGGCTAAGAACACTTGTTCTTTTAGAGGACAGGGTTTGATTTCCAGCACCCACATGTCAGCTCACAATGGTCCATAACTTCATTCCTGGGGATCCCACTGCTTTTTCTGACTTCTGAGGGCATCAGACACAGATGTGGTACACAGACATACATGTGAGCAGAACATATACATAAAATAAAATAAGCCAATTTTTTTTAATTAAAAAAAGACAAATCTTCTCTAACAGTTATTTTAATGTTTTTTTTTTCTAGATGCTTTTCCAAATCTGTAAGTTGCTCATGGGTTAGTGTTACATAATTAGATCTTATACAAAGAGGGAGTAAGATGTCTAGAGGCCCATAGTTATTCATTCCAAGCAAGTGCCATTTGGCATCGATAGCTTAAGAGCATGCTAAAAGACCAATACACCATGAATAGCAACATCAGATATATCTCAAAAAAAAAATCTACTCACTGTGTCAACTGTCAAAAGAGTAATGTTTGGCTGGCTGGGTGGTGGTGCTTGCTTTTAATCCCAGCACTTGGGAGGCAGAGGCAGGCAGATCTCTGAGTTCTGAGTTTGAGGCCAGCCTGGTCTACAGAGCAAGTTCCAGGACAGCCAGGGCTACACAGAGAAGTCCTGTCTCAAAACAAATAAACAAACAAACAAACAAACAAGTGATGCTTTGAGTACCTCCTTCCTCACTGGAGGGCAGAGAAAGGCTGGTGGGACAGAGAGATAGCTTCCTGGCTTGGCAGCACAAGACTTTGTACTCTCAGAATTGGGGAGGCAGAGGTGGGTGGATCTCTGTGAATCTGAGGCCAGCCAGGGTTGCATCATGGGAACTTGGATTTGTTTGTTTTGTTTTGCTTTGAGATAGGGCTTCTCTGTATGACCCTTGTGGTCCTAAAACTCACTCTGTAGACCAGGCTGGCCTCCAACTCACAGAGATCCACCTGACTCTGCCTCCTGAGTGCTGGGATTAAAGATGTGTGCCACCACTACCCAGTCAGAGCCTGTCTTTAAAATGAATAAATGGAAGATTTGGGAAGCTAATGAAGCTCTCCAGGCTCAGAAAGTTAGTAAGTTGCAAGTTTCACAAGGCATTTGCCCAAGGTGCTAGAAGTCCTAAACAACTGCCAGGAAGAAGGCCGTCTCCAGCCAGCTGCCTGCCTGCAGGTTCTGCAGGAGCTCTGAGGAGACAACTGCCTCTCAGGTCACCCGGGCTCTTCTAGTGACCTTTTACCCGAACTCCTGTAAGATCTCGGTAAACTTACTGGGTTAGTAAGCTAGACCTCTGTGAAGTTGGTTTTTTGTTTGTTTTTTCAACCACATCCTGGCACATCTCCTCCGAAGGGAAAGTCGTTCACCAGGTACAGTGACAGATTCATCTCATTTAGCTCTCCATAATTGAGCCATTGTTCATGCCATCCAGCCTTTTCACACAGGTGTGTTGCAGCTGCTGTGGCATCATGGTACATTCCCACATTCCCCATGGTCTCAGGGCTAGCCTGCATGGGCTCCGGTCCCCTCAGGCACAAAAGGGAACGTGGCCATGTTCTGACCTGTCATGGCTGCCACCGGAGCCCAGTCTGGTTCTGACAGGCTCTGGGATAGCTTTGTGGCTCCTGCATTTCCATCAGCCACTCCTGATTGCTGAAAGGTCCCTTGGCTGGGTGGACAATCTCCATTTCCCGTATATTTTCTTGCTGGGGAGAAATGTACATTGCAGCCTCGAGATAGAACTGTCCGATCCAAGGATGAGCTCCTCGTCGTCTTCACCCACAGTGTTTAATCATGTATGTCTTCTGAGAACTGTTGCCAGTATCTAAAGGCTTCTAGAAGTTTTCCCCGGAACCCTGGCTAGACATAAATCTTGCTAATGCAGGAGTTTTAAATACAATGGAGCCTTTCTTTCTGTTTTAAACTACATTGACTGTGTGTGTGTGTGTGTGTGTGTGTGTGTGTGTGTGTGTGTGTGTGTGTGTAGGCACACAAGAATAAAGTCCAGAGTATAACCAATGGAGAAATTGGTTCTCTCCTTTCACCATGTGGCATCCAGGTATCTAACTCAGATTGTCAGGTGTGGTGGTTTGAGAATGGCCTCCATACAATATTGGCATGCTTAGTCATCAGTTAGTGAAACTGTTTGGGAAAGATTAGGGGATATGGCCTTGTTGGAGCAGGTGCGTCACTGGCAGTGGACTTTGAGGTTTCAAAAAGCTATGTCAAGCTCAGTGTCTCTCTCTCTCTGCTTGCCTACCTATAGACCAGGAAGCAAGCTCCAAGCTCCATGCCTGCATGCCCCCATGCTTCCTGCCATGATGATAATGTACTAATTCTCTGAAACTGTAAGCAAGCTTTTAATAAAATATTTTCTTTCTTTCTTTTTTCTTTTTTCGGAGACAGGGTTTCTCTGTGAAACAGTCCTGGCTATCCTAGAACTCACTCTGTAGACTAGGCTGGCCTCGAACTCACAGAGATCCACCTGCCTCTGCTTCCTGAGTGCTGGGATTAAAGGTGTGCACCATCACCGCCCGGCTAATACTTTCTTTTATAAGAATTGCCTTGGTCATGGTGTCTCTTCTTCACAGTAATAGAGCAATGGCTAAGACATCACTATTCAGCCTTGGCAGCACATGCCTTTACCTGCGAAGGCATCTTGTTGATCCACAGTGGGACATTTCTCAGCCCAGTTGTGGTGTTTGACTCAGGGTCTTTTTTTTTTTTTTTTTTTTTTTTTTTTTTTTTTTGGTTTTTTGAGACAGGGTTTCTCTCTGTAGCTTTGGAGCCTGTCCTGGACTAGCTCTGTAGACCAGGCTGGCCTTGAACTCACAGAGATCCACCTGCCTCTGCCTCCCAAGTGCTGGGATTACAAGCGTGCGCCTCCACTGCCTGGCTGACTCAGGGTCTTAAGGTGCTAGACATTCAACAGTCACCCCGAATCAAACTGACACTGTGGCTCCAACTTTGTTGATGTATGCCAGTGAAAATTAAAGATTCAAGCCAGGTGGCGGTGGCACACACTTTTAATCCCAGCACTGGGAGGCAGAGGCAGGCGGATCTCTGAGTTTGAGGCCAGCCTGGTCTACAGAGTGAGTTCCAGGACAGCCAGGGCTACACAGAGAAACCCTGTCTCAAACAAACAAACAATCTTCAGAAACCAAAGGAGAGCTAGAGAGACGGCAGCAGTTGAGAGCACCTGTGTCAATCCAGCCAATCGAGGACAGAGACAAGCAGATCCTGGGGTTCGATGACCAATCAGCCTCGCCCAAACAGCAAGATCCAGGTTCATTGATGGACACTGGCTCAAAAAATAAGGTGGCAAGTGACAGAAGAAACCTGGCATCTACCTCTGGCCTCCACATGTGCACACGGGGAAACTCTGGTGAGTGCACACACACACACACACACACACACACACACTACACACACACCACACACACCACACATACACACACACACCACACACACACACACACACAACAGACACACACACACACACCACACACACACACACTACACACACACCACACACACACACACACACTACACACACCACACACACACACACAAAACACACACACACACCACACACACACCACACACACACACCACACACACACACATACCACACACACACCACACACACACACAACACACAACACACACACACTACACACACACACAACACACACACACTACACACACAACATACACACACCACACACACACTACACACACACACTACACACACACATACCACACACAACACACACACAACATACACACACAACACACACACACCACACACACACACTACCACACACACACACATACCACACACACAACACACACACACACACACACACACACACACACACACACGAAAAATTAAGGGTTAAAACCTCAGCATGTGAAGCGCTGAGGAAGAGGAGGAAGAAGACTAGTAACTAGGTATAATCAAATTGTCTAGTCAGCCATAGGCTGTCACTGGCTCAAAGCGCTCTGTCCCTCTTATCTGGCCAGTTTGATTATATCTAGTTACAAGGCCAATAATGTTACAATAATGAGAGCCTTCCCCCCCCCCCAAAAAAAAAGTCTTAGGAAGTTAACGAAACAAGATTCAGAAAGCTGTAACACCCACACCCACACCCACACCCACACCCACAAAATCTCCAACACAAGGTAACTAAGAGTCCTGTGTGTGTGTGTGTGTGTGTGTGTGTGTGTGTGTGTGTGTGTTTAAAAGATATTTATTTGTTTATTTTTGTTTTTCGAGACCAGGTTTCTCTGTGTAACAGCCCTGGCTGCCCTGAACTCAGGCTGGCCTCAAACTCACAGAGATCTGCCTGTCTCAGCCTCCTGAGTGGTGCTGGGATTAAAGATGTGCATCACCAACCACCCTACTAAGATCTTTACTATTTATGTATGAATGAGTGTAAATTTGTGCATGTGTGCCAATATTTGTGGGAGCCAGAAGAGGCATTAGATCCTTTGGAGCTGGGTCATAGGTTTTGTGAGCCACCTTCCGTGGGTGCTAGGATCCAAACTCTGATCTTTGTGATGGAACAAGCACTCTTAGGCTCTGAGCCAGCGCTCCAGTCCCCTTGGCTTTTAAAGACATGTATGAATTTATTTTGCCTATGGGTGGGAGTATGGATGGGACTGTGGGCAGGCTTGTGCCACAGTGTTCTTGTGAGAGTCAGAAGACAACTTTCAGAAGTTGATCCCTCTTTCTACTATAACGGTTCCAGAGACTGAACTCGGGTCAAGGATTGGCAGCAAGTACCTTTACCCACTGAGCCATCTTGCCAGCTCCAGGGAGTCCTCTTTTATAGAAAGGGAATATGAAGATCAACCAAGCTAAAGATCTGCCCTAGGTCACATGACCAGGAACTCATTTCAACTAAATGTGCTTGCTTCCAAGTCCCTAAAATGTTACTTACTTTTTATGGTGCTGGGACTCATAACTCGTAGGTTGCTGAGCCACACCCCCAGACCAAAACACTACTTTCTATTTTACTTATGATGATGATAATAATGTGTGTAGGTGAGTGAGTGTGCAGTTGCAAGTGAAGGCCAGAAAGGTTAACCTCCCACACTACTCAAGAGCCATCCACCTGGTTAGGCTGGGCCAGTGAGTTCCCGGGATCCTCCAGTCTCCACCTCCCTGCGCTGTATAACAAACAATGACCACTGCTTTTTTGGGGGGTGGGGCGGGAGGAAGCTCGAACCTAGGTCTTCATACTCGCCCAGCAAGCCTTTAGCAGCTGAACTAATCCCCCAAACCTAAAGTATCACTTCTTTTCCTCCTTGCTTCCCCTTGCTTCCTATTCCTCCTCTCTTTTTTAGGAGTCTCCATACTGCGTAGTCAACTCTGGCCTCGAGCTATCTCCATATTGTGTATTCAGGGCTGAACTTGAGCTCCGACCCTTCCAATGGTGGCATTACAGGCCTAGGGTACCACATCCAGATTAAAACACAGCCTTGGATCACTGAAGAGGCCCCATGCTGACTGCCTGAGAAACATGTGAGAAGCGTGAGACTTAGCCAAAGGACACGATGTTCTGGCACCAGGTTTGGGGACACTTCCTCCTCCAGCCCCGCGGCACAGGACCGTGGGAGTCTGGGCCTCCCAGTCCCGAGCCCTGCAAACCCACGATAACATTGCGAACAACACCACGCGGCCGCCAAGGCCGCACGTGGGACCGCATTCCCCGGAGGGCGGCTCAGACTCGCCTTTGTCACGTGGCTTCCACGGGCCAATCGGCGGCCGCCCGGGCCAAGGCCGTGTTGTTGGCACGTAATGGGGAGCCTTGGAGAAAAGTGAGCTTTGTAAGCTGGGCGGAGCGGGAAAAGACGGCCCATTCTTGTCCTATCCAGTATGCCCCAGATCCAGCTGTCTCTCGGTGTCCATCTATCAGGATTTGCAACTCCCCGACGTCAGCGCTCAGACAGGAGGGGCGGGACTGGGATGTCCGTCCTCTTCGCCTCCGAGTCCTCCCACCCGCACTCAAGCTTCCTTGAGTTTTTGTGCCTCTTGCTCCGCTAGAGTACCAACCCTTACACTTTTCTTCTTTCCCCAGACAGTCTTCTCTTCCCGTTTTCTTTCTTTCCCCTTTTAGGAGAAAAACAACCGTCTCCAGGCCCAGCCTCTTATCTCCTCTCCTGCCCTCCCCTCAAGTCGACCTTTGTCCTAGCAGTAATCTGGCTTCAGATCTTTGATAGTGTGCCATGGTGAATCTGCTGTCAGTTGACAACCTTTATATCACGTTGGCTTTGAAAGCAGTGGGGTTTCCAGAGCATCCCAGCATCCTCTGATCCCCTCGTAAGTGAGGTTTCCATGCGACGACGGGCTTGTGTTTTCTTTTCTTACCCCGACCTCCCATCAACCAGAAGAGTTCTCTGTCGCTTCCCAGAGGACTTTTCCTTGAGGGAGGGGTCTTGCCTATCTTCCCTTGTATCTCCTATCCTCAGCAATTCCTGAGCTCAATCTCTATCCCAGATTTGCCCCAGGGTTCCAAACTCAGTGCCTTGGAAGTTTTACAGGTACAGGTTCAATGTAACTCATTGAATTTAAATATTTAGTAGATAAGCGTAGGGGACTGGGGGTGTTGTTTGCCAGTATAGCACTTGCCTCCCATGTTCTGGGCCCTGAGCTCCATCTTCAGTGCTTACAATTAAAGCTGTGTTTCTATTTATAATTATATATCTAAGTAACGTAGTTAAGATGCAAGTTAGTTGCTTTGGCCTCTTGTAACCAGCACAGTGGGTAGTAATACATGATAAAGAATGCTTAGGAACTGAGCTGGGTGTGGTGGCCTCTGGGAGGCAGAG
This sequence comes from Peromyscus leucopus, assembly GCF_004664715.2. NCBI lineage: Eukaryota > Metazoa > Chordata > Mammalia > Rodentia > Cricetidae > Peromyscus > Peromyscus leucopus. The sequence goes on from NC_051067.1 coordinate 8,906,687, forward strand.
GCAGTCACATGTCTGAGTGTTAAGGCAAGCCTGTTCTACACAGTGAATTCTAGGCCAACCAGGGTTGTATAGTAAGACCCTGCCTCAAAAGGAATGCTTGGGGCTAGAGTTGCACCCAGTGTATAATATTTGTCTTACATGCACAAGGTTCTGGGTTGGTCCCTAACACCCAAAAATAAATATGTAAATAAATAAATAATAAATAAATAAAATCAGCATAATGTTTGGCTGAAAGTGTTTAGTTAGTTCCCTCTGGTTATTTATTTACTTATGTTTTTTTGAGACAAGGCTTCTCTGTGTAACAGCTCTGGTGGGCTTGGATCTCCCTCTGTAGACCAGGCTGGCCTCAAACTCACAGAGATCCACCTGCCTCTGCCTCCCAAGTGCTGGGATTAAAGGTGTGCACCACCATTGCCTGACTGTTTTTTTTTGTTTGTTTGTTTTTTGTTTTGTTTTGTTTTTTTTTATGCTAAAAGAGCCTGGGAATGCAGTCTCTATGTGAATATCTGTACACTGTATTATATATATACATACATGGGAGAAAGGTTTCATCCCTCAGACCAACCTTTCTATGGCAGAGGTACAAACTGTCCATCACCCCACCCCTTTTGCAAACAGCACAAAAGTGATTCATCTTCTCTAACATTTCGTTGCCCAGGTGGAACTCTGCTGTGCCAGCTCAGCTAAGCAGTGCAGCCTCTAGGTGGTCAGCAGAGGCTGGAGCAGGTCTGTTAGCTCAGGACCGGAAACTGCTGTCACCAGATCAGGAAATTCAGACTCTGGTTGGGTAATCTTGGGCAGGCTATCTGACTTCTCTGAACTATCACTTCCACATGTCCATTGGGCAGGGAGTGAACTGTCCCTCACTGGGATGCGGTAAGGATTCTCAGTAGATCTGAGTCACCCAAAGGCACTGCTACTCAGCTTTAAAAACAAAACCTATATTTAAGTTGGGGAGTGGGGCACATGCACCAGTATGCATGTGGCAGCCAGAGGACAGCTTTCTCTCCTGTGCTTCTACCATGGGTTCCAGAGTTTGAATTCAGGCCATCAGGTTTGGTGGCAAGCACCTTTACCTGCAAGGCCAGCTCTGTAGGTCCTACTTAGCTTTCATTTCGGCTGAAAGACAGAGAGAGGGGAGTGGTTTTCATGATGCACTGTCACCCCCATGTGACTTAGCAAGGGAATTACATAGAGACGTTCCCATCCAGGATAGCCTGGTTGGACTCCAGAGTCCTTCTCAGAGTCCTGCTGTACTTAAACCTATTCTCCCCTTTGTACCGGGCAGCTTCGTGGGAATCTTTCCAAACACACACACGATCATGCCGTTTGCTACTGAAAACCCTCTGTGCTTCACCAGAGACTCAAGCCCTCACCAAGGCCCGTGAGAGCTGTCAGCACGGCTCTGCCAGCTCTGCTTTCCTCTCGAGACTTTGGTTCTTCCATCTCCTGGAAGCTGTCTCAGCGTTTGGGTTTACTGTTCCCACTGTTGGAGGAGACGCTTTCCCCTACCCATGGCTATTGCAGAGATACAGGAAGGTCTCTGAGGTCGGGGAATTGAAAGACTGAAGGAGGAGTACGTTTGGAGACTCCATAGAGAGGAAGAGAGTATTCTAGACAGAGGGAACATCCCTGTGCTGGGTTGGAGGGCCCATGCAGGGGATTGGGACTGTGGAGGGACAGACTGAAATCTGTGTGAAGGAAGCCACATCCTGCAGGCCTGGGTTGTGTTAGGGAGCCCAGACCCAATCCTGAAGTCAGTGGAGGGCTTTGAATAGAAGCAATTACTTAGCCGTTCCCCTGAGCATGGATTAGCAACGTATTTCTAAAGAAAACTGTCCTGGAGGGGGGGCAGGAGAGAGGGCTCAGTGGTTAAGAGCATTTGCTGCTCTTGCAGAGGACCAGGGTTCAATTCCTAGCACCTATGTGTTGGCTCTCAACCATCTGTGACTAGGTGATCCCATGATCTTATCTGACTTCTGCAGAGTGTGCAGACATACATGCAGACATAACTTCCATACACATGAAATAAAATAAACAAGCCTAAAAAAAATCAAAAGACAGAAATCTTCCTTCCAAGAATATCCTGATAGCCACCAACTGGAGAAGAAATTGCTTCATAGGGTCCCAACTCAAACCTCTGCCGAACCAGGCCAAAATAAGATGCTGCACTCCCTGTGACCACCAGGAGGTGGCACCAATATCTCAGTATGTCACCTGGACTCTGCTCTGATTTATTGCCTTCATACACCAGAGAAAAAGAAGGATAAGGAAAGGGCCAGAAAGTGAGTAGGAGAGAGGCTGGGGATGATTTGGATGCAGAGCACAGGATGTGGGACTAGAGTGGAGCTGGATCAGCTTTTGCTTTTGTTTTCTTGAGGGCCTAGCAAAGTGTGTTGGCATCTGTTTTCACCATTGTCTGCCCTGCCATCTGTCCACAGGCCCCTGAAACACTCACCCTGTCTGTGGGTGCTGAGCAAGGGCTGCAGCCCTGAGCTGCCTGCAGCCCCATCTATGAAAGTTTTAACCCTCTCCTACTCCCTCCACCCCTCTCCCTATCAGCAAGTTCCTCCTCCTCCTCCTCCTCTTTCCTCTTCTTCTTCCTCTTTTCTCCTCCTCCTCTTTCTTTTTCTTTGAGACAGGGTCTATGTAGCCCTGGATGTCCTGGAACTCACAATGTAGACCAGGCTGTCCTCCCTCACACTCACAGAGATACTCCTGCCTCTGCCTCGAGAGTGCTGGGAGTAAAAGCTCCCTTTTGGCAAATTCTTTCTGCTTGACCTGGAAACTTCTTCTCCTAGCTGGAGCCTTGGAATGCAGGGGAGGGGGACGACCTGAGAGGTCTCTGGTCAAGGTATGGGAGCGGGAGTGAGTTGTGGCTGTTTAAACACTCTTTTGTCCCCAGAGGAAGGGTGTGTTCCAGTTCCCAGCTGTGTCTCTAACCAAACACTACAACCACCTTACCTGGCTCTCCATATCCCTGTGACGCTGGCTCGCTGGTCTCTTCACTGGCCTGATATGAAACAGGAATCTTCGAGGCTTTACACAGTCGGATTCATCTGACACCATGTTCTCCTTTACTCTGCATGTGTCTGTCCACATGAGTGGCTCGGAGTTCCTTAGAGGTCCCCTGTGCCTGCCTGCCTCGTTTCAGGCCTTTCTGGAGCCTGTTCCCTCTCCTTGGAATGTCCTCCCTCCCACTCACTGCGAAAGGATTCTCTCCTGGAGCCCTTTCCTGACCTCACCAGGATCAGCCCTGGCAGGATTGTCAAGCAGCTGACCTTCAGAGCTCCCTGTGTGTTATCGGAGTCAGCATTTTCTTGGGTGTTTGTTTAATCGGGAACTCCTAGAGGGCAGGGACCAGGCTACCTATCTTCATTCCTGTGGGCCGGGCCAGGCTACCTTCTCTTGGTGTTGAGTCACTGAAAGGACACCTGGCAGATAGGTGATCAGAGCATTTGGTTCACTTGCTCCAGACCCCACACCTTCCTCTGTCTGTTTAGCTCTTCGCTCTTCCGGATGTGCACTGAGGTCACCCTCTCCCAGAGGCATCCATGCCTGGGCTTTGGTTTCTTCCCGTCCTTTTGTTTGGTTTTGATTTAGAGATGTACCTGGAATTCACTTTGTAGTCTAGGTTACCCTCCAGCTCACAGTGATCATCCAGTCTCAGCCTCCTGACTCCTGGGAATATAGGCATTCCCTATAAGCCACCATACTCAGCCGCTAGGTTTTTCTGTTTTGGTGTTTTATGACAGGATCTTAATTTTTGTAATTATTTAAATTTTCATTACACTTTATATATGTATTTGTGTATGTCTGTCTGTCTGTGTATGTGGAAGCTAGAGGACATTTTCCAGTTGGTACTCTCCTTCCACCATGTGGGTCTGAGAATTGAACTCAGGTTATGAGGCTAGCTCACAATACCTTTATCTGGTAGATTGGCTCCCTGACCTGCGTCAGGCCTTATGGAGTGGAATCTGGTCTGATTCCTCTGACTTCAGCTTCTCAAGGGTTAGCTATAGAAGCATGCACCACCACACTATCCTTCTCCCCTATCCACCTTTTTTACTTGTTATTGTGTATGTGTGTGTGTGTTGATTGTTTATTTGGGTTTTGTTTTTTTTGAGACAGGGTTTCCCTGTGTATCCTGGAACTCACTATTAGACCAGGCTGGCCTCGAACTCAGATCTGCCTGCCCCTGCCGCCCCAGTGCTGGGATCAAAGGTGTGTGTGAGTCACCACTGTCCAGATGTTTTTAGTTTTTTGGATAGGGTCTCCTTCCTCCATCTTCTGGAACTCACAGCAACCTGTCTGCTTCTGCCTCTCGAGTGCTGGGGTTACCGGCATGAGGCACTTTTGTTTTGTTTTTGAGACAGGGTCTCACTTTGCAGGTCTCACTTTGTAGCCCTGAATGCCCTGGAACTCAATATGTAGACCAAGCAGTCCAGGAACTCCCAACAATCCACTTGCTTCTACCTCTCAAGTACTGGGATTAAAGGCATACACCACCTTGCCTGTCTATGCCTGGCTTTAAAAACAGTAATAGTAATATCTGGCTGGGCAGTGGTGGCGCATGCCTTTAATCCCAGCACTCAGGAGGCACAGGCAGGCGGATCTCTGTGAGTTCGAGGCCAGCCTTGATATATATGTATATATCTTTTTTTATTTTTATTAAAGATTTGTAAAATTAAAAAAATTATGTGTATGTGGGGGACAGGGGCTATGTGCCCACAAGTGCTGGTGCCCACAGAGGTCAGAGTGGCAGACTCCCCTGGAGCTACCTGATGTGGTAGTGGGAATTCATCTCAGGTCCTCAGCAACAGCAGTACATGCTCTTGATGCTGAGCCAGCTCTCCAGCTGTTTCTGTTTTTTGGGACAGGGTCTCGTGGTCTAGTTGGGCAATGAGTTTGCTGAGTAGAGCAGATCATTCTGAACTCCTGACCCTTCTGCTCCCACCTCCCAAGTGCTGCCGTTACAAGTGTGCACCACCAGGCTCGGGGCTGGGGCTGGGAGTCAGAACCCCCGAAACACAAGCTCTACCACAGCCAGACCCCCAGTCTCCCACTGTAGAGGTCTGAGGTTCTTGTAGACAAGGCAAACCTCCAGCTTCTCAGAGGTCACCTTCTAGCAAGGCTGCCACTAGTAAAGACAGAACAAATAAACTGGGACTAACTGGAGATTAACTGGCAAGGACTTCAGCCTTAGGAGGGGACCTTTGTTCTGGGAGCCAGCCCGAAACCTTGGGGCTTGGTGTGGTAGGCAATGAGACCTGCCCGTGCAGAGGCCCCGAGGTGAAAGGAGCTTAGAGTGATAGAAAAACAGGAAGGAGGCCATGGGGGTTGGAGACCAGGAGGGAAGGGTAAGCAGTGAGTGGCTAGGGACCAGCGCAGGCCGCATCCAGTGAGCTTTGCTTTTCCAGTGGGTGTGCAGAGCCAGCAGGAGGCAGTTGGGCCTTAGAATGTGGCTTACTTTCTAAGTAAGCTGTGTGCTAGGTCTAAAATTTCTGAGGCTGGTTTTGGCATGTGATGGGTTTGGGGCTGTGTGGATTTGCCTGTGGGAGTCAGAGGACAACTCCCGGGTATCAGCTCTCCTTCACTGTGCCTGTTTCAGGACTTGTACCTGGGTGGGTCATCAAACTCGACAGCAAGCACCCTTCCCTTCCCTCACCAGCCCTGTTTGGTTTTCCTTAATATTTTTTTTATTATATTCTTAAAGATATATTTGCTTTATTTAAAATCTTTAAGATTTAATTTTATTTCGTGTATGTGACTATTTGACTGCATGTATGTATGTATACCACATGTATGTCTGGTGCTCTTAGAGGCCAGAAGAGGGTGTTAGATTCCTGGAACAGGAATTACAGGTGGCTGTGAGCTTCCATGTGGGTGCTGGGAACCTGTCTGGGTTCTTTGCAAGAGCAACAAATACTTTTAATTGCTGAGCCATCTCTCTGGCTCCCTAAGGATTTATTTTTTAGTGTGTGTGTGTGTGTGTGTGTGTGTGTGTGTGTGTGTGTGTGTGTGTGATCTGTGTTTGTGCATGTGCAGATGAGTACTCAAGAAGGCCAGGCCAAAGGAGGGGTTGGACCCCTTGGAGCTAGAGTTACCCGGTGGCTGTCAGCTGCCTCATGTGAGTGCTTGGAACCAAGCTCAGTCCTTTGGAAGAGCAACAAGCTCTTCCAATTGCAACATAGGGGGTTCAAGGCCACCTGAGCCGCAGACCCTGTGTCTTAATTACTGTTCCAGGACAGCTAGGGCTACACAGAGAAACCCTGTCTGGAAGAACAAACAAACAAAAATTGATACAGGTTGGTGGCACAGGCTTTTAATCCCAACACTCAGGAGGCAGAGGCAGGCAGATTCTGTGAGTTTGAGACCAGCTGTGTTTACACCGTAAGTTCCAGGCCAACTATGGCTATATAAAGACAATCTGTCTCAAAAAACAACCAACCAACCAAGTGGTGGTGGCGCACGCCTTTAATCCCAGCACTCGAGAGGCAGAGGCAGGCGGGTCTCTGAGTTTGAGGCCAGCCTGGGCTATAGTGAGTTGCAGGACAGCCAGGGCTACACGGAGAAACCCTGTCTTGAAAAACCAACAAACAAAACCCAAAACAAACAACAACAATAAAAAGAAAGAGGCTGGTTTACAGTTTCAGAGGGTTAGTCCACGATCATTACGGTGGGGAGCAGGCAGGCAGGCAGGCATGGTGCTGCAGCAGTAGCTGGAGCTTTGCTTCCTCATCTGCAGGTAGCAGGCCAGACAGACAGACAGACAAACAGACACTGGGCCTGGCATGGGCTTTGAAACTTCCAAGGCCTCCCCCACTCCCAGTGACATACTTCTTCCAACAAGGCCATACCTCCTAACCCTCCTAAATAGTTCTACTAACTCAGGACCAAGCATTCAAAACATAGGAGCCTATGGGGACCTTTCTCATTTAAATCACCACACCCTATCTACCCCCTCTTCACCACCCCCCAAAATCCTCAACTTCACCCCTCACCCTCACCCCTCACCTTCACTTCTCACTCTCACCCCTCACTCCTCACCCTCACCCCTTGGGTATGGTAATGCATGCCTTTGATCCCAGCACTAACAAGGAGGAGACAGAAGAATTCTGAGTCAGGCCTAGCCTCTGCTACAGGGAGAGTTTAAGGACACAGGTTGGGGATGTAGTCTAGCACATATTGAACAAATGCTGTATCACTGAGTTCTATTCCCAGTCCTAGAAATACTTGGAGTTCTTGTAACTAGGTTACACACCATATCAGATACCAACATTGAAAGAGGCGGGCTAGGCATGGTCTTACACAACTTTAATCCTGTACTTGGAAGGCAGAGGCAGGCGATTCTCTGAGGTTCAGGCCTCAGAGTAAAACCCAGCCTCAAAACAAAACAAAAGGAAAGGAAGGAACAGAGACGCAATGGAAGATTCCCTACGTTAGGTCAGTCACTTCCCCCAGGAGGAAGCAGCTGCTGTCACAACCTGCTTCCCACTCCCAAGCTAAAGGGGCCTGGGAACACCTTTGCACCAACTGTGTAAAGATGTGTCGATGGTTCGTCTTGCCTGCATAAGGCACCTGATTGGTTTAATAAAGAGCAGAATGACCAATAGCTAGCAGGAGAGGTGAGGCGGGGCTTCTGGGCAGAGAGGAATAAGGATGAATCTAGGCACACAAGGGAGACGCCATCAAGACACAGAGGGAGTTGGATGTACAGAATGGAGCAGAGGTTAAAAAGCCATGTGGCAAGCCGGGCGGTGGTGGCGCACGCCTTTAATCCCAGCACTCGGGAGGCAGAGGCAGGCGGATCTTTGTGAGTTCGAGGCCAGCCTGGGCTACCAAGTGAGTTCCAGGAAAGGCCCAAAGCTACACAGAGAAACCCTGTCTCGAAAAAACCAAAAAAAAAAAAAAAAAAAAAAAAAAAAAAAAAAAAAAAAAGCCATGTGGCAGGATGTAGATAAATAGAAACAGGTTAATTTAGGTTATAAGAGCTAGTGGGACAAGCCTAAGCTAAAGACTGAGCTTTCATAATTAATAATAAGTCTCCATGTCATTATTTGGGGGTTGGTGGTCCCAAAAGAAAGTGCAACATCAAACATCAGCTTGGAGTTCACCTATTTTTGTAGGGATCAAACCCCAGACTTGGTGTGCCGGGGTGGGTCAGACCCCGGACTTGGTGTGCTGGGGTGGGGATCAAACCCCGGACTTGGTGTGCTGGGGTGGGGATCAAACCCCGGACTTGGTGTGCCGGGGTGGGTCAGACCCCGGACTTGGTATGCTGGGGTGGGTCAGACCCCAGACTTGGTGTGCCGGGGTGGGGATCAAACCCCGGACTTGGTGTGCCGGGGTGGGTCAGACCCCGGACTTGGTGTGCCGGGGTGGGTCAGACCCCGGACTTGGTGTGCCGGGGTGGGTCAGACCCCGGACTTGGTGTGCCGGGGTGGGTCAGACCCGGACTTGGTGTGCCGGGGTGGGTCAGACCCCGGACTTGGTGTGCCGGGGTGGGTCAGACCCCGGACTTGGTGTGCCGGGGTGGGTCAGACCCCGGACTTGGTGTGCCGGGGTGGGTCAGACCCCGGACTTGGTGTGCCGGGGTGGGTCAGACCCCGGACTTGGTGTGCCGGGGTGGGTCAGACCCCGGACTTGGTGTGCTGGGCAAGCACTCCACCACCCACCTGACTGTGTCCCCAGCCAACTGACTTTTCCACTCAGGTGTAGTAAGGCTGAGGCCAGTCCCTATTGGCACACCAGTGAGTTTTCCTCCCCTCCCTTCCTTCCTTTCTTTTATGATGTAGATTGAGCCCAAGGGCCTCGCTGAACTTCCAGAGCAGCCCCCCTTTGCTTTTGTTTTGTTTATAGCCCTGACTGGCCGGGACCTCTCTTTGTAGACCAGGCTGGACTTGAACTTACAGAGATCCATCTGCACCTTCCTCCTGAGCACTAGGATGAACCATCTGCACCACCACACCAGAGGAGCCCTTTGTTGAAGGCTCTACACCAGCAGTTCTCAACCTTCCTAAGGCTGCCGCCCTTTAACACAGCTCCTCATGCTGTGGGGACCCCCAACCATAAACTATTTCACCGCTGCTTCATAACTGTAACTTTGCAATTGTTATGAATCGTAATGTAAGTATGCAGGATAGCTGATATGCCAACCCAAAGGGTTGTGACCCACAGGCTGAGAACCGCTGCTCTAGACAGAGCCTGTGTTGTTCAGTACATGGCTCTTCAGCCTGACGTTTGAGGTCATGGAAACAAAGTCATCAAACGGTAATGCAGGCTTGTGATCTCAGCTGTTCTGGAGGCTGAAGCGGGGGATTGACAGTTTGAGTAGCCTGGGCTACACATCAAGTTCAATTTCAGCCTTACTCCTGTACTCTCAGGACTCAGGAGGCAGAAGCAGGTAGATTTCTGTGGGTTCCAGGCCACAAAGCATATTCCAGGGCAGTGAAAAATAAGAAGGGCCTGGTATGGTTTCCTGTCCCTGTAATCTTAGCACTTGGGAGGCTGAAGCAGGAGGTTAGCGTGGCTAACTGTGTGAGACCCTATCTAGAAACAACTAAGATATGGGCATGGTGGTACAGGCCTGAAATCCCTGCACCGAGGAGGCAGAGGAAGGAGGATCAGGAATTCAATTCAAATCTTAGTCCAGGCTAGGCACAGCTTGCTGAAGCTGTGGCTGGCCGTAAACTCCTGATGCTCCTCCCTCAAGGTCTCAATGCTCAGCTCCAGGCAGGCACCAGCCCACCCGGTTTCCATGCCCTGTGTGAAGGCTCTAAAGCCTTGCTGTTCTCTACAGGTGTGGTTGTGCCTCTCCTAGCTGACCCTCCTCTCCTGCCTCCACGAGGGAAGACCTTTGATTTCCCAGGGGCCTTCACTGTTGAAGGATAGGGCCTGTGCAAAGAAGCTCCCTGACAGGAGCCTCAGGATCCCCCTTGCAAGGTCATTTGAAAGGCCTCAGGATGGTCTGCTCTTCCCTGGGCCTGATATCACAGAGATGAAGTAGCCCATCAGTGGAGGCAGTTGTGTGCAGATGTGTGCAGATGTGGAATGCCTGGGTTAGGCTGTGAGGTCAGGAGGGGAGGGGACACTGAGTTGAGCCCTGAGGTGTGCAACGGTGACTGTAAAGAGTTCAAGCCACAGCCTCAGGATCAGGTGGAGAGGTCACTAGGGTCGTGTTAGGCAGGTCCTGGAGTACCAGTCCAAGAACAATGCAGCCTGGCACCAGGGGACCTGGAATGAGCTGGTGCTGTGGAATGTGAATGTGGATGGGGCTGGAAAGAATGTGGAGAGAGCTGGTTGAGTTCAGCTGTTGGCGATTTCATGCCCCATCCTCGGTTGCTTCTTGGGGACAGGCTCCAGCCGTGGAGCCCAGGTGCCAATGAAGGTCAAATTTCTGTAGTAAGAGAATAAAAGGGATATTTCCTCTGTGGGGGGAGAGCTGCAGCTGCCTTGCACACATACTCCCAGATTAGGCCAAATCCCACAGCAGGTGAAGGGGAGGCTCCCAGTCAGGGTCCCAGAAGTGTGGGAAGTAGTAGGCAGTGGGAAACCGAGTGTATGCAGGCTTGCCCATACACTCAGTGGTGCTTAGACATGGGAATGGATCATCTTGGCTCCTTCCTTCGCAACACTTCTCTGTGTCCCAGTTCTGCTGTGCGTGCCCTGGGTTGGGATTTAGGGGTGGAAACAAGAATGGTTAGCCACTTAGCTGGACCAAGGGCTATGCTCGCGTGGGCCAGGGGTGTGGGGACTCGTAAGGGACTCAGATGATGGGAGCAGTATTTTCTGGGGAGAGAGAGGACGGTTGCTTGTCATTGAAGTTTTGGGGTGCTGGTGGTCAGGCACACAGTCCTGTGCAGACTGAGCAAGCCCTCTGCTCCACCCCCAGGCTTTTGTTGTGGTTTTGTGTGTGTGTGTGTGTGTGTGTGTGTGTGGCAGAGGGGGTGTTCATGCCCATGTGTACACCTACGCATGTGTCTATGGATGCCAGAGGTGTTACGGGTATGCACCAGTACTCGGTTTATGCAGTGCTGCAGGTTGAACCCAAGATTCACGAATGCTGGACAGGCAGGCATCTCCTAACAGCTACAGCCCCAGTGTGAGCTCTTGCGAGTGACTAGGGCTTGGCCAAGTAAAAGGTGGAAGAAAGTGTCCCCTGGAAGGAAAAGCCCACGGGAAGGCTGCGATGTGCCAGGCACTGGTTCATAAGACTACTGTCAAAACAGGGAGCTGGGGCCCAGATGAGCTTCAGCATAGCATCTGCCCATCCTCACTGGGCTAACAGACCTTCCTAGTCTGGGCCTCCCAGAGCCTCTGAACACTAGGAAATACTGGGCCCCCTAGGGCATGGGAGTGAGCTCCACGGGAACAAACCACCTTGTCTGAGGTCCCACTTTCCTATTTTCCCCATGTGATATGGGCCAATTACTACCTCCTTCTGAGTCCCATTGTCCCCCCCTCAGGGAAATGCTGCCAGTGAGAATGCTTTCCTGGAAGGGAATGCTGCTCCAGGAGGAAATGAACCAGTGCCCCACCCCTCCACCCAGCACAGCACCCTGCCCTGGAGGCCCCGTCTTAATTGCCATGCAGTAACAGCTGCTGTTTACTCAGCACTGATGCACTGTTTGGCGGGTGTCATCATTCATTAGGGCTTCACAGGCAGGGAAACAGAGGCTCCGAGAGGGGAGCTGGCCGTGGTACTACCCCCCACCTACCCTGGACACCTTCCTCCCACAGGCGTGCCTTCCATCGCCCTCAGCTTCATGTCCTTGGGCTCCCAGGGTGTTGTCCGTCTGTCCCTCTCAGCAGAGTCTGCCAGCGGCCTTCTGGAGAGAAACCCAGTGCTGTTCACAGACTTGGAAGCTGCTCAGAACCGGGACAGACGAAGGGGCCAGGCCCCAGCTGTTGCCATGCTGCGCAGAGCTGGCTGGGGAGGGCAGGCTTGATGGACCAGCAAAGCTTGCACAGGGGAATTAGCAGCATCTGTCTCCTGACACGGGACGTCAGGAATGTGAAACAGTCCCAGCAACTGTGTGCCTGCCAGGGACACTGGCAGGGAGGGGCACGGGCCAGGCAGTCCAGTCCCCCCTGAACCCCAGAAACCACCAGGCCGCAGCTGTTCCTATCACTCAGAGCAACCTGGTTCTGGGCTCCAATATTCACAGGGCCTTCTGAGAACTGGGGGTATCAGTCCAGCTATTTTATGGAACCCCGTTTTTTGTTTTGTTTTGTCTTTGCAGTACTAGTAATCAAATCCAAGTCCTTTTTGTTTGTTCCTTGTTTTGTTTTTGTTTTTGCTACAAGGCCTTGCTCTAACCTTGGTTTGTCTGGGTCTCATTATGTAGACCAGGCTGGCCCCAAACTCACAGAGATTTGTCTACCTCAGCATTCCAGTTGTTGGGAACAGACATGTGCCGTCATGTCTTTGGTTTTAGTCTTTTTGGTCTGCTTTGTTTTTAGTCTTTTTCTTTTTATCTTTTTTTTATTATTTTTTTCTTTTTTCTTTCTTTCTTTTTCTTTTTAAAGACTAGGTCTCCTCTTGTAGCTCAGGCTGGCCTGTAACTCACTCTGTATGCCAGGGTGGCCTCAAATCTTCTTGCCTCAGCCATCCCAGTGCTTGGATTACAGGCACAAACCCACCATTCCTTACTTTATTCTTTTTTGAGTCACAGTCTGCCTTTGTACCCCAGTCTGGCCTCACTCCAGCTGATGCTCCTGAATCACTTCTTTCCTTTTCTTGTCTGAGGCCGTCTCAGTATGTCTGTCCTCTCCTGGACCCCAGAAGCTACCAAGCAGCTGTTCCTATGACTCTGAGCAGTCTGGTTCTGGGCTCCAGTATTCACAGGGCCTGCTGAGAATCCGGGGTGTCAGTCCAGCTCTTTCATGGAACCCCATATGTATATCAGGCTGATTTTAAACTCCTAATTTTAAAAAAAGGTTTATTTTATTTTTAGTTGTGTGTCTGTGTGTGGGTATGTGCACCTGCATGCAGGTACCAGCAGAGACCAGAAGAGGCCACCAGAGCCCCTAGAACTAGAGATGGTTGTAAGCTGGGAATAGGGGATGCTGGGAACTGAATTCAGGTCTTCTGCAAGAACTGTGGGTGATCTTGCTGCTGAGCCATGTCTCCAGATCCTCCAACTCGTCCGCTTGCATGCATGTGTGCAAGTGTGTGTCTGTGTCTTTTTTTTTTTTTTTTTTTTTTTGCTTTGTCTTGGGTTTTTTGTTGTTGTTGTTTTGTTTTGTTTTGTTTTGTTTTTTGAAACAGACAGGGTTTCTCCATATAGCCCTGGCTGTCCAGGAACAGGCTGACCTTGAACTCAGAGATCTGCCCACCTCTGCCTACTGAGTGCTGGGACTAAAGGTGTGTGATATCACTGCCTGGTATCCTTCCAACTCTTGAATTTGAGAGATTATCCTTGCTTCAGTCTCCCTAGTAGCTTGAACAGGAGGTGTTAATACTACACCAGACACACCCCTTGGTTTTACCACCTTTGAAGAGGAAGCATAGTCTATGTGTGGTACAGCTGCACTTAGGAGACAGTTGGGTGATCCAGGACTAGCAATGGGCCAAGAGTAGAACCGTGGACAATGGGGCTTTTGATGTGCATCTCTTCTCGGTCCTTATACCTGATTCCAACTTCCTAGTCTTTTCTTGACCCAGGTAAATCCAAAGAATCTGCTTCCAGAAGTGACTTGTCTGGACTGGTAATGGACTTAGCTCTGACTAGTAGTCTCTAATGGGAGACTGAGTTTGGAACCAGGTCTCAGTTCTAAAGTTTGGCGTCATTGATGACCGTGTATGGTGCTTACACAGAAAATCTGAGGTCCCAGGGAACCGTGTAGGAAGGATAAGAGCTAGAGCTGCTTTGGGTTGCTGCCTCTGGAGCTACCTGCAGAAGAATAGAGAACAGAAGTGGGACTGGAGGCCTTGACTGGTTTGGGGGTGTGGAGACCGTGCAAGAGCCCAGTTCCCAGGAAAATTACGGCATGACTTGTGTGGAGTCCAGACCAGCCTTTCACCAAGCTTAAGTATTTCCATCTTTGTTCATCCCCCCAGTCCAGGAAGGCAGGACAGGAGCACTCCACTTATCGTGGTGAAGACAGTGGCCACCAGAGCAGTGACAGTGTTGGCCTGGGTCCCTCAGTGCGGTGCTGCAAATAGCAGAATTTGAACCCTCACTCTGAGTCCAGTGCTCTTTGCATCCCACTAAAGAATTCAGTTCTGGATGGAAAGGAGTAATCAGGGAGAATTTGTGGTTTTTTTTTTTTTTTTTTTTTTTTTTTTGGTGTCCCCTCTAGGATGAGGTGTTCTGGATGAGGTGCAGTGTGGGATGTAGTGAGCCAGAAAGGGTATGGATGTAGCCCAGAACAATGAAGAGAAGCCATTCCCTTCATGAACCATGGCTGTCTTCCAGGGTGGCTCTTAGTAAACAAGCCATCCTTAAATCCTTTTACTTGTAGGAGTGTTTTGCCTGCATGCATGTGTCTGTGTACCTAGTGCCCATGGAAGTCAGAAGAGGGTGTTGGCTGCCTAGAACTGGAGTTACAAAAGGTTGTGGTGGGTGCTGGGAGTCAAACCTGGGTCCTCAGGAAGAGCAACAAATGCTCTAAAATGACAAGCCACCTCTTCAGCTCCATTCTCAAGTTCTTACACTAGTCCCCGGAAGCCTAAATACATTTTCAGCCATCTTCCGAGAGAGCTCATTGGAACCAGGCAGCAGAGCACCAGGCGTGGCCTGGGATTTCTGGCCTTCCCATGGCCCACCCTAAAGTTCAGGGTTAGGGAGTCCAGGAGGTTTCCAGGCTCAGAGCTCTGGGGAGCCAGTCTCTCTGAGAGGAGGGACTGAGAACAGGGTTGCGACGCCTCCTGGGAGGATCGTGCAAGCAGGGACAGCTGCCGCTTAGCCAGGCAGCAAGCAGCTGCTGCCTGGGAGACAGGCCAGGGCAAGGCCGGCGGGCACGGCCCCCACAAGCCCTGAGCCTGAGCTGGCAGATCCAGATCGTGGGAGCAGGCAGTGGCTGGAGGCTGGATTTCAGGTTTTCATGCTGGGTTAACGGTCAGTTTGGTTAATGCTGAGCAGATGGGGGAGGGGGCACCAGCTCCCTAGAGGACAGCTGTGGGCCAAACATGCATACATGCACATGTAGAGGATACAAGGGCCTGCCTTACAGATGGTGCAGTGTGGGTCATCTGCCCATGAACACTCACTCACACCACACAAGGATGGTTCTGGAAGGATGGGTGGACAGTGGCAGAGGTGCATGTCTGCTTCTGGGTCTGCCGTAGCGCAGCTGGAGGTGGAGGCCAGCCGAAGGCCTGGCACACAGCCCTCGGTCTGTCACCCAGACAGAACTCCCAGCATGGGGAGTCTTCCCACCCTACGCCCTGCCCCTCAGGGGAGACACCAGGCACACAGATTTATTTCAAAAAATAATTTATAAAATGCCATCTTCTGTGTTTTCCATAGGCTTCTAGTCTCTCAGGGACACCAGAGCTGATGCTCCTTCCACCAAGATCCTGGACAAGCAATAGGGGTGAGGCTTGGGGGCTGAGGTCAAGGAGGTCCATCGGCCTCTAACCTCTAGGTAGTTTGGAGAAGCAGAAAAGTTTGGGACGAAAGCTTTGCAGCCAGGCCTAGCAAGCCCCTGAGATGGAAGCTGAGTGTCAAGGCCCAGAACACGAAGTCCTAACTCTCAGCTTCTCTGAAGGTAAGTCCAAGACAGGGTCAGGACCCAGAGACTAGAGTTGAACTCTGGGTTGGGAGCATGAAGCTAGGGCGGAAGGCCTGAGCTGTGAACCGTAGGAACAAGAATGGGCCTCCCCAAAGCAGGGTCGGAGGATCCGGGACAGCAGTGGCCTCAAGTCAGAGGCCTGGTGCTGCGGACGTCAGATGTTGCGTCAGGTTGCAGTTGAGCTAGGAGGCCCGCGGCCACTGACCTACCAGCCCGTACAACATCGCTCCCCGATCACGTCTGCACCCCAGGGAAAGGGAAGGGGCTTGGCTGGAGTGGCAAAGGGTCGTGGCTGAAAACAGAGTCGCTGGAGGAGCAGGTGCTGCTGGCATCCCCACTGGAGGGAGAGTAGGGTCCAAAGGTCAGGCGGAGGTCAAGGTACTGTAAAGAACAAAGCTGGTCAGCTTCCAGTCTCTGGGACAGGATGCTCCACGTTTATGTCTCTAGGCCAAGGGAGCGGGGAGGGGGTGGGAAGGAGGTCTGGGGCAGGAGTGGGCAGTACCTCTTCAGAGACAGCCAGCAGGACCTTGTCTAGTGCCTCCACCAGCTGCTTAAAGGTCGGCCTCTGAGAGGGCGCTGCATGCCAGCACTCCCTCATCAGCCCGTACCTGGGAATGAGTCAAAGAAGTTTACGTCCAGGGCAAAGCCAGCACTGTGGGCCCCCTGGGCCTGGGACAAGCAGGGCCATCCAATGAGAGAGCAGACCCAGGGCAAGGAGAGCCACGGAGAGGAAGAGGAAAGTCAGTGAGTCGGGTGCTGCGCTATGGCCAAGGCTAAACCCTGAGGCCAAAGCCAGGGCAGGGGAGGAGGTCTGGAAAGTGGGCAAGGGAGGGTGTCCTTACAACTCTGGGGGGCAGTTTGGGGGCCGGTCCATCCTGTGTCCCTCTCGGAGCAGTGAGAACAGTTCTTCCACTGGGATGCCAGGGTATGGGGAGCCCCCAAGGGTGAAGATTTCCCACAGCAGGATCCCAAAGGACCACCTGGAGGCAGAACTGGGGCTCAGCAGGGCCCAGCTTCCTTCCTCTTGGAGGCTGTGGCAGGGCTATTGCAGTCATGATCCACCCTTGGGGATAGGGAGGGGCGCTCATTTCTTTTGGAGTCTGGTCCCACACAAGCCCCAGACCTAGTCAGAGGAACTTCTAGGGTCTTGTGACTTTGGCAAGTGCCTTGCCCTTTTAGAGGGGAGAGACGAGGACAGCTGATGTCTGAGATCCCAGTTCCCAGACTCACACATCACTCTGGTGTGTGTACACACGGTCAAACAAGGCCTCAGGAGCCATCCACTTGACTGGCAGGCGGCCCTGAGGAGGGAGGCAGAGAGGATGGTGTTGAGTTGCATAGCACCTGTACCTTCCATACCAGGCCCCGCCCCGCCCACCCCCGTGCATCTCTGCTCTGCCCCTCACATTGCTGGTTTTCTTATAGTAGTCAATATGGTGAACACCGCGGGCCAGCCCAAAGTCAGCAATCTTCATCACATCGTCCTCTGTCACCAGCACATTTCGGGCAGCCAGGTCTCGGTGGATGCACTAAGAAGAGGGCAGAGACTTAGGTATCTCAGGACACATGTCTGGGAGCTCTGCTCATCATTTCACAGTAAGCCCAGGGGCTAGTCATTCACCCCCGGAACAGATGAGAAGTGGAATGGGCAAAGGCCTGGGCGGAATCCCCAGCACCAGGAACAACAGAAAGATGTTCAGAGCCCACACCTGCACCGAGGCTTCGTCTGCCTTGCCATGGGTTAGAGAATAGGTGAGAGAGAATAGGGCCATGCAGTGTCACACACGGGCACATGCGGTGTTAGCTGCATACGAGTGGGAGCGGAGCAAAGGCTAGACCAGTGAACAGGCAGAGAAGGAGCAGCTGAGGACACTGAGTGCCCCCAGCATGGCAGTGTGGAGAAGGAGGAGTTAGAGTGGTCCAGAGCACACCACAACTGTCTCTTGTCCACACCTTCCGAGACTCCAGATACTGCATGCCTCGGGCCACCTGGTAGGCACAGGAGACCAGGGCCGGGAAGGAGAGTGGCCCATCACTGCTCCGAGGCCCATCAGGGCTGAGGTCAGGGCCTGGGGGGCGCCGGGCACGGAGGAATTCCCGAAGGTTTCCCTTGGCAGCACATTCCACAATCACATACAGGGGCCCTACAGGGGTAGGCATGGGCCAGGGGGTGGGAAGGCTGACAAGACTGTGTCTCTGCATCCCAACTGCCCGTCTGGATCCTGGACCCTGCCCTACCTTCCTGTGTGCAGACACCCAGCAGGTTGATGATGTTCTTATGTCGTCCAATTAGCTTCATCACCTCCATCTCAGATACCAGGTCTGCCAAATCCTTGTCGGAGGCATTGTCTGCAAAGTCAACAGCTGGAGTGAGGAAGCTGCCCTTCACCTCTACAAGCACAGCATAGAGTGGGGGTAGGTCAAGGAACACTGGTCCAAGGCTTGGGTGGATCTGGACTGAAACCTGCTGGGCTGTATGCCTCAAAAGAAGCCTTTTAGGGCTAGGGATGTAGCTCAGTTTGTAGAGTGCTTGCCTAGCAAGAAGCCCTGCATTCAGTCTGCACCACAACATAAAACTAGGCATGGCAGAGCTCACTTCTGATCATAGCACTTGGTAAATACGAAGCTAACCTGAGCTACATGAGACAAAACAAAAAACCCAACAACCTCAAAACAGTGTGTGTGTGTGTGTGTGTGTGTGTGTGTGTGTGTGTGTGTGTGTGTGTGTGTAAAGAAGAGGTCATGAATTTGAAAGGGAGTGGGAAGCATGAGAAGATTTGGAAGGAGGATAGAGTGGGGTAGAAATGATGTAAACACAGTATTCATGTATGAAATTCTCCAAAAAAAATGCTTAAAAATAATTCCAGGCCAAGTTGGTGGTTCACACCTTTAATCTTTCATGAGTTTGAGACCAGTTTGAGATGAGCTTAATCTACATATTGAGCTCTAGGACAGCCAGGACCATATATAGAGACCTACCTCAAAAAAAAAAAAAAAAAAAAGAAAGAAAGAAAAGAAAAAGAAATCCTATTTATTTATTAAAGGTAGTGTTTCTCTTTGTAGCCCTGACTGTCCCTGAACTAGCTCTGTAGCCCAGGCTGGCTTCGAACTCAGAGATTTGCCTGCCTCAACCTCCTAACTGCTGGGATTAAAGACATGTGTCACTATGCCTGGCCTACATCATTCCTTTAATGGTCATGTGGACCTGGGGTCAGATCTCCGGCACCCACATAAAAGCTGGGTACAGCAGCACAGCAGCCTCGGCCCTGACGAGGTACGGGGGTGGAGGCCATGGTGGCCAGAGGGCCAGCTTGTGCAGCTGAAACGGCAAGCCCCAGGTTCAGCAAGAGTCTGTGTCTCCAAACCTAAGGTGGTGAGTAATGGAGGAAGACAGCTGGTGCTGCACACCTACACCTGTACCCACACACACACACACCTACACCTGTACCCACACACGCACACACCTACACCTGTACCCACACACGCATACACCTACACCTGTACCCACACACGCATACACCTACACCTGTACCCACACACGCATACACCTACACCTGTACCCACACACGCATACACCTACACCTGTACCCACACACGCATACACCTACACCTGTACCCACACACGCACACACCTACACCTGTACCCACACACGCATACACCTACACCTGTACCCACACACGCATACACCTACACCTGTACCCACACACGCACACACCTACACCTGTACCCACACACGCATACACCTACACCTGTACCCACACACGCATACACTTACACCTGTACCCACACATGCATACACCTACACCTGTACCCACACGCACATACACCTACACCTGTACCCACACACGCATACACCTACACCTGTACCCACACATGCATACACCTACTCACACACTTCACAGAACCTCTCACAAAAGCTGCAAGGATGAAATATGAAAGATCTCTAAAAGCTGACCTTTCTATGATCAGGTCCATGGAGTGAGAAAGAGGCAGGAGCTCCCAGCAGGAAGAAAGCCATGCTAACTAGTCCTTGGGTGAGGTAACAGCTCCTAGGAAGTGCCCCGAGGTCTTGTTATCATATGAGAAGACTTCTGTGACTTCCCTTGAGAAGACAGAGCTAAGGACCAGAGACTAGGCCCCCAAGGCTGACCAAAAGCCTTGGGACAAAGACATAATTCTTATCCCAGCCACACATCAATATAAAGAAGCCTGTTTCACAATCACCACCTCCCAGAAAGTGCCAGCTGGCTCCAGCTGTGCAGAGTGGAGGGAGAGCGGCAGGCGGGAGGGAGGGAGAGCAGCAGGCCGGAGGGAGGGAGGGAGGGAGGGAGGGAGGGAGGGAGGGAGGGAGGGAGGGAAGGAGCATCACAGCGGCTGGGCTGTTCTTCTGAAGGTGCCTGTGGACAGCAGCAACAGGTTCTAATGGGGGCCAGCAAGACGGCTAGGACCAAATGGTATAATGTTAAACAGCAAGAGATTGAGTAAGCATGATAGGATTTACACAGAACAAAACAATAAGCCAGGTGGTGGTGGTGCATGGCTTTGATCCCAGCACTCTAGAGGTAGAGGCAGGTGGATCTCTGTGAACTCAAGGCCAGCCTTGACTACAGAGCTAGTTCCAGGACAGCAAAGGCTACACACACAAAACAAACAAAAAACTGTCTCAAAAAACAACCACCAAAAAACAAATAATAAATACATAAAAGAAAACACGAAGAAGCTGACAAGGTGGCCTGAGCACAAGCCTGGTAACAGAGTTTGATCCCTGAAAGTGACTCCCGTAAGCTGTTTTCTGACAGCCACATGCACAGGATGGTATGTGCTCACACATGCCCACACTTACACACATACTACACACAGAAGGCAACAATAATTGCCTGAAGTTCCAGCACTTGGGAGGCAGAGGCAAGTGGATCTCTGTGAGTTCAAGTCCAGCCTGGTCTATATAGGCCAACCAGGACTGTACAGTATGACCCTGTCTAAAAATAATAATAAACTTCTAAAAATAAAAGCAACTGGGTGGTGATGGCATATACCTTTAATCCCAGCACTCGGGAGACAGAGGCAGGTGGATTTCTGTGAGTTCAAGGTCAGCCTGGTCTACAGAGTGAGTTCCAGGACAGGCTCCAAAGCTACAGAGAAACCCTGTCTTGAAAAACCAGGAAAAAAAATTTAAAAATAAAAACAAAAGAGATTCCAATGGACAGATGCTAAGCCACTGCGGGACACTTTGGGGATGTTGCTTGAGGTCTGGGCTTTTTATTTTCCATATCGTTGAAGGTTAGACAAGACATTTAGCCAGCCCTCTTCATATTTTGGGAAAGGGTAAGTTGTCCAGGCTGGACTTGAACTCCAATCTGTATCTTAGGCAGGCCTTGGTTTTACCATCCTATGGTCTTACTTGCCCAAGTGCCTGTGATTACAGCTTGTGCCACTAGACCAAGCTTGAACCCGGGACTTGCATTTTTTTTTTTAAGATTTTGTTTTTACTTGTGTGTGTGTGTGTATGCCATGTGTGTGGGATGTCCGAATCCCTGGAGCTGGAGTTACAGGTGGTGTTGAGTTGTCTGATGTGGGTGATGGGAATTGAACTTGAGCCCTCTGAATGGTTAAGCCATCTCTCCAGCCCCGAGACTGGGACTTTTAAACAGAGAGCTATTCTGTACTAAGATACAGACTTGGAATGGGAGGAATATGTGCTGATGGTATATAGTTTAGTGGTGTAGATAAGGATGAGGCAGAAGGCATGGGTGGATGACAGAGACATGAGGCCAGAGCCCCAGTCACCACAAACGTGGTAAGGATCATTACCCAGTGGTTAAAGTTAACTGAGCTAGCCAGGATGAGACAGGGTCACTATGAGTTCTAGGCCAGGCTAGATTGCAGAGTGACTTCCAGGTCAGCCCAGGCTAGACTGTGACCCAGCGTTAAGCAAACCAATTCCACACCCTGCATCAAGAATTTACTAAGTGCTGTGTCCTAGACATGTCCTATGAACTTCAGCCTGAGAGTCAAGGGATCATTATTCATCCCTATAGAGAGACAAGGAGAAACTGAGGCTCAGAAGTCACTTGCGGGGGCCAGCAGTGGAGTTTGGTGCCAGCATGGCCTGCCCAGGCTGCCACCTACCTTTCAGCATCTTCACCGCCACGGTGCTGGTTTGGTCGGGCTGGGAGGCGTCCATGCCGAAGGCTTCCGCACGAACCACTTGCCCGAAGCAGCCCTCACCCAGGGGCTTTCCGAGCACCAGCCTGGAGATCAAGAAGGCCCATGCCTCAGAGCTGTGGGTACCACTCTTGAGCTGGCAT
This sequence comes from Peromyscus leucopus, assembly GCF_004664715.2. NCBI lineage: Eukaryota > Metazoa > Chordata > Mammalia > Rodentia > Cricetidae > Peromyscus > Peromyscus leucopus. The sequence continues at coordinate 8,928,737 of NC_051067.1, forward strand.
CCCCATCCTGACCCTGCTCAGTGTACCTGTCCCGGGGGAACTCCCAAAGTGGGTCCAGAGGTAGGTCTAGGCTCACAAGGCCCGTGAGCAAGGGAGGGCCGCTGGAGGACAGCCGGACACCTCGCACCAGGGACAAGCTTGATTTGCCAGAGGATCCCGACTCCAAAGAGAACTGCAAAGTGGGAGATTCGTTCTGCCTGCTGGAGTCAGGCTGAGAGCCATTCAGGGTGGGGGCGGGGACGGGGGGGGGCACAGGCACATTACCTGTCGGGCCAAAGGGAAACGGGACAACTTTTGTACGGTGACAGGCTGGCGGGAGTGGTGGCCGTGTGTTGCTTGTCGGTGATATACCCCAGCCAGCATCAGGAGCACAACCAAAGCCAGTGAGCCCGATACGTACAGGATGATGTCTGTGTATCTGGCCTCAGATGTTGCTGTTGTCCACGTGGGGTCCTCCTCTGTTCGCATCATTAGGAGAACATTGACAGAGAAGCTGAGTAGTCGGTGTTTGGAATGACCATCCCTCTCACCCCAGCTTAGGCCCCCATAGCTACCAACACATACAGGGACACATACACTGAAAGAATCACAGTTATGCCAAGTCTTATCTCCCTGAGGGTCACATGGATAGTTATGTAGAATCAAACACATATCCCTGCTGAATTCAGTGAGAAAGCATTTGTCTAACTTGCACAAATGTCCCAAACAAGTAAATAGTGTAGCCCCCCACAGGCCAAGGAAACTGCCTACCCAACAGGCTAAAGCCCACAACAAGCCAGAGAGGATGCCTGTGCTTGTCCCAGGCCCCCCAGGTGCTCACCCGGTAGCACCGTGAGCCATGCTGACTGGTAGGAAAGGCCGATAGAGTTGCCTGCCAGGCAGGTGTACTCTCCTGCATCCTCCGCTGACACATTCCTCAGGTACAGGACCTCTACCTCAGAGCTATTGATGTCTGTTGTCTGAGGTAGTGGATACACTGGGTCACAGGAGGGTCTGGGGCCACACTGTAGCTGGGAGGGTGCTTGGGGACCATCCCACCCCAGTGGGAAAAGGTGGGGCCAGGCAGAAGCCGAACCTTTAGGACTTGCACGTAGGGGAAGCCATCAGCGCCGAAACTGCTGCCGTTGATAACGATGTGCTTCAGCCATTGGATGTGGGGCTGGGCGTCACTGTACACCTTGCACAGCAGCTCCACATCGCTGCCCACCACAGCTGTGGTGTTGGCTGGGAGCCCCGCCTGCAGGATGGGCCGGTGCGGGGACCGCTCTGGGGGCCAGGCCAGGCCGTCAACCCTGACCAGTGGCAGCCACGAAATCACCCAGTTTACCTGCTCCCGGCCACCCTCCCAGTTCAAGGAAAGGACCTCTGGACAGGCAGCTCAGATCTTGTTCATCTTCTGTTTACCCTCCTGCAACTTTTTATGGCTCTACTGCCTTTAGGTCCAGGACAGCTTCTCAGACTCACATTCAAAACTTCCACAGCCTGCCCCTCACTCCCATAAAGGCTGCACCCGTGGCAGATACCTGCCCACTAATGCATTACTTTCTTAAGAACTGAATTCGGCTTGTGCAGTCTGCCTGGATGCCCTTCTCACTTTTCCTTTAGGCAGACTTGCGCTCCTTCAGTCCACAGGCTGCTCTGCTTCCTTCCTTCTGATCCCTGAAGCTATCCGACTCATCTAAAATTAACTCTATCTTGCCTCCAAGATAAGAAAAGATATCCACCCTGAGGGCAGGATGGAACCCAAGATAAGTTAATTCGTTTGTCCTACCCCGCAGACCATCCACTCACCCAGCACGTCCAACAGATAGTTGAAGCGAATGCTGCCCAGAGGGTTCTCCACAAGGCATGTGTATGTGCCACGGTCTGAGGGCACCACACTCTCCATCACCAGGCTCCAGTGTTGGTGGCGCAGCTGGAAGCAGAGGGAGTGTCCACAGGAGACCCCCAGACTCAGGAGAGCCAGGGCAGAGGAAGGATAGAATCTGCCTATGAGGCTCTTCTTAATCTCCCTAGACCCTGGGAGGATCAGGCTAAGGCCAGAGATCCCTAGACAGAGAAGAAGGCTGTAAGAAGTGCTTTAATGGGGCTGGAGGGATTGTTCAGTAGTCAAGAGCACTGGCTGCTCTTGCAGAGGTCCCAGATTTGATTCCTACCACCCACATGGTGGCTCACAACCATCTCTAAGTCCAGTTCCAGGGGATTTGACACTCTTGTCTAGCTTCTGCAGGACATTCATACACACAAAATAAATAAATCCTAAAAAAATAAGTGTCTGAAGACCAGGCATGGTGGTTCACGCCTTTAATCCCAGTACTTGGAAGGCAAAAGCAGGAAGATGTGAATTCAAGGCCCGTCTGGTCTACAAAGTGAATTCCAAGCCAGTCAAGATTACACAGTGAGACCATGTCTCAAACAAACAAACTAATAAAACAAACAACAACAAAAAACCCATCATCTGAACCCAAGTCTTGAGTTTTAGCTGTACCCTACCTAGGTGTGCTTCCTTGTGCTAGACCAGTGGTTCTCAACCTTCCCAATGCTGTGACTCCCCCCCCCAATACAGTTGTGAAGACCCACAGCCACAAATTATTGACATTGCTACTTCATAACTGTAATTTTGATAATGTTATGAATTGTAATGCAAATATCTGATATACAGGCTATCTGATATGCGAACCCTGTGAAAGGGTCGTGACCCACAAGTTGAGAACTATCATGCTAGTCTTTGCCCACTCTGAGTTTGAGGCTCCTCTTTACAGCACAGAGAACAGCCTATAAGTATCAACCTCAAATAAAGCCTATAGCACCTATCAGTCACTCTTCCTTCCCACTTTACAGGAGATGCTACTCAGGAGCCTGGGGTTGGAGACTAGCCTGAACTCTACAGTAAAACCCTGTCTCAAAACCAGCATCATCACCCCGGGTGAGGTGGTGCATGTCATTAGTTCCAGCACCTGGAAGGCAGAGGCAGACAGATCTTTGTGAGTTTGAGGCCAGCCTGGTCTACACAGTGAGTTTCAGGGCAGGTAGAGCTACATAGAGAGACCCTGTCTCAAAACAAAACAAAAACGAAAACAGCATCATCAGGGCTGGAGAGATGGCTCAGTGGTTAGGAGCACTTGCTGCTCTTCTGGAGGACCTGAGTTTGTTTCCCAGCACCTGGTCCGGGCAGCTCACAGTTGCCTGGATAATTCTAGCTCCCAGGGATCCGATGCCCTCTTCTAGTCTCTGTGGACACCAACGCACGTGGTATTTACTCACACATAAATAAAAATAATAAAAATCAATCTTTTGATTTAGCCCCTTCCCCATAAACATCGTCATCGACAATGAGAACTCCACCAGAACACAAAAGGAGTTAGTTGCTGCTAAGGCTGAGAGGGCAAAATTTGTGAGTGGCAGATTGGGAACCTGAGCCAGAGCTGTCCATTGTCTGGGGCTCTGTAATTACCTTCCTCATTAGATATATTGATCTATGTGAGAATCATGAAAAATGAGAATGGAGAAGCAGATGGCCTTGGAAATGGAAACTCACCCGAATGCCTCCAATGCGATTCTCCCCGTGGAAGACCTGTCCATCCTTGAGCCAGTGGATAGTGGGCATGGGGTTGCCTGCAGCTGGACAGCGGAATTTGACAGTGTTCCCAGCAGGCACTGCATGCAGTTTCTTCTCCATGCGTTGGGGGTGTGTCCAGTAGGGTGCTAGAGGGAGAACCCCTAATTAGGAGCCCTGAGGTGACTTCACACAGGTCTCTTCTCAGTGACCAGATGAGTAGTGGGGGAGTCCTTGAGAAGACATACCAACCTTGCTGGGGGTAAACATGCACACTTGAGGAGCCGTTGAGGGTCTTAGGGTCCTCATCGTTATTGATGGAGGTTAAGGAATCTATTCGGGGACAAAGGAAGGCATCTGAAGTCCAAGAGAGAGGGTTTCTCTCCCAAGGCACCCTTAGACTCCCTCTCAGAACCTCTTACCATTCATAATCAAGGTAAGATTGTGTAAGACAGTCATGGAACCGCGTGCCAGGCAGAGGTATTGGCCAGCATCCTCAGGGAGGAAGCTGGCGATCTCCAGACGGCCCCTCCAGCCCCGTACTCGTCCAGCAGATGCTAGACGTCTGCCCTCCTTGTACCAATGACCACCACGCTCATTCCGCCTGCAGCACTGCCGCACAGGCTGCCCCAGGGCCACGGTCAACACCTGCTCCTGCTGCTCCAGGGTCGGGGCTAGGCAGGGCTCTGAGGGCAGATGGGAGAAGTCAGTGATGCTCACAGCTTCATCTGAGGCACCCCCCCCCCCGCACACACACATACAGAGAACATGCCACACACGTGGAACCAAAGATCCTGTGACACATGCTGTTTCCACACACATGACCACATGCTACAAATGCTTTGCATAGGGCCAATGCCACACTTTTTCTGGGAGTTGTCACACACACACTTGGCACACATGCTAGACATGCTACTGCCCCAAATACACACACACACATACACACACAAGGTACATGCTATAGGTGCCATACAGAACACATGCCGCACTTCTGAGGCACACTATGCTGGGTACACACATCACACATGCTGCTTGGACCTCCCAACCAACACACCCAGTGCACAGAACCACACACATATACATACAGCCAAGGGGTTCACCGCTGGCTCTGCAGCCTAGCCCAGGCTCTGTGCCCTCAAGGCTAATTCTTTCTTGTAGACATACAGATAGGAGGGTGCTGCTAAGAGCCAGAGAGGGAATCTCAATGCTCAAGCCCTGCCCTGCTGCCACCTTCTTGGGGCCAGGGCCCGGATCCTCTCCAGCTTTCCTCACCCAGAAGCCCCTTCCCTGCCACCCTCTCCCACCTTAGAGGCCATACCCAGCTCCATTTCCTCAGAGGCCTCAAGGAACAAGGCTGGTGTCCCCAGAAGGATGCTCAATAGGACTAACAGCAGCCACATTTCCTCCCAGCTGTTCTCAGGACCCAGGCCAGACTTCCCACTGACCACCTTCCTGAAACAGGGGGAAAGAGTTCCTGTTACATGCGCTCTCTTTTCTGGGGACGCAGATGGAAAGCAGTCCGCAGCCTCATCCAAACCCCAGTCAGACGGTAGTAGAGCCAAGGCTGAACCCAGGACTGCTGCTGCCAGTGCCCAAGGCCTCCCCACAGGAGGTTCTGCAGGGGAGGGGGTGCTGGACTTCCTGCTTGCCTTGGGTCCTACTGAGACCCTGGCATGTCTTCACAGAAAGGGCAGTTTTAAGGGAAGGAAGCAGAGATGGTGGCATATCTTTTGCTCACTCTCAGTGCACATCATTTATTTTTTGCTGAATAAATGGCTTCATTGCTGAAGAGTTAAAGAAGAAAAGTGCAATCGAATCCAAGGCCAGCCTTCAGCATCTGGACGCTGTCTAACAGGAACCCACTCTTCAGCATTACTGACATTTCCATGTCCAGCTTGGAATCCCTCCAGCGGCTGGGTGCTCTCCTCTAACAAGGCACTGTCCAAATTAAGGACACTCTTCCTCGTTCTGAGCCAGAAATGCATACTGGGGACACCAGTTGGTTTGTACCCTCCCAACTTCATCTTAGACAATGTAGGAGCTTGTTTGGTTTTGCTTATTGTTTTTGCAGAGTTGGGGATTAAACCCAAGACCTCCTTGCATGCTAAGCAAACACTTGCACTGAGCTGAATTCATGTTTAGTTGGTTTTGTAAATAACGCAGATTTTACATGTTTGGTAGTGGCAAACCCAAATCCTGATTCTCAACAAGACCTGTCTTTGTCCCTTTATGGACCGTTATCATCATAGGATTGCTTCAGTGATAAAAGAGACAAACACGGAGGGATGGCATACACAGGGTGATGGTGAGATATGCTCCCCGTCCCCACACTGACTGCACCCTTTGCCAGGCCTTAGCCGCCAGTCATTCTCTGCTTCCAAACGGTTGCCATTAAGTATGATGCACACACTCACCACATCTAGTAACCCTTGTCCAAATGGAGGACCTCTGTTTCCCAAAGGGAAGACCCAGAGCTAAACCTTAACTTGAATGGGGACCACTGTAGTCCCAGGGACATACAGTCTTGCTACCTAGTCCGGGTGGCAGGTCTGTTACCTGTCCAGGTGGCACTAGCATCTTTGGATCAGTTTTCTTTTTCCCCAGGACCTTGCTCATGATGGGCAAGTGCTCTACTACTTGAGCTACATTCCTAACCCCAGAGCATGCTTTTTAAGTATGGAAATCTCTGTGAGTTTGGTTTTTTGTTTGCTGGTTTTGGTTTTTCAAGACAGGGTTTCTCTGCATAACCCTGGCTGTCCTGGAACTCATTTTGTAGACCAGGCTGGACTCAAACTCAGAGATCCACCTGCCTCTGCCTCCCGAGTGCTGGGATTAAAGGCGTGTGCCACCACCGCCTGGCTGCTTTGTGAATTTGTATCACTGCAACTTTAGTGTATGTACAGTCAAAGAAAACAGCATGATTCTTAAAAGTTGCATTCCATATTTTAACAAACTGGGAATGCTGCCCATTAAACCCTCTCTCCTCGGCCCACTGCCCCCTAGAGTCAGGCCATTTAACGGCCTCAATCATTCTTCAATGTATCCCATTCCCCCTGCCTTTACTTAGGCCAGGTCCTGGTTATGTTTTGCTTGGAATCTTGACAAATCTTAGTCCTTAACCTTCTACCTTCCAGCGGGTTTGTTTGTTTGTTTGTTTGTTTGTTTATTTTAGCCATTCACACTATGACCCAGTTTACAGACTCTTGAGGGTTAACTGCAGGCCGTCGCTTTCTTTTTTCTTCATCTTTTTTCTTATTTTGAGACAAGGTCTTACCAAAGTTGATCAGGCAGGCTGGCTTTGAAACTCACTCTGTAAACCAAACAGGCCTTCATACTGTGAGCCTCCTTCCTGCCTCAGCCCGGCTAGTGCCTGTTAAAGCCCATGTGCCAAGCCCAGCTTTTCCAGGCCTCATTTTAAATGCTGGTGTCAATCTTGTTAGTCTCACTGTCTGTCCCTTTAGTTCCTTTAGGAGATGCTAAAGTCCAGCACATTGGTTTTCTTGCCTGTATCATTGTACCCCTCTTGTCTTAGAACCTTGACCTTTCCCTCTCCTCAGTTTGGTCAGCCCATCTGCAAAAGACTCCTACCACACCCTGCGAAGCAGAGAGGGTCTCTCTAGCGCCCCAAGGGGTGGACAGGTCCGAGGAGGGTTTATTCCCATTCCCAGGCTGCCTTGAACTCACAACCACAGAGTCCTTGGTCTGGTCACCGCGGCTGGCCGCTGAAGATCGCTAACAATTGGGGTCAGAGACTATCATCAGACAGCGTTGAGTTCTCCACCCTCCCGCACTCACAGGATGGGGAGCTCTGGGCAAGTGACTGCTCCTCTCCCAACGCTGGTTTCCTCATCTTTATGTCCAGCACACTGCTGGGTACCGGCCCAAGGACGACAGCGCTCTGACTTAAGTGCCTCCACTCCGTCACCCTCAGACAGAGGTGCAAGTCATCGGTCCTCATTTAGTTGCATAGACAGCTGGCCCATGGCCCCCGCCCGGTGGGCAATAAGTAACTAGAACGGTGACCAGGGTGCTCTTTGAACGGAGGGGGACAAAAGGCCCTGTGTGCGCTGCGGGTTACTGATTTACCGCCCCCTCCACCCAACTACTCCCGCCGCGCGGGCGCCAAGGTCCCCAGGGCTGGAGGGGACAGCTCCGGAGCTCTGCGGCCGCTCTCCCCCTGGCGCCCGGGAGCGCAGTGTGGGACTCGGCTCACCCAGAACTGGACTCAGCTCCCAGTGCAGGGGTCCGTCTCACCTGGCTCCTCCGCCGCCTGGTTCCCGCGCCCACGGGTCACGATCCGGGCGGGGCTGGCACGCTCAGCCTCCGGGAGCTCCTCCGCCCTGGCCGAAGAGCCAGGAATGTCCAGGCAACTGCAGCGTGGCGGGGGGCTGCCCACCGCCTGCCCCGCCCACCCCTGGCCCCGCCCCTCCTGGACCAGTTCTGTCCTGAGGGGCGTGGTCCGAGACCGTGCGAATGTCAACCCTGCACCCTAGTCCAGGAGCTCCGGGTGGGACAGGATCGCCCAGGCTCCGATCTGATTCGGCATCTTTTCCTCCAGAGCTCCTAGTTCAACCTCCAAGGTCTAACGTGCTACCTGCTCTACCCTTTGCTCTTCATCAATCTGGAACTCACCAGGCTCCTCTTGTTTTCCGTGCAATCGCAGTACATTAGATAGAGCGATCTCTTGTTCATTGGCTGAGTGACCTTCAGAGAGTATTTAAAATACGTATCTAAGCCGTGCGATGGTGGCACGCATCTTTTATCGCAGCACTTGGAAGGAAGAGGCAGGTGGATCTCTGAGTTCGAGGCCAGCCTGGTCTACAAGAGTGAGGACAGTCAGGGCTACACAGAGAAAGCTTGTCTCAATAAGTAAGTAAATAAACAAACAAACAAACAATAAAAAATAAACAAAATACATATGGGGCCAGTCCTGGTCATCTCAACTATTCAGAGGTTGAGGCAGGATGACTGCCTAAGCTACTTAATAACACCCTGTTTGAAAATAAAAAGAAAAAAAGCAGGGAGCTGGAATTACAGTGGTCGAGCATCTGCCAGAGCATTTGCTGTGTGTGAGGCTCTAGGTTCAAACTCCAGTGTAATAAACAAACAAATGGGGGTTGGGGATTTAGCTCAGTGGTAGAGCTGGGGCCTCAGCTCCAACAAAACAAACAAATGTTGGAATTATCTTTTTTTTTTTTTTTTTTTTTGGTTTTTCGAGACAGGGTTTCTCTGTGTAGTCCTGGCTGTCCTGGAACTCACTCTGTAGACCAGGCTGGCCTCGAACTCACAGAGATCCGCCTGGCTCTGCCTCCCAAGTGCTGGGATTAAAGGCGTGTGCCACCACTGCCCGGCTGGAATTATCTTTTAAAATATGATCTAGTTATTTACTTTATGTGCATTGATGTTTTATTTGCATGTATGTCTGTATGAAGGTGTCCAGCCCCCTGGAACTGGAGTTACAGACAGTCGTGAGCTGCCATGTGGGTGCTGGGAATTGAACCCTGGGTGCTGGGAATTGAACCCCGGTCCTCTGGAAGAGCAGCCAGTGCTCTTAATCATTGAGCCATCTCTCCAGCCCCTCTCCCTTTTATGAACTTTCATTTTAAACTTTAATTTTTAAAAAGTTTTACTATTTATGTTACTTTATTTGTATGACTATTTCGCCTGCACGCATGTCTAACTGCCTGCAGACACAGAAGAGGTTCGATTCCATAGAACCGAGCTACAGACTGGACCCTCTGAAAGAGCAGCCTGGGTTTTAATCAGGGAACTATTTCTCAGGCCCTTCAACTTTAATGTTCAATCTGTGTCTGGTCTTTTGAACCAGGATCTGGTCATGTAGTCCTGGCTGGTGTGACACTCCTCTGTGAAGGCCAGGTTGTCCTCCATCTTGCAATGATCTTCCTGCCTTTGGTACTAGACGGTTGCAATTACAGGTGTGCCTATGACTTTGGGACTCTGAATTCATCTGATTGCAGAAACTACATGGGGCCAGGCCTGGTTTGTAGTTGGGTGGGAGATTATGGACGAGAGCCAGGCCCCCAGTGAATTTTCAAGTAATTTCTCATATCTTCTATGTGGATAGTTTTGGCATGGCATGGTGGTCTGGTCCACATGTACAGACCTCACTCCCTTTTTTTTGTTGTTGTTGATCCTAGGTCTCAGTTCACTGCCCCAGAACAGCCTTGTGGACTTACCAAGTTCCCTTTTTTAGAATGAAGAAAGAAATGGGCCTCAAGTTTCAGTACTATTACTCATGGCCCGGTTCTCATTTTCCCCTGAGTAAATCAGTAAATGATAGTGTGGTCCTTAAGGGACTTGCAAAAAGGGGGATTCATATGTTCCTATATGACCTATGGTCTCTTAGAATCATTATTTCTTCAGCACACTTTCTCGATTGTAACTGAATAGTTATTGCGTAAGCTTTTGGGAAATGTTAAGCTCCTGGGCAGTAGGAACAGAAATTGCAGACCTCACCTTTGTATCTCAAGTGTCTGGCACACAGTAGGTGTCTTCAGAGAGCTTCATCCCCACCTGGCCCAGGTATGTGTCATCTACAGCTCTTCTGTCAAGCGTGTGGACTGTGGCTAAACCAGGAAGCCAGCCAGGCCATGTCTCACCTGAAGTCCCAGGATTCTGTTTCTCCAAAGCTCTTTGGAAGAAAACACAGCTCAAGTCACCTGCTAAGGTCCAGGTTAGCGGCCCCAGGGGTGAGATTCTGCCTGTAAAGGAGCAGCTGCCTTTCCTTAAAAAAAGAGAGAGAGAGAGAGAGAGAGAGAGAGAGAGAGAGAGAGAGAGAGAGAAAGAAAGAAGAGAAGGGAAAGAAAAGAAAGGAAAAGAAAAGAAAAAAATCGATTTGCAATTGTGGTGTGTGTGTGTGTGTGTGTGTGTGTGTGTGTGTGTGTCATTATCAACTATTCAATGTGAGTTATTTTATTTTTAAATTTAATTACTTTGTGTGTGTGTTTTGTGCGCATGTATGGCTATGTACCACATGCGTGCAATGCCCCGGAGGCCAGAAAAAGATGTTGGATCCCTTAGAACTGGAGTTATGAATGGTTGTGAGTCATCATAGGGTGCTGGAAATTGAACCTGGGTCTTCTGCATGAACAAGTGCCCTTAACTGTGCCATCTTTCCAGCCTCAAATTTTAATTGTATTTGATTTTATCTTGGGAATCATACCAGGAAACTTGTGGGTTCTTGGCATGTCCGAAGCCACCTAGCTGCTCCCAGTCCAACCTTTTCATATTGTTATTCAGATCAGTCTGTCTCTTTTCACTTTCACTCCCAAAAAGACAGTGGTATTTCTTTGTGTAGCTAAAAGTTTGTTTGCTCTTCTCTCTCTCTCTCTCTCTCTCTCTCTCTCTCTCTCTCTCTCTCCATATATATGTATATGTATATATATAAAATAAATTATTATATAATATATATCTGTTGTGTGTATTTGAGACAGTCTTACTGCGCAGTTCTGGCTAACCTTGAACTCATACTAGCACACTGAGCAAGCAACATTTTGGCAACATTGTTTCTTTAGTTTTCCCTTTCTTTTCTCTAACAAAAAGAATTGTCTCTTCCCAAAGATAAATCAGAAAATCACTAGTTACCATTGTTTTTGAAAGCAGCTTATCCTAACCAGGAAGTGGTGACTCACGCCTGGAATCCCAGCTCTCCAGAGGCTGAGGTAGGAGGGTCCTGGGCTTGAGGGGCCAGCCTTGACTAGTGAGTTCCAGAACAGCTAGACCTATGGAGTGATAACCTGTCTCAAGAAAAACCCAAACATACATACACATATGGGGGGGCGGGGAGAAAAGAAAAAGTTGATGCCGATTCCCGTCCAGAATCTAGCCCCTCAGCATTGCCCAGGAGGAAGGTGGTTTCTAGCCAGGGGCCTGCCTTGAAGAGAGATGGCCTTGGAACTTCAGGTCCTTCCTTCCCCTGGCCCTCTGAGGACTCTCCTTATTAAATACAGTCTTGGGGGTCAGTCCATGGTGAGCTGACAGCAGAAGCTAGATCCTACAGCACAGATTTCATTCCGGTTCTGGGGTGTTTCCCAGGTTCTCCTGAGCCCAGTGCTAATTAACTAGAAGTTTCTATAGACAGTTCCTGTAACCCCACTGTCTCCCAAGATCCCCAAGGCCCTCAGATTGCTCCCCCTGACCCCCACCCTGTTCCCAAGATGTATTCTTTAAATCTCAAGTCTCTTGACTGAACTGTTTCCTGTTTCACAACCTTGACTCCCCGAGGGTCATTCATTCACTCACACAGTCAGTATTTTATTAAAGGTTTGCTGTGTGGTGTGCCCTGTTCTACAGGGTCCAGCACACTTCTGCCACATCCCTACTTTCTTTTTTTACTGCGTCCTTCCCTCCCTTCCCTTCCTTTTTGTGCTGGGAGGTGTGCACCGCCACACCCTGATTTCATGAACTATTTTAAATTCCATGGGTAAGGCAGTAAAGCAGACTCCACCTCTAGGCAGATAAGTAAGATCACTGGAGGAAAGGAAAGAGACAAGAGGGAGGGTAGGCGGGCTTCATTCTCTTGTTCTTGTTACCTTTGTGCGTGTGAGTGTGACTGTGTGTGTGAGAGGGTGTGTGTGAGTGTGTGAGAGGGTTGTGTGAGAGAGTGTATATGAGTGTAACTGAGTGTGTGTGTGAGTGTGAGTGTGAGTGTGTGTGTGTGTGTGTGTGTGTGTGTGTGTGTAACAGTCTGGCTATATAGCCCTGGCTTTCACTATGTAGATCAGGCTGGCCTTTAACTTTCAGCAATTTTTCCTACCTTATCCTCCCAAGTACTTCAATCATAGGTGGGGCCACTACACTGGCTTCTAGGCTTCCAGTATTTCCTAGAAGGCAGAGACTCACTAGAAGGAGCATGGACAGGACGGGGAGCAGGGATGTGGGGGCTGGGCAGGTGCTCCTCTTCCTCCCTTATCCAGTACTGATGAGGCACCCACGACATGCCAAGCCATAGGTGGAAGTATACACCGTTTACTCTGTGTTCCTGGAATGCCAGGCAGGGGAAGGAGGGTCTCTGGAGGCCAGTCCTCATCTACCCCCACCTGCCTGGGGGTAGAGCTGTGGGGGGAGAGGGCAGAGGCTGCCTGGTGCCGGTGATATTGCTCTTGGCCAGCAGCCTGGCTCAGGAAACACTGAGCTGTGTGTGGAGGGGCTGCCACTGGGCCAGCCCAACCCCTGCCCAGGCCCCACGCCAGCTCAAACCTGGCCCTGGTTCTGATCCCATGCTCTGACCCAGGCCTCATCTTTCTTCTTTGCTTCATTTCTTTCTTTTAAAACAATTTTTATTTTGAGAGAGTTTTAAAATATAGCAGCATGTTATATTAAGATGTTTTAGTCAACCACAGACCACACATTCGATGGTGGTCCCATAAGATTACAGTGGAGAGAAAACTCCAACAGCGACTACTTTACTGTACCTTTACTGTGCTTCGATATGTTGGGATACACAAACACCATTGTGTTAAAATTGTCTACAGTATTCAGTACAGTAATATGCTGTAAGAGTTGTAGCCTAGGAGCAGTAGGCTATGAGATATATATACTTCGTTCAAGATATTTGCACAATAATGAATAATAAGTAATGTTCTCAGACCACATCCCTGTGAGTAATTGATACGCTGCAGAAGGACTACACAGGGCAGGGCTGGAGCTAGCTCAGGGGCCGAGAGCACAGCTTGCTCTTGAAGAGGAGCAGGATCAGACCTCAGCACCCACATGGCGACTAATAATTCTTTTCTGGATCCCAAGGGCACTGCAGGCATGTGGTGCACAGACATACATGTTGGCAAAACACCCATACCTTACACATAAAAAAATGAGCACACGCCGGGCGGTGGTGGCGCACGCCTTTAATCCCAGCACTCGGGAGGCAGAGCCAGGTGGATCTCTGTGAGTTTGAGGCCAGCCTGGGCTACCAAGTGAGTTCCAGGAAAGGTGCAAAGCTACACAGAGAAACCCTGTCTTGAAAAAAAAAAATGAGCACACATGGTAACCATATATAACCAATGCTCAGAATGAATGAGTTGTTATTACTTTACGATTTTTTCCAGTCTCTTTTTGTTGTTGTTGTTTGTTTGCTTTGGGGACAGGGTCTCACTATGAGGGCCTGGTTATCCTAGAATTTGCTATGTGAATCTGGAACTTGCAGCAATCCTCCTGCCTCTGCCTCTCAAATACTGAGACTGCAGACATGTACCATTGACCCTAGTTTCTAACCTCTTTTGTTTGGAGATTTACTTTTTATTTTAAAGTATGTGTGTACGTGTGTGTCTGTGTGTTGGAATGTGCATGTGTGAGAGCAAGTGTCCACAGAGTTTAGAAGAGGGTGTCAGATCCCCTGAAACTGGAGCCGGGCAGTTTTGGGTGCGGGGAACTAAACTCAGGTCTTCTGCAAGAACAACGTGTGTTCTTAACTGCTAAGCCATCATCTCTCGCCCCCTCCAGACTCTTTTATTATTTTAAGATTATTTTTGTTAGTGCATGTGTATGTTTGCAGATGTTCTTGGATCCCTTGGAGCTGGAGTTACAGGTAATTGTGAGCCACCCAACATGGGTGTTAGGAATTGAACTCAGGTCCTCTGCAAGAGCAGTACACACTCCTAACCACTGAGTAATTTCTCCAGCCCTTCCACCCTCTCTCTATACCCTGTTTTCTCCTGTTCATGCAGGCCTTAGGAGGTTCAGTTCAATGATCAGAACACACGGACAGCGATAGCAATTGAGTGGTTGTTTAAGGTTGCATCTGAAAACGAACTGGTTTTGGGACCATGGAGACGTCATTCCAAGCCTGTTTGACTTCCTATGAAGTGTGGTGCTTTCCTGATGATTCGATGTGATGACTGATGTGAGAGGCACAAGATCAATGCTGACACACGCTCAGCAAAGCATGCTCAATGCAGACACAGCCACTTTAGACTCAACAGTTGTCCAGAAATGTAGGCAAGGCTCCGTGACCAGGAGGGAGTTTAAAAGACTTTAAGGAAGCAACAAAGTGGCACACGCCCGTGAGCCTGTGGTCCCTTAACTTGAGAGGCAGAAGCAGGATGATTGCGGCAAATTCTCAGTCAGCCTTGTCTACTTGCCAAGCTGGTTGTGGTAGTAAACGTCTGTCGTCCCAGCACTCAGGAGGCAGAATGGGGATGGAGGGTCTCCCACATGCCCACATGCTTGAGCCCAGCCTGCTATACATAGTGAGTTCCAGTCAGCCAAGCCCATTTAAAAGAAGAGAGAAACTAAAACCCAAATGAGAGATAGAGAGAGAAGTAATTTTTTGTTTCAGATATGGCTGAATCCAGGCACACCCCATCTCTTTGCCCTTCTGTTTTCTGTGCTGGCTTCCTTCATAGGCAACTCTCTCAAGCAGCTCCAGGCGTCCACATTTGCAGTTCCCCAGGGAGTCTTAATTAGTCCCAGTGCAGAACCCAGATGGTTCCCATGCTTGGGATTTATGCTTATGCTCATTTAAATCACAATAAGTAAATCACAATAGCCGGAGAGATAGAAGATTCCTTTATAAGTTATATTAAATTTATTATCTTTAGAGGACTTGTGCTACAACATGTGTGTGGGGGTCAGAGGTCAGCTCTGTGGAGTCCATTCTCTCCTTCCACGTTTATGTGGGTTCTGGGGATCGAACACAGGTCGGTCATCAGGCTTGGCAGCTGGTGCCTTTATCCTCTGAGCCATCCTGATGCCTCCCTTTATTTATTTATTTATTTATTTATTTATTTACTTCTTTTAAAGTTTTATCCAGATGTGGTAGTGCATGCCTTTAATCCCAGCACTTGGGAGGCAGAGACAGGAGGATCTCTGTGAGTTCCAGGACAAATTGGTCTATAAAACAAGCCCCAGGCCAAGGTTCCATGGTGAGACACTGTCTCAAAAAACAAAACAAACACAAACAAGATTTATTTATGTTTATGCTTACATGTACATATGTGTACCATATGCATGCCCAGTGCCAGGGAGGCCAGGAGAGGGCATAGGATCTTCTGGAACTAGTTACAGATGGTTGATGGTCACGTGGGTGCTAGGAATTGAACCCAGCAAGTGCTCTTAACTCCAGAACCATCTCTCCAGGCATCCTCCCTTTTTTAAAAGGTAGCTTCTCACTCTGTAGTCCAGACTGGCTTGGAACTCACTGTGCGATCCAGGCTAGCCTCCTGGGTGCTGGGATTACAGGTAGGAGCCACCACACCTGGCTGGTTTGGGGTGCATGTACTCCTCCGAAACAGACAAGGAGAAGGCACACAGACTCCCACGGACTCGCTCACTACCCACCTGGCCCCAGGAGTCTCTGTACCTCCCAGAAGTACAGGAGGACTAGGGTACCAGCAAAGAACTGAGGGCCTGTTTCCAGAGAGAGACCTGGGCACAAATGTGTAGTCAGGAATGGTCAGGAGGCTGAGGAGGGAACATCTGAGGAAAGTTCAGGATGTTGTACTGCAGGCATCTGGTGAGACATCTGGAAAGAGAGGCAGGCATGCCAGAGGAAGGACACTGCTGGGCAGAGGAGCAGCAGGTGCCGAGGCTCTGGGGTGTGAACCCCTCAGATGGATGCTGGAGGGCTTGTCTGGGACGTCCTGTAGCTGGGAAACAAGGGGTCATTGGGATGTCTGCAGACTGGTCAGGAGTCAGCAGCAGAGGCAGAGTGACGAGCTCACGGTGACGTGTGTTCGGGCGGAAGAAGAAAAAGAAGAGAAAACGGCTTTACCCACAGCACCTTTTTCTTTTTTAGAAGGGGTCTCATGTAGCCCAGGTTGGCCTTGAGCACAGTACTGGAAGATGACCTTGAATTTCTGATCCTTCTGTATCTCCCAGATGTGAAGCTGGAACCAGCCTAGGCTGCATGAGACTGTGTCTCAAAACAAAGCAAAATAACACCTAATAAACAAACAAAACCCAACCAAATCAATCAACAAAATAAAACCCAAGGCAGATATATTTGGTACAGATTAATGAGGAATAGCTTATTTAGGACAATTGTAAAAGGGACAGGGTCTGCTACTGTCCTGGATCTTTTAGTCGGGGACAGAGATCGGGAAACTAAATGCAGCATGGACAAGTGAGGTCTTAGAACCAAGGAGCCTGTGGGCCCAGTGGGCAGAGAAGGACTAAGAGGAGACATCAGGGATAAGGGGGAATCTGCCCAACTAGCATGATTCTTGCAGTAGACACTCCATGTTGAAGAGACTCCTGGGGTCGGGTGGGTAGCGAGCGAGTCCGTAGTGGGTGGGTGGAGCATGGGAGCCCAGTCAGATGTCAAGGGTGATCAGACCCTGGGGACAGGGTATTCTTGCCAAACTGACTTCTGGTATTCTTTGTTAAAACTGGATTTTTACAAGAAAATGAACCGATGGGCTAGTAGAAGGATGACTGGAGCCTAACTCCACTAAGAATCCCTCTCTTTGAGACAGGGTCTCTCTGTGGAGCCCTGGCTGTCCTGGAACTAGCTCTGTAAACCAGGTTAGCCTCAAACTCATGGAGAGCTGCCTGTCTCTGCCTCCCAAATGCTGTGATTAAAGGCGTGCGCCGCCGCCGCCGCCGCCGCCGCCACCGCCACCACCACCACCACCACCTGGTGAGAATCTTAGTTATTGGTAGGAGATGTCCTATTTTGGGCTTGAGAGCTTTTCCATTGGCCACTTGAGGGTCCTCACTACACTCTTCTGACTCTGACTATGCTGAGTCAGAAGCCTGAGAGAGAAGGTGGCTGCTGCAATATTTGCTGTGACACACTTCAGGAATCACACTCTGGCCATTTAAAATATAAGTTATTTAATATAATTATTTTATTTTTTATCTATATGAGTGTTTTGTCCATATGCTTATATGTGCATCATGTGTGTACCCGGGGAAGCCAAAAGTTGCCAGATCCCTGGGAACTTGGGATTTGAAGTTGCAGATGGCTATGAGCCACCACATGGGTGCTGGAACCAAATTCAAGTCATCTAGAAGAACAAGAGATGCTCTTATCTCTGAGTCCTTGTCCTGTCCATCCCAAGCAGTCTGGTCATTCTGCCATATTCTATTTGTTAGAAGTGACTCAACCATTGCAAGGTGGAGATTAAATCTGACATCTTGAAAAGAAGGACATAAAAAAAAAATTGTGAGAGCCGAGATGTAGCTGAACCCCTGAGCTGGAGCCCCAGAATCCCCCCAAAAGAAAATAAAAGCCAAGCAACTAGGCACCATGGCTTGCTCCCCAAGAGCCAAGTACCTGGGAGGCTGAGAAAGGGGGCTTCCCATGAATTAGGCTAATCTGCGAGTTAATCTCAGAGAAAAGGAAGGAAAGAGGGAGGGAGGGGGAAGAAAAGAGGGAGGAAGGAGGAAGAAGGAAGAAAGAAGGAAGGAGGGAGGGAGGGAGAGAGGAGAGAAGGAAGGAAAGGCTAGATATGTGGACATCATCTTTAACTTCTGTGAGGCCCATTCTTTCCCAAGCTCATAGCAACCTATAGCGGGGTGTGTGTTGTCTAAGTCCTTGTCTAGGTTTGCAGAGCACGCCTTGTGGCAGGGTTCACCTTTCAATGATCTGCCAGTGGACAGCATCCAGTCCAGCAAGCCAGTGATGCTGGGAGCAGGGATAGGAAGACCTAGAAGGAACATTCCCTGGTGGATCCCATGGTAACAAAAATGAGCTCCTGGGCACAGGGAAGTGAGGCCACATATCTTAACCAATGTCTGGCCTGGGGTAGGGGTGGGGAGGCATGCATAACATATTGGTAGGGGCGGAGCTGTCCATCCTGAGCTGTTCTGTGTTATATCTCTTCCTTCCTTCCTCTCTCTCTCTTTCTTTGTTCCTTTCTTTCTTTTTCTTCTTCAAGACAGGGTTTCTCTGTGTAGCCCAGGCTGTCCTGGAGCTTACTCTGTAGACCAGGCTGTCCTCAAACCCACAGAGATCCACCCACCTCTGCCTCCCAAGTGCTGGGATTAAAGGCATGCACCACCACTGCCTGGTGTTGTGAAGTGTTTCTAAGATTCCTTTGCAGAGGGAGATGTAAACAATACTTCCTCCTAAGGTCCCAAAGACAAACTGAGGCACAATAAACCAAAGTTCACTCTGGGGAACAGATGAGTTTGTTGGACTTCCTCACTGAGCATTGGTGAGGGATTACTTACAATTGTGAGTGCTTCTCCCCAAATCGGCCACCGCAGGAAGTCTAGGCAGCAGGGATGAAGGCGGTCCCCTAGCTGCATAGATGGACCCTCTCCTCTTTTTCTTGCCTATACTCTAGACCATGTGCAGTGAAAGCAGAGTTGCAAACAATGGGTAGTAGGGAGTGGTCGGATACTGGGTGAGGGTCTTTGACACCTCCCACCCTGCCATGAGGGGATGTGAGAGTCTACAAGGCAAGCTGGGACAATTCTTTTTTTTTTTTTTTTTTTTTTTTTCCTAGACAGGGTTTCTCTGTGTAGCTTTGCACCTTTCCTGAAACTCATTTTGTAGACCAGGCTGGCCTCAAACTCACAGAGATCCGCTTCCCTCTGCCTCCCGAGTGCTGGGATTAAAGGCGTGCGCCACCGCCGCGTGTGCGTGTGTGATGGCATGTGTGAGGGTCTGAGGACAGCTCTGGGTGTCAGGCCTTCGGCCACTGCTTTAGGCTTTTACATGGATCCCCAGAGTCTAAACTTAGGCCATTGAGCTCATGTAGCAAGAGCTATTACATGGTGAGTCTTGGCTGATGCGTCCGGAGGGACTTGGTTCCCAGGAGCCTCTCTTTATCTGGTAGCACGTTCTGCTTCCCAAGGAGACAAGCACTTTCTAGCCTGGGGACCTTGGCAAGTGCTGTTCCGTCTGTCTGGAATTTTCCCATCCTCTTTCCCCATCTACCACTCATGTACTGATTAATCCCTAAATTTAGCTCTCCAACCCTGTTTACTGTATTGAGAATGGAGCCAGGGTCTGTGTGTGGGAAGTGGCTCTTTGTCATTGAACTACACCCCAGTGTATCCCTGCTTAATTAATTAATTTGAGATAGGGGTCTCACTAACTACTTCAGGCTGGCCTTAAACTCATGATCGTCCTGTCTCAGCCTCCTGAGTGCTGAGATTAAAGGCATATACAGTCATGCATGGCCCAGTTTGTTGTCTTATTTTACTTTGTTTCATTTTGCTTTATATTTTGAGAGAAGGTATAAAGCCCAACCTGGCCTCATATTCACTCTGTGTCTGAGGATAACCTTGGTTTTCCAATCTTTCTGCCTCTGCCTTCCAAATGTTGGCATTACAGGTTTGTGCCACCATGCCTGGTTTATGTGATGCTGGTGATTGACCCAGGGCCTTGTTTGTGCTCGGTCAGCTGTCTACCAACTGTGCTGCTTCCCAGCACCAGCTTAAATGACACTTCCTGGGCTGGAACACAGTTCAGTGTCAGAACAGAGGCCTACATGCACAAGGCCTTGGGTTTGATCCACATCCTCAGAAAAAGGAAGTTAATTCCTCAGGGAGACCTAGCCTGTCCCACCCCAGAGTGAGCTTGTCTTCTGTCACACACTGGTTATACGGGGACTTTTATTTGTAGCACTTTATCACAATTGTAGCCACGGGACTTTGAGGTCCTGTTTCAGGACCTTGGCATACACTAGGGGCTGAGGTAAAAGACATTCTCTTTTCTGGAGCTGGAGAGATGGCTCAGCAGTTAAGAGCACTGGCTGCTCTTCCAGAGGTCCTGAGTTCAATTCCCAGCAACCACGTAGTGGCTCACAACCATCTGTAATGAGATCTGGCGCCCTCTTCTGACCTGCAAGCATATATGTAGGTAGAACACTGTATACACAATAAATAAATCTTAAAAAAAAAAAAAGAAATTCTCCTTTCTACACTCCTTATACCATCCTTCTTTGTGCCATCCCTGAAGCTGTTAAATTCCTATCAAATTCTCAGTTGCAAGAAACAGATGCTCCAACTCACACCTGCCCCCAACAAACAATGAAAACATTGACCCAGGAGTTTTAGTGTCCAGCTGTGGCTCAGGTTTCCAGAACGGATGCATTCCAGGAACCCAACAGTGTGGTCCAGATCATTCTCTGGTTGGGTGTGGTGGTGCACACAGCACTCAGGAAGTAGAGGCAGGAGGATTATCTCAAGTTTGAAGCAGGTCTACATAAGAGTTCCAGGCCAACCAGGCCTGAATAATGAGACCCTGTCTTAACCTATCCTTTTTGCTGCTGCACAGACTCATTTTCTGTTCTGTTTTCTTCCTTATGCTCTGCTACTGGGCACCAGGCAGGAACTCCAGAAAGGTTGAAGCTTGCTTTACCTGTGGATGCTTGAGTCCTCATTAATAATAAGTGACCTTGGCGGGTTGGAGCCAAGGGGCCCCAGAAAGTCATGCCACACAACAGAATTCATGTGGAGTGTTTATTGGGGAGATAAGAGCTGAGGAGAGAAGAAGAGGAAGAGAAGGGGCAGAGAAGGGTCCCTGGAGACAAGAATGGTGGAAGAGAAAGAGACAGGAGGTGGGCAAGGCCTACCTTTATAAGGGAACATAGTGAATGCACACAGGGGGTGTAGATGTAACCAACTGTCTTATTAAATAAGAAACACAGAACCAATGTATGTAAAAGAGAAAGCCAAGAGATCAGAGCCCAGAGCTAAAATCTCACCCTTCCTCCTGCAGTGGTCTTAGCTTCCCGAAAGAGAGCTATTTCCCTGTGTGTAAGTCGTTTTATAGTCATTTTGTCTTTTCATTGGTTGTAAACCAAAACATGTGACTGTCTTGTAGAATGTCTAAATTTTTAAAACATTTTAAATGCCATATTCTGTAGGTCTTTGAAGTGTTTGAAGACTACCTATCTATTCTGAAATATATCTATGTATACCTAGAAGACTTATCAAACATAGCTATAAATATGATTATCATAGATGACTATTAATCTATTTCTTAATTATCCATTACAATTTTAAATGAGTTACATAAACATAATACCTCAAACAAAAATAGAAATACATACAGGATAACAAAATTAACTTTAAGTTTGTATCAATAAACTAAAATTTATACCAATGTAAAACATTTTAAACAAGTTGTTTTTCTTTAAAAGTAGGTTCATTGCCGGGCGGTGGTGGCGCACGCCTTTAATCCCAGCACTCGGGAGGCAGAGGCAGGCGGATCTCTGAGTTCGAGGCCAACCTGGGCTACCAAGTGAGCTCCAGGAAAGGCGCAAAGCTACACAGAGAAACCCTGTCTCGAAAAACCAAAAAAAAAAAAAAAAAAAAAAAAAAAAAAAAAAAAAAAAAGTAGGTTCATTAATCTACCCTTTTTCTTATCATCTCTATATCCTATATATCTATATCAAGGGGGTGCTCTTAGCGGCTGCAGCTGAGGATGTATCCTGTCAGGACCCTAAGGACAGGCCAGCACAGTCCTTAGTAATGTTAACAGTCATGACATTATATCCTCCATCAAAGCCAATCATAAGGCCAGCCAACATCCTAGGGATTGGGGAAAGGTCTTTCCCATCTCTACAGGACCACTGACAAAGCTGCAGTGCATCATGGCAAGTCATCATTGAAACAACCCACCTCTTTTAGGTCCTTTCATCAACTCTACCCTCCCCTGAAGCCTGGCTCCTTTGACCTTTGCAGCCACTAGTGATTCCTCTGCTTTAAGAAGTCTTGACTCTGGCTGGGGAAGTGGCTCAGTGGTGGAGCACTTGCCTTGTATGCTGGAGTTCCTGGGTTCAATTCCCAGTACTGCAAAACAAAACAAGGTGCATGCCTTTAATCCCAGCACTCAGGAGGCAGAGGCAGGCGGATCTCTATGGGGTCCAGGACAGTCTAGTCACATAGTGACTGTCTCAAAAAAACTGAACAAACAAAAACCCCCAAACAAACCAAAAACCCTAACAATTGCCCTCCCACCCCCACCCAGGAAAACATCACGTTCTCTGTTATGCACCAGGGATCCAGTGTGGTAAGACCCAATTTCTGCCCAAAGGGAGCGAGCGGCTTCTAGGATCCAACTGTGGTGGTGTGCACTTATAATCCTAGCACTTGGGAGCCTGAGGCCAAAGGATCATGAGGTCCAGACCATCCTGGGTTATATAGGGAGAAACTGTCTCAAAAACCAAACCAAACCAAACCAAACCAAAACAACAAAACCCAAAAAATGCCACTGGACAGATCGTCCTGACACAGTGTATTAAGGGCAGCACTTAAAGGGAACACACGGCATCTGGGCACACAGAAGGCAGCCAAGTTAGCCTTGGGGGCCAATGCTATTTTTATATTTAAGCACAAGTCTCCAGGCTGACAAGAGCAGCTGTATTAGGCCATCATCTGCCTTCTCCCAAGCACTCTCCTCCTCCTCTTCCTTCTCCTTCCCCCATCTTGACCCTCACTCCTGTCCCCAGCTGCATGGTGTGAAGCCAGAGCATCTCCCACAAAACAGTTAAGTGCTACATCGCTGAGGTGTGTCCCTAGCCCCTAGGTAGAACTCTTCATTGAAAGTAATAGGAAGTAAATGCAGCGAATAGATTCAAGGAAAAGTCACAATTAGAATGTTCTGGGCTATTAGTTTTGGACATGGCTAGATAGGGGACTCATCAGAAATATTTCTTCTCATTTCTCAGCTGGTTCCTTTTGTGTTGGTTTAACAGCTCCAAATTTATGTTCTGATGGCCTAGGCTGGATTACAGGCTCACCCTCTGGAATAGAGTGGGAGCTCTTCCCCTGGACTATAGCGTGTAAGAATGAAGGAGAAATGCACCCTGGATAAAAGAACAAAAGGATATAGAAACCTGTGTGGTGGCTCAGTACTGGAATTCCAGTACTTGGGAGGCTGAGGCAGGAGGATTGCTGTGAGGTTGACGTCAACATGGGCTACATAGTGAATTCAAGGCCAGCCTGGGCTACATAGTGATACCGTCTCAAATAAAACAAAAAATAAAAACAAATGAAACAAAATATAACGAGTGTGGTGGCACATGTCCATTATCTCAGCATTTGGGAGGTAGTGACAGCAGGAGTTTGATGTTACCCTTAGCTACATAAAGGGTTGAAGGTCAGCCAAGGTTACATGAGACTCTGTCATAAACTAAAGTAAGAAAGGATCCCAAGCCAGTCAACACCAGGATACTCTTAGGCAGGTGACTAACTGTGCAGCCTTTCAAGAGAAGTGTGATGGTGGAAGGCAAGGTAGCCTTGGAGCTGCAGGTGGGTAGCCTTGGAGCTGCAGGTGGGTAGCCTTGGAGCTGCAGGTGGGTAGCCTTGGCTGCAGGTGGGTAGCCTTGGAGCTGCAGGCGGCAGCCTGTGTCAGAAAGCACTGGGAGCTGGCGAGACGGCTCAGGGGGCTTAAAATCCCTTTAACCCAAGCTTGATCTCTGCACCTCACGGGAGGAGGAGGGAAGTCCTACAAGTTGTCCTCCGGCCTCCACATGTATCCAAGCAACCATAAAAGTAGTAATAAATAAAAATGTTAAAAAGAAAATAGGGAGCATGGGGTCAGGTCTTTCCAAGGCTGCTTGGTTGTGTAAGATCGCCTGAGACATGGCTCATGTTTTTCCTGTGAAACTTTCTTTTCTCAGTTGTCTTGAGGGTTAAGTGAAATATCAAACACAGAAACTTAAGACTGACTGTAGATGTAACCAACCGTCTTAATAAGAAACACAGAACCAATGCAAAGAAAGCCAAGAGATCAGTGCTAAGAGCCTTACCCACCTGCTGCAGCTAACCTCTTCAGCTAAGAGACTTCTCCAAAAGAGACCTACTTCCTGTCTGTTTCTTTATATAGACTTTCTGTTCTGCCTTCTAATTGGTTGTAAACCCAACTATATGACTGCCTCGTCACTGCCTGTCTGTACAGACCTCCAGGTCTTCCATGGTTGGTATTGAGATTAAAGGCGTGTCTCCAATGCTGGCTGTATCCTTGAACACACAGAGATCTATCTAGCTCTGCCTACCAAGTGCTGGGATTAAAGGTGTGCACCACCAACGCCCAGCTTTTGCTATGGCTCTAATAGCTCTGATCCCTGGGCAACTTTATTTATTAACATACAATTAAAATCACATTTCAGTACAAATAAAATATCACCATAACTATCCTATTCTCTTTGGCGTTAAATCAAACACTAAGGTCCTGGGGTTGGTGTACCCTGCCCAGCAAAACAAGGAGTGCCTTCCACCTAGTGGCCAGCATGGGTCACTGCATGCTAAAGCTGTCCCATTTTCATAATGGTTTTGATGTTTCTAGACTTAAAGCATTTATGGACAGTGACAAGAATGGATGTATGGGTTTGCTCTATAGTTCAGGCTTGGCACAGGCAGAGGCTTTGAGGTAGGTACTGTTTCATATTGGAGGTGGAATGAGGGCTAACTAACCAAGATCACAGAGCTTTATGGAGGCAGATCTGGCATCTGAGCCCTGGCTGCCCAATTCCAGAGCTTAAGTTCTCTGAATTGCTCTACTGCCTCTCCAGGGCCCATGACTATGTGAGACCTTCCTGGGTCACTAGAACCATGGGGAAGCCCTCTCTGATGCTTGCCTGCTGTGTGTGGACCTGTGCACTGATACCTGACACCATTCCAGGCTACTGAATCCCACATATGATCTTACAAAGAATGCTGAAAATTGTGACTCAGGCTTTTAAATCCCAGCACTCAGGAAGCAGAGGCAGGTGGATGTCTGTGAGTTTGAGGCCAGTCCGGTCTACACAAGTTCCAGAACAGCCAGAGCTATGTAGACTTTTTTTTTAATGCTGAAAGTAGAGTGCCCTATATTAGAAGACTGGGCCCTGAGTCCACCTTCCTGGTTGCCATCAGAAAATCCAACTTTAAAGACTGATAACAATTAGCACAGACAAGAAATGGAACTACTAGGGGCCTTGCCATACTGAACAGGGGAACATCAGAACCACTGTGGCTAAAAACTGTGTATCCCATCATCCCCCTTGTGAGTGAAGGATCGCACACCAAATGACAGCAGCTTTATTTGGGATGATCCTCAGGGAGAAACAACCTTCAACGGTAGAAAGGCTCGGCTGTGACCGACTCAAATAAAGGATTACTAGACAGCGTTAAAAAAGGAACTTCTCACCAGGCGGTGGTGGCACACACCTTTAATCCCAGCACTAGGTAGGCAGAGACAGGCGATCTCTGAGTTTGAGGCCAGCCTGGTCTACAGATCAAGTTCCAGGACAGTCTGTACTACATAATGACACCCTGTCCCCCTCTCCAAGGAAAAAAACAAAACAAAAAAGAACTTCTCATATACACAATAACACGGATGAAATTGGATATAAGGGCACATTCCAGATCTAGGGAGGTAGAGGCAGGAGGATCAGCAGCTCAAGGCTAGTCTTCTACATGACAAGTTTGAGACCAGCCTGGATAAATGAAACCAACTAGAAAATAAAACCTCAAAACATATAGACCAGATGTTCATTTCTCAGCCTGTTCACATTCCAGGCTTGTAGTGCTTGCATGCTGGGCATTCCCATGCGCCTCCAGAGGGCAAGAGCTGGCTCCTTCCAGAGATCCACACCAGTGGTGCTGGACACGTAGCTTGTGGGGACTCCTGCATCTAGACAAAGATGTCTCACAAAATGAGGGCTCATGGCTGGTCAGCCCATCTGTGACCTTACCCTTCACTTCCGTACCTAGTAATCTTGATGAATTCTGACACACTGGGCTGCATAGAATTCTGGGAAAACTTTTGAGGTGGAAAGTGGAAAGCTGAGAACCTATTCTAGGAGCCAAGAAGAGCTTCTCGTAGCTGGGCAGGTGCCCAGAACGGTAAGCTGCAGGGAACTGGGGCCGAAACTGCTTGGTCTGGCCCTTCTACATCAGTTTCTAAGGCATAGCACTCCTTCCTGTCATTTCCAAATCACAGAAAAGGCTCTTCCAAGGACCAGAAAGCCTATGAGAAGCTCTGTGAAAACTCCTCTAGCTCTTTAATCTTAACGGGGAAAAGGACACCTGTCCTTAACCACTCATATGTCCAGAATTTAAGACACAGCATCCTGGACATGAGGTTGGTAGAGATCTACCCTGTAGGGATGACCCTGGAGAAAGCCTTAAAGATACAGCTTTCATTGGCCTCCCTGCAGTCCTCCACTCAGTAGCTAGAATGACTATTTCAAGAATAAATCAGATTCCAAAGCTTAGATTCTCTCAAGACCTCTAAGAGGCCTATGTGAAAGATGAAGGTGGCTGGGTCAATGAACTCGGCTGGGTTTAGGCACCAGGGAGACTTTTCCTGGGGTAAGATCATTACTGAGGGCCCTGGGGGTTCTGACTGTGTGTGGGACACTATAGCAGTATCAACATGGCTGGCTATAAAACCTAGATCTGAAGTTACAGTCTGGCTCACAGAAAAAAATTATTTGGATGGTTGAGTGGCCAAAGGTTTAAGTTTAAGCCCAGCCCCCATTCCTATACGGCACCCAATTGCATTAACAAGTGAAGCTTTTTTACCTCCATGACAAGGAGCCTTAGGGATACTTTCTAGAATCCTTGCTCCAGTTATGTGAGAAAAAATCCACTCCCTGTGGATTCTGAGGTCACAAAACAGCAGCAGGAAAAACTCTCAGTTCAGGGCCTAGGGCCCTTTCCTCACAGCAGTTTTCCAGCCCTCCTTCCTGGGTCCCCCAAATGTCCTCGAGGATGACAGGGGAAGGAGAGCACCACAGCAACCTGGGTGGGACAGTCTACTACACAAGGGCACAGAACTAATACCAAGTAGCCTTTCAGTAGCTGGCGGGAGGCAGTCTGACTTTAAGGGCACAGAATCCTCAAGGAACATAGCAGGCGGGAGACTTTCTCACATGACCCTGGGTCAGAGCATCTCTGATAAAGGACAAAGGCTTCCTTTGGTGCTTCCCATGATCCCACTGGGCACTCAGGTCTCCTCAGGCTCCTAGCTACTGCAGATGCCCACTAGCACCATTTGGGAACTGGAGAGATGGCAGCAGAGATGGCAGTGCCGTCAGGATGATATGTGTGTGTGTGTGCGTGTGTGTGTGTGTGTGTGCGCGCATGTGTTCCAGAAGACTTCACAGTTGGCAGGGTCTACACCAGGCAAGTCTGAGCATCTGAAGGTGGGAACGACACATTAGCTCCACTCCAGTCTACTGTATCTGCTGCCCTGCAAAGTCTTCAGGAAAGCGGCAGTTTCCCAGGCACTCCTGGAGCCCAGAGATGGTGCTCTCCTTCATCTACAGGAATTTGCTCCAGACTGACCTTGAGAGGACAGACACTGGGACTGCAGGACATACGCCCAGAGGGGCCAGAAAGGTTAACCTCTAAACCACCACCTCAGGTCTTCTCAAGAGCCCCGTCTCCTCTCCCATGACCTGCAGGACCACACTAAAGAGGAGGGCAGGAGGCGCTTCATCCTGGCCCAGTCAGAGGCTGCCAATTTGGCCTCATGCCTCCATATTCTTCTGCTATTAGACAGGAGGACGAGGGAGCCAAGGGCTGCGCAGTCACCGGGAACGGGCTGTGGCTGTCCCAGCAAGGCTCGGCAGGCAGAAACACCTTCTCTAGTCTTCCGCCACACTTGAGTCCTTCGGAGGGGGCTGCGTCTGCACTGGTGTCCGGCTCACGGGTGACACCACTGTTCTGGGGGACCTGCAATTTGAGAAGAACAAAGGCACAGGGTGAGTGTGTGGCATGCCTGTAACAGTATGCTCGGTAGCTGCTCTAATGGCAGTGTGGCTCTCCTTTTACTGAGGGCCACTGAATGCTAGGCTATTGTCCCATTTCAACCTCATGTCAATTCTGCATGGCAAAGAGCAGCACCCTCATTTTATGTATGAAGCTGAACTTCAGAAAGCTTAAACAACTGGCTTAAAATGTTCCTCGCCGGGCGGTGGTGGTGCACACCTTTAATCCCAGCACTTGGGAGGCAGAGCCAGGTGGATCTCTGTGAGTTGGAGGCCAGCCTGGGCTACCAAGTGAGCTCCAGGAAAGGCGCAAAGCTACACAGAGAAACCCTGTCTTGAAAAACCAAAAAAAAAAAAAAAAAAAAAAAAAAAGTTCCTTTAGAAATTTGTGAGATTTAGGGTCCACAAAGGACAGAAAACATGATTTCTTATGTCTGTCCCTGAGTTTGGCTTATTCTGCTTAATATGATGATCTTGAGTTGCATTTACTTTCCAACAAACATAATTCCTTGTGTGTGTTCGCATGTGCGTGTGTGTTTGTGTGTGTGTGTGTGTGTTTGTGTAAGCACATGTACTGCTCTTACAGAAGACCCACATCTGGTGGGCTCACCATTGACTGTAACTCAAATTCCAGGGGATTGGATACCTTCTTAATAGTCTGCTCACAAGTGAAAATATAATAAAAATTATTATTTTTTTTTCCAAGACAGGATTTCTCTATGTAGCCCCGGCCATCCTGGAACTTGCTCTGGAGACCAGGCTGGCCTTAAGCTCACAGAAATCCACCTTCCTCTGCCTCCCAGCTGCTGGAATTAAAGGTGTGTGCCATCACCGCCCAGCAAGAAAATTGATCTTCACAGCAAACTTATTGATAGCGACACCTCGAGTGTCGCCTCTGATCCTTACAGAGCCCTGTTAGGTGAGGCAGTCTACTGAGCTCCATGTGGCAGTAGGAGAGCAAGATGAATGGCTGGCAGCCACCAGGATGTTGAGCTGACCCAGGCAGTCACTCCACCTGGCTGCGGCTAGGTGAAGGAGGTGCTCTACTGGAGCCCTCCCCAGGACCACATGAAACTCAATTGTTCAATAGCTGTAGTTTCACAGAAATAGTAGAGACTGAAATTACCCAAGGTCACAACAGTAAACAAGCAAAAACCCAAACCAGTGCCAGCCACCTTCTCTTCCTTCCTGGTCAGTCTGTGAGCTCCTGGAGGCAAGAACACCGAGGACCCCTGAATGTCAGATCCACCCACAGAACACTCCAACTCCCTAACGCTGGACCCAGTCCCCGCTCTACAGAGTAAAAAGTCTAAGCTCAGGACCTGAAATCCCACCAATCTCCACTCTGGAAATCTCACCTGGAAAGCTCCCCACCCCCAAGAAACACTACATAAACCCTGACTTCTGCTCAGTCCTCCGCTGCTTCTCGCCTGAGCAGAGGCAGCCACCCTCCTGGGGTTTCTCCTCCCAATAAATCTCTCGTGTGAGGTTTGTTGTGTGGTGTGACTCTGTAGTACTCCTTCATTCCCAACCCCCGGGATACCTTTCCCTTCAGAGCTGCAGCACTTCACAGCTAGTCCAGGCTGGCCTGGATCTTGCTAGGTAGCCCATGCTGGCTTCACATTCTCAATCTTTCTCTTCAGCTTCCCAAATCCCGGGACTGCAGGGGTGCGTCACTGTGTGTGGATACACTACCAATTTCAAGTGTGAGTGGCTCCGAAGTTCTGGCTGGCTCCAGGCTGTCTACTGACGTCCGATACTGAGCTGCTCAAGTGTGTTGGAACACTGAGAACAAGGTTGGCACTCACTAATTCCCTTGTGAGGGCTGTCATAGCCTCTCTGCGACAGGATCTCATGCATCTCAGGCTGAGTTTGCTAGTATTTGAGGATGATCTTGACCTGCTAAGTACTGGGATTACAGGTGTGCACTACCACACCCACACCACAATTTTTATTGGCAGATTATCTGCTTTGTTCTTGCTATCAGATTGTAAAGTCGTAAGAGCGGGGCTGGGTCTGCTGTGGCCAGAACTTGGGTGTTTTACCACGTTTGACAGTAAGCTGTAGAGGGAGCTGCTGCACAGATTGCTGATTGAAAAGGGGGCCTCAAATGAATGGAAACACATGAACTATGAACCAAAGGCTGAGGGGCCCCCAGCTGGATCAGGCCCTCTGAATAGGTGAGACAGTTGATTGGCTTGATCAGTTTGGGAGGCAACTAGGCAGTGGCACCAGGTCCTGTGCTCACTGCATGAGTTGGCTGTTTGAAACCTGGAGCTTATGCAGGGACACTTGGCTCAGTCTGGGAGGAAGGGACTGGACCTGCCTGGACTGAGTCTACCAGGTTGATCGCAGTCCTCGGGGGAGGACTTGTCCTGGAGGAGGTGGGAATGGGGGGTAGACAGGGGGTAAGGGGAGGGTGTGGGAGGGGGGAGAATAGGGGAAACCATGGCTGATATGTAGAACTGAATGGTATTGTAAAATTATATATATATATATATATATATATATATATATATATATATATATATATATAAATGCTGACAATAAACCACTAGGCATCAAAAAAATAAAATAAAAAAAAAAAAAAGAAAAGGGGGCCTCAGAGCAGTAGGGGAAAATCATGTTTCCCTACTCAGGCTGCTACAGGCCAAGAAATCCAGGCACTCTTCGGAAACCACAAAGGAAATCATCTGTACATCTCTACGGAAACTTTCAGCTTAGTCCGTCCACATGCTAGAGGAAAGCTGATGGAAGAAACCCAGGGGACACTGCCTGTTAACTGATGTATCTTCTGTTGACTGAGAAAAGGCTCTTGTATTCCATTTAAGTAGGGAACTACCTGACTGAGAAACCCCAGACTCCTGCTGAAGACTCTTCAACTTCAAAGGCTGTTACTCACTGGTTCTTGTGTTTGAAGCCACTGACGTGAGCTTGGTACTGTTCTATGGAGTTCAGCACTATCTTACACGTCTTGCAGGGGTAGCCCTTCCCAGCTGAAACACACATCAAAATGAAGAGTTAGTTATCCAGCAGGAAGGATCTGGAGGAATGCTGCTTTGCACAGAGCACGCAAAAGACATTCTGAAGACGGATGGGTGGAGCTGAGAGGTCCTGGGTGCTCTGGAGGCACAGACTGTAACACTGTACCTCCTTAGTCTCATCAAGCAATCCCAATTCCTAGTTCCCGCAAACACCAGACTAGACTGTAACTGAGTAAACAAAGAAGGACAGAGTATGAGCTGATGAGATGGCTTTTAGTGGGTAAAGAAGCTTGCATCCAAGCCTGAAGACCTGGGTTCAATCCTCATGACCCACAAGGTAGGAAGGCAGATCTGACTCCTCCAAGTTCTCCTTTGACGTCTACATGAGTACCACAGCATGTGTGTGCCCCACCCTTAACAAAATAAGTAGATCTTATAACAATAAAAAACCACAGAACAGAGGTGACCTTGCTTTACCCAGTGGCCTCTTTAAGGACACCCTTCACCGAGAGATCTCTTGGAGGCCCACTCGCCTCAGGATTGCGGTGACAGTAATTAAGGAGTGCAGCTGCTATGAAGGTCAACCTGTCTTTTTATACTGGGATGTAGACGCCCTGCCTCACAACCAGGGCTGCTCCAGTGACACAGTGGCCTTTTGCCACATGGCTCCAGCAGTGAGTCAGGACTAAGAGGTCAGACTGCAACCCTGGCTCTGTTGCATGTAATGTCGTGAAATCCTTCTCCTTCCAACGCTTCTTTTCACAACCATAAACCAATTAATTATACTATTTTATAATACTTAGGATAAAATAGCTATGTCTTGGGTTACTGTTAGTATCAGTCTCAAAAGGTTAAAATGATTTTTTAAAAATTTAATTTATGTGCATGTGTTTGCCTGCTTGTATGTACATGTGTGCAGGTGCCTAAGATGCCAGAAGAGGGAGTCACATCCTCTGGAACTGGAGTTATAGGTGGTTGTGAGCCACCTGATATACCCACTTTGAGACTAGCAAGTGGAGTGAACTGCTGAGTCATCTCTCTAGTGCTATTTTTTTTTAAATTTTATTTTTGAAATGAGGTCTTACTACATTATGTAGCTCTGACTGTGATTACATTGTCTTAGTCTCTTGAGTGCTGGGATTATAGGTATGCATCATCATGCCAGGCCACAATGTCTACCATAGGTCATGTATTTCTTCTGAGATAGTATCTTAGGCTAGGTTTCAACTTGTTCCTCCAGTCTCACCTCCCAAGTGCCAAGTTTACAAGCATGTACTATCTATCATACTTGCTTATTCTGCATACCTTATAATGCTCTCATGAGAATCATAACACACACACACACACACACACATATATATATATATATATGGAAATAAGGAACAGACACAGAGCTAGAAAGGGCAAACCAATGGCCCATTCTGTGAAGGGTGGACTTATTATTGCATGCCGGGTGCTAGCTGTCGTAGGACAAGCAGCACACATACAACTGGAAAGCCCCTCCTAGCTCCGATGCCTTTGAACCATCTGTTGTTACCTTCAAACCTCACAGCTCTGTAGTGATCACCTATGCACACAGCTCACCTTTACCATGTACCTGTGGGAGCACAGGTCAGCTGTTTAGCCTCTGATTTTCTTTTTTCTTTTTTGGAGCTGAGGATCAAACCCAGGGCCTTGTGCTTGCTAGGCAAGCGCTCTACCACTGAGCTAAATCCCCAACCCCAGCCTGATTTTCTTGTGTGTGAAAGTGGAGCTTCTCTGAGATTTTGGGTTCCTGATAGATAAAATAGGGTTACTATTAGTATCAGCTTCAAAAGGTTAAAATGATGTTTTAAAAAGTATTTGAGTTGGGCACAGTGGTGCACACCTTTAATCCAAGCACTTGGGGAGGTAGAGTCAGATCTCTGGGAGACCAAGGCCAGCCTCGTCTATAAAGTGAGTTCCAGGACAGCCAGAGCTGCATAATCAGACCCTGTCCTCTAAAACAGTGATGAAAAAGTACTGGTATGGGGAAGGAGGATTAATAATAACAAATGGTTATGATTTGTATGAAATTGTCATAATGAAACCCACTACTTTGTAGGCAAAATGAAATAAAACAAAAACCTTTTTAGATAGGGCCTTATATAGTCCAGGCTAGCCTGGATTCTGGACGTAGCTAAAGCTGGCTTTGAATTCCTCATCATCCTGCTTACATCTTCCAAGTGCTGGGATTACAGGGGAAGTCATTTTTGGGTCTCATGTAACTCAGCGGACCTCCAATTCTCTATGCAGTCAAGGATGACCTTTGACTCCTGACCTTCCTCCTTCACCTTTCAAGTTCTGGATTCTGAGGAGTGCTACCATGCCTGGTTCACTGTAGCTTTGCTGTAGGTTTGGAAAATCTGCAATGCCTCAAGTTTTGCTTTCTTTCTCAAGGCTACCTTTGTTGCTGGAAGTCATGTGCGACATCATACATACATAGGATAGTTCTCTATTCTTATGAAGAATGTCACTGGCATCTGGATAGGAATTATCCCAAATCCACAAATGACTTATAGTATGGATATTTTATATTAATTTTGCCACCACAGGACACACCCCCATTTTAGCAATGGTGGTGCCTATTTGCTTGTTTGTTTTTTAGGAGAGGGTCTTGCCATGGAGTCCAGGCTGACCTGAAGATCAGTAAGAATGTAGCTTAGACAGGCCTTGAACTTGAGGCAATTCTTCTGCCTCAGGCTCACATGTGTACTGTCCTAGTGAGTCTTCAATTTTATTTATTTAGTTTTTGTGTGTACTTTGAGCGCACGCATGCTTGTGGAATTCAGAGGTTGACACGAGGTGTCTTTCTCTATTGTTCTTATTGAGACCGATTCTCTCATTGAACTCAGAAATTACTAACTGGCTAGAATGGCTAGTTAGTTAGCTCCAGGGATCCACCTGTCTGCTCCGCTGGCGCTATGGCACAGATGTGCACCACCACACCCAGCTTCCATGTGGTGCCGGAGTCTTTCTGCTCATGGTGCTGGCACCTTACCAACTGAACCATCTCCCAGCTCCCTTTTCAATAGCTTTTGATTAGTTTAATAATTTTCATTGAAGTCAACATTTACTTCCTTAATTTTTTAATAGTCATTAGGAGATTTCTTTTCTGATGTCTTCCTTAGCAATTTTGTTAATGGTGTATGGTTAATGGTTAATGGTGATTTTTAATATTTATCATATAATGATATCTTACTGAACCTGTCTGTTAGGGCTCTGAGACTGGGTCTTGCTAATGTAGTTCAGGTTGGCCTTGAACTATTTCTACAGCACAGGTTGGCTTGGGACTCACTATCACCTTGCCCCAAATTACAAACAAATGCCACCACTTTTTTTTTCCTTTCCTTTTCCTGTGTGTGTGTGTGTGTGTGTGTGTGTGTGTTGAGACAAGACTCAATATGCAACTCAGGATAGGCTTGGACTCACTCTTTTTCTGCCTTAGCCTTGTGAGTGCTGGGATTGGGCAGCGGCCACCTCACTCAGCCACTGACCGGAACTAACACACTGCTTAGGCGTGTTTCATGAGGACAACTGAAATGCACAGCACTCACTGTTCTCACTGATTCACAGCAAACGCCCTGGGCAGGAGCAAAAGACAACTAGACTGAGGCGGATCATCTTCTCACCCGACTCAGAGTCTAATTCTCATTGAGATCAGATTCCTTCCAGATCCCTTACAATAATTTCCTTGGTACACTGTAAATAGTCCTCCTACATTGAAATTTTTTCTATGTCAAGTAGACCATGTTACAAAAATGTCCAGATGAGTTACAATATGTTTAAAGTTAAATGTTAAGAAACAAGGAAAGGCTGGGTATACACTCGGGGCAGAGCACTGGAGAAAAGAAAAGGAAGGCCATCTTCCCATTCCACAGTGAAGGACACTCATTTGATGACATTAAGGGGAAGTGGGACGATGCAGTAGGTAAAGGTACTTGCTTAGGGGCCCTAAGAGATCACAGGAGGATCAGTTTACCCGCCCGTGGAAATGCCACTTTTGGTCCAGGATGACTTTTTTCATGGATTGTTTTTTCATACTGCACATGTCTAGTTAAATGTGCTTAAGTTATTCTGGATGCACACACGTTTACATGGGCTGGGTACAGTATTGTGTGGGCCCTGTGCTGTGGCCTCTGACGCAGGGGGCCTTCTGGAGAATGGTTTCCTGTGGGCAGCGAAGGGAGGGAGACTGGTCCGTTCTGGCTGCTGCAGCCTCAGCCAATGAGCTTCTGGGGGAGAAGAGAGCCAGCGCTCACACACCCAGCTTCTTAAGATGTTGCTGTGACGGAGCTTATGCCAAGCATGGAGGCACAGCCCTGTAATCTAGCAGCTGAGAGTGGAGGCAGGACAGTCAGGAGCTTGTCATCCTTGGATACACACAATTTAAGGCCAGCATGGGCTCAGGACACAAAACAAATCCTAAACCCCTAACCCAACTAAAGCAGCCCTGCTCTGAGCTCAGACTGGCAGGCTATACTCACAACAAGAACAATGACCTTGCTTCCACTTATTTATTAATTGCATATGTGTCTGTATATAGGTGTACATATGCATACTCCTGATCCTCCAGTCTCTGACTTCCAAGTGCTGGGATTACAGGTATGCACTATTGTGCCATGTTGATGTGCTTTAGAGGATGCAGGACGAAGCACACATTGGGTAGTCCAGGGAGCTCCAGTGCTCAGTCCCGGTCCAGCTCTGCGTGTGAGCCGGGCCCTCTTACCTGGGAAGTCAGAGACGGCAGGGTCCGCCAGCCGCCCGTAGTGTGCCATGAGTTTGAGCTTAGTCTCCTGCTTCCTGTGTCTCTTGCCCATATAGTGCTGTTGAGCCATGGCAGGGTCGTTGAAAGTTGAATGGCAGAGGCTGCAGAACTTGTCTGGGTCTAGCATCTCTCTGTTCTGGTGCAAGGCTAAGGTGAAGGCCACAAGGAAAGGATTTGTAAGGTGTTTCGACAGAGCTGTGGTGAGAGAGTTCAAACAGAAACAATGAAAACACAACCCAGAAGGTGCCAGGCTTTTGAGTATGCTTGAGGTGGAAGAAAGGTGGTGTCACCCCTCACACTTGGGGATGGGGCACTGCCCATAAGAGTCATACCATAAATGCCTTCTCTAATTGGGAAAGGTGGCAAGATCTGAGCGAGCGCAATGAACAAGTGATTTGTTTGCCGCTTTAAGAACATGAGCCCCAGTGTCTGCACACAAGGCTCTGACTTGTGCTGTCCAGTTGCC
Source organism: Peromyscus leucopus (assembly GCF_004664715.2). Classification (NCBI taxonomy): domain Eukaryota; kingdom Metazoa; phylum Chordata; class Mammalia; order Rodentia; family Cricetidae; genus Peromyscus; species Peromyscus leucopus. The sequence goes on from NC_051067.1 coordinate 8,965,149, forward strand.
TAAGTGGGACAGACCAAGCAAACATTCTTGCAGACTCTCTAGCTCTCAGAATTTCTTGGAATATCAAAGTGAGTTGGATAAGAAGTGTGAACATTTCATTTCCATCCTTAAAATACTGCAGTTATAGAGCTGAAGCAGACATTCAAGCTCTGAGTCTGTACAGAGCCAGGCAACCAGATTAAAAACTACTTTTATTATGTATGTATGTATGTATGTACATATGTATGTATGTATGTATTTTGAGAAAGGGTCTCACTACGTAGCTATGTAGCTCTTTGGCTGGCCTAAGATTCCGGATGTAATCCAGGCTGGGATTGAAGGGTGAGCCACCACACTTGGCAGAGATGCCTGTTAGACTACACTAAAGTCTCGGCAATATGAGGGGAGGGAACAGTGGCACTAACAATTACCCATTATATATAAATATATATGCACTTTCCCTCTGGGGTCTCAGAAGTACTGATACCAATGAAGTAGGTATCATTTTGTCAGATTACAGAGAACACTGAGCTTTGATAGTGAAAGTGACTTGCTCAAGATCACCAAGTCAGTGAGAGAACCCTGAACTGTGCGACCCTGGAGCCATCATCTTTTGCCAGGCTCAAGAGTACAGCAAGTAGATCTGAAGGCTCCCATTGATGCATTCATCATCCGAAAACATTCCTGATCTGCTCAAAGAATTCAATGAGTCAGGGGCTAAAGAGTAGGTTCAGGCTAAGAATGTCTACAGTTCTTCCAGAGGATCTGAGCTCAATTCACAGCACCCTTGTCAGGGGACTCACAAAGCCTTTATCCAATTGTTCTGGCCTATGCAGTTAAATGTACACACATGTACATACATTTATACACATACACATACACACACACACACACACACACACACACACACACACACACACACTTTTAAAAATAGAAATGAATCTTTTCTTAAAAAAAGAAATCAGCAAATCAGAGTCTGGTGTGGACATATGTGTGAGCTTCTCATAGTCAACATGGCATGTTGAAAGTAGGTCATATGTGGAAGCCCACATTACTCAAGGTCAGAGAATCTGAACTTGCTTTACCCAGCAGGGCTGCATAATGGGATGATTTGGCCGAGGGCATGGTTACCAGGTGTTTTGAAGGGTCTACACTTGGCTGTACGGTGTGCTCTGATCTTGAAAGGGGGAGGTCTTTTGCCTCTCCCCTGGGTAGTGTTTAAAAGACCCTTTGGTATAAACTTCGAGGGACTGGGTATTGACCCAGAGCCCTCCCAAAGCTATCCTGTGTCTCTGTCTTTCTCATGGTCTCTATCATTTCCTCATTCCTATTTCCTCTCCCGCAGGAAACCTTGGACAGGTCAGAGCTGGACTCTAGCAGACTCAAACAGCCATGTAGATGCCTTTTCAAAGTAAATGCTATGGATGTACGTATACGTGTTTGTGCAGTCACAGATGCGTGTGCATGTCAGAGTGCATGTGTGGAGGAGGTCAGAGGACAACTTTATGATTTTGTTCTTTCCTTTCATCTCCATGTGGGCTCTGAGAGTCAGACTCAGGCCCCCAGGGCTGTGTGGCAAGCACTGTGACCCACTGAGTGATCTTGATGGCCCAAGGTTATTCTTTAAAACCTACTAGAGGGTGGGGCTGGAGAGATGGCTCAGTGGTTAAGAGCACTGACTGCTCTTTCAAAGGACCTGGCCCCCACATGGTGGTACCAGCACCTCCATGGTGGCTCTCACCCAGTTACAACTCCAGTCTTAGGGATCTGATGCCTCCTCTGTGGGCACTACACGCACATGGTGCACAGACATACAGGCAGGCAAAACATGCACATACATAAAAATAAATAAATGTTGTTACAAAACATACTGGAAGGAAGTAGTATAGTGAGCTGTAAAGCTGGAGGAGCTGTTTAATGGACATCCAAAGCAGCAAGAGCTAGTGTTCTCTCTCAAGAAATACCTGAGATATGCAAAGTGTGCTCTCCAGGGACGTCTACTGTATTTTTATAACAGAGAAAAGGGAGAGAAGAATGTAAAGACTCAACATTAGAAGGACCACCGAGTGGTTTGTATGATTGCTAAGATACCTACAAGAAGTTTGCAATAACCTGGGGGAATTCTTTATATCAAAGACTTTCTTTTAATTGCATGTGCCTAGGTATGGTAAGTGCACATGAGAGCAGTGCCCATGGACGCCTGAGGTGATGGAGTTCTCTGGAGCTGGAGTTACCAGGAGTTCTGAGCCACCACACATGGCTGCTGGGAACCAAACTCAGGACCTCTGCAAGAGTAGAATATACTAACTGCTGAGCCATCTCTCCAGCCCCCAACACAAGGAAATGTTATACTACATGAAGCAATATATAAGGAAGCTGAATATATTATACTATATGGTCGTGTGTCAATGTTGAAAGATTTTTGTGGGCTGGGTGGTGGTGCATGCCTTTAATCCCAGCACCTGGCAGGCAGACGCAGGCAGATCTCTGGGTTTGAGGCCAGCTGGGACTACAGAGCGAGTTTCAGGACAGGCTCCAAAGTTATACAGAGAAACTCTGTTTCGAAAAACAAAACAACTAAACCAAACCAAACCAAAATTTGTGTAATCTACATAAATATAATGGCATTTAAAAATGTCACCTAGACATACACATGTATACATGACAGCATGTCATGTAGCATATAGATATATCTGTCTGCTTATTCTTTTGAGTCAGGGTCTCACTCTGTAACCCAGGTTGGCCTAGAACTTGCTTGTAGCCCAGAATGGCTTCAAACTCAGCAATTCTCCTGTCTCAGCCTCTCAGGTGCAAAGATAAGCAGGAGCCACTGTTCACAGTGCTCTCCTTAGAAGCAGGACTTGGGTGGCCTTTTCCTTGCTTCTTTCAATGCTTTGCATGTTGAACTGGTATTATTCATGTATGTGCATCATTTTAAGAGAAACAGAAAATGTATTCTATGCTTATAATTATAAGCACATATACATGGAGTCAACCTGGATGAAGATAAAACAAATATAATACAAACATGTGATGTATTGTGTCCTCCAAAATATTGTGCACTCTAATAAAGTTTATCTGAGGATCAGAGGAAAAAGCCAGCAACTATAATAAACATAGAAGTCAGGCAATGGTAGCACACACCTTTAATCTTATCACTGGGGAGGCAGGGATCTATCTGGATCTCTGTGCGTTCAAGGCCACACTGGGAACACACGCCTTGAATTCCAACACTAGTTAACCATAAAGGTCTGGAGGTCTCTATAGACAGACAGGAAGTGACAGAGCTGGGCAGAAAGAGGAAGTGATGTAGCTGGGCTGAGAGGGAGTGAAATGCAGAACAGAAAAGCATAAAGGCGTGGATATACAGGAGGTAGGTCTCTTTGGCCGGTTTCTTTCTGTTTTTCTAATCTCAGCTTTTTACCCCAATATCTGGCTCTGGGCTTTTATTAATAAGACCGTTTAGCACTTCGTCCTACACAAATAGATATATGCATACACATGGTGCGTAAAGTTCTAAGGGCAACCTAGAAGGTTAACAGCACTTTGAATGGTAAAATTATGCACATTCCCTTCAATTTATCTCTATTTTGTACAGCATGCATGTTTCACTTTTATATTAGACAAATGTTTAATTTCAGGAATAGAGTTATAATAAACTCATAAGTAATATGAACATATGCTTAAACTATTAGGCTCAATGAAAAGTAACAGCAAAATACAAATGGTGGATGCACTAATTGCAACACACATTTTCATGTGGCAAAGGCTGAAAGTGAACGTGGAAAATAATTTCCTGCTTAGAATAGAAGTATTGGGAGAAGGAATGTTCACAGAACATTACAAATTCTGTTCTTAAGATAATTTTCCTTGGTGTCAGGCGGTGGCGGCGCACGCCTTTAATCCCAGCACTGGGAGGCAGAGCCAGGTAGAGCTCTGTGAGTTCAAAGCCAGCCTGGTCTACAGAGCGAGATCCAGGACAGGCACCAAAACTACACGGAGAAACCCTGTCTTGAAAAACCAAAAAAAAAAAAAGATAATTTTCCTTGGCCTAATACTTAAATATTGTGGTGCTATTGTTGTTACCAGCTCTCACTTTATAGACAAAAATCAGTCATTCTTCATTTAAGTTAACAAATCAACCATAAACAAGGTCAATGGCATGCTCTAGAACAGAGGTTCTCAACTTGTAGGTCTCGACCCCTTGTGTGTGTGGCGGGGGGGGGGGGGGGGAGGGGGGGGGCACACGACATGAATGACCCTTTCACAGGGGTCACCAAAGACCATTAGAAAACACAGATATTTACGTTATGATTAATAATAGTAGCAAAATTACATTATGAATTAGCAACAAAACTTTACGGCTGGGGAATCACCACAACATGAGGTGTTAAAGGGTCAGGTGGCTTCCTGGTCAACGGTTGCATTTTATGAGGGGATTTCATTCACTGGCTTCTCTTGTTGACAACAATAATAACAATAGCTGTTGTTTAGTGAGTGTCTGCTCTAGCCTAGATTTGGGGGAAGGGGCAGTGTTTGCCTCTTATTTTTTGGGTGCCACATGGGCTAGGCTGGTCTCAAGCTTGTAGCCAAAGAGTGCACTCAACTCCTGATCCTCCTGCCTCCACTTCTCAAGTGCTAGGATTTGAGGTGTTGCCATTACACCTGGCTGTCACATGCTCTGCAGCAGATGGTGATGACACTTTATGGGTGTACAAACGCAGGCCCAAACGGTAAGTAAACGCGCCAGAACTTAGGTCTGTGATGTTCTGACTTCAGAGTCTATATTCTACTGTTTCATACCGCAGGCAACTAGATTTGGGTATGACTAACGGGTATAATTATGAGTAGATTTTTCTAAAATACCATTGTCTTGTTTCAATGGTGCAGTAAAACAAAAAGGATCAGAAGTTCTATCTATAGTGTGGTTTTGGTCCAAAACAGAGTGCACGCGACACACAGACACACACACATACATACACACACACACACACACACACACACACACACACACACACACACACACACACACACAGAGGGGGAGATCAAAGGTCTCCCACTTTTGACTAATTGCAGTTAGCCTAAGTTAAAAACCTCGGAATTCGGGCTGGAGAGATGGCTCAGAGGTTAAGAGCACTGACTGCTCTTCCAGAGGTCTTGAGCTCAATTCCCAGCAACCACATGGTGGCTCACAACCATCTGTAATGAGATCTGGTGCCCTCTTCTGACCTGTACATACACGCTGCATACAAAATAAATAAATGAATCTTTAAAACAAACAAACAAACAAACAAACAAACAAACAAAAAACCTCGGAATTCAAGAAGAAAGTGAAGGCCAGCCGGAGGTGACAGGATAAGGAGGTCAACTGTGCTGGGGAGTGGTTCAGGGCCGCTGCAAACACTTGGTGGGCAACACTAGAGTGTGCTGCTCTGAAGGCTAGCCCCCACCTTTACAAGAGGCAGCTTTTGTGGGTCAAAGTGAGCATGGCATAACCTGAGCCCATGAGAAAGATGGGGAATTAGCTGTCAACTAGCAACACTTAGCAGTGAGAGCGGTGGGTGTGAGAGGAAAGAGGCTCAGTGGGAGAGGCAAGTGACAGAATGCTCACAGTGTGTGTCGGCCTTTGGCACTCCTGAGTCACAATCATTGGTCAGGACAAAAGCTTGGGTTAAGAAGCTTCTACAGAAAATCTGATAGAACACAAAGGGAATAAAGTGAACCCAAGTCTGAGGCCAATTTTAATGAAGCAGGGTTTCATGTAACTCCCTATGGCAGCTGAGGATAACCTCCACCTCCTGAGTGCTGAGATTACAGGTGTGTACCACATCTGGCTTATGCAAGGCTGACAATGAAAGCCAAACCTTTGTGAACACTAGGGAAGTATTCTACCAACTGAGTTACATCCCCAACTCTTAAGTGGAGTTTTCAGTACTCTTAAGAGCGACCTCTCCATGTCTGAGGCCCCAGTGAGCATTCTGGAAGCACCTGCCATTGGTCCCGAGGGAGGACGGGGGTCTCAAAAGCACGTCTCAGAAACCAGTACCTGCCCCCTTAGTGGACTGCTGCTTCAGCTTTAAGTTCTTGGCGTGGGTCTTCCCCAGGTAGTGTGACCGTGCCACCACAGGGGAGGAGAAGGTCGTGTTACAGATGGGGCAGCAGTGGTTCTTGTCTTTGCTTTTGCTGCTCTTCTGGGTGGGAGAGAGAACACAGGTCTGATCATGCCACCATTGCGCATCCAGAAAACCTCCAATGGTTCCCCTGCCCGGGGGCTGGTGGACATAAGACACCTGCATGTTAACCCCGACACACCGTAAGCAGAGCCCTCTCCAGATGCTTCATGTCAGGTTCTGTGCATAACTTCCTGTTTTATTTTGTTACTTCCTTGCTTTGCTTTGTTATTCCTACTGTCTAGAATGTTCCTCCTCCTTCCTGCCTGGCTTTAGGTCTACTATCAGCCATTCAACGACTTTTACTTTAAAAAAAAAATGACTGGACAATCACCAAGGCCCCTCCTACGTATATGCAGAAAGAATTAGCCTTGGTCCTCATCTGTATTCCTAGAGTCTATCAGATTTCTAGTCTTCGTCACCCTAAACTGACAGCTTAGGAGACTTTCAAGTGCAATGCTCCATGTGAACAGCTTGACTTATCTTTGTTACCTATCCTTGTACCCTGCTGTGTCGAGCACACAATAAATCACCAGGTTCCAACTAGAAAGTGTATTTTAATCGTCCCAAAGTCTGTCTTCTGAATAAGCTGTTTCTTCAGCACTTCTTAACCTTCTCACTGCAGACATTTTGGGGTTAGTAATTCCTAGCTGGTGGTGGGTGCTGTGATCTCATCTGAGCCACTCAGTCATCTGAAGAACTGAAGTGCAAAGAGATGAACTGATCATTCCTCTCTGGGTCTAAGCCATAGGGGCAACGAGGAGATGATTTCTGGAAAGGAAGCAAGACCCCTCTAAAGCACTGGCCACTGGAGCGGCCACTGGAGCAGGAAGGCGGTCTGGAGAGTAACCTGTTATTTACTGAGCATTTACTGGGGACTGAAACTTTACCTCATAACACTAAAGAGGCGAGATCATGTCCACTTTATGAGTGAATTCCAGAGGTTAAGTGACTTGCTCAAGGTCACTCACCTAGTAAGAGAAAGAGCCCTGCCCACTAACTTCTATCCCCATGACCTATTTAACTTCCATACTTTGAACGTCCCAGTACACTCAAGGAATTAGGGCTCGTTTCAGGGTAATTCTTATAGTAATTCTGAGATAAAAATAAATGTAATTGCTTCTTCATGAGAGGAGGTATTTATATTCTTTGATTGTTGAGGCCAAATGCTGAAAGTCTGTTTGTTTTCCCCACAGCTCAGGAAATGAGAGCCTGGGCTTCCCTCTACTTCCTCTCTTGCTCTTCTTTAGTCACCTGGTGGTAGAGCACAACAATGAATGGTCCCATTTACTGAACCACTATTGTGTGACGGATTTCGGGGTTGGTGCTATTTTGTAAGTCTGTTCTCAGCTTAGGAAAAATCCCGAAAGGTAGCTAGAATAGTCTTTTTTGTTTGTTTTGAGATAGTCTCTCCTTGTAGCCCAGGCTGGCCTCAAACTTGCTATGTAATAGAAGATAACTACTGATCTTCCTGCCTCCACATCCAAGTCCTTGGTCACAGGTACACACCACCATGCTCGGAAGTATTCTTGTTTTTTTTTTTGGTTTTTCGAGACAGGGTTTCTCTGTGTAGCTTTGCGCCTTTCCTGGAACTCACTTGGTAGCCCAGGCTGGCCTCGAACTCATAGAGATCCGCCTGGCTCTCCTCCCAAGTGCTGGAATTAAAGGCGTGCACCACCACCGCCCGGCCTAGTATTCTTGTTTTTAACGGAGGAAGAAATCAAGGCTCTGAATTATAACACTTGCCCACGTTAGACAACAGGGCTGAGATTTGCAGCCAAGTCAGTTTGAATCAAAGCCTGCGCTCACAGCACACCAACCTGCTTGGGAAGCAAGCAGTCTCAGCAAGGCAGCAGTATTACCTGATCTGAGTCTAGCCTCTTGACGTCCCCCTTTAGTGTCTCCACTCCATGGATTGCTAGGTATCTCTTCACTTTGTTGGCATGTTTTTTGCTCTGCAAGAACCCAGGAGAAAGATCAAAGATAGCCAAATGCTATTCCATAGAGAAGGCAGCCATGACACACCAGATTCTCTCTCACCTGACTCCTCCTGACAAAACTTACAAGGATGAGAAGATGAGGGAAGAAGACTCATTTCCTGAGTTGCTATTACGTGCTAGGTCCTTTACATGCTATTACTTTAACCTTCAACAAGCTATGAGAATACTGTTAGCTTACACATGTAGAAGCTGAGGCCAAGCATGGTGGAATTTCTTGCCTATAAGATGATGTCAGAGAGTTGGATTCAAACTCAGGTATGCATAAAGCCAAAGCTCCTACTTCCTGCTATACCAAGCTGTACAGAACGATCTACATACAATGATCCTGATTTGGATGAGAGAGATGAGATTTACAGAAATTAAGTCAATCTTCAAGTCCCAAGCAAACATACAGGAAGCAGCAGCCTTCACTGTGCTAGACAGGAGAGGAGAGGGCTTGGCACTCGGCCTGGAAGGTAAATACACGGCTCCAACAGAAATGGCCTACCTGGTAATGTGCCAGCTTCTGGGACTCAGAAATCAGCATGGCGCAGCAGACTTTACACTGGGTGCTGGTGAAGAGACACTGGTTCTTCTGGATCATGTGCTCCACTACAGAGGGAAGAGAAATCAGGCAAGTTGACAGATGCGACCTCACCAGCACTGTCTCTGATCTATCCCAAACCTAGACACTGAGTAATGGAATCCACATCAACACATACACAGACCTCTGCTCCTCCTTGCCACTGTGCCATAACTCATGCCATACTTGCAAACCAACTGCATTACTACTTATCTTACATAGGCCAATCTTCTTTACCTAGTCACACACTGCTGTTAGGTGAGGTTGTCCCATACTGCCCATGAATTCCTGCCTCAATGGACCCTTCTGCCTCAGTAGACCGTGACTATAGGCCCTTACCACCATGCACTGTAAACTTTTAAAAAGTGCAGCTGAGGACTTCTTATGAAGCAGTGTTAAAAGCAGGATGAAGAGTCATACACCTTTAATGACAGCACTCAAGTGTAGAGGCAGGTGGATCTCTGAGTATAAGGCCAGTCTAGTCTACACAGTAAGGTCCAGGCTGTGCAGGGCTATATAGTAAGATCCTGTCTCAAACAGCAACATAAACAACAGTTCTAACATAGACTTAAGCATTAGAGGAGAGAGAGCTATTTAGGAAGAGGACAATGCACACTGTGGTGGTTTAAAAGAAAATGGCCCCCAGAAGAAATAGCACTATTAGGAAGTGTGGCCTTGTTGGAGTAGGTATGGTATTGTTAGAGGAAGTGTGTCACTGTGGAGGCGGCTTTGAATTCTCTGTGGTGATATTTTGTGTATGCTCTAACAAATAAAGCTTGCCTGAAGATCAAAGGGCAGAGCCAGCCACTAGTTAGCCATAGAGGCCAGGCAATGGTGGCACACACTTTTAATCCCAGTACTTGGGAGGCACACACACCTTTAATCCTAGCATTAGGGAAGTTGAGACAGGAATATAAGGCGGGAGGAGAAAGGAGCTCAGTTCTTTCAGGCTGAGGAGTTGGTAGAGGTAAGAAGTCTCCCTAGTGCTGGCTCCTTTAAAAATCTTTCAGCATTTCCCCTGATATCTGGCTCTGGGTTTTAATTATTAAGACCAATTAGGATTCAGGCTACAAGTCTCATATATGCTCAAGCCACGCCCAGTGAGGCAGTCCTCTTCCTGTTGCCTTCTGATCAAGATGGAGCCAGCACCATGTCTATCTGGACGCTGCCATGTTGCACCATGATGATAATGGACTAAACCTCTGAAAATGTCAGCCACCCCAGTGAAATATTTTTCCTTTGTAAGAGTGGTCATGGTCATAGTGTCTCTTCACAGCAATAGAAACCCTAACTAAGACACACACCCAAGACATGGATGTGCATTCCTTATTAGATAGTTCTAAAATTGAGTTTAAAAAATTATTTCATGTGCATGGGTATTTTGCTTGCATGCATGTTTGCACACCATGGAGGCCAGAAGAGGGCACTGGACCCAGGGAAATGGGAGTTACAGATAGTTGTGAATTGCCAACTGGGTTCTGGAAATTGAACCTAGATACTTTGTGAGAGAAGTCAGTGCTTTAAACTTCGGGGCCAACTTTCCAGCCCATTATGTAGCCATGGAACTTGCTATATACATCAGGTTGGCCTTGACCTCACAGAGATCAGCCTGCTTATGCCCCTGAGTGCGGTATTAAAGGCATGAGGCACCACACCTAGCTCTAGCAACCATTCCAACTAATTTCAGTGTGAAAGCAGCAATCCAATTCCTTCTCACTGTTGGAAGGTAACTTTTCAGCCTAGTGTAAATTGGCCTCCACAGAGGAAGAACACAAGCATGGGTCTGCATTACTGAGAGCCAGCAGAGCCCAGGAAAAGACCCTCATATAGGAAACCTTGAAGCTCTGTATAAAGTCCTAGCTGAACAGAAAGGGTTTCTAGGAAGCTGGCCCAGCCAAAACTTAGTACTTGGCTGTGGAGGTTTTCAGTTTTAGCTATCTTTGAATAACTTCATCTTTATTTTTAAGTTTTTAAACCAGATGTGACCAAATCAAGATGGTTGGACCTGCTGACATCCCTCCCTCTCAACACCTAGGGCCCTGCGAATGTTAGGTAAGCTTTCTACCATTCAACCCCAGCTCTGAGACAAAACTTGTCTTAGCTCTACTCCCTTTCCCCTGCTCACAAAATGTATGTGTGCCTCTTAATGCTGAGGCCATCACTCAGTGCTCTCCTTCTGAGACAGACACAGACAGACAGACACAGACAGACAGACAGAGACACACTCAGAGTGGGGGTGGAGAAAGAGTCTTGGTTGCTGATTTAGCTGCAGGAAAGACATCACTCTTCCTGCTGCTGCTCTCTCTGCAAGCAGCATCTCATTGCACTTTGTATCAATCACTGCTGAGAAATCATCCATGACTTCTATGTAAAACTTCAACATCTTTACAGTATTCCGAAACTTTGTTTTGGGGGATTTTACTCTGGCTACCCTATATGGCTGTGAGAATTCTTTAGTCTGTCGGCGGGCAGTGTGGTGCTCTTTCAGAGTTACTCCCAACTGCCACTGTCATGCGAGGTTCTCTAAGTCTGTGAGGTGTACATCTCTGTATTTTTCTCTCTTCTGGTCTCTTTGGGGCCAGGTGGGAGGAGGAGAAAGTGCAGCTGTTTTCTGGGTATTTTTTTTAAGCTTTATTTCTACTATTTCTAATGTGTGTCTGTGAGAATGTTCATGTGAGTACAGGTACCCTTAGCAGCCAAGAGCCACTTGATGTGGGTGCTGGCAACCAAATTCCCATCCTCTGGAAGAGCAAGACAGCTCTTAACTACTGAGCCATCTCTCCAGCTCCAAGTGCAACTATTTTGATACAAAATATCGACAAAAGTCTTTTGAAACAATGATTTAGTCCCTTAAAAAATAAACTAGCTTATGGAGATACCTGCATGGCCATATGTAAGGTGGCATAATTTCCCATAGCTAAGCTATGAAGTTAGCTAAATGAATGAATATGGAAAATGTGGGACTGGGGCTTAAGAGATGGCTCAGTGGTTAAGGGCACTCACTGCTCTTCTGAAGGTCCTGAGTTCAAGTCCCAGAACCCACATGGCAGCTCACAACTGTCTGATGCCCTCTTCCGGTGTGCAGATGTACATGCACACAAAGTACCCACATACATAAAAGACATAACTCTTTAAAAACCGAAAGAAAAGGTGGGACTGATGAAATGGCTCAGGAAGCAAAGGCACTTCCCGCCAAACACGACCACCTGACTTTGATTCCTAGAATCCCCTTGACAAAAGGAGAGAACCCTGCAGGTTGTCCTCTAACTGCCACACAGTGTGCATTCACAACTAAAACAAAGTGAAGAGAACATAGAAGACATGGCACATTGACCCAACCGGACATTATACAGCCACAAAGGACAAGAAGTCTGTCATTGCAGCAGGGCACTATTCTAAGTGAGAGAAGATGGGCAAAGAACAAGCACCCCGTGTTCCCTCCCACGGCAGAAGCTAATGACGCTTCCAAAGGCACCGTTCCTAAGACAAACACGAGACGAGGAGGCGGCTCAGCGGGTTAAGACGCTTGCTGCCAAGGCTGATCTGAACTCGGGTTCAATCCCTGGGTTCCACACGGAGAAGGGAAGAACTGACCACGACAAATTGTTCTCTACCTCCACATGAGTGCTATGGCACCCGAGAGCCCACACATACAGATAAATCTGATTAAAAAAAAATAAAGATAGCCAGGCAGGGTGGTGCATGCCTTTAATCCTAGCATTTCTATGAGTCTGAGGCCTGAGCTAGAGTTCCAGGTCAGCCAGTGCAACATAGTTTAGAAAGAAGACAATCTTTTTTTTTGTTTTTGTTTTTTTTGAGATAAAAGTTTCTCTGTGTAGCCCTGGCTGTCCTGGATCTCACTCTGTAGACCAGGCTGGCCTCAAACTCACAGAGCTCCACCTGCCTCTGCCTCCCAAGTCCTGGGATTAATGACAATCTTAACAAAACAAAATGAAACAAGAAATGAAGACAAGTCTCAAAAAAAAACATATGTGGATATATCTGAACTATAGGATTTGCACCCAGAATATAAAATGGCTTATAATTCAGTAATAAAAGAAATAGCCGCCGGGCGGTGGTGGCGCATGCCTTTAATCCCAGCACTCGGGAGGCAGAACCAGGCGGATCTCTGTGAGTTTGAGGCCAGCCTGGGCTACCAAGTGAGTCCCAGGAAAGGCGCAAAGCTACATCTCGAAAAACAAAACAAAACAAAAAAAGAAATAGTCAAGTTACAATGTGAGCAACAATGTGACTAGATAGTTCACTACAATATACAGATGAGTAATAAGTGAAATGGTGCTCACTGTCACCAATATTTAGAAAACTCAGAAAACAGCTGGTGTGGTGGCACATGCTTTGAATCCTAGCACCGGAGAGGTAGAGGCAGGTGGATCTCTGTGAGTTTGAGGTCAACCTGGACTGCACAGAGCTCCAGGACAGCCAGGGCTACATAATATAGAGACTCTGTCTCAAAAACAAAACCAAACAAAAGGTAAAACAATAAACAAGGGGGAGAACATAAAGAACTAAAGCTCAAGCATCAAAGAAAGAAATGGAAATTGAAGAAGCCATTTTGGAAAGATTTGACAGTTCCTCAAAATGTTAAAGATACAGTTACTATTTAGCTTAGCAAATCCACTCCAGGAAGAGACCTCTGAGAAAGAAAATGGATGTCCATAATCCCTCAGCAGAATCACTGATAAGAGGGACAGTCAGGTAGAGGTGCTTGCTTCACGTGCCTTACAACCCACCTGGTTCAATCCCCTGCTCCCACGGTGGAGAAAGAGACCTCCACCAAACACCATGGCATGTATGAGCCTGTACACACACACACACACACACACACACACACACACACAGAGTAAAGATTTTCTCATTGGGCATGATAGTGTACACCATTAGTCCTAGCGTTCAGGAGGCCAAGGTCGGAGGTACTGGTGAAATTATTAAGGCCACTCCACGTAGTTAAAAGGGAGGTTTATTTAGTGGGGTAACTTACAAATGAAGGGATAGGTAGGTTGCAGGGTCTGGGAAAGACATAGCACAGTCCAGTGGTGTTTACCTCCAGTGTCGAGGGTCCAGGAACCAAGAGAGGCAGGGCATCCTGATCTCAGGTCTTCAGAGTCCCCTCTCTGTGTCTCTGTCTCTGTCTTGGCCCCGCTTTGTAGGCGTGACAGTGACCAAAGCCTCAATGGGGGTTGGAACTTACAGATCAAAGCAGGAACGGCTACCCACTACACGGAGGACTACCGTAGTTTTGAGGTCATCTTATCTACACAGTGAGCTCTATGCCAGCCACTGAGGGCCCCCTCCAAAAGAATTTCTCAGAAGAGGTCCAAACCAGACACCTATATTCCAAATAGCAAATGTACAAGCAAATATAATATTCCATACAGTAGAGGTTTTTTAAAAAATTTATTTAATTTTTTAAATTTTATGTTCATTGGTGTTCTGACTGCATGTATGTCTGTGTGAGGGTATCAGAAGCCCTGGCACTGGAGTTACCGACAGTTGTGAGCTGCCATATGGGTGCTGGGAATTGAACCCAGGGCCTCTGCAAGAGCAGCCAGTGCTCTTAACCTTAACCTCTGAGTCATTTCTCCAGCCCCAGCAGAGTTCTATTTAGCAACAAAAAGGAACACACACTGTGACTTGGCTGAGCCCTAAAAACACTCAGAGAGAAGCTAAACACAAAAGACGATTCTGTTTGTATGAGAGGTTGAGGAAGGTCAATCTGTGGTGACAGAGAATACTAGTGGTTACCTGGGGCAGGTGTGAGAAAGCAGAGATGGACACCACCTGTGATGAAGGAAATCTTCTAAAACTGGATTGTGGTTATGACTACACAAGTAAGTCTCTACTTTTACTGAGAATCTCTGACTGGGGGCTGGTGAGATGGTTGGCTGGGTAAGTGAACTTGCCATTAAGCCTAAGAGCCAGAGTTTGATCCTCAGGAGCCACATGGTGGAAGGAGAGAACCAACTCCTGTAAGTTGTTCTTTGACCTCCATACACACACCATGGTACATGTGTGGGCAAGCATACCACACACTCTCTAAGTAAATGTAAGAAAATAAATAAATCATTGAGTTGGGGGCTGCAGAGACGGCTAGCTATTAAGGGCATGTGTTGCTCACCTAGAGGACCTGAGTTTGGTTCGTAGCACCCATGTTGGCTCACAACTGTCTGTAGCCCCAGTTCCAAGGAAGTCAATACATCTATATGTACTCTGACATGGATACACACCTATCCATAATTAAAATAAAAGAGATATTTAAATCATTGAGTGGTACAGCTATAATGGTTGAATTTATGATATATAAATTATAATAAAGTGGGTGGAATGTAAATGCTGCAGGTATGTGAGTCTAGAAAAGTGACGACAGGGAAATGAACTGGGTTATATGTATTATATAGCTCATGCATATATAAGCGAATAGTTCATTAAGCAGCTGCTGTGTTCTCTGCTTCAAAGTCCAGGGCACACTCTTCCCATCTCCAAGGCCACTTCATTTTTGTGTATCCTCAATTCTGAGACGTCCCTCAGCAGTTAGGAGCAGTTACTGCTTTTGTAGAAAACCAGGGTTCAGTTCCCAACACCCAAATGGTAGTTCATAATGGTTTGTAACTCCAGTTGATGTGATGCCCTTTTCTGGCCTCCTTGGGCACACGCGCTATCAGGCAAAAGCTCATCACATAAAATTAAAAAGAAATCTTTTAGCTCAGCAAGCAAACCAACTGTACAGAAATCCAGTTTCTCTACAGAGACCTGATTAGCACAGAAACCCAGATACAGTTCTCGTACATTTGGGTTAGCATTAAGTAGCTAGCTCTGGAAAGGTCTTTGAAAGAAGCGGACTCTTCCTGTTCTCGTCTCCCTTCTTACCCACCCGGTTTGGGTCAAAGCCATCTGTTAACTTCAGCTCAGAAGTGAACCCCAGCTGCACTGTTCTCCACAATTTTGCATCAAGTGTGAGATGAAGCAGCTCCTGGATTTCCTCTTTGGCAACAGGCACATAGAAATATGGTATTGCAGGGTATGGTATTGCAAGCCAGTAATGCCAGCACTAAGGAGGCTGAGGCAAGTTCAAGGCTAGCCAGGTCTACCAAGAAAGAAATATGGCAATCCAGGACATAGTCATCAAGCTCAGGAGGAAGCTGGGATTCAGGTAAACCTTCCAAAGCTCAGACCTATCACAGGGCAGGAGGCCCGCCACGAGTTTGAGAGGAGACGAAAAATAAATAAATAAAAATAAAGTAAATTGAATAAAGCCATTCCTATCAGTCAGAACTGTAGGGCTTTGAGAGGGAAGGGAAGCAATGTGGAGATGTGGAATTAAGCGCAGATAGGAATGGTAGTTGGCTCGGCTACGGGTCAGGCTGGGAAAGTCTTGTGGATCTCCAAGAGGACAAGACCTGGAATTTGGGGGAACCTGCCCTCGGGGGGATGGGAAAGGAGGGCGGAAATATTCCGCAGGGTGGCGAGTTTCGAGGTTCTGCACTCTTCCCGAGAGCGAGTTTGGAGTTCCGGGACGTCGTGCAGAGGCCGGCCCGCGCCAGGGCAGGGACCGGCGGCAGGCCGCCCCGCCTCCGTCCAGCCGCGATCACGGAGCCCCCGACTCACCTTCCTCCCTCCCCGCCGGCTGCGCCCCGGACACAGCTTCCAACAGGCGGCGCGCCCTCTCGTGGTCGAAGCGCACCCCGTCCGGTTCCCGACCCTCCTGCTCCTCGGAGCTGTTGCACGGTCCGGCCCCTCCAGGGTCCGCAGCCTCCCCAGCACTAGGCGTAGGACACTCCATCTTTCCCGCAAGCCTCGCCGTTGAAGAGCTGCGCATGCGCCCGCGGTCGCGAGCCGTGGGTGGGCGGGGATTTGACCCGGCCAGCAGATCTCGCGAGGTTCGGGCTCTGCAGGCCCCGTTGGGGCGGAGTCCTGAGGCTCATTTTGTTTTGGTTCCTCTGGAACGCTTTTGGGGTTCTGTGTGTGGGAAACACGGTGGACGGTGACGACTACGTCAAGGCCTCTTCGTTCCAGGCAGGTGTAAGCTCAGGGCTCTCGTCTTTGCTCACGGTGAGCTACTGACTGACACTTCTCATTTGTTTTTGTTATATGTGGGAAAATGTCACCCATTTCTTCGGTAGGGAACCTAAGCCCAGATTCTAAAGATGTTTTACTTAGAAGTTCGTTAAAGCAGACGTGATGGCCCGGCGAGGTGGCGCACACCTTTCATGCCAGCACTTGGGAAGCAGAGGCTGGCGGATGTTTGTGAGTTCCAAAACAACCAGGGCTACACAGAGAAACCCTGTCTCAAAAAACAAACGAAAAAAGCCGACGTGATGGTACAGGCCCTTTGTCTCAGCGCATGGGAGTTCGAGGCCAGCCTGGGCAATCTGGGGCCCTTTCTTAAAAGAAGCTTGTCAGTAGCTCGTGTTTGTAATCCTTAAATTTTCGAGATTAAAGCTAGAGAAATGCAAATTTGAGCCTATCCTGGGCTGCATAAAGAGACTTCGAAGAAAGGTGCTAAGTCCTCCGGAGGTTGATGCAGATAACCAGGAGTTCAAGGCCAGCCTCTCCTACAACGGATCATCCCTCAACAAAACAAACAAAAACCCAAACAGTCAACAAGTAGGGTGGTGCATACCTGTGATCCCATCATTCTGGAGGCTGAGGCAGGAGGATTGCCATGACGTATTTGAGGGCAGTGTGGAGGCCATTGCCATCTCAGTGTTAGTCACTCTGTAGGGTCCAGATGAGGGAGTTAGACCTTCTTCCTTGGTCTGCCATGTCTGATCAAAGTTCTTGGGCTCGTTTTTTCCTGATAAGATTTTAATACACCTTTCCTGGGCAGTGGTGGTGCATGCCTTTAGTCCCAGCACTCGGGAGTCAGAGGCAGGTGAATCTCTGAGTTTGAGGCCAGCCTAGTCTACAAAGTGAGTTCCAGCATGGCCGGAGAGAAACCCTGTCTCAAAAAATCAAAAAGAAAAAGAAAGAAAAAATATATTAATACAACCATCTATCCTTAGTCTCAGTTCACCCCCAATAAATTTATAGGGTAGCATTCTTTGTATTCCCTGGACTAAGTCATTTATCAGTCTGTGCTGATGAGTGGTGCTGAATAGATAATGCTTTGGGTCCACTGAGGAGTACAATCATATACCCTCAAAATAGAGTCAAAAGCTGCTTGTAAAACAGAATCTCTCAAGGCAAGAAAACCAGTCCAAATGTGAAAAATCACTGATTTACATGATGATGGAGTAAAGTAGGGCACAGACTGGAATTATATTATTGTAATATTCGGTATCTTATTATTATTTGAGGCAAGGTCCCTCTATGTAGCCTTGACTATCCTGGAGCTCTGTAGACCAGAGTGGCCTCGAACTCACAAAGATCCATCTGCTTCTGCCTCCTGAGTGCTGAGACTAAAGGTGTGCACTACTGTGCCTCTATTTAGGTATCATTTTGAGGCATGATAAAAAGGCAGAGAATTAAGGAGTGACAGTTGCCCCTGATCAGGGATCTAGTTTGCTTTTCCTGCTGAGAGTTGAAATTTCAAGATAACCAAAGGTGCCAAAGTTGCTTACAGAGATAGTGCTTCCTTCCTAAAGACCTTTCAAAGGAAGATGTTAGAAACAACAAACTGGCCTGGAGAGATAGCTCAGCAGTTAAGAGCACTGGCTGTTCTTCCAGAGGTCCTGAGTTCAATTCCCAGCAACCACATGGTGACTCACAACCATCTGTAATGAGATCTGGTGCCCTCTACTGGCATGCAAGCATGTAGGCAGAATACTGTATAGAAAATAAATAAATAAATCTTAAAAGAAAGAAAGAAAGAAAAAGAAAGAAAAACAACAAACTAAGCTGTTTGTGGTGGGGCAGGCCTGTAATCCCACAATTTGTGAGATAAGAGTCCAAGGCCAATTTGAGATACATGAGTCACTGACTCATAAAACCAGAAAAGGGCTGGCTGGCTTAGCCTGTTAAAGGTGCTTGCTACCAAGTCTGACAACCTGAGTTTGATCCCTGGGACTCTCATGTGGTATAAGTGTTACTAGTAGTTGGAGTTGGGTGGGCAGGGTCAATGTTGAGTGTTTCTATGTTTATGACCTCTTACTCAAATAATTGAATAAGATGGGACTTTTCCGTGGCTGTGATAAAATACCAAGACTAGACTAAAATTGACTTATGAAAGGAAGAGTGTATTTTGGCTTCCATTTCTGGAGGGAGAGTGCACAATGGGAAGGAGGCATGGTGAAAGTGACCAGCCAGACCAGGAAACTTAGAGATCACGCCACATGCAGAAGCAGAGAGTGGGAACTGGAAGTGCAGCAAGGTTGTAACTCTCAAAGCCCACCCTGAGTGGTGTACTTCCTCCATCAAGGCTCCACCCACTATCTTCCTGAAGAGCACCACCAACTAGGGACCAATTGTGAGCCTATGGAAGACATTTCTCACTCAATCCCATAGGTAAGGGCTCACAAAGATTTGCAAAAGAAGCAAGATAACTTTATTTAGAGCAAAGCAATACATTTTATGGAGTATCCCTCTAGAAAATGGTTACAATTTGCAGCAGGTCACCTGAGGGGGAATCCACAGGCCCAGGTTGCACCTTGGGGTCTGTTTTTATTGGGTCTAAAGGAAGGTGGGACTGGTTACTAAGGGGTGTAGTTCAGGTGGTTCTCTACTGTGATTGACAGATTAGGTCATATATTGACATTTCCTAGTGCACATGTCTCTTCCTATAATGTATTTGATTTTAGAAATATGCACACACAGCTATGCATAGGCATAAGATGGTAAATAGGGGATTCTCCTTAAAACTTTTCTAGATCTTTTGCTTTGCTACACATCATCCAAAACCAGTTCAGGCCAGGTTGGCCCTTCTGTTCTTCATATCTGAATACATTGGGCACACACTTAAATAGAAACTGTCTAAATTTGATTGTTATTAGGAGTGGAGAAACCCCTGTTCAGAGATGGGAGTATTTGTAGCCTGATGCAGTCTGGGGGTTGAGGTTTTTAGCTTGCTAGGTCTATTGTTTGGAGAGGGACATGTGTGCATAGTACATAGAGGTGAAGGAGCTGGGTGTCAAGTGCATTGTTACAAGATGTATTATATGTATATTTATAATCCAAACTCAAATAGGGTCCTAAGCTAAATCATCTCCTATTCATGCCTGCTTCAGACAGATGGGACTGACTCCTGCAAATTGTCCTCTGACCTCCACAAGCCCATCATCTCACATGCAGGCCCAAACATGTACACACATACATGTACATGTTTAATTAAATATATAATTTAATTAAAATAAATATAATGTAATTAAAATAAAAACCAGTCTATGTTTTCTTACGGCCAAAATATTTGTGACATTGAGTTTAACTCTTTCTCATACCTAAAATCTAAGTAAATGCACTTTACTTAAATTTTATTTTTAAAAAATATTTTAAATGGATGTATTTGTTTTACTTTATTTCGATCTTGACAGTTAATGCTGGAGAGGCTTATTAGACTTTAAGTGCAACATTCAATAAGCAAGTGAACATACATAGGTCTGGAGTTTTGCAGAGCTGACTTGGGGTTGACCCTAGAATTCTATCCATGATTCTTTCTTTGTCTTTTTTTATTTTCATTGGACAGAGTCTCTCTCGAGCCCTGGCTGTCCTGGAACTCACTATGCATACTGAACTGGCCTTAAACTCAAAGAGATCCGCTTGCCTCTGCCCCCTGAGTGCTGACATTAAAGGTGTGTGCCACTATGCCTGGTCACTGTTTTATAAGCTCACAAACCTTGCTTTTCTCTGGCTCCTGAAATTCATTGTTTGTTTGTTTACTTATTTATTTATGAGACAGTCTCAAAGTCTGAAGGTTGCCTTTGAATTTGTTATAGCTGAGGATGACCTTAAGCTCCTGTTTCCTCTATTTTACATGTGTGTGCCTCTATGCTGGGCTTCATCCTGGAATCCTTTTCTGAAATGCATGGTCAAGAACTTGACGTTTCCTGACTGGAGGCCCCTAGGGGAGAATGGGAATTCCTCATGCTGCTGATAGTGAGGCTGGACTGCATTTTCTTACTTCCTCTGGTAATAAGGTGCTGCAAAGTATGTGCAGACCATCCTGGGCTACACAGGGATATCCTATCCGAGAATGCAGTCTTAGTGCTCTGCATGCAAACCATAGTCTTTAAACTGGATGCTCACGTGTGATGTGTATGTGAGTAGGGCATGTTTGTGCCATGGTGGAGGTCAGATGACAACTGACCTTCTCAATTCCACCTTGTTTCGGCAGGGTTTCTTTCGCTGTTTATACTGTGCTGTATATTCCATGAATTGCTGTTGTGAGGCCTTCTGTGATACCTGCTCCTCTCCTCTCCCCTCCCTTCCCCTCCCCTCCCCTTCCTTCCCCTCCCCTCTCCTCTCTTCCCCTCTCCTCTCCTCTCCTCCCCTCCCCTCCCCTCCTCTCGAGTGTTTGCTTTTGGCCAGGCCCCTTTGCTACCTGCTGAGGTTACATGGGCAATATTTTTAACTTTTTGTATCTTTATTTATTTTGTGTATTTGTGTGTATATATGCCATGCCATGTGTCTAGAGATGAGAGGACTACTTGCAGGTTGTCAGATTTGGTAGCAAGCGCCTTTACCTGCTGAACCATCTTGCTGCCTCTGTGGGCAGTGTTGTAAGGTAGCTCACAGTCTTATGGAAGGCATAGACACATGTGGTAAATAATTACGGCATATCAAGGGACACACTACCTCAGCAGCTGAGGAAGCAATAGGAGAAATGAACAGGTTATAAATACTTGAGCTGGCTTTGGAAGAATGGTTTAGAAGTCAGTGATCTGGGGGATAGAGCAAAGATATTCTTGAATTTAAATGTTACAGAAAAGTACCAAGAATAATGTTCCTGTGTTCTGCTACCCGACTGTTGACAACTTGTTACTTGGTTATTATTATCATTACTGTTTTTGAGACAGGGTCTTGGAATGCAGCCCTGGTTGGCTTATTACTTTCTGTGTAGCTCAGGCTGTTTCAAACCTGTGGCAGTCCTCCATCTCAGCTTCGTGAGTGCTTGGATTGTAGGTGTGTGTTATCAGTCCTGGTCGTGACATCTCTCTGAAGTCCTGTTTATTACCACTGCCTCTTTATTATTACCACGATGTGTACCCATCTACCCATTAAAATATGATTTTAATAGTTTCCCACAAACTGAGCTATTTATACAGTTTATCTGTTTTCTGTAAGTTTATGCAGATCATTCAAGATTTGTTCCTATTTATTGGCTGGCTGTTATTTCAGTAAGACTACTCCTCCTCCCCTCCACCCCTTTTTGGGGGGAGAAATATAGTCCTGGCTGCCAAGGCCTTCTGAGTTCTGAGATTAAAGGCCTGGCTTCAGTAAGATTTGTTAGGAGCTATCAAATGTTACATAGGACCCAGTTGAGTTTTTTGGGTTTTTTTTTTTTTGTTGTTGTTGTTGTTTTTTGGAGACAGGGTTTCTCTGTATAGTTTTGGTGCCTGTCCTGGATCTCGCTTTGTAGACCAGGCTGGCCTCGAACTCACAGAGATCTGCTTGCCTCTGCCTCCAGAGTGCTGGGATTAAAGGCGTGTACCACCACTGCCCATTGAGTTTTAACTGTAGAATTTTATTGTATAAATATTTCATGTTTTATTCATCTTTGTTGTATTAGATGTTTCTGCTTTTGCAATTTTTATTTCAAGGAAATGGGTTACGTGGAATATACCTTATGCTTGTAGAACTTTCAGTAGTTTTAAGATTTATTTTTATATCTGTGTATATGTACATATGCCAGACTCAGAGGTTAGAAGGCATTGGATCCCTGGGAGCTGGAGTTATATGCAGTTGTGAGCCACTCTATGTGGGCTCTAGGAACCAAACTTAGGCTCTCTGCCAGAGCAGTTCATTCTCTTAACCACTATGCCATCTTTCCAGCCTCATCTCTGTGTTTTTCTACAAATGATATTGTCATCAAAGTGCATATTTTAAATTTCATCACATCAAATCATCCTCAGAAGTGGCCCGATCTAATTGCTACGTGCCCTAGCTGAGTTGATCACTGAGATGATCAGACATTAATTTATCAACTGAAAGTTTCTAAGTAGTCATGTGAACATTTAATGTCAGTGTAAGTCAGAATTCATGAAAATAAAGTACCAGAAGTGGCTCGATGTAGCATAGCTGATTTCGAAGGGTTTACTATAAGTATTTGGGGACTAACTTTGCTTGGTTTTCCTCAAACCATGGCTAAGTTCTAGCCAAAGCTCTTTGAAGGGCCGCGGCCATTCCCGATGGTTAGCTCGGCCCACACTGCCCCGCGCCTGCGCCTGCGCGCCCCCGTCCGGCCCCGCCCCCGGCCCCGCCCCCGCCGGTTCGCGCCGCCTGGCGGGTTCCTCACTTTGAGGAGTTGCCGCGGCTCGCGACCCCCAGTGTTCAGGAGGCGCTCGGCGGAGCTGCCAGCGCTGCGGTGAGTATGCATTGCACGCTGCGGCCGTCAGGTCCGCGCCTGCCTTTCACTCTGCCCAGCGGCGGCCGCGCGGTCTGAGCGCGCCTCGTAACAAGTAGGCCGCTCGGCCGGGCGGGGGCCGACGCGGGGTCGCGCTCGCGGCCTGGAGCCCCTGGTGTCCCCCTCCCCTGAGGGCGGCCTGCGGCCTCCCGGGCGCCCTCTTTTGCTTTCCGGCTAACGGACTCTCCGGACAGGCGTCTAGGGCCACAGCCTCCCCCCACGTGACTTTGGTTGTCGAGTGACAGTTGACTCACTGGTTCTTCGCCTGAGACACCGTCCCCACCGGGTCTCTCTGGGTAGTAGCCCTGCCTGGCCTTGAACTCTAGGTTCAAGATGGCCTCTAACTCGCCACCCTCCTGCCGTCGTCTCCCAGGAAGTCTGTCATCTATCACTTAACGTCGCCAGTAGAGCTGGAGCGTTTCCCGCGGACTGTGACAGGCTGTGCATCAGAACCCTGTGAGACCCGAGCATTGCCGCCTCAGTGATGGAGCTGGTGTGACTCTGGTCCCCTTGACTCCTGTCTAATGGCACTTTAGTCTGTATCAGACACGGGCAATGCCGAGGAAAAAGTGAGCCCAACGTTTAGAGTTTTTGTTTTGTTATGAGAGAGAGAGAGAGAGACAGTGCTTTGTAGTTGAGTCAGAGAAAGTCTAGTTTTGGAATCAGATGCATCGTCTGTCATTTCCCAGCACAGCCACTTGCCAGCTACTTTTTTTTTTTTTTTTTTAACTGTTTCCTAACGTGTTAAGACAGTGTAAGAATTCTTGGGAGGAATAACCTCTGTAATAGATATGAGATACCTAGAGGTTTGTCTATTGATTCTGTCAATGATAACTATGATTGCTCAAGGTGTGTTTGAAATCTTATTTTTGCCTGTGTGTGGACATACGTGGGTATGAACACACACACACACACACACACATACACACACACACACCTTCCACTGGGTTTAATTTCTACCTTCTTTTAAGGAATACTGTAAAATTTTTAGTTCTAAATTTTATGTACCTCTTTGTTTCTTTATATACTTCTTTATTCATAAGGATATTATTATTATTATTTTGATTTTTTGAGACAGAGTTTTTCTTTGTAGCCCTGGCTGTCCTGGAACTTGCTCTGTAGACCAGGCTGGACCAGGTTGGTCTTGAACTCAGAGATCCACTTGTCTCTGTCTCCCAAGTACTGGTATTAAAGGCATGTGCCACTGCTACTGGCTAGGATTTTATTATTTTTTATGCTTTTAGAAGTAGAATTTAGGGTATACAGTGTTGGTTTTCAACCTTTGGATCTTGACACCTTTGAGGTCAACAGACCATTTCACAGGGTTACATATTATATCCTGAATTTATTTACATTGTGATTCACAACAGTAGCAAAATTACAGTTATGAAGTAGCAATAAAAATAATTTTATGGTTGGGGGCCACTAGGACATGAGGAACCTAATGGTCACAGCATTAGGAAGGTCGAGAACCACTGGTATAGAGAGATGGCTCAGCAATTAAAAGCACTTACAGAAGCTGGGCGTTGGTGGCGCACGCCTTTAATCCCAGCACTCGGGAGGCAGAGCCAGGCGGATCTCTGTGAGTTCGAGGCCAGCCTGGGCTACCAAGTGAGCTCCAGGAAAGGCGCAAAGCTACACAGAGAAACCCTGTCTCGAAAAACCAAAAAAAAAAAAAAAAAAAAAAAAATAAATAAATAAAAAATAAATAAAAAATAAAAAAAAAAAAATAAATAAAAGCACTTACTGGTCTTATAGAGGACTTTGGTTTTCAACACCTGTGCCTAACTCCAGTTCCAGAGGACCTAGCACCCTCTTCTGTCCTCTGAAGGCAACAGGTACACAAGTGGTACACATAATACATGTAGGCAAAACACTCTAATACATAAACTTAAATAAATCTTTAAAAAAATTAGAATTGGGGATGGAAAGGTTTGTCAGTGGTTAAGAGCATTGATTGCTCTTCCAGAGGACACTGGTTAAATTCCCTGCACCCACCTGGTGACTTAGAACTGCCTGTAACTCTAGTTCCAAGGGCTGCCATCTTCTGGTCTTCCAGGCACTTTAATTAACCTGCCTAGAACCTCCAGTATAATCTTTGGTGATGAAAGCAAGCAGTTTTTTTTTTCTTCTTTTTCTGAGGCATGATCTCACTATTTTGTTCAGTATTATTTCCACCTTACAATCCTGCTTTAGCCTGCAAATAAGCTGGTATTATAGGCACATGACACAGCCAAAGCAGACATGTTTGCCTTGTTCTTTGTCTTGAGAAATAATTCAATATTTTACCTTTAAATATATTGCTACCTAAATTATTACATAAATATATAAATATTAGCTATGGGATTTTGGGGGATTCCCTTATCAAATTGCAGTATTGAGGTTTTTATTGTTAAATTTTTGAGACTAATATTGTCTGGGTTAGCTTCTTCCTTGTGATCTTCCTGTCTCTGCTTCCTGATGTTCTGGGAGCCACTGCGCCTGGTTAAGAGTATTAGTATTTTTTTTTTAAATTATTTTTTTTATTATGTATACAGTATGCCTGCAGGCCAGAAGGGGGCACCAGATCTCATTACAGATGGTTGTGAGCCACCATGTGGTTGCTGGGACTTGAACTCAGAACCTTTGGAAGAGCAGCCAGTGCTCTTAACCTCTGAGCCACCTCTCCAGCCCCTGAGTATTAGTATTTTTGAAAAAGATCTTTTGGGTAAATTGTTACTGTATACTTGAGGAAATCAGTTGTGTAAATTAATATGTAAGGAAACAAGATAAATTGTTTTTATGCTATTAACATTTCACTAGAGAGATTAGATTTATTTGTATGTGTTTATATGGACAAATACATATGCTCATCACCTGTGTAGATATGTGGTGATACTCTGTGCTCTAACAAATAAAGCTTGCCTGGAAATCAGAGTGTGGAGCTAGCTATTAGTTAACCATAGAGGCCAGGCAGTGGTGGCACACACCTTTAACCCCAGCACTTGGGAGGAAGAAGCAGGAAGATCAGGAGTTCAAGTCCACCCTGGGATTGACCCAGTCTAAAAGAGAAACAGCCAGGCAGTAGAGGCTCAGTGCCTTTAATCCCAGCACTAGGGAGGTGGAGACAGGAAGTGATATGGCTGGGTGGAGAGAGGAGCTCACCCCCTTTTCAGTCTGAGGATTCCGAGAGGTAAGAAGTCTTTCTAGTGGCTGGCTGCTTTACTTCTCACTCAGATCTTTCAGCTTTTTCACCCTTGATATCTGACTCCGGGGTTGTTATTATTAAGACCAATTAGAATTCATGCTACATATGTATATGCATACATGTATATATTCCTTTACAGAAGAAATTTAATGAATAGTAGAAAAGTTCTAAAGTCTACATTTATTTCCCTAAAATGGCTGTCATTTGCTTTTATTTGATCAAATTGAATAGCCTCTAGATGAGAAACATGTACTTTGAGTAAATTATTGAACTGTGTTTCAGACAAAAAGATGCCACGAAGAAAGAAAAAAATTAAAGAAGTCTCTGAAAGCCAGAACTTGGAGAAGAAGGATCCAGAAGCCAGCAGTTGTGTCAGTGTAAAGAAGAAGCGTAGACTGGAGGACCTACTCATAGTGATCTCTGATAGTGATGGAGAGGTTGGTGTTTGACATGGGGATGTAGGTCTTAGGCTAGGCCTCTTTACCCACAAGGGTTTGCTTTGACTCTACCCTCACACTAGCTGACTGACTTTGTGCAGTTTTCACTTGATTTTCTTTTGATTTCTAAGTGGAATTATAGGTTATTTAAAAGAAAGTAGCCATGCTAGGGATGGATTATAGTTTTCCTTTTTGTAATATGTTAACCCAATATGATATTTTAGACCTGTTAGAGTAAATTAAATAAAATAAAGTGTCATTTTTGTGTGTTTGGAAAGTAAAAGAAAATGTGAATGCTGCTTGGGATGGAACTCAGACTTTGTTACATGCTAGGGAAGCACACTACTGACTGAGCCAAGAAATTGACATTCTTGTGGAAAGGCTTCTAGGAGAGAGATTTTCTTGGATTTTAAACCTTCTCCTTTATTTACCATTTCTCTCTCTCTCTCTCTCTCTTTTTTTACCTGCCTATTAGGTCAGATCCAGTGCATGAGGAACCAAGTCATTGTGTCTTACATCTTTCATTTTTCTCTGACTATAAGTTTCATATTCACCTTTGACTTATTTTTTCATCTTTTACCCCTAATTGTTCACCACATGCTTTAGGTTTTACTTTTTAAGTGATACTCAGATCTGTTTCCATTTCCATTTCTTTGCCTGTTCACCTGTTACGGAGATTTTTGTAATAGACTAAAATATCTCTTCTGCCTTGTTGTCCCTCACTACATTTCACTTTACTTATTGCCACTATTTATTTAGGTGTGTGTCTGTGTCTGTGTGTGGGGGTGGGGGGGTGGGGGGGAGGAATATGGGATATGTGTGTATGCCCATTCACATGCATGGAAGGCATACATGAACATCTTAGACTCATCACTGCAGAAACTTTCCTATTTTAGTGTGTTCCTCTCCTGTTGTTTTCCCTTCTTACTCACTGCTGTGTTTGTTTTACTTTTCTTAGTTTTTTTTTTAAATTTTAATTTTTTTTTAATTGAAAATAGATCTTTTTCATACAATATATTTTGTTTGTGGTTTTCCATCTCCCAGCTCCTCCTGGCTCCTCCTCAATTCCCCACTCACTCAAATCCATACTCTTTCTGTCTCTCATTAGAATACAAACTGGCATCTGAAAAATAATAAGATAAAATAAAAACAAACAAACCTGAATAGGGCAAAACAAACAGAAGAAAAAGAACCAAAGAAAAATCCCAAGAAACATGTATAGATGCTGAGACACACAAGTTCACACAGAGATCCATAAAAATACAACATGAAAACCGTAATATGTGCCCAAAAGACCTGTAAGGAAAAAAGAAAAATAGTTCCTGACAAAGCATTATGAGACAGAGAATCTCCAAAAATGCCATTGAGTTTGTTTTGTGTTAGTTTTCTACTGCTGGGCATGGAGTCTGTGCTTAAGAGTGGTTTGTATACCCAATGAGACTCGGTTGAGAAAAGTAACTTTTCCTGTGTGAGTGGTTATCAATTGGAGATGGCATCTGGATTAGGGATGAACACTTGTGTCCACTTCTCCTCTCAGCACTGGGACCCCAACTGGCTAGACCTGTGCAGGCCTTTGTGTGCTGTCACAGTTTGTGAGTTCATATGTGCAGTAGTCCTGTTGTGTTTGAAAGGTTTTGTTTTCTTGGTGTCCTCCACCTCCTCTGGCTCTTAAAATTTTTCCTCCTCTTCTTTGGCGGGGGTTCCTTGAACTCTGAGGGGAGGGATTTGATGAGATACCCCTTTAGGACTAGGTGTTTCAAGGTCTTTTGCTTTCTACACAGTATCCCGTTGTGAGTCTCTGTTTTTATTCCCATCTACTGTAGAAGGAAGCTTCTCATGATGGCTGAGCAAGACACTGCTCTGATTTCCATGCTCCTGTGGCCCTTTTCCTTGTATTTCTGTAAATGTATACCATGTGAGTTAAGGTACCTGAGGAAGCTAGGAGAGAGCATTAGATCCCTGGAGCTGGCTGTTGTGAGCCACCATGGGTGCCGAGAACTGACCTGGAGAAGAACAAGAAGTGCTTTCAGCCACTGAGCCATCTTCCCCCACCCCAATTTAGCTTTTTTTGCATTAAAAAAAAATACTTTAAACTACTGTTTTAGAATATTAAGAAGCAGTTGATATTAGGAAAAACAACTTTTTGGCTTTGTCAGTTGAAAATTATTATGAATTATTCCATATTTCTACTGACCTTTGTATTCCTTACTGTGCTTTTCAGCTGTTTTTCTGCTTGGGCATCAGTTCTTTCGGTTTCCATAGTAGATCTCCTAAGGCTAGGTCAGTTTTCTGATATCTCACGGTCCCATAGAACTTGTGCTTATTTCTGTGGTATTATTTGTCACTCTTTGAAATTGCTATTATATTAAAATTTTTAAAAATTACATTTTAATTATTTTGTGTGTGTGGGTGCATGCTTGTGGAGGCTAAAGAGCAACTTTTTGGAGTTGCCTCTTTCCTACCATGTGGATGTGGGGATTGAACTCAGATCATCTGGCTTGGTGGAAGGCATGTTTACCTCTGAGCCATCTTGCTGACCCTTGCCATGATATTTTTAACCTCTGTGCTTTTTTGAAGGACAGTAATTTTGTATGCTAAAAATCTGTCAATGTTGCTTAGCTTTTAGCATTCTCAGAAAACACCTGCATTAGGTTTTTCTTCTCTTTTTTTAAAAAATTATTTATTTTATGTGTGTATGTGTTCTTGCATGAGTGTATGTGTACCACATGCATATAAGTGCCTGTGGAGTGCAGAGGGTGTCAGATCCCCTGGAACTGGAGCTACTGATATGGGCGTTGGGAACCAATCTTTGGTCCTTTGTAAGAGCAGTAAGTGTTCTTAACTTCTGAGTTACTCAGCCTCCAGGTCTTATTTTTAATGGTTTTTCCTCTTCCCCCTTTTTTCCTCAGTGTTTTGAGACAGAGTCTCATTATGTAGACCTGACCAGCCCAGAACTTGCTTTGTAGACCAGGCTGGCCTTGAATTAACAGAGATCTTCCTGATTATGCCTCCCAAGTGCAGAGACTGAAGGTATGAGCCACTATACTTAGCTTTATTTAAATATTTCTTGAAGAAATGTCTTGCCTGGGGTATAGCTCAGTGGTCAAACATTTGCCTAGCATGAGTAATGGCCTCCCAGGTCTGATTGTTAGCATTTTAAAACACAAAACCACCAGATGTAGTGGTGCATGCATTTAATCCTAGCACTGGGAGGCAGGGGCAGATATATCTGTGAGTTCAATGCTAGTCTGGTCTACATAATGAATGAGTTCCAGTACATACATAATGAATGTAGCCAGGGCTACAGAGAGACCCTGTCTCAAAACAAAACAAAACAAAACTAAACACTAAAAACAAATAACCTCCATAAAACTCAAGTACCTCAGAACTAATGTACTCAAAACAAAAAGTACCCAAGAAACCAAGAAAATATTCTGTTCTCTGGTGTAAAAGAGGCCAGGGAATGCCCTCATTTTTTAACATATAAAGGTGATAACATAGTCATGATATAATTTGGGTTTTAGTTCTCCTGCCTTCAGCATACATTCTCTCTTGGGTTGGCTCCAATCCATTCTTTCAGCTCTCTTCATCCTATGGTCCTGGTACCTCCAGTATCCTGGGGTTTCCACTTCAACCTAGGCCTCACTTTTATAGCTTCATACATGGCTCAGGGTCTCCTTATATGGACTCTGACCCTATCACACATTGTCTGGCTTCAGCTGCTCTCAGAAAACATGGAATACATGGCCTTGTGACCTCTTTAGTCTTGTTTCTTCCATGCTTGCAAAATGAGTACCAATGGAAGGCATTGCCAAGTCCTGCTGTCTACTCAAGATGGAGCCTGACTCCATTGGAGTACAGCTATGTCAGCTTTTGAGTGCTGACCTGGAAGAAACTTTCCTAAGTAGTTGCTTTGAGGAGCAGGGAATCTCTTCAGTTTAGGTTTTCTTCCTTTAAATGCATTTGATTTTCACAAGACAGCCTCTAATGGATTTTGTCCTGAAGACACGTTTCCTAGTGTCCCACTGGAACACAGTTTTCAGTAATAGATACAATCCTGTCTTGAAATTCCTGCTGCCAAACAAATTAATTTATTATTTCTTTATTTATTTAAATTCAGCTTTACTCAGGTTCTCAGGATGCAGGCAGAATGAAGCAAGATTCCTGGTCAAAATGTGACATAAATGACCTTCACCCCAGTTCCTGATAGTCATTGCTTTTCTTTGAAAACTCATGAGCTGAGCCCCACTGCTCATGCTTTTCTCAGCATTCTTTTTAATTTTTTTTAAGATTTATTTATTTATTATGTAAATAGTATTCTGCCTGCATGTATGCCTTCACACCAGAAGATGGCATCAGATCTCATTAGAGATGGTTGTGAGCCACCATGTGGTTGCTGGGAATTGAACTCAGGACCTCTGGAACAACAGCCAATGCTCTTGACCTCTGAGCCATCTCTCCAGCCCTTCTCAGCACTTGTATCTTACAGGCTCCCATTAGAATGGTCCATTAAGCTCTGTTTATAGCACTCAAGGGCTTTTCTAACCCAAAGTTCCAAACACTTCCATATTTATACCCCCAAACTAGTTCCAAAGGAATGAGAACCACATGAACAGGCTTATAGCAACGGCCTCACTTCTTAGTACCAGATTCTGTCTTAGTTGCTTTACTGTTGTGATAAAATGTCCTAGACAAAAGCAACTTAAGGGAGAAAGAGTTTATTTTGTCTTGCAGTTCCAAAGTCATAGCCCATCATGGCAGAAGACATGACAACAGGCAAGGAAGGTTGCTTGGTAGCAGGAGCAGGAAGCTATTGTTTACATCTACACTCAGAAAGCAGAATGTGAGTAAGGAAGTAGAGCAGGCTGTAAAGCTTCAAGACCTTCCCCCAGTGATCCACTTCTTGCAGTGATACTCTAGCTCCTAAAGGTTCTACCATCCTCCCAAACAAGGCCACATCTGGGAATCAAGTATTCAAACATATGAGCCTATGGGAACACATTTCACATTCAAACCATATCTCTACTTCTGGTTTCTTTCACGTTTATGATACTTTTCTGTACCTGATGATATGAAGTACCAAATCTTGTACCTGTGCTCAGTGTTTGGCCTTAATGTTGTGCTTTCTAAGGATGATTTGCCTATGATATATATTCTTTAATGTGTTGCTTGTGTTTTTGAGACAGGGTCTATTACTTTGCAGACCTGGCTGGCCTAGAACTTCAGTATAGATCAGGCTCGCTCTGAACTCAAAGAAATCTGTCTGCCTATGCCTTCCAACTGCTGTCTTCATTGTTTTAATGATTTTTCCTGAAGTCTTTTCATCTCATTTTTCAACTGTTTTTGTTCTCACGGCTTGTAGTAGCAGTGGGAATACTGATAGAATTTGTTTGATATATTGTTCTAATGATTACTCTTATAGTGTGCTTTTCATAATTCCATCTTTTCTTATTTTGGCTATTATCTGGTTTTTCAGTTTTGGTTGGTGTTATTTGACGTTTCCTTTCAATCTATGTAGTAGTTGATGGACTTATTTTACTTTATGCTTTTTTATTTAATAGTAGCATAATTTCTACATTATTAGAAAGTAGACCATTAATATATTTTTCTTTTTTCAATGTAAAAACACAACTCTCACTTGAAAAAGGATAAGAGATAGTTTATTCTGGAGCCAAATATGTGTGACCATGGCCTGGGAACACAGATTGAGGTTACCCCAAATTCCAGGTTACAGTGTGGTAGCAGTTTCATAACATTTCTATGATAAGAGAACAAAGAAAGTCATAAATCAAGGCACTTTAAAAAATACATTGATAGACACAATAAGTAGGTGATTATAGCAAAGTAGCAAAAATCTCAATTGTAGGTCTTAAATGCTATGGGATGGTTCTTAGCCTTTTGGTTGGTGAAAACTAGAGTTTTTGTTAAGTTAATACATTCCAAAGGTTTTTATCTGTTAGCCATAGGATGTTAGGTCCAACACAGAGGTAGGCAAAGAATGGGTCTTTAAGGGGTAAAGATAACCCAAAATAAATTGTAATTAGAACCCAAAACATTGCAAATTTTAATCAATATATCAGCCTTTACAGACAACTTCTTTCCAGGAATTCTCATTCACACTTTTATATTATTTATTAGTGTGTTTATGTCATATACTAGTGCTTATGTCATAGAATGTGTATGTGGGTTTGAGGACAGCTTTGTGGAGTCAGTTCTTTCCGCTTTTATTTATTTTTTTAATTTTTAAAAAAGATTTACTTACTAGGTATACAGTGTTCTGCCTGCGTGTATGCCTGCATGCCAGAAGAGGGCACCAGATCTCATTATAGATGGTTGTGAGCCACCATGTGGTTGCTGGGAACTGAACTTGCCTTGGGAAGAACTGCCAGTGCTCTTAACCTCTGAGCCATCTCTCCAGCAGTGATCCTACACAGGTCATCAGGCTCACATGGCAGGTACTTTACATACTGAGCCATCTAACTGGCCCCTTTTGTATTTGTCCCTAATTTTGTTTTATTCTTAGATGTAAAATTAAGTATATTAAATATTTACTGTCAGTTCTTTTCTCAGTGTTTCTCTAACCACTTTTGGTTGAATGATGCTTGTTTACTAGATTTGTTAAAAAGCTGTTACAAGTAGAACACTTCCTGAGTTCTTAAATATTTTATCATGTTTGCTTGATGAGATACAAAATCTTTTGTTTAAACATTTTGCCTTATAATTCCTTAGTTTACTGCCTTTAGGGGTTTTTCTTGTTGTTGATTTACTTATTTTTGTATTTTTGCTTTTGTAAGCTGATTTTAGGATATCTACTAACTTTCCTTTTTAAGGGTCAGTTATTATGTCTGTCAATCTGAATGTTTTAGGAATTTTTCTCTTATTTGCTTAGCATTTACTGTAGGATGTGCCTGGGAAATTAATTGTTCAGGCCATTTTCTTAGAGAATGGTGGACACTTTTATGATTCCTCATCCCTCTCCCACCTGAAAATTTTCTTGGGCTACAATTTAATATTTTGTTTTCCTCTTCAGGATCTCTAATTAATCATATATTATATCATCTTTGCCTCTATTCTTTTTCATCTGCTTTCTCCTATTTTTTTTATTGCTTTCTCTATTTCTTTTTTGGTTATCTTGATTATTATTGGTGTTTTTCAGTGCTACTTACTAAGTTTTTGTTTTGTTTTTGTTGTTGCTATTTTAAGACTGGGTCTCTACATGGCGCTGGCTGTCCTGGAACTCACTATATAGACCAGGCTGGCCTCAAACTCATAGTGCCTGCTCTCTCTCAAGTGCTACTTTCTAAGTTTTGATGTGGAGTGGGATTGGTATATTTGGTTTTCTTTTGATTTTGTAGAATTCCTTTACTTTCTTTTTCTTTCACCAACCAGTGGCCAAAGAATGATTTACAATAAATGGATACATACTGAATTCAAACACTTACTGAGTGAAATGTCTCTGATCTTGGGTAGATGTCTACTAGTATTTTGGAGATTGGCCAGTTTTTGTGTAATTCTGTATGTGATAAGTAATTATGTCAGTATATTATACAATTTCATTTTTGTGGTTTAATTGGTTCTAGATCTTGCATGTTCTTTTTTTTTAAATTGAAAAAAGGACTTTCTTATGTGTACCATCTTGGTAATCACTGATAATTCAAAGACTTCTACTAACCAAAAGGAAATACAGGAGAAATTACTGCTTTTAATGTCATTTACTTTGATCATATCTCTTGTTTACAACAGGAAGCAAACGAGGAGAATAGATTGCAGAAAATGAAGACAAAACAGTCGAACAGATCCAAGTGTTTGGCTAAAAGAAAAATTGCACGTATGTTTCCATTTTTTAGTTGAATTGATGTGTTTTCATTGGGAAAAGAGAATTCTATAGAGGTGTCTATGTTTCCTGTTCTGAATTTTTTAAGTTTTGCAAGTTTTTTAGAGAGTTAATTTCTGCTTACATATTTGACTTGCCTAGAGGAAGACTGTTGAAATTGTAATGTGATCTTCATGGCTAGGTACTCTTACTTGATTCTCTACCCACCTCTTAAATATTTTATTTTATATGTCTGAGTGCATGCTTGTATGTGCCTGATACTAGAAGAGGGGGTTGGATCTCTTGGAACTGGAGATACAGATGATTTGAGCTACTGTATGAGTGTTGGGAAGTGAATCCAGGTGCTCTGCAAGAGCAGCAAGTGTGCTCTTAACCATTGAATCACCAAGAGAAAGCAATTCAGCTCCCTTTTCTCTTTCTTTACTATGTATATCTTAGGCAAATTGCAACTTTCAGTTGACCTCTGTTCATCAGTAAAAGGCATCATTGGGAGATGACTTACTTTTTTGTATTGAGAAAAAATTTAGGTTTAATATGGACTGTTTAAAATTAGTTTTAGCAGCTGGGTGGTGGTGGCACACACCTTTAATCCCAGCACTTGGGAGGCAGAGGCAGGCAGATCTCTGTGAGTTCGAGGCCAGCCTGGACTACAGAGTGAGTTCCAGGAAAGGCACAAAGCTACACAGAAAAACCCTGTCTCGAAAAACCAAAAAAAAAAAAAAAAATAAAATAAAAAAATTAGTCTTAGCTTAGATAGGTAATTCTGCCATGGGTGGTGTGTGTTTACCCACCACCCCCACAGTTCCCCAGAGTTTTCTTGAGTGCAATCAGCAGGAAATATTAGATAGAAGGATTTATTGCAGAGAATATCGCAGAGATAAACAGATAGAAAATAAAGGATAGCCTCGAGAGGGCCTGGAACTATTCCAACGGGCCCCAACTGTCTCTGGCCCAGGGTTTTTATAGAGACACCAAGGGGTGGAGCAAAAGACCTCCTCCCCCAGCACAGCGAAGTGTTGACCATCTCAGACACCTGCACTCAGGCCCGTGGTCCTGATCATCCTCTATTCGGACCTGCTGGGTCCATAAAGCCACGAGGAACCCGAGAACGGGCTCCCACAGGTCTCCCCTTCTTAATATATAAAAAAATAACTATTAATGGCTTACAGCAATCTCCATAGCTGTTACACCTCCCAGTATGGGAGTAGAGGATGATATAGATGGCATTTCTCTTTTGAATTAGGTCCAAGGTGACCACAGCAGTCTTAGCTGCCTCAAGCCCTTTCTAAACCAAAAACTCTTAAGTCAACTACAAACTTAAAGAATCCCTTAGCTTCATCATTACCATTAACAGGTTAACATAAATATTGCTATACATAGTCACAATTCTCTCATCCTTACAACTCAAAGCAAACTCTTAACAGAACCATTTGAATTAGCATATATGGTGCTATATATAGTTAACAATTTTCTCCGTCTTACAACTTTAACTCAGTCATTTGAATTTTCTTGTTAACAGAACATAGGAAAAACTTCGATGTATTCACATCAAACTTAAACATTTCCTCAACTCCACAAAACCAGGGTGCATTAATATCAATAGGTTTCTGCGAACATAATTCAATCTCATAGCTCCTCCTTTTCTTCATAATTTTTAAACAAAAACTCAAACCTAGTTAGAGGAACCCAAACTTATACAATTCCTACAAACCCATATTGGAAAGCAATATTTTCAATCTAACCATTAACACTTTGAAAACTTTTAGCAAAACATCCAAAAGGAGTTTCTTAATAAAACTCTTTACACACTTCAAAAGTAGCCTCTTAGTATACCCCATTTGCATTTCTTACTAACAACATGACATTAATCCACGCAAACAACAATTTAAATTAAATAGACTAAGGAATATTAACTCTCCCTTTTCTTTATAATTTTAAGCAAAATCTCAAACCTAGTTAGAAAACCCAAACTTTTCTGTTTAAACAGTTCCATTTGTAACACAAAACCAGTCCATAAGTAATTCCATTTTTACATAAACAGTTCCACAAAACAATTCATAAATCACCAGTTAATAAAGCATATACGCATACACAAAATTGCATCTTGATTCTAAGTAGAAATACATTTCTTCATTTAAACAGTTCCATTTTTAACCCAATTCCAGAAAACCGTTCCTAGGTCATTACTCAAAACTGTCCCATTGCAATGAAATCTCTATTGTTTATTTCATTTAAGTCTTAAAATTCAAATGATAAATTCTGGTACTAGCCTTCCAAATATGAGAAATCCATAACCAAAATCTTTTTGTAATTTTATCTCATTTTTAAGTTCAAAAAGTTCAAACAAGAAAAATTCTGATATCAGGCTTTCACTTCCAAATATGAAGAGACGTTTTTCAACCAAAACTTTTTGCAGTTAATAATTTTTGTTCAAACAAGCGTCTCTGCAACTTTTGTTCTCACAGACAGACCTTTTTAGTTATAGTAATATTTTAAACCACACCGTTTTTGCTGTTAGCTCAGGTTTTTCTGTGCTGCGTTGATATTCCACGGATCTTAGCTGCGGATGCCTTGTGCTGGTTCTGGCGTCCGCCATTCTTAGCTTAGCGGCTTCTGGAGCTTTTGAAACCATTCAGACTGCCTACTTTGCAGTCTACTGGGACACTAACCTTCTGTGTCTCGGGTTCTTTCACCATATACATTAAGAATAGACTCATACTTAACATTTACACTTTACAAACTTACATATAACATTTTTTGCCTTGCAAAGCATTTAGACTCACATTCAACATTTACACATTTTTACAATACTCACATATAACATATTAACATCTGCTTATTTATACTTTAAGGAAACTATAGAACTACTTTAGCAAATATATTTTTTATTAATTCTTATATACTTATATTCATTCCATCTTATTTCTTATTTAAACTTACATTTACAACTAGCATCTTATAAGCTTATTACTACATGTCTTAAGACTACCTTAGAGCCGGGCGGTGGTGGCGCACGCCTTTAATCCCAGCACTCGGGAGGCAGAGCCAGGCGGATCTCTGAGTTCGAGGCCAGCCTGGGCTACCAAGTGAGCTCCAGGAAAGGCGCAAAGCTACACAGAGAAACCCTGTCTCGAAAAACCAAAAAAATAAAAAATAAAAAAAAAATAAAAAAAAATAAAAAAAGATTAAAAAAAAAAATAAAAAATAAAATAAAAAAAAAGACTACCTTAGATACTTCTTGCAAGCTTATATTCTTTTTTTTTTTTTTTTTTGGTTTTTCGAGACAGGGTTTCTCTGTGTAGCTTTGCGCCTTTCCTGGAACTCACTTGGTAGCCCAGGCTGGCCTCGAACTCACAGAGATCCGCCTGCCTCTGCCTCCCGAGTGCTGGGATTAAAGGCGTGCGCAACCACTGCCTG
Source organism: Peromyscus leucopus (assembly GCF_004664715.2). Lineage (NCBI taxonomy): Eukaryota > Metazoa > Chordata > Mammalia > Rodentia > Cricetidae > Peromyscus > Peromyscus leucopus. The sequence goes on from NC_051067.1 coordinate 9,003,247, forward strand.
GCTGCAAGCTTATATTCTTAAAGGAACTCTATAGATCTATTTTACAAACTTATATAGGCTACCATTAGCATATATCTAACTTAGCAAACACCTAAAGATTTCTTAACACAGATCTAACAAGACAGAATTTTTACAAACTCACATATCTTATTTTCATTTTTCTACTTCTTACTCTTAATTATCACCATCTCTATTAGAAAGATTCTCTTAACTAGACAGGAAGTACGTACATCATTTCTAAAGTTTAGAGTTTATAGTCAGCTTTGTTATAAAGCACTGGGATTTAGTGAGTGTTGTCATTATAGAGTTGTGATACTTGTTGCTAGGGGATTGTAACATTCTTGGGACGAAGCCACACTCCAAAGTTGCCAGTTCTCTCAGCCATTCCAGACCAGCAGAGATGCACTCTCAGCGGTAGACAGTTTTTAACTAGAGGCTGTCCCTTCACCCAAATTCATAATAGTTCCCCTAAATGACTCAATTCAGACAAACATTTCTATTACAGCAGCACTTTTGGTTTGTTCTACGGAAAAACACTTCACACTGAGGGTGAAATTACCATATTTAGCTTCTGTAAAGCTCTTCGCCAATACTGCACAGCTATTAGGTGATAGAAGGTATTTTTCTAAAGGAGCTAGTAAAGCCAAAAGCGGCACAGCTCTGAACTCTTATTTCCTCACTGTTTGCATTAACCAGTGACAAAACCTCAGAAACACTAATCGAGCCACTTTCATTCTGCTTCCTTTATAGGAACCTCATTGGAGCTGACCTTCCTTAGTTCCACGCTCCTTACCAAACGCTCCAGTAACCACCGAGCTTCATTCTCCTCTTGTGAAAAAACACACATGTCCTTGACCCCATATTAACACAGGATCGGGACCCTTCCATAATCCCGAGCAGGGATCTTTCCATTTCATTTGAGTTTCAGGATTTAGTATTTTCACTTCATTAGCTTTAATTCCTGATGTTATTATTAGCAGCTGTAATATTTAGCATTGATTTCTTACAAGGAACTTTCAGGTGAAGCAACTATTTTTTGAGACAGCTAGATTTTCTGAAGTTTGTTTCCCATCTATAAAGCAGTCATTTCTTTTTGAATGCCCGTTTCCTTGTCTCCTTATTAGATTTGCAAAGATATTACTCATTGCAGGCAGTTTGTTCAAAAGGCAAAGAACTTTTTTAATTTCAACATAAGTTTCTTCATATTTAAGATAACATTCAGTGTATAAACTGCTTTCCCTTGTTTTAAGGATTTTAAAGTGGCTTGTTTGCTCTTTTTTTTTTTTTTTTTTTTTTTTTTTTTTGGTTTTTCGAGACAGGGTTTCTCTGTGTAGCTTTGTGCCTCTCCTGGAACTCACTTGGTAGCCCAGGCTGGCCTCGAACTCACAGAGATCCGCCTGCCTCTGCCTCCCAAGTGCTGGGATTAAAGGCGTGCGCCACCACCGCCCGGCGGCTTGTTTGCTCTTAAAGGTAACTTTTTGTCATCCAACTACTGTAAAAACTTTGCACAGCTATAAGTTTACCATGAACGTATTTTCGAGCTGACAAAAGTGTTTCAGGTCAATGTCACCATCTTTAGCAGAAAAACTACCTTTCCCAGAATGCAGTTCCCTTATATCAGTCCATAATATCAGTCCCATATCAGTCCCTTACATCATTTCCCTTATATCAGTCATTTCCCATAGTTCTTTTTGGGTCTGAGAGTCAACTTCTAAGTTCTCCCTTACCAGACTTGCTTACAAATTCTTGCCCGGGAGGTTTGAACAAAGTTTTTTGCTTTTGCAACGGGAGATTTGAACAAGCACTTTACATTTTCAGCTATGGCACATTGGGAGAGTTCTATTCTCTCAACTGGCTTTAACAGGTGTCTCTCCTTCATCAGACACTGGCCCCCCGGATCAGAACTGCACCTGCCTCATTAGCGCACATTGAGACTGGCATTCCTGATAGCAAATCTCCTCGGGGCTTGTGTTTGTTTTAGCCAGTCAGTGAAAAACAAGATCATTTGCAACAGAGCTTTTCCATAGCTCCTTCAGAGATTTTCTCCCACTGATCTTATTCTCATTTTGCTTGTTCCTTCCCCGCCAGATGCAGAGCTTCAGGTATCTGTCTGCGGCTCTGTTCCTCTGCTAGCTGCCTTTGGAAGAAGGGGCTTTTTTTCTCCCCCCGAATCTGCCTCATTCTAGCAGCTTTTTCAGGTCTCATATTTTCTGGGGAGGATTATGTCCCTTCTCTGTTTCTTCAGAGTCTTTCTCCCAGACAGTTCCCAGTTTGGTCTCAATTTATCCCCTCTACCTCAGAAACGGTTTCCAACACTAGAGTAGCGGCTTTCCCTGCTACTGAAGGTAGGGGCTTTTTGTCCGTTTCTGTTTTCGGGGTCTGTGGTTTGTGTTCATGAATCAAGCTTAGCAAGGGAGGTTTTCGCCATCTCTAAACTCCCATTAGGACAGGTGTTTTGCCTCATCAGGCCTTCACCTGGCCCAGTCCCCCAGTGGGTTGCATTTGCTTGTCTGGGTGCTAAAGGACAGAGCTTATGCCAGAGGCAATCACCCCTTAGGGCTACACTCCCTCATCTTATCGGGAGTCAGTTGAAACAAAGCTTTCTCTAAGAGGTGCTTTCTCTGACAGAAAAGAAAGCTTTACTCCTGGATAGTACTGTTCTGCCCTGGCCGGGCTCTTTCCCCAGACAGCGTTCTGACTCAGCAGCACGACTGCTTCAGACACAGTTCAGCTTTACTGTTTTCCCAGAAAGGTCCTTACTCTGATAGGAAGCTTTTTCTCAGATTTCTTTTTGCAGCTGTGGACCTATCAACCCATGACTTGTAGGAAAGTGGACAACTGTGCCGTTTCCACCGGCTTTAGCTTTGTTTGTTCATTAGCAGTCTTCCCCTGGGTCCTGCACCTTCCTGCCTCAGCTCTGTGCTCCAGGAAGTTTACCACTGCAGGAACCCTAGTATCCCTGAAATGCACTCCAACTCAGAGACGCTGGCCAGTCTCCTGGGTTTTTGGTCAGAAGCAAGGATACAATGCTAACAGTTTGCATTGCTTCAGGGGATCTTTGCATTAGGACAACTGGAGCACCTTTCCATTCTGATATGCTCACTCAGGCAAAACCCTTGTTGCCTCAGCTCGGCTGTAACGAAAAACTTGGCTTTTTTGCTTTTCTCAGGTAAAGTTTCCTGCCCTTTTGGGCTCTCTGTAGCTCTTCACCCTTACTCTCCCCAAGCGTTTCCCTCAGGGTACTCTGACCCACTGTCTTTTACTAGCTTGAAGAGACAGAGCTTAGAAGGGGTTTTTAGAAACTTGTTCCTGCCTCCTGCATTGCAGGGGGGATTGTTAAAACTTGAAACAACTTAGAGAGGTTTTGCTGTCTTAAGTTTGTTGTTTTCCCTTAGAGCTAATCATAGGTGGTCCCCATACTAATATCTTCAAGTGATTCTAATTTTTGTCCTTCTGAGAAAGTTAAAGGCTTTAGTTTTTAAGTTTAAGAGAGCTTTTGAGAAAGATTAAGGCTTTTTAGAGAGATTTCCACCCCCCAAATTTTCCAAGAAAAGCTTTATAGTTTAAGAGAAAGACTTTTTTCCCCCAGGAGAAAGACCAACTTTTCCCAAAACTTGCCAACTTTAAACTTTGACTTCTTACACCCCCATTTTTGCCTCAGGGAGAAATTACTTTCTCCTGCTGCTTGGACTTAGCATTTCAGCTGTCCCCAGGTCAAAAGCTTCCACAGGAAACTTTTTCTTCCCCATAAGCTCAGAGAAGAGCTTTTTTACTACCCGTAAAGCCCAAAGAAAGATTTTCCCCCCAGTTTGCTTTCATAGCCCCTAAAGTTAGAAAACTGAAGAGTTTTTCTGTCTATTGCCTTACTTATTTTTTCCTACACAATCTTACACTTCTAAGTTTTTCCTAAACTATATTACTACCCTATACCTTATACTTATTTTTTACAGATAGAAATTGAGAAAGGGATAGAAGATAGAAAATTTTGACAGAAGAGAATTTCACTGCAGCATCGGACATCCTTCCAGTCCGCTTTCCTTTTTTCTCGAGGATAAAACCCCTGCCTTCCAGAAAAAAAATATATTTTTTCCATAACACCGGCATGCCTTTCCACTGGCAGGGCTGACAGCACTTTCACCAAAAACTCTGTAATAAAACTATTATTTTCCTTTATCTTTAGCCCCTATTACTTTGTCTTTAGTCCCTGTTCATTTGTCTTTAGTCCCCCCTTTTTTTAGTCCCCCCATTTTTTTCTTTAGTCCCTTTTTTTTCTTTTTTCTTTAGTCCCTGTTCATAGCGCCATTCTGTGGGGCGTTTACCCACCACCCCCAGAGTTCCCCAGAGTTTTCTTGAGTGCAATCAGCAGGAAATATTAGAAGGATTTATTGCGGAGAATATCGCGGGGATAAACAGATAGAAAATAAAGGATAGCCTTGAGAGGGCCTGGAACCTATTCCAACGGGCCCCGACTGTCTCTGGCCCAGGGTTTTTATAGAGACACCAAGGGGTGGAGCAAAAGACCTCCTCCCCCAGCACAGCTAAGTGTTGACCATCTCAGACACCTGCATTCAGGCCCGTGGTCCTGATCATCCTCTATTCGGACCTGCTGGGTCCATAAAGCCACGAGGAACCCGAGAACGGGCTCCCACAGTGGTGTTGAGCAACTTAATTACAAAGCTGAAATCCATAGTGGCAGGGCATTGTCAAGACTCAGAGCTTAAATCTGCCTGGTGTCACTGCTTAGGAATGACTGTGTTGGAACTATACAAATGAACCATGTCATGGAAGTGGAGGCAGAAGAATCAGAGTTCAGAATCATCCCCCAGCTCCACTACATGATCCACATATATTTCTCCACCTTGGACCACAGAAAGTTCTATGCTTTGATTAGAAGGTTAGGTGTGTATTGGGAAAATTATTAAGGCCACTCCACGTAGTTAAAAGGGAGGTTTATATTGTGGGGTAACTTACAAGTGAAGGGATAGGTAACAGGGTCTGGGAAAGGTGTAGCGCAGTCTGGCGGTGTTCTCTGGAAAACTCTGCTCAGTCTACCTCTAGCGTGAAGGGTCCAGGAACCAAGAGAGCCAGCGCATCCTGATATCGGGTCTTCAGGGTCCTCTCTCAGCCCCGCCTTGTAGGTGTGACAGTTACCGAAGCCTCAATGGGGGTTGGAACTTCCAGATCAAAGCTGGAATGGCTACCCACTACAGGTGTGCATACAATAGGTGGCCGAGATGTGGTATTGATGCTAAGTAGTTTTTTTAACTTTTGGGAGAAATTGATTTGTTCATGCCTTCTGCAGGGAACTCTATGCTTCAACTCATGAACAGAAATGGGGCCAGAGGTTTAGACTTTTGGTTGACCCATCTAAACATATTGGATAGTTTTTGGCAAGGGCATCTGTAGCTAGAGTTTTCCTGCCTTGCCCACAGTCAGGACAAATCTCTGTCACCTGCCAGTCCCACAGCCGCTCAGACCCAACCAAGTAAACACAGAGACTTATATTGCTTACAAACTATATGGCCATGGTAGGCTTCTTGCTTAATTAATCCATTTTTATAAATCTATACCTTGCCATGTGGTTCATGGCTTACTGGCATCTTCACATGCTATTTGTCATGGCGGCAGCTGGCAGTGACTCCCTTTCCCTTCCTGTTCCCTTAATTCTCCTCTCTATTAGTTCTGCCTATACTTCCTGCCTGGCCACTGGCCAATCAGTGTGTTATTTATTGACCAATCAGAGCAACAGATTTGACATACAGACCATCCCACAGCAGGCATCCTTAAATAGCTGCACAAATGTATGATTCAGATTACTCATCCTAGTAAAATTGTATCTTTGGGAAACTCATTTGAAAAGTAAAAGTCTGGGCCATTTTTCTGTGCTGAATTTTTTTTTTCTGAAAATAAAAATGATGACAAAAACTATATTCCCCCAGTTAAAGAGCTGAAGATTGGCTTCCAGTAATTGTTTTCTGATTCAAACTTGATGAAAATGAGCTAATATTGTTCACCTTTCTCAATAAATATTAATTGTGAGTAAAAGTTGCAGTTGCAAGTTAGAGAACTTCAAGGGAACACTACACTGAGAACCAAGTAAGACAGCACTGGAAACCCAGAATTCTACAACTATCCTGGGAGTGATTATCTGAAGTTTAACCGTTGTTTGTGATTCTGTCCATGTTTAGAAGTATTAAGTTTGTGAGCAGCTAGTTTTTGTTATGAAACTAAGTAAATTATTAGTGGTCCTGATTAAAGGGTTCAAAGAAGAATTCTTTGCTATGTATTGCTGCTATACAAGACCTAAAAATCTCTTATACCTCTGGACATAAGAAAGAAATGTCAGATTTTAACTCTTAAGGAGTGATGCATGATGAAACTGAAGCTATTTCTATTTTCAAGTTACAGTTTTTCAGTATTATATTTGGAGCATAATCTCTGCCATTGTATATGTTTGTTATATCTTTTTTTTTTTTTTTTGGTTTTTTTTTTTTTGTTTTTTTTTCGAGACAGGGTTTCTCTGTGTAGCTTTGCACCTTTCCTGGAACTTGGCTTTGGAGACCAGGCTGGCCTCGAACTCACAGAGATCCGCCTGCCTCTGCCTCCCAAGTGCTGGGATTAAAGGCATGCGCCACCACCGCCCGGCTTGTTTGTTATATCTTATACCATTGTTCTATTTAGGTTCCTATTGTTGTGCAAAATACCATGACCAAAAACAACTTGGAGAGAAAAAGGGTTTATTTGGCTTATACTTCCATATCACAGTCCATTATTGAGGGAAATCAGGGCAGGGACTCAAGCAGGAACCTGGAAGCAGGCACTGGAAGCAGACCATGGAGGAGTGCTGCTTACTGTCTTTCTCCCCATGGCTTGCTCAGCCATGGTGCCTGCCTAGGAGTGGCACCACTTACAGTAGGCTGGGCCCTCTCACATCCATCATTAATCAAGAAAATGCCCATAGACATGCCCAGTCTGATGGAGACATTTTCTTAGTTGAGGGTCTCTCTTCCAAATGACTCTTGCTTGTGTCACATTGACAAAAGAACCAGCCAGCACAACCATATAAAATAAATTGAATATACTTGACAGTAAAATCAAGAATAGAGCTGGGCGGTGGTGGCGCACGCCTTTAATCCCAGCACTCGGGAGGCAGAGCCAGGAGGATCTCTGTGAGTTCGAGGCCAGCCTGGGCTACCAAGTGAGCTCCAGGAAAGGCGCAAAGCTACACAGAGAAACCCTGTCTCGAAAAACCAAAAAAAAAAAATCAAGAATAGAAAGGAGAACTAAGTTGTATATAAGGAAGTAGTATGAAAAAAGTATATGCCAAGAAAATAGAGAACTTGAAGTTTGTGGATAAATTCTTAGGAAGACACAAACCAAAACTTACTCAAGAAGTAGAAAACTAAATAGAACTAATATAATAAAAAAAATGAATTAACAAAAAACTAACTATAAACAAAAAGATGGGTTTGATGGCTTATAGGTGAACTTTGTCAAGGATAAAGAAATATTAGTAGCAGTTCTTCATAAGCTCCTACAGATATTAGATGATTGGAGACTACTGCCCAACTTACTCCTAAGTCTGATACCACATCCATGGGGAGATACCACAAGAAAACTAAAGACAGATGTTTCTTTAGAATCTAGATGCAACAATCTCATCATTGCTTGGAATTGGACTCAAGGCTTCATGCTAAATGACACTCTACCAACTGAGCTACATCTGTTATGTTTTTTCATACAAGCATTATACACCCACACATTTTGCTGTAAAAATTCCTATAGCTTTATCTTGTAAGTTTTGAAAATATGTATCTTCATTTTCATTCATCTCACAGTTTAATTGTTCTCTAATGTTCATTTGTTTATTTATGGCATCCTGAGTGTGTTCAGAGATCCAGTGTCCAATGTCTTATTTCCCGAGAATATTAATAATTATTAGTATTTTTTGTTATTTTTCATATTTTACTTCAGAATTTAGACTTTTTTTTTTACAATACCATTCAGTTCTACATATCAGCCATATTCCCCTATTCTTCCCCCTCCCACACCCTCCCCTTACACCCAGTCTACCCCCCATTCCCACCTCCTCCAGGGCAAATCCTCCCCCGATGACTGCAATCAACCTGGTAGACTCAGTCCAGGCAGGTCCAGTCCCCTCCTCCCAGACTGAGCCAAGTGTCCCTGCATAAGCTCCAGGTTTCAAACAGCCAACTCATGCAATGAGCACAGGACTTGGTCCCACTGTCTAGTTGCCTCCCAAACTGATCAAGCCATTCAACTGTCTCACCTATTCAGAGGGCCTGATCCAGCTGGGGGCCCCTCAGCCTTTGGTTCATAGTTCATGTGTTTCCATTCATTTGGCTATTTTTTTTTCAATAATTGAGTAGAACCGAAATTTATTATAAGCCACAGTCGTCCTAGGGACCTCCATACTATATATATAGCCTCTATGGTTCTATGGGCTGTGGTCTGATTGTTCTTTATTTTATATCTAGAATCCACTTATGAGTGAGTACATACCATGACTGTCTTTCTGGGTTTGGGTTACCTCACTCAGGATGATTTTTTTTCTAGTTCCATTTATTTGCCTGCAAATTTCATGCTTTCATTGTTTTTCTCTGCTGAGTAGTACTCCATTGTGTATATGTACCACATTTTTTCCATCCACAGAATTTAGACTTTCATATAAAAGATTTTCCTTTAATATCTGATAGTTTGTCTTTTGATTGCTTAGGTTGAAGAGAAGGAAATCTAAAGACTGATTTGAAACATTATATCTGTGGAGGCACCTATGTGTATATTTTTGACTGTCTGCCCTTGTGCACCTATGTGGGGATGTATAGACCATCAACTTAACATGTCAAGATCGTCTTTGAAGATTAAAATTTTTTGTAGCATTTTAAAATTAAATTAATTTTTTGGACAGTTTCACACATGTATATAATGCATTTGGATCATATCCATTCCTATTTCTCTTAACCCTGTCTGACTCTCGTCAGTCCTGTTTCCTCTCTACAAGTTCCTCTGCCATTTCATGTCTGTTTGTTTTTTATTTTATTTTGTGACTATATTAGTCAAGGTTCTCTAGAGGAACAGAACTGAAGAATGAGTGTGAGTGAGTGAGTGTGTGTGTATGTTTGTATATGGGATTTATTAGAGTGGCTTACAGGCAGTAGTCCAGCTAATTCAACCATGGCTATTGGAAAGTCCATTATTGGAAAGTCCAAGAGTCCCGTAGGTGTTCAGTCCATGAGGCTGGAGGTCTCAGCTGGTCTTCAGTATACATCAGAATCCCAAAGAAGGATTCACTAATACCAGTGAAGGAATGCCTCAGCAGCAGGGTATATGAACTTGCCATTGAGAAAGACAGAAAGCAAAAGCTGCTTTCTTCCATGTCCTTAATATAGGCTGCTCTGAGAGGGTGTGGCCCAGACTTAGGGAGGGGCTTCTGATCTCAAATGATCTGGATTTAAGGCGGGTTTTCCTACTTCAAATGATTCCCGTTAACTAAAATCTCTTGCAGATATGCCTAGCCGCTTGATTTTTAATTAATTCCAGATGTGGTCATGTTGACAGCCAAGAACAGCCATCAGCGACCTACTGAGTTTAACTAGGGTGGTCCTCATGAAGATGGGTGTAGAGCTAGTCACTGGAGCATGGGGTGGTTACACTACTGAAAACAACTCGTCCCGCATGGGTCATGTTTCCTTATGTTGAAGGCAATCAGTGATGGAATGTATGTGCTGTGTTTTAATCCATAAGGATAATGCAGTCATCAATAAAGGGAATGCAGTGGATTCTAGTTCAGTTTTAAGCCAGTAGCCCCCCTCCCCCAATTTGCTACTAATTTCTTTTGATATAGCCCTAGGAGCATATGATAGATTCTTTACTGTTATAAGAAGTGTTCTAACTTATCTTGCACATTTTATGATCTAGACTTGGAATCAGCCATTTCTCTACTGTCCTACAGTTGCTGTTAGTGGAAAATAATATTTGATGATCAAAATTTGATAACTAAGGATTTGTTAAAGTGAATAAATTAGAAGATTCTGAGAGCTGGGAATGTATGTGGTTTGGTTGATAATAATGTTTGATTAGTGTGTATGAAGTCCTGGTTGAATCCCCATCACTATATAAAGTAGGTATTGTGTCTATAATTCTAGTGTAACTAGAGGCAGAAGTTCAGGGTCAACCTCAATGCCATCCTGGGCTACATCAGACCCCATCTGAAATAAACAAAGATTCTGAAGAGTAAAATTGTTCTGGTTAAATGTTGAGCATAAAGCAGTGCGGTATTTAACAAAAAGCTCTATAGTGGTTCCTGTTTGTTCATTCACCAGATACTGATTTCTAGGTGCTCTTATGTGCTAGAGATACAATAATGAACAGTATAGGCAAACACTGCCTTCATGAGGGCTTATGCTCTAGTTAACACAGTGTTCTTGTAATGCTACTAATAATCTTGACCACACCTCACCTTAGATGAGTTTCCTTATTGGATTACAAATCATCCTAAATGGTTAACAGTATTGTCAGTTGACAGTTTAATGATTCTGTTTTTTTGTTTTTTTTTTTGCCATCATGCTAATTTGTTGTTGTGGTATTCTTCTCTTCCTTACACTCTTACAGAGATGTCAGAAGAAGAACAATTTGCTTTGGCTCTCAAAATGAGTGAGCAGGAAGCTAGGGAGGTGAACAGCCAGGAGGAGAAAGAAGAGGAGCTCTTGAGGAAAGCCATTGCTGAAAGCCTGAATGTAAATATATGCTGTATTGAAAGTTTATGGGATTTATTAATAATGTTCTTAGTTACTTAGTGTTTGGTATAGTTGTATTAGAAACGAGATATGGTAGTTTATAGAATTTTCAACTAGCTATATCTCAGGGCTTTTTTTTTTTTTTTTTTTTTTTAAGTCTGCATTGTTGAATTGTTGGTTAATCCAATTTGAAGTGTTTTGTTGCTGTATGAGTTTGCTTCCACTCCACAGATTATTTCAGTCAATGGCTTTAAAGGATCATAGTAAGTGGAGAGCTTCTGAAGAGTTGCAGAATACCAAGAATTCCAAAGGCCAGGTGTTTACCTCCCTTATTTGTGGGGACAGCAAAGAAAAGGAGAGAAAGAATGGGCAGTTTTAAAAATAACCAAATAAGAGACTGGAGAGATGGCTCAGCGTTAGGGGCACTGGCTGCTCTTCCAAAGGACCTGGGTTCAACTCTCAGCACCCTCATGACAGCTCATAATTGTTTGTAACTCCAATTCCAGGGGACCTGAAACTCCCCATGGCAAAACACTAATGGACATTTAAAAAAAAAAAAAAAAACAAAAAAAAAAAACAAAAAAACAAATAATATTAAATTATGATTTGAATATATGCAATAGAAATGATTTTAAAAAATGTTAAGGATACTTGCCAGTGGCAGATTCTGAGCCATCCTTGATTTCTGTTTACTTGTTAGCTTGTTTGTTTGAGCTGGAATCTCCTAGAGTTGAAAGGCTGGCTTTGAACTTGTAAGTTCGAGCGGTTCCCCACTTCAGCCTTCTGAAAAGCTTAGGATATAGGCATGTATCACCATGTGAATATAGATGTCCAGTTTGAACCATTCTTTATACTATATACTCTTTGTACTAGAAACGGTATAGTAAATATATATAGGCATTCACTTCACATTGGGAAATTCATTTGAATTGAGCAGCTGTATTTTGAAGAGGAGAAACTCCTAGGGACAGTGCCTACCATTTTTGTTCTTCCTGTGACTCTTCATATACAGCTATTTTAATAATAAACCTGGTCTGGTACGGGATCACTTGTTTCAGAGTTGCTGGTCTTCTGATGCTTCTGCTACCAGATCTCGACCTCTGGCTACTGGACCATCTTCACATTCCCATCAAGAGAACACCAAAGATTCTGGAACCACTGAAGGCATGTCTTCCTGTTCTGACTCCTTCCACTCATCAAGTATAACTATATCACTGGGATCGTCTGCTGAGAGTAGAGATGCCCCAAATCCTTATTATAATATTAAAGAGGTTCAAACATAAATAGTTGAAATTTTATTAATATCCAACATACTTTTATTTTCAAGGAAAAACCACCCTTTGGCTAAAGTCAAAGAAGGGCTTTTTGTAATTCTTGGTAAGTTATAGCTTACCAAGTTGTCTTAACTGAAAAAAAAAAATTTGTCCTTAGCCTTACTTTTTCTCAAATACCTACAGGCATATGGCAGCTGGTACCTCCATCACTGTTTAAAGGCTCACATATCAGTCAGGGAAACGAGGCTGAGGAAAGAAAGGAGCCCTGGGACCACAATGAAAACACTGAAGAGGAGCCTGTCTCTGGCAGCTCAGGAAGCTGGGACCAGTCAAGCCAGCCAGTGTTTGAGAATGAGAACGTTAAATGTTTTGACAGATGTACTGGCCACTTGACTGAGCACACACAGTGTGGGAAGCCACAGGAAAGTACTGGGAGTGGTTATGCTTTTTCCAAAGCTGTCCAGGGTAGGGGGGACACATCTAGGCAATGTCTTTCTACCCCAGCAGACACCAAAGGACTCCAGGACATTGGGGGCACTGTGCACTACTACTGGGGTATTCCATTCTGCCCTGCTGGTGTAGATCCTAACCAATATACCAATGTCATTCTCTGCCAGTTGGAGGTTTATCAGAAGAGCCTAAAAATGGCTCAGAGGCAGCTTATTAAAAAAAGAGGGTTTGGGGAACCAGTGTTACCTAGACCTCCTTTTCTGATCCAGAATGAATGTGGCCAAGAAGATGAGACTAGTGAAAAAAATGAAGGCATCTCAGAAGATATGGAAGATGAAGCCAAAGAGGAAAGGCAGGAATCTAGGGCATCTGTCTGGCACTCAAAAACCAAGGATTTTCAAAAAAGTCCAATTAAAAGCTTGAAACAGAAACTTTTGTTGGAGGAAGAACCAACAACCAGTCATGGTCAGGTAAGGGTCAGTGATGCTATAACTAAGGATCATTTATTTACAGTTAAACATGGGTTATTTTAACTATTTTTTGTGGTCTTTCCCTCTATCTGCTTATTAAAACAATATATGCTTACCATGCTTACTATATAAAATGAGAAAAGTGCAAAAAAGAAGAAAAGAGCTTGGGTGTGGTGGTAACATACCTATAATCTCATCACTACAAAGGCTGAGACATCCTGGCCAGCCTAGGCTACATTGTGAGACCTTGTCTCAAAAAAGGAAAAATTACAGTACTTACCTGCAGTCCACCCCCAAAAGACAATCATCATTTCTAAACATATAAAACTCATTTTTCTTTTAAATTTTTGAGCAAGATGGAGACTTTTCTGTATAAACTTAGTTCATTTATTTTATAATTTATCAAAAATCTTTACTTATCAGATATTCATCAAAACATTATTCCATCTTGTTAGGATATACCATATTTTTTTTTCAAACTTTTTATTCTTTCACGATAGGATTTCTCTGTATAGTCCTAGCTTTCCTGGAACTCATGTTGTAGACCAGGCTGGCCTTGAACTCACTGAGATCCACTTGCCTCTACCTCCCGAGTGCTGGGACTAAAGGCGAGCACTGCCATTGCCGCTGCCACCCCCACCACCACCACCTTGCTTAAAGTTGTTATTTTTAAAATGTTTTTCTACAGGCAGTATTTTAAAAAATTCTAGGAAATGTAAATTAAAAATATATTTGTCTTTCATCTACACTTTATAGCCAGACATTTCCCATACTGGATTCGATCCATGCTACTAATTTTTAGTGTACCTTCCATGATACTTTATGTAATATAAAAAAATACTTCTTCTCGAATTAAAAAAAATATATATATATATATATTTTAGACAAGCGTCAATGCAAAAAACACAGCTCTTATTTCAGAAGGCATAAGAATTAGTTTATTCTACAGCCAAATATGAGTTGCTGTGGCCTCAGAACACAGATTAGGTTATCCCATATTTCATATTCCAGTAAGGTATCAGTTTTATGAAGATTTTATAGTAATTGAACAAAGAAAGTTATAGATCAAAACACCTTCAAGGGGCTTGGAGAGACGGCTTGGCAGTTAAAAGAGCACTTGCTCCTCTTCCAGAGGACCAGGATGTAATTCCCAGCATAGCTTCATCCAGGTGATTGGACACCTCTGTCTTCTGAGGATACCTGCACTCAATGCACACATACTCACATGCAGACACATACCTTTGCTGTTGGTGTTATATTTAGGAAGTGGTCTCTGGTGCCAATGCGTTCAAGAGTGCTTCCTATTTTCTATTAAGTTTAGTGTAACTGGATTTATTTTGAGGTCTTTTATCCACTTGGACTTGAATTTTGTGCAAGGTGATAGATATGGATCTATTTGTAATCTTTTACATATTGACATCCAGTTATGCCAGCACCATTTGTTGAAGATACTTTCTTTTTTCCATTGTATAGTTTTGGCTTCTTTGTCAAAAATCAGCTGTTCATATGTGCATGAATTAATGTCAGGGTCTTCAATTCGATTCCCTTGGTCTGTATGTCGGTTTTTATACCAGTACCAAGCTATTTTTGTTACTATAGCTCTATAGTAGAGCTTGAGGTCAGGGGTGGTGATGCCTCCACTGGTTGCTTTATCATACAGGATTCTTTTAGCTATCCTGGGTCTTTTGTTTTTCCATATGAAGTTGAGTATTTTTCTTTCCAAGTCTGTGAAGAATTGTGTTGGGATTTTGATGGGGATTGCATTGAATCTGTAGATTGCTTTTGGTAAGATTGCCATTTTTACTATGTTAATCCTACCTATCCATGAGCATGGGAGATCCTTCCATTTTCTGATATCTTCTTCAATTTCTTTCTTTAGAGATTTAAAGTTCTTATCAAAAAGGTCCTTCACTTGTTTAGTTAGTGTTATCTCAAGGTATTTTCTATTATTTGTGGCTATTGTAAAGGGTGATGTTTCTCTGATTTCTTTCTCAGCCCTTTTATCATTTGTGTATAGGAGGGCTACTGATTTTTTTGAGTTGATCTTGTATACTGCCACTTTACTGAAGGAGTTTATCAGCTGTTGGAGTTCCCTGGTAGAATTTTTGGGGTCACTTGTGTATACTATAATATCATCTGCAAATAGTGAAAGTTTGACTTCTTCTTTTCCAATTTGTATCCCTTTGATCTCCTTTTGTTGTCTTATTGCTCTAGCTAAAACTTCTAGTACTATATTGAATAAATATGGGCAGAGTGGACAGCCTTGTCTTGTTCCTGATTTTAGTGGTATTGCTTTGAGTTTCTCTTCATTTAATTTGATGTTGGCTGTTGGCTTGCTGTAAATTGCCTTTATTATGTTTAGGAATGTTCCTTGTATTCCTGATCTCTCTAAGACCTTTATCATGAAAGGGTGTTGGATTTTGTCAAAGGCTTTTTCAGCATCTAATGAGATGATCATGTGGTTTTTTTCTTTCAGTTTGTTTATATGGTGTATTACATTGACAGATTTTTGTATGTTGAACCACTCTTGCATCCCTGGGGTGAATCCTACTTGGTCGTGATGGATAATTGTTTTGATGTATTCTTGCATTCAGTTTGCCAATATTTTGTTGAGTATTTTTGCATCAATGTTCACGAGGGAGATTGATCTGTAGTTCTCTTTCTTTGTTGCATCTTTGGTAGTTTGGGAATCAGGGTAATTGTAGCCTCATAAAAAGAGTTTGGTAGTATTCCTTCTGTTTTTGTTGTGTGAAACAATTTGAAGAGTATCGGTATTAGTTCTTTGAAAGTCTGGTAGAATTCTGCACTGAAACCATCTGGTCCTGGGCTTTTTTTGGTTGGGAGACTTTTGATGACTGTTTCTATTTCTTTAGGGGTTATTGGTCTATTTAAATGGTTTATATGGTCTTGATTTAATTTTGGTATGTGGTATCTATCCAGAAAACTGTCCATTTCTTCTAGGTTTTCCATTTTTGTGGAGTACAGGTTTTTGAAGTATGATCTGATGATTCTCTGGATTTCCTCATTGTCTGTTGTTACGTCTCCCTTTTCATTTCTGATTTTGTTAATTTGGGTGCTCTCTCTTTGCCTTTTGGTTAATTTGGCTAGGGATTTGTCTATCTTGTTGATTTTTTTTCAAAGAACCAACTCTTTGTTTCATTAATTTTTTGTATTGTTCTCTTGGTTTCTATTTCGTTGATTTCAGCCCTCAATTTGATTATTTCCTGGTGTCTATTTCTCCTGGGTGAGTTTGTTTCTTTTTGTTCTAGAGCTTTCAGTTGTGCTGTTAATTCATTGGTATGGGATTGCTCCATCTTCTTTATGGCAGACACATACCTTTACACAATAAAAATAATAAAAATAAGATGGGTGGTGGTGGTGCATGCCTTTAATCCTAGCACTTGGGAGGCAGAGGCAGGCGGATCTCTGTGAGTTCGAGGCCAGCCTGGTCTCCAAAGTGAGTTCCAGGAAAGGCGCAAAGCTATAGAGAGAAACCCTGTCTCAAAAAACCAAAAACCAAAAAATAAAATAAAATAAAATAATAAATAAATAAATAAATAAATAAAAATAAGTCCTTAAAGAAAAAAGCCTATTTTTCAAATACATTGGTGGGAACATCAGGTAGGTGGATTGCAGTAAAATGGAGAAACCTCTATGTAGGCCTTAGCTACTTTCTGATTCTTAGCTTTTGGATTGGTGGAAGCTAGGGATCTCTTCATACATTCCATTTCCTAATCGTCACAAGGATGCTAAGTCACACACACAGGTGAGCAATAAATAGCTACTTTGGGGCTAAGATAATTTGGCTCTGGACATGCAACATTACAGTCTGTCCACAGTCATTGATGTTATAATCAGTTAAACAGCTTTGTAGAATGTTCAGTGTAGATGTAGCTCTTTTTCTGGGAGCTTCAGTTTACATAGGTTCTCATATAGCCTAGGCTGGCTTAGACTTGTTAAGTAGAAGGTTGACCTTGAACTTGGGGTCCTCCTGCTTCCATCTCCAGAGTACTGGGGTTGGGTTATAGGCAAGTATTGTGATGCTTTATATAGTTCAGGGGATGGCATCCAGGATTTCATGCATACTAGACAAGCACTGCCAACTGAGATACATCCTTAGCTCCTCGCCTTGTATTTCTACAAATGGTAGTTTATTATACACATTACTCTGCCCTTTTTGTTTTTCAATTCTGAGTTCATTCTCTTAACAATACTCAATTTACCCCTGTTTACTTGATATATGGGATGTACTGTATTAGATAAACCGTAGCTTATTCAGTAGCCGACAGGAGAACATGTAGGTTGTCTCTAACATTTTTCTATCACAAGTAGTACTGTGTTATTACCTTGAACAGAGGAAATTTCATCTACACAGTTTATTGCTTGCTGTGGTAACACATGCCCTTAAGCCCAGCACTTGGGAGGCAGAGGCAAATGGATCTCTGAATTGGAGACTAGCCTGGTGTACTAAATCCAGGCCAGGGCTGTTGCACAAAGAAACCCTGTCTTGAAAGACAAAACAAATTGTTTGTTTGTTTATTGTGTGTGCGTGCGCTTTCCTGGGTGCACAAATGCCATAGCATGTACAAGGTCAGAAGACAACTTGGAGGGGTCAGTTTCCTTCTTCCACCTTGTTAATCCTAGGGGAGATAGCCTTTGACATAAGTTGAGACAATTTCCCAGTTTATTCTTCCTCTCATCGTATATTTAGATTTTGCTTCTGGTGACTTTCTCTAATGACACCAATCTCCATTTTGGGACATTTAGGTTGTTGCCTTAGTCTGTTTCTAATATGGCTAGATAGTGTTATATATGAAAACTTGTATCTTGTTTCTCTCTCTTTAAAACTGCTTAAAGATGGGAATTGTTATTCTCATTTTCTAGATGTAAAAATTGAGATTAAATGACTTGCTAAAAGACACAAAATTACTAAAATACAAACATCAAAATTATACTGTTAGGAATATGAAGCTAGCACTTCATAACTCTTTATTGTAAGGAAAACCGAACAAATGTGGTAATAAGAAACTCAAAAATTCTGATAACAGAAATAGCAATAGAAAACACTTGAATCATAAAACAGAATACTCTAAAAATTATAGTTGATGATGAGTTTGCAGTTATATGATGCTTTTATAGTATTCAGAAGGAATTTAGGGATGATTGTGAGCTGTCATGTTGGTGCTGAGAACCAAACCTGGGTTCTCTGCAAGAGCAGCAAGTGTTCTTAATTGTTGAGCCAGCTCTTCAGCTGCATCTTTATGGAGTTACAGGAATTAGAATGAATTTTATTAAATTGCCTAGTGCAACACTTAGGGGCTGCCCATAGAGAACATTCTTCTTTAACAATCCTATCTGGTTTTGGGGATTGTGTGTGTGTGTGTGTGTGTGTGTGTGTGTGTGTGTGTGTGTGTGTTAGAGGTTGGAGGCCAGAGATTGACATTGTCTTTATTATTTTTCACTTTACTTAAAGTGAGGACAATTTGTGGGAATCAGTTCTTTTATCAGTTGCCAGACTTCTGCTTCTCTAGCAGTACATGCTTTTTTTTTTTTTTTCTTTTTTAAGATTTATTTATTATGTATACATTGTTCTGTCTGTACGTATCCCCACAGGCCAGAAGAGGGCACCAAATCTCATTACAGATGGTTGTGAGCCACCATGTGGTTGCTGGGAATTGAACTCAGGACCTTTGGAAGAGCAAGCAGTGCTCTTAACCTCTGAGCCATCTCTCCAGCCCGCAGTACATGCTTTTAACTTTTGAGCCATCTCTCTAGTTCTCTAAATCAACAAAATTCTGTTATGTGAACACTAGGTGTCAGTGTGTCCTTTTGTTTCTCAAAAAAAATTTCATTGCTTAATTCAAAGAGTTGGGTGCATTATTTACTGTTGCTATATTTTAATGAAAAGGTTTTTAGAAAGTTACATTTTATTTGTGTGTGTGCATGTGAGTGTGTGTGTGTAGGTCAGTGGATAATTTGTGGGGAGTCAGTACTCTCCTTTTGCTGTATGAGTCCCATGGATCAGACTCAGGTTGTCAGGCTTGGTAGCAAGTGCCCTTTTCTTGCTGGCCCATTGATGCTGCATTGTAGTTCAGATAGTATTGTTTAATTTGTCGTAACCACATTTCCAGTCATTGTACAACTTTACTTTCCTTTTGATTCTAGATTCAGTTTTCTTCCCTTTCCCCCACTCACTTCCTCCTCTCTTTCTTTTAAATTTCATCATTTATTAGAATCATAGAGGGATCCCTTACTTGTTTGGGGTATTGATAAGTGTAAGAAACCCTGAAAACTTTATCAAGTAGCTAAAGAAGCTTTTCCTGGAAGAAGTTTCATAGCCAAGGTACTTTCTCAGAAAGCCAACTTAAAGTAGCATTAGTTGCTTTCTTCATGGAACTCACTGAATATACCAGGCTAGCCTTGAACTCACAGCGATCTGCCTGCCTCTCCCTCCCAAGTGCTACCCCATGCCTGGCCTTTGTTTTATTCTTTTGTTTTGTTTTGGTTTCTGAGACAGGGTTTCACTATGTAGCCTTAGTTGTCCTGGAACTCACTCTATAGACAAGCCTAGCCTTGAACTTACAGAGATATTCCTACTTCTATGTCCCTAGTGCTGAGATTGCCTCTGCCTCCGGAGTACTGGGATTAAAGGTGAGCGCCACCACCGCCCAGTCTAGATTTTTTTTTTTAAAGGAAGAAACTAGGGCTGAGGAGAATGCTCAGTTGGAACTGATTGCCATATACACTTGAGAATCTGAGTTCCATTCCAGAACCCATGAAAAATGGCTGGGTGTAGTGGCTGGCACTCACTTTTATGTCTAGTACTGGAGAGTTGGAGACGGATGGAGACCTGGGGCTAACAAGTCAACTTAGCTTAGTTCACTTGAGATGCTTCAGGCCAATGAGAGAGGCTGTCTTAAGAAACAAGGTGCTTGTCATCACCAGGAAAGAGGGACCTCATGACCTGAATTTGATTCTCAGAATCCAGATGGTGGAAAGTGGGAACTGACTCTTGCAACTTGCCCTCTGAACTCCTCATATGCACTCCTTCTCCCAAAGATAAATAAATGTAAAACAAAACAAAAATAGCAAAGAACAAGGTGGATATGGCTTGGTGTGGTAGCTTGTGCCTCTAATATCAGAAGAGAATCTCTGTGAGTTGGAGGCCAGCCTAGTCTACATATAGTGAGACTCTGTTACAAACAAAACACAACAAAATTCAACACACTAACCCAAGGTGGCTAGCCTCTGAGGAATGATACCCAAGGTTGACCTCTGGCTTCCATGTGCACATATAAACATGCACAAAATAAATAATAACAAGAGAAGAATAGGTTCATCTGTGTATTTAGGGTGTTTCCTGTTTCTTTACAGTCTTCCCAAGGTCTATTTGTTGAAGAAACTTCTGAAGAAGTTCTGAAGAGTTCTGAAGAAGGAAACTTTGTGCCTCCCTCACAAAGGTGAGCTTGTATTTTCTGTGGGTTTCAGGTCTCTTCCTATGGTATAGCATAAGGAAGATGAACCGCTTGAAAGAGACTACGTGGAAAACTTGACAGGGAACTTTTATCTCCTTTATGCGTCAAGACTGGAAATTGTTTTTAACTCTAAGTATCCAAATAGGCATCTCTCTCTCCCTTTTTTTTTTTTTTTGTTTTGTTTTTTGTTTTTCAAGACAGAATCTCTCTGTATAACAGCCCTGACTCTCCTGGAATTCTCTATGTAGACCAGGCTGGCCTCTAACTCAAAGATCTGTCTGCCTCTACCTCCAAGTGCTGAGATTAAAAGTAAGCATCACCACTGCCCGCGACAAATATGCATCTCTTAGAAGCCTAAAATATTAAGCCTGAAAGAGATCATAAAGGTTTTCTTACCCACTCTAGCCATCTTGGTATATATTTTACCTGGTTTATTTCTTGCTCTTCTCTAATTCTAGCTTCCTATACTGTTTATTTATGGCTTATCTTCCTGTCTTCTCTCTCCTTTGGTTCTCTCTGTTTATGTTGCTTTTTCCTTTTAGATTAGCATACAGATAATAGGTTTCATGTCATCTTCATGTATTTGTGCAGTTGTTCTCATTCACTTTCCTCTCTCACTGTCCTCTTTGTGTCCCCTCCCCTGGCCAGTTATACCCTTTCTTCTGGTTAGCCCATTACTTTCTCTGTTTCTCCCCTTTCTTAAAGTCTTCCTCCTCTCTCATGATCCCCTTATTAGTTTCATGCTCTACAAGTATACATTATCATGTATTTATTACATATTAGATTTATACTATATGTATAAATCTAGGTTTTGCAAATGAGAGAGCATGATATATGGTCTTTGATTTTCTGAATCTGCTTTTGTTTAATGGTGACTTTGCATCCATTTTTTTTCCTGCAAATATCATTATTTCATTTTTTTCCATTGTGTATATGTATCTTGTTTGTTCATTCATTGGTTGAAATCTAGGCTGATTTCATTTCTTGGTTATTGTGAATAGTGTGGCTTTAAACATGGATATGCAAGTATCTCTATGGTATGTTGACTTAGAGTTCTTTGGATGCATAGGTATAATGTAGCTGGATTGTATGGTAATTCTGTTCTCTATCTCTTTTTCTCTCTCTCTTTTGCTCTTGCTCTCTCTCTTTCTCTCACCCCACCTCTCTCTCTTTTTCTTTCCTTCCCTCCCTCCCATCTTTCCTTTCATCTTTCTTTCTGTTTGTCTTTCTTGGAGCCTCCGTATTGATAGTATTGGCTATAAAATTTAAATCTCCCTGCATCATTACCAACATTTGTTATTTGCTTTATTGATTCTGGCTGAAGTGAGATAGAATTGAAAGGTTTTTTTTTGTTTTGTTTTTTCCTTTTTTCTTTCTTTTTTTGGGGGCAGGGTCTCTTTGCATAGCTCTGGTCGTCCTGGTACTTACTATGTAGACCAGGCTAGCTTTGAACTCAAAGAGATCCACCTGTCTTTGTATCCCAAGTGCTGGGATTAAAGGCATGCATCACTGTGCCTGGTGAATTGTTCCCTTTTAATATGTTGTGACGTTTATGTCTCCTGACTAATTTTGGTTTGAAGTCTACTTTATCAAATACCAGAGTAACTCTACCAGCTTGCTTTGGGTGTCTGTTTGCTTGAATTTTCTATCTCTTGGCTTTTTCCTGGAGATAACAGGAGGTTGGAATAAGTCAGTCTGTGTTGTGTCTCTTTATTGGTGAATCAATGCCATTCATGTTTAAAGTTATTATAGTGAGATACTTATTAATTCCTGTAGTTTTGTTGGTTGTCTTGTGGTTGGTTGGATTGCTGTTTGTTCTTTCTTCCCTATTAGTATCATGGGGTTGCTGGTTTACAGTGTTAGACATGATAGTTTCCTTCCTAGATCTCATTTGTTTGGTCATCCCTCTCCTAAAATATAATCTTTCATGTGCTCTTATAATTAAGACTGGCTTTTCTTCTTCCTTTATGTATAGTATTCATCTACATATCTTCTGCTGTGCAAGCTTAGTGGTCATGAACTGCCTTAGTTTTTGCTTGTCTTGAAATGCTATTATTTTTCTGTCAGTTTTAAAAGATAGCTTTGCTAGATTTAACATTCTTGGGTGGCAGTTATTTACTTTCAGTGCTTAAAATCACATTTTCCCATGTTCCCCTGGCTTTGAGCAGTGCTGATGAGAGCCTGATACTATTCTGATGTTTTTGCCTTTGTAGGTGAGTTGATGGTTTTCCTTTACAGCTTTTAATATTGTTTCTTTGCTTTGTATTTTTTTTTTTATTTTTATGTGTATGTATTCATGTTTTTGCATATGGGCGGGTATGCACATGTGGAAGCTCATATAGTATCCCTCTTGGATCACACTTCTACCTTATTCATTGAGGCAGAGTGTCTCAGTTCAACCCGTAGCCTGCCAGTATGACTTGTCTTGCTAGTCAGCTAGCTCTGGGAATCCCCATCTTAGCCTTTTGAGACTGGAATTGCAGGTCACTGCCATACCCACCAAACATTTAAGTGGGTTTCTGTGGATCCGAACTCTGGTTCTTAGATTGGTGTGTCAAGCACTTTAATGTTTGAGCCATTTCCTCAGCCCCTACATTATATGTTTGACCTCTTGACTATAACATGTACAGGGGTTCTTCTCTGGTCATGTCTGTGAGTGTTCTAAATGCCTCTTGTGTTTGAGAGTCCGTTTCTTTTGTAAGTTTGGGAAATGTTCTGCTGTAGTATCATTGAATAGTTTATGCTTTTAGTGTTCATAGCAGCTCTGTCTTCTATCATATGTCCATCATATGGATCTTTTTTTGAATCTTTTTTGAGACAGGGTCTCATTTCATTATGTAGCCTGGCTGTCCTGAAGCTCACTATTTAGATCAGGCTAGACTTGTACTCACAGAGATCCACCTGCCTCTCTCTCTCTCTAGTGTTGGGACTAAAGATTTGTGCCACCATATCTGCTGTCCTAGAATTCTTAGATGTTGTGGTAATGCTCATTTATTTTTTTCCTCAGTAATAATTGAATCTAGAACTTGTTTCACTTTGTCTTCTACCCTTGATATTCTTTCTTCTGCTTAGTCAAATCTACTGGTGATGTTTTCCACTTTACTTAAAAAAAATACTTATTTTTTTGTATGTGTGTGTGCCTGGGTATATGTATGTGCACTGTATATGTTCAGGAGACTGCAGAGGTAGGAAGAGACATTGGATCCCCTGAACTGGAGTTTCAAATGATGGTTGTGAGCCCTGTGGGTGCTGGGAACTCAACCCAGGTCCTCTGTAGGAGCAGTAAGTACTCTTATCTACTGAGCCATCTTTCCAGCACTTCTACTTCATTTTTTATTCATAAGCTTTTCAGTGCCTGCCTTCCTCCCTCTCTTTCTTCCTCCCTCCCTTCCTCTTCTTTTTTCGTTTCCTTCCCTCCTCTCCTTCTCCTCTTTCCTTTACTTCCTCTCTCCCTTCCTTTCAAAAATCTCTGAATTTCTCTTCTTTGTGGCTTTTTTATCCATATTGATGATTTTTTTTTCATTGATTTTGCTGTTTTTTTTCCCCATGCTGCTGACTTTCCATTCCTGGATTAAATCTGCTTTGTTTGTGTGCTATGTTAGATCATAGGTCATTTTTACCAGAAAACACTTGAGCGCTTCATTGTACATTTCCATAGTTGAGGATTATAGTCTTTTAGAGGAGTTGTGTTGTCCTGACTTTCTATGTTTTTTGCATTTCCTTGTTACAATTTATGTGTCTGTTGGATTGGTTAGCTCTTCTGGATTTTAGAGGTAGATCTTCTTATTGAACAACCTACTCTTTTTTGTATCTTTTTTTTTTAAGAAAATTTTTTCATTTGTTTTACACACTAGTCAAAGATCCCCCTCTTTCCTCTTCCTGACCCCACAGCCTCCATCTCCCAATCCACCCGTTACTCCCCTCCACAAGAAGGCAAGGCCTCCCATGAGGAGGCACATCCAGTAGAGGCAAGTACAAGCCCCTCTCCCTGCCTCAAGGCTCTTGAAGGTATATACTCAGGAGGAAACACACTGCTATAGTAGCAATACCATCAAACTATATGAGATATAGAAATGCAGATATTACAGTTCACTAATGTATAATCACCAATGACAATGTAGCTGAAGATGCCATATTGCTATAGAATGTGGTATAAAGTTAATTATTCTTTAAAGCAAGTGTGGAAATAGCAAGAGAATAAGGAGACTGGAGAAGGGGAGAAAAGGGAAGAACAAAATTAAATAGATGGAAGGAAAAATAAGAAATGGAGTAGAGGGTTGGGAATTTAGCTCAATGGTTTTTAGGGGATAGGGAGAGACAAGAGCATGAGAGTAAGAAAGAAAGTATCACTGAACAGAAAAGCTCAAAAGCAAATTTTAATAAATGTAGGGTGAGGAGTAAAAAAATTAAAAATATAAGAATATTAGAAAGTCAATAAGGTAAACTCAAGAGATTAAATGTAGAGAGCCGGAGGAAAAGAAGGAATCATTGGGCAAAAAACAAAATAAAACAACAAAAAAAAGTGAAGAAGAAAGCTAGGCACTGGTGGTGCATGCCTTTAATCTAGTTCTTCCCAGGCAGAGGCAGGCCAGTCTGAATAATAAGTTCTAGGCCAGTTAAGGCTACACATTGAGATCCTATCTTAAGAAACTAGGGAAAAGTTTTTTCCTAAATGGAAAAGAATGGATAAACAAAATTAGATATATATTTGAAGAGAAATAGCAAGTAAAGACATTAAAAAAATTTAATACAATACAAAAACAAAACAAGAACCTTTACTAGGGAGGCAGAAACTGGAGGATCTTTGTGAGTTTGAGTCCAACCTGGTCTACATAGATTTTTGGACATGTAGGCCTACATGAAGAAACCCTATCTCAAAAAGCAAAACAAAACAAAAAAATCCTGGATAATAGGGCTCAGTGGCTCAGTGGGTGCTTACTGCACTAGCCTGATAACCTGAGTTTGATTCCCAGACATTGTGGTAGAAGGAGAGTACAGACTCAGAAAAACTGTTCTCTGATCCCCATGCCTGTGCATGTATACACACACACACACACACACACACACACACACACACACTAAAAAATTTTAAATCCTCCTAAGCATGGAGGGAGAAAAAAACCACACGCATAAACACAGAATATGTAGATCAGGCTAGCCTTGAACTCACAAAGATCCGCCTGCCTCTGCTTCCCAAGTGCTGGGATTAAAGGCGTGTGCCACCACTGCCCAGCTCTAGTTGGTGTCTTATTTAATACTATAGCTATATATTTGCATTAGCTCTTCCATTTTTAAAAAAATTATTTTTATTTTTATGTGCATTGGCACTTTGCCTAAATATATATCTATGTCAGAGTGTCAGATTTTGGAGTTACAGAGAATTGTGAGCTGCCCTGTGGGTGTTGGGAATTGAACCCAAGTCTTCTGGAAGAGCAGTCAGTGAGTGCTCTTAACCACTGAGCCATCACTGCAACCCCACTTCCTCTATTCTTGATGATTAGTTGATGGGGTTACTTTCCCAATCTTTTTTTCTTTAGTAATAGATGATGGTTAATTGATTATTAACTGGGTCAGGTTTCCAACCACTTTCCCCCTTTGTCTGACAGTTTGTTTTGGGTATTTCTCAAGAGTTGATCTTTGTATTGAATGGCTGTTATCTTTCATATGGAACTTAAAGCCCAGTTGCCATTACTAGAATTTAGGTAGTGGTCTTTTTTAAGCATTTGGTGGATAGTACTAGGTGTTTATCCCTAAGCTGAAGAATATGGAGTTGGTTTGATTCTTCTGTTGTTAAGACACTTTTGGAAATGTTTTAAACTGGAGTTGGTGTTCTGCTCTCTGTTTTATTGTGGTAAGCCTGTGTAGAGCAGATGTAGGTTTTAATAAATGATTATATGCTTTGTCACCAGGAGGGAGTTGAAATCACATACAATGTGGTTTGACTTCAAATTGATTAGCCCATTTTATAAATGTCAGCAAATTGTCTTGTAATGGACTTTTTGAATAGAGCCCTAATGTTACATGCAGAGTAAAACTGTGTCTGGCTTGGGTTTATAACAAATGCTCTGAAATGTTTTATTTAGGGAGAGAAATCACTTGTGGTTTCCTGTCATGATTTAGTTATTTATCATGAGTCTCAGTGGTGGCTATTGTCTCTTCTCTGTGGCTCTTGGTTGATGAGAGGATTTGTGTTTTTAAGTGTCTTCTTGCATACTTGATCAAACTAATCATAAAACTCTGTGAAGCATGAGGGGACTGTTTCGGATGCTCAGATCTCTCAGCCATGTGTTCTGATGTCAGAAAGAGATCACACTCCATGAAAAAACAGGCAGGAAAAACCAGAAGGCTAGATAAGGGAAGCTATTCATAATTAAGTTTTTCCCAGAAGAGGTAGTCAACTTGTGTGGGCAGATTTTTGCTGTAGGACACTTTGGGATTTTATTTCATTTTTGTAGCTTGGAAAGCTATATCTTGAGATAAAGAGAACTTTAACTCTAAGGTGAGGAAAAACTGCTGTGCTGTCAGGAGAATCTCCATGTTTTCTGAGTTTTTATGTCTCTTGCCTTCAGAAGGCTTTAACTGGTAGCCAGACTGCAAAATACCTTTGACATTTTTATACTGTAGTATAATTTTTGTCTTCTCTGATAGTCACTGGGAGTTCTTACCCTTTAAACCTTCCTCTATGGAGACTACAAAAGGGTGCTTTTTTTCATTCAGTGGTTTCACTGGAACCAAAGTTGTAAGCATGCTTATTTTCCCTATTTCTGGCCTACTTGGACTGTAGACTCCTTGCTTTCTGATTGTGATGTTGTACAGGATGTGTCAGCTCACTTGTGGCTTTGTAAACGACCCCACTATTGCTTGTGGACCTGTGCTCCACTTTCTTCTATGAGGAGTTCACTTACATTTGGTTCTGTTTCAGCATTGCAGCTTTGACCAGTAAGAGAAGCTTAGTCCTTATGCCAGAAGGTTCTGCAGAGGAAATCACTGTTTGTCCTGGTAAGCAAACCATGACTTTACTGAATTTCTGATATTACTTACCTACCTTTTCATTCTTATTAAATTTTTTGACTATTCAAACCAAACCATTCTCAGGAAGATTATGTGTGGTTTATGTGTGTGTGTTTATCACTAGTATATATACACATATATGCTCACACACATGTTTCTAGTGGACACAGGTGCTGAGGGCCACAGGATTATGCAGTGAGAAACTCAGCCTTCACAAAAGTGCCAACCCAGCCGGGCGTTGGTGGCGCATGCCTTTAATCCCAGCACTCGGGAGGCAGAGGCAGGCGGATCTCTGTGAGTTTGAGGCCAGCCTGGGCTACCAAGTGAGCTCCAGGAAAGGCGCAAAGCTACACAGAGAAACCCTGTCTCGAAAAACCAAAACAAACAAACAAACAAACAAACAAAAAACCAAAAGTGCCAACCCACCAGAGCCAAGGTGTAGCTGGAAATTTCTCCAGTTCCACCCAGCCCCATGGTCCCACAGCTGCTTATAAAATAATCACTCAGAGGCTTATATTAACTGCAAACTGTATGGCCTATGGCTTCAGCTTCTTGCTAGTTAACTCTTTCATCTTAAATTAACCCATTTCTATAAATCTATATGTTGTGCTGACACATCTTATTGCTCCTTCAGTAGCAGGCTTGAGTCTCTCTTGACTACACCCTTCTTTCTGTATCTCTGCTTAGATTTCCCACCTGGCTGTAAGCTTTCTTGTCATAGGCCAATACAGCTTTATTTATTATCCAGTGGTAGCCACACATATTCACAGCATACAGAAAGACATCCCACAGCACTAAGGACTCTGATGGAGGTCTAAACCAAAGAACGTAAGATTTTTTAGCGTTAACTGCTTTTTGAATGATTTGACTGTTTCCTGCTATAGATCTCTTGTGTGAAGCCATAAGCTTTCTTCCATCATTACAATTTTGGGATCTATTCCCATGGCATAGCAGTTCTTTAATTATTTACTGGGCATAATTTCTCCCATGTGCTGGGTAGTACCCCCCCCCCCCCACACACACACACTCCATGGGGCAGTCATGCAGTCAATAACCTTGGTTCCCACATCCTAATCTCCACTCCCTTCTCTGAGACAGATGTTAAAAGCTAGCTCTCTACGATTATCTCCCATTTGGCAGGACACATAGTCAGGAAAGGAGTCTTTCAAATAGATCACATTTGGGACCTTCAGAGATAAAGGAACGTCCAATCTCTGTAACTGCAGTTTCCAGAGACTTGCCCTTGTTTTGTATATGTGTAAAACTAGAAACTTTGGAGACTCAGGGTAGAATGAGAGAGAAGAGAAGAAGGAGAAAATAAAGAGACATGGACAGAAGAATCATGGTGTGAGATTTATTCTGATACCCTGCTGGATTCCTTTTTTGTTTTGTAGAGCCTTTCTCGGACCCTGAGAGAAAGCTTTTAGGGCAAGACCTTAATAGCTTCATTACACAGGTTCTGATTATCAACCTTATTTTCTGCTTAGGGGTAATTTGGTTTTGAGTTTAATTGGCTTTTTTGTCTGCTCGCTTGCCTACCATGTGATCTGAAGAGGCAACAAGTATCAAGAATAATCCTTACTTAACAGCGAATTCAAAGTTCTCAAAGTTAGGCTGTTCTCAAGTCACTTTCATTATTAAGCAAAGCCCTTTAGTAGTTAGTTTGATACTCCTGTTTGAGGTTTTATGAGTTCAAGAACTGATTTTTTTTGTGCAGTTTTGTGGCTGGCATAGTTTTAATTATAGACAAGATCTGGTTAAATGCTTTAGTTTATAATTATAAAAATGGAGATATATACTTTGCTTAGGCATAAGACATACTAATTCAGAGTTTTATGTGGATGGATTTAGATATGTAAAACGATTTAAAATGAACTAAAATAGCCACTGTCTAAGGGAACTCTTTGATGAGTCATTGTATAATATGAATAATTATATTGCTAAATGAACCACTTTTACTTTCTGAAGAATTTGTTTTGCTTGCCTGCCTTCCTTCCTTCCTTCCTTCCTTCCTTCCTTCCTTCCTTCCTTCCTCCCTCCCTCCCTCCCTCCCTCCCTCCCTCCCTCCCTCCCTCCCTCCCTCCCTTCCTCCCTTCCTTCCTTCCTTCCTTTTTCTTAAAAGTGGAGCCCATTGTATTACTCAGGAATCTCATTCATGTGATGTTAAGGAACTACCTGCTAATATTGAAACTCACTGGAAAACAAGTAGTGTACAAATGTTACTCAGAGTCATATTTCGGTTCCTTTAGAACACACATAGCCTGTCAAGAGTATTCATAGTTTTCTTATTTTAATTTCTTTCATTTTTTTTTCCCCATAAAGACTAAAACTTAGTTAACATGTACTCTAGGAAAAATCCTATAAATACTTTAAAACACTTGGCAACCTATCAAAAAGGTTTTTTTTATTGTTTTAAGAATGTAAGTAGTGTTGGTTTTTAATGAAAGTGTTTTCTTAATACATTTGAAATGTATTTGGATTACTGCCTAATGATACCTACTAAGAGACTCCATTACCAAAGTGCTGTGATTTTGGCTAGGGCACTCAAGAATGTGGTGCTGTCTTTGTGAAAAGAAAACTATCCCCTTTTCTGTCTGGAACTGTTGAATTTTGCCATCCTTCTGGGAAGTCACTCAATCTACCTGTTTGAGATCCTGGCATATGATGTCATTGTGGCATCTTTCAGAAACAACCTGCAAATATAATGATTGTCAAAGTCTTAGCTAATAGATTTTAATTTTTACATGTATGTAAAGGGGTGTGAGATAGGTCATAAAACTAAAAAGGGGACCATGGAAGAGCAAAAAGATTTCTTAAGGAAAATTAAGGTAATAGAATATACATGAAAATGCAAAGAGGAAGGGTATGAGTAGTGGAGGGGGCATGGGGAAGGAGTGAGGGAGGAGAGTCATAAAAATAAGTATATATAAAATGTGATAGTAAAAACCATTGTTTTGTATACTAATTTAAAAAATAAACAGAAAGTCCTAGGGGCTGGAGACATGGTTTGGCAGTTAACAGTACTGTCTACTCTTCCAGAGAACCCAGGTTTGAATCTTAGCACCCACATGGAAGTGGTTTAGGTCAGCAAACAGTTGGATTTAACCTGTAAGCTAATGGTAGGGAGTCATGATCATAAAAGCTACCTAACTTCACTTAGGAAGAGCTTACTTTCCCCCTCACTTATTAGCTAGCACTGTTTGTATGTGTATGGAGTGTGTGCACCAAATGCATGCAGTTCCCATGGAGGCCAGAAGAGGGACTGGATTCCCAGGAACTGTTGTTACAGATAGTTGTGAGTTGCCATATGGGAGTTAAGTCCATGTTCTCTAGAAGAGCACCAGTGCTCTAAACCATTGAGCCTCAAGATTAATTTGACTCATGGTTTCAGGGTACTCAGTATTGCTTATCTCTATGCACTTGAGCAGAACGTAAACATGATGGAAATGTGTGGCAGAGAAGCTTCTTTACCTTGTGCTACTATATAAGAACCAGTGAAAAGAGAAAGACAGAAAGACTTGAGTAAGATATTGTCCTAAGGATGTAATTATCAGTGGCTGATACTTTTCAATTAGGCCTCACCTCTTCCCTTTACTGTCTCTCAATAAAGTCATCATTGTGAATCCCCAAGAGATGACTCCATTAACTGGGTCAGAGCCCTCAGGATCTAACTGTCTCAGGAATTGCAGTCACATACATACCCATCTGTACTTTACTAATCTAGGTTTCTTAAATCAGTCAAATTGACAATCAAGGCTAACTGTCACAGGATGGTACTAGCATTGTTTGGGGAGTGATTCTTATCTTTGAACAATGTATTTGGTGATAAGCTCTTTCAGGGAAATTTAACACAGAAGATTTTGCAGTTTAAGAATTGTGAGCCTCGGGAGCCGGGCGTGGTGGCACACGCCTTTAATCCCAGCACTTGGGAGGCAGAGGCAGGAGGATCTCTGTGAGTTCGAAGCCAGCCTGGGCTACCAAGTGAGCTCCAGGAAAGGCGCAAAGCTACACAGAGAAACCCTGTCTCGAAAAAACCAAAAAAAAAAAAAAAAAAAAAAAGAATTGTGAGCCTCTTACCACCAGAGTGGATAAAGTGTGTGTGTCCATCCAATTTTGCACTATAGTTAATAATATAAATGTGTTTAATCCTTTAATCATTCTGAAGATAGTTTAGAATCTTATAGATTGTTTACTTGCCCAATGTTGACTATTCATTGTATATGTGAAGCATGAAAGTGTCAGAGGTATAGAGTAAAACAACCGAGAACTTAACAAGGTTTACCTTCTGAGATATGTTTTTTATTTTAGCTATGGTTATAATAAGCAAACATTGGGTCTAGAGAGATGGCTCAGAGTTAAGAGCACTGAATATTCCTCTTAAGTACCCCACAAGCACCCACATGGCTTCACCATAAGTACCCACGTGGCTGACAATCATCTCTAACAACAGTTCTAGGGGGTCCATTACTCTCTTCCAGCCTCCATGGCCAGCAGACATGCATGTGGTGCCCAGAAATACATGCAGACAAATATAAAAGAAGGAAATAAAATTTAAAACATAAAAAAAAAGAAAAGTGAACGCCATAGACTGTTTCTTTTAAACAACAGACATTTATTTCTCAGAGTTTTATTTCTGAGACATTTATTTCTGGAGGCTGGGGAGTCCAAAATCAAAGCACAGACAGACTCAGTGTCTAGTGAGAACCCACTTTCTGGTTCATAGACGTACCCTCTTACTATGTCCTTACATGGGAGACAGAATGAGAGCCCTCTCTGGGGTTCTGGTACAGGGTACTAATCCCATCCTTTTTATTTCTCCACTCTTATGACCTAGCTACTTCCCAAAGACCTCCCACTTCCTCTTACCATCATTGGGAGTACAATTTCATCATAAAGTTGGAATGGAACATAGGCATTGAGTTTACAGCATTTCTTTACCAGATTTGTTGTCATTTGAAATACAGCTGTTCTCTTGTTATATTGATAAGTGTCTAGAATTCCTAGTTAGCCAACTTCAAAAAAATCTTTTTATTAGTTCACCCCCGACTCCCCCACCAAACTTTTCCCAAACTTCTTTTTTTTTTAAGATTAGTAAATATTTTAGGCTCTTTAGGTTAGATATTTGTTAGAGCTATTCATCTCTGTTTCACTGCAAAAGCAGCCATAGACAATATGTAACTGAATGAATATGGCTGTGTTCCAATAGGGCCTTATTTACAAAACCAGGCAGCTGGCCAGATTGGGCCCAGAAGGTATCTATAGTTTTTGGCTCCTGATTTATACTATATCTCTGTGTTAGTAATAGGTAGTGGTAGTACAATGCCTGGGACTTGTTATTCCATCAGTACATTCAACTACTAGATATTGCTTAAAGAACATATTAAAGAATGGCATATCTTTGTGTAGAATGCATAGTCTTATTTTTGTCTTACTTTCTGTTTTCCCTATTCATCCTTTTAACCTTAGAGCTAATATAGGCAGTTTTTGGTTTCTCTTGAAATCAGTAGATTTTGATACTAGGACTACAGTGAAATAAGCCAAATGGATTAACTGGTAAGTAGATAAGCAAACTGTGATGTATTCATTTAGTAGAGTACTAGTTACCAGAAAAAAGGGATGCACCATTGATATGTCTGACAACATGGCTGCCTCTCAGTTACATGATACTAAGTAAAAGATGACACCAAATCACTGTGATTTTTTTTTAAACCTTTTTTAAAGACAGGTCTCACACTATGTTGTCCCAGGTTTGAACTTGAATTCTCTCAGCCTCCTGAATAGCTAGGATTACAGGTGTGTGCCGCTGTGACATCTGGCTGATTCCATTTAGGTGATATTCTAGGAGAGAGAAAACGGTAGGAGTATATAGTAGATTTGTACAATTGACTTCAGAAGGGTACAGGAGGATTTTAATAGGATGCTGGAAACATATTTTCTTTATTGTGGTAGTTACATGATATGTATTAGTCAAAACCCATCAAATTACAAACTGAAAAATTGGTGAATACTGTTGTGTGTAAATTATGTCACAGTAAAGCTTCAAGAAGAAACAAACTAGGTCTATATTGTCAGTTTAGCATTATCATACCCTAAACTTTAGAGAAATGGAAATTAATGGTATTTACTTTTTTTTTTTTTAAAATTACAGAGTCACAGTTAAGTTCCCCTGAGCCCCTTGACCTCAATAGAGAAGATTCTCCAGATAGCAGCGAGATCCCCATTGAAGTAAAAATGACAGTGAGTGATAAGCAGGTGAATACTCTTCTCTGTGATTTTTGTCATTCATTTGTTTATGCTGTTGCTCTTCTGTGTGATACAATGTTCACCTCAGCCTGAAAGATTTTGGTGGTATAGAGTTTTAGCTTTGGGAACACTTAATCTCAGAGAGAAATTTTTATAATTAAAATTATCATTTCAGCACTGTTTGTAAAAATATCACTATCTTTTGTTTGTTTATTTTAATTTTGATATTTGAGACAGGACCTCTTGGCATAGCTCTGGTTATTTTGGAACTCACTCTGTAGACCAGGCTGGCCTCAAACTCATAGACATCCACTTGCCTCTGCCTCCTGAATGCTGGGATTAAAGGTGTGCATCACCACACCTGGCCACTCACCATTTCTTTAGTACTTTTACTATCTTTGTTAGAGATGGGGAAAGAAAGATTTAGAATGTTTACATGATTTGCACTAGTTGATGCTACTTTTAATTATAGAAATAGAACCTGAACATAGATTTGTCTCTAAATCTATAGGGACATTTTCCATTACATACAGATAAGTAGAAGAAATGAACAATGGGGGGGGATCACTGTATAACAAACTTATTTATAAATGTTATAGGAAATACAAAGGGAAGACAATACGTGAATCTTTAATTGCATCGTTAACCATCCCTGACCACACATGGCCATAGCCATAAAGTTGAAATTCTTAGAGTAACCCAGGCATGGTGGCACAGCCCTTTAATCCTAGCACTAGAGAGACAGAGGCAGGTGTATCTCTGAATTTGAGGCAGCCTGGTCTACATAGTGAGTTTCAGGACAGCCAGGGCTATACAGAAACCGTGACTCAAAAAAAAAAAAAAAATTCTTAGAGTATATTTTTTCTTTTGAATGCATACACCTGTGTGTACTCATATGGAGACCAGAGGTTGATATCTTCCTCAGTCAATCTCTACCTTACTTTCTGAGATAGGGTCTCTCACTGAATCTGGAGTTCACCCATTTTGGCTAATCTGGCTGGCCAGCAAGCCCCTGGGTTCTTCAAATCCCTGCTTCCTGCATCTGTTTCTTTTCCCACCCTGTCCCTCTATTGAAGGAGTTACAGGTGTGCACAACTGGCCTTTCTGTGATTGCTCAGTGTCCAAACTCAGGTCCTCAGACTTGAGTAGAAGGAACTTTACCACTGAGCCGTCTCTCTAGCCCCTTTACTGTATGTATTTTTCATTTTGGATTTAACCAAGTAATTTCTTGGAATTCTGTTGCTGTAAAAAGCAGTTTGAGGATTGAATAAATTCTTATAGAAATGAAAATTTTGCTTATATTTATGTTTATGGTCCTGAACACTTTAACAGAGACTTAATTTTTTCATTCCTTTTTATACTGTGAAGAGTTTTTTGGAAACAATTTTCACAGTAGATGTTAGATCCTTTCCTAGTCTCTGCACTGCAGGTAATTGGCTAGAAACTCTGCTTTCATGAATCGTACACGGGTTTCTTGGAACCTGGTGTGTCACAAATGACAGACTGGGATTTCCTCGTGCCAGTGCAGGAAGAATTAGCCTCTGTAGCAGATCTACTGAGGATAGATCCTAATAGATAATATCAAAATGGCCTCTTTTTTTTTTTTTCCCTCAGAGATCAGAACCTTCTAAATGGGAATCAGGGAACAATGTTAGTAATATAGTTATCCTAACATGCAGAAGAAGCCCTACAAGCCTTTAGTTATCAAGGCTGCTTTCTTATCATCCATCACTACAAAGGATACTATTCTTGGGGCCAAAGAACATAAACCTGATTTAGAATTTATAATGTGCATTCTGCACTGCTGCATATCAAATGAGTGCTTTTCACTGTTGCTGTTTGATTATGTCTGTGTATGCCTCTAAGTAATCTTAGAGGTTTCCTGGGATTTCTCTGTCTCTGCCTCCTGAGTGCTGGGATTAAAGCCATGTACCATACCTTGTTTTTTGAGACAGGTTCAGTGGAGTTTGTCAATTCTGATAGGCTGGCTGGCTGGTTACTGAGCCTTAGTATTTGCTTGTCTCTGCCTCCCTAGTGCTAAGATTACAAGCATGTGCCACTATGCCAGCTTTTTACTTGGGTGCTGGGGATCAAACAGAGATTCTTTTGATTTTTTGAGACAGGGTTTCTCTGGGGAACCCTAGCTGTCCTGGAACTCTCTGTAGACCAGGCTTGCCTTGAACTCAGAGATCCTGCCTGCCTCTGCCTCTTGAGTGCTAGGATTAAGGGTTTGTACTACCACCGTCTGGCTCCCCAAATACATTTTGAAAAACTGAGTTTCTTAGAATATTAAATTAGAGTATAAAACATATAGCTGATCTGGCACAAGTAGAAGTATGTATATAGAAATAGTTTTTCTGCTTTGAAAGTTTTATGACTGTTCAGTGATATTAGCTTGTTAACGGGGGTAATTGTTTGGTAGCACTGATTTATGCAGAGCAACCTTGTTATAACTGCAGTCTCTCTTGATCATTTCTTACACTAGTTAGTTTTCTCTGGAAATGGTGGAATAATGTTTTCTCAATATTGTGTGTTGTGCCCTGGGCGAGAGACCCCCGAAATGCAAAAGCAGGGTTTATTGAAGCAGTTCAAGCTGCAGGGCAGGGACCTCATCAAGCCATCCAACACAGTAGAGGCTGGAGGAGGTGCCCGCCCCTCTGCAAGCTTAGGTTTCAAAGGCAAAAACCATGAGGTTACATCATTTAGGGGCGCTAGTACGGGTACAATTCTGATTGGCTCAAGTTTCAGGGGCTTTTCAGAATTTCTGTGTTATCTTACTTTGTAGTTTTAACTGGTTGTTTGTCAAACTTTATAGACTACCTCCGGCTTGGGCATTCTGTGGTTAATCAATTGCTACTATATAGTCCTTCAAACATCCTAACTTTGTACCTTTGACCATCTCCAGCATTGGGGCATTCTACATTTAATCAGTTGTTACCAGATGGTTCTTCAAACATCCTGACTTTGTCCTGGGACCTATGTCAGCAGCTCTGAGAATTTTGAAACTCAGGCCTGTTTCAAGCTGGGTGAGGGGCTTGCTTGAAATGGGGGTGCTTTGATTCTTCATTGTGCTTGAGAATTTTCTTGAGGTGTATTGTCATATGTATATCATATGTCACTCTGTTCTCAGGGGAGGAAGAGGCAGGCAGATCTCTTGAGTTAAAGATGATCTACATAGTGAGTTCCAGACAGCCAGTGCTATGTAGGGAGGCCCTGTTTCAAAAAACCAAACCAAACCAAAAAAAAAAAAAAGTCATGGTAAGAAGGGTCAAAATGGGCTGGGCGGTGGTGGCGCACGCCTTTAATCCCAGCACTCGGGAGGCAGAGCCAGGCGGATCTCTGTGAGTTCGAGGCCAGCCTGGGCTACCAAGTGAGTCCCAGGAAAGGTGCAAAGCTACACAGAGAAACCCTGTCTCGAAAAACCAAAAAAAAAAAAGAAGAAAAAAAAAAGAAAAAGAAGGGTCAAAATGAACAATTTTCTAAGTTACTTATAAGCCAGGTAGGAGAGGGTGAATGACTTGGTGATTTGTAGGGTATGTCTTTATTTTCACAGGGCTTATTTTGAAGTCAGAAGTTTAGGCTACAGGAGTTTTCCAATTTTTTTAATATAGTGACATGATATTGTCATCTATAAATGTATTAAGTGGCATTCACAGCTCTCCAGGATCAGGCTTTCTTTTGGGCTACCAAACCAGCTCCCAAATCATGACACAGAGACAACTTATGAATGCTCAGCCTTATCTTATACTTGACTCACTAGCTCTTATAATTGATATTAACCTGTTTCTCTTCATCGGCATTTTTGCCTTGGGGCTTTTTTACCTTTCTTTCTGTATGTCCTACTCCGTGTCTGACTGGCTGGCGGCTGCCTAACTGGCTCGCCCGGGTGTCTCTCCTTTGTTCTCTCTTCTTATTTTCTCAAGCTTAGATTCCTCCTCCTGCTTACTCTCTCTGCCTGCCAGCCCCACCTATCCCTCTCCTGCCTAGCTATTGCCTGTTGAGCTTTTTATTAGACCAATCAGGTGCCTTAGGCAGGCAAAGCAACACATCTTTACATTGTTAAACAAATGTAACACATCTTTGCCTAGTTAAAGTAATACTCCACAACACCCTAGAGCCACAGATTGGATATACCTACAAGGGATTACAATTCTGTGTCTGAGTACTACTTTTGATATCTCATTGGGTAGTATTTTTACTTATTTATTTTACAGTGTGTGTGTGTGTGTGTGTGTGTGTGTGTGTGTGTGTGTGTGTGTGTGTGAAGGTCAGAGAACAACTTGTAGGAGGTAGTTCTCTCCATCCATGTAGGATCTAGGGGTTGAACTCAAGTCATCAGAGTTGGTGTCAAACACCTTTATTCACTGAACCATCTTGCCTCTATGGTATTTTAAAACAGTAGAAACAGCTCTATAGACACCAAATTTGATCATCTACATAGTTTTAATAAAAGTTGTTTTACTCACGTTTTCTGCCTTGTAATTCCTTTCTAATAGTTAATATTTAAATAGACTTTTTTAGTGGTATTGGGGGGAAATGTCTTATTTTTAAGATAAGAATTTTCAGAAATATTCTGAGTTTTGTAGAAGGTAGTTAGAAGTCATTTTAATCATAGTGAGACAGTAATAGACTCCTTTCTCTTAAATACGTTAGTAGTTATATTCATTATATTTTATAAAACAGTGGATGAGTACAAAGCAATGTAGTGTTTTGTTTTGTTTTTTCCAGACAGAGTTTCTTTGTGTAGCCTTGGCTGTCCTGGAACTCACAAAAGTTCACCTGTCTCTGCCTCCCAAGTTCTGGGATTAAAGTCATGCATCACTGCTGGGCCAATGCAGTGTCTTTTTGTGAGCACTGGTGATACTCTTTTTGTATCACATCTTTGTGCTTAGTGAACTTTAGAATGCCAA
The DNA here is from genome assembly GCF_004664715.2 of Peromyscus leucopus. Taxonomy (NCBI): domain Eukaryota; kingdom Metazoa; phylum Chordata; class Mammalia; order Rodentia; family Cricetidae; genus Peromyscus; species Peromyscus leucopus. Next base: position 9,041,837 of record NC_051067.1, read on the forward strand.
GCAGCTTCTCAGTAACCACTAACCTTCAGTAACTCAAGACTGCTTGCAAATAAGGGTGTATTTGCTTCCTCCTTTTGCTCAAATAGCTTGGTTGTACAACATAGGAATTTCTTAGAACATCTGTGAACAGTAGAACCTAGATTTGTAAGAAACTCAGTGACTAACCTTGGAATAGTATCATCTAAGACTTTCAGACCCACTTTAATTTCTTGACTTCTACACAATAATCAGTTTGGGCCAGCAAAATGGCTCAGCAGGTACAAGTGCTTGCTGTTCAAGCTTGATGACCGGAGTTTGATTCCTGAAATCCATATTAAAGACTGGATGATGCACATCCACAATCCTAGTACTCCTAAATCAAGATTGGGGGTAGAGACAGGAGGACTGCTTGGATGCTTGAGAGCTGACTAGTGTCATGTCCCTTGACACAGCTACAGTCACCTAAAAGGAGGAAACCTCAACTAAGAAAATGCCCCCAGAAGACAGGTCTATAGGCAAGCCTGTAGGGCATTTTCTTAATTAGTAATTGATATGGGAGGGCCCAGTCCATGGTGGGTGGTTCCAGCCCTAGGCTGGTGGTCCTAGACTCTGTAAGAAAGAAGACTGAGCAAGTCATGATGAGAAAGCCAGTAAGCAGCTCTCCTCCCTGGCCTCTGCATTGGCTCCTGCCTCCAGGTTCTTGACCTGTTAGAGTTCCTGCCCTGTCTTTGATGGTAAACTGTGATATGGACTTATAAGTAAAATAAATTCTTTCCTTCCTTTTTTTTTTTTTTTTTTTTTTTTTTGGTTTTTTGAGACAGGGTTTCTCCTTATAGTTTTGGTGTCTGTTCTGGATCTTGCCTTGTAGACCAGGCTGGCCTCACAGAGATCCGCTTGGTTCTCCCTCCTGAGTGCTGGGATTAAAGGTGTGTGCCACTGCCGCCTGCCCCATATTGCTTTTGGTTATGGTGTTTCATCACAGCAAGATAAACCCTAAGACAGCCAGATTGCCTGGAATACAAAGTATGGCAGAAACAAGAGAGACCTTACCTTAACTAGGTGGAAGGAGAGAACCAACTCCCAAACTTCCACATATATACTATGTAGCATGGACAGACAGACAGACAGACACACGCACACAGACAGACAGACAGACACACACACACACACACACACACACACACACACACAAACCAACCAAACCACATAAATACCAAATAAGCAAAATTTAAAAACTACCAGTGCAAGATACTGGCAACTATAGGAGCAAGAGAGAAGACCTAAGAGGCTTTAGTAAAATTGATTGTCTTAACTAATGACTTCTTTAGGCCTCCAAATACTTCAGTCTTTGCTTTCAATCCTTGATTTTGAATCTGGTATAAACTGATAGGTATTTTTTCTTTTAAAGTAAATGAAATGTGGATGTATTTTGTTCTTTGGGGGAAAAGATATAAGTTAAAGCTGTTACTTAAAATTGCTCTTTAGGTTGATAATGGTGAGAGAGAAGATAGTGAGAAAGCAAATCCCACTCTTGCATTCTCCTCTGGTACCCGGGTGTCCTGCCCATTGTGTGACCAAGACTTTGCTCCCACGAAGATTGAACAACATGCCATGTACTGCAATGGTCTGATGGAGCAGGAAACAGGTAAAAACTCAGCAGGATGGCCTAACTTTTTTTGGTTTTTCGAGACAGGGTTTCTCTGTGTAGTTTTGTGCCTTTCCTGGAGCTCACTTGGTAGCCCAGGCTGGCCTCGAACTCACAGAGATCTCCCTGCCTCTGCCTCCCGAGTGCTGGGATTAAAGGCGTGCGCCACCACCGCCCGGCTTTTTGTTGTTTTTTGAGATAGGGTTTCACCATGTAATCTTGGTTGGTCTGGAACTCATTATGTAGACCAGGCTGGTCTTAAACTCATAGAAACCCTTCTGCCTCTGCCTCCTGATGCTAGGGTTAAAGGTATCCACCAGGGAGGATGGGCTTAGACCTGCCTCAGCTGAGTGTACTAGGTTCTGCTGACTCCCCATGGGAGACCTTGCCTTGGAGGAGGTGGGAAGGGGAGGTAGGTTGTGGGGGAAGGCTGGGGGGCAGGAGGAGAGAGGAGAGGGAAATCTGTGGTTGGTATGTAAAATGAATAGAAAATTTAATTTTTTTTTTTTTTTTTTTAAAAAGGCATGTACCACCATACCCAGCTGACAGTGTAACTCTTAATTTTTTTGCATGGTACTTTTGTAATCCTGTATAATACAGTACAGGAGAAATAGCTCTAATTTCAAAGTTGCCATTGTTTCTATATAATTAGTTTCGAGTACAATTGGCTCCTTGTCCTTAGTAGGCATATTATGTTGTACTAAGTTCCTTAGGAAAAGGTAAAGGGGAAAAAGCCTTCCCTCTTAATGTTCCATTTGTTTTTTACTGTGAATAGCTGAAAAGCTAATATCTGAAAAGTAAGTAGACCTTGCATTTCAGCTTATATATTTAAATATTGAGACTCCTAAGGAACTTAGGAAACTTAAATTCTAGCATGGTCCATTTTTTATTTAAAAGAAATGTCTTATGGTTTATTTCGATAGACATTCCACTTAGAGACAGCTGTTAAACTATTCCTAATGTATATTTCTGTCCTGTATATCTTTGCTGGGTTACTCTGAAACTATTTGTTACCTGTCTAAGAGTATACCAAAGCCATAGTTTTGATACAGTGTCAGATGTTGACCAAGAAAATATTCTTGTCATATCCCTTGATTTACCATCTGGATTCTGCCTTTCTGTCTATGATTTTAACCTTTAAGTAAATTAGTGTCAGCATAGCTAGCTCTCCGTGATCCAACATACAAATGAAATGTAAGTCTTAGGTAATTGGAAGTGTTGCAATCTTCTTGCAACTTTTTTATAACTTAGATGTATTTAAATCTGAAATTGTATATTTGTGAAGTATTTTATAAGTTAAAATTGCAGAAAGGACCACTTGGATCATCCACAATGGTGGTACATGAGTTGGCAGCCCAACCATCCATGACCCTAAAGGTTCATGAGTGCCCATTCCTAAAGATTACTGGAGTAGACTTAGTATTCTGCTGGATTTCTCTGCTTACCACCCATGTCATATCTATCAGAGATCTTAAGCAGGTGAAATGGCTCAGTGGGTAAGGTCATCTGCCACCAAACCTGATGACTAGTTCTGACCCCTGGATCCTACATGGGTAGAGGCTAGAAGAGGACATTGAGTGTCCTTCTCTAGTGCTCTCCACCTGTTCCTCTGGGGCAGGGTGTCTCTAAACAAGGGGCTCACGTTTTCCCAGTCAAACTAGACTTCAGCAAGCTCCACTGATCCTCCTGTCTTTGCTCTGCTCAGAGGTGGAGTTACAGGCATGTGTGGGATGCCCAATTTGTTCCATAGGTACTAGGATCTAAATTCTTCTTTCATGATTGTTCAGCAAACTCTTTTAAAAATCACCAAACCATCTCCAGTCCGTGGAACATGTTTTTAAAAAATTGGTGCTAAGCCTTTATGTGGGTTACTAGAGAAGTTTTAAAATAAGGTTTCTGCTACCAAGAGGTTTGTGATATTATTGGGAAAGTAAATTTTTACTTAGGAAAGTAATTACAGTTGTTTAGAGTGCATGGTTTATGCCTAAGTGAATATTCCTGCAAATGAATACATTGGGGGAGAAAAGGGCAGTGAATTGGGATCATGTCCTAGATAGACTGGCATTTTAGATAGACCTTTTGGGGAGATTTTGGAGCAGGAACCATCCCATATTCTGTTCAGTCATGTGTTTTCTTGGGAACAATTTGGGGATCTAGGTAGGCTGGGGAAGTGAGGAATTATGTGAGACACTTACTAGTGTGTGTGGCCTTTGCTTGATCCTCAGTAAATCTGATCTCTTAGTTTCCATCAGCTTGCTTGTGCCCACCTGAGAGACAGAAATTAGTGATTGTTTCTTGTTCCTCTCAACATAATTTCTAAATCTTGGATAGCAAGCTTCTCATATTGTAGTGGGAAAGAGACGGGAAGAAGCCACATAATAGAACCTGGAGGCCATTTGCCTAATTCCTGGGGAGTAGAGTAAGAGAGTTCTTACCTCTCGGTGTTAAGTAACAAGATTTCTCCCTCCTTTCTGTTTCTCTCTGAAGCTGATCCTAGACATGCTTGGTTTGACTGTGTAACAGGAATAGTAATTAGCATCATTTACATGGAATGTCTACCGTTTATGCCTAGTTACCGTGCAGCACAATAACAATTATGCATGTCATTAAAGATGTGTCTGATTAACTTTGCTGTAAGTTTTATTTGATTACAATACTACACTGTGGTTAAGCTGGCTTGTGTGCTCAGTATATTTTAGTGACAAAGCTATCTGATCAGAACTATAAAAAAATAGAATGTTCTTTAAAAGGATTGTTTGCAGGAGATAAGATTCACTATATTGATCCAGACTAGAACAAAAGCAAAGTGCTTTTGTATTTATTTTCTGGAAAATACATTGGAGATCATTTTTATGTAAACACTTAGGAAAAATAAAGCTCCCTACTTATTCAACAAATATGTATTAATACCAACTGTATATCACATACATTGAATTAATATAAAAAGTCACTACTTTCATGGCGTGTACATTCTAGTGATGGAAGATAAACCAGAAAAAAGTAAAGAAGCAACATGTCAAGTGGTGATAAATTTTAAAATTTATTTTCTGTGGGTGTGCATGCGCACATGTGTGTGCATATGTATGGAGCCATAGGTCAACCTCAGTGTTATTCCTTGGGAGCCATCCACTTTGTTTTTTGAGACAAGGTCCTCACTGGGACCTGGGGCTTGACAGTTCAAGCTAGGCTGGCTAGCCAGTGAGCTCCAGGAATCCTCCTGTCTCCACCCCTCTAGTGCTAGGATTACAAGCATACACCATCATGCTCAACTTTTTCTGTGAGTTCTGGGGACTAAACTCATGTTCTTATGCATGTGTGGCATTTAACTGCCTAAACGATCTCTCTAGCCTGGTGATAAATATGTTAGGGGAAAAAAAAGTACAAAACACAAGAAAGGAATAGAGATCTAACAATTTAAATACCGATCTAACAATTTAAAATAATTGTTAGAAAGGTCCCAGTTAAGATAGTAGCATTTGGGGCTGGAGAGGTTAAGAGCACTTGTTGCTCTTTCAGAGAACCCGTGTTTAATTCCCAGCACCCGCATGGTGTCTTATAACCATCTATAACTCCAGTTCTAGGGTATCTAACTCTGTCTTCTGACCTTTGAAGTCACATGTATACATTCAGGCAATAATTCATTCACATAAAATAAATAATATAAAAAAGAAGGTGGCATTTGAGTAGAGACCTACAGGAAGTGAGGGAGTTTTAAGGTGAGAAAGTATATTAGAGTTCTCTGGAGTAACAGAATTATAGAATGAATCTCTCTCTATATATAAAGGGGATTTATTGGGATGACTTACAGGTTGAAGTCCAGCTAATCCAACAATGGCTGACTGTGAATGGAAAGTCCAAGATCCAGCACTTACTCATCCTACAAAACTGGATGACTCAGCTGGTCTTCATTATATGCTGGAATCCTGAAGAAGTAGGCTCTAATGCCAGTGAAGAAATGGATGTACTAGCAAGGCAAGGGCAAGCAGGCAAACAGCAAAAGCTTCCTTCTTCTATGTCCTATATAGGCTTTCAGCAGAAGGTATGACCCACGTTAAAGGTGTGTCTTCCCACCTCAGATCCAGATCAAAGGTCACTTCAAACCAAGCCAAAAAAAAAAAAAAAAAAAAAAAAAAATCTCTTACAGGTGTGCCCTCCATTTCTGGATTGTTGTTCATTTCAGATGTATTTAAGTTGACAACTGATAATAGCTATCACAGGAAGAGAATATGTTACTGTGCTACCTAGTTTTATGTCAGCTTGACAAAAGCTAGAGTTATTTGAGAAGGAGGAACCTCATTTGAGAAAATGTCACCACCAGACTGGCCTGTGGGCAAGTTTGTGGTACATTTTCTTGATTGATGATTGATGTGGGAGGGCCCAGCTTACTGTGGGCAGTACCACCCTTTGGCTGGTGGTCCTGGATGCTATAAAAAAGCAGACTGAGCAAGCCATGAAGAGTAAGCCTAGTAAGCAGCACTCCTCTATGACCTGTGCATGAGTTCCTGCCCTGACTTTCTTTAGTGATAGGCTGTGATGTGGAACTGAAGCTGAAATAAACCCTTTCTTCCCCAAGTTGCTTTAGGTCATGGTGTCTTATTACAGCAACAGAAGCCCTAACTAAGATGGTTAAAGACAGAGGAAAAAACAGAACTTCAAAGACCCTTGCATATGAACAGGCTGAAGTATAGCTGGAGTGGAGCAAATGAGAGAGAGATAAACAAGAGACTAGAGGAATAACTGGAAGGGGCAGGTAGATAGATTCCAGAGCTCTTAGCTATAAAAAGGACTTCAACCTTTCCTCTTCCGAATAATCATTGGAAAGGCTTGAGCAAAGAATGAATGTTTAAGCAGAGGATGGCAAGTTTAAGGGTCACTCAGGTTGCTGTAGGAGAATAGATTATTAGAATTGGGGACAGGGGTAGAGCTGGGAGAACAGAGTTAACATTTTGTTTGGGGCAGTATGATAGCATGGACAAAATGTGGGCTTTGGAAGTAGGCAGATCTGGATTTAAATTTTATCAGTAATATTTGCCAGTTGACTAATATTTCCTTTTTTTCGAACCAGGCTCCTCATTTATACAATTAGCCCAACAGTGGGGTGATGAGAATCTGAGACACTTCATAAAACATTTGGGTAGATATATAAAGCATTATGCCTAGATAGTTAATAAATGCTAGGTGCAATTATGAATTACTTCTTTAAGTCTATGTAGTATTTCTAGGGCCTGTGTTTCTAATAAGTAGATAAGCTGTAGTTGGGTATAAGTAAGAGGAATATGGACATCAAGGCCTAAGAGTCAAAGTGGTAAGAATAAGTTAAATTGGGAGTGGTGGTGCACGCCTTTAATCCTAGCACTCGGGAGGCAAAGGCAGGTAGATCTCTGAGTACAAGGCCAGTCTGGTTTATGTAGAGAGTTCCAGGACAGCCAGAGCTACATAGAGAGACCCTATCTCATAAAACAAACTAACAAAAAAGAGTAAGTTAGTAAGAAGTACATAATAGTAAGGTTTAGGAAGCTATAGGCATTAACAATATTTACTTGTTGCCTAGGTAGAGGGTTATAGCATAAAGTCATGATACTGCTTAGAGTTATTTTCTTTTCAGGGCTATCTCCAGAAAAACAATGATGAATAGATGGGGGTGGATTGAAGGAGTTGGAGATCTTTTCTATGATATGCTTTGGAGATAATAAAGGACTGAGGCTTAGAAGAGGCTTGACTTGGGTAATGTCAGCATAAATCAGTAAGGCCTCAGCATCTCTAAGTAAGATTCACTTCTCAAGTTAGACAAAGTTGGACCTTTTCTGTCTTAGATACCTGTTAGTTACTGATCTGAATGTAATTTGTAAAGCTCTCCAGTCTTCTTTCTTGTATTAGTGTGGTGTTTGTAGTACTCAGGATGATTAAATTACTTATATTGTTATTACCTATTCTAAAGTATTAATAGTTGTGAAATGGGATAGGTTTAATAGGAAAAACTGTGAATTTAGGAGGCTGGATGATGTGGGGAGATACACAAATCATACATAGGCTCTGGTCTCATGGAAATTATGGTTTAGTTGGATAAGTGAGAAGTGCACATGAGTAGCTATAATGCAACGTTAAACTTACTCACAGAGCGATTGCAAAGAAGATCATGTGTTGTTTCAGAGGAAAATGTGATTTAAGACAAAAGGGCACTAATATAACATCTGTCATTTAATACAAATACATATAACATGTACAGAAAAGAACAGCGATTAAATAGGATGATAGTGTGTGCATTGTGGAAGGTAATAGGAGAACGACACATGTAACTTGAGCTAATGACCTCAGAATGGGAGAAGTCCTTTTTCAGCTTTGAAATTTGTATGTTTATTTCTGTTAGCTATATTGTACTTTCTAGGTGCAAGTGTTAAGATACATTTTAGTCAAGTGTGTAGGCTGAGGCAGGAAGACTGCAAGTTTGAAGCCTGACTGGCCTTGAATCTATGGCAGTCTTCCTGCCTTATCTCTCTGAGTGCTAGGATTATAGGCTTGTGCCACTACCTAGTTTAAAGTTGGTGTTTGATGTAGTATGTGGAATGATTGTCTGGCCTGGTGTGCTAGTATACACCTGTAATACTGGTACTTGGGAGGTGGAAGCAAGAGGATTAAGAGTTCAGAGTCATCCTTGACTACATAGAGAGATTGAAGCTGGGCTACATGAGACCCTGCTTAGAAAATACGTAGTTGTCTGACTGCAATATGTCCAATTAGGATCTCAAGCATTTTTGTTCTTCTCATCTTGTTTTTAACGCTGACTTTTGTTGTAGTTATTCCTACTCATTGGGTTTGGATGTTGAAGAGCCAAGTGTTGTGTGACTTTTCTTGGAGAGCTGTAAACAAACATCTTTTTACCCCAGATAGGATGCCAACAACAGACCAAAGAAATGATCCCACTCAAGTCTAGTTTGGTGAGCCAATGAGTTTTGAGAGTTACTTAAATAGAAGCATGAGTGACTCTCAGGTAATTGTATCATGGAACATCCCAAACAAAAATGGATGACCACTCACAGAGCCCTCATCCCTGGAGCTCCCTACTCAACTTGTTGGCAGTTTCACCTTGTTTACAGATTATCTAACTTGGGAGAGCCTTGTAAGTCCTGTACAGTTTTGAGCATCCTGTGCCTCTCAGCTTCATGAGTTTCCCTCCTCCCTCCAAGTGAGAATAGCAGCACAGCATCCAGGTCTCAGGATTTCTTTTAGCAATTTTCTTCTGCCAGATGTGCTTATTCCCCTGCCTTGAAAAATAAAATATCCCCTTTAACACCCTTTTAACAGTTAATACTCAGAAGTATTGTGTACAGAAGGAAGGAATACCAGCAGGTAAAACTGTTTTATTTAGGATCTAGTCACACTTTTCATGCTGTTGAGTGAATCATGATCCTAATTAGTCTTATCAGTTAAAACCAGGAGTCAGATATCGGGATAATAACCTGAAAATTCAGAGAAGCAGAGTAGCAGTGGCTAGAGAGACTTCTTACCTCTATGAATCCTCTACCCGCCTTATATTCCTGACTCCACCTCCTGAATGCTGGAGTTAAAGGCGTCTATGGTTGACTAGTGGCTGGCTCTGTCCTCTGATCTCCAGGCAAGCTTTATTTGTCATAACACAAACAAAATATCATACAACAGTTGAGGCTGTATAAATATCCTATTCCAAAGTATTGTTCACTCATGGTTTAAAATTTTTTTATGTTACATTTATTTACTAGGGAGAGAAAGGGCCACTAACTACCAAAGTATAAGTGTGGAGGTGAGAGAATAGCTTATGGAGTTGGTTCCTTTTTCCCAATGTGAGTGCAGAGGATTTAGTACCCATTGATAATGTTACTTAAATTGTTTATCACTGTGGTAATGGTGGTTTTTGTAATCCTGCCACTTCTACATTGATTAGCTGACATTCTTCTGTAAAGAAGACTTTTTCCTCCCTCTTTACTATTTATTTTTAATATAGTATGGGCTTATGGATTTTTTTCTTGACTTAATGTTTCATTTTTTAAATTAGTATATCTTTATTATAGAATATTTTAGGAAACAGAAAAAAAATCCTATCTGTGATCCAGTTTAATGTGTGCTGGTTTGATGTGTGCCTTTTTCTTTTTCTTTTTCTTTTTCTTTTTTTTTTTGACACAGGGTTTCTCTGTATAACAGCTCTAGCTGTCCTTCAATTTGCTTTGTAGACCAGCCTGGCCTCGAACTCACAGAGATATACCTGCCTCTGCCTCTCGAGTGCTGGGTGATAATGAATTCTTATAAACACATCTCCCAACTTCAGTAATTATCAACATAAGATCAATCTATTTTTATATGTACTCTGGTCTCTCAACCCCATCTCCACTAAAGCATTTTGAAGCAGTTTTCCAGCATATTTTTTCATATACAAATATTTTGGTGTTCATGTTTAAAAGATAAGGAGTATTTATAAAAATACAGTTCCAGACACAGTGCGGAAGTACCCGCTTCTAATTCAGCAATTGAGATGCAGAAGTGGGCAGAAATCCAGCCTGGTGTAGATAGAGAGTTCCAGGCCAACCAGGGTAACATAATAAAAGCTTATCTCAAAAAAACAAACAAACAAACAAACAAACAAAAAACCAGCTACATTTGTAATTTGCTGTTATGATACCAACATCGTTGTTGTTAGCGTTATACCAGCCATCCAGGACCCAAACAGCGGTCATACGTTAGATTTGGTTGATACCTCTTTTAAGTATTTTTTGAAATCTCATTAACGCGCCCCCCCTCCCCCCATTGTACTTCATTTGTTAAGTAAAGAATTCCCTCCCTGGAATCAGAAGTTCAAGGTCAGTCTCATATACAGTGTGCTTGAGACCAGCCTGGGATACATGAGACCCTGATTCAAAATAAAACAAGAAAAACAAAAACCACAATTTTTTTCTTACTGTATTTTGTTGATTGCACTTTAGCATGTTTCTCTATTCTAGAGTATAATTTCTGGAAACTGCTAATTGGATTTGAGGCTTGGTCAGATTTACCTCAGGTGTTTTTGTTTTCCTTCAAGTGTGTTTCATAGATGATATTGTAAATCTCATATCAAATTAAGCTATGAGGCACACACTATCTGGTTGTCTTTTTCTGATTTTAAGATTAACTAGTGCTGAGTGATGGTAGCGCACTCCTTTAATCCCAGCACTTGGAAGGCAGAGGCAGGCAGATATCTATGAGTTCGAGGCTAACCTGGCCTACCGAGGGAGTTCCAGGACAGCCAGGGCTACACAGAGGTTGGGGTTGGGGTTGGGATTAACCAGTGAAATCAATCTCTTAGAAAGCTCCACTCCAGCTATATTCATTGTCCATTAGTATGGACTTTGTATTGCTGTGGAATGTCACTCTGTATGCTGTGAATGTGTGTTGCTCTGATTGGTTGATAAATAAAACACTGATTGGCCAGTAGCCAGACAGGAAGTATAGGCGGGACAAGCAGACTAAAGGAATGCTGGGAAGAGAAAGAGCAGAGTCAGGAGTCACCAGCCAGACACAGAGGAAGCAAGATAACAAGGCAGAACTGAGAAAAGGTACCAAGCCATGTAGCTAAACAACATAAGAACTATGGGTTATTTAAGTGTAATAGCTAGTCAGTAATAAGCTTCAGCTAATGGCTAAGCAGTTATAATTAATATAAGCCTCTGTGTGTTTACTTGGGGGATGCAAGTGGGAGAAATTTGTCCCAACCACCAGCTGGCTGGGACACCTGAGAAACTTCCAACTACATTGTGTACTTTATTAAGGTACTTTAAATGTACATAATTTTTTAAATTATGAAAGTGGCATATACTCTTTGACAATATAGAATGGTATAATGGGGGGAAAAATTCCCAAACTCTACCTCACTGCTCCAATATATGTTTAATATTTTGGCATATTTTCTTCTGTTATTTCTTTTGTATCCTTGCATGATTTAATCCTGTTTTTGAACAATGGCTTGTTTAGGTTTCATTGTTATAAATAGTGCTTTGAGAAAACATCTTGGTCCATACAATCTGATCTAAGTTGAGATTGTCTTAGAGTAGATTCCTAAGCTATAATTCACCCATCAGAAGATAACTATTACTTTAAAATTCTGGCCAGGAATGGTGGTCTTAGCATGTAACCTCAGCTACTTGAGGCTGAGGGATCAAGATCACAAGTTCAAGGCCTGCCTGGTCTATAGAGTTAAGTTCAAGGTCAGCCTCCCTCAACAACTTAGTGAGAGCTTGTCTGGAAATTAAAAGGAAAAACTGTCTGGGAGTACAGATCAGTGGAGGAGCACTTATTTACCATGCATAAAACCTTGAGTTCAGTTTCCACTATTGCAAAAACAAATAAGTTACTTTAAAGTTTTACTTTTAGCGCATGGTGGTTTGATTAGGTATGGCCCCCATAGACTTATTTTAAGCCTCAGTCATCCTAGGGTTCCCCCTGATAGGTAGCCTCCCTGGATCTGTGGGTTGCAGTATGATTGTCCTTTGCTTTACATCTAGTATCCACTTATGAGTGAGTATATACCATGTTTGTCCTTCTGAGTCTGGTGGGTTACCTCACTCAGGATGATATTTTCTAGTTCTATCCATTTGCCTGCAAATTTCATGATGTCATTGTTTTTCCTTGCTGAGTAGTACTCCATTGTGTATATGTACCACATTTTCTTATTCCATTCTTCAGTTGACGGGCATCTAGGTTGTTTCCAGGTTCTGGCTATTACAAATAATGCTGCTATGAAAATAGTTGAACATGTATCTTTGTGGTATGACTGAGCATTCCTTGGGTATATGCCCAAGCGTGGTATGGCTGGGTCTTGAGGTAGATCGATTCCCAATTTTCTGAGAAACCACCATACTGATTTCCACAGTGGTTGTACATGTTTGCACTCCCACCAACAGTGGAGGAGTATTCCCTTGCTCTGCGTCCTCTCCAACATAGACTGTCATCAGTGTTTTTGATCTTAGCCATTCTGACAGGTGTAAGGTGGTATCTCAGAGTCATTTTGATTTGCATTTCTCTGAAGAATAAGGATGTTGAGCATTTCCTTAAATGTCTTTCAGTCATTTGAGATTCTTCTTTTGAGAATCCTCCTCTGTTTATCTCTATAGCCCATTTTTAAATTGGGTTGTTCAGTATTTTGATGTCTAGTTTCTTGAGTTCTTTATATACTTTGGAGATCAGTCCTCTGTCAGATGTGGGGTTAGTGACAATCTTTTCACATTCTGTAGGCTGTCTTTTTGTCTTACTGACAATGTCTTTTGCCCTACAATAGCTTCTCAGTTTCAAGAGGTTCCATTTATTAATTGTTGCTCTCAGTGTCTGTGCTACTGGTGTTATATTTAGGAAGTGATCTCCTGTGCCAGTGCGTTCAAGAGTACTTCCTACTTTCTCTTCTATCAAGTTCAGTGTAACTGGATTTATGTTAAGGTCTTTGATCCATTTGGACTTGAGTTTTGTGCACGGTGACAGATATGAATGTATTTGCAATCTTTTACATGTTAACATCAAGTTATGCCAGCACCATTTGTTGAAGATACTTTCTTTTTTTCCATTGTATAGTTTTGGCTTCTTTGTCAAAAATCAGCTGTTCATATGTGTGTGGATTAATGTCAGTGTCTTCAATTTGATTCCATTGGTCCATATGTTGGTTTTTATGCCAGTACCAAGCTGTTTTTATTACTATAGCTCTATAGTAGAGCTTGAGCTCAGGGATGGTGATGCCTCCAGATGCTTTATTATACAGGATTCTTTTAGCTATCCTGGGCTTTTTGTTTTTCCATATGAAGTTGAGTATTTTTCTTTCCAAGTCTGTGAAGAATTGTGTTGGGATTTTGATGGGGATTGCATTGAATCTGTAGATTGCTTTTGATAAGATTGCCATTTTTACTATGTTAATCCTACCTATCCATGAGCATGGGAAATCTTTCCATTTTCTGATATCTTCTTCAATTTCTTTCTTTAGAGACTTAAAGCTCTTATATAGGTCACTTGTTAAGTTAGTGTTACCCCAAGGTTATATTATTTGTGGCTATTGTAAAGGGTGATGTTTCTCTGATTTCTTTCTCAGCCCTTTTATCATTTGTGTATAGGAGGGCTACTGACTTTTTTGAGTTGATCTTGTATACTGCCACTTTACTGAAGGAGTTTATCAGCTGTAGGAGTTCCCTGGTAGAATTTTTGGGGTCACTTGTGTATACTATAATATCATCTGCAAATAGTGAAAGTTTTACTTATTCCTTTCCAATTTGTATCCCCTTGATCTCCTTGTTTGTTGTCTTATTGCTCTAGCTAGAACTTCAAGTACTATATTGAATAAATATGGGGAGAATGGACAGCCTTATCTTGTTCCTGATTTTAGTGGAATCGCTTTGAGTTTCTCCGTTTAATTTGATGTTGGCTTGCTGTAAATTGCCTTTATTATGTTTAGGTATGTTCCTTGTATTCCTGATCTCTCTAAGACCTTTATCATGAAGGGGTGTTGGATTTCATCAAAGGCTTTTTCAGCATCTAATGAGATGATCATGTGGTTTTTTTTTTTTCTTTCAGTTTGTTTATATGGTGTATTACATTGACAGATTTTCATATGTTGAACCATCCTTGCATCCTTGGGATGAAACCTACTTGGTCATGGTGGATAATCTTCTTGATGTGTTCTTAGATTCGGTTTGCCAATATTTTATTGAGTATTTTTGCATCAATGTTCATGAGAGAGATTGGTTTGTAAGTCTCTTTCTTTGTTGCATCTTGGTATGGTTTGGGTATCAGGGTAACTGTAGCCTCATAAAAAGAGTTTGGTAGTGTTCCTTCTGTTTCTATTGTGTGGAACAATTGGAAGAGTATTGGAATTAGCTCTTCTTTGAAAATCTGGTAGAATTCTGCACTGAAACCATCTGGTCCTGGGTTTTTTTTTGGTTGGGGACTTTTAATGACTTTTTATTTCCTTAGGGGTTATTGATTTATTTTAATAGTTTATCTGGTCTTGATTTAACTTTGGTATATGGTATCTACCCAGAAAATTGTCCATTTCTTTCATATTTTCCAATTTTGTGGAGTACAGGTTTTTGAAGTATGACCTGATGATTCTCTGGATTTCCTCGTTATCTGTTATTATGTTTCCCTTTTCATTTCTGATTTTGTTAATTTGGATGCTCTCTCTTTCCCTTTTGGTTAATTTGGCTAGAGGTTTGTCTATCTTGTTGATTTTTTTTTTTAAAGAACCAACTCTTTGTTTCATTGATTCTTTGTATTGTTTTCTTTGTTTCTATTTCATTGATTTCAGCCCTCAATTTGATTATTTCCTGACGTCTATTCCTCCTGGGTGAGTTTGTTTCTTTTTGTTCTAGTGCTTTCAGGTGGGCTGTTAAGTCATTGGTATGAGATTTCTCCAACTTCTTTATGTGTAGTGCTATGAATTTTCCTCTTAGTACTGCTTTCATAGTGTCCCATAAGTTTGGGTATGTTGTACTTTCATTTTCATTGAATTCTAGGAAATCTTTAATTTCTTTATTTCTTCCTTGACTCATTAGTGATTCAGTTGGGCATTATTCAGTTTCCATGAGATTGTAGGCTCTCTATAGTTTTTGTTGTTGTTGAAATCTAACTTTAAGGCATGGTGATCTGATAAGATACAAGAGGTTATTCCAATGTCTTTGTATCTGTTGAGATTTGCTTTGTGACCAAGCATATGGTCAATTTTTGAGAAGGTTCTACGGGGTGCTGAGAAGAAGGTATATTCTTTTGTGTTAGGGTGCAATGTTGTGTAGATATCTATTAAGTCCATTTGAGTTATAACATGTTAGGTCCTTTATTTCTGTGTTAAATTTCAGTCTGGTAGATCTGTCCTTTGGTGAGTGGTGTGTTGAAATCTCCTGCTACTAGTGTGTGGGGTTTGATGTGCAATTTAAGCTTTAGTACTGTTTCTTTTATAAATGTGGGTGCCTTTGTATTTGGGGCATAAATGTTCAGAATTGAGACTTCATCTTGGTGGATTTTCCCCATGATAAATATGTAATGTCCTTCCCGATCTCTTTCGATTGATTTTAGTTTGAAATCTATTTTATTAGATATTAGGATAGCTACACCAGCTTGCTTCTTAAGTCCATTTGATTGGAAAGCCTTTTTTTTCCCAGCCCTTTACTCTGAGGTAGTGTCTTTCTTTGAAGTTGAGGTGTGTTTCTTGTATGCAGCAGAAGAATGGATCCTGTTTTCGTATCCCTTCTGTTAGCCTGTGTCTTTTCATAGGTGGGTTGAGACCATTGATATTGATGGAGATTAATGACCAGTGATTGTTAATTCCTGTTATTTTTTGGTGGTAGTGTTCTGTTTCCCTTCTTTGGTATTTGTTGGTGTGGGATTATCTATTGCCTGAGTTTTTTCATGGGTGTGTTTAATTTCTTTAGGTTGTATTTTTTTTTTCTTCTAGTGCTTTCTATAGGGCTGGATTTGTGGGTAGGTATTGTTTAAATCTGGTTTTGTCATGGAATATTTTGTTTACTCCATCTGTGGCGATTGAGACTTTTGCTGGGTAAAGTAGTCTGGGTTGGTATCCGTGGTCTCTTAGTGTCTGTATAACATTTGTTCAGGACCTTCTAGCTTTCATAGTCTCTATTGAGAAGTCTAGTGTTATTCTGATGGGTCTGCCTTTATGTTACTTGGCCTTTTTCCTTTGTGGCTCTTAATATTTTTTCTTTATTCTGTATGTTTAGTGTTTTGATTATTATGTGTCAAGGGAACTTTTTTTTTTTAATCCAGCCTATTTGGTGTGGATTAAATATTTTCTCTATTGTGTCTTCAGTGTTAGAGATTCTCTGTTCCATCTCTTGTATTTGGTTGGTTATGCTTGCATCTGTAGTTCCTGATCGTTTAGTCAGTTTTTCTATTTCCAGCATTCCCTCAGTTTATGTCTTTTTTATTGTCTTGATTTTAATTTTCAAATCTTGAACTGTTTCCTTCATCTGTTTAATTACTTTTTCTTGGCATTCTTTGATTTCTTCCATTTTTTTGTTTTTTTGTTTTTTCTTCCATTTCTTTAAGGAGATTTTTTATTTTCTCTTTAAGAAAGTTTTTCATTTCCTCTTTAAAGTCATTTTTAGGATTGATTTCTTCTGCTTCTTCTGTGTTGGTATGTTCAGGTCTTGCAGGTGTAGAATCACTAGGTTCTGATGTTGTCATACAGGTCTTTATGTTGTTGCTTGTATTTTTCACTGGCATCTACTCATCTCTTCCTCTGCTTGGTGTAGGCTTTGTCTGTGTCTGAAGGTGCCTCTCTTGTTCTAATTAATAGTCTTGGTTCACTAGGAGTTCTTGGTCAAATCGGTGCTGTTGGGCTGTTTCTCCTGTAACAGCTTCATCCAATCAGTGTTAGTGGGTTATGTCTCAGGGGCAGTTGTTCCCAATTGGTTCAGGGTGGGCTTATGGCTCCAGTGGTTGTTGGTATTGCATGGGATGGTTTTATTGGTGTGGGGGCAAGGAAAGAGGTCACTCTTCAGTCCCTGGGGCTCCAATGGCTGTTCCCTGTTGGTGTAGGGTGAGCTTATGACTCTGGTGATCTGGTTTGGTGGCTGGACGGCCTTCTCTTGCCTTCTCCGGTTGCGTTTTGCTCACTCGCCAACTCCTCAACTGATCTTGTTTTCTCAGACTGCAGGCTGTAGGCTTCTGAAACCTCTCCCGAATGGATCTCAGCTGAACAGGGTGATCAGTAGAGCAATCTCACCAACACCTCCATGTTGTTGGGTTTTGCAGGATCGGCAGCTGGGCCCCGGGTTGACCTCCGGCAGAATGTTCCACTCATTTTAAAATTTGAAATTACTGCAGCCTGAGCAGGGGGACAGGGAGTCTTTAGCATTGCAGTCCTGGCTTTGGAGTTTATCAGACTTTAAATCATGTTCCAGAGGAATAATTTACAAGCTTGAGATCTCTAAGCTTTTAAAATGTGCTCATTTAAAAAATGGATCCAATGATGTCTGGGTTTTTCTTTTGGTGGGGTGGGGGTGGGGGGGTGGGACACCTGAGAGAACAAGAGTTTATTAAGTGAAAATCTTCTGATGAGAAAAATCACTTTGTGACTGAAGCTCAAGGTGAGAGAAGGCAGCTTTGACACAAATCTCTGGTTAAATTAGTTGCATGATTAATGAGCTTAGAGGTCCCCCCTGAGTAATTCAGAAGACCTTTATATGTGTTTTACCATGTTATATATACTTTGGGATTTAATCAATTTAATTTTATAGATAAGTAGTATGTGCACATGTTTGAATGGGGTTGGGGCAAGCATGAGCATCCTGCCACACACGTGGAGATCAGAGAACGGCTAGTGGAAATCAGTTCTCTTCTTCCACAGTGTGGATCCTGTGATAGATTTTGGGCCTCCAACTCAGGTATCAGGGTTTCTCTGTGTAGCCCTGGCTATCCTGGAACTTGCTCTGTAGATCAAACTGGCCTCAAACTCACAGAGATATGCCTGCCTCTGTTTCCCAAACTCTGGGACTAAAGGTGTGCACTATCACTCCTGACCATATTCTGTTTTTTTTACATGGGTGCTAGGGATCAAACTCAGGTCCTTATGTTTGTGTGGCAAGTGCTTAACTGCAACCTAATTAATATTTATCCAATACCTGGTATAGCCTAGATTATACAAGCTGAAGATTCAAGTAATTCACAGGCTAGGTTATTTCATGAACTAGTAAGTTTTCTAAATTCTCTATGCTGTGTTAAGTGTAAGGAAGGCATGTTTTGAAGAGAAATGATTAGTTTTTATTATGGCAAAGACTAGAAAACACTTGATTAAATAACCTACAAGATCATTAAGAAGGACTATGATTTTATGAACAGATATCTTTTGATGTGAAACAAATATTTACATTACCTGTACTCAACTCATTTATACCCAGTAGAAGTTAGAGATGGTCCTAGTGTGGTGGGAGAGACCAGTTGTGTTTACTGTTCTAACCTTCCTCACTTGGAAAATGGAACAGGGAAGAATTTGTAAAGATTGGGGCTTATGTCAGTTGATATTTACCTGTAGCTATCATTACTGTATTTCATAGAGTACCTTATTGAAATATGTTTCATATCAGACAGAATTTTGGTGGTGGAATGTATGTGTTCCCTCCTTGATCGCTGCAAGTACAGATAGTACACAGAAACCTTCCTTGGAGTGAACTAGATTTTTAGATCTCATGGTTTGGCAAACAAGGAATGTCTTGTGGCTGGCAGTTTTGGTCACAAGTGTTATTTTCAATATAGAAAGGTTGTGGTTTCCCAGTCTTCCCCACAGAACAGTTTAAAACTGCTTCTTCTTATGAATGTTATATTTTCTTTTATACCTTGAATCTACTGCCTGCTAACTTTTTTTCTTTTTTTAATGGGAAAGTGTTGACTCGGAGACAAAGAGAGGCCAAGAAGAAAAGTGACAGTAGGACAGCCGCCCAGACTGACCTAGACACCAAGTAAGTAGTGCAGTGCTTTCATCGACTGCTTGTCTAGCACACCGTCACTTGGACTGAGGGAAGAGACTAGTTCCTGTCACCTTGTATTTCTTTGGTTGCCCGTCCTTCCTTTATTGTTTGAAAGCCTAAATTTCTTTTTCTTATTAATAGTTTATTTCAGTGTACATCTCCCCTCTATTCCTTTTCAGTACATTAAAGATGATCCTGTTTCTGCATTGCTCTTAGGTTTCTGTTTTCCGTGAATTTATATATTGGTGTTTAGTGTTTGGGGAAGCAGTAAACATTTTGCAATGTGGTATAGAAGTTGAGTTGCAAGAGGTTGAGCAATATGGAAGACTTCCTTGGGATGTGGGTTGTAGCTTGACTAAGAGAGCACATTCTGAGGAAGGGGTCAGGTATAGATGCTGCCTCTTGAAAGCAAAGCCATTTCCCACAGTATGTTAGAATGGTGAGTTATTAGGCAGAAACTTGCATTTCCAGGGTTTTTTCTTCATTAAAACTTTGTTTCCATTAAAATATAATTACATAATTTCCCCTCTTCTTTTCCATCTTCCAACCTCTCCCTCATGTCCCTCCCTTCTCACTCTCTCTCAAATTCATGTCCTCTTTTCTTCAATTATTATTGTTATGCATGCGCACAGACACATACACACATAAATACAACCTGTTGAGTACGTTTACTGTTGCTTGTATGTATATGATTTCTAGGCTGACCACTGGTGTTAGATAACCAGTTAGGGGGCTAATCCCTGGTAGAGACTTAATTCTCCATCTCTAAGTAGTCATTATTGACTGTAGTTCTTTGTGAGGTTTCCTCCTTCCACTTTCACATGTCTGTTGGTGGTGTCATTGTTGAGATATCATAGGTATAGCTTTTAGGAAATAGTCTCACAGCAGACTTCTTTCCTCTGGCTCTTTTTTTTTTTTTAAAAAAAAAAAAAAGATTTATTTTATGTATATGAGAGCTCTATTTGCATGTATGCCTTTATGCCAGAAGAGGGCATCAAATCCCACTATAGATGGTTTTGAGCTACCATATGGTTGCTGGAACTTAAACTTGATACCTTAACTGCTTAGTCATTTCTCCAGCCCTCCTCTGGCTCTTAAAATCTGTCCCCTCTTCCACGATGTTCCCTGAGCCTTAGGTTCAGGAATTGTATTGTAGCTATATCCTTTAGGGCTATGCTTCCCACAATTCTCTGTATTTCCTCCCACCCCTTCAAGTACTAGGGATTGAATCCAGGACCTTGTATGTGCTAAGCAAGCAGTCAATCACCGAACTATGCCTTCAGCCCCTTTTCATTTTCTTTCTTATTTTTTCAAATAAAGATAAATTATATGTAACTAAGTCATGTGGCCAACAATAACAAAGTCAAAGTCTGTCTGACTTTAAATGTCCAGGTCTTTCTGTAGTGCTGTTGTCTCTCATAGGTTAGGTTAATCCAATGAAACTGGGGTTTTAAGACCATAAATTCTAAATCATGATTGGGTTCAACCACACTTAATTAATCAAAATCGGAACCGTTATAGTCAGTGTATTTTTGCCAATGAAAAATGTTTGTTTATTTCAGGGTCTTCCTGTTGGCCAGTGCTGGCTTCAGGCATCACAGTTCTCAGTGCTGTATCTCATTAATTTGCTGGTCACAAATCACAGACGTAATGGTGTCCCTGAATTCAGAAGCTTCAGTATATCAGACCAACAGCAGACTGCCAGACAGTTATCCCTGACCTTCTTTTGGTACAAGTTTGGCTCTGGGAAGTGCTTTGGAGCTTCTTGGTCCAGCCACTGAACTGGTCATCACTGGTTGTCAAGCACAATTCACTTTTGTTGCATGTCATGATCTTAATAAGAAATGGTTTGTTGGTCTGTAGAATAAGAGGGATGACAATTGAAAACAACTTAAATTTTCTTTTCTTTTTTTCGGTTCAGTCATGAGACACCCACTTATCAAACCTTTTCACCTTTCCATTTTGCCTCAAATACTTGAACAACTTTTATGGTTCACATTGAGCTCTTTGGCAACTTCTTGAATCAAATAACAGAATCAGCTTTAGTGAGTGCTCTTCGTTGCTCATTGTCAACTTCCTGTGGCCAACCACTAAGCTCCTTCCCTTCCAGGCTCTTGAACCACCAAAACTGTACTCTATCAGTTCCTGGACCAAAGACCTATTGATGTTGCAAATTGCCTCAGCTGTTTTACCACCTATTTTTAGCCCAATAAGAAAACTGCTCAAATTTTTGCTTCACACCATTTCCATATTATAAAATAAATATAAACAGCAAGTATTATGTCATTACCAAAAACCCATAAAGTAAAAAATGTGCACTAAAATGATGTATATCATAACTATATTTATTTAAGAGTATTTCATTATCAAATGACAAATTCAACAGTGCAGAAAACAAAATTACTTTTGTACTAATCTAATAATAAGAATTAATAGTGTTTTTTGCATTAATTGATAAACTTTGAAGATATACTAATCTAACTTTTCTCACAAGGTAGAGTTTTACTTGCATCCTTCCAAGTAATTGAGTAGTTTGAGATGTTATTTCTATTATTTTATTGTCCTTTAGAGAAAATCTTCCATAGATCTAATCTCTTGCCATAGTTACTAAGCAGTAAAGGTCAGAAAAGAAAGTTTAAGATGAATTTATGAATCAGCTATGAGTTCTGATATTTATTAACTGTAACTACCTTGGGGAGAATAGTTCTATCCTAATGGGGCTGAAGAATTAATTGAGAAATATGTTGAAAGGTACTGACCACAGAGAAAGTAGTTAATAAGTATTCTTCACTAACTCCCACAGTTCTGTCTTCATTGATACCTCAAGAACATACTTTCTTTCCTTTCTCTGAATGATTTTGTTAAAAAAAGATGACAGTAACTATGTTATGTGCAAAAACTTGTGGCAGAGCCGCATGTTTTAGTAACTTCCTAGTTGATGTGTCAGGTTATTGAGTCAAGGAAGTTATCATATAGACAGACTTGATTTACTAACCAAACAAATTCATCAACTATGGTAAAACTCTCATTATTGACTTAATGCTTTTTGGTGCTCCCTTTTCTGTCGAAATTTTAACTTCTCTTTGAAGAAACGATTACACTCAATTTCAGAAGCGTTTGACAGACTGTTTTATGTCTTAGGAGCAATCAGCATTGTTTGAGATATTTAGAAGAGCTGATTTCATTACCATCCCACTGCTGCAACAGCAGGATACAGAGAAACAGCCAGGGAAAACTGCTAATCACTTAGTCCTTATGATTGGCATAGGGTTAATTTTATTGGTGATCCCACTGAGTGAATCTGCATTGGTTGACAAGTCTCCTTTGCAGACATTTTTGAGATGTAAAAAGACAGTTTGAAACATTCCAAGAGCCCAGAGGCAAAAGCAGATCTTAAAACTGCCTTCCCTCTCATCTCCCACCCCTCTTCTGATTACCCAGGAAGGAGAAGTGTTATCTGTGTAAGTCCCTGGTCCCACTTGGAGAGTATCAGTGTCATGTAGAGGCCTGTCTCCAGCTTGCAAAGAGTGACGGTGGAGATGGGACCAAGGGGAGTAAGAGAACAAGAGTGTGTGTGACTGTGGAGGGCAAACAGCAGCAGCGGCCGAGGAAATCAAAGGTATGTGCTTTAAGAAAAGCTACAGTTCTGTTCTCCCTATCCTTCCTCTCTTCCCTCCCTCTCCCTCCTCCTCTCTTTCCTAGCTATCTTGATACAAGATTTATGCTTGTATAGGTGGGTTTTGTGTGTATGTGTGCATGCATATATGTGCATTTATGTATGGAGATCAGAGGTCAGATTTGTATGTTATTCCCAGGAACATCCACCAATTTTGAGACAGGATCTCTCACTGGATCTGGGGCTTACAGATTAAGGGTGCTGCCTGAAACCCCTCCACTCAGATCCAAAACTATGGCAGTTTTAATTGCTATGCAATTACAGTACATATAAAGTTTCTACTTTTATAAAAACATAATGGTTTAATTATGGAAAGCATAACTTTTATTTATTTATTTTTTAATTTTACCATGCAGGTACCTATGTTTATGTCAGATGCCCAACTTATCCTTTGAGACAGGTCTCTCACTGAACCTGGTGTTCACTGTCTAGCCAGTTAGCTCTGGGAATCTGCCTTTATCTACTCCAACCCTCATGCTAGGGCCATAGCTGCATGGGACCATGCCAGTTTTTAAATTTGTGTTGGGACCCAAACTCAGGTCCTCATTTTTCACAGCAGTCATTTCTGTGGCACCCCATTCCCAAATTAGTATATCTTTTGGTTGTATTTTGTAAGAACGTTTGATTTTAAAAATTGCTATTTGAGTTAGTAATGTGGGTTGCCTACAAAATTCATAATGAATTTTGGCTTGGGATTAAGGCAGAAATTTCCAACAATTTCTGAAATGGCCCTAAGCGTATACCTGTCAATTTGTAGTATGTGTTTATGTAAAGCAGTGTTCTCAGCACTGATGATAATAAAATCAAAATATCAATCAACTCTGAGATGCATTGAACATGCTTTACATTTTGCAGTGTTAGATATTCAGTAGGATTTAATGTTTTTGTTTTGTTTTGTTTTGTTTTCTGATACAGGGTTTCTCTGTGTAAATTTGGAGCCTATCCTGGAACTTGCTCTATAGACCAGGCTGGCCTTGAACTCACAGAGATCAATTTGCCTCTGTTTCCTGAGTGCTGGGATTAAAGGTGTGCGCCACTACTGCTGGGCCAGGATTTAATTCTTATGTAAAAATATACAAGTGTGGGCTGGAGTTTTGACTTAGAGGTAGAATGATTGCACCTAGCATGAATGAAGCTCTGTACCCTATAATACTGAGATTGATGACAAAAGCACACTTACAATTCTAGCACTTGGGAGGTAGAAACAGGAGGATCAGAAGTTCAAAGTCATTATCAACTGTATAACAAGTTCAAGGCCAACTTGGGTAACATGAGACCTTATCTCAAAAGCCAAAACATCAAAAACTAAAACCATACCACAAGCGCATCCATTTTGTTAGTATGCACATTTGCTTTTATCTTTAGTAAATGGTAAAATTATATATAGTCCATAGAATTATCCTTGATAATTTTCATTATGATTTATTATCAATAAATATTTGTTTTATTGATTTTATTTACCTGTATACCTAAGATCATGTAAAAGTTTCTCAGGTTAGAAGGGGGCCCAAGTGGGATAAGAAGCTCTACTGTACAGTGTAAACATTCCTCTATGTTTAGTTTTAGACTTCTAAAACATTATTGTTAGCTGGGTATGGCAGAGCATATCTATAATCTCACCACTAATGAAGCAGAGGAGGAGGATCATGATAAGT
This sequence comes from Peromyscus leucopus, assembly GCF_004664715.2. NCBI lineage: Eukaryota > Metazoa > Chordata > Mammalia > Rodentia > Cricetidae > Peromyscus > Peromyscus leucopus. The sequence goes on from NC_051067.1 coordinate 9,066,251, forward strand.
TTGAGGACTTCCTGGTCTACATAGCAATTCTAAGCCCCACCTCCACCTCTAACACCTGCTTCCCAACCCACAAAAACCATTATTATTAATGTTTGTATCATATAGATGGTCACTTAACCATCAACTTATTACTGAAATTTAGTTTTTTTCCCCCTAATCCTTCTGTATTTATAACTGTTTAAAACAGTCTAAAGGCTGGCATAGGTAAGCTCCTGTAATCCCAGCACTCAGGAGGTATGAGAGTTTAAGGCCAGTCCTGGATACATAGTAAGTTTTAGACCAACTTGAGGTAGGTAGTGAGACCCTAGTCTAAAAAAACAAACTACAGCAAAACTCCAATAAAACAATAAAAACAAAACAGAATAACGACAATTTAAAAATGGGGAAAATACCATTAACCCATCCTTGAACTACCAGTTATTTCTTGAAGTGTAAGTCAACATTTCAATGTCTTTTGAAATACTATATCAAATTGCTTTTCAGAAAATGTAGGGAATTCATGTCCACACTGCTAGGAACACATGTGAAATAACTTCTGAATCCCTTCTATGTCTAGGCTTCAGAAACTACAGGGTATGGTCCTGGTCTATGGGAAAATGGATCTAAGGGCTTTCCGGGCCTTGTGATGAGAGGTCAGGAAGGGCAAGTCTTAGTTTAGGGCCCGAGATAAAGTAGCAACATGTGTTCAAGAACTGTTAGTATACTAACCACACACACAGTTGGGCAGGGAGACCAAACCTATCTCCATCATGTCAGCAGGAAGTGACATCTCGATGAATCAGATGACTCTGAAGTATTTATTTCATGTACATGGGTGTTTTGCTTGCATGTATGTCTGTGTACCATATGTGTGCCTAGTATCACAGAGGCCAGAAAAGAGTGTTGGATCCCTAGAACTAGGTTACAGAAGGTTGTGAGCTGCCATGTGAGTGTAGGGAATCAAACCTGGGTCCTCTAGAGGAGTAGCAAGTGCTCTTAATCATTGAGCCACCTCTCTGGCCCCTGAATCAGGTGATTTGGGAGTTGAGTTTTATAGGTGAGTGCTTATTTATACCAAAGAGCTAATTTATTTTTCTTTTTTAAAAGTTTATTTTTATACTTTAAACTTTATTTTATGTGTGTGAGTATTATATACACTTATATGTCTCTCTGTGTACCACATGTGTACCTGGTGCCTGAGAAGCTCAGAAGAGGACATCAGGTCCCTTGAAACTGGAGTTACAATTGTGAGCTGTAATGTGGGTGCTAGGAATTGAACCTAGGTCCTGTGGGAGAGTGGCCATTGCTCTTCATCATTAAGCCACCAGTTTATCTTGTCATTATTGCCTGTAGAAGTTGCCTTGAAACTGGTTTTTTGTTTTTAAAAATCTCAAATTTAGGGCTGGAGAGATGGCTCAGTGGTTAAGAGCCCTGACTGCTCTTCCAAAGTTCATGAGTTCAATTCCCAGCAACCACATGGTGGCTCACAACCACCTATAATGAGATCTGGTGCCCTCTTCTGACCTGCAGGGACACATGCAGGCAGAATGCTGTATACATAATAAATATTTTTTTTTTTTAAAAAGTGAGTCTTCTCACTTCAAATGATTTAAAAAAATATCTCAAATTTAAACATAGGGCAGAAGCTGTTCTTTTTTTTTTTTTAAAGATTTACTTTTATTCATTTTAGTTGTGTATATGTATGTGTCTGTGTGAGGGTATGTGCACATGAGTCCAGTGCCCTAGGACTCCAGAGCCAGAGGCCTAGGATTCCTTGGAACTGAAATTACAGGCAGTTATGAGCTGCCATGTGAGTGCTGGGAATTGACCTCCGGTCCTCTGAAAGAGCAGCATGTTCTTAACCATTGAGCCAACCCTCCAGCCCAAAGGCTCTTCTTTAATGTAATTTGTGGACTGATTTGATTTGATGCTAAAGCCATCCTTGAGTCTCTCTCCCTCCCCTCCCTCTCTCCCTCCCCCCCTCTCTCCCTTTCTCCCTCCCTCCCTCCCCCGCCTCTCTCTCTTCTTTCTCTCCTTCTTTCTTACAGGGTCTTCCTGTGTAGGCTTGACTGGTCTGGAACTTGCTATGTAGGCCAGGCTGCACTTGAACTCAGAGATCTACCTACTTCTGCAGCTGAGTCCTGGGGTTAAAGGTGTGCACCACTCCTGGAAACACAGCTGTGTTCCTGATGTGGTGCTTTAACCCCTTCATCACAGTTGTCTGTTCTTCTCATTTACTCTCATACATTACCAAGTGAAAGACTAACCTAGTGCCAGCTGTGCCACCACCTTTCTCTTCTGGGAAAGATTTGATCTGGGCTCAGTTGTAGTTGGGCTTTTCTTTGAGCCACCAGCTCATAAGAGATACACAGAGACTTGTATTAATTATGAAAGCTTAGCCTTAGCTTATGCTTGTTTCTAACTAACTCTTATAACTTAAATTAATCCATTTTTAATAATTTACTTTTTGCTTCATGGCTTTATTACCTTATCTCTATACTGCCCATACTGCTTGCTCTGTGTCTCCTGGCATCTCTGCCTTTTTCCCAGTGTCCTCTCTGCCCAGAAATACTGGCTAGTTATTGGCCATTCAGCTTTTTATTAAACCAGTCAGAGTGACACATCTTCACAGTGTACAAAAAGATTATTTTACAACACTAAGTCAACTGTGTTTTAAATCTAGCCATGAAGTAATCTTACTGTCTTATTTTCCTCCATCACAGGAAAAAGGTCACAGTCAAGGCCGACTGCTCAGCCTCTTGGAACAGTCTGAACACAAGACCACAGGTGAAGACCCCAAGACCATTTATCTGGATTTCTATCTAGGCCTTCTAGTGAAGATAGCAAATCTCACCCTTCAAATGATTGTTGGGGATTATAAGTAAATTGTTTTGGAGCCAATCAGCTAGCCTTTGAAATTTAATGTAGGCCATCTCTTCCCAAGGAAGGATGAGGAAATACCCTGTCTTAACCCATCATGGCTTTAATGTAATGCTTTATAAAGCTAGAGTCTGAACTGCCTGTTAAACTGGGGAGTGGTTCCAAATTGCAAAATGCCAGAAAATAGATCTTCTAAAGGAACAGTCATGGAGAACCACACATGCAGATATTATTGCCTCTTCTCAGTGGTTGTAAATCATTACCTTTAGCTTAGTGTCCCAACTTACACTCCTAAGAAATTGTAGGAAGTAATTCCTCTTTGTGTCTCTAGTATTTAGGGAGCATTAGAGTAGATTCATCAGGAGCATTAGTAATACTAACTTTAGCAATTGCAAGGATTGTATCTAGTAAAGCACTGAATATATTCCCTGGCATTAGTAGGCGTTTGCTGGATGTTAGATGCTATTGTTCCTGTTAGTTGCTATTGTTAAAATTTGCCAAATACAAATTGAACAGTAACTTTTTGCTTACTGTCTAGTTATAATAGTTTATTACTACCAAGCAAATCTGTTTTGCTTTGTGATGACTGTAAAAAGAGCCTGTCTCACACCCTGCTTCTAGATCACCAGGTTGTGAATCTCTCAGGTGGCAGGTTTCCCCTGGCAGCCCTTATTGCCTGAGTCTAGATCTGAGGTAGATTTATTCAGAAATGATTCATTCAGAAGTGTTTACCTGCAGCTGAGCCTGTTGGATGCTAATGTTCACATTCCATTGGTCTAAGGATTGGAGAGCTGAACTACTTGAATAGGCCTGATGAAAAGCACCAGACAATGAGAAGCTATGACTGCTAATGTTAGTACTTTTATCTCTCCAGGTGTCGAGGAAAAAACCAAGTCTTCAGAAGCAAGAGCCTTCAGGTAAGTTGAGTTATTCAAGAAATGTATTGTCAACAGCTCTGGCAAGTGTGAGCCTAATGCTAGATTCTTTGTGTAGGAATGATAATTAAAAATGCTAAAATAGAAATCACTGTAGAACTAACACAATTCTTTAACCTGATGATCCTGTTATATCTGGATTAAGAACTGGATGGATAACTGTATTGACATTAAAGTAAGTAGGGTTATGCGTTATTCTTCTCTTCTTTTCAATTCCCATCCAAATTGGAATTCTAGCAGATTTGGGAATTTGGATCTAACTCCACAGTCTTTCCATGTCTTCATGGCTTTAGATTATGTGATTTACACAGTATTCTCATCTGTAAAAGCAGAATGCTTACAACTTACATGGCTAGAGTATTATAGAAATTATGTGTGCTAATATAATTTAAAGCCTCCACTATAGTGTATAGCTCATAATTGGTGCTTACCAGCTTCATGTTGAACTTGAAGCCAGGCATAGTGGGACACACCTTTAATCCCAACATGGGAGACAGAGGAAGACTGATCTCTGAGTTCATGGCTAGCTGGGTCTACATAGTAAGAACCCCTCCCCCGCTTTTTTTTTTTTTTCCAATAAAGGCTAGAGAGATGCTCAGTGTTTAGGAGCACTGGCTGCTCTTCCAGAGGACCCAGGCTCAATTCCTAGCATCTTCGTGGTGGCTCACAACCATCTGTAATTCTAGTCCCAGGAGCCCTCGCACTCTCCTCTGTCCTTGAGGGGCACCAGGCATACATGTATGTGTTATACAACTATACATGCAGACATCTTTACACATAAAGAAAAAATTTAAAGAACTGGACACACATACACACGTAATATGTCTCACTTGAGTTTTTTCTCTCTTTCTAGGATACCTTCACCAGAGGTGGAAGAGGCTAGCTGCAGCAGAGAGATGCAGAGTTCCCTACCACAGCTCAACTTAAATGAGTCTCCCATCAAGTCTTTTGTTCCTGTTTCAGAAGCCACAAATTGCTTAGTGGACTTTAAAGACCAATTTACTTTCCGGTCACGAACCAAATCAGGCAGAGGAAGGAGGAGAAAATCTTGACTTTCTTGAGACTGGAATTTGACCAGAACCATTGTTGTTGGGTTGGTCATGTTCATTAATTATAGTGGTCTCTAGTTTGTTGTGAGAGTTTGGACCCTGTCGTTTTCACCACCAGCACCCACTCAGCATCCTGATTTTTATGTTTTATAAGATCTTTTCAGACAATTGTGAACAGAATTCTGTTTTACAACAGTCTATTTGAATTTGCTTATAGTTAAATTTTAAATATATTTATCTATGTTTATATGAAATCTTATTTCAATATATGGAGATTTTTTCTTTATATTTGTGGTGAGCTTTGGATGGGGTTATTTTAATTGAAGAGGTAGTTTTTCACTCATAAACTGTGTGTTCCTGAATGAATTTCATAGTTAATCTTTGACATACTGCCCACATTCATTTCAACTGCACTGCACAATTCTGAATATTGACTGAACCTGGCATCATTTTGGATGCACCAAAGGTGTTGAATCCCACTACTTACTGTTATCTCTTTCATTCAGTGACCTATAAGTTCATCTTGCTCTACTCATCCAGTTAAGAATTGTAAGCCAGGAAAATAGAAATGTGACCTGCCATCCTTCCCCTGGAATTTTGTTTGTTTGTTTTGTTTTTGTTTTTCAAGTTAGGGTTTCTCTGTGTAGCCCTAGCTGTTCTGGAACTCACTCTATAAACCAGGCTGGCCTCGAACTCACTGAGATCCACCTGCCTCTGCCTCTGAGTGCTGGGATTAAAGGTGTGTGCGCCACCACCGCCCAGCTTCCCCTGGAATTTTTAAGTGAACACTGTTGTATTAGTTCCTATGTAGTTTTTTTTTTTTCAAAGTAGATTTACCAGTGGGAGTACCAGGCACAGTTATCTGTTTAAACCAGATTTTTTTTGTTTGGTGCTACAGATCATGTGGCAGCAGCAAATTCTGTTTCAGTGGCAGTACTAGAGCAGTACACATTCTCCACAGTGTCGCCTGAGCCCTTCCAGTGCGGAAGAGAGATATGGTTTATCCTTAGTGCCCAGGGGACAGAGACTCAGATCGCAGAAGGAACTGACCAAAGGAGGTAATCAGACAAGGGTGAAAAGAGCCAGCTGGTGGACAGTTGGATGAAAGAGACTGTAAGAAGGAGATATCAACAGTACAGGATCTTAGACCAGGTCAATATACAACTCGATGCCTATGCCTACCTTGTGATTTATCATATCTAAAGCTGTTTTTATTTTAAAATGAAAATGAGATGTGTGCCACACTGGGGAATTCTTAGCTGGACTGGAAGACCCAGTACAGACATTAAGGACTATGTCATGCCCTTTGCACACAAACTCTTTGAGTTGTAGTCAAGATGGAAAATACCCATTCTCACCACAGGCAATGTCTTGCTCTTGGTTGGTGCCAACACTGCGACTAGCATCACACATACAATGTTTTATTTTTTGATCAATCACCACAGTCCAGCCAATATATGTACTGTCATTTTATCCTCATAGAAACTCATATATATCCATTCTCATATAACCAACTCTGAGATGAGGAAACAGATGGAGAGGAACAAGTAAAAGGACTGTATACCCACAGCTGTGAGATCAGTCATGGACTTTCTTCATTTCTAAAGAAAACCTTGGACTTTTGACATCAGTACTGATGGTTTTTCATGTTTTTCCTCCTGAGGAAAAGTGTACCAGACATGACCCATTAGTATAACCCTCATTTTATATTTCTCATTAATTGGCCATTTAGGAGGTAGATCTCTATAAATGCTGTAGTTTGTATTTCTATATATGAGGTCAAGGGAAGGTGCTGCTTCTAGAAAGAGATTAGCTAAAATTTGAGCAGGCTCTAGAGAATGTGGGCCATTGGCTAAAGGTATAGATTAGCAAGACCAGGAATTCTCGGCCTAAATGGGACTCAAGGAAAAAGAAGACCCCCCCCCAACCCCCACAACTGCCTTCAGTGGGGACTGCTCATTTGTCCAATCTGTCGTCCTTTGCTGTAGTCTTAACAGTAGGTGCCTTAATCAAAGAGTGACAATTATGTCAAATCAATCCAAGTCTGCACCCTGCTTCTAAAACAAGTTACTCAGCCCTTCTTGGACTTAGTTTACTTGTCCGTAAAATGAGGGGAAAAATACTTAAAGTGTTCTCAGTACTAACAAAATGTTTATAAAGATGCTAAACACATTTGCTACAAATGTATGGTGGCAGCAGTGAGTTAGTGGCAGCAACTGTGGCTAACGTTACTCTACTTTTGTATATCATAAATAGTATTGCAGTGAGAGGTGAGGGCCAGAGAGGTGGTCTGCAGCTGCAAGAGGAGACATTTATCTGAGGAGTGAGCACACTGGGCAACTACCCAAGACCCATGAGCCACAGGAAACCTGGATCTTAGACACTTAACTTTCCTGGGGCCTCTGGGCAGTTCTGAAAGACTGCCAGCTCATGGGGAATTTCAAAGCTCCATGAACTAAACAAACTAGTGCTATAAACTGGGGAGACTTGTATCTAACAACATCATAGTTGTGATCATTTTGTCCTTATCAGAGGCTGTACCTGACCCACTTTTCCCAGGTACTTACCCTTCTATAGACTCTATACTCACAGGGCTTTATTGAAAATACTTACAACTGTGTGTTATAAGAAGGTGTCTATAGCATGAATCTTAAATGGTCTTTTTAATAAAAACAAACCCAGAGCCAGGTATTGGGGTGAATGCTGGAAGATCAGAGAAACAGAACAAGCCACAGCCACCTCACCTTGTCAATTCCTCACTGATCCTGTTTCCTCAGACTGGAAGCCTCTGAGTCCTCATCCAGAATGAATCTCAGCTGAACTGCTGCTAAAAGCCTAAAAGCTTAACTAGCTCTAGTTTCTGGTTTTCATGCCTTATATACCTTTCTGCTTTTTGCCATCACTTTCTGGGATTAAAGGAATAAGTCACCACGCCTGGCTGTTTCCAGTGTGGCCTTGAACTCACAGAGATCCAGGCGGATCTCTGCCTCCAGAAGGCTAGGATTAAAGGTGTGAGTGCTACCATTTTCTAGCCTCTGTATCTGGTGGCTGTTCTGTTCTCTGACCCCAGATAAGTTTATTAGGGTGCACAATATTTTGGGGAACACAATATCACCACATTTCCCCTTTTTCGTCTAAAAAAGCTTATAACTAATGCAAGAAAAACTATATCCAATAAGTATATACAATATATACAGTCAAGAATTACATTAACGATGTCTAGTCCATTAACATTTGACAGATTCAGATGAAAAACTCCATTGTATATATTAACAATGTCCAGTCCAGTAACATTTGATAAACTCAGACAAAAATTTTCATTACTTACCTATTTAAAACAAGTAGTCCCTTTTTAAAAGTAGATTCAATAATTGACCTTTTTATCTTACATATTTTCAAAGGGGAAGGACGCCAGCAGCAGTGAAGGGTAAGAAAGGGTTTTTAGTATCAGCTCTTAGCTACTGCTCTGACCTCTTGGGCTTTTAACTCTGCATTTGGCTCTGTGTCTCTTATTTAATAAGACTGGTACATCCACAGGTGTCCTTGGTTTCTGTTGGCACAAGCTGGAAGTGCCAAGAACTAGTGCTCTGGTGCAGCTCTTGGCCAATAAAAATAGAAGTTGGAGTATATAAGTAACCCATTTTCTTCATGTCTCAGGTGGAACAACTGAGATACATTTACCGTTTTCTCAGGGATCCTCTTGTAGAGTTGGACCATCATAGCACCCATAACAACTTAAATATGTGAACTGTCTTGGCTTCTTTTTCTTGCTATCTCACTTTAAAATTCCCTCATAACTAGGTATGAAGCTCTTACTTTTGGGTTCATGTAAGTGCAGGGTTAACACTTGCATGAATATGCAGCATTCTGTCTAGCTTACTTTCATCACCCTAATTTCAGCTCTGTTTTGGAATCTTCTGAAATACAATATATGATTAGGTCTAATTCTTGGGAACCAAACCTGGAAGTAGACATCTTGACTCTACTTAAAAAGAAAAAAATCTGGTCGTAGTGGCACATGCCTTAAATTCCTGCACTGGGGAGGCAGAGGCAAGTGGATCTCATAAGTTCAAGGCTGGTCTGGTCTCTGTAAACAAACGTTTCCTGTCTCAATTGCCCAGTCCCAAATAAACACACAGAGGCTTATATGAATTATAAATGCTTAACCAATAGCTCAGGCTTATTACTAACTAGCTGTTACATTTTAAGTTAACCCATATTCCTTATTTATGCTCTGCCATGTGGCAGTACCTTTATTATCATGGCACATTCATTTCCTGCTCCCTCTGTGTCTGGCTGGCGACTCCTGACTCTGCCCTTCTCCTTCCTATCATTCTTAGTTTGGTCACCCCACCTATACTTTCTGCCGGGCTACTGGTTAATCTTTTATTAAACCAGTTTGAGTGACAAAACTTTACAGTGTACAAGAGGATTATTTCACAGCAGATCTCCATAATTCAAAGACAGCCAGGGCTATGTAGAGAAACCCTGTCTCTGACAAAACAAAGATAAACATTGGGTCACGCAGAAGTAGGTAGACTCAAGGAGTTCTGGCAGCACTTATTGTAAGCATGACTTCTAGATGGGCCTTTCATATTCTCTTCCATGTTCTGCTTCAGTGAAACAAAGTTGAGGGAATAATCCCTGGCTAGACAGGATGCTGTGTTGCAGGGGATGGCCACTTACCATTTTGCCCTCCCCAGCTTCACCTTTTACCTCCCTTTTACTGCCTGTATGGCTGGTTGGTGTCCAGTAAATGTATAGCAAGGCTGATATCTACCATGTTTACAAGTCTAAAGCAAATCCTGTGGAGAAATGATGTGTTTTATACATGGAATATTCAAACTCAGGGCCAGCAAGATGGTTCAGCAGGTGAAGTGCTTACTACATAAGCCTAATGACCTGGGTTCAACACAAAGTCCTCTGACCTCCACATGTATGTTCACACCGTGGCTTGTACTTCCTCCTACACACTCATATCATATACCCAATAATAAAAACAACAACAAAAAACCCACCCAAACCTTAGACTCAGAAAAGTGGAAAAGTTTCATGAATCAGTTGGGAAAATGGGTTGAGTTTGAACCTAGGTGTGTCTGATATCCAAGTTCATGCTGTCTGTATTATCTCTGATCTTCCATTGAGTCACAAAACTGATGACTGGAAATTTGAGCTTGGGATGGTCTTCTTGCCTGTGAGTCAAGGCAACTTTAGCCTTAGGTTAATTTTAACCTATGTGAATTGGGGAGAGGAAAGGGCAAGTAGTCAATGAATGAAAGTTGGTGGTTACCAGTGGGAAGATGGAACATTGTGGACACTCAAGTTAGGCAGAGTGCTGAAGCCGTGCACCAGAAGTGGGAAGAAGCTGCTTGCCGTTTCCAAAGCGCTGGACTGTTGTGGGAGGGCTCTTGAGTTTAGCAAAAGATAATGGGTACTTACTCCCTATCAAATCTAGAACCTGATCCTGAGGCTCTAAGGGTGTATAAGAAACGTGAGAGCCCACAGTTGAGCAGGTAAGATAAACACAGATGATTTTAATAAGTACAGTAGTCTGGCCCCAAGCTGGGGTCAGAGCTGGGCCTAACTTGTTAGGGGAGGGAGTCCCACTGCTGTTGATAACTAATTGAAGGGGAAATAGATGAAAAGGTTAGAGAGGCCAGTGGTTATCAGTAGGTCACTGTAGACAATGAACAGAGACACAACAGAAGCAGTGCAGTGCCTGTTGGACCCCAAAATTTAGGGTCTCAAGTGGGGCGCCCCAAGAACCCAGACTCCAGTCCAGTTGATGCAAAAGCACGAGGATTTATTAAAGCTGCTGTACAGAAGGGCAAACTCTTGTCCTGAGAGCAGGAGTCACATCTTACTGCAGCCACATGGGGGCCACAAAACCCACAAGATTACAATTTCCATGAAATTTCATTTCACAAGATCATGGTCTGGTTACAGAGTGATCACAGGGTACAGTTACGTCAACAGGTACATTCTTCCTGAAGCCTCAAGGGGGGGGGGTATCAGGGCGGGAGTGAAGTTTACACAAAGGTCACAGTGGTCCTTCCTGGAACACCTGCAACTATCCCAGTCACAGTTGAGCACATCTATTAACAGAAATATCTTTATATTGTTATATGGTTGCAGGGGAGATTGAGTAATGGCTGAGTCAGGTTGCCCTTGGAACTAGATTTTTAGTTTCTCATTTCCTGGTGCTTGAAGTTTCTCTTTTCCTGAGGCTTGGGGGTGTAAGCCTGAAGGGCTAGGGTCTTTCATGCCTATGAGAGAGCTGCAAGGCATATCCAAAGCATAAAGGGTGTGGAGGATGATTGTCTAGGGACCTGCCTGCCTAGCTATGGGCACTGTAGGCCGAGAAGAGCAAGCTCAAAGCAGGGAGAGCCTGGCCTTCCAGCCCAGCAGTGATATTCTAGTTATGCTGTGTTTGGCTCTCTCCATTCTACAGTTGTTTCTGATGACTGAAGACTGCACTAAGGGGTGTTGAGGGAACCTTGTCAGGACTTGTCTTTCCCTTGTTGGTCAGTGGCCATCTGGTGTCTGCTTGAGTGTTGCTGGCAAGTGTAGTGCCTCTGCTATATGTGGTGGTATTGTGTTCCCCAAAATATTGTGCACCCTAATAAATTTATCTGGGGTCAAAGAACAGACAGCCACTAGATACAGAGGCTAGAAAATGGTGGCACTCAAGCCTTTAATCTTAGCATTCCAGATACAGAAATCCCTCGATCTCTGTGAGTTCAAGGCCACATTGGAAACAGCCAGGCATGGAGACACATGCCTTTAATCCCAAGAAGTGAGCCTTTAATCCCAGGGAGTGATGGCAAAAACAGACAGATATATAAGGCGTGAAGACCAGAAACTAGAAGCATTTGGCTGGTTAAGCTTTTAGGTTTTGAGCAGCAGTTCAGCTGAGAGCCATTCGGATATGAGGACACAGAGGCTTCCAGTCTGAGGAAAGAAGATCAGCTGAGAAGTTGGCCAGGTGAGGTTAGCTGTGGCTTGTTCTGTCTCTCTGATCTTCCAGTGTTCACCCCAATAACTGGCCTCAGGTTTGATTTTATTAATAAGAACTTTAAGATTCATGCTACAGCTACAGACAAGACTGGCCCAAATGTTCAGACCTCAAGACCTTCAGCCTTCTCTACTGGCCTTGATTTAGGAGGTCTGTGGCACAGCCACTTCCTGGTGAAATGAAAATGGGACTTTAAGAATCATGGACAAGATGTCATAAAAATAACCTCCAGGAGCATATCCCCATGTTGACTCAAGAGACTGTAGCTGTCATGAGTCACAGCTAGGCCTTTCACATTCAGTTCCATACTCTCAACAAAGTCAAGGGACCAGAGCCTCAGACTCAGCAAGGTGCTATGTTGTAGATGATGGTCAGTTTGCTTTCCCCAACACCATTCTTGACTACCTTTCATAGCCTCTGTGTCTGTTGGTATCCAGTAAACTACAGGGCTGTGCCTTGCCATGTTTATAGGTCTGATCACAGCAAAGCCACCTCTGCTCATCTATGTTTTGTGGAGGCCTTCACTAACTGGGTAATAGTGTGACTGCTAATGTAGTAGCCTTAAGTTTTAGTGTGCCCACCAGTTTGCCTGAGTTCTAACAGGCACTTAGAAGCTGCTTTTGTTAGACATTGTGTCTGACTCCCGCTTTCTCTGCATGGGCATGCTGATTACTCAAGGAGTATATATCTCTCTAACCTAGTGGTTCTCCACCTTCCTAATGCTGCAACCCTTTAATACAATTCCTCATGTTGTGACTCCCAATCATAAAATTATCTTTGTTGCTACTTCATAACTAATTTTGCTACTGTTATGAAGTGTAATGTTTTTTTTTTTTCTGATGGAATTAGGCAACCCCTATGCAAAGGTTGTTCAACCTGCAAGGGGCCACAACCCAGAGGTTGAGAACCATTGCTCTAACCTATCTCTTCCTTCAAGGCTGAAGGCACAAAATTAAGTCATTTTCCTAAACCTTCAGTCATCTTGTATCCAGCAACAGCAAAGTCTCACAGGATAGCACCTCCCTCTCAAACAATAATGACTACTATGATATAGAAGCTATACTCCAAAGCAGACCTTCCAGTAGAATTCAGACTGGCCTCCTTGGATGACAGAGCAGCTTATCAAAAGACTGGCTACCTTGCAGGATCAGAGCTGAGAGTGATGGGTGGAACCATACCTTGATCAAGAGCGCTAAATTATGCATATCTCTTGACTGTCCTAATTCTTTCACTGTTTGAAGATAAAGCTCTTCTAAGTACCCTGAAGAGAATTCTGGAGGTCACTGGGCCCCTTTATCTGTCTCTCTTCCAAATGCACACTGCTTTTTATTATTACTCATTTCTTTATTTGATATATTGGGGGGGTGGCTGAACACACACACACACACACCCCTGTGGTTACAAAGTCAAGATTGTTGCAGTGTGCCTGGTTTCCTACATTAGTGTCCCAAGATTGCATTTCAGGGAAATAGTTAAATGGAATAAGAGTGTAGTGACCAGGAGCTCCACAGAAGCTTAAGAACCCCATCTTCCAGAAGGGGAGACCTGCAGACAAACCCCTCACTCCACTTTGCCTACAGACTAAAGGCTGGACTCCCTGGTCTGGCTGTCACTTCTTTGGCCAGGTATCCCACCTATGGGCATCTTCATGAGGCTCTGAGAGCTGTAGCCAGTTCTCTGAAGACACCTGTCTATATGACCACTGGCTGCATGCATGCTCTCTTTGTGAAAGGGCCTCTTCAGCTTGCCCTGCTCACTCTCCTGCAGAGTCATGATGGCCCTTCCTCTTAGGTTCCCACATTGCCTTTTACACAGTTCTACTTGCAACATTTTGAAAAGTTGCCTGTTGCAACCACATATTTCCAGGCTGGTCTCTGCTTCTTCCAAGGAACTTACCACTTCAAAACTTAGACTTTATAAAGCAACAGAGCTCCTAGCATTGCAGAGAGAATGTTTTGGAATCCTTAACAAAATTGGGGCCTCCAACTTCCTGTGATCATCTTGCTTGCTTGTACCATGGTCCTGCCTGCCCCGGGCTCCTCTTAGGGCAGATTTGTAGGGAAGTGCACTTTCCTGAATTAGCATGTGTCTGTTAAGTGGTGGCTGAAGAAGAAGAAGGTGGGTGGAGCTTGGGGAGTTAATAGCAAGTCATCCCTGAGTTTCACTTTTGAGTTCAGTCCAGGGTCACCACGGTCCTCATATTTGGGAGAAGAGCTGAGACCAGAGGAAGGTAATCAACTTCCACATCTCCCAGGTAAGTCTTCTTCTAACTGCTGCATGCCTCATCCCAAGCCCTCTTCCTTAGCATATCCTATAGCTAATGGAGGCTAGAAAGACCTTACCACTAGTCCTCAATGGTGATAGCAGTACCCAGACTCAGGAGGGGCCTCTAGAATGTCATGCAAAAGAAACACTCACCCCATGTCACTGATGGAGTTCACACACGGGCAGACTTGGGGCTGGTTCTGGTGATGGAGGAATGAAGACATGTCTGTCACTCAAGGGAGAGATAGGCCTGAATGCATTGACCTAGAGTTTAAATACTGGGTTCCTTGGAGGGAGCTTCATAGTCTGCCATGTGCTGAGTAAATGTTGACTGGGTGAGCAGATGAGTAAGGGAATGATTATGCTAGCTGGCCTTGAACAAAGGTAACTGCTTCAGCTGCCTCTTCGTATCTTTTAACAGACTCTTTCAATGTGTGTCCTCTTCTGACAGATTGGGAAACTAAGTGTTGGTATATGTAACTTAGGAGGGATTTGTCAGAAATAAATTTTTGGTTTACCAAATTACTGCCACCTTTTGAGACAGGGTCTTACTGTGTGGCCCAGGTTGTCCTCAAACTCAGGATACTCCTGCCTCAGCCAACCGAGTGCTGGGTTTACAGGCATGAGCCCCAGGCCTACATTTGCCCAACCCTGTCCTGGCATTGAAGATACAGAGGTGACTCAGACATCACAAGGTTATGAGGCTAGCCCTCCAGACTGGGGAACAACTTCAGTGAAGACTAAAAAGTGGAAGAGCAGGAGTCAGTGTGGCTGGAGTTTGAAGTGAGGAGTAGGGAGAGGAGGCTTAGGGTAAGTGCATATGAGGGTCCTGCAGTCCGCCACAGTGTACTGCTGTGTGCACGGGGGCCATGAGTGTGTGAGCAGGGTCCCGCAGTCCACCACAGTGTTCTGTGTGCACGGGGGCCATGAGTGTGTGAGCAGGGCAAGCTTCGATCTGAGGAAGCAGAGGTATCACTCAGGATTGTTGGAATAGTCTGTGGTTATGGGGACAGGAAAGAGAAGACAGGCAAGAGAGTTTTTTCTCAGAGCCCCAGTTAGGTCCTAAGTGACTGCTCCCTTCCAAGCAAACCTCCTGATGCTTCTAGTCAAGCAGAGATAGATGTGTGGGAGAAGAATAGGGAAATGAATCTGCCTTTCCTGAGTTCAAGGAACCTCTCCCCTCGATCGTGCGTAGGTCACTGGTTGATTCGGAAGCCCTGACACGGAGGTTTTAGTGGTGCCGGGGTCGGGAGAGGATGCTCTGGGTTTTGTTTTTGCAATGAAGCGAGAGTCCCAGTGGACTGTTGTGCTGTCTTGACTGGATTGTCTCCTTCACATCTGCATGGCATCAGCTACCGTAGGTCCCCTAGGGTTGGCTGGGACAGTAGGAACAGTAGTGGTAGTAGCTCAGCTAAGCTGAATACCTGACATTTCTACAGACTCTGATGGTGTGACAAGGTTCACTAGCTCCTCTCATTATACTTTTTTTCATGTGTTTGAGAGAGAACTGAGAATAATCGAGTTTCAGTTCAGATTCTGCTAAATGGATGTAAACCTGCACTCTAAACAAGATCTTGTTCACTTTTGTTCCATTTAGCCTTCTGGCAAATTGATCCTCATTCCACAGATGAGGAAAATGGACCTCAAGTTTGGGAGGTCTGGTACAGTCATCTTGTGGAGAACTGGGGTCCTGGCTCCATTCTGCTTCACTGTCCTGTCCAAAGTCCACCCATGAATTGAGGTTTTTGTTGCACACTGAATTTCACCAAGTCTCTCCCAGGCCTTGTGCTATTTGGTACAACAGCAGCCCTGTGAGGGTGGACGCCATCTCCTGCTGTATTCCAGATGCTGAAGCTGAAGGTCATCCAAGCGCATGCCATTAGTCCATCCCTTTCTAAAGCACAGATTCAATTTCTAAAGCACACACCCCTTGGCACACTTCTCTGTCTCATGTCCTTCTACCTCAAAATGAAACTTAAGTGCTTGGCTTGTCCCAAAAGCCAGCCTGCTTGGTTTTGGGTCCCTTCTTACTTCCAGGTCCCTGACCTCCCAATCACAGTGACATAGTTATTCCTGTGTTCCGTCACTGCTTGTGCCGATCCTGCCGTGATGTTTGGTACGGCTACAAAATCCCCGAGGGCAGGGCCTGCATCTACTTTACCAGAATCGTTCATGGTGGACGTTAGGAACCAGAGGATCTACGTGAATGAGCATTTGAGCTTGGAATCAGCTTTCCCATGCTCTCTCATTACACATGCTTCTGGAAAATAACTGCCTTCTGGTGGATTGCTAAAGGATCCTTACTGTCAGAAGTTTTTATTCTTACATTATTAAAAATATATATTAATATATATTATATGTTATATAATATATATTATATTATTAAATTATTAAGTTTAATTGTTTACAACTCCCTTCTTGGTCCCTTTAGAAGGAAAGAAGTTGTGGGTCTGGGTTATTGCCTCTTGGAGCCTGTGGAGTAAATGTTCTTGATCCCAGCCATCCCTTTTTCCCTATAGGTCGTCAGTAGTCATTGTGGAAGCATGGCCACCATTGGGACTGTTGCTTTGCAGTCTGGAGAAGGAGCCTCAAGATGCCCACAGGAGGGCATGCCGAGGCCCTCAGATAGCTCACAACTGGTAAGCCTAGCACTGGGTTCCAATTCTGTGCTTACTTAAGACTACCGAGGATATGGTAACTAGAGGTATGGGTTGCTGGGCTCACACACTGTGGTCTCTTTACGGTTTGCTGAGCTGCTAATCTCCAATCTCTTTTGAAACTCCAAATGACTGCAAGGTGTAGATCGGTTTCGGGAGGAGGGGCTTAGAGATGAAGACGACTCGTTTAGGAATACGAGCTTGTGCTGAGGACTGTCGGCTTTAAAGTGCCGCTTTTGCCAGGTTGCCACATAGATGCCACACCTGCCCTACAAGGGCTGGCATACCCAGAAAGGCCCTCCCCATGTTCTTTAAAAAGAAAGTAAAATAAAGGGTTCTCTTGTGAAATGCTTGTGCTTTCACTATCAATACACTTTTACAGACTTATCTACCACAAAAAAGGAAGAAGAAGAAGAAAAAAAATCCTGATAGAATTGAAACTTTCAAAACTTAGCCTTATGACCCTTTCATGATTCGTGTGTCCCTCTGGCTCCATTCCATCCTTTCTTATCATTTAATGTTACCATTTCTTAGCCCTCTTTCTAAATGTTATATTATATTCACACTTACATCAGTACACACACACACACACACACACACACACACACACACACACATTATAGGCTAGGAGCTGAGTCCTTGAGTCCTCTTCTCTCCAGTCTCTCTCTGGCACAGTTTCCTCCTGCGGTCACTGCGTTCAGGCCCCCGGTCACTGCGTTCAGGCCCCCGAGGTGACTAGTGCTGACTGGTTTCCTTGGAAGTCAATATTTCTCTCTCCCTCCCACACTCCCTCCCTCCTTCCCTCTCTCCTTCTCCCCCTCCCTCCCCCCTCCCCCTCCCTCTCTCTCTCCTCTATCTTTCTTTTCTTCTCTCCTCTTGGTTTGGTTTTGGTGGTGTGAGGATTGAGTCCGGGGCTTTATGCCACCACCACATCCCCAGCCTCCCTTCATCTTGACTAAGATTCTGAAGTCTTCACCTACCACACCCTGGAGCAGAAAATGCTTATGTAAACCATTTCATAACTCTTGGTCTCCATTTCCTCATCAGAAAAGCAGAGGAAAATAACTTGAATTATTTGAACATTCTCTTCAAATTTAAAAAACAAAGCCTGTGGAGATAAAGGAACAGCCAAGAGGCGATGCTCAGCGAAGTGGACTTGGATCACCCTGTGTGTAGTTCCTGTAGTTTTCTGTCATGTGCTCTGACACGTTTACTAGGTTTATTATTCAACTGTGGTGGCATTACTGTCACTGAGTTACACACACACACACACACACACACACACACACACACACACACACCCCTCTCCTTTGTGCAACCTGTGCCTCAGGTTGCTGCAGTAAATGTTTCCTCTATGTTCTGCCCATAGCGGGGCCCCAGATATGTGCAATGACTGCTGTACCAGGGCTTGTTCCCAGGTCATCATCATGTCCCTTCTTACTTCCTGCCCTGAGACCCCTGCACAGGCCCCACATCTGCTGTGCTGGCTTTGTGATATGTACCTGGGTTTAACAAATGCCCTATGGCTTTGCAGGGCTTCGCGGGGATACCAAATGCTCTGCAGCCAGGGACCCCACTCAACAACCCCGGCTTCCCTTCAGACTCCTTTCCATAGCTGTATGTAGGTTGAGGGGCTAATCACGTGTCATCAGTGTCTGGCTGCATCTTCTAGTCCCTTGCCAGACCTTTGCAGAGGTCTCTGTGTTTTGGGTTTTTTTTTGTTTGTTTGTTTGTTTTTTGATTTTTCAGGAAAGGGTTTCTCTGTGTAGTTTTGGTGCCTGTCCTGGATCTCACTCTGTAGCCCAGGCTGGCCTCGAACTCACAGAGATCCACCTGGCTCTGCCTTCCAAGTGCTGGGATTAAAGTCGTGTGCCACCACCGCCCGGCCGAGGTCTCTGTTTGTTACCTGTGGGTGTAGAATCAGGCCCACTAGGCTAACTGTGTCCCCTCACTGTAGAAAGAAGCCTGACTTCAGAGGGTGTTGTGTCACACACTGTCTGGCACTGGTTTAGTCCCCCAGCCCTGCCCTCTTTGCACTACTGTTTGCACTTGACAGAGGAGGTCACTCACTCAAACAGGTGGTGGATGTGATGGAGCCAAACTGACTGGTACGGCAAGCTGGTGAAAACAGTCTGCAGGAGTCAACACCTCCAGTGCCTTTCTCCTCACTCTCCTGATGAGATCCCCCTTCTGTGCCAGGGGGGCAGAAAGGAGAGTTTCTGATGGCTTCTGGATAGTGTACACCCTACTGCAGTCTACTAGAGAAGTCAGTGTGTGTGTGTGTCTTAGTCACCTCATAGTCTCTCTCAGAGAGGAAGAAAACTATGAATCTGCCCAAGCTAGTAACTTCTCCATGTTCCCACTGAGCCCATCCAGCAATGCTAAAACACTTCCCATCTGAACAATGCCTCTCTACTTTTATGTACACTGTGTCCCCCACACCCTGCTTTTTTTTCTTTTTTTAAACAAGGTCTTACTGTGTAGCCTGTGCTGGCCTGGAACTTACTATATTGATCAAGCTATATCCCTTTTAATGCTTAGGTCACCCCAACTATTCAGTTAACAAATTCCAAGTCCTGTTCAGAGCTCTTTCCATGGTCCTTAGCTCCACAAGCGGGATGTGGTTCCCAGCACTGGGTAACTTCTAAGTAGGACATTCACAATTTGTATAGGAGATACCTGAGGCCTAGATTGCCATGACTTTCCTGGGATCAAAGAGCCAGAGAGGGACAGAGTGAGGACTGAGGTCTTCTCTTGCTTTTTTGGTCTGGATTTTTATCGTGTTTGGTTTTTTCATGGGAGATGCTAGGTTTTTATCAAACTTCCCATTGATATGGGAACATCTTTATAGTCAGGTCAACCTGGGTTCACAATCCACCCTTCCCCTTCAGAGCTCCTTGGGCTGGGCAGATATGGCTTGCTCTCTCCAAGCCTCAGCTTCCTTATTTATAACACAGAAACAGCCCCTCCTAGTGTCCGGAAGCATCTGTTCCAGTGTAAACATATAACGGGATGTCTTGGACTCAAGTTAGGATGATGTGCATCCTTAGGGAACTATCCCCCAACTCTTCATAAAAAGGGGTTGGCGTCATCCTCCTCACCTCCCTTTCTCACCCTTGCTCTCTTTAGATCAGTAATTCTCATGCTGTGACCTTTAACATAGTTCCTCATATGGTGGTGACCCCCAACCATAAAATTATTTTCATTGCTACCTCATAACTGCAATTTTGCTACTGTTATGAACCATAATATAAACATCTGTGTTTTCTAATGGTCTTAGGCGACCCCTGCGAAAAGGTTGTTAGACTCCCAAGGGGGTCACAACCCACATGTTGAGAACCACTGCTTTAGAGGGCCTTTGTTCTCCAGGTACCTAAGTTGCTTCTCAGATTTGTGTCCAGTTTGGGGAATGGATCTTCAGAATAGAATTCCTGTGCTGCAGGAGATGGGGCCTTGGGGGAAAAAATCTGATGAAGGTGGAGCTACTGAGCTGCGGCCCTCCAACAAATACAGCTTCCTTGGTGGATGAACAAGAGGGTCATCCAAGGGAAGCTTCTCCGCAGAGCTGAGGGCTGTGGTCTCCCTGTTTCTTGAGCTTCTAGTAGAGTGAGACCCTGATGTCACATCCTTCACCTTCTCATCCTCTCCGCCTTCCCATCAAGCTCTAACCCACTCCCAGGCCCATGTTCCCCCAAACCTGCCCCCTTGTTCCCCCAAACCCATCCCCTTGCTGCGGAGAAAATCTTTTTATTCTCTTCCCTCGGGACGTCAGATGGCTCTTTCTCTTCCTTCATTGAAGTCACCACTGGTAAAGCCTCCTTCACTCATCTCTAAAGATGTGACTTCTCCTAGTCATACACTCCTGATCCCGCCTCTCCATTTTCAGTAGCCACCATCAGTACCAGGACCATACTGTATGTTGACCCTGCCTTCCACAAGGGAGTCAGCAGAGGTCAGCAGGAGCAGGACTTGTTTAGCTGTATGGTGGGCAGTGTTTGGAATGGTGCTAGGTGTTCAGCAGGGTGTAGGTGATGTGTTGGGAAGAATGGCCAACTGAAGGGAAGACCATCTTCTGCTCTGTGGTCTGTGCGTATCCCTGTGGTGGGCTTGTTCAGGCTCCAGAGTCTGTGAGGGGGTTGGGGAGGCAAGCACTGGGGTGTGAAGTTTGTTCTGCCTTTGTTCACTCATGGAGAGATCACAGCACGCTTGTTCTGGAGAACAGGAAAGCAATTATAGCATCCTGAGAGAGGCTTCACCAAACCTTACATTTCAAAAGCTAGATGGGCAGGGTAGAGGATGTAGGAGCTGAGAGGAAGTCACCGGGACATGGAGCACAAAGAGGGACGCAGGAGCTTGGGGTAGGCTTTGCACAGCAAGAGAGCCAAGGTGTGAGAAGCAGCAAGGAGGGGGACTTGAAGACCGTGAGGCTCAGGGAGGATGGAGCAGGATGCTAGCCAGCCCCTGGAAAGCGAGGGCCTGAGAAGGCGGGCTGCGTCAGGCAGGACAGTCCTCTGTCCTAGCTGAATGGAGAATGGCCCCCTCCCAGATGTTGATTTCCTTCTTCTTAGGCACAGGAATGCTTGCAACAGTTCAGAGTGACCAAGACACAGCTGCAGCGGATCCAGGCCGGTCTTCTGTGCGCCATGGAGCAGTCACTGAAGGGACAGGACAGTCCTGCCCCTTCTGTCCGGATGTTGCCCACATATGTGGCGTCCACACCACATGGCACCGGTGGGTAGCCCAGACTAGAATGGTGGCCAGGCATAGGGAGTGTGTTCTGATCTGGGGGAAGGGGAAGTTCCTTATCTCTGTCCACCACCTCTAAGGCCCCTTTTACTGTGCTTCTCGGACCTGGGGAGTTTTTCTGGGAGGTAGGCAGCCTTGGTGTTGCCAACTGCATGTCTCTCCATGACCTGTTCGTCCTCTAGAGCAGGGAGACTTCCTGGTGCTGGAGCTGGGGGCTACAGGAGCCTCCCTCCGTGTGTTGTGGGTGACACTGACAGGGACCAAAGAGCGTAGTGTGGAGCCCAAGAGCCAGGAGTTTGTGATCCCTCAAGAGGTGATGCTGGGCTCTGGCCAGCAGGTGAGCAGTCCCTGGGCGTCCTCTGGGGCTTGGCTCGGGTGGGTGGCTGGGGCTCGGGTGGTCAGCGCTCAGCACTCACCGTGTCCCACAGCTATTTGACTTTGCCGCCCGCTGTCTGTCTGCATTCCTGGATGCACACCCTGTGGAGAATCAGGCTCTGAAGCTCGGCTTCAATTTCTCTTTCCCTTGTCACCAGACAGGCTTGGACAAGGTGAGGTGGGGGACACATCGGGGCTGCTGGGTGGAAAGAGACCGCAGCTCTTGTGAAGGCCACAAGGGAAAAAAATAACCCTGCTTTTCTGCCCCCAGAGCACTCTCATTTCCTGGACAAAAGGCTTTAGGTGCAGTGGTGTGGAAGGCCAGGATGTGGTCCAGCTGCTAAGAGAGGCCATTCAGAGGCAGGGGGTGAGTGAAGGTCAGGGTGATAGAGAGCTGGCCCTGCTGGCCTGGGCTTGGCGTCTGTAGGTCGTACCTGTGTTTCTGGAAGGTCCTGCTTTCCTTTCCTGTGCACAGCCTTTATCCCGTTTGACCCTGGGGTTAATGCTGCTCCCACAGCCAGCAATTAAACAGGGGCTGAGAAAGACTCACCTGAAATGACCATGCCCTGGGGGACATGAAAACACCTAGGACCCAGCCCTCAAGATCCTCACATTCTGGAAGGGAAAGTGTTCTAATAAAAGATTGCCCCTGTGTTCAGATAACTCTAGTAGCAGCAGAGGGCGCAGGGAAGGAGCAGTTTGTCTCACGCCTGAGCCGAGGCTCTAGAGGAAGATCAAATGTAAGAGGAGCGTGTATGTCCAAATCCCAGTGCTCTAGAAGGGCAAGTCCTCTTGGACTAACCCCAAGGTACTGATTGGAAGTCCCATTAGAAGGGATAGCTTGAGGTGCCAGGCCAGGCTGTGGTGAGACAAGCATGGGTCAGTCCTCAAGAAGGCACTCAGCTTTGGGACCACCTTCCCGGTCCTATGAGCGGGAGGAGCCTCCGCGATCCCGAGAGCCTGAGCTGGGGGAGGGGATGGGAGGGGAACACGGGCCCGACTCTGGGTATCTGCTCCGTAGCCTCGGCGCTCTGGCCACCCAGGCTGACTCTGACTCCCTGTTCTCTCCATCGCCCAGACCTACAGTATTGATGTGGTGGCCATGGTGAATGACACAGTGGGCACCATGATGGGCTGTGACCTGGGCACCAGGCCGTGTGAAGTTGGGCTTGTTGTAGGTAAGCCATGGGCCATGTGTGATGAAGGGTGATAGCTGCTTGGTAGGCAGGCTCTGACGGGTCCTCCCTGCCAGACGCCGGCACCAATGTGTGTTACATGGAGGAGGCACGGCACGTGAAAGCTCTGGATGAGGACCGCGGCCGCTCCTGTGTCAGCGTCGAGTGGGGCTCCTTCTGCGATGATGAGGCCCTCGGGCCAGTGCTGACCGCCTTCGACCGTGCCCTGGACCACAAATCCCTAATTCCTGGTGCTCAGAGGTGGTGGCCTGGAGGTTCCCCTGACTCTGCTCTACGCACCATCCTACCGCTGTTCTAACCTACTTCCTTCACTCTTGGGCCCTTACCTCTTCCCATCCTTCTGAGGGTCTGCACCTTGCTTGCCCTTGGGGGTCCCAGGTCAGACTCAAGCAAGAAAAGCTTCAGAGTGCTAGAACCCAGTTTCCAATCCTTGATCCTCCCAGTCAGCCCTGCTGGGTCGGGGGTTGGGCGTTAGGAACAGCTGAGTGAGACATCTCCCGCTTTACCGGGTCCTGGGTCTTTCTAGGAGGTCCTCAGATGTAACCCGAAGGGTTAGAAAGGGTAAACCCACTTGTCTTCCGGGAGGCCATTTGCTTCTGGACCCTTGAAAACAGTGATTCCTCTTTAAGGGCTCAAGTGGGCTGAGGGTGTATGAAGGGCTTTGTCCAGTTACCCTTTCCACCATAGGTTCGAGAAGATGATTGGGGGCTTGTACTTGGGTGAACTGGTGCGGCTGGTGCTGGTCCACTTGGCCCAGCACGGGGTCCTCTTTGGCGGCTGCACCTCTGATGCCTTGCTACGTCAAGACAGCATCCTCCTGGAACACGTGGCCCAAATGGAGGAGTAAGTAAGAGAGGCAGGCAGCTTAGACAAGGGACAAAGGGCGTCTGCTTGGAAGAGGGTAATGTACTCTCTCCCCAAGGTAGCTGTGGGGCTTTGGTGGGATGGGCAGCTACTAGGTTGCCTAAGCCCCAAATCAGCACCCCACATGTCTTTCCCTTCCTCCCTGCAGCCCCGCCACTGGGACCGCCTGTGTCCACGAAATCCTGCAGGGCTTGGGTCTGAGCCCTGAGGCCTCGGATGCTGAACTTGTGCAGCGTGTGTGTGAGGCTGTGTGCACACGGGCTGCCCAGCTCTGCGCGGCTGCTCTGGCTGCGGTCCTAGCCCGCCTCCAGCACAGCAGGGAGCAGCAGACGCTGCATGTGGCTGTGGCCACAGGAGGGCGAGTGTTTGAAAGACACCCCAGGTATTGTGAGAACAAGATCTTAGGCGAGCAGGTAGCATGGATGGTTTTGGTTGTTTGTTTGTTTGTTTTATGGTATACACCCCCAGGGCATTCTGGTTTCATGTGTGCAAGCTGGTGGATGTGAACGGCAGAGTGGGAGTTGGACTGGGCTGTGGGAGGCCAGGAGGCATGTGTATGCCAGGGAAAGAGGGCAGTGGATGTATGGTTGGTGCCAGGGAACCGGTTCAGGACTGGATTTATTTAAAATGAGAAGCTCGAGGGCTCCAGCAGCCACAGGTTCAGACGCCTCGCTGAGGGTACCTGGTGTGTTTGTGTAGGTTTCACCGCACTCTAAAGGAGACGGTAATGCTCTTGCTCCCAGAATGTGACGTCTCTTTCATCCCCTCTGTGGATGGCGGTGGCCGGGGCGTGGCGATGGTGACAGCTGTGGCTGCCCGCCTGGCTGCCCACAGGCGCATCCTGGAGGAGACGCTGGCACCCTTTCAGCTGGACTTCCAGCAGCTAACAGTGGTGCAGGCAGAGATGCGGGAAGCCATGGTCAGGGGCCTTCGAGGAGAGGCCTCCTCCCTCCGAATGCTGCCCACTTACGTGCGAGCCACCCCCGATGGCAGTGGTGAGCACCTGGCCGGAGTGTGGACCTGGGATGTGGGCTCCTGGGAGTCACAGTGGGTGCTGGGGCTGGAGCCACCATTTCTCTCCTAGTACTGAGGGTTTCTGTCCCACAGAGCGAGGTGATTTCCTAGCCTTGGACCTAGGGGGCACCAACTTCCGGGTCCTATTGGTACGTGTGGCCGAGGGCAGTGTGCAGATCATCAACCAGGTCTACTCTATCCCCGAGTGTGTAGCCCAGGGCTCTGGACAGCAGGTACTTAGAGTTTGGGTCCTGATGTCAGGGGTGGAGAAGGAGGAAGAGGGCCCACGCCTGACATGCCCTATCCTGCAGCTCTTTGATCATATTGTGGACTGCATCGTGGACTTCCAGCAGAGGCAGGGCCTGAGTGGACAGAGCCTACCCCTGGGATTCACCTTCTCTTTTCCATGCAAGCAGCTTGGTCTGGACCAGGTAAGGGAGTTAAGTCCAAGAAGTGATTCCCAAGGGCCTCCAGTCCACATATCCTTAAAGAGTGGGCAGGAGGCCAAAGAAAACTGAGTAAGGGAGCGGCATTGCTGAGCTGGGACTACATGCCATTCTGGCTTCCTCCAAAGATGGTGTGCCCATGGTTGGGGCAGGAGGCATTTCAGAGCTGCACTGGTCGAGGTTGGTGCTGACCAGAAGATACATTGCCTAGTTCAGCCATGCCCCTGGTGTCAACCATGTCTCTGGTGTCAACCATGTCTCTGGTGTCAGCCATGTCTCTGGTGTCAACCATGTCTCTGGTGTCAGCCATGTCTCTGGTGTCAACCATGCCCTGGGGTCAACCATGTCTCTGGTGTCAACCATGTCTCTGGTGTCAACCATGTCTCTGGTGTCAACTATGTCTCTGGTGTCAACCATGTCTTTGATGTCAACCATGTCCCTGGTGTCAACCATGCCCCTGGTGTCAACCATGTCTCTGGTGTCAACCATGCCCCTGGTGTCAACCATGTCCCTGGGGTCAACCATGCCCTGGTGTCAACGATGTCTTTGATGTCAACCATGTCTCTGATGTCAATCATGTCCCTGGTGTCAACCATGTCTCTGGTGTCAACCATGCCCCTGGTGTCAACCATACCCTGGGGTCAACCATGTCTTTGATGTCAACCATGTCTCTGATGTCAATCATGTCCCTGGTGTCAACCATGTCTCTGGTGTCAACCATGTCTCTGGTGTCAACCATGTCTCTGGTATCAACCATGTCTCTGGTGTTCTGCCTTCAGGAAGCAGCATTTTGTTCTTTTCTCCAGAAGAGGCTTGAGGCCACATGTTTCTTTGCTTGTTTACTTCTCAGCTGGACACAGTGCTGTGCCTAATCTAGGCGGCAGAGTGACAGCCATAGGTCAAACACACTCAAGACACATCATATCCTTCAGCATGACTTCTCAATGCATGCCTCTGACATCTGGCATGGGAACGGCTAGTCTTAGGCCTCTTGTCCAAGCTCCCAGGAAACTGAGCACCTCCAGTTTCTGTTTGGAAGCTTTTCATGCTGAGGAGCCTGCTGCCCCCGAGGGCATCTGCTCTGTCCTTAGTTGTCTTATGGCTACCACGATCTTGTCTACCCAGCAGCCTGCACGCATTGTTTTCACCTGTGCTCCTGTTCTGACGTCTACGAAGCACAGCTGTTTTCTCTGCTGTCTTCTCCACCATGGTCTTACACCACGGTCTGGATGGTGCCGCTGCCTAGTATCTCTCCTCTAGTCTGGCTCCAGACCAAGCATGCTCACTTCCTTTAGCTGTTCTCCACAAGATATGGGAAGTGTGTCTCAGTGTACAAATCTGAGCATGCAAAAAATGTGGCGTAATTAATTTTTTTTGTAACTGAATATAGCTTGTGTGTTGAGCCCATGTTCTTCTGGGGATATAGTTCAGTAGTTGGACACTTGTATGTGGGAGGTCCTGCACAGTACCATTTTCCTTTGATAGCTGTGGTTGACGCCTACCCTTTCCCTCAGAAATACATAGCAGTGCAGCCCTTTTCCAGGTACAGTTCTGCCCCTTGTTACTAAGTCCCGTTGCTCACAAGAAAGACATGTCTGTCTCATGCTGCCCCCCTGCCCGCCTGCCCCGGGTGTCTGGCTTTTCAACTCATCCTTTGCCTCTATCTGGGACAACTGATGGATCTCCCACTGAAATGGCTGTGCCTAACTCTGAGAATTACTTCCTTTCAAATGGCTCTTGGAATTTTTCTTTGGAAGGATGGGATTTGCTGACATTTGAGCCTCTCAAAAGTTTCTCCATTCTCCCTTTTCCTACATGCAGCAGTCACTCTGCCAGCTCTGTTCATTCCTAGCCCAATTCCAAAGGGCCATTCCTTCTGGGCAAGCATCTTAAAGCGGCCAGACCTCAGACCACCTGAGTATTCTGGAACTAATAATGGAAGACATAGGTCGAATCGTTATTAATAGGTTTCTTCACACTGAAAGTTTCCTAGGGAGTTGAGAGACGTGAGAAAGCAAGGCCTTCAACCACAGGGCAAAGTGGGCAAGGGATCCTGCATGGCAAGGGTGGAGACTGTGTACTTCTGGTGGTTCGTGAGGCAGAGTAACATTCGTGTCTGCTTGATCCCATCTCAGGGCATCCTCCTGAACTGGACTAAGGGGTTCAATGCATCAGGCTGCGAGGGCCAAGACGTGGTATATCTATTACGGGAAGCCATTAGGCGCAGACAGGTAGGAGCCTACCTCCAGGGGTGCTTTGGGGGTTGTGACGAGCCTGGAGGGGAGCAAAGTATCATTTGCTTCCTTGAGGGGAGCAAAGGGGCCCTCTACAATAGAGACCTCTGAGTCCAGTGCTGGTTGCCATGACAACTATGTTGCCCAGCAACTAGCAGCATCCTTTTGTATGCAGGCAGTGGAGCTGAATGTGGTTGCCATTGTCAATGACACGGTGGGGACCATGATGTCCTGTGGCTATGATGATCCCCGTTGTGAGATGGGCCTCATTGTCGGTAAGGAGGGCCCTGCCCTTGGTGCCTCTGCTGCCTGATAATTCATTGCCTTCTGTTGATTCCTTAGCTTGGACATTCCTCTGACCGTGGGGATATGGGATTATTTCTGTAGGACCCAACGGAGTTCTGGGCCCTTGTACTGAGCTAGGAGTCTGGAACTAGGGCATTTCATCCAAGTTAGCTACTGATTTAGTCACTGACTCTTTCTGAGCCTCAGTTTGCCCATTTGTAAATGAATCTCTACTAGACTGACTTTGCTGCCCCCCTGTGTGACCTTGGGTAACTCATTAGTCTCCACGTCTTCATCTTAAGGTACAGTGGCAAGAGGTTAAGAGAATGGAGTGAGAAGGGGCTGGGCACGGTACAGGGCCTGGCTCGTGGCACATGCTCAGTTTGACACTGGAGGGGGATGGCAGGTCGGTGACTTGTGAGGGTTCTAAGACATCAGTGAGCTCTTACCCTGGGGCTATCTGGCACCTGGACAAAAGGGCTGGAAGACACATGAAGGATGCATCCAGAACGGAGCATCTCAGAACGGAGCATCCAGAAGGGATTAAGCCCAGAACAGCCTGTGGCACTTACAGCTGACTCTGCCTCCACCCGCAGGGGCAGACAGGCTAAGATCAGAGAGGGGCCAGTCCTGGAACAAGTGGGAGATGAGCTGGGGCTCTAAAGGAGGGTGGAAGGCAGGGGAGGAAGACTCTCGAGCTCCCTAAGCACGAGTCTCTTGGTAGATGGTGGCCTCTCCTGGGCAGGTAGGTGCTTAGGAGAGGCACAAACGATTAGAGAAATCCCGGGTGGGGCCACTGCTCAGAGTTGGAAACCTGTAGAGAGAGGTCCTCACCTTCCCGATGCTGCGACCCTTCAACACAGCTCCTCATGCTGCGACCCCCAACCATAAAATTTTCATTGCTACTTCATAACTGTAATTTTGCTAGTTATGAATCATAATGTAAATGTAAAAAATGTGTTTTCTGATGGTCTTAGGTGACCTCTGTGAAAGGGTTGTTCAACCTCCAAAGGGGTCATGACCCCCAGGTTGAGAAAGTCTGGTGTAGAGCCAGAGCGAATGCCTTTCCCTCTGTTTCTCAAACATTACCTCCTCTGTGTAGCTGTTGAGCCCAGCGTGTGTCCCAGAGCCTCCACAACGCTCTTCCTTCCTTTCTGTTAGGACCTGTGGAAGCCCTGTCAGAGAAAGCCATTCACTGCCTCACTTCTGGCCAGACGGCGGGGGTCCTTGTGCCAGTGTGCCCGGTCCCCAGCCCTGGCCCACTCCAGCCCCTCACAGGCACTAGAGTGAGCCACACTTCTCCCCCGGGAGTGACCCGGTTGATGGCAGCTCAGGGGCACTTTGGGACGGCACGGGAGATGCTCTAATGTTGGTACTGGTGGGGGGCACAGGAAGTTCTGAGGCTTTGGTACCGACAAGGTCTACATCAGGAATGTCAGAAAGGGAGGCCAGGACCAGGGAGATGGAGAAGTAAGGAGCCTACATTTTGATGTTTGGTGTGTTTAGGAGAGGTTGAGGCAGGGGAGGAAGGCTCTGAAGCCCCCTGAGCATGACCCATAGGGGTTTGTCTGTAAGCAGCTCCCACCCCGACCCTGGCCTGTCTACAGGAACCGGCACCAATGCCTGCTATATGGAGGAGCTCCGGAATGTGGCAAGTGTAGCTGGGAACTCAGGCCACATGTGCATCAATATGGAGTGGGGTGCCTTTGGGGACGACGGCTCGCTGGGCATGCTCAGCACCTGCTTTGATGCGAGTGTGGACCAGGCATCCATCAATCCCGGCAAACAGAGGTATGGCTGGGGCCCAGGCAGTGGCGGTGAGCACTGGCCTGCACTGGTGAACAGAGCTGGTGGGCGGCCACTTCATGCGGGTATGCATGCGCCCTCATACAGGTTTGAGAAGATGATCAGCGGCATGTACCTGGGGGAGATTGTCCGCCACATCCTCCTGCATTTAACCAGTCTTGGAGTTCTCTTCCGGGGCCAGAAGACTCAATGCCTTCAGACCAGGGACATCTTCAAGACCAAGTTTCTCTCAGAGATTGAAAGGTGTCTGCATTGCAAGGCAGCCTGTCACTGGGTGGGGGTATGAATGCTGGGTGCTGCTGGTAGTGGAGGGAAGCACTCAAGGATTAAGTGGGGGAAACCCAGAGAGAGGGAGCTAATGCAAGGGTGTTCTCCTCCTTCCTGGCTTCAGTGACAGCCTGGCCCTGCGTCAGGTCCGAGCCATCTTGGAAGATCTGGGGTTGACTTTGACCTCTGATGATGCCCTGATGGTCCTAGAAGTGTGCCAGGCTGTGTCTCGGAGGGCCGCCCAACTCTGTGGGGCAGGTGTGGCTGCTGTGGTGGAAAAGATGCGTGAGAACCGGGGCCTGCAGGAGCTGACAGTGTCCGTGGGAGTGGATGGGACACTCTACAAATTACACCCTCAGTGAGTCTGGGTAGGTGGGTCAGGCCGGGAGGCTCGGCCAGGTGGGCTGGGCTAGCCTGGGCTGACCTCAGCCCTTTCTCCTCACAGCTTCTCCAGGCTGGTGTCAGCTACAGTTCGGGAGCTAGCCCCTCACTGCACGGTCACCTTTTTGCAGTCAGAGGATGGGTCTGGCAAAGGTGCAGCTTTGGTCACTGCTGTCGCCTGTCGCCTTGCCCAGATGTCCCGTGTCTGAGGGAATCTCCAAGAACGACGAGACCTCACTGGACTAAGGCCTCAGCCTAGTCTGACCCCCCTGGCAGGCCCAGCCACCCAGGACTCCCAAAGCAAGCCGCGTGTGACCCTGTTATAACCACCTGTCCAGACCTCATGGCTTTCAGAGAGAAGTAACCCTTGGGTTAGCAATATATATATATAATTTATTTACATTCACGTCCGCTAAAATCCCTACGTGCCCCGGCAGCCGGGCAAGGCTGTGTACATAAGGCCAAGTGTAAGTGCATGAATGCACTTAAGACAGAGTCAGGACACAAGCTTCACACAACAGGCCCCACACAGGGGCACCGGCCAGCCCCAGGAACGGGCACGCCACGGCACACACACTTGCCATTGTACAGCCCGGGACTCCCATTGCATATTCACACGCCCCGCTGGGCAGGGCACCTCGAGGCTGGGGGCGGGGAAGGGGTCAGGGAGGAGCCTTCCGGTGTCCCTGGGTGGGTGGGAGAAGGGCAGCATGTGAGAGAGGCAGATGTGCACCAACACCGGGCGTGAGAGACGTGAGCAGCCTCCAGGTGCACAGCATGAGATGTGTGTAGTGGGGGAGGGTCCTGCGTGACCTGGAGAGGGGTGTGTGTGAGATGAGCACACGAGGCGTGCGTGAACACATGCCTGTGTGGTGATCGTGTGCCTGAATCCAAGGGCCAGCCCCTGTCCAGCTGGGGCCCTTAGTCCCCCAGGCTTGAAGCCGGGCCCTCACATGTACCCCTACCCAGCAGGCACAGAAATGTTTGCATAGGGCCCACCTCAGGCAGGAGCTCTGGGGGCCACGTCCCGAGCCCAGCATGTGTGCGCATGCTGTGTGTATGCGGGGCCCCTGGCAAGGGACAGGAGGAGAGGTAGCATCACACGCATATACACACACACACAGATGGGCTGGGCTCAGCCCAGGCTCCAGGCACTGTCCACTCTGGGCCCTGAGACCAGGGCAGAGGGAGAGCAGGTGGCTCTACCAACCTGGCCAGGCAGGCCATGGAGGGATGGAATTTGGGCAGGGTCTGAAGGACCAGCGTTAAGGGACAACTTCAGCCAGGAGGGGGCCTGTCCAAGCAGCTCTCCCCGGGTGTGGGGGTAGGGCCCCTGTCTGGCTTTTGCCTGTCCCTGGCAGGTGCCAAAGCTGGTGAGAGTGTAGGCATTACCGGCCTGGCTAGTCTCAGCACTCGGCCTCTGACACCGTGAAGAGGCCGGCATCTGGCTGGCCCAGTCCAGCCACGGCTGCTGCCAGCTGGCCGAGGTTGCCATTGGGGAAGTGCCGTGCCTCCCAGAGGTTGAGGATCATGGCTGTGGGGCTGGGCTTGGAGGCAAAGAAGCTGAGATGGCTGCAAAGAAGAGGCAGTCTGGGTCAGTGGTCTGGCCTCGCTCCAGGCTGCCCTGTCGGGTCCCCAATCTAACCAAGGGTAGGCATCCCCTCCAATGCACCAACCACCCTGGCCACTAGTGGCTGTGGCACAGACCCGGTAAGCCCCCACCAGTCCCCTCTGCCTATCTCCACCCACCTGTCCAGGTGAAGTTTCTGGGCTAGAGTCCGCCAGTCGGCACCCCGGCTGCAGGGTGGGTCCAGGCTGGTAATGATCTTTTGCCGAATGAGGAAGGGGATCTTGAAGGCACTGGGGCCCACCAGGGCTGGGACCCCCCCTTCACTCTCCAGAGCCAGCAGTTCAGCAAACCTCGTGTCCTGGGTTGTGGGAGGTATGCAACAGGTGCCAGTTAGAACTCTGCCCACGGCTGCCAGGGCTGCGGGAGTTCCCAGACCACCCCAGACAGCGGGGAGAGCAGGGGCACCGGGCACCCTCTCCCCTATGCGCCAGGGCCTACTCTTTGGGTCTCAGAGACGTAGCCACAGGGCCAGAGTCACAGTCAGTGTTAGTCACACACACACACACACACACACACACACACACACACACACACACACACACACACACTTCTGCTCAGCTGGCCGTGCACACTCATCGCTCTTATCTCCTCACATGCTTCCACTCGGGTCCTGCTGCCATCCTGCTCTTACTTACCCTTTAGGGCCCAGGACAAAGTCCCTCTTTGGGGAAGCCCCCCAGGGCCTCAGGCCGTCTCTGCCTCTGCCTCCGCCTCCTCCTCCTCCTCAGCCTGTTTGATTCCCCTCCCCAGATCTCACTGGCACCTCTGTCCCCAGCAACTTGGAAGAAGCTAGAAGGAGCCGAGTGGGTAGGGCTGGTGGCGGGTTGGCAGCCGGGCCCAGAGATGGGGTGTTTCTGGGGCGGTTGGAGGTGGAGCGCCTCACTCTCCTGCCCACCTTAGTGATGTTAAAGTTGATGCTGAAGCTCTGCCCATCACCTTCCACCTGCCACACCCACACCTTGCAGGCCAGGTCGGTGGTGCTGGCGCTGATGCGCTCCAAGGTGAAGGTGCAGTGCAGATGCTGCCGGCTGCCGTTCCAGATGTGATAAAAAGGGATCTCCTGCGGAGAGGGACAGGGAGGTGGCATCCAGGGTGCCCGGCACCAGACTGTGGCGCTCTGGCCATGGCGTGGGCCTCACCTGGTAGCTGACCAGGAGTTTGCTCTTCCACAGGGAGCTGGGCACGTCGTGGATGGACAGGCGCAGGTTGTGGTAACTGTCTTTGAAGTGCAGGACACGAGGCTCCTGGATCAGCTGTCCACCCAGCTGCTTCTCCAGCTGCACCACCTCCTGTGGTGCCCGGATGGTCAGCAAGGCCCACGGGCGGGAGCGACCCTCCCCGCTGCCCCCAGACAAGGGCGTCTGTATGCCTAGGGCGGGGTGGTCAGCCCGCAGGGCTGCGTGCGGAAATACCTTGAGTGCATCGTGGGTGTCATGCAGGCAGTACACACGGATGTTGTACTCGAGGGAGGTGCAGGCCACGGGCGCGAACAGCAGGAGCTTGAGACGCTTGGTGGCAGCCACACTGAGGGCCTCTCCCACCAGGGCAAAGCGACCTAGCTGCTCAGTGAAGACGTAGCAGGCACCGGCCTCCAGCTGGCAGTAGTAGAGGTGGGAGGGTGACTCCTCCCCAAGGTGTAGCACATCCTGTGGGCGGGGCCTAGTGGGTCAGTTCCTAGCCAGCTGGCAGGCCTCAGAGCCACCAGGCCACCCTCAGCCCTCACAAGTGGCCAAAGCCGGGGAGACCCAGGACCACACAGCTGCTAAAGGCCAAGGCCGGAGGCACGCACGGGAGGCCATGCTCACTCAGCCAGGGTTCGGGTGGGGTGGCCTCAGACACCGTTCCCGCTTACCTCCCAGCTGCCCTCGCAGGACTGCTTTTTGAGGTGCAGGCTCCAGCTGTCAGGACTGGGTTCCCCGCAGTGGTCCATGGCCAGGATGACCGGCCGGGTGAGCAGGACTCCTGGAGGCCCGCAGCTAACGATGGGACTCAGCAGGGTCTGAGAGCCAGCTAGGGGCAACCTCAAGTGGGGAAATACGGGTGGGGAGGGAAAGGCGTCAGTGGCCGGTCCTAGACTGTGGGGTTGGGCACCCGAGGGGCAGGAGCTGCAAAGCAGGGTGAGCTTAAGTGTGCCCCATCCCTGTCCTCAGGCCAGGTGAGAACAGGTACAGCAGTGCTGGGCACCTGTGCAGGGTGTGTGTGTGTGTGTGTGTGTGTGTGTGTGTGTGTGTGTGTGTGTTCCAGTGATTCAGTGCAGCAGATGGGTGCCCTCCCAAACCCTACCACAGCAAGGCCCAGGCCCACACCTCACGTCTTCTGGCTTGTGCAGTGTGAGGTAGATCTCGTAGATCTTTCCTCGGGGGATGGCATCTGGGGGAATGAGGAGGCTGATTCCTGTAACAGCAAAGGATATGGCTTGTTGTTATAGATACCCCGTGAACTAGCCAGCCCCATGACTTTCCCCTGTAGCCAGCCTCATCTGGGGACAGAGGTGCCTCAAGGACCGCCATACTGTCCCACTGCCCACATAGGCACGACTCCGAGTCAGGAAGACTCGAAGAATGTCTGAGGTAAAACAGCTTGGAAAACGCATAACTCAGCCAGAAGAGGCCACGTACACTGTTTCTACCTCCCCTGTTAGCCAAATGACATTATTTGGGAGCAGGGCATTTTCTGCTTCAAACCTTCCCCATCTTCCAGGCCGCCACGCAAGGCCCTTCCTTCCCTGTCATTCCAGTCTTTTCTACATTCAGTGGTTCCTCGGCAGGGGTCCTTCCTCCTCTACTATCCTGTCCCCTCGAAGAACAGCCCTCCATGGCCAGCATCGACGGCCCAGAGGTCCTCCCATTCCACGATGTGTCCTGACCCAGAAGCTTTCAGCAGCAGTGCCAGTGTGTGTGTGTGTGTGTGTGTGTGTGTGTGTGTGTGTGTGTGTGTGTGTGTGTGTAGTTTTGGGTGGATCCAGCAAGGACAGAGCTGAGGAATTAGAGAGAGCAGAGTGAGGCCCTGCTCCGAGGACAGGAAGCCCCACACGAGGAACCTCTCAGCTCATACAGGAAAAGGGGAGACATTCTGTGACTTCATCCTTAGAGCAGACAGATGTAGCTCCAGGGTCCAATGCTATCTAAGGACCTTATAGCCTGCAAAGATACAGTGACGGCCCCATGGTTATCCGGCCTACTGACATCCGAGTTGTGGGTTGTGAGTGCACTCGGGGATGTCCGCCTATCTGTGTCCATCACGAGTGGTCTGTGACTGTCACAGAGCTGACGCCCAGGAGGGACTCTGTTGACCAGGTGCTGCAGCTACCACTTCCCTCACTAGCCTGTGCTGCTTCCAGAGCCTGGTGCTGCTAGTGTTGGTGACGATCTCGTACAGCCTGGTGTGAATGCACACACACTCGCATGCCCGGCGCCCAGAAAACTGAGAGGAGAAAAGGGTGCTGGCTCCCAGTCCAGCAAGGAGAGAGCCAAGCAAATGTCAGTAAGGTACGCAGGGGAGAACGGGCAGTTCCCACACTGCCAGGGGCCATGAGTACCCACCATCCGCCTGCCGTTCTGCTGGAGCTGACAGGTACTGTCTCACCTCGATGCCCCTGAGGATTTATCAGACCCTGTCCTGGGGGTGCGAGGCACAGACAGCAGTGGCAGAGGAGGTGCTAGGAAAGGAGGGTGGATCCTATGAGCAGGGGCAGATGGTGTGCTCGGGTGCCAAGGCTCTGGAGTGGCTGTCATATGCAGAAGGGCACATAGAGGGGGAGAGCACACTAGCCAGCAGGGGTGGGTCACATCAGCCTCGTCACGTGGGCTTTGTCGGGAGCAATGGGAACCCAGAAGGAGTTAAGTCGGGAGAGATGCAATCAACTCTGGATTCATCCAGTCAATGTTTGGGGGCTGGGGATGAGAGAAGGGGTATGACAGTCTGGGCGTGGTAAAGTATCAGGGCAAGATGGGGAGGGGAGGGGGAGGGGGAGGAGGGGGAGGAGGGGGAGGAGGGGAGAAGGGGGAGAAGGGGGAGGGGGAGGAGGCAGAGCTGTTGGGAAGGGCGAGCACATGAGCGCTGTGTGACTACAGTGGGTTGGTGGTGAGGGTGAAGAGAAAGAGCAGGGACCAAGGTGACCCCAGCCAGTTTCTAGCTCAGGCGCAGACTGTGCTAGCTGTGAGCTCGGGAAAGCCCGAGAGGAGGTAGCTGTGGGAGACGGTGGGAGACGATTCTGTTTTAGTCACAAAGACTCTGAGGTGCTGTGAGACATCCAGATGGAGCTGCCCAAGAGGCAGCTGAGTGTCGAGTTCTAGGGCCTGGGAGAACTGGGGGCTGGATGGAGGAGTAGGTGGATCACTTGGAGAGAAGTGGCACAGAGAGGAACTCTGAGGAGTGCCTACATTGGAGCAGCCGGAGATGGGCAAGATTAGGGGGACATGGGGTCACCTAAAGAGAGGGAACAGAGAATTTCAGAGTGGGATGGTGAGCCTTATTAGTGGTTGCAGCGATTTCTTCAAAGATGGCCCAAGGGGTCTCAGGGACCCTGTCTGAGGTGCTTCTGTGGAGTGGCGGGTGGGACCCAGGATGCAGTGAGGGCTCTCAGCGGAGCTCTGCTCTCTTGTCATTTGTGAGTCTCTGGGGTCTGGTGTTTGCCCTACTCCTGAGCCCGGGGCCTAACGCAGAGCCCAGCACATGTAAAGCTGACTATCTGATAGATGAACAGACAACACTTTCGTGTCCACAGGCAGCAAGGAGACCCTTATCCACGGCTTCACTGAAGCTCCTCCAACGGAATTCTTTCCTAAACCACATCCTTTCCTGCTGGCCAGACACACGCAGCCACTCCAGAGGCCGGTGCACTCAGGAGGAACATCTGGGCTGTTTTGGCCTTCTCTGGGAAGATGAGACTAGTCTTAGCCCCTCAGGCTCGCTGGGGTCCTACCTGTATTGGGGATCATCAGCCGGCCCCCGAGGAAGTTGAAGGTCCCATAGGCCATGTTGCTGGTGCCGCGGGGCAGGGAGCGAAAGTAGTTTTGGGTGGAGAGGCGGGAGACGAAGTCCTCAGCCTCAGAGGTGGGTGAGCTGTGGTGCAGCGTGTGGCGGCCACCACCCAGTGGGCTGAGCAGGTGACCATTCGAGAGCTGGAACTTGGGGCTGGGCCCATCCTGCCGGGGACACAGACTGCCTTGGTAGGTAGTGGTGGTGGTGCTGAGGTCTGGCTGGATGGTGAGCAGATGGGGATTGTCTGTGGGATAAAGACAGACTCAGCTGGTGACTCAGAGGGATTCCTCCTTAACAGCCCCAGCCTTGAGGACTCAGGCTAGACGGCAGGGGGAGGGGCCCCCTCACCTGCTTTGTTGGGCTTGATGCTGACAGGCTGGAAGCCTGAGGTGAGGATGGAGGAGTCGGCCACGTCTGAGTCCAGCCCTTCCTTCTTGCGGCAGTAAATGAGGATGAGAACAAGCAGCAGCAAGATGAGGCACACAGCCACAGCAACAAGGCCTATGTAGAGGGCCACGTCCTCGGGGCCCGAAGCAGCTGCAAGAGAAAGCATGGCCTTGGGAACAGCTGCAGGGCTGGTGAGGAGAGGCCCGCAGCCTACACCCCAGGAGACTAAGGGCTCAGCACTCCCTGGGCAGCGACCCTGAGGCCAGGAGCATGGTATTGGCGTGGGTGCATTCTAGCCCTATGCCTGTCACCTCCTTGTCTGGGACTGAATGAGTCCTTGCAGGCATAAGACTTGGCCTGAGGTGGTAACCTCAGGAGAGTGGAGGAGAGGAGGAGCTACTTCCCTGGGCTGAGAGGTCTCCGCTTGGCCGCTAGGCTGGGGGTCAGGGTGGCAGGGGCAAGGTGTACTCCTGGGATACCCAAAGTACGGCGCTGTGGTTTACACACGCCTGCCTAAGGATTCACGTATTACAGCCTTGGTCCCCAGTGTGGTACTGCGGGAGGCAGTGGGGTCTTTTAAGAGGTGAGGCCCTGTGGGAGGGTATTACGTCCTTGTAGGTGCTGACCTGACCCCAGTCCATGGGTGTGTGTGTGTGTGTGTGTGTGTGTGTGTGTGTGTGTGTCCATCTCTCTGTCTGTCTGTCTGTCTGTCTGTCTCTTTCTCCCTGACCTGTGATCTCTCTCTTGTATGCAATACTGACATGGTACCATCTGCCACTAAGTAATGTGGCTTGGGTCGGGGGTTACATTTGCCGGAGCCAGCATCATGCTCTTTGGAACCTGAGCCTCTAAAACTAATAAACCTCTTTTGCTATTTCATTATAGTAGTGGACAACAGACAAATACATGGGTGATCAGCTTCCCATGTGTTTCCAGGTCAGTTCGGGCCCTTATGTATACCACCAGCCCTGGAACTGGGGTCGGGTGGGGGGACCAGCCACTTGGAGGAAGTTCTATTGATTTTTCAGAGTTTTGCATAATGGAAGAAATGTCCATCAGAAAGGAATTGACACAGATAATTAGGTTTTTAATTGAAAGAATAGGGGAGGGTGTAGTCTAGAGAAAAAAATCCAACAGAGATCTTTAATTGTTAGTTATGGCCTTGTAATTAACAGGCCTCACAAGCCCAGCATCCCCACAGGACTTACGTGTGCTCCTGGGGGATGGGATAATTTTCAAGGCTGTGGGAGAGCAGATGGGAGTGCATGAGTCAAGGTTCACATCTGTGCGTGTCTCGGGAGGAAGGTGGTGAGAATGTATGAGCACACAGATGGGTGTTGACATGATGGGGACCCCAGGATCCCAAGCCTTGGACAGACACAGACTATGGCAAGGTGGCTGCCTTGACCACCACCCCTAGGGCTGGACAGGACCAACTCTGGCAAACTCAAGTGGACCCTGGGGCCAAAAAGACTCACTGTGCAGGCAGAGGTCACTGGTACAGTTGCGGGTGTCCAGGTCAGCGCCCCGGCACTCCTCACCTCCGTTGCGGGGTGCTGGGTCAGAGCATTCACGGCTCCGCCAGCGGGTGCAGTCGAGTCCACAGGCTGACCACTTGCTCCATGAACTCCAGCTCCCATCCACTGGACAAGAGAGGCACAGGCAGGAAGCAAACATTCCAATCAGCTTAGGAGGCCGGCCTGGGCGGCCTGCCTGGGCGGCCCCGCTCGTCATCTGGACCAGGCAGGACAAGCTGGCCTGGACTTGGGCACAATGCCAGGGTCAAGCTCTCCAATCTGTAGGACCTTGGGCTCTCCAGCTAGCCTTGATGACACATGCTAATGACCGGGAGGCGCGATGATGCCAGGGGCTGCTTGGCTCTCCCCACCCAGGGAGGCTGTCCTGGTCCTGAGGTGGTAAGGGCTCTCAGTCACATGACTGCCCTTCTGGTCCCAGGCACAGGTGGATGTGCAGCCCCAGGCTGAGGCTAGATCCTGTCCTCAGACTGCATCTTAGACCCTAAATTGAGCCCAGGCCTGGACACAGACTGAGCCCTGACTCTGACCACACTGCACCCTGATCCCCACCTCAGACTGAGCCTGGCCCTGCATGGCAGGCGGGTGGGATGGAGCCATGGGGGGACAGGCTGGTGGGTGCGATGGAGCCAGGCCACGGAGATGGCGTGGTGAGGAACGATGCAGGAGGCGGTGGCCGCTGGTACCTGGGCACAGAGTGGCGCAGGCTGTTTTCTGGACATTCTGCCCCTCACAGAAGGCGCCCCCGTTGAGAGGTGCCGGGTTGGTGCAGCTCCGGCTCCGTTTCTGCCAGCCGCGCCCACAGCTGGCGCTGCAGACGGACCACTCAGTCCACGTCGACCACCCACCGTTCACTGGCCGGATAGAGAAGGACTGGGGTCAGGGAGCGGGGGAATCCTCAGACATGCTGGTCCAAGGGATGGGGCAGGAGGGCAAAGGGCCTGTGAGCTGGGAGTGAGTGGGCTGTGCTGGGGGAATACTGAGGAGGGCCAGGCCTAGGCTGCTGGACCTCAAGACCTGGCAGCACCTTCAGATACTCTGCCCTCTTGGCAAGTGTCGGGGCAGCCAGGCTAAACTGGAGCTCACAGGGCACCTCCAGCTGGAACCCAGCATCTCAAAGGGCTGATCCTGTACGATCTCCCTCTGCCTGCTCTTGGGGGTCCCATATTATGTGGCTCTACTTCCCGTTCTGGGGCCTGAGAAGCACAAGGATGACCTGTTATGTTCCTCTGAGCCTCATCTTGTCTCTTCATCTCTTGCACTGTGCCCCACTCACAAGCGGCCAACACCGGTCCCATCCCTTTGCCCAGACATACCTCTGGCCTCTTTCCTAGTCAGGACACTGTCTGGTCAGCCTGGCCCTTGCTCCATGCCTTTCCATCCTACAAGCCACACATCACTTCCCCGACGGTACCTCAGTACCTCCTCCTATGACCGGGGAGCCCCAGGACCCACCATAAACAATGACGGCCGCCGAGGCGCTGCGGCGACGGGCTACGATGTTCTTGGCCACGCAGGTGTAGTTGGCGGTGTCGGCCAGGCGGGCCTGCCGGACCACGAGGCTGTGTTCCCGGGTGATGTACACATTGGGGTCGAGGGAAGGGTCCACAAGGTCCTCGTTCCGGAGCCACTCCACCTAGGGGGAGAAGCCACGCCACTCCATGGCTGGCCCGTGCTGGCCTGACCGGGGCACAGAGTGGCCACTGGGGAGGTGGCGGCCAGGAGCCTGAGCTTTAGGTGGGATGAGAGGTCTGGGAGCCCTGTGCCCCTGCAGAGCGGGTCCGGCAGCCCCACTCACCTCAGCCGGGGGGATGCCTTCCGGGGGGCGACAGGGCAGCACAATGCCCTGCTCCAGAGACACTTCCTTGGCCAGTGGCTCCTGCTCAAAGTTCTTGCGCAAATCTGGAGGAAGAAAACCGTGTCCTTAAGCGTCTGGCTTAGTCTGACTGGCTCTTGGCCCTTGGTCCTGCAAGAATCGTGACACGCGACCGAAGTGCCAAGTGCACCGGGGAGCACAGGGAGGATTTACGCCCCCCACCCGGCACGGTAAGGCTGTGACCTCCAGGAAGCCTGCCCCTCTCCAGGGGATCCTTCTAGTGGCCACCCGTACAGCACAGGCCTGGCCCGTACTCACAGGCAATCCGGATGTAGGCCTTCTGACTCTTGGTGGTACCCGAGGAGCTCCACGCCACACACTGGCACCAGTACTCCTCCAGTCCGAACACTTTTTCCACCTGCTGCCTTGATACATTGATACGGACCTCCATGGTGGGCAGCCCTGCTGGGTTCAAGGGTTACACTGAGTCCCTGTCCTGGACAGTTGACGCCCTGCACCACCCACAGCCGCCTGTGGACACTGTGAGCCCCCCTCAGCCTGGAGGGAACTGGACTAAGAGGGACGCTGACACGTCTCCTGGACACGAGGAGTATGGCTTCTAGGACGTCTATGCCTTCCACTCTGTCATCTGAGGCCTGTCTCAAGTGAGTCACGGATAGAAAATCTCCAAAGTGGTTACTCATGGAGCTTTGGTCAGCAGCAGGGTTTGGCCTCCAGGAGCCCCAGAGAGGAAGGGTGCAGCAGACAGGCTGAGCTCTTTGTGGGTAGACAGGGTAGGGAAGTCTGCTAAGCTCCCCGGAGGGCTAGCAGGTAGATCTGACAGGTGATAATGTAACAGCTATTATCATTACAGCTGCCAGGCAGGAAGGAAACAGACTCCTGGGACTCGGGGTTTCCCACACGCCAGGGTGGCATCTCACTCTTGCCTTCCCTTCCCTGGAACTGTTCCTACTCTGTGCTCCGTGGGGGTGCCCCAAGCACCAGGGTGGTCTGACTCCAGCGTGGTCAGGGTTCTACAGTCAGCTGGGGTGGCCTAAGTGTGCCCATCCATCCCCCAGGGGGGTTAAGTACAAGAGGGGGGGGTCAGCAAGTGGGGGCCAGCGGGGCTGGTGGCCGGAGGAGTCTGGGTGCACTGGGAGAAGCCCTTCTCCCATCCCAGTCAGATCCCCGCCTTCTGCAGCAGCCAGAACCAGACAGTAGGGTGCTTGGGGGAGGGGCCCCGGTCCCTCTGACAACTCAGAATGGGGGATGCTGGTCTGGCTCCATGCCACCTCCCACCCATAGTCTGCAGCCAAAACCACTGTCCCAGGAGTGAGAAAAGACTGTTTGTTTCCAATTTCTCCTCCTCCTGACCCCAATTTCCCTTGGGTCACTGGCTTATCAGAAAGAGAGAGAGAGGCCGGCAGCCAATGTGTTTCCATTGTTAACAGAGAAATTCAATTAGGGTTGCATTGCAGGAGCAGTGAGCCCAGCTGAGCCAGCCGGCCTGGGAGACTGCTTTCCTTCTTCATTTCTCTAACATGTCTCCCTGACCCCCTTCCCAGACCCCCCTCACGGAGTCTCCCAGCTGTAGCACTGGGGCCCAGATGTGTCTGTCACCCGTCCCATCCTCTGGCCAGTTCGTACAGGTGTCCGTGTCTACAGTCGCCTCTGGCTGCGATGATTACTAGGCAACTTATCTCTGTTCTGGACACTTTCTCCTGACAGTCCTACTCTCTCGGGTGTGGGGTTGGGTGGGGCTAGGAACCAAGGTGCCCTTCACAGGGCCTGGGTGCAGGGGAAGTGCCCTAGGCATCAGCCACCTGTCAAGCACTCATAAACTTGGGGTCTCCTAGACAGAGTCATGGGTGGAGCAGGGTCACTTTTCCCTTCTTCCTGTGTCAGGGTCAGGGATGGACGACCTCCAGAACATTCTGGCCTGGGGTACTGAGTGTCCTCTGGGTGGACAGGCCATTGATGGGTCCCAAGCCCCATTCTTCACCACCCCGGGGCAGCTCAGCTTGGGAACCACAGCACTACACTGGAGTACTTGGTTTTCTGTCCTTCTGTCCTGTCCTTCCCACTCTTCCTTCTGCCGCCGTGAAGCAGGAGGGGGAGCAGGGGCACTTCCATCCACAATGACCTAGCTCCAGGCCACACCTCTGCAGAGGGAGCTGTGAGCGCCACAAGCTCTGAGGGCTGGGAGCAGGGGGACACCAGACCCTGCCCGGCCTTCCAGCAGGTCCTTCAGGAGCCTGGGAATGGATTCTAAGTGGGGCAGTATCAGCCCGACTAGGAAATATGAGAAGGTGCCAGCCTTGGAGAAGAAGGGGGACCCTGGGGTGGCTGGACTAGGGGTGGTGTACGTGTGTGAATGCATGTGTGCACATATGGGAACCCACAGTGGAGACTTGCTGAGTGTTTCTGGGAGGTGGAGGCTTATCTGGGCACCCTGAAGTCTAAGTGGGTCCCTTCTATCTGATTTTAATAAGCACCAAGTTTAACAATGAATAATTAGAGTCCGTACCAGAGGCCAGTGCTTGCTTTTACAGACTCCAGGCTTCCCCTGGCCTTCTGGATGGGAAGTGAAGGTAAATGGAGGGCCTTTGTCTCTTGTGAGAGCCCCTTTGCCACCCTAGCCCTTACACTGGAGTGAGCAGGGCTCAGGTCTGCGTGGAACGCAATCCCCTGCCACACCTGTCTGCCTAGACTGGCTCAGAGTCTTGGGTATGTGCCCTGGCGAGACGCTTTTGCCACAGCCTCTGTGTGGAGTTAGGCAAGCCTTTCTCCTGGCCTTGCAGCACTCTGGTTCATAGCCGAGAGACGATTAACTCGGTGAA
This sequence comes from Peromyscus leucopus, assembly GCF_004664715.2. Classification (NCBI taxonomy): domain Eukaryota; kingdom Metazoa; phylum Chordata; class Mammalia; order Rodentia; family Cricetidae; genus Peromyscus; species Peromyscus leucopus. The sequence continues at coordinate 9,109,836 of NC_051067.1, forward strand.
CTTGATGCACTGGTCATTGGAGGCCCCAGGCTTGAAGTTCAAGCAGAAGAGGGACCTGGTGGTTATGTGGGATACGTCCCCATGATTCCGCTTCTCTGCTCATATGGAAGGACAGCACAGGTGCCAATGGGGGTACAGGGTGGGCACTGCCAGTGTGTGCTGCCAAGTGCAAGGTGCTCAGTCAGAAAGGGCCTGGGTCCCAGGCAGACTATGCACCTGAGACCCGTGACGGCATGCTGTTCCAGGTAAGGAGGGGTGGACAGGTCTCCCACCCTACCCCTTTGGACAGGGAAACGCCCTCCTTCTGAGTACTTCTAAACTTGGACGCTACCCCTCCTCATGAACTCCTTCCCAGGAGCCACTACCCATGCCTGCCTCCCTGCAGCACATCTGGGCCACATCTGGGCCACATCTGGGTCACTTTCTGGGCCCTCTTTAGCATCTGAATGGATCCCAGTACTGCTTGTCTGCCTGGATGGCACTGTGGCTCTCCCTCACTCTGGCGGCCAGCACGTCCCAAATGGGCTGTCTTCTGGGGTGTGTGCTGTATCAGTCTGGCTGAGGTCGTGGTGGAAAGAGGTGCAGGCCTAGACCAGAAGGCTCTATGCGTGTTAGTGGCTGTCAGTGGGAGTTATGTTGGTGTTAGTACGGCTGCCTCTGTGGCTCTGCTTTTGGGGAGTTCTAGACGCCTCAGGGCTCTCTGTGCATGCCCCCTTCCCCACCTGTTGCCTGAGACCTGGCAAGGCAATGGGGAGAGTTGGTGTCCTACGGGAGGGGAGGGACTTCTGGGTTTTGCCTGCTGCTCTTAGGACCCCTCGGCCCATCTGAGCCGAGTCTTCTTGGGTCTGCGTCTCTTGTCGGCCTCCATACCAGCCTGCATGTCACCCATAGCTCTGGTCACATCACTCTGTAGTCTGAAGTCCCACAGGTCAGTGGCATTCCTCAGTCCCCCATGTGCAATACTCATGCACCTTCATTCAGCTTCACTGCTGAGCCGTGACCAGCATGCCTGGCCTCTGTTTGGGCTACGTCCCTGGTCAGGGGTATTTTCTCCCTCTTCTCTCTCTGGCCATTTCCTAGTCCTCCATCATCTAGTCTCCCCTGAGGAACATGTCTGTGGGCCCCGAGGCAGCCTCGACGCTGCTCTCCTCTTACTAAGAAGCCACCCCACCGTCTGCCTCTCTTGGGGGACTGTGTCTTCATCAGAGGGAATGTGAAATGATGCAAACATGCTTGAGCAGACGGCAGAAGCATGCTTGAGCAGACGGCAGAAAACAACCAGAGAATGCGTTCTTACCCCGTGGCACCTGCTCACTTCCACCCCGGGTCCTTGCAGGTGCCTCTGGACAGGCTGCCTGGATTTTGTGCATTGCTGGCAGACACTGGGGCATTTCAGTGGATGAGTGTGTGTGAGGGCCTTCCCGAGTACTTCCCAAGCGAGAAGACCTCTGTCTACCCACGGGGTGCCACGGGTGGGCGTTCTGCCTTCCCTGGTGACACAGAGGGAACCGGCAGGAGGCGGCTGCAGGTCCCCGCTGCTTGCAGGAGCTCACGGGACCCTCAGGCCAGCTGTGACTCTTCTCCCTCAGCTGCCTCCTCCCAGTGACCCCATCTAGGACTCACCACTGCTGCCGTCAGTGCTGCGCTCGATCACGTGATCCACCTGGCGTACCCACTCCCCATTGCACTTGAAGAAGATCTGGGTGGCGGGCACAGCCTTGCACACCAGCAGCACGGGCTTGTTCTTGACGATGTACACGTCCTCGGGCTCCACCAGGAAGTGGGGAAGTAGGTCTGGGCCGGCACCAGGCACTGGACTGGCCACTGTGGCACTCTGCTGGGCACCTGCAGGAGGAGGAAAGGAGGGGTAAGCCAGGTCTTCCTGAGACTGGCGAAGGCCGCTGACACAGCAAAAGCCCAGTTTGGGATGGGACCAAGGAATAACAGGTGCAGGCTGAGCCACTGGACATCCCTTCTGAGTCTGTGTCTTCATCTGCAAGTTAGCATAAGAAAGGACCGTGACCTTCTGACTAGGGTGGCATGGTGCGGGTGAGGCAGGTGTCGGCACTCAGGAGGCTTTGACATAAAACAGCGAAGACAACCCCATGCTCTACTAGGAGACGTTCTGGGATTTGGCCTAGCAGACTCTTGTCCCAGGCACTGACGTGGAGGACCAGGCACTTCAGACAGGTGACGCTAAAGTACAGGGGAATGGAGAGAGGCAGGGGACTGTACCCAGGATGTAACTTTGAGGGGCAACAAGGGGGTGCTGGGTGGAGTTACAGTCTGGAGGCCTCGGGAGGGGTAAAGCGGGGAAAGGGCTGGTGAGGCATGATGGGTAGACATGTCAGGGTGGACGCCAGCAGTCTTCCTGGAAGTTCCAGGACCTGGGCCACTTCCATCCATTCAAGGAGACCTGAATATGGGTTTCCTTCTAATTTTAACTCAAACCTACCACCATCCACAAGTCATTTGTTACTAATTACACGGGTAATTGGCTCCGAGGCATTGGTGGAGGTAAAATCCCCAGAGCACTCTGATATGTCTGTCTACCAGCAGGACACCCGGGGGGAGGGATGCTCCTCACCAAAGGGCCCCCAGCTGGCCTGGCCAACCCTCAAAGCTGCAGCAATTTCCCACCAACACACAAGTTAACAGGGGCCTCTAGGCACAGAAGTGGGGGAACTCCCTAAGCAGTGATTTCTGCTCCCTGGTCCTGGAGACCTCGGGGAGGTAGGGAAATCACCGACGTTGCCTCTGTGAGATGGGGTCACTCCAGTGGCTCACGGGGATTCTGGAGTACCTCATGAGGTTGGTTGCTCTGAACTGCCTCCTCAGAAAGGTAGAGGCTGCCAGTGGCGGTCCTCTGGGCCGCCCCCAGATCCCATTCCTCATTTTCACACGTCTTTCCCCCTCCCGGGCCCCTCCGCTGCCAGCCTGCGCCTTCCTCCTGCGGCTGTTTCCCCAGCCACCTCCCTGCACGGTCCCGCAACTCTGCAATAAAGGCCGAGCACACAGGCCGTCAGTGAAAACGGAGTCGCCCTTCCCAGACCACCCCCGGCCGGGTCTGTGTTACGTTCAGGAATGTGGAAGATTAGGACAGATGGGGAGAATCCAGACCTTTCACTGCCAGACGTGAGGCCTCAGCAGAAGTCCCTTCCCCTAGAACCCCAGCTCTGACCCTAAGCTCAGGAAGTGCTCAGGGGGACCACCCTGTGACCCACTCACTCTGTGTGTGTGTGGGAGGGGGGTGCTGAGGGTTGAGCCTAGGGCATGGAGCTTGCAAAGCACGCGCTCCACTGCTGAGCTCCACCCACAGCCTTCAAGCTCAGGGAACGCTTGAAGTCTGAGTCCGGCTCACTGGCACACCTTAGGGCTCATTCAGACCGCTGAGCCTGGAGAGTGGACAGGGAAGCGGGGGGGGGGGGGGGGGGGGGGTTTAAGGAGGCAGTTCTGGAGTGTGGGTGTAAGATGAGTGCTGGTGGGCATGCCAGACTCTCAAGACACGAGCCTGGCCAAGCCACAGCTGCTCAGCAGTCCCCGGGACTGCACACACGAACGGCCGAGCGAGTCCCAAGGCAGGGCCCTGGAAGGAGCCGCCGCAGTTCTCCAGGGCAGGTCTGGGTCTGCTTCTGCCTCCCCTTAGCTGGCAGAGGCTCAGGTCATGGCCGGCGCCCGTCTCTTGGCTCAGAGCTGGATGGGCACGGGTCCCCTGGGGGTGTGAGAGCACGGAGTGGGTGCTCAGGCCTCCCGCTTCTCTATCGATCAGCGCAGCAAGCCTTACTCACGTCAGCCGCCCGCTGAACCCAGCACAATCCCTCATGTCTGCATTTAACTGCTAATGAAAAATAAATGTACTGTGACCAATAAGGGACATAGCTCACTTCTCCAGGGCCTCCGTCACGCCACTCTGGTGTGGCCTCCCTCCCACTTCTGGGGTGAGGGTATTTATCAGGAGGCCCCAGGGGTACCTTCCAGGCTGTGGCCCTGTCCTCTATCAAGGACACTTATGGGTGAGTGGTAAATCTGGGCCATTTCCTCTGGGGACAACAGGTGCTGTCTGGGTGGTCAGAGCTGGCTTCTCTCTTGCTCCCCCTGTGGTGGGCATCTGCACGCTGATGCTCCCATGTTCTGAGAGTTCTCTCACCTGAACTACGCTGGCTGCGGGTAGCATGGCCAGTCTTAGCCCCCTCCCGGCCATGGTGTGGCCGCCACACTGAACACTTCTATATGAACCCTGCCATCAAGGATGGGACCCAGCAGTGCACACTCAGACCCAAGTGACCTAGGACGCTGGTATGAAGCACTTGAGTTCTCTAGTTGGCCCAGACCCCCCACTCCCCACTGCCTCAGCTGGGCCTGCTGCTTCTACTTCCACCGTTGGCCTGCTTGACGGGGGTGTTTCAGGATGGGGCCAAGGCCTTGGCCGGCACCCTGAACACTCCATTCTGCCATCTGCCGCCCTCCCATTCGGTTGCAGAAAGGTCTCCTTTTACAGTACCCACCTCCCAAGCCCATCTCAACCTGACAACCACACATCTGCACTTGGGGTGCCCTCACTGCCCTGGCCGCTCTCACCAGAGGAGACACAGGTGGGTGGTCAAGACTTCTGTCCCCCGAGCCAACAGCCCAGTTCTGGTCCCTGCTGTCTGTCTCAAAGCGACTTAGTACAGGTGCTCACAGTGCAGCCTGGGAGGGATGCCTGCTGCTGTCACCCTAGGACTGCTGAGGGCCAAACACACGGAGACTGTCAGGGCACGCTGTGACTGCAGGTGGCTCCTGGAGCTGCATGGGAGTGGGCAAGTGCAGGCTCACCGCCACATCTGGGGAGTGGGCAAGTGCAGGGCTCACCGCCACATCTGGGGAGTGGGCAAGTGCAGGGCTCACCGCCACATCTGGGGAGTGGGCAAGTGCAGGGCTCACCGCCACATCTGGGGAGTGGGCAAGTGCAGGCTCACCGCCACATCTGGGGAGTGGGCAAGTGCAGGTTCACCGCCACATCTGGAAGCCCACTCAGCCTAGTTCCCCAGAGGTTTCTCCCACTGTGCCCACCTGGGCTTTCCCACCCACAGGGTGAGGCCCAGCAGCTTTCTTGGGCTGCTCTGAGGCTGTGTTGGGCTGCGGTCACCAGGGACTGCAGACTAGGTATGCAGATGGCGTGGCCCTGAAGTAAGGAGTAGCCCCTGCCTCTCTCAGGAGGGCTTGGCTGCTCATGTGTCAGAAGCTGGCACTCCTGCCCACGCTGCCCCCAGTAAAACAGGAGCCACACTGTTGCTGTCCCCTCCCCCCATGCCTTCTTGGGGATGAGGGGTGAGCATGTGTGTCTACATGCATGTGCAAGTGTGTGTGCATCAAGACGCAGGCCAGAGGGTGGTAGTTACAAGCAGAAAGAAAACTAGATGAACTCTCAGGGTCAGTGGCAGAAAGAGACAGAGAGTCCTGGGTAAGGGACCTTGTTACCTCTTCTGTGACCTGAAATGTACACTTTCATTTGGCACACGCAAATTGAGTGCCTGCTGCATGCCAGAGAGCACTCTGGGCCTGGGCCACTGCAGAAGCAGGCGAGCAGCCCTCTCCCAGAGGCTTGGGGAACAACCCAGTTCAAGCACTGCTCACACTACAGGAGTGGGGGAGAACAGGGAAGTGACACCAGGAAAGATGGGTGACAGGGACCCAGAAGGAAGCAGGTTCGGGGGGGACTTTTAAGCAGTACCCCAAATGCCATGGCCAGGCTAAAGAGCGCTTAGGCTTAAAAGGGGAATAGTGAGCTCACAGGAAGTAGATGGGCTTGTTTGAGACCAGCATGGCCCGAGCAGGACTGGAGATGTGTGTGGTGGGGAGCACCTCAGAGTTTAGGAGGAAACAGAGGCCTTCAGGACCCAGAAGGAACTTGGGGTTTCACTGCTCAGTTTGTGGGAAGACTTCCCAGGCCAGGGCATTACTTTGTGGGAGGGTCTTGGAGGGGGGTGGGCACGGAAAAATGGACAGCAGGTACCTGACCCATTCTGTCCACCTGGGAAGTGCCAGCAAGGGAGCCTGCTCCTCTGAGGTCTCAGGTCCACACTGCCACTGTGATTAGTTTAACTTTCAGCTTTCCACAGTGTAGAGGCTCCCGGGAGAGAGTCTCAATGAGGGGTCATCTAGATAAGGCCGTCTGTGGGGGGATCGTCTAGACTACTCACTAACAGACATGGGAGGATGCAGCTCGCTGTGGGCAACACCATTCCCACGGCGGGGCATCCTGGACTGTATGAGCGCACAGAAGCCAGCTGAGCAGGAGCATGCATTCATGCATTCTTCTCTGCTCTTGACTGCATGTGACGTGATCAGCTGTTTCAAACTCCCGCCGCCTTGATTTGCCCACAATAATGGACCGTAACCTGGAATTGTGAGCTAAAAGGATCTCCTCTCCCCCAAGTTGCTTTTTGTCTTGATATTTTTTTATCACAGCAGAAATGAAATCAGGACAGTCACCCACCTGAGCATCTATCCCATCCCATGAGCCCCCTTCCAGGATACAGGCTACACGCAGGATAGTGGTGGGTTTGATTGCATGCTGCCTCTCTTCAGACCATGACTCCTGTGGGCAGGAGCCCAGGTCTGGCTTGGATGGCAGTAGAATGTTTGTTGAATGACTGAATGACCTCAATTCTCCCTAAAAATGAAAAGCTATGCCCTTCCTTCTTGGTCTATGAGAAGACCCAGAGATGGGGCAGAGAAGCCCGCCAGCATGTGCAGGTGCACACAGGGCCCCTCACTGCAGGATGCCCAGCTCCTCTCAAGTACATTGGACATGTCTCTGTGTGAAGCTGAGCCCCATGACTTTCCTCACAGCTGTGGGGAAGATGAGAGCTTCCTGTGTATCTCAGAGGCCCAGGGTGGGTGTGAACATGCTTTCAAATGTTTTATTTTTAAAAGCACCACGAAAATATGAGGTGTGATTAATCAAGCTATTAATGAAGTTGCATTTACTGAGTAAGGCCTCACCCCAGCCCGCGGGGTAGGAGGGGTGGGGTAGGAGGGTGGGGGCAGGATGTCACCTGGCTTCCCACAGCTGCAGCCAGGAGCAAGCTTTTTCTCCGGCACAGCAGCCGGCACCCTGCTCCTTCCCCCTGCCACCCGCTCCCACTCCTTCTGTCCTCCCGGGTGGGGTGAACACAGCCAGGGACAGGATGGCCAGCTGCTTTTCTGCCCCTGAAAAACACAGGCTGGGGAGGGACTGTGTTCCAGCCTCCCTGTCCCCCAGCCTACCCGCTGTGCTCCCCTGCTGTGAGCTGGGCAGGGTGGGGGCAGCGTTCCAGAGGCTTATCTGTAGATGGTGGCTCTTTGAAGGTCCCTCTGGCCTGGGTGTCCCAGCTCCCCAGGCAGTATGGATACCCGGGCAGGCAGAGAGAAATGCTTCAGGAAAATGTTGCCTTTGGTCTAGGGCTTGAGCTTCCCCTCCGGCCTCACCCTGGGGACTCCCTCTACATCAGGTGGCATCTTGACAACTTGAAATCCCTCAAGAGCTTTTGCACATCCTGTTCCAGGCTCTGCTCCCCCCACCCCTGTCCAGCATTCTGGCTGACAGCACCTGTTTTTCTTCCAAGAAAGCCAATACTGAGCAGGCCACACGCTGACCCTACCCTGGCTGCTCCTCTAACCACCTGCCTGGCTAATGGTCCTGCAGATCCTCCTTTGTGAAGATGGGAGCCCAAGACCTGGGCTGGGATGAGGGGACAGATTCAGAGCTCTGTGCCTCAGACAGCAGAGGGCCAGCCCTGTCTGTCAGAGCAAGGCCAAACACAAGGTGAGGTCTGAACTAGCGGACTGGAAATGGCAGATAGCCAGAAAGGGGACAGGTGGAATTCCACCAGGCCAGAGTTACAGGTAGGGTTGAGTTCCTGGCCATAGGGGCCAGTCCTTTCCTTAGCTGAAGCCACCTGGAGTCAGGACCTTTGCCTCACGGATCTATGCCCACATCTCCTGCTGGCTTCTGCTCCACCTGTAATGCCTGCTCAAATTTCCTTCCACCAAGCTTTCCTGACCCCAGACAGCGCTGGCCACACTCCTCTGAGCCCCCAGACAACAATCATATTGCCAGTTTTGAGTGTGTCGATGCCTCGCGAACAGTGGCTGGTGTTTTTAACCTCCTGCCTCTCTCCAGAGCCAGACCAATGTCTGACACATAGCGAGTGCCCAGAGAGTGTTTGGTGAATGAATGTTGACCTCATTGCTTGGAAAGAGACCAGGGTCCAGAAATGACGGGCAGGGAGCAGACAGCACAAACTTCTAAGAGCTACTCTGTTCTTTCTAACCAATCAACAAATCAAGCAGTTCACTGGGAAGAGAAATAGCTTCCTCAAAAAACAGAACTAAGCCCCGAGGAGGCAAAGACCCTCCTCTAGGAAGAGCAGTCTCCAGGCCATGAGCCATTGGGCATGGTGGAGATCATCAGCGGGGTACAGGAGCCTGGGGTGGTCTTCAGACACGCAGGGCTGGGATTCCTCAGGGCTTAAGACAGCTCCGGGAATTATTTCAATTAGTATTATTTTTTTAAATTCTGTAATGGGAAGCTTGACTACAAAGACCTAATATACAAGGGTACGTACATTCTGGGAGAGGGAGGGGAGGAAGGAGGGGAGAGAGAGGAAGCACAAGCCGAAATGCCGGAGATGGAGGTAGCAAGTCCCCTGCCCCCTGCAGACTGCAGGTCTTGGGGCACAAGGAGAGCTGTGGGGTTCCAGGTAGCAACTCAGAGCTGTGAACTTGTCTGAAAGTGAAGACGAGGTTCCACGGGCCCAGAAATACACCCCAGGAACCTTCGCAATCCCTAGAAATCTAGCAACCCTTCGCACTGCCCCCCAACTGCTTCACACAGCCTGGCTGCAGACCCCACCCCACCTAGAAAGAGCCACATGACCCCATCTGTGAAAGGACACACAGTGGTGACCCCCTAGGAGGAGGCAGGGCCAGAGCAGCGGCCTCTTGGCCATCTGTCTCTCCAGGCATGGCTCCCATCCGCACAGGGCTCCCTGGGGACAGGTCAACATCCAGGCTGTAGTGACAATGCTGGTCTCTTCCACCTGGGATCAGGCATGAAGAAGTGACAGGAGGACACAGCCCTCACAGTGTCTCAGAAGGTATGGCTGCTCCCGACCTGCTCTCAGACACATGTGTGCACACACTCTGGTTGCCATGGTAATATGCGCATGAAAGTGTCACAGAAGCAGAAGCCACCTTCCCAAGATTGGAGGAAAGTCACCCTCTTTCCCAGTGGGCTCCAGGGACTTGGACACAAGGACAGCCACAAGTATCGTGAAGACAAGCAGGCAGACAGAACTGCCAAAGAGGAGTGTGGCATGATGGACGAGCTCCAAGGATGGTCCTGAGGGGGGTGTGTGGCTAGACACCCTGCCCTGGCTGCTGCAGACCGGGCATGTTATCTAGCAGCTGTACTGCGCTCCCAACTGCCTCCTGCCGCCGCACAGACGAGAAATGAACGCGAGACCAGCCACACACGCCGCAAGTAGCGGATAAGTAGTCACGCGATGGGCATTTCCTCAGCCTGGCTCTGCCGTAACAACCACCTCCCCCTCCGCCCCTGCTTCTTAAGCCCACCACACTTACCCTACCACCAGACCTTCGCATGTGCCCCGTCTAGCTGTATAACTCACTGCCGCTCTTCCCACGGCGCCCCCTCTCAGATCCTCAGCCTTAGCTCTAGTGTCCACCTCCTCTGGGAGCCCCGACGGCTGCACACTGTTCAGGTGACCACTACTAGCCTAACTGTTTCCCAGTCTACTCTTCAGGCGCCTGCCACAGCCTGGGGTCCCCTGCTCTTTCTCCAACAGAGGCACGCCAGCAGCATCCGCCCAGCTCTCATGCAGGGCCTGGCAAGGGGTACGGTGTGGTCTGTTTAGCTGTGCCAACCAACTCAGGTGCCCCGACTCTATCCAGCACCCACCCTTTGAGTGACGTGGCTGCCGTCACTAGGAACTCTCAAGTCAGCCAGCAAAGGGGACTTGAAAGCTCTGGGGGAGCTGTGATGGGGGGCAGGCTCTTGGGTCCTACTCAGGACACCCCTGCCCCTGCCAAGGGGCCTCGCCTCAGGCCTGAGAAATAGTTAATAAAACTGAGGTCTAAATAAGCATTTGATTAACAAACGATAAAATAGCTATTGTGTCCCTGAATTAAGCTGTAATTGTGGTTGATAATTGGCTGGTTAGAATTTAATAAGCTACAATTAAATAGAATGGAATCTGGGGTAATTATGTGGTCACAGAGCCCAGGGGGAAGGGGGGAAGGGGGAAGGAGGAAGGAGACTTTTTCCTGCTCTGACTTTGCCGGTGGCATGTGGCTGTGGGCCCCCTTCTAGTTTGCATGGAGGTGGAGGCGGCATGTGTGCCTGTGTGCAGTGTGTCCCCCTCCACCTGGCACCTGGCACTGGCGGGCCCAGGTCCCTTGTCACTCCTCAGTGCGAGGCGGCACATGAGCCTTGCCAGGGCAGTGGCGGCCTCCGCTGAAGGAGACACAAAGGAACTGTTGGCAGAGTTCCCTGCGGGGCGGGAGGCCAGGAGGGTGCTGGGAACGCCACAGAGGAGGGAGGCCGGCTGGAGAGGAGGGAGGCCTCTTGTCTGTCTAGTGAATAATCAGACTCAGAGAGGGAGAGCACCCATTCAAGGTCACACAGTGAGCAGCCGGGGAGCTGGGGCATTCTGCCTGTGCATTAGAGGCAACTCCACTGGCCTGCAGGCTGGAGGGTGTCCTCCCCGTTGGCACCCAAGCCCTCCCCAGTTTTTGAAAATCTGTGACCTTCACCAGGTAAACTTACTTACGAGCTAGGAAAGGATGTCAGTAGTTCCAAAACTGTGGCCACAGTCTGGTGTGGCCATCCCATGGCAGCCAGGTGTGGCCCCTGGCAAACACACAGGGCTGATGGATGGCCACTGCCTACGTGGCTGTTTATGACCCCATCAGCGTTTTTACAATGTTGCCGGCAGTTAATTTAATTAAAGACCCCATCCTGGATGTGATGGCATTTCATATCTCACGGGCTTAACGGACCTCAGCCGGTGCTGAGCTGCGGTGGCTCTGGGGCTGGGCAGGGGCGGGGACAGGGCTGTGTCTGAAGGCTGCAGACACAGGGTGGGTCACAGTCATCAGCCCTTGGGTCCTGTGAGACACTACAGGATCGTGGCCACCCTGTACTTACACGAAGTCCCCACAGCCACTGCCTTCTCATCTCAACCTCACAAGGATTCCAGGAGGCAAAGACCTACTGTCTCCACTCTACAGCTCAGAGATGAAGAAACTGAGGTCTGGGCCAGTGAAGCGGCCATTCCTACAGCGATTCCTAGCCACTTGCCTGAGGGGGCTCACCAGGGCATGCATGGACAGCCGTCTTGCTGAATACAGTGTGTGGAGCACAGGCAGGCTCAGGTCTTGCCCCAGGGGAGTGGCCTCGTCACCACGGCAGGAAATCCTGGTACAGCCTCCCAGAACCACATCGTCTACCCTCCAGCATCTATGGTCACACTCTCCTCCTGAGCCATACCCACAACCAGCACGATGACCCTGTGACCACAGGTCTCCAGCTAACCAGTGCTCCCGTTCTCAGAGGCTAAATTCTTGACCCCACTCTTAATATAGGAAGCAGTGAGGGAACCCGGACACTATGGGGGGCCCAGTTCCTACCCATGGCTTCTCAGCTGGCTCCCCAGCTCCTGCCACTGAGCACATTCCAAGACAGCCGGGGGGGGGGGGGTCCTGACACAGCCTTGACTTCCCCAGGACCTTCCTGTCAGCTGGGTCACCAGCTCCTAAGGCACCTCAGAGAATCCACTGTTCTAGCTCCAGGTGCCTTCAAGCCTCTCTCCTGCCTACTCTTCCGCTGCTTCCAGGCTGCCCAGTTTACCCCGTCTTCTCCCCCTAACCTCGGATATAACACCAGTGCTGTAACCTCAGAGGGCAGAGGCCGGTCCTCCAGCTCCCATGCCATCTGCTGCAGGCCCAGCCTGTGCAAGTCTCCATCCTGCAGGGCACCCACCCACTCCCAGTGCTTCTCCAGAGTCATGTGACCTCCTGTGGGCCATCCCTCCTGGGCATGTGAGGCTTGTTCTTGGACCTTCCGTGGGCTGTCAGAGGTCAGCTGTGCAGGTGGTGGCCGGCTCCATCTGACTGTGCACCTGGATTGGCTGGTTTTTGCGTGTCAACTTGAAGCAAGCTGGAGTCATCAGAGAGGAAGGAGCCTCAGTTGAGGAAATGTCTCCAGGAGACCCAGCTGTTAAATTTTCTTAATTACTGATCAATGGGGAAGGGCCCTGTCCATGGTGGGTGGTGCTATCCCTGGGCTGGTGGTCCTGGGTTCTGTAAGAAAGCAGGCTAAGCAAGCCATGGGGAGCAAGCCAGTAAGCAGCATCCCTCCAAGGCCTCTGCATCAGCTCCTGCCTCCAGGTTCCTGCCCTGCTTGAGTTCCTGTCCTGACTCTCTTCAGGGATGAACAGTGATGTGGAAGTGTGAGCCGAATAAACCCTTTCCTCCCCAAGTTGCTTTTTGGTCATGGTGATTTGTCCCAGCAGTAGAAACACTCACTAAGACCCTCCAAGGCATACCCATGTCCTTGCCACCTCCTCTCTGCAGTGTCCTGCTCAGGGGCTGGAATTTGGAGGCCAGTGACAGCAGGTCTCGCTCTGCTCTCCCTGGCTGTGTGGCCCTGGGCCAGCCACTTTCATCTGGGATGATCCAGCACTCAGCTGGAGATATAGAGGTAGAGAGTGCTGTGCCCACCCAGGGTCAGCTCAATCCAGCAACTGCCACCACTGAGGCAGGCTGGCCAAGAAGCTGGAAAGCCACACTGTCGTGGAACCCCCCACAGTAAAGCGGTGACAGCTGATTTAAACATTTGAGACATTGTGTTGTCCAAACAAGCTGGCAGGCCAAAGCCCGACTCGACAATGTCTCTCAAGGTCTCTCAACTTTACAAATTAGGGTCACAGCAGGGCAAGGGGGAATCCCCTCCCATACCACTCCACTGCTCAGTCTCCTTCCCCTCGGCCAGCACTCACTCTCTCTGGACCTGCTCCCCCTAGCCTCCAGTGGATGCCCTGAGGCCAGGCAGTGGCTGGCTACTCGGCCATCCACAGGTGCCTGGGGCTTCACTGTGATCAGCTGGTGCCCACCTTTACCTGAGGCCTGAGACACTGTCCTTTCCAGAGGCTGAGGGGCCCTGAGAGCCATGGGATGCTCTCTGTCTGGGAAAGGAAGAGGCAGTGAGCAGCTTACGCTCACTGTGCTTCAGACTGCAACCAAGGAGCAAGCAAAAGGCTGTGCAGATGGGTAGAGGTGGTGGGAGCTGGGGACCCCAGAGAGGAGGCAGGGAGCCCGGGCTTGGCTTCAACCTTCGAGCCGGGAAAAGGGGGTCTGGCCATGGCCATCACACCCCTGACAATACAGTAATGAGCCCTCACCCCATTTTAATTATCTGCTGTCCAAATAATTACCAGCTTGTTTATTTCACTTAACAGCAGCCATACTTTTTTCTCCTAATATTGATTTCTATGTTTTCCTGGTCGGTTCATTATCTTTCCTACCCCGTTAATAGGCTCCTGAGGTCTTGAGTGAAGAACATGGGAAGGAAGCAGAGAGAAGGAGCTCAAGGGAACGTGGAGGAAGGAGAGAAGTGGCCCAGCCCTTCCTGTGCAGCCTGAGGTGAACCACTGCCCTCTCTGGGCCTGGGATTCTAGAACCCTGGCTCTGGCCACACCCTCTCATCTTGATGCAGTTAGGGTGGATTTTTTTCCTGAGACAAGGTTTCTTGGTGTTGCCTTGGCTGTCCTGGAACTCACTCTGTAGACCAGGTTGACCTCAAACTCACGGAGATCCGCCTGCCTCGGCCTCCTGAATGCTGGGACTAAAGGCGTGCGCCGCCGCACCTGGGTGGTATGTTTTAAAATGAAAGAAAGGAGGGAGAAGGGGGTGGCGCAGGCTGATGTGCCCTCCTTGTCAAGAGCTCTAAAGGGACACGCAGAAATGGAGTCAAGGGAAGGAATGGAGAATCTTGGAGAAACGGCGCTAATGCCAAGTGGGGCCCCACGGAGGCTTCGGGGTGGAGGCCAAGCTTCCTCCTGTCCCCCAAGTGTTCCCCCACCCCCAGAAGCCCAGCTCTCTTGGGTCTGGCCCCCATCCCTGGCTTCTGCCTCACTTTGCCTGCCATCACCATGAAAACACAGGCGATGCTATGATGTCACATGGTTTCAGAAGAGCAGCCCATTTCTCTGGTTTGGGGGTGGGGGCAGAGCAGAGGAAGGGAGGGTCAGGTCCTCTTTTGGTGAAGATTTAGAACTTTCTAGAAGAGGTCATGTGCTCTTTAATAAATCACTAATAATTGTATGAATATTTAAATCTTAATACAAACCTGCAATAGGCCCAGTGAGACCCCCCCATGCAGGTATTTATGGCTCTCGGGCTGGAATATATAAAAGTTGGCGTCAGTCTGGTTGAACTGCTGTTTCGCTGCAGCTGAATGGGTAATTGGGAGTGAGAGGCGCTATCCGTGGATATAAATTACCTACAGTAAACTGAGGGCATTCACGGAGAGTTTATTATCAATTATCTCTTGCTTGTTCCCCTTAAAACGAACTTTAAGTATATTAATGAGAAAATTTACAGGTCTTAATGAAATGGGGGAAGTGTGAAGTGGCTGAGCCCCGCCCCCCAGCTCGGCCACCCTGGGACACTCAGCAGCCTGGCACCACTGGGCCAAGCCAACTCCATCTCTTCCACCTGTCTCCCACCCCTCTCCCCAGAGAGAGGCACCAGGATGAGAGGGGTCAGCTTCAGTAACACAAGTGTCTGTTCATCCAGCAATTCCCACCAGGGCCTGCTGTGTGCGGACAACCCGCTGCAGGAGACTGAGGGCAGGAGACCTTCATCTGCCCCCTCAGCACAATGTGGGCACTGCCATTGGAGCGGCACAAATGGAGTGTGGCAGGGGATGGGAGGGCAGAGAGAGAGAGACAGAGAGAGGGAGGGAGAGTGAGAGAGAGAGAGAGAGAGAGAGAGAGAGAGAGAGAGAGAGAGAGCCCTCGAGGGGCCAGCTCTCCTTCCAGGCTTGGAAGCTGCTCCCTGAGGAAGCCAGGGGCAGAACCGTTGTGTATCTGTGTGTCCACCCTGCTCCTCAGCATGTCTGCCCCCGCTGAGATGCACTCCAGACACAAGCAGCCACAGGCTGGCTTGCTTCAAGGTCGGCTTGACCTCCTTCTGGTCCAATTCACCGCCCGGCAGCCTTGGCTCCCTCAGGTCCTCAGCACCGGGATTGCTGACTCTCCCTGCTGCCCTTGGCTTCTCCTGACACCAAATGTGGTGCTGGGCCCTGAGTGGCAGCTTGGAATTGCCATGCAGGGCAAAATCAGGTTTGATCTCTCTCTGGAGCCCACCCACCGGTGGAAGACAGACACTGGCCAGATCGGCAGAGTGGTGAGACTAAGGTCGTTGGCTCAGGGACAGCGCTGGCGGAAGCTGATCTGGGTGCCCTGGGCAGATCCCTGCAGCAGGCATCGCCAGCCTGTGTAAGATGCCACAGCACAAGGCTCAGGGGTCTGTGAGGATGTCCTTCAAGGTCAAAACACCACTCATTGGCGGCTCCGCCCCCCGCCCCCCATCCTGTGTCTGGGTCCTCCTGAGGTGCTTCTGCCCACCACTGAGTCACTGTCTCCACCTGCCGAAGGCGCGCCGGGCCTGACTGCTCTCTGAGGTGCCTCGCTCCCTGCTGGCCCCTCTCTTTGCTCTTCAACAACAATGGGGTTCACAAGGGCCCCAGAGCAGGACACTTCTCCTCAACCACCCAGGAGTGGGGCTGTGTGATCTGTTTCTCGTGCATGCGCAAAAGACATCATCACCCTGGATGGAAACCAGCTGGGTTGGCTCTTGTTTATTTTTCTCCTGCCCTTTGACAGCCAGTTCAGCCTCAGGGTCTTGGGATCTGCTGGTCTTTCTGCAAGGCCCCACAATTAGCTCCTACACTCAGGACTTCCCAAGAAGCCCCCCCCCCCCCATGTGCACACTTAGGCTTTAGTGCTCACCTCCCTCTCCCCGTTCACCTCTCTTTCGAGCTTGCTTCTCTGCTGTCTGTCTGCCTGACTCGCTTGCAACATGGCCCGGCAACCCACAGGTCCTCCATCCATGCTGCCCTGGGTACCCCGAACTCTAGGCTGCAGAGGGCTTCAGGGTGCTTTCTGTAATTGGCAGGCATGGAATGCAGCACATAGGCCCTGGGTGGGCATGGGGAGCAGACAGTGTTGGAGGGCACCTCAGGCTGGCTACTGCAGAAGATGTGACACCTGGTGGCAGTTGCATTGGTGGCCACAGCACTGGATATCGGAGAACAGAGAAGCAACAGGGCCCAGAGAAAGGGTGACATTGTCCCACAGTGGCGGGTGGGAGGCCACCTGACGTAGCGGCCCTAGAGAGGGGATGTGCCCGCACAAAGCATCCTCCTAAGTTTGAAGCTAGGTGGGGCAGAGCAGAGAAGAGATGGCTGTTGTTCCCGGCTCAGGCGACTGAGTGGATGCCAGGGCAGCTGGGCATAAATAAACAGCCTGCCGTGCACTGTCCGGGGAGGAGTGGCACCAGCCTGCTCTGCGGCGAGCACAGGTCAGGGAGTCCACAGCTGGCCCTGAGGTCTGATGCCGAGAGCTCTTGTGGACGGGGTGAGTCGCTGGGCCACAGTGCTGTGGGTGCCTAGCTCCAGCTGAAGGCAGCAGGCGTGGTGCCATCCCCTCACGGGCTGCAGCCCAGTGGCATCAGGCCCCAGGGTCTAACCCACACACAGGACCAGGCAGCTAGCTCCACACAAACATGGCTTTCCTGCCCCCTGCTGAGGAAATGGAAGAGGCCTCATCCAGGCATGTTCCCCTGACCTAGGTAGAGTCTGCCAGACTCCCACTGGCCCTCCCACAGCCCTTCTGGAAGCCGTGGGCACCGGTTCAGCTCAGCTCTTCTTCAGTGTCGTCCTCCTGGCTCCGACAGGACACTTCCACGTCTCTGAGTGGAAAGAAACCATCTTTCCACTGTCTCAGGCGGGCATGAGGAGGGCCCAGGAGAGCAGAGCCACGCTGCACCGGGGCAGGTGTAGACCCACAGCCAAGACGTGGAAGAGGACAGCCATGGCTGCCCCGCACACTAGCGTCCCTTGGGATTCCAGGATCTGTCCTGAGGATCTGCCAGCACCTAGGGCTCAGATCTCTGACACTTCCATCACTTTGGGCCTGAGTTTAGCTGTGTTTATTTTAAAAGTGCCTTATCCACCCCACCCTGTGATGCGGCCTCATGGGCTTTAACTCTCTCTAGCCTCCCCCTCCCCCACACCGCCACCTCCTGTCTCTGTAAACACTCCTCTCCTCTGTGCCTATAATTAGCCCCCAATAGAATAATTCATAACAAACTTTATTTCTTCTGGCATCTTTCTCGCTATGTGTCACTGAGCTCCTGGCAGCATCAGCAGGAGGGAAGCCAGTCTCGGGGAATGGCTGAGAACCTTGCCCACCCCCGGCAGACACCCATCCCGGGACACCTACCTTTTCTAGAACGTTACAGAAACGGGCACACGTAGCATGTCGTTTTTGGGGTCTGGCTTCTTCCACAGTACCCTGCTTCTGCCGTGCCCTGGGCTGTTCTCTAAACACACAGCGAACACCCTTCTGTCTCTGGGCAGCAATCGTGATGCGGGTGAATCGCAGAGCATCTGGTCATTCTTCTACAAGCAACCTCTGCCCACCCTAGACCTTTGATTCCCCGGGAGTGGGGCTGCTGGGGCCCACAGCAGACACGCTGCATTAGGAAGTGACCCTGCCTTTGCCATGTGCTCTGTTGCTATTTATCGTGACATCTCGGACTCTTCTCTCAACAGCGGTGACTCTTCTAAGCCCATTTTGCCGATGACAAACTGTGCTGGTCCACACAGTGAGATGCCGGCGAGCCAGACAGAATGGCCCGAGTCTGTGCCCTAAGACCTCTGCTCTCTTGCCACCAGAGTGGGGGGCTCTATGCTGAGTGGAGCTGCAACCCGGACGCTAGAGGCCCCAGTCCCAGTTCCCCTAGAGCCAGATGTACACCTCAGACTCTGCCATGTCCGTCTGCACTGGCACCCGCAATCGCCTTTGTCACTAAGAACCTCTATGGGCGCAAGGAAGTCGATCAGAGCCAACACTGGGCACCTGCTATGATAGTGTACCATTACTACAAGCTCTGAACCCCAACATTACAGATTTAGCTAAGGAGTCAGAAAACTGCTTCTGGTGTTCCCACGGCCTGACAAAGTATGACCACGTCCTGACACCTCCACTCAGCCAAGCCACGCCCCCATTTCTGGAGAAGGAAGGGGTGGGGCTTCTTAGCCAGTGGGGAAACACATGGCCAGGCATGAGGGGCACAGTTCTGCTCTGAATGGCTGAAGGGCAGTAGCCCTCTCTGGCACCCTTGAGAAAAGTGGTCAGGGGGCCGTGGGGACAGGTCTCCCCTTTGGTACCACTTGTCCCACACAGAAGGGCTTTCTTGGAAGTTGGCTTAGACTCAGTCAGTCCTCTTGGCTGAGATTCAGGGAACAGACACGCGGAGAGGTGAGGTGGAAAAATCTCCTTTGCCCTTGCAGCTGGCTTCCTCTAGGAAATGTTCCTGGGACTCCAGGGACAGAGACTCCTCAAAGCACCGACCGCCAGCCAAGCACAAAGCCAGCAGCAACCCCTAGACAGGTCCTCAGGGAGGTGGGGGGGGGAGAGAAGGAGGTGGGTCACCCCCCTTTGGAAGCCAGGAGCTCAGAAGGGAAATTGAGTGTGAGTTCGTTAGGGAGCCTGTAAGACTGGCTGGTGGGAATGAATAATGGCTCTCGGCTCTTGTACCCTGCGCCCCAATTCACCACCTAGCTCCTGTCTCTACACCCCTTCCAATCTCCCTCCAATGCCTCTGACACTCAGCTCCTCCTTTCCCGTAGACCCACAGGCTCCTCCCCACACTCCAGTGACACCATGGTACAGTTCTGTAAAAGGAAGCAGCAGCAGCTCACCTCCCAGCAGCAGGAAACAGAGCCCAGGGTGCTGCCGGACTCAGCCTCACCTCCCAGCAGCAGGAAACAGAGCCCGGGGTGCTGCCGGACTCAGCCTCACCCCCCAGCAGCAGGAAACAGAGCCCGGGGTGCTGCCGGACTCAGCCTCATCCCCCCAGCTCCATTCTCTTGGCTTCCCCACTGAGCCTTCTCCAAATGCCTCCACCCTTAGACTGGGTCACCTCCTCCATGCGCCTCCTCTGCCTTCTTGTCACACTCAGACTGACCCTGCCAGGCAGCTTTGGGGGCAAGAACTCTATTCCCAGGCCAGAGCAAGGCCAGGCTGTGTGATCTGGGCACAGCAGAGCCCTCCACTCCCTGGCCAGAGTGGGGTGCAGTGGTACTGTCATCTCACCCCACTGAGCCGGCGAGACCGTGGCCATCCAGTGCCCCAGCCCTGGGACACATGTCTGCTCTCCTGGTTGCCTGCAGACCTTGTTGCCTCAAGCTCAGTTTCCTGGCTCTTGGTGCATCCTGCTCTAATGGCCCTGTGTCTGAGCAACCCAGCATTACCTCCATATCTCTCTAGAGAGGCGCTAGGTGATTTGGAGGATGTAGCAAGGGTAGGGTACAACAAAGGAGTGTTCAAACAAAGTGCTGTGGGAGCCGAGGAGGTGGCGGTGCCTCGGAGCAGATAGGATGTCAGAGAGACTGTAGCAAAACTGACCTTGTGCGGAGAGCACAGAGCTATCAGCGGGTGGGATGGCCAGACGCAAGTCAGGCAGGGGCAGAGAAGGGACTTCAGGCGCAGGTACTGGGGGCCTTTAGCTGCATCCCTGGCCTCTCTCTCTCTCTCCCCCACAAATAGCGGCTCCATTTTCTTTGAGGAGTCTGCCACTGTTCCATAATTAGCCAACTGGTTTGGATGAAACCTTGCCTTAAGAGTTCCAGGGTGCATCCTGGTTGCCGCCAATCAACTGTGTCTCTTATCTTGGGAATGGCAATTGGCTTGCATGGGCATGGGAAACAGTGAATGAAGTCCTAGGAGTGAGAAAAGAACTGAGGGCCGGGGCTGCTGCAGCCACCCTGTCGCCAGACGGCATGGAGAGCCTGGGGCTGAGAGAACAGTCCAGAGTGACTGAGTGTGTGGATCAGGCTTGCACGAGTCAGCCCTACCTGTGGGCTTTTCAGTTACAAGAATCAATAATACCCACTTACAGCCAGGCGGTCACCTTTAATCCCAGCACTCGGGGGCAGAGGCAGGCGGATCTCTGTGAGTTCCAGGCCAGCCTGGGCTACAGAGTGAGTTCCAGGAAAGGCTCCAAAGCTACACAGAGAAACCCTGTCTCAAACAAAACAAAACAAAACAAAACAAAACAAAAACCAAACCCAAAACCCCACTTACTGTTTAAGTCTATTTGAGTTGTTTTACATCATACTGCAACAAAAAGATTCTTAACTGAGAATCTAGTTTGGCTAGACAGTAGGAAACATGAGCAGAGAGACAAGAGATGAACCTGGCAAGACAGGTCAGAAAGGAACTTGAATGACAGGTTATTTCTTCAGGCACCAGGGAGTCAGAGGCCTTCTTAGCAGGAAAGTGGCTTCCTGGCATCTCACATCAGTATGAGCCTCACCAATCCCTGCCTCCTACCTCACTAGCCCCCTGACAGAGTCTGTTAGGAAACATGGTAACAGTTCTAGTCCATTTTTTGATTACTGTAACAGAATACCCGAGGCAGGCTAGCCTTATAAAGAAAAGAGGTTTACTTCATTCAGAGTTTTGTTTTTACATTACTGAGATTGAACGGGGCCTTGCACTTGCTAGGGAAGCACTGAGCTGTACCCCTCCACCCCTTAGCCCATGATTGTGGAGCTGAAAAGCCTCCCTGGTTCAACCTCTGGTGAGGAGCCTATGGAAGTTGCCACCTCAGCAGTAGACGTGTGCCTGGGAACAAGAGGTCAGGTCACCAGATGGAGCCAGAGCACTGGGGAGGGCCAGGCATGCTCTTCTTATAATCACCCTGTGTGGGAACGAAGGGACCAGGACTACTTACTACTTTAATCTCATCTGAGAGCAGAGCCTACAATATACCAAGAACCCCCCCCCCCGGGCCCACCTCTTAAAGGCCCCACCACCCCCTTCACCCTCCAGCACGTGAGCCACTGGGGGACGCTTGAGCCATACCCAACCACAGCAGCCACTTTGCCTGGGACAAGATCTGAGAACTTCAGTGGACGCCTACAGGATGAGTCTCCTCCACCCACAAAGGGAGCTCCACACTGGACGGCCCTTTTCAGTAACTTTCTCATGAACAGTCTGGTACACAGCAGGAGCCCCATGCATCTTTGAAAGTGGGAAAGTGAATTCTCCAGAGAGCTCTTAGGGGTGGTGGTGGGGACCCCACAGGATCTAGCAGAGGTCATGGCTGGCAGAGCACAGCTCTCATTAAACTGGCTTTAAGTATGTGAGGTACGGGGAGCTGTCCACGGACTGAACCGCTGTCCAGGGCTAGACTACTGTCCATGGTACTAACGCACCAGCCACGGCTAACTTCACAGCCAACTGGCTCTGTGGCTGTTTGGAAAGAACTAAAAACATCTTAGGAACCTGCACGGGGGGGGGGGGGGGGAGTAGACGCCATAGCCTTCTCGTCCCTGTTCATCTCTCTCCCAGAAGGCCTTCTGCACGAGGCAGATAGCCTGGCAGAGGTCCAATCAGCCAGTTCCCTCTTCACAACCGTGTCTCCATCCTGGTGCCTAAGCTTTCCAGGGCTGCAGGTCCCAGAAGGGCTCAAACGTCAACTCAGTGCTGGGGACCCTGGAGAAGCAAGCCAGGCAGAGACAGGCGCTGGGAAGGCAGCTGAAAAGACAGGCTGCATGCCAACAGCGGTCTCCAGGGGGCCGGGCAGGTGACTCTAGTCTTCATGATCTCATGGTGCCTGAGCTGGACAACAGTGTCCAGAGGGAGGGTGGCTTCCCTGTGATGGTAAGGGCCGGTGGCTGGCACTGTTAAGATTGCAGATATGAATGTGGGGTAGAAAAGTCCATGGGTCAGAGCTCAACATGGGTGCTGGAGCATCGGCGGTGGGGGTGGGGTGGGGGAGGGCGGATTAAACATGGGTGCTGGAGTAGCGGTGGGGGTAAAGGGGCGGGGTGGAGAGGTGTTGAAGAGCAGAAGCGAGCTGTGGGAGAGAAAGGAGCTGTGCCTCCTTGCAGACTTGCATGCAGACGGGGCTAGCCCGAGGTCATGGCTGCCCAGGCAGACGGGGCTAGCCCGTGGTCATGGCTGCTCAGGCATTTGGCCGTGGTGGGGACTTCCTCCATGGTATCATCTTCTTGGGGCAGAGGGCCCCTCACGCTCTAATTTTGCCCAGGAACCATTCTGGTTCTGCAATCCATGAACTTATCTAAACCCTTCTGGAAGCAATTTATATTTCCAGCCCGTATCACCTCTAGGGGAAATGATTTTCAAAGTTTGTTCCCCGCCGAGTACAGCAGGATTTCCTGTTATTGGTTTTAAACCTGCCTTCTCGTGAGCGTGGCTGGGGGCCGGGGAGGGGGGGGGGCTGCCTCTGAGGCAGTAATTTAGCCGAGGCCCCTTCTGGCTGGTTTTCTAGACTTCTTTCATGTTTCCTCACAGACTCTTCTTCTGAGCTTGTCCCAGGTGGGCCAGGGTGACTTTACAGGACCGGTCCCCTTTCGACATAGCTCTCTCTCTCTCTCTCTCTCTCTCTCTCTCTCTCTCTCTCTCTCTCTCTCTCCCTAGCCACTCGGCTTTCGGCAACTTCACCTATTACCAGCATAGCGTCATCTCTGGAGATTCAGTGCCACCAATCCATAGATGTGCAAACTGGGTTACAACAGCACACAGATCTGTGACTGAACACCGTTTCCCCACAACTCTGACTGGCATGCCTCTAAGAACCCATAACCACAGTGGGCCACACTGCAGGGTGTGGTCACCCTCAGCCCTGCGATGGGGAAAGGGGCATGGATGATGATTTCTCCAGATCCCTTCCCATCCTCTCCAGCTCACTGTTGTCCTTGTGGGTTCCAAACTCCCTCCACCTAGACAGTGTCCATCCCATGACCCCATCAGAGCCACCTTCTGCCCTGCCCAGAGCCTTTCAAGTTAAGATGTCCCCTAATGCCATCCTTCATCAGCGTGGCCTTTTACCACCACTCAAAAGAGTTGAGATTGAACTGCAAAATCCATAATTTTACCAACATAAACTCCTCCAGGTCTTTTATTTAAATGTTGAGAGAGAGAGAGAGAGAGAGAGAGAGAGAGAGAGAGAGAGAGAGACTCCGATTCTGCCCAAAAGCACGTCTCCCAGTTCTCCAAGCAGGCTGTTCGGCCCTCCACATCTTATTTCTTTCTTTCTTGTCAGCTATTTCTTGATGAGAAAACAGTTGCTTTGAATTCCAGATGAATCCATTTCTAAGACACTTTTTATACAGGGTGCCTCTACGCTCCTGCTCAGGTGTACATGTAGTTCCAATCATCTCTACACCTCCCTCCTCCCCACCCAGCCGCACACCTGCACATCGGCAGGAGCTCAGAGATGTCCTCTGCAGAGCTCCGTGATCTCAAGAGGGAAGGGGACAGAGCCAGGCAGGAAATGCCAACACGGGAGAGAAGCACATGAGAGGCCGAGGAGCATCTGCAGTTCCTGGGAAAGGAGTAGGGGCCCTCCTGAAATCTGGGCCTCGGTGGCTGGAGGATCCTGGATGAGGGCTGCTCCTGGCCACCGTAGGAGCCCAGTGGCCCCCACCCAAGAGCATTTGCAGGACACTGGCATACTGTACTGGCCAGTGGCCACTGTTGATGGGAGAGACAGCACTGGCTGTGAAGGACGGGCTTCTGGAGCCAGCAGCAAGGTCACCTTCACCCATGGGCGCATCCATCCCCAGTGCCCAGGGCCAATGTCCACTTCTAGGTGTACAAGCCAGTGAGGCCCTGTCCTCCGGCTCAAGTGGAGTGTGAGAACACCTGTCCTCCCAAGGAAGCCAGGCCAAGCTCTGTCTGTCCTTGGCAGTGCCCCATAGCATGAGGGGCTTGCCCACATTACCTGGGGGTTCTGAGCACTTCCATGAGACGCGGTGGCCCTTGGAAGTCCCAAAGAGTTGGTGACTCCCGGCCATGTCATGCAACGGCCAGAGAGGCCCACACACTGCTGTCCCCTCGCGCCCCGATCTGCCTTTTGCCTGCTGCACTGGTTAGCGTCTCTCCTCACCGCTGGTGCAGGGTAGGCCCAGCCTGACGGCAGCTCTGGCCTGGAACACTGAGGCTGCTCCTCCCCAGGGAACCCTGATAACAAGCACTCAGCTCCACAGAGACCTGGGAGGGAGACAGACACTGGCAAATTGAATTGCAATCAGAGACTCCATCTCCCAGCACTTTGGGACAGCTTCTCTCAGAGGCTGGGGTGGGATGGACTCACAGGGACACAGGTAGAGGAGGGCAGGGATGAAGGAGGGATCAGCAGGGACAGGACCGAAGGGGGAAGTAGTTACCCAGTCCACCAAGTGTGTCCCTAGCAAACTCTCTGTGCCATTGCTGTGGTTCTGACACCAGGTTCTCTGACTCCCCTTTTCCTCCTCTCTTGGCATTTTTCTCCCCCTTAGGGTCCACAGAGGAGAAGACTCAATAGAAAGATCTTTAAATGAATGGCCCCTCCCTGGCCCTGGGGAATATATTAGGGCTGAAGTGATGGCCGAAACGGGACAGTAATCCAGGGAAGACAGGGAGACGAATCAGGCAGGCTGGACCACTAATGCCATCCATGCATCACAGCAGGGCCTGGGAGCAGAGAGCCACTTCTCAGCCACAGACAGGACCAGGACAGAAGAGAGGGGAGGGGCCCTGTCCAGCTCCTTTGTTCTCCTCTGCATGCCTGACGCCTTGGAATTATTTCATTTCTTCACCTGCTCACTGGTGTGTGGTCTGTTTCCGCCCTTGAGCATCAGCTCCATGAGGGCACACACGCAGCATCACGGGACGTCCCAGAGCCCAGAGCAGACAAGAGCATTTGGCGACCACTTGTTGAAAACATGAGGTGACGTATGAAAGAACAATGGGCAGGCGAGTAAAGTGATGAGCGAAATCATCCAGGGCAAACCCACAGCCTGTACCCCAACCTGTCCTGGAGAGGAAGCCAGCCTGTACCCCAACCTGTCCTGGAGAGGAAGCCAGCCTGCACCCCAACCTGTCCTGGAGAGGAAGCCAGCCTGCACCCCAGATTGTCCTGGAAAAGAAGCCAGCCTGCACCCCAGATTGTCCTGGAGGGGAAGCCAGCCTGCACCCCAGATTGTCCTGGAGGGGAAGCCAGCCTGCACCCCAGATTGCCTGGAGAAGAGGCCAGCTTGGAGGATGCCTCGAGACCCTCCCCCCCCCAGTCCCACACAACAGCCTGAACTTTCTCTCCAGTTGTCCCCCTTTACTCCAGTGCTGTCCCCTGGCCTTAGCCAGGACCTCTGTTCCGGATGCCAGACCGACCACTGCACCTGCTGGGGACTTAAAAAGGTGAGTCTTCAGCGAGGTCAGCCGGACCCAGGCCCTTGGTGCCCCCTCCCCGGGGTGAGCAAACGGTGCTGTCCACTCTGTTGATGCCTTTTCTGCCTGTCTTCCATCAACCGTTCACTGGGATCTTTCTAAAGAACAAATCTGATTACAATGTGTTTTCCTGATTTCAAGTCTTCAACAGCTCCCATCCTCTCTGGAAAGGACCAAACTCCTTGATATGGAGGTAATGGACAGGTGCAATGTGGGCCCTACAGATCTTCACAGCCTCAGAGTACCATGACAGAAGAATGGATGGCCACTGTACTCATTCGACAGGTGAGGAAAACTGAGCTATAATTAAGTAGTTAAGTGGAAAGCTCTAGGTTCAACAGTAATAATAAAAATTGTGATTAGAGCCAGGCAGTGGTGGCGCACGCCTTTAATCCCAGCACTCAGGAGGCAGAGGCAGGTAGATCTCTGTGAGTTCGAGGCCAACCTGGTCTACAGAGTGAGTTCCAAGACAGCCAAGGCTACTCAGAGAAACCCTGTCTCGAAAAACAAACAAAAAAATTGTGATTTGAGCAAAAAATGGAGCCAAGTATGCCACACAGCTTCTCAGGAGGCTGAGGCAGGAGGATTACTTGAGCCCCAGAGTTCAAGGCCGTCCTACCAACATAGCAAGACATCGTCCCAAAAATTAAAAACAAAATCAAAGTGGACAGGCATAGATCCCCTTCGTGACACTGTCCTGAGCAAGTCACAAAAGTAACCTAGTTCATCTTCACCAGCTTGTAGACACCAGGCTGTTAGCCCGACCTTTGAACTCTCTGTCCTCAGTCTCCACACCTGAAAGATGGGGCTCACACTCACAGCCCTCTTCAAAGCTCCACTGCGAGGCTTCAGAGAAGAAATGTGTGACCATGCTCAGGGCAAAAGAGTCTCAGCTGGGTCATAACACAGCGGCAGTAGCCTCTGGGGAAGACGGTGTGTCCAGTGAGGGACTGAAGACCTCAGCCAGGAAGCAGTTGCCATTGCCCAGGATCTGGGACGAACAAGTGGGGAGGGGAAGCAGGGTGGGCTAAAAGGATTTCCAGGAAGGACAGTTCTGGGCAGTACAGAAGGAATCCAATAGGGAACCAGGACACCAGCCAGGTGTGGTGGAGGGGTGTGCATGTCCCAGAACCAGGACACCAGCCAGGTGTGGTGGAGGGGTGTGCATGTCCCAGAGCCAGGACACCAGCCAGGTGTGGTGGAGGGGTGTGCATGTCCCAGAGCCAGGACACCAGCCAGGTGTGGTGGAGGGGTGTGCATGTCACAGAGCCAGGACACCAGCCAGGTGTGGTGGAGGGGTGTGCATGTCCCAGAGCCAGGACACCAGCCAGGTGTGGTGGAGGGGTGTGCATGTCACAGAGCCAGGACACCAGCCAGGTGTGGTGGAGGGGTGTGCATGTCACAGAGCCAGGACACCAGCCAGGTGTGGTGGAGGGGTGTGCATGTCAGGTGTGGTGGAGGGGTGTGCATGTCACAGAGCCAGGACACCAGCCAGGTGTGGTGGAGGGGTGTGCATGTCACAGAGCCAGGACACCAGCCAGGTGTGGTGGAGGGGTGTGCATGTCACAGAGCCAGGACACCAGCCAGGTGTGGTGGAGGGGTGTGCATGTCACAGAGCCAGGACACCAGCCAGGTGTGGTGGAGGGGTGTGCATGTCACAGAGCCAGGACACCAGCCAGGTGTGGTGGAGGGGTGTGCATGTCACAGAACCAGGACACCAGCCAGGTGTGGCAGAGGGGTGTGCATGTCATGGCACAGGTGAGGAGCAGGCCTGCATAGGGACCAGTCCATACCCACACCAGCACTTCTCCCAGTCAGTGGCAAGAGGTGCCAACCCAATAGTCACCCCTTAAAGGGCTGCTGGACCCTGTGTATTTGCTGGCTGGCTGCAGGCTTTCCTGGGAGGAGAAGGCAAGTGTCCTTACTATGTTAGAGAGACAGGTTGTGGGCAAAGGGGTGCCTGGCACAAGGCCGGGGACAGGGGGGTTAGGGGCTCCACACCAGTTGACTGAAGTTGCCAGCTGCAGCCACATAAATCGTACCCTGGCCCAGGCTGGCGTCCATTAACATGAAAGATTCCATCGCGCTTTACAGCCTCCCTGTCTTGTACGGCGACAGCAGGTAATTAAAACAATAATTGTTTTCTGATGTTGCTTCTGCTGAACGATAAAAGCTTCCAGTTATTTTCCTTTCACTGGGGGGGGGTCAGCATTGAGGGAGGGTGTCAGATTGAGGGAGGGTCTGACCCGGGGAGTGGGGGCAGGGCCACAGGAGTTTGGGAGGTAAAGTTTGCAGAGCATTCTGTATGGCTGTCAGAGAAAGGCCTGAAGGAAAGAGCCTGGTTCTGGCTCAACACACACACACACACACACACACACACACACACACGCACACACTACAACACACACACACTCATATACATGCATACATACATACATATATGCACACACACACATGCATACACACACTCATACACACACACATGCATACACACACATGCACACACACATGCATACACACACTACAACACACACACACTCATACACATGCATACATACACTACACACACATACATATATGCACACACATACTCCATACACACACATACATATATGCATACACACACACCATACACACACACACCACACACACACACATACATACATACATACATACACACACACAAAGACAACACAGACACACAGACACACAGACACACACACACACACACACCCCTCTCTGGAGAGAGCCACACAGCTTGGAAGCCCCAGGAAAAAGACGGGAAGATCACGACCAGGAAGGCTCTCAACAGTGGACCCGAGGAGACCGTCTGCCTAAAGCAGGGGAACGCTTCACAGTGACTCTCGGACACCCAGAGAGGGAGGCACAGACCTTGAGTGCAGGTGACGGGGAAGAGGGAGGGCTGAGGCCTGGAGTGCCAGTCCATTAACACGTCTGCTTCCTGCAGATCCATCCATCATCCGCCCACGGGATCGGTGAGCATAAGAAACACAGTCCCTGCCCTCAAGAAACTTAAGCTGTAGAGGAGGGAGGCCTAAAGAAGAGAAGT
Source organism: Peromyscus leucopus (assembly GCF_004664715.2). Lineage (NCBI taxonomy): Eukaryota > Metazoa > Chordata > Mammalia > Rodentia > Cricetidae > Peromyscus > Peromyscus leucopus. Next base: position 9,138,483 of record NC_051067.1, read on the forward strand.
GAACAATTCAACAAAGAAGGGCCACCCCGTTGCTGATAGAGGAAACTAAGGCAGAGAGAGAATGGCGGGATCCTGGGAACGCTGGGTGTCTAGGGAAGGCCTCTCTGCGGTGACACCGAGTGAGGCGGCTGGACATGGAGAACCCAGGAGAAGATGGAGGTTGAAGCTTCTGGACCCCTGAACTGCATCCTCAGACTCCACCATCTCCACTCCGTCACCTACCTGCCTGCCTTTCCACACTCGGACCCATGCCCGCCCAGGGAGCTTTGGAAGTAGAGGTGGAGCAATGACTGCTTACACAGGCGACATGAATGACATCATACTTGGGGGTTCCCTCACCTTGGCCCCCACTGCCCAGGCCTACAACATGTCACCCCAATGCCCTAATGCTTAAGACAAACACCTCTTAATCACTAAAAAATGAAATGATTTCACGTGAAAATGTTAATGCATTCAAGATCACAACCATGTACTGTGTCTGACAAATTAGCACCAGCCCGAAGCATTGTTGGTAGCTACATTTATCCTGGTGATGAGACACATACATATGCGTGTGTGAGCGTGTGTGTGTGCGCACATAAACTCATGAAAACACACATGAACGCACAGATGAGTGGCAGAGTGGAGAGGACAGCTCTTGGCTGGGCAAGTGCAGAGGAGGAGAACCAGAAGTCCGCAGCTCACTGTAACCCCATGGCCAGTTACAGGGCCACAGAGTCTCCGCTGCCCCCCCCCTCCTATGCCCACCTGGACCATGGAGCCCACACCAGGCAGGGCTGGCCGGCCTTGCACGCAGACCACCCACAGACTCAGGGACCAACAAAAAAGTGCACCGTGAGATGAGAAAAACAATTTTACAAGAATTCAGTGTTTCAAAGATACGCATCAGGATGTCAAGAAACGGGAAGCCCATTCATTGCCGGTGGAAATATAAACTGGTGCAGGTGCCAGGGAAACAGGCTGTTGTTCCTGAGACTGTTCATTCCAAGAGCCACCTGACCAGCAACGCCACTCTAGGAGCGTGCCCAAAGGAACGGAAAGCGGGTATTTAAGCAAATATCAGTGCGGAAATGTTCAGAGCAGCATGGCTTACAATAGCCAGAGGTGGGAGCAGGTAATAGGTGGATTTAAACAGGCACTTCAGCCTTTGGGGCCAGAGATCAGGAAGCCGGCTGCTTACTTTAGACCTCTGGATGATTTTCTTTCAACTCCAGTGTATAGAAAAGTGAAGCTGTGACCTCAGAACAGAGAAGTAATGAAAAGCACAAAAGAATGGACTAAGTTCACGGAGCCGTGAGGGAGAAGGGGCTTCCCTCCCTGGGGACATGTCCGTGCGCTCCTCAGCACCATGTCTCTCGGGGTACAGATGCTCAGGGTCTTCTCTCCCTTCCCCCAATTCTCCAGTCAGTGTTTCCTTCTCTTGTGACTGAGTGCTGACCCCTGCTACCCTCCTCTCCCCTTGCCCCTGGCAGCTGCATCACCCAGCATTCTCTGGGGAAAATATTCCAATGACAGCTGTCTCTGCAGAGTCCTCCTGGCCGGGTGGGGAGTGCTCTGTCCCCAGTGTCTCTGCAGAGTCCTCCTGGCCGGGTGGGGAGTGCTCTGTCCCCAGTGTCTCTGCAGAGTCCTCCTGGCCGGGTGGGGAGTGCTCTGTCTGTCCTCAGTGTCTCTGCAGAGTCCTCCTGGCCGGGTGGTGAGTGCTCTGTCTGTCCCCAGTGTCTCTGCAGAGTCCTCCTGGCCGGGTGGAGAGTACTCTGTCCCCAGTGTCTCTGCTGAGTCCTCCTGGCCGGGTGGGGAGTGCTCTGTCTGTCCCCAGTGTCTCTGCAGAGTGCTCCTGGCCGGGTGGAGAGTACTCTGTCCCCAGTGTCTCTGCTGAGTCCTCCTGGCCGGGTGGGGAGTGCTCTGTCTGTCCCCAGTGTCTCTGCTGAGTCCTCCTGGCCGGGTGGGGAGTGCTCTGTCTGTCCCCAGTGTCTCTGCAGAGTCCTCCTGGCCGGGTGGGGAGTGCTCTGTCTGTCCTCAGTGCCCTCTGGCCTGCCTTCTCCTTAGCCTTCCTGCCTACCTTGTTTTCTGGTTTCCCTTTTGCAGGAATTCCCAAGTGAATTTTATTAAGGCAAGAAGTCATGGGTGCTGCAGGCTACCTAGAATTTAGTTTTTTGTTTGTTTGCTTTGTGTGTGTGTGTGTGTGTGTGTGTGTGTGTGTGTGTGTGTGTGCGTGCGTGCGTGCGTGTGTGTGTGTGTGTTTCCTTCTCTGTGCATAAAGTGTTCTGTGTAACCTACATTACATTTGGTACAAATCACTCGCCAGTCTATGGTACCAGAAAACAAAAAACGTGTTTCCTTACATGCAGTAGGGCCAGCGAGCTGTCTCCACGAGCAGACACTTGCCTGAGTAGCACACAGGACTATTAGCTGTCAGCAGGATGAAGACCCTGCCGTGGGGCAGGTGGCCTCTATGTCATGTCCCAGAGGCCGCAGGTGGCCCGGTTCCATTTGCAGGACATACCCACAGTGGGCAGACCCAGAGGGACTTAAAGCAGGGTACTGTTTGTTAGGGCCTGGGGACATGGAGGAACATGAGTGGGTGGTGAACGGGGTCTTGTTGGAATGATGAAAATCCATTTGACAGAGGTGACAGACACACACACACACACCAAGTGTCATCTGACCGTGTACTTTAAAATGAATGATTTTTATGTGAACTTCACCTTGATTAACACACACACACACACACACACACACACACACACACACACACACACACACGACACACACGACACACACGTGCATGTACACACACACGCACATGCACACACAAATATCCAACTTCGCTAGGCCTCTGTAAGCTATTTTGCATGTTGGTATTTGATATGAGGAGACTGGGAGACAGCAGGCATCCAGACCTTTGCTTGGCAGTCTGGAAGCTCCAAGGGGCTCAAGTGGCCTGCCTGACCTTCTCCCTGTACCCAGTCCTGCCCCACCATAGCCCTGCCTGAGGCCTCAGGATCAGCTCCTCAATGACGCAGGCCCAAGACTTTCTGCCCATGGCATAACCAAAGCAGAGGAGTGTCTGGCCCTGGGCTCAAGCTGTGACACAAAGCAGACCAGAGAACCAGGCCTTCTGATGTTCTTAAATCGGTTAACAAGATCAGATGTGGCCCAGAGGAACTTTCAGTCACTCTGATTCTCCACTGTGCCTTTCCAGAACTAACGGTGGCTTCGAGTAGCAGTGAATACAGACGAAGCCGTTAAGCGTTCTCTTCATCCGCACGGTTTCATGTTCAAACCAGAACACACCTTCTGCTGTACCCTCGCGGCCTTCCTCCTGACAGCCCCCTCTCAGCTCAGATGCTGCCCCAGAGAGGCCTTTTGTGATCACCCAGCCTCATCTGTGACCCTGACTCTAGAGGGCTGCTCCCATTCAGTGAGCCTGTGGTCACTGGCCCCTCTGCCCGCCTTCCTAAGCAACAACAAACATCCATAGTCCTCATTGCTTATCTGTTTGCTTGTTTGGGATCACCTCCGACCTTCACGTGGGTTCTGTCAGGGAGGGGGCAGCTGCCTTGCCCACTGTACCACTGTAGTGCCTGGCACACAGTAGGTGCCTCATACACACTTGCTTAAGGTGAAGGCATATCCATCTTGCCTAGCCCTGTCCCTCAGTCTGTCCATTCTGTCTTCCCAAGAGCTGAGGCTGGGCCCTGGCTCTGAATGGTGGTCATGTGACACATTAGTCATTTCTCTGAGCCTACCTCAGAAAGAGGTAGTGTGTGCAAGCACGTGTAAATCCTCAGGTAGTGTGTGCAAACAGGCATGTGTAAACCCTCAGGTAGTGTGTGCAAGCAGGCACGTGTAAACCCTCAGGTAGTGTGTGCAAGCAAGCATGTGTAAACACTCAGGTAGTGTGTGCAAGCACGTGTAAACCCTCAGGCAGTGTGTGCAAGCACGTGTAAACCCTCAGGTAGTGTGTGCAAGCAGGCATGTGTAAACCCTCAGGTAGTATGTGCAAGCACGTGTAAAACCTCAGGTAGTGTGTGCAAGCATGTGTGAACCCTCAGGTAGTGTGTGCAAGCATGTGTAAACCCTCAGGTAGTGTGTGCAAGCATGTGTAAACCCTCAGGTAGTGTGTGCAAGCAAGCATGTGTAAACCCTCAGGTAGTGTGTGCAAGCACATGTAAAAACCCTCAGGTAGTGTGTGCAAGCAAGCACGTGTAAACCCTCAGGTAGTGTGTGCAAGCACGTGTAAAACCTCAGGTAGTGTGTGCAAGCAGGCATGTGTAAACCCTCAGGTAGTGTGTGCAAGCAAGCATGTGTAAACCCTGAGGTAGTGTGTGCAAGCACGTGTAAACCTTCAGGCAGTGTGTGCAAGCAGGCATGTGTAAACCCTCAGGTAGTGTGTGCAAGCATGTGTAAACCCTCAGGCAGTGTGTGCAAGCAGGCACGTGTAAACCCTCAGGTAGTGTGTGCAAGCAGGCACGTGTAAACCCTCAGGTAGTGTGTGTAAGCACGTGTAAACCCTCAGCAACCATGCCGCTCCCTCGCCTCCCCTGCTCAAGTTTGTCCCCTGAAGCCCTGAGTAGCGTCCATGCCTTCTAGCTCTAATATTCTTCCCCTTTCTCTAGGTTGCCAGTGGCCTCTAGGCATCTTCCCTGGCTCGCTAATGCCGGCTATCTCCCTGGCATGCTTCTGAGCAGTGGCTCCAAGCAATGGCTCCTGGCTTTGGCACGGCACACCCTCCCGGCCTCAGTTGTCTGTGGCCTTCCCTCATGACCGCCCCAACCCCTTCTCAGTTCCCACTGATGGCTCTTTGACTTCCTGGAGGCTTTCTCGGCAGCAGCCATTTTCCCCAGGGGCCCCTTAGAAAGGGACCCAGGCTCACAGCGTCACAACCTCTTTCTTACCACAGGTCTCACACCTGTGCTTCATGTCCCGATTGCACCTCAAAGCCGGTCTGGGGATATAACCTCAACCTGGGCACTAGCTTTGAGAGCAGGAAGGGGAGGGGAGGTACAGGAAGGGACCTGCATGTGGCCTGTGTACTGAGGCTGAGTGCTGTGCACAGAATGGACAAGCAGCCTCAGTGTGACCAACCAGAGGAGCAGGCAGGGCATATGGGTGCAGATGTGTGTGCATGTGTACAGAGCAGGGGTCAGCCAGGGCAGGGGTCAGCCAGGGCAGGGGTCAGCCAGGGCAGGGGTCAGCCTGGGCAGGGGTCAGCCTGGGCAGGGGTCAGCCTGGGCAGGGGTCAGCCAGGGCAGGGGTCAGCCTGGGCAGGGGTCAGCCTGGGCAGGGGTCAACCTGGGCAGGGGTCAGCCAGGGCAGGGGTCAGCCAGGGCAGGGGTCAGCCTGGGCAGGGGTCAGCCTGGGCAGGGGTCAGCCAGGGCAGGGGTCAGCCAGGGTAGGGGACAACCTAGGCAAATCAAGGACATGGGTTTGTGGGGTTGCATGAAGCCAGAAGTGAGTGGGAGAGGGGGTGTACGAGACATTAGCAATAAAGGCCCACAGTGGGAAATGGGACACGGCACGAGGAATGATGGCTACTAAAGTGACAGCCAAGTTCTAGCCCACCCGAGACAATGAGCTCACTGTGCCGGGCTCAGATCTTTTAAATTATTTCTTTTTATTAAAGCGCGCGCCACACACATGCTGCCCTCAGAGGCCAGAAATGTAGGATCCTAGATCTGGAGTCTCAGGTGCTTGTGAGCTGCCAGATGTACTGGGAACTGAACCAGAGTCCTCTGCAAGAGCAGTTCACACTCTTAACTACTGAGCCATTTCTTCAGGCCCCAGTTTAGATATTTGATGTGTCAAGAAAAGCCTGTGGCTGGGCGATGGTGGCACACACCTTTAATCCCAGCACTCAGGAGGTAAAGGCAGGGAGATCTTTGTGTGCCAGCCTGGTCTAGAGAGTGAGTTCCAAGACAGCCAGGGCAATACAAGGAAACCTTATCTCGAAAAACAGAAACAGAAACAAAAACAAACAAACAAACAAAAGCCTGTGGTCTGATTTTCATGTGGAATCTCTTTTTCAGAATACAATAGCTGCTCCTTGAGCTGGATGCCCTCACACAGGTTCTGGCCACCTCTGGGTGGGAACTCTACCGTCTTCCTGGATCGGGGGGGCTGGGAACCAAGACCCAACATATCATTCAGCATAGGCCTGGAGCAGGAAGTTCCTTGATCAAGGTTCAGAAGTTGCTGGATCAGCTCAAAGGACTGAGAAAGCTCTTGGGACCAATCTCTGGGCCCTTGGAACCTCCAATACAATCTCCTCCTCCCTCTCCCCACACTCTCCTATGCCATGGCCTCACCCCACTCATCACTAGGATCTGTCCACACAGGAAGAAATAGTCCTGGCTCTCCATCCCAGCCTGCTGATCTCTCCATTTCCAAATGAGGAGAGCCATTAGATCCTGATTGACCGACCCAGGCTGTGGTCATGCTGGACCAATGCTATGTCTGGAGAATGGATGTTAGATCTAAACAATGGGAACAGAGGAATCCAAACCCTGGAAGTTGGGACATCGTTCTAACAAGCCCAGTTCCCTAAGGGAAGAACCTTCTCGAGCCTGTGGAGACAGAGTAAACCCAGCTCAGCTCCAAGCTCTTTACTTTACCAGAGTCTTAGGCCACCTGCCACCTGCCACCCTACCTTAGTCTCCCTGCTGAGCCGTCTGCAAACATTCCCACTGCCACGGCCACCTCTCCCATTGCTTGTTAGGAAGGCCTTGCTCCATGTGTCTCCTCCCAGCGGATCCTGACAGCTACTCAGAATAGAGCAGGCCACTGTCCCCTAGGATACAAGCCGCAGCCTGGTGGGGTGGGGTGGGGTGGGGTGGGGTGGGGTTGGGCTGCCATAATGGATCCAGAACTCTTAAGGTTTCTCCCCTAGCCCAGTCCCCCATCTATTTTCCGTTTCTGACATCACTTCCCCAGGCTCGGAGCTCTGAATCATGTTTGCCTCCTCCCCCTCTCTGCCCCCCACATGCACCATCCAGATACAGCATCCTCATCCGCAGTGTCTCCCACATCTATCTCTCTTACTCCAGGCTTGCTGCTTGCTCACTGGGAAGGGAGGCTCCGTCATTTCTTGCCTGGATGACCGCGGCAGCCTCCCGGCTGGTCTCCTTGCCTCCAGCCTCTCTCTGCTGCCATCCATCCTCTCCACACCGCCAGATTAATCTTCCTTAAACACTGCTCACTGCCTGTCACTCCCCAGCTCAACGACATGGCCAGCTCTATTGCTCGCCGGCCCCCCACGGGTACCGTCTGCTCCAGCAGGCCGCTCACACGCAGGCCATCTCACGGCCTGTCCCTCTCTACCTCCTCCTACGACTCTCTGGCCACCACAAGCTGAGAGCTTGGCTTATGTCACTCTCTGAAGCCCCAGGACATCAAGTGGTTTGTTCTTTCCCAGCTTCCCTTGGCTCTCAAATGTGACTGTGACGCTGCCACCTCTCGTCTTTGCAATCCTGGGGACCAGACCTGGCTTCGAGGCTGTCACATGTCATACCTGGCCAAGTCACTCTGCATGACTCAACCTTCACCTCATCAGCTTTCCTTCCCAAGCCTCCTCATGAATGCTTGTCACCCCAAAATAAGCATCTTCCCAACATGCCAGGCCTTGACACATTCTGCCTGTTTTGTCAAGCCAGACCCCCACTTGCTGCCCTGCACACATATAACCCAAGAGACAGGCTGAAGGGCATGGATGTGTGCAGTCACAGACAGTCCAGCCAGTAGCACAGACCCACCAAACATTGGTGTGGGCTGGCAAGGCTGTGTGTTCTCAGAGAAGCGCTCACCCAATGCTGGCAACCCTACTCATAGGAGCCTTTCGGCCTGTCTCTTCCAGGTGAGGAGGCTGAGGCGCAGCGGGCTTATATAATTGACCGAACTCAAGCAGGGTGAGGCGCTGAGCCCAAACCAGCAAACTTGACTGCCTTTCAACCCTTACCCGACAGCAGAGACTGCCAGGAGAGGCCCCAGGCCAGCAGCAGTCAAAGGCCCTGCAAGGAAAGTCTGAGACTCCTCCTCTGCTTGTCGGCCACTTCAAAGGGCTGGGGTCAGCCTGGTATGCAGTTAGGATGCACCGAGACCAGCGTATCCAGGCTCAGGAGAGCCGGCTGCTGCAACTCCAGACTTCTATAAGCCAGGTGATACCATGCCAGAATTTGAAACAGGCTGTGGCAGAAACATTTACATCAGGAAAACTGTCTGTCAGCCTCTCCGAGAACCTGTTGTTCAGCCCTGACCCACGCACCATTGCTGGGGAAAGGGTGCTGACGCCTCTTAGAAGCTGGTCTGGGTCTGAAGGGAAGGGACCTCCAGAAGTCCAGGTGAACTGGATCCCAAAGGACCGGAGGGAGGTTTCTAGAAAAGCGCTGGTCAAAGGCAAGAGACCCAAGTCGGCTCAGCTTGTGAACGACAAACCCAGCATGAGAAGATGGCCAAAGGCGAAGCCACAGAGGAGGACTTTGCGGCCATTACACAGAGATGTGTGGGTGCAGGTCTGGCTGAGGCCCACGGGGGATGTTAAAGGCTTTGGGGAGGTGGGGGCTTGGAAGAAGAGGACCATGAAAGGAGGATCTGCAGACCCGTGGGGACACTGGCATCGGGAAGTGCTAATCTACCCTTGGGTTTGCTCCTTGGTGTGGTTAGCAGGGTTATGAAATAAATGGGCGAAGTGGATGGCTGTTTCTACCCGTGCCTCCTGGCTAAGAAGCTTCAAGGAGTGGCAAGCCATCTGGATGGCAGGACTACGGTTCTGTGGCTTCAGCCCAAGTATTCTGCATCATCAAAACCTCTGACTAATTAGTGGCTCACACATGAGCAGAGCATTTGAGTTGGACCAGTAAAGAAGACTGGAGTATCTGGGGGTGTCTGAGGGAAGAGATAATTTATTTTCCCCCTACCTGGGCCTATGAGGATACTGTAGTCTTGGGAGTCCCTGGCAGCCACGTGGGGACTGTGAGGGGAGAAGTTATTGGGCAATGATACCAATGCCCCAAGAACTGAGACAAAGGATGGGTCTTGGGTCTTGGATCCACATGTTCTCTTTGGATCCAGCCATGCCTGAGACCAGGGTTACCCCTGGCTTTGCAGTTACATTTGCCATTAAACTCCCTATTTTTGCTTAAATGAGAGTTGACTTTTTCAATATTTGCAACAGATGTACCCAGTGTCCCACAGTGCCGAGGAATCGCCAGGGTGAGCCCCTGGGATGAGCCCCTGGGACACACTGGGGAGGATCGCCAGGGTGAGCCCCTGGGATGAGCCCCTGGGACACACTGGGGAGGCCGGTGTTCCTAACTACACTGGATGAGACCGCACTGATAGGCTGGAGATGCTCCCTGTGGAGGGGCAAATGGGGCAGGCAGGTGTCCTGTCTTCACCAAAATGGGGAAGCCATCTAGCATAGCCCCAGGAGAAGTAGACCACAAACACCTGGAGGAACTTACCAGAAAGGATTCTACCTCATTATAATAAAATAATTTTGAACAAGTTCCTTTGGCTTGACGCTCCTGGGCATAGGTGAGAACTTCCTCCCTAATTATAATCAGTCCTGTGACCCGGCCAGCCAGGTGTGGGAAACAAGGGCTCAGGTGGGGTCAGGTGGTAAGATGTGAACTAAAAGGTGGGAAGGACCACACAGACCATGGCTTCCTGCTTCCTTCCATCAGGCCAGGGAACATCCAGAGAGGCCAATGGGATGGGACACAGGACAGGGACACAGGACAAGGCCTGGAATGTGGTCACAGTCGCCACTGTCCACATGTGCCCTCTCATAGATGGGGCTGACTTCACTTGCCTCACGGACTGGCAAGGTTTTGATGAGACCTCCAGGCACAGCCTAACACTTACCACCATCAGGGTGCCAATTAAAATAAAAAACAGTGCTAACAGGCTACAGTAGCCCTCCCCTTCCCATCCAGAGTTCTCTCTCAGTAGGAAAAAAAAGCATTTAGGAAACCTGTGGCACTTGCTTATAATACCAGCACTCAGGAGGCAGAGGCAGGAGGATCTCTGTAAGTTCCAGGCCATCCTGGTCTACAGAGCGAGTTACAGGGCAGCCAGAGATACACAATATATAGAAACTGTCTCAAATTGGAAAAAAAAAAAATGCTTTAGGGCGTCAAAGATTTAGATTGGGCCTCCAGCCTGCCTAGGGTGGTGGGTTTCGGAGCAAGCGAGTGCTGTCTCTTACGCAAAATGGGGATGGCCTCCACCTTGTGGGGCACCTTCCTACCCCAGGTCTAGGACTAAGGGGTCGGGGCAGGGCAGGTAGGGGCCGGGCTGTAGCCCTGGTGGAGGCTGGACAGAGCTTCCCGGGCGGCAGCCAAGCGCTCAGCCAGGAACTTGTTAACAGACCCCGAACAAAGAGCCGCTAATCCTGCGGGCGGCCGCGGGCGGGCTGGCGGGCGGAGGGATCCCGCCCCTTCCCGGCTCGGCCCCAGCTCGCAGCGCATTAATTAGGCCGCGCGGGGCGGGGACCAGAGCGCGAGCCTCCCTCCCGCGGGGACACCGCCCGGTGGGCCCGCCCCTCCCGCAGCAGCTAATTGCATCCGGACTCGGGGTCTCACTGGCTCGGGCGATTGCGGGCCACCGCCGCCCACGTGTCCCGCAGCCTCGCTGGCTGGAGGAACCCCGCCCACCCAGCCACCTTGACAATTGCGTCGGGGCGGGGCGGGGGGGGGGCGGGTCTGGAGGCTGTGGGTCGGGTCGCGCAGCGGGCACAATCACGAGGGACGGGAGAAGGAGCGGGAAGAAACGCAGACCTGAGAAAGACCTTCAATGCTTAGGCTTCGTCGGGCTCCGCCCCAACTAGGAGAGGGTGGAGTCTAATTCGGGGGCTGCTCCCCCTACGCGATCCCGGGAGGAGTTGCTAGGAAGGGGCAACAGAGTTCACTTTATAACATGGCTTTAGGGTCAGGTGGGATACTGGGTCAAGAGTTCCCTTCCCAGGGTCCCTGTAAAGTCCCTCAGGTATGTCAATATAAACAGACTCCCTAGCCTTCATTCCCCAATCAGCTCCGTATTTGCCTGGAGCTCAAGGTGACCCTGAACCTTCCAGAGAGACACAATGGTGACATCCAGACTGAGGAGGAACCCAGCTTTGGGTGATGGCTGGCCTCTGGTGCTCCCACCATGATCCAATTAAGAGGCAGGATTTTCAGGGTTCCCCCCCCTACCAAAATGGGCCCTAAGACTTCCTTCCCCATTTTATGCTATTCTGCAAGGTGCAGCTGCCACTCAGGGCTCCCCCAGAACCCACGGAGTCTCCCTAATCTTAAACAGGGCCAGACTGAGTCAGTCAGCAACCACACCTGGAGAGAGGAAATGGCTTCTATATGCTCGGCCCTCTACATCTAACTGGCAAAGAAAAACAAGCCAGACATAGCCTGGAAAATGGATCTGCTCCTCAGGCTACCCCGAGCTAGGCGCTCAGCAATGTCCTCTTCTAGACAGCCACACTCCTGCTTCCCACCCAAGAGAATGGAGCCGCCTACCCTATACACTACAGTCAACGGCTCGCATGTATTAAGTGCCTACCTGGTGCTGGTACAATGCTCCTGTAAGATGAGTCCTTTATGGGTGAATTTACACACTGAAACTGAACAGGTGCAGGGAAGCATGGAATCCAGGGTGAGGATTAAGAGGCATGGCAGGTACCAAGGGCATGGGATCTTGGGAGGCGCTCACAAGGGATGGCTGTGTACTTGGTACCATGTAAATGTGTACCCTTAAGCAACTCCATGCCTCACCCCGGCCCTGGCTCAAACCCAGTCCCCAGAACTTGCCAACTCCCCCGTCTACCAACTCCCCATCTGCCTGAGATACGGGCTCTGGATTTAAAATCTTCCTATGGCCTCTGCCCTCAGTGTCTGGAAAAGGGGGCAGGCCTTCAACATCCTGACTCCTGGTTCCTGCTAATCACTAGAGGTGTTCACGAGCGACAGCGGGACCCAGCTTCTTGGTTTGGGGACTGGGACTCACAGTTCCAAGCTTTGCCTCACAGCCACCTTTGGCTCTCTCCCAGAAGCCACCTGGCTCCCAGGCAATACAGCCAGCCACTGCCAGGGCTGCTGGTGTCTTTGGCAGGTGTGAGCAGTTCCTAAGAGAGCCTGCAACTGAATGCTGAGCTCACCCCAGGCTACAGAGGCAGTTTCCCTGGGCATCAGCCTCTGCCTGGGGGTAGCCATCAAGTTCACTCCAGACAGTGTGAGTGATTTGTCCGACATCACACAGCAATCAAATGAGCAGAGGAAGAACTAGAATTCACATCCACCCAGGGCTCTGTGGCCACATCCTGTAGGTAGAGATGGAACCAGCACATGGTCCCAGGACAGGATGAACCAAAAAAGTGATGGCCAGAATTCCCCAACAACACCCTCTGAGCATGAATTAACCCAAGTCCTTATAGCACGGAGAGCGGGCTGGATACAGAGTACAGTTGTTCAATAAAGTCTTTCTGTCCTCTGTCTGAGCCTGGGCCCTGCTGCAACTTAAGGCCCATCTCTGTCCCAAGTCCCTGTCTCCAGTGCCAGGGAAAATGGAGGCAGAAGACAATAAGCCATGAGCACCTGAAATGCTGAGGTCTACCCTGGATGCTGCAGCCCACTCATCAGTTCAGCCTCCATCCTATAGATGTGGAAACAGGCTGGGAAGTTATTTTCCCAATAACATGCGGCTTAAATTGTAAGACAGCTCTATTTGCCTCTAAAGTCCCTGTCCTGTCCTACCTGGGAGAAAGAGGCCAGAGCTTCCCTAAGAGAGAAGGACCTCAGGGGGATGGGGTGGGTAAGAGGGAGGAGGGGATTGGTGGGAATGATTACTGAGAGGCAAGGGACATTGGGGAACAGTAGTCTTGGGACCAGACAACACACGGGTGATGTGCTTAGCAATCCAAATCTTGGTATCAACTCTATTTGCACACGAAAACACTAGTCTGAAGAAATTAATGTCAGGACAGGGACAGGGTGGGCTGGAAAGTACCCACTCAACAGATATTGGCACACTTTTGTGGGTGGCCCGCTAAAGTGCACTCACGTGTGCTGGCTTGATGTCTACATATATGTGTGACCTGGGCATAGTGCCTGTCCCCATGGTGGGGGCCTGGCCTTACCAGTCTCCACTCTGATAGGGTGGGGGAGTTTGTGGTCAGGAATAGGATGGATTAAATTTCTCTCTTCCTCCCTGCTTGGCCTTCAAGCCCAGACTCCAGCCAAGAAAAGAAAGAAAAGCATTAAACACTTGGCTGCTGTGATTTGGAGCATGTCGGGCAGAGAGCAGGGTATACAGTGTCACAGGCAATGACAATGTTGGGCAAGCACTGGAGAAGGAAGTGTCAGGACCAGAGGTATCTGCCTTCCTCACTGGGGGACTCTGGGGAGACCTCAAGTCAAGGCTGCATAGGTTGAGAGACTGGCAGCAATAAAGGGGCCCGCCAGGGTCAGGACAGAGCCAAGAAGCCAGGATGCCAAGCGGGGAGCATGCTGGCAAGGCCAGGTGGCACCACATTCTGCAAGTCTGGAAACAGCTAGTCTGGTGGTGCCAAGCCCACAGCAGGCAGAACCCAGCGATGTAGCTGACCTCTGGGTGCATGGACCAGGTGTTCTCTTCATTCTCTCGCCCCAGCCCAGCCCAGGGCTCAGACCACCTGCAGGCCCTGGAGAGCCGCGGAGAGCCTTCCACTGAGCTTCCAGGGGCCTTCGGCTGAGAAGAGGAGGGAAGGAGCAGGAGATGGCCACCATGACGAGACAGGTGGGGGATAGAGGAGCTGGGGGATGGGAGCGAGCAAAGAAGGCTAGGGACATAGCAATGTCACAAGTGAGGCTGAGCGAGATGACTCGATGACAGATTAAATGTGAAGCGTGAAGGAGAAGGGAGAGCCAAGGGAGAGCCAAGGGAGACAGTGAGGTTCCCGCCCTCTCCAGGCTGTGGGTGAGGGACGGCAGCAAGGGCAGGGCCCCTAGCAGGCGGGGACAGCGGGATCAGGTTGGCTTGGCATGAGAGGGCCTGGCATCTGTGTGCACAGAACAGGTGCCTAGGTGGCAGCATTGGGGCCTTCACCTGAAAGGGCTGTGCACCCCAAGCTCACGGTACATAGCGGAAGCCTGCGAGCCTGGGAGTCGTGGCAGCGCCAGGCAGGAAAGGGGATGTGACAAAGGCCAACGGCAGCTGCTCCTAGGCACCAGGCCTCTGGGTTGGCATGTTAGCACCTGGATCAATACTAATCCTGGCCTCCCGGAAGACAGCCTTTCCCAACACGGGCAAGGGGGGAGCAAGCAGGCCGGTGAAAGGTTCGGCCTCTCCTGCAGTACCTCGGGCAGCACACCCCATGCCTCTTCTCCTTTGGAAGACGGGGTCACCCGAGACAGGAAGACCCGAAGGGTAAGGAGTTGTATGTGCTGGCTGTGTGGACTGGGGTGTCAGGTGGGTGCCTGTGGGTGCAGGCACCGTCAGGGGTATGCAGGTGTGTCTGTGCTGAGGGTTGGCTTTGTGTGAACGGTGGTGGGTGACAAAGGATGGGGGCTTGGCCTGGAGGGCAGGGTCCGTGGTGGCCTGGTAATGCTGCTCCCTACCAAGCCCCTGAGCCTGCCTGGTTGACCATTTTTCTCTCAGCCACTCACAGACACATTTTTCACCAGCTGCTGTTGCCAAGGAACTGATAGGCGGGTGCGGGAGCTAGGGTCATGGCAGGGGCAGCCTGCCTGGGTATCTGTCCACACATGCCCAGAGCTAGTGGGGAACAGTGAGAAGGAGGGCCACCCCTACCCCCATACCCTTCAGCAGTTCCTTCCACCGCTGAGAGTTAATGCCAGGGACAGGCTCTGCTCCAGATAGCCCCAAACCACTAATGCCCACCCGTCAGCCCTGGGAAACCTCAGGCCAGGCCCCAACAGGTGCCCTGCCGACGGACGGTGCAGATCTCCCAACTCCATGGTTTCTTGAGGTGCAATCGTTCATTCCTGGTTTTGGTGCCCTCACCTACCAGTGCCTGTCACCCCTATCTGTAATGCTCACGGGTGCAGTAGCACACAGCTACCACATGTACGCAGCATATCAGTACACATCTGACCACACACACAACACTGCCCGTGCCACACCAGCCCCCCCCACCCCCCGTACCCAGGACACATGTCAGTCCACAGCTTTCACACGTGCTCACGAGGCAAAATGCAGCCTCTGACCACACAGCCCTCTCACACACATCCAACTCAGTAAACATTCCGCGGGCACCTATTCAGTGTCTGGCAGCACCTCCTCCGTGTGCAGAAGCGCTGACACCCCCAGTTCAGGACCATGGCCAGGGGTGCAACTCACACCCGTAGCAAACATGTACACATCCAATGTCAGCCCACCCTGAGGATCCGTCAGGATGAAAAGGGGGGCCGTCGGGAAGGGCTTGCTAAAGTGAGGGTTTACGGTGGAGAGATGGAGGCACAGAGCAGGTGAAACGAGGAAGAGGGCTTGGGGGCGGGATGTGGAGGGCAGCGAGGTGGGGGGGGGGAGGACGCAGTGCCCAGAGACTCTGCAAGGAAGCAGCCATCGGCCTAAACCATCAGGTCCTTGACTGAGCTCTCCTCATTCTGGATTGGCAGTTCAGAAATCCACACCCTTAGGATGAACTGTGGCCTTGCCAGCCTGGGGAGCATCTCCCCCCAAGCAGGTTCAGGGGGCATCGAGCATGGAGATTTGCTTCCTTCCCATACACAGAAACTCGGCGCTGCCAAATCCTTGGGGGCCAGAGATTAGGGGACCCCACACACACACCACACACCTCAGCCTAGGTGCAGGCGTCCGGGAGAGCAGACAAAGCCTTACTCCAAGCCCCTCACGCAAGGTGGACTAAAAGGCTGGGTTATGAAGGGGCTCGTTAGGGTGACCAACAGGACGAGTGGGGAGAAAGCAGGGCTGTGGAGTTTCTGAGAGGAGAAGCCCGCCAACCAACAGCCAACAGCAAACAACTCCCCCTCTCTCTCCTCTCCCCCTCCCGCCTCCACCCCCGAGCCAGGGAGCCACAGACCACCACAGGGACCCCAGTGCTTGGACTGCCGGCTGAAAGAGCTGGGGGCTGTTGGATGCCTCCACGCCTGAGTGTGTGCGTGTGCAAGCGTGTGTGGCGGGGACAGAGGAGGACACTGTGTTCTAGACGTGGGCAGAGGCCAGGTGCCAATCTGGGAAATTGTGAGTGGCTGTTTGGGGCACTCCTACCTGGAAGAGCTATCTTACACCCCCCCCCCACACACACACACACCCCATTTTCTGGGCACGTACATGGTCCAAACCCGCGAATCTTTGAGTCCTTCAAGTCTTGTCTTTCCAGGGTTATTCTAACCCCCCGACCATTCTCTGGGGCCGTAAAACCAGCAAACTTCCCCCACCCGGAGGCGTGGGGCGTCTACACTCGCCAGCCCCGTGCGCTGACAGCTGTTCCTGGACTTGGCAAAACCCAGGCTTCCGGGAGAGCGCACCGGGAAGCTGCGCAGCAGCGAGAGGCGGCCCCCGCGTCCTGCCCGGCAAAGTTTGGCCTCCGGGGGCTCCCAGCCGGATCGGCCGCGCGGGTCAGGGCCACCTCCTCCCCAGAGCTGAGCGTTCGCGCACACGGTCCCCCGCAAGCCTCCCCAGAGCGCGCGCGGCGTGACTCACCCGAACCACGAAGCCAGGCGGCGAGGACTATGCCCAGGATCGCTGGCCACAGGCCGGGCCGGACGGCCATGGCCGCGGGCGGACGAGCGGGCTGGACTCGGGGCCCCGCGGGCGGGAGAGAGGCTGTCAGCGCCTCAGCCGAGAGCCCCACCTCGGGGCGCCCCCGGGGCCCATGCCAGAGGACGGCGTTGCCTCCGGGTGGCCGGCTGCGGGGCGCACGCGGCGCGTGGCTCCCCTGGGCACCCGGAGCGCAGCAATGCAGCCGGGGCGGAGCGCAGCGCCAGCCGCGCCGCGCACCGAGCCAGCCGCCGCGCGGAGCCCGCAGCCGGGGAGCGGGCCGGCGGGCGCCGCAAAATCCGGACTGGAGCGGCGGAGCGGGGCGGAGGCGGGGCGGGGCGGGGAGGAGGGGCCGCGCGGCGCTGCGCGCGGGGGCCACCCCCGGCACCGGGGATCCCTTCGGGCAACGCCTGAGGCTCCCCCAGGGAGGAGCTGGGGTAGTGGGCGGGGAGGCCTCCCACCACCCCTCGCTGTCTCAAGGGACAGAGACAGGAGTCTGGATCCCGGAGTGGATTGCTTTTCCGGATCCGGCATCACCCCGGCCCGCCAGTCGGCGCACAGGTGGCCCGGGAGGGGCCCCGGGCTGCGGCGACCCCGGCGCAGCGCCAGCCTGCGGAGAGCAGCCCGACTCTGGAGTGCCCCGGGCAGGTTCCGCTGCAGTCCCTGCTCACACCCCTGCCTCCCGGTTGCGCTCCGAGGTCGTCAGCGCGCCGCGGCACGCAGCTGGCGCGCGGCTTGGATGGGGGGCTGCAGGAAAGGTCCGGGGGCCCAGCCGGCTCGCTGGAGCGGCCAGGCCCCCAGTGTCGCACCACCTGCAACCCCAAAGCAGCCTGGTGGGCTGCAGGGGCACGCACAGCAGCGTGGCCTCAGGTTTTCCTAATCCCTCCGCACCGTTGGCCCAAAGGAAACAACCTTAGGGCGCAATGCAACCTGCAAGGCGCGTGGTGTTGTTTGCGCCCCGAGCGCGCGCGGCGCTGGAGACGTGGGCGTGATGCAGGAACCAGAAGGGCTTTGGGAGCTACAAACTCCTGGGGTAGAATCGAAGCGCCTTAGTGCTCTGGCTCTGTGACCTTGGGCAAGTCACGGGCGTCTCTGGATCCTGCTCAATGACCGCTGCTGGAATCTCCTATTCCCCACCCCCACTCCCTAAGCTGGTTAAAATAAACAGAGGGCTGCCTTAGAGAAGAGAAATAAACGCTCTCACTGTGCAAGGGTGAGGGATCTGAAGGAGAGGGTCCCACTCCCGGTCAGAAGGGGAATGAGAAGGGTGAAGACCGTCGCAAACTCAAACGCCTACAGCATCGATCGATAATATAAATTGGTGCTGCAGGCTAGACGGTGTAAGAATGGTCTTGGCTTCCACAAAGAGATATGAGCTCTCCTATATTTCTTGAGACACGAGGCCCTCTCTCGGTCTGTCTTTTGTTTCCCACTTTTGATAGAGAAGGTTATGAAAAATATTTTGTTCCTGCGCTCTCTCTCTCTCTCTCTCTCTCTCTCTCTATATATATATATATATATATATATGTGTGTGTGTGTGTGTGTGTGTGTGTGTGTGTGTGTGTGTGTGTGAGAGAGAGAGAGAGAGAGAGAGAGAGAGAGAGAGAGAGAGAGAGAGAGAGAGAATCTCAGCCAAAGCTCCAGATGTGCACCTGTCTTGGTCCTCAGGGCCAGGCAGGAAGGGAGACAGGGCACAGGATCATATCTAAATGGTTCTTCTGTTCAAGTGCCCGTGGTGGGGGAAGTTGAGGCCCCAACTGGCTTTATTTTCCAATTTTCAACAGAGGCTATTGTCTGGGAAAATGACTTAAATTTTTTTAAAGGTGTGTGTTTGTATGTGTGCATGCACATGGGAGTGCATTGCATGGTGCCTGTGTGGAAGCCAGAAAAGAGCTTGTGGGAGTCATTCCTCTCCTTATGTGTAACCTGGGGGTGGAACCCAGGTTGTGAGGCTTGGCAGCAAGCCCCATTATTCACTGAGCCATCTTGGTGGCCCCCAAATTGATCTTTTAATACACGTGTGTATTTATAACCTCTTGTAACCCAGATGACCACACTCCCCAACTTCAACTTTTTGATCTCTGCTTTGGGTGCTGATTGTACATACACATTAGAGAGAGGAACTGATTCGCCCGGATCTGGAGTGTGTGTGTGTGTGTGTGTGTGTGTGTGTGTGTGTGTGTGTTCTGTGCCCAGGCTGTTCTCACTGACACTATTAGTACCCCTCAGTGCTCTGGACCTGAGTTTGGTTGCACAGTGCGGGGGAGATGTTGAGGGCTTGGGTTTAGACGCTGCGGGAGGTGGCTGGGGAGCAGGCCGAGGGCATATGAAGAAGTTATAATGCATGTGTTGGATGCTCTCATGCCCTTGCCTACATCTGTGGTTTGCTTTAAGCAGTACATGGAACTCTCTTAAATCAACATTCCCATTATCCAGATGCGGCAGCTGAGACCTGGGCAAGGAGCAACCTAGAACTGCTAAGCTGGCTGAGAAGGGGCCTGTGCTCTATACATTTCTTCTCCCAAAGCTTCTGCTTTGGGGTTAAACCTTGAGAATAAGATTAAAGACATAGGGAATCCTTTCTCCTCTCAGTTCTCTGCCCCTCTCTTTCCTTCTAGAGAAGTGGAAAGGCCTGTGTCGCAGTCAGGATAGAGTAGGTTTTGTCATGGTAACAAATGGTCCCTACAGTATCAGTGCTTTTAATCAACAAAGATTTATTTCTCATTTGTCCATTGTGGATCTACTGCTCCTGGTCATGTTCACTCAAGGACCCAGGCTACCAAGGAGACAGAGGAACAAAGGACTCCAGAGATACACCTGACAGCAATGAATGGCTTAGCCTGAAAGAGAACGTGCCATTTCTACCCACAACCAGGACCCTGCCTGAGAGAGCCTGGGGGCAGAGCTGAAATTAGTGAACAGCATTTGGGGACATGCACAGCCTGCCCATGGAGTGTGACCTTACTCCAGCCCACATCTGCAGCTCCCTAGGCCCATTTCCTCGGAAGCCAAGCTGTCCTTGATCCCTGGCTCTCTCAGTTGCTTTTCTTCCTAGAACCCTTTTTCCTCTGCCCTTTAGATGGCATGTTCCTTTTAGTCACCGCAGCCTCACCTCAGCTGTCCCCTTCTAAGAGGCACTCAGGCATGCCAGGAGAAAGAGGAGGGATGCCACGTGAATGTCTCACCTGCCTTTTGTTTATGAATCCAGGTCGTAGGGTTGCCAGGGAAGGGCTTGTCTTACATCCAGGTGGGAGGAGGCCTCCTGACATTGCTACTACCCCCGCTTTGCCCTCCATTCTGCTAAGACTAGGCTCAGGCTGTGTGAGCTTAGGTCTCTGCTGCACTGAAGATCCAGACTCAAAGGCTATGTGGAACCAACTGCCTTCCAAATGTCCACAGACTCTTCTTTCAATAGCTCAGGGACAGGGCACAGAATTCACCAGAGCCACTTTGCCAGCCAAAAATGCCTCTTCTCTAGGGAGCAAAAATCTACCCCATCATTGGCTAAACCATCTGGGTCCACACCATTATGCCTTCCTCCTCCTCTATTTCTGTTATTTCAGAAGACAAAGCCTGGATTTGTCTCCACTAGGCCAAATGTTTCTCCTTCAGCTGCTAGTGTGATGGTGGGGTTCTGGGCCTGACCTGGTTGCTTGGATCACCCCCCCTGCACGACAGGGGCTCTCCTACAAGGGTAGTCCTTTCAAGACGTCTGCAGGGCATCAGCATGTTTCCTACCCACATGGTCTGATTTGCAGTGGTGTTCCAATCAGCTGTTGGCCAAGGACATCACACCTCCTAACACCCACTGGAGGGGAGCCCAGAGGCTGTGGTAAGGCCATCTTTCAAGTGTAGATATGCCCAAATGGCCATGCTGTTGGGCAGAATGCAGGTGCCTAGGTCCTTCTTTGCTTTGATTCTGATTCAAGGCGTGCAGGGGCAGCTGGGTAGCTGAGCCACATGTTCTGCCCGCTGTTTCTTCAACCACAGTGGTTGGAAGACCCACCACACATCGAGGAACATTTCACCCAGCAAAGATTTCTAAAACGACCTCAGGCTTGAATCTTTACCAGTTGAGAGCATCAGGCAAGCTGTACCCTTTCTGAGCCTCAAGTTTTACAGCTACACAACTTGTGGGTTTTCCACGGGCACTGCCCACCATCCAAGCTCTCTTGTCCCAGTTGCAGTCTATACTCCAGCCTCTAATCCCTTTCCATGTGGTGCTCTCCTGGGATGTGGGTGCCATCAGGCAGAGTTCTTGCCGTCTTCTTCAGCTTCCTGTCATTCCCAGTTGAGACTGAGCAGTCATATCGACTTTCAACCCTGTCTTTGCTAAGAAGGCCCTGAAGGCAGACGTTAGGACAGAGCCCAGAAGCTCTCCACTCAAGACTGCTTGCAGGTTGCCCTTTAGGGAAACACTCCACTTAGTTCAGCCTTGCCTCTGACATCACCATCATGAAACTTGTGGTTCAGATTTGCCCAGTTCTCAGAATTCAGCTTCTTTTTGTGTCTTTGTTTCATTTGGAGGATCACCTCTTCTACCTTCAGCACACAAAATCCATTTGCTCAACCCACCCCAGTTCCAAGACACAGAGTGAACTTCTGCCTTGCTGATCAACACCCACGCTTCCCTGAACTACAGAGACAGGCATGGAGTGGGCACTGACCTAAGCCCACTCACTGAGGCTCGTTTCTGGAACTTTTGTTGCAACTACAGAAGTGTCCTTTCTTGGGGACATGGTCTGGTTGTGACGCTCTTGCTGTATGAGCAGACGTGCCTGAGACCAAGGCATTGGCAGGAAAGCCATGCCTGAAGAGAGCCCCGAAACTGTGGTGTGTCATCCAAACTGATTCCAGGGCTGCTAGGAATACCCCTGGAACTTTCCATTCTCTCAGCCAGGGTGTCCCTGTTTTGATTGTTTAAACCCATTTGGGTTTCTATCACCTTCTAGAAAGAATGATACATAATTATCCTTTATAAAGTGCTGGGTGTGGGGCTCAGTTGGTAAAGTGCATGCTGAGCATGCTCAAAGCCCCAGCACTGCATAACCAGGCAGGCGGCTGGGACCTGCAATCCCAGCACCGAGGAGCTGGAAGCAGGGACATCTATGCAAGGCATTCCCAGCCATCTAGTGAATTAGAAGTCACCCTAGGATGCATGAGACCCTGCCCCCCAAATTACCCTTTATAAGAGTCTGTTCTAAGCTGGACACAGTGGCTTACAACCTCACAATGATAGAAAGTAAACTAGCAGGAAGCCGCTCGGCACAGACGGTGGCGGCCTGGCTTGGAGGTTCCAGGACCACGAACAGCACCCACTATACTCAGGACAGGACTTTGTCCTTTGACTTAGCTCTTTCAATTTTCACAACCCTGGCAAAGTAGACCCAAGTTGTATAGCTGTAAAACTTGAGGCTCAGAAAGGGTACAGCTTGCCTGATGCCTCTCAACTGGTAAAGATTCAAGCCTGAGGTTGTTTTAGAAATGTTTGCTGGGTGACTGAAAGGATGTTAGTCTAACAAATGGGTTGTTGTTGTTGTTGTTGTTGTTGTTGTTGTTGTTGTTTGAGACACATGGTCCTAAGATGCATGAGCTATTATGAGCATATGCAAACACACAGAAACACACACACACACACACACACACACACACACACACACACACACAGAGAGAGAGAGAGAGAGAGAGAGAGAGAGAGAGAGAGAGAGAGAGAGAGCATGTATAGAGGCAACCTTTCTCAGCCCTGCAGCATCCATGACATTTCAATCTCTAAGGTTTCCCTGGCTACAGAGCCCTCGTTTCTAGTTCCCCACTGGGCACTTTCAGGTAGGTTTGGAGGTGAGCAATTCCATGTTGAGGGACCCATGTAAAAAGGAGGGAGCAGAAAGTGCCAGGAAGGGGGGGTTGGACCACGCTGGAGCTTGGCATCATGCCCTCTGCAGATGACCTGATGAGTATTTTGCAGAGATAATTTCATTAGCGTCTCTGGGAGATGAACAATTAGCAAGATGCTCTGAGGCTTTAAAAGCTTCAGAGAAGGAGGAGGATGCCTTTCTTGCTCCCCAGACCACAGCACCCCTTTTCTGCTCCCCTCCATTTCCATCTTTCATTCACACGCATCTTGTGTTTCCCTTGCACACTGCCATTCCCTCACAGAGACACCTCTGCTCCCAGCCTAGCCAGCATGCTCCTGGCCTCCTCACTGTCCCCCCCTTCCACGCTTCCATCAGCCTGTGTTGGAGCTCTGCCCACACTGCATCAATCAGTCCCCTGTGCTCTGATCACTCAGACACCCAGGACTGAAGCTTGGCATTGCTCCAATCTTCCAAAGGCACCACTTTTCTCTCTGACACCAGAGAGGGCAGGGCCAGGTAGGGCTTCTCTATTTGGATTGATTTTGCTACCAGGTCCTTGGCAACTTCCAGTAGAGATTGTGGCCCCATATCGCAATCCCAGGGCTGGTCCAAGAGGCAGAGTGGAAGAAAGCTCCCACGGCCTGTCCTTGTGCCTGGCACACTGTGTCCCAGGACTGGGCAGAGACTAGATTCACAGAATCAAGATTTGGGTCAGATGGAAGGACATCCATGGCCTTATCAAACAGATAGCAATGGGAGTCAAGACACCTGGGTCAGTGTTTATCCCTGACTCCAGCAGTGTACCTTGGCCTTGGGAACACACCTCTTAGGTGTTCTATGTGTCTCCTCTCAGAGAAGGGCTCTGTCCACCCAGCAGTGTTATTCGGGCAGCCCCCACCACACACAGGCAGTGCTGGTATAGGATCCTGAGAACGAGACCTCAGCCTTCATGGTTGACATCACATTCTCCAGGGGTTCCAGATAGATGCCCTCTAGTCAGACTACATGGTCCCTACAGAAAAACCCCAGGGCTCTCCCTTCACCAAGGCACCAGAGTCTCCCTGAAACTTGTAGAAACTGGATTTCTGACCCCTCCCCACATCTTTAGAACCCTCTGCCTTTTATTTTTAATATAAATATCTGTATAATTCTTTGAGAATTTCATACATGAATACAATGTATTTTGATGATATTCATCCTATTCCTCTTCCTAACTCCTCCCAGATTCACCCCTCCCACAGAAATATGTGTTAAGAGGTCTCAGGTAAGCCCTGGAGACTTGCGACTCTGCACACACACAAGCAGGAAGGGAAAAGGGAGCCATTGGACCTGTGGTGGGAACTCCAATAGCATGGTTCAACCCTCAAGGAGTAAGTCAGCTCATGGAGGGTAGGAAAAGTCTCTTTTTATAATGCACAGATATACAAGTTATGCAAAACAGATATACAACACACTGTGTGTTAAAATTTCAGGCGTGGTTACAGAAAAAGCTATGTATAAAGGTTCCTATTGGGGAGACAAGAAAAACAGACTGAGAAACACTGCTCACCACTGACGGGTGAAAATGTACAAGACACACTACTCATGCCCGTGACTAATGACACACATATAAATAAACACTCAAGCACAACCCACACCCAGAATCACACACCCAGACACACATACTCAGCCCACACCCAGATACGCACATACAAGCATGTGCATGTACAAATACACTGGTAAGCATAGCTGAATATAAATACACATTCATATCACACACACACACACACACACACACACACACACACACACACACACACACACACTTCTCCCTCACACATATGCAGATACACTCATCTGGAGCCCACACAGGCATCAGGAGACTCCAACAGTACCGCAATAGTGAAGAGGAGACTGGGTTAGGATTTTAATAAGCTTTTAAACAAATAAATATATAAAACCTGGCTACCAGGGCTATGGGTTGCTTCATACTGCATTCTGTCAGTGATGCGCCTGGCCTCTGGCTTCTCACGAACAGAGGAGTCATGCAGCTGTCTTCACATGTGGTCATTGTGCACACATGCAGGGGAGCGGTCTTCTGAGCTGAGTGCATGTCCACGGCTGTGAAGGAGGAAGGTAGACCTGTGCAGGCACACAGAGGCAGCATCTGGGAGGCATGTGTGGCACAGAGGGCAGAGGGCAGGGAGGAGTTGAAGTGCACGCATGGACCATGTCTGGACTCAGAGATCTCAGCCTTCACATCATCAAGTTCTGATTACCTTTGCCAGGATGCAATAACCTCCAGATATACATGCTGAAATCAGTAAATGTACAAGTGAATGTAGTCCGCAGAACCCCTCAATTCCAGCCCTCTTAATTAAGCATTGTACCTTGCCATCACCTAGGAGCTTGGTGCTCATTTCACAGACGAGAAAGCTGAGGCATCGCTGAACCTCTCCCCCGTCCCCAGCATTTGGCAGCTGAACCCAAGCTTTCTGACTCCCAGGCTTTCTGTGAAACAGGTCTATGGGCAGCCAAGTGAGACGACTCAGGCTGACTTCCCTGTGACCTGCCCAAACCGCTCCAGTCCAGCATCGCAGAGGCTGATCGAAATCCAGCACCCATGAAAAGTCCCCAACCCCTCCTCCCCACTTTTCACTCTGCTCCTCCCTGGTGCTCCCAAATGCTTGACCCCCAACCTCTGCTTCCTGGCCAGAGTCAGCAGTACAAAGCCGATCAGCAACGCTGGCCCAGCACAGCACTCTGACTCAGCCCCTTGGGGGCTGGCGCATACTGTGTGCCAAGGTTAATTAAACTAGTAATTAGAAGGAGAGATGCTTAATCGATCTGGTTAATAAAATAACCCCCTTGCGGGAGCATGTGGGTGCTGTCACTCTGCTGGGCATTATGGGATCAGCCAAGCATGATGCTCCCTCTGCGCCTGGCTCCTTCCCTCCCTGCTCTCCAAGTCCCAGAACAAATCCCTGAGTCCTCCTCAGGTTGGGACTTTGGAAAAGGCTTCAAGGAGCATCAGGCCTGAAGAGACAGCTTGGGTGCCATGTTCCAGGGTGTCAACAAGGCGAAGGGTCCCTCGGGCTGTCTTCCCAGGTCTAAGGCAGCCACTGAGGCCTTAGGGGCCTCCCAGGTCAGCTAGGAGCTCTTCATGGCCTGCTCTGAACCTTCCTGCCACTCTCTTTGAAGACTACATCTGTTAGATCTAGCCCTCATATTCAAAAGCATATCCTCAGTGAGTAGCTTTTAAAAATTAATTTTTAATTTTACATATTTAACTCAAATACTTTGTTTCATGTTAGAAGAAGAGGAGGGGGTAGAGGAAGAGCAGGAGGAAGAGGAAGAGGAGGAGGAAGAGGAAGAAGAGGAGAAGATCTACCGAACCCCAGGCTTTCACCGGGAGGAGCCTCAGGTGGAAGGCTGGCATGTGGTTATGCAGACGTCTGTGGACGCAGCTCTCCACGGAGCTTCCCTAGATGGTAGCTATCTGACTGCTGCCTCCCTTCTTTGGGGTGCCCCCTCCAGCCTCCACCACTCAACAATGATGCAAAACACTTGATGTTGTCTTCAATCAGATTTCACCAAGATGGAATTTTCCAGAAGAGAAGAGCCTCCTTTGCCTTGAGGACTTCATGTTACCAAGGCATCCCCCTCCACTCAGCGCCTCCTCTCTGCTAGTGCTCCTTGCTTTCTGTCTAGTGCTCAGTGATTAGAGTGGTCAAGGCTACAGCAGCGCGCCTTCCCTCTCCAGTGCCACCTTCAGACAGCACCAAAGTTCACAGAAGCCTGGTCACGTGTAAGGATGCCACTGGGGGTGCCTGCTTCTACCCTCACAGCCCCTCGATTCAGCTCAGCTCAAACACAGAGTCCTCAGAGCCCCAGATTCCCATTTCCCCCTTCAAAGCCCCGTCCTGGAGGGGCAGACCCCAATGAACTCTCTAAGGGCTTCTGGGAGGTCAAAGGTGCCCAGCTCACTTGGAACCTTGCCAGGCAAGAGGGATGGTTGAGGTCCCTCAGCTCTGACAAAAGTGCAGTCCACTCTGCTGATGGGACATCGATGTGCCTGGGCAGGGGCAGGGTTTCACCAACCTCCTAATGGCTGATAGGGTCAGCTTCTCAAGTCAATTTCTAGTCTGAAAGGAATAGCAGCACATATATTTACCACAAAGAAAAAGAAACAAGAGCAAGAAGCCAGTGAGCGAATGAAGCCAGTGGGAGACAGAGTGGCCGGAGGGGGCTCGGCTCAGCCCAGCCTGCTGCCCCGCCGCCCCTGTAGTCTCGGGCAGGCCACATCTCCGTCAGAGGCCTGTCCACTCCTCCTCCACACGCCCACAAGCACACCCACAGACCCTCTCTCCCACGCCGACACCCACCCATCTGTTCATCACCCTCTCCATTCACTCAGGTCCTGGTCGAGCATCCCGAACATGAAAACTGAAATGCTCCAAAATGCCAAACTTTTCATGCATCAGCGCAACCATACCATGAAAATTCCATGCCACGAAACTTTGTTTCATGTGCAAAATTATTCAAAATATTGCATAAAATCACCTTCAGGCTCTGTGTATCAGGTGCATAAGCAAATATAAATGAGTTCCATGTTTAGTCTTAGGTCTAACCCCAAGACAGCTCATTATATCCAAACTCTGAGAAGAAATTCCAAAATCTGAAAGAGTTGTGGTCCCAAGTATTTCTGATAAGGGGCACTCAGCCTGCATGCATCACCCGCCCCGGACGCCAAGCCGGGTGCTGCTGGAGAGTGTTTTCTTGGAACAGACTGTTCCAGAGGAGACAGAGGCAAAAGGATGGATGATAAGTATAAACTAATTCTAGATTGTAAAGAAACGGACAAGATAGGAGAGAGAAGGCGTGTGGTAGAAGACAGATGTGAAGGGAACGTCTGAGGCAGTGCTGCTGCTTTGGCAGACACGGAGACCTTGAGGGGAAACAGCAAGTGAGAGGCAGCTCGGCTTGTGGGAATCCAGTCAGGCTGTTACAAACGCCAAGGCTGGGCTTTGGTGGAGCATGTGGAGCTGGTGGGAGGAGCTGGGGGTGGAATCTGAGGGTGTCAGGGGGCAGGACCCAGATCTCCAGAGTTCTGGAGGTGGAGGAGGGGAGTCTGGACTCATCCCCCAGAGCCATGTGGAGCCAGCGGAAGGGACTCAGTACGGTTGTCACCCTAACATGTCTGTTAGTAATGACGATAACTGGGGTCTGTCACTCACGCGGAGCTGGTCAGGAGTCACCGCAGGTGCAAAAGGCCTGTGGCGGAGCCTCTCTGTGGCGGAGCCTCTCAGGACCCACAGGCTGGTGCGGAAGGAGGGAGCGAGAGGAGTCGTGGATCTTGAGGCTGGAAACTGGGAAGGGAAAGCTTGTGGGCCCAGGAAAGCCACGCTAGCACTTGACTTTTTACAGGTGTCGTGGATGCCATGGAATGGGGGATGGGGCATAGGCAGACTGAGCTTCACTCTAGAAAGCACCCGGTGGTCAGGGGTGGGGGGAGAGGGACACGGAGCAGGTGCTCAGCGTCCACCCTGTGCCCCATCCACCCTGTGCCCCCGGCGGGCTGCAGATGCTGGCCTGGGAAAGCAGCGTGGACACTGGCTCCCATGCCCTCGGGCCTCCACGTGCTGACTCATCCCCGAGGAGGCCCAGGACCGTGCTCCAAGAAACCCTCAGCTCAGGCCCCGCCCCATGTGTGTCCACAGGCCCAGATGCATGTGAGTTCATACATGCCTAAGGCGGGCAGCAAAGGAGGGGACCCGCTGGAGGAGAGGCCAGCCCGGAGCCCCACAGCCGCGTCGGTTCCCATCAGCGGAGCCGTCGCCTGTTTTATCTGTGTTTATTTGTTCGTCTTCCTGTCCCGCTCGATCTTCGCGTGTGTCTGTCTCTCAGCCGTCACATGCTCCCCGGCTAGAGCCAGCGGCTCAGACAGACTCAGCCTGCTTCCTCCTCCCGAGGCCGGGCATGCACACGCGAGAACCCAGCAAAAGCAGCTCCGGGCCTCACAGCGCTTCACAGTTTGCATTTCTTCAGCCCACGCACGTGTCTAATTATATCCCTGCCTGTTCCCAAAGGAGCCCGGCTGCCGGCCCTCCGCTCTTCTTCGGTGACATTGTGGGTTCGGCACAGACGTGGCTGGGGCAGCTGAGGGAGCCAGTGTCCGGAGGGGCCTTGTCAAGGTCACGGAACCTGTGTGTGCACACGCATGTGTGTGTGTGTGTGCAGGGATATGTGCACATATGTGTGCCATGTGGTTGTATGCATATATCATGTGTAGATTTATGAACATGTATGCCTATGTGTATGTCTTGTGTGTGTGCATGTGTTTGTGTATGCACATATGTGTAAGCATGGGTATTTGTGCATGCTTGTGCATTTGTGTGCCTGTGACGATATCTTTGTGTAAACACATGAATATGTGTGTGTTCTCATATAGGATGTATATACCTGTGTGCATGCATATATGAATGTGCATTTGTACATGTTCACTGTGTCTACTTAGGTGTGTACACCCATATACATGCATGCATTACTGTGTCTATGTGTGTATTCCTTTGTGAGTATGTATGCATGTATTTACCAGTGTGTGTGCATTTGTGAATGTTTATGTATAAGGTGTACGCCTGTGTGGACATGAATTCCTATGTAAGTGTGGTATATGTGTGTTTGCATGCTTGTGTGTGCCTGCACGTGAGCTCATTGATGTGTGCATATGTGCACGAGCATTTGCATGTTTTCATTGTGCATCGGCACACATGTATATTTGAGTGAGTGAGTGAGTGAGGATGTGTGTATGTGAATCTGTGTGCATATATATACAGGTTGGTGGATACTTATGTGTGTGTATTTGTACATATATATGCATATATATTGGACATCTGCGTATGTGTATGTGAGCATATTTGAATGTGCATGTGCCTGTGTATACAATTCATGTGCGTTCATTTGTGGACATATACATGTGTTCATGCATGCTTGCTCATATGCATCTACCTGCTTTTGGGTGATTGTGCATATGTGTTCACTCATGGATGCATATGTTTGTGAATATACCCATGTGTGCACATATGTATTGGTGTATGGTTATGTGCATGCATTTACCTGTATCTATGTGTGTATGCATGTATGTCTTCTCACATGATTTTATATGTGCCTGCAAACATGTGCACATACATGCTTTTATGTGCTTATATGTGTTTGTGTGCATGTGTATCCATGTGCATACGTATACATGCATTTGTGTGCGCGTACTTGTGTAGGGACCGGATGGTGAGGGCCAAGTGACTCGTCGCAGTGTCTCACCCGTCGGCCTGTCATGATAGGGTTGTGTCACAGAAGAGCAGGGGCTGCCCAGCCGCCAGCAGGTGACAGGATGACTTGAAGCCAGATCCACACAGGGGAGGGGCGTGGGGGGGGCGGGCCTGGCAGCCGCTCGCCCAGCTGCTCCGGGTCTGAAGCGGAGCCGCTCTGCTGGCTGCGGCACAGCGCGAACAGGTGGCAGCAAGATTGGCACAGCCAGGAAAATCCATCTTGTGGAGGCTGCACACAGCAGAGCAGGGGAGGGGAGGGGAGAGGGGAGGGGGAAGAGGGGAGAGGGGAGAGGGGAGGGGAGGGGGGAGACGGGAGGGGGAAGAGGGGAGGGGAGGGTAGAGTGTAGAGGAGAAGAGAGGGGAGGGGAGAGGGGAGGGGAGAAGGGAGGGGAGGGGGAGGGGAGATGGAGAAAGGGAGAGGTGGGGAGAGGGGAGGAACCACCCCCACCCCACCCTGTCTGTGGCTCCTCCCCCATGCTGACCCCTCTGTTCCCCAAGCCAAGGCCTTCAGAGCGCCCACCCCACTGTGCCTCCTGCTTTTCCCTGACTTTCAGTTAACTGTGCCCTGGGGCGGCCGGACACAGAGAACTAAGCACTTTGGGTGAAGGAGGCCCTGGGACTCCGAACCCAGTATCAGCAGTCGGTCAGGACCGAGTGCCCCAACTCATGCTAAGGTGCCACTGACTCAGCCTGTGTTACGGTCATGGACATGGTCAACGTGATACTTACACATTACGGGGACAGGCCAGAGTCACTTCACATAGCAACAGAGGGAGAGAGAAATAATTAAACATTGCCAGAAGTAACTAGAGAGGTGGCCTTCTGGGTGAGGTGGCCAAGGGGAACTTCTCTGAGGACTGTCTCTGGGGTGAGACCTGAGTCAAGAGCCCTTCCTAAGGCTCGGAAGACACCAGAGGAACCACGTGCACAAGTCTGAGGCAGAGGTGGCTGGCTTGATGGACACAAGGAAGGACCGTGAGATCAGGAGCAAGCAGGGCCCGAATCCCACAGAGGCCGATGGCCATGGGCAAGTAGGTGAGGTGTGGGCGGGACAGGCAGGGGTGGCGACTGCTGGCCAAGCCAGAGGGGCTTCTAGGAGATGGTCCTGAAATACCTGGCCCAGAGGTGGCCACACAGGTAGGGAGAAGGGGTGAGGAGAAACAGACTGGATCAGGTTTGAGTGCACGTTTCCTGGACCGTGGAGGACTGGGGTTCTGAAGAAAGGGATGGACGGCAGAGCTTTGCTCTCGTTTTCACAGCACAGCCTCTGCGGGGATTCTCACCCCGCCTCTCAGGCCAGCAGAGCCTGGAGCGGCTCACCTGCTCCTAGTGTGTGCTGAGACCCAGTGTCCACCCTTGGCCTGTGTACACTCCCTGACTGCTCTCCCGGGCATTCTGAGGAAGTTGTGTCCCTTCTTCAAGATGGACGGCACTTTACAACCTCCATATGCTCAGCTTTCTTTTTATTATTTTAATTTCTGAATACTTGGGAAACTTTCCAGCCCTGGCTTCTGCTGTGTGCTTCTGGTGCCAACAGACACACTTGCTCCCCCACCGCACCCCTTCCTTCATCCTAGCCATAAGGACTTCTCCCAATGCAGGGCTGAGGGGAGACTGGGATTCAGGGAGAGAGGTCCATCCAGCAATACCTGCCCTAGAGTCTGGTCAGACACAGCCCTCCAGAGGCACTGCAGCAGCAGAGGCCTGGCCTGGCCTGCCATGGGGTCCAGGCACCAGACAGGAACTTCAGGCTTCCCCACTCACCCAGCCCAGTCCACAGTCACCTGTTACACTAGCCAGAGCCCCTTCCTCCATGGTGGCTGCCCTCCTGTAGGCACTCTGGAATGCTCTCCCCACCCCTAAGCTTTGTGGAGTTCCGTCTTTCCCGTCCCAGGGTCAGCCCTCCTGAGGAGCCTTCCCTGGATCCTAAACCGTCTTTCCTGAGTGCCCTGTCACTGGCAGCCTCGCAATCCCTCTGCTCACATGTCCGGTAAAGTCATCTCCGCTTGCCCTGTGCCCAGGGGTGGGGACAGTGCCTGGCACGGAGTTGGGTCGGAAGGACTTGCTGAATGAGTGAATGGGTTTCTGTGCTTCCTGTTTATCTCCTGAGAACTCCTCCTGGAGAAGGAACACAAGGTGTTCTGAGTAAGGCAAGATTAGGAGCATAGGAGAACAAGATGCCATTCCTACTAACTGGTCACATGTGCCGAGACAATGCTGTGACTCATTCAACATGTTATCCCCATTTCAGATAAGAGCCAACCAAGGCCCAAAAGAACAAAGGGCGGGGGCGGGCTGAAGAGTTGGCTTGTGGATTAAGAGTTAAGTGGCTTAAACCACCTGTAACCTCAGCTCCAGGGGATCCGACACCCTCTCTAGCTTCTGTGGGTACTTATACATAAAAGGCTCTCTCTCTCTCTCTCTCTCTCTCTCTCTCTCTCTCTCTCTCTCTCTCTCTCTCTCTCACACACACACACACACACACACACACACACACACTTAATTTAAAAAAAAAAAAAGAACAAAAGAAACCTCCAGAACCAGACAACTTACAAACAGAAGAGCTCCATTCTGATTCTGGCTTTCCTACCCAGGCGATTCCCTACCCTTTTCCTGCCAGGCTATAGATGGACCACAGATAGATGGCCAATTTTCAAAGAACTGAAAGACTACAGTACACTTGTCACCACACTGTTGACACTTTGATGGTGCAGAAAGTGAGTTCAGAGCCAGCTGGTGCACCTCCATGGAGTCCTGACCTCCTGGCATGGGGTGGTACCTGTGCAGCATGGGGTGCCGATTAAGCTCTAGGACCCTGCACCACAGTGCACAGGCTGCTTTAGAAGGAGGCAGGTGCCTTGATGTGGGGCTCCCCACTGTGTGTAACCTCCAACGGTGGAGCCTCTAAGCCAGCCTCCACCAGGAGTGGCTGCCGGCACAGCCCATTCTTTGGAGCTGAGCCTCTGTTCTTTGTCTGCAATGATCCTGCTTGCTTTAGGCTCAGTGCTGGCCGCCATGCTGGCCATTCCTGCTTCTTCAGACTGCTAACCACCGTGGACCCATGAGTGCCCTCGGAACTGTTCCGGCTTCCCCCGGCTTCTGGCCTCTGCTGCACCGTCAGCTCTGTCAGGACAGGGGTTTGCAGGCCTGGTTTTGCTAACTCAGGACTCAGCACAGTGGCTGGCCACAGTGCCATGTCCCTGTAATGAACCTTTCCCAAACTTACATCCTTCAAGTCCTGTCGTCACAATCGCGGTCCTTATCCACACCCTGCTTGTGTTACTTAAGTATTTTTCTTCCCATCAGCCACCTTTAAGAAACTTAAAGAAATCAAATGTAAAAGGAAGCTTTTTTATCACTGCCGTAAGTGGAAAGCCAATATCACGAGCCATAAATAGAAGACAACTGTTAAAACAAATGCCACAAAACAAAGCGGTGCGACGAAATCTGAGCAAATGCCTGGCGCTGCAGAAGGTGCCGGGGCTGGGCCGAGGCCGATCTCTTTTTGCCAAACAGGGGCAAGTGCTATAAGGCTTTAAAGAAATGCTAGCCCAGACCAAGAGTCCTCAGGCAGTCCAAGGTGTTAGAACAGAACGGGAGTGACCTTCCCACTATGGGATCGCATTCTCGGTCCCTTCTAAACTCATTCCTACCTCTATGGTCCTCATCCTGCACATCAGATCCTGGAGAACTCGGGAGAGCTCTGAGAGACACCTGTAAAAGCTCTACGCAACACATGAGTCTTGAATAGACATGGCATTAACTGAACTCCAGAGAGCAACCATTTCTCTGGTCCAGAGAAATCACCACCAAGCGCATCTGCCCCTCAGCTCTGGTGTCCCTCCAGATGTCTGCCCCACAGTGGACCTTCTGTCACCCACGGCCCTCAGAAGAATTCTCTCCTCCTGATTCCGGACTCTCCCTTTTGATCTCATGTCACATTCGTAGGATCCTGGGTGTCCATTGCTAGGCAACAGAATAACATAATGAAGTCTCAAAGGGATCTAGGGCCAAAAGGGGGTTTGCTAAGAGGATCCACCACTCACTCAAGGCTGAGCAGAGAGCTGCGGGCAGAATCCAGAGGACAACTCAGGTCCCCACCTTCTCCCGTGGGCATCGGAGGGCACACCCCACACCCTCCTCCTGTGCGGGATGCTTAGCCTGTGCACATCAGTCTTCTTCATGACCATTTCACAGATGAAGGAGCTGAGGGTCTGAGGCTCATCCCACCAGGGGCTCGGTGAGCTTACGTCCAGATCCAACTCCACCAGCCGCTGCCAGTACTCAGGTAGCACTTTCTCAAAATCTGCCAATGGACACCTCCACAGGAGACTATGGCCTCTGAGGGGGACTCCATTTTTCTGTGCCTGTGAGGGTGTCACCTCAAGACTGAAGGCACCCAGCTTGCCCTCTCTCTTGTCTTGACACCTTGAGCCAAAGGCAAAGGCTATGGCTGCTCATCAGGCACTCAAGGCATCACGGATTGGCCTGACCGTCATTTAATCACATTCCTTCCTTGCAAGCCTGTCCAGAAAGTGACAGGGGCCTGGTGGGGAACCGCTTGGCTGGACCTAGCAGAGTTCACAGGGTCACTACCCCTGGGAGGCCCCAGCCATCCTTGGGTTTCAACATGGGTCACACAGGGAGCTTCCTATTGCCGTGCTTGAAGCTGCGGCCACTGCCCACTGCTCCAAATGGCTCCACGGCCATAAAGCAGCTGAGAAAAATGACGGCAGGGAAGGAAAACGAGCCACGGAGGAAATTAGCTCTCACCCGGGGAGATCTGGGCTTTCTGCTGACCGAGGACTCTACCCTATAAAGCCAAAAGCTTAAACTCCACTCTTACGGTAATTACCATGCCGTAGGCACCTCTGCCCTTGGCCCAGCCTGGGATGACCCCTCCCAGGGCACAGAGAGAGACCCACAACCTACAGCTGGAGTCTTTAGGGAAAAAGGGATGGAGTGGGGGGTTGGTGCCAGATCCAGGGTCCCCTTCATAGAGAAGACTATCCAATGGATGCTAGTGCCCATTGGGGACTTGGGAACCAGCCGCTCCAACCTTCTCACATGACAGATGAGGAGCCTGGAGACCCAGGGAGGGTTAGTGACTAAGTGAAGGTCACCCAGCTAAAGACCAGATCACATTAAAAGTACCCCCCACCCCCTGTGGGCCAGAGCCATTTCTGTCAAGTCCTACCCCCAATATGCATATTTCTTGCAGACTGGGTCCAAGCTAGGCCCAGTGAAAACACAAAAGGCAGAGTGCTGGCCTCAATTAAAACATGCGCTCAGTACCACCATTGTCTCTGTTCCCTTGTGTGCTGTGGGCTCCATTCCCCACAGCAAAGCTGGGTTCAGTGTGTGCTTTCTAGCAACAGCCACTCTTAGGGAGCCAGTTAGGGGGATTGTGGATCTGACCTGAAGCCCCCACCGAAGGAGAACACCCTCTTCACATCTGTCACATCTGCCAGGGATAGGCACCCCTTCTGGGGAGGTATCTGCCATCCTACCCCTGCTCTCAGACTCCCAGCCGGCCCGAGGCAAGCCAGCCCTTCATTCTCCTCCCCCAACCAAGCGTTTGTCTCCACATAGCTTGGGACTGCACCCCCACCTCACATATCTCTCCAAGTGGGGACATCTGTTGTTTTTTCCTGCAAGCATGTCCCTCTCTGTGGACCACCCCTTCCCCTTGCTAGTTCTTAAGCTTCTGAAGACACTGGTCTCTGTGGGAGGGAGAGAAGACGCCTCCCGCTTGGCTAGTGTTGATCTCATCACCCTGGTTACCAGGACAGTTCAAGATTGTATGGAGAATGCAAAAGGCTAATCAAAGAGAGAGCTGGGGTTGCAGGAAGAGGGCTTGCTCTTCCCACTGGAACTGCTGGCTGGAGATGCAAGGCCAGTGATGCTCATCATCTGGGAATGGCAAGGCAGGGGAGCGCGGGCCTGCGGTGGGCACGTACAGCTTCCTGATGACCGCTGAGCACCTGGATGTAGCCAAACCTGAAATCAGGAAATGAAAATCATTATTTACAATGAGGAAATAATTCACAGCTTCACCCCACCTGATACGCTGTACTTTCTGTCACTTTAACTGATGTGGCATCCTGTTGGGGACCTTCCCCGCAGTCACTGCCTCTCTCCAGGTCTCCCTCACGAGGACCCCTAGAGCCAAGTTTAAAGATTCTGTTGCCTGTCGCCCTGGTGAGCTCTGAAGGTCTGTGTTATGACTCCTGCCCCGGCACCCCTGACTCCCAAGAATGAAGTCCACTTAGCCAGGCCTCTGTGTTACGTTCACAGTGCTGACTGCCATTTACACGTATGTTCTTGTACTGGAAGGCCCCGGCAGGCCCTGGAAAGAACACAACGGCGTGTGTACACATTGCTTTCTGCTCTCCCAGCTGGCTGCAGCTTACACGCCTACCTCCCCCCGGACCTCCCTGGGGGATGTATCGACCCAGGCACCTAGCTAAGGCCTGGTCACCCACAGTGGGCCATCTCTGACACTGTGACATGATGAGCATGTGATCCTGAAAACCAAGCCCCTCATTTCATCTGGGATTGTGGAGGCTGTGGAATGTAAATCTGGAGTTGCCAAGGACCACCACGGAGGGATGGCTGTCAAAGTTACTGCCAAAGCTTTCTTGCTTACTTCCTTAAAAAATTATTTTTTTTCTTTGTGTGTATATGTGTGCCTTATTGTCTGTATATGTACAACATGTGTGCGGATGTTCAAGGAGGCCAGAAGGGATATCAGTGCCCCCAGCTCCAGTTCCCTTGTTTTTCTTGAGTCTAAGTTGAGCTTTTTTCTTCTATTTCTATTTTTCTGTGTGTATATGTATATGTGGGGGATCCATATGTGTGTGTTAGGGTCATAGGTGTGCAACTGGAGGCCAGAGGTCCATCTTGGCTGTCATTCCTCAGGAGCTGTATTAATCAGGGATCTCTAGAGGAACAGAACAGATAGACGACATACATGTATATGAACACACATGTATACAAATATACACATATGTGCATATACATATATACATACACATATGCAAATACATATATGCATAAACATATGTGCACATATACATCTACATACACACATGCATAAACATATATGTGTGTATAACATATAAGTGTATACATAATATATAAAATAAAAGAGGATTTATTAGATTGACATATAGGACATGGTCCAGGTAATCCAACAGTGACTGTCTCACAGTGGAACAAACAGAATCTGGTAGTTTCTCAGCCCACAAGGCGGGATGTCTCAGCAGTCCCAATACTACACTGAAGGCCTGGGGGATCCCGGGGCAGCTGTGGGCTTTTCAGTCTTCTGGAATCACAAAAGAAACAGTTCTAACATCAGCAAAGGAATGAAGCTGTGACAGAATGGAGCACTTGCCAGCAAGACTGGGGGCAAGCTGACAAAACCAAGTTCCTTCTCCAGAGTCCTTTTAACCAGCTGTCACAGAAGGTGCCATCACAGGGAGATGGGTCTCCCTGCTTCAGAGAATCTGATCAAGGAAACCCCTCACAGGGTTGCCCGGCAGCTGGTGTTCCAGTTGATAATAGGTCCAGTCAAGGGGCCAGGCACGGTTGGGCATCAAGGGGCCATCACTTGTCATTTGAGACACGGTCTCTCACTGGCATGGGCTCAGTGACTAGGCTTTCACTGGCCAGGGGCACCAGGGCTCCGCCATTTCTGCCCCCTTGGAAGTGATCGGTACTCGTTAGCCACTGTGCCTGGCTGCTCACATGAGTTCTGGGACTCGAGCTCAGGGCGCGATTCTGGCATGGCGAGCACTCTTGACCAACTGTGCTCTCTCTCCAGCTGCATGCAAACTGGCTATTTCTTGTAAGCCAGAAAATACTGACTAACGTGGGAATTGTTTTAGGAATAAGTGATGATACACTAGCAATGTGTCACATGCCTTTAATCTCAGCACTCAGGAGGCAGAGGCAAGCAAAGCTCTGTGAGTTCAAGACCAGCCTGGTCTATATAACAAGTTCCAGGACAGCCAGGTCTATGCAGTAAGACCTCTAATAAGATAGGGGGGATTGAAGAAGGGAGGCAGAGACACAGAGAGAGTCAGAGGGAGAGATGAACGGAGGGAGAGACAGAGGGAGGGCGGGAGAGAGGGAGGGAGGGAGGGAGGGAGGGAGGGAGGGAGGGAGGGAGGGAGGGAGAGAATGATAACAGGTGTGGCATATGCCTATAAGCCTAGCACTTGGAGGCAGAAAGAGGTAGAAACAGTAGGATCAAGAATTCAGCCTAGGCCGGGCAGTGGTGGCACACGCCTTTAACCCCAGCACTCAGGAGGCAGAGGCAGGCGGATGGATCTCTGTGAGTCTGAGGCCCCCTGGGCTACAGAGCAAGTTCCAGGAAAGGTGCCAAAGCTACATGGAGAAACCCTGTCTCGAAAAAACAAACAAACAAAAAAACAGAATTCAGCCTGGGCTACACAGAAAGACCTTGTCTCAAAAATAAACAAAACAAAACAAAAAAGAAACTAATTATATTTAATAAGATGCTGAAATCATAAGGGATGTTTCAGGAAGCAACATAACAAAAACACAACCAAGAGAGACTGGCCTCCCTGTATGAGCAGACTGTATATGTGGGGTAGACAGAACGGAGCTTTTATTTTGCTCCTTTGGTATACTCTGTAGCTCTAAGCTGCCACATTAGGCTCTCTCAGCTTGGTGAAATGACTGCGGAGGGGCGGGGGGGGGCACGGACGGACAGAAGGCACCTTCAGCTGCCAGAGGATGGATGACCATTCTACCTCTATGCCGGGGCCACAGCAAATGGGGCATTAGGGCAGGGCAGGGCACTCATGCCCACCTCTTCTGTCCCCAATGCCTTGCCCCGAGTCCCACTCAGCTCTAGCTGCTTCCCATACCCTCACCCATGCATCCAACATGGCGGCCTTGCTGGCCCTGAGCTCCTGAGCATGGCTGGCAGGGCATCCAGTTGGAGGCACGTCATCAGGGAAAGAATCAGGGCCAAAGACAACACTAACTGTAGAGCTCTGTTTGTCTCTATCTCCCGTTTGTGTAGAAGGGAAACAAGATGCAGATTGCTTTGAAATTCCTCCAAAGGAAGTCGCTGAAGTTGCTTTCCGTCCGTCTGTCTATCTCTGGCTCTCAGGCTAGCTATCATTACCCTGCTCACAAACCCTCAATCACCATTCCTTTAGGTTGATCCTTGTTTCTGTGATAAAGTGCTCTGACCAAATGCAACTTGGAGAGGAAAGGATTTATTTGGCTTATCCTTCCAGGTCACAGTCCATCACTGAGGGACGTCAGGGCCGGAACTCAAGAGAGGAATCTGGAGGTAGGATCCGTGGAGAGAGGCTGCTTGCTGACTCTCTCGCTGGCGCATACTCAGCTATCTTTCTTACACAGCAAAGACCCACCTGTCTAGGGATGGTGCTGCCCACAGTGGGCTGGGCCTTCCTGCATTAAGAAAACACCCTGCAGATCAGTCTGGTTGAAGCAGTTCTTCAGTTGAGATTTCCTCTCCCCAGGTGACTTCAGGCTGTGTCAAGCTGGCAATGAAAATTAACCAGGACAACAAACCTCTTCCCAAAGCACTGAAGCCATAGTCCATATCTTGGAGGCTCTCTGCTGCCTACATCCTTCTCCGGTTTCAGCCACTCTTGCTGTCTGATGCTCTCTGGGGTCATCTGAAGCCCGTCTGTCCCCACGCTGTGCTGTCCTATAGAAAAACTTGGGGCGGTGTGGGGGAGTCACCGTGTTCACACTTGTAGCAGCCCCCTTGCTCTCCAAGTCTACTTGGGAGCTATTCTCATTGTCACCCCTTCTAGGGGTGGGCAAACAAGTTGTCAAGGGGACCAGGAGGCTCACTCAGGGCCATTACTAAGTGGACATGTCCCTGCATCCTACAGAGTTCAGATGGCACCTTTGGGAACTTTTTTTAATGACCACACCCTGCGACAGACAGGAAGCCACTGAGCTGAGTTTCTGAGGGAGGCCAATGGAGGGTCCTTGCACAGAGATGCAGGCTAGATCAGGAGGGAGCCACAGGCATGTGGAAACACTGTGAACAAGCCACACAGGAAGTTGTTGCCATCCTGCTTGGGAAGGGAAGAAGGAGCAACGTGACGGAGCTGGAAGAAATGGAGCAGTGACAGCCACTTGGCAGGTGCATGCGTGAGAACTTCCACCCAGGCAAGGAGAACCAGCGAGGAGATGCCCGGCCCCTCTGTCCCCCTGAGGATGGCAGCCCCAGGCTCATTCTAAATGTAAGCCAGAGGGCCAGGGAGCCTGGGTGTTTAAAGAGGCTGAGCTCCTCACCTGGGACTCAGAGCAAGGGGGAGAAGAACCCAGGGAACAGGGCAGCAAGCAGTGATTCTGGCTTCTGGCTTCACTGCTGGTCGCTGCCGTATCTTGAGGATTACAACAACACCCACTTAACGTAGCACTCCATAGTTAGCAGTGGTTTCAGATACTCACGGGAGCTGTGAGCCAAGCACATTAAATGGGAAGTTCCAGACCCAAAGCGTTTGCAAGCTTCAAATTGTGTGCTGTTCTGAGCAGTATGATAAAATCCTGCACTGTCTCTTCCACCTTGACCAGTGTGTACACTACCTGCCTGGTGGTCACCCAGCAGCCATCTAGGTCATTCCTGTCACTGTCACAGAATCGCTGTACTTGTGTTCAAGTAACTGTGTTTTCAGTCATAACATAATTTAAAATACAAGAAGAGTGAGGCCACCAGGGCATGCAGTCTGGAGGGTCACGATGAGCAGGGCACTACACTCACTGTAAGGCTTTGCAGAAAGCAGGAAAGCATCTAATACAAGGTTTGCTTGGCATACTATCGGAAGTTTCGGGCATCTGGGGCAGAGGGTCTTGGAGCGAATTCCTGATGGTAAGAAGGGACCACTGTACCACCTGTTTGGAGGCCATTGGTACAAACCAAGTCTCCCCCGGCTAAGGTTAAGGTGCAGGCAGGGCTGTGTAGGTTGAATGTTCTGGGTCTCAGCTAGGCTGCTGTAATCCCTCATCTTACTGTGGACTGTCTGGGTGGCTTGACATCATTAGTCCCTCATCTTCCTGAGACACTGGGACAGTAGGGTGGACCCATCCCAGAGAAGGTCAGCATGCAAGGAAACACGTGGTCCCTCATGAAGCTGGCTTTGGAGTTATCGCTCCCACCTATCTGCGGTTGGCCGGAGCAGGTCCTGTGGGCCAGGCCAAAGCCAAGGGCTGAGGAAGCACACCGTGCATCAGACCAGCGCAAGGATGATGGCAGGCAGAGCGAGACAGGGCACGCTCCCCCTTCCGGGGGCCACAGCTTCATCACACCTACTTCCCTGCTGTCCCAGACATTGTTCTTTCCTGAGTTCTAGCGATGGATGAACGAGTGAGCGAGCTCCCCGTAGGAAGGATGGGCTAGTGTGTTTTCCTGCGGCAGGGACAGCTCCCTGCTCAGCCCTTCCCCGGGGATTGCAACAATCAGGGCATGACCACCTGGACAGTTCATAGGTGGACAGTTTTCAGCTCCAGCAGGAGCGTGTGCAAGGGCCTTGACTCCCTTCTGGAGGCCGATGGAAGGCTGTGGGGTGCCCCAGCACCATGCAGGCACCAGGCCAACCCTGTGTCTCTGCTGCCTCATCCTCTCCCACCCACTCCCTTTTTCAGTGGACTCTTCTGTCTGGGCCCAGCCCGTGGGGTGGCTGTTTGCAAGGCTCAGGCTGAGTTGAGACTTGCCTGCTGTCTTGATGCTTACAGTCTCCCAGGGATGCAGCCTAGCAGCAGGGGTGGGATGGGGACTTCTTTGGGCCTACAGTGGATGCTGTACCAAGGCGGAGACAGTGTGGAAGATGGAGTTCCCTGGGCAAACAGGTGGAGACAGCCTCTAGGAGTCGGCCCAGAGAGTGTGGAACACTCTTGACCCCGTGTGCATGGACCATCCTGGAAACTCAAGTGGTTTAGTCTTCTGGAGAAGAGCATTTTCGAGCACTGGGAATGGATACAGCAAGTAATAAGATGGGGTGGTGGATGGGGGCGGGCACAGATGGTTGATGGGGAAGATCCTTGTGACTAAGGCCTCTTCCTGCTGACAGAGGAATTAGATCTATCTGTGAGCTAGGATTAGCAATTTTTTTTCTACAAAGGACAAGGCAGTGAAATTCCCAGGCAAAACCCTCCATTCAGTGTATCAGTAGTGAGCATGGCTGTGTTCCAATAAAACTTTATTATAATTGTGGCCCCCAGCCCAATTTGGGCCATGGGCTATCTGTGCTTTGCTTATCCCTGCCCCAAAGGGATCAAAGTAACAGCTTTTAGGCAAATTCTGTCCCTCCAACTTTTGTTTTGTTTGTGTTTAAAAGATGTGGCATTCAGGTGGCCAGGTTCCTTAAAGGGTCAGAAGCCCTGGTTGTTCCAAGCTTGTAACCCTCACAGTGGCAGCCAGCTCATCCCTGGCTTCAGTCCTGGGCTCTCTGCTTGCCTCTGAGTTCTCATTTCTTCCTGTGCTGGTATTTGTTTGGGGTTTCTCCCACCGTGTTATTACTGTCTCAGGGCGGCCTGGGAACACAGTACTACAAGCTGGATTTATTCAGCACTAGGCTGTTGTGAAGGTTAAATGTCAGCAGGGCTGGCTCCCTCTGAGGGCTGGGAGGGAGCAGGAGTTCCAGGCCTTTACAGGGTCCTGGCCTGGTGTCTTTACATTACTTGCCCTTTACCTGTGTCCTGTCCAACCTTCCCCTTTGTGTGTGGATATCAGTCCCAGCAGATCAGAGCCCAGTTTAACAACCTCATTTCAATTTGATTGCCTCTGTAAAGACCTTGTCTCCAAATAGGGTCATGTTCTGAGGTCCCGGGGGTTAGCACTCCAGTCTGTCTTTTTTGGGGGAGTCAGCGTATAACATCCAGACCTTCCACAGCCTTCTGGTTCCTTCCTTCTATGTCTTCACTGTGAGAGCACTACACAGAGTACTTGACACAATTAGATCTGCCTGTTATGGTGCCTTGCTGGGGTGGCAGGGGGTGTCACTGGAAGGGGCCAGGCGGTGAGGAAGTGTTGACCAGGGGTCATGAGACTGGAAAGGAGCTGTGGACACGGGCAAGAGTGGGACAGGACTCAGGGCTTACTGAGATCCAGAAGGGAGGAGGGCCCAGGTGT
This sequence comes from Peromyscus leucopus, assembly GCF_004664715.2. Lineage (NCBI taxonomy): Eukaryota > Metazoa > Chordata > Mammalia > Rodentia > Cricetidae > Peromyscus > Peromyscus leucopus. The sequence continues at coordinate 9,181,499 of NC_051067.1, forward strand.
GAGCGCCGCTGGGGAGCCAGCAAACTACTGTGAGCAGATTTTGTATGAGGTAAAGCGCACACTAAGATGGGCAGAGAGATGAAACTCTCCACACACCTTGGTATAAGCAGAAAGAGACCTAGGTCCACGCTGGCAGGAAAGAGGAAGAAGGCCGTTCAAGAGGGAGGGACTTGGGGAAGCCATAGCCAAGGGGAGGAAATGGCTGACGGTCTCAGAGCCCTGTGGTCCGGGTAGGTTTAGCCATAGCCTTTGCACCTCACCTGCAGAAGCTAAGGGTTCCCCCTGGCTCTAACTTGGAGTTACAAGACCTGACCTAGCACCCTTGCTCTGCGGAACTAAGAGGCATGTGGAGGAGAGCCAAGAGCTGGCTGATCCAACGGCCACACAGCACTCACAGGAGCCAGCGCTGACTGACTGTTCATGGCCCCAGTCAGACAGCGGTCACTTACGCAGGACGTAAGAGACTTGCCGTGGCGTGTACACGCACATGCGAAGGCTCCTTTCTGCTTCAGGACGGTGACGGCCCCCCACTTCTGGTCTGTTCTTCAGACAGCATGCTGGGGCAGTGATGAGACTCCTTGAATAAACCGTGCACATGTGGTGAATGACCCAAGAGAGTTCTACTCTAGTGTCGAGACCCGCCTAGCCCAGCTGGGGAAATGAAGGCCAGCTTCCTGGAGGAAGGGTATCTGTGCTGAGTCATAAAAACGAGAAGCATTAGCCAGGCAAAGCTGAGGAGGGAAGAGGCTGGTATGAGCTTGGGTTGGGTGGGAGGGGAAGTACAGCTGAGGCAGGGGGAGCAGCCACACGGGCCCTCACATTCCTGTGAGCCCTTCAAGTCCTTAGAGTGAGATGTGGGCTGGCGATGAAAGAAGGCCCACATCTGGGTGGGAGAGGCTATGGGATAGCCTTTGCAAATCAACGCCTTCCCCAGGACTCTGTCTATCTGTCTGTCCATCTCTGTCTCTGTCTCTGTCTATCTCTCTGTCTCTGTCTCTGTCTCTGTCTCTCTCTGTCTCTCTCTCTCTCTGTGTGTGTGTGTGTGTGTGTGTGTGTGTTTCCTCTTTTCGTTATTTTGTGGTGCTAGGGATGATGAATCGGCCTTGTGCACCACTATGCCGCATCCAGTCCCCAGTCTGTCCATCTCTAAAGGATCTGGACAAAGTGACCCGTGGGGACCCCTCTAGCCTCAAGCCACTGTTGCACAGGGAGGGGGATGACACAATTAGAGGTGGGACATCAGGTGGGAAGCCATGGGTCTGCAGCCTGGCAGCCAGTTCGAGACTAAGGGAAGAGGAAAGCAGAGACCTTAGCCATAGGACAGGAGCTGGTGACTCCCTAGAAAGCCAAGGGCCCTGCCTTAGACAGGAATTCAAAGGACACACGGAGCACCTGACGTTAATTATCCGACAGTCCAGAGGGGGAATGTTTCCACCTCCTTCCTCTTCACACTGAGAGAAAGGGCCTGAGAGAGGTGGGCGTTAGGGATTAGTCACTGACCTGGGGCAGAGGCGGGGACCCTTCTTTTCACAGGGCTGTCCTGCTCAAAGAGCCCTGTCCCTGAGCCCTGCCTCTGAGTCCCCGACAGTGGCCACCTGGAGCAGAAACAGACAGAGTACAAGAACCCCCATTCAGCAGGAGAAGGGCAATCAGGACAAGGCTGGCAAGAAAATTTCAGGTAATTGATGCTATTTTCCCATTGACTGTGTTCTGCTAGAAAAGATTTTGGTTACAAGGTGTAATCAAATCACACTTAAGAATTCCACTAAAAGATTACTTTTATAATGAGAAAAAAAATGTACTTTCTAAAAGGAATCTGCAGTATAAGCTCAGAGGTCAACTTGCAATGCCTTTAGCAACGTGATAGGCACATGCTCTCTGAGGCAGCATTTTCACTGGGGGGGTTCACCTCACAGGTGTGTGGGAGAAGATGCCCTCGGAAGCCTTGCCTATGACTGTAAAGTATTGGAAACAACCCCAGCACCATCAATCCTGGGTGGAATATACATGTTCATGGGACATGCCCAAGATGGGATGCAATGCAAGCGTAAAAGAGCCCATGGGGCAGATGTCTGTGGGAAAGGCTTTCCCACTGGGTGAAAGGGCGAGGGAAGGGTGCAGGGCACAGCAGGCACCGCACACAGGCACCTCAGGAGGACCGCAAGGGGTAGGCAGGAACACAGGGGACTTCTCCCTCACGGGCACAGCAAACCTCACACACTGAGAATAGCGGGTATTTTTTCTTTCTCAGTCCTGGGAGCCAGAAGCCTGAAAAGATATCAGTGGGGCTGGATGTCCTCCTGAGCCTCAAGGGCAAGATGATGGTTAACTTTGTGTGCCAACTTCACTGGGCCACAGGGTGCTCAGGTACTTAGTCACATGTTGTTTGGGCTTTTCTATGTGCACATTTTGGAGATGAGGTCAGCATTTGAATTGGTGACTGAGTCAAGGACCCAGTGCTCCTTAAAGTGGGTGCTCTTTAAAAAGTGTGTGCTCCTTAAAGTGTGTGCTCCTTAATGTGGGTGCTCCTTAAAAGTGGGTGCTCTTTAAAGTGTGTGCTCCTTCATGTGGGTGCTCTTTAAAGTGGGTGCTTCTTAAAAGTGGGTGCTCCTTAATGTGGGTGCTCCTTAAAGTAGGTGCTCTTTAAAGTGAGTGCTCCTTAAAAAGTGGGTGCTCTTTAAAGTGTGTGCTCCTTAATGTGGGTGCTCCTTAAAGTAGGTGCTCTTTAAAGTGGGTGCTCCTTAAAAAGTGGTGGGCCTTAAAGTGGGTGCTCCTTAAAGTGGGTGGGCTTGAAGGCCTGAAGAGAACAGAGAATGCTGACTCTCTCCAACTAAGAGGCAGGGTTACTCCTGCCTGATCCTTCATACTGGAACCGAGGTTGAAGCAGACTCTGCCAGCTTCTGCTGTGGGATGTCTTTTGGATGCTGTGAATGTGTGTTGCTTTCATTGGTTGATAAATAAAGCTGTTTGGCCAATGGCAAGGCAGAATAAGGTTAGGCAGTACATTCAAACTGAAGATGAAGATGAAGAAGGGGTTAGGAGAGATGCCAGCTGCCACCCAAGGAACAACAAGATGCCAGCAGACCGGTAATGCCATGGCCTCGTGGCAACATATAGATTAATAGAAATGGGTTAATTTAAGATGAAAGAGCTAGCTTGCAAGAAGCCTGAGCTATAAGCCATACAGTTTGTAACTAATATAAGCCTCTGTGTGTTTACTTGGGACCAAGCGGCTGTGGGATCGGGTGGGACACAGAGAAACTTTTGTCTACATCTGGCGTTCCAATGTGGGGCAAGAATTTCTACCTAAAACTTGAGAAAGCTTTTAAAAGGGTTCTAAAACAGAGCCAAGAGCAGCTTCCTAGGTGTCTCTCATGCAGGCTGCGGCACAGAGACGCTGCAACACTTGAGCTTGAGCACAGCATGACAGATTCCCACCACTGTACACAGAGGCTTCTCCAAGCCCTGCAGGGTGCTGTGTAGTGGATCTGGCTTTTACTAGTACAGAAAAAAAAAAGGTTTCTGGGCTATGCTACTTGATGAAGACATAGACCCACTGCTTCCCAGAGTTGGCAGTGAGCACAGCTCCCAGAGCTGGTGGTAAATGTACCTCTGCCATGTTGGGAAACTGAATGGGGCAGAGTCAACAGCCAAAGCCACTGCACAGTTTAGCAGTTTAAAATCTTGCCTGGTCAGAAAAGGATTACAGATATACAATAAGACAGATTCAGATGGAATAAAACCTCTAAAACAGTTTACAGTGTGTGTAAAAATGTACATAGGCTTGGGAGAGTAAAGAGAAGATATAGACAGTCATAAAAAAAAGAAACACATAGTTTTAAAATAGTAAAATAAAGTCCTTAGAAGGGGGAGTAAAGTAACATAAAGAAAACGAGCCACATGAGGATGGAAATTCACAGAAAGTCTGGATTGTGTATACTATTGGATTGTCTTTAACATTTTTGACTGCTATGAGATATTGATTATAAGAGCTGCTGGATTAAACCAACCTACATATTTTAAAAATATCTTGACTCCAAAATTTAAGTCAAAAGGTATGCCATTTTGGGGGAGAGGTTATGTTTTTGTTTCTGTAGGAAATGAAAGACTGTGGATTCATTCAAAATTAAAGGTGATCAGGTTTGATAGAGCAAGACCCCCTGAAAAATCTCCAATGGGAACAGATGGCCCAGACGATCCAACATCCAGAACAGCTTCAAGGTGCTGGCTGAGGTGATCCAGCCTCACAGACTACTCCAGTCAGGACTTGACCATAATCCTAAATTTTCTTTGTGTCCCCATAAGATTACCAGTGCCCCCAATCAGCAGAAAGTAGCCTACACTCACATTCCCAAAAAATGGATTGTGGATGTTTGTCTTTGTTTAGGGGTTGGTTACAAGTTGTTATTGGTCATATTCAATCTCTTTCTAAAAGAAGAAAGGATGATATGATATAGAAATGTATTATATAGATATGATAGGATGAAAGGCTAGATTATTGAATCTACTTTTAAAGAGCAAAAACTTGTTTGAAATGTTTTACATTGTTATGGATTTTGGTTTATTGATAGAAATTTAAAGTTAATTTTGTTATACTGTATGTATATTTCTCCTCTTGTTTACGGTATTATGTTTGTGCAGCTCATTTAAATTGCAATGTATAATTAAGAAATACAGATTAATAATTAGTCTTCTATGATAGTCAAACTTATAGTCATGTTAGATTTTCAAGGTATTCATAGATATATTTCAATTAGGTAGGTAATCTTCAAACACTTCAAAGACCTACAGAATATTGGCATTTAAAATGCTTTAAAAACAGACTTCTGGACAGTGAGATATGTCTGCTCCTAGCAGCACCAATTTACTTCAAAGAGGAAGATGGGCATCGAAGACACTCCATATGGAGTTTATCTTCTTCTTGGCAAAACTGGCCATTTGGGCAAGAAACTGCTCTTGCCTGGACTGCTTGACAGTATGTTGTATAGACTGGACATGCAGGACCCATGGGAAAGTGACCACTGAACTTTGCTAAAACAAGGCAAGATGGTCCTTCAGGTTTCTGCTTCACAGAAGATACTGCCAGACATTCTGAAGGACACAGAGGAAAGCGACTGATGAACTTTGCCAATAGATGAGACAATGCTTCAAATTTCCTTCTTCACTAAAACGTCTGCCAGAGACTCTAGGCCTGTAGGCTGAAGATGGATGCCCCAATGTTGCAGAGGAACTTTGAGTGGTTGTCTGGGCAGCCAGCTGTCTCCATCATCTCTAGAATTTTGGGGGTTGCTTACAATGTACTTCTTGTTTACTTAGGTAATATTTTATCCTTCTGGGGTCTTCAATGGAGTTGAAGACTAGGTAGTTATAATTATAGTTTTCCTTAGTTGTAATAAAAGATAAATATAAAACTTTAGATTCACAAATATAGGATAGATAATAGAATATTTTCTTTAATTTTACCAAATACAAATAGATTAGACACTGTAACTATAATTCTTGCTTGATAACTGCTTTGTTATATATAATTTTACTATGTTAAAGTTAAAAATCTTCCTTTTTGATTAGACAGAACATGGGAAGTGCTGGGGGATGTCTTTCTGTATGCTGTGAATATGTGTTACTCTCATTGGTTGATAAATAAAGCTGTTTGTTCAATGGCAAGGCAGAATAAGGTTAGGTGGTACATTCAGACTGAAGACAGAGATGAAGAAGGGGTTAGGAGAGATGCCAGCTGCCACCCAAGGAGCAACAAGATGCCAGCAGACCTGTAATGCCACGGCCTCATGGCAACATATAGATTAATAGAAATGGGTTAATTTAAGATGAAAGAGCTAGCTTGCAAGAAGCCTGAGCTATAGGCCATACAGTTTGTAACTAATACAAGCCTCTGTGTGTTTACTTGGGACCTAGTAGCTGCGGGACCAGGTGGAAAACAGGGAAACTTCCCTACAAGCCTGTGGTGCCTACCAGTATTCCTCGGCTTGAGGCCACACCTCTCTGCTTGTGTGAGTCAGCGTTCCTCACTATAACATATATCTGGGGCAATCACCTTACTAAGAAGGAAGGTTTATTTCACCTTACAGTTCAGGAGTTTTCAGTCCATGATTGACTGACCTTGTTGGAAGCTTGTAGCGAGATGTGTCACTGTCGCAAGAGGTCACCATGGCAAGAGGTCATGGCCAGGAAGGAAAATAGAAACAGAAGAGGGACAGAGCCCTACTCTACACACACACATCCCGGGTGACCTAAAGACACAAGTTCCACCACCTTCAAGACGGAGCTGCCCTGGGGACCACATGGGCCACTTCGGAGCACTGCCCTGCTCTCCATGCTGTATTATAACTGTGGCCATGGTTTGAAATGGAATGTTCCGGAAGGCCATGTGCTGAAGCCTTGGCCTGTAGCTTGGAATGTCATTGGGGAGCAGAGCAACCTTCAGGATCAGGGCTTAGAAGGGGAAGCCGATCTAGCAGGAATACCATCGATCTGTTGGCATGTGACCCTTTCCATCCACACTTTCTCTCTGCTTCCTGGCTGCCCAGAGGTGAGCAGCTTCGATTGTGATCTTCCAATCTTGCCTCCCAACCCTTGATGGCAATGGTCCAGCCATGTACTGTAACCGCTAGAGCCTCGAGCCAGAGGAAGCCTTTCCTCTGCTGCGGTTTTCAGTTACTTTGTCACCACAGCACAAACTGGCCTAACTAACAACTGGAGCTATGACGACCTCCTCATCTCAGAGCCTCAGTCACATCCCCTGAGGGTTCCCTAATCAAGTCACACTCACGGTTCTCAGGCTAAAGATTTAGGGGTCACCACCACTTTAGAGTCCAGCCTCATGAGACAGTGAAGGCTTCTTGGGAGAGAAGTCAAGAGCTCAGGGGGTCTAGATGAGCAGAGGTCTTGTTTTCTGTGGCGACCCTGTCTCTGTTTGGCTTCTCTCCCTTGCATGTGTGTTTTCTCAAACCTCAAACAATAGCTGTGCAACTCTTAAGAACACTTGAATAGTGTATCTTTTGCATATGTCAATCACCTCCCTCCTTCCTACCTACTGCCCTTCAGCAAGGACACACACACACACACACACACACTACACTCACACACACAGAGACACTACACACACACTCACACACACTACACTCACATAGAGACACTACACACACACTCACACACACTACACTCACACACACACTACACATACACACTCACACACACTATACTCACACACACACAGAGACACTACACTTACACACACTCACACACACAGACCCTATACTCACACACACTCACAGACACTACACACACACACTCACAGACACACAAATTCACAGACACACACACTCACACACACAGACACACACACACACACACACAGCCCTGATTGGGGTCTTCAAAGGCAGACAGCCTCATTTGCATATCAAACACTCAGGAGTTGTCTCTACTTTCTTAATTAACTCCCTCCCATTATTCCATTCTTGATATTTTGTTTATTTTTGAGAAAGAAGGACTTAGAGAAACTTAATTGTTTCTTGAACCTCCATAAAAAATACCAACTGCCCAGCCAGGCATGGTGACATACACTTGTAATATCTGCTCTTGGAAGGGAGAAGCAGGAGACTGAGAAGTTCAAGGTCATCCTGGCTACTGTATTCATTATTTTTTCTTTCTTTCTCTCTGTGTGTGGTGTACATACATGTTCATATAGGTATGTACACGTGTGCATGCAGGCATATGTGTGTAGAGGTCAGAGTTCAACATAGATGTCTTGTCAATTGCTCTCCACATTATTTTTTCAGACAGGGACCAGGTCTCTAGGTGAACGCGGAGCTCTGGATTTGGCTAAGCTCACAGGCTGATGAGTTCCAGCAACACAGATGTGTCTTCCTCCCTCGCTCTGGGACTGCAGACATGAGGGTCCGCTGTTCCACGGGTGCTGGGGGTCTAAACTCAGGTCCCCGAGCCCGTGTGGTGGGCCCTTTACCCACTGAGCCATCTCCCCAGACCCAGGTACGAATTGATTTTCTCTTTGCTGAAACAAAACAGGTGATGAGAAGTAACTCAGGAGATCTCGGGTTTATTTTGGCTCACGGTTTGAGTTCATCATGGCAGAGAAGTAACGGCAGCAAGAGGTTTGCCGGAGATGGCCACATTCCCACCGCAGTCAGGAAGCAGAGTGATGGCTGCTGACGCTCAGCTCACCTCCCTTTTATTCACCCCAGGACCCGAGCCCCTTGGTGGTGCCCCCACTTCAGGATTCAGCTCTCCAAGTTAAACTTTTCTGGAAATACTCTCATAGAGACACACTCAGAGCTGTGTTTCCATGGTGATTCTAAACCAATCAAATTGACAATAGATATTAACAGTGAATTCTCGGCCTCCAGCTCTGGAGAACTTGGGGTGGGGTGGGGCTGACTAAGGGTCTTCCAGCCCCCAGACCAGTTGGTCACTTTGGAATGTGGGCCCAGGAAGACAGAGCTTCTGGCTTCTGAGAAGCTGATCAAGCACAATTTTACATGAACAATTTAATGTAGGAAGCTGATTAAAATTTTTTAACTGCTGTGTAGGGCAAATAAAATATACTCAAGTCAGATTTAGCCTCAGGCCTTCTTTATAGAACCTTCATCCAATGTGTTAGCGTTTCAAGTTCCTGGCCAGCCTCCAGCTACTGCCTCCCCTCCCCCCTCCCCTCCCCTCCCTTCCTCTCCCTCCTACCTTCCCATTCTGTTTGTCATTTTTCTCCATTCTTGAGCTCCAGCTTCCTGGTGTAGTAACAGTAGTAAAGAAGCAACCGAGAAGGAAACCCAGGAGACAGAGGCTAAAACTGGACTCTGTTGCTGGCGGGGAGGGCGGTCCTGTCCAGCAGGGCTGGAAGGGGGCAGTGGCTGGTTCCTGGCTTGGAGCCTGGTTGTTTTGGACACTCGCGTCTGCAGACTGTTCTGTTCTCAAACTAATGATGCCATTTTTAGTGACTCATTAGGATATTCATTAAGAGTTGTTAGCACATCAAAACAGTGTTGGTGAGGGCTGGCAGAGGGCGGCTTCCTGGACATTAGCAAGTGTCTGAATTTCCTTGGCAGCAGGAAGGGGACAGAGTGACAGGAAACAGATTCTCAAATGCCATCAGTTCAGGGGGTACTGTTTCTTCAGCCTACACTTATTGAGCACCTACTGTGTGTATGCGTGGGCATTCAGTGTCTTCCTCTGGTACAAGGATGAAGTATAAAGTCTCTCTTAGGCACATCCACAGCTGCTCTTCCTCTGCCCCAGAAATGATGTCTGTGCCGTGCCTCAGGACCTTTGCACTTGCTGTGCCCCCGAGTTCGAGGGCTCCTCTCCTGAAATATGCTCTTTCTGGGCATCTCACTGTGGCTCCCTGTCTGCTACTGACAAGCCCTTGTCCATCCACAGGGCGTGGTCTTAGGTCGCTCACCACAGTGGCTTTGTCCCACCTTTGTTTTTTGCTTTCCTGTTTCTCCCCCAACCAGAGTGTCAGCTTCCTGAGCGCAGAGGCCTGGTCTATAGGGTCCCCGGATCCCAGGCTCCAATAAGAGTCTCGGGCTCATAGTGGCCACAAGCCTGTTTGCTTAATGCAAAGTGGTAAGCTCTCAGCCCAGGGTGACAAATGGCCTGGTATATCTTCCCCCCGCGGTAAATCTCCACGTAATACTGCCCGTGGCTTTTCTCAAAAAGCCCGAGATCGCTGGAGGAAGGCCACGTGAGATAGTGCGTTAATTTCTCCAGCTCCTGATTCTTCTGGGCGACCAAGTCCTGTGCGGGAGCGCCAGCGGCCAGCCCCGCCCACCCCATCTCTGCTCACAGCGCCAGCGCCTGGAGTGTGCCTCAGGTGCTGGAGGCAGCGGGCGGGGATCAGGCCGGGCGTCCCGGGGCCAGGTTCTGCCAATAGATTATTTCTCTGAGTAATTAAGATGGAATTAAAAATTAATTCTTTCCTTCAGCTTGATTGCATTTCAAGGGATAAACCGGTGTTACGGCTTCTCTGCAGTTTTTGTACCTAAACCCCACTGGATTCTCACGTGAGGTGAGGGCGGAGAGATGTTGGGTTCATCCCTGGAGAGGGAGCTGGGAGCTGGCCCCAGGAAAGGGTGAACTGGAAGATGCCATTGCTCTGGCCCTCACGGAGGACTTGGAAACTTGCGTGTTTGCTGAGGACCCTGTGGTTCTAGGCTGCTCCATGCTGGAATGCAAGGACTCAGACCCTGTGTGCTCCAGGGCTGCGGCAGCCGGTGAAAACCAACTCTCACAGGCTCTGCATGGTTGCCTCCTTCTTTCACTTAGCCCAGAGTCTTTGTCTGTGAAAGGGTGGACCACCTGCCTCATGGGAGGCTGTGTGTATGAAAAGGAGGTTGGCACAGACGCTGTATACATCTCCTGATCCCCCAAGGCCAGCTACCTTTCTTTTAGAAAGGTTCACCTGCCTGACCATGGTGGCCCTCGCCTTTAATCTCAGTACTGAGGAGGCAGAAGCCGGTGGATCTCTAAGATTTCGAGGCCAGCCTGGTCTACAGGGCGAGTTTCAGGACTGCCAAGGCTACACAGAGAAACCCTGTTTCAAAAAACCAAAAGAGAGAGAGAGAGATCAATTGTCTCATCACCAGGTTGTGTAGTCCCACGACTCAAAGTGTATGGGTCAGACATGATGGCTCACATCTATAATATTAGTGCTTGGGAGGCTGAGGCAGGAGGATGGCAAGCTGGAAGTCAGCCTGTGTGCTACATAATGAGGTCTTTGCTCACAAAATAGCACCAATAAGTGCTAATGGAGTAAGAGCCTCCCTCTGGCTACAGTGCCCAGGCACCAGCACAGGCAGGTGGCCTCATCTGTACCTGTTTATCCTTCCAGAAGCATTTTATGTGCCCATGAGAAAACACATTCCCTTCACTCACGTCCTCCTGGTTTCCAGGGAAGGCAGTATGCTAGGTGCATCTTCTGGCTTTATTTGTTTCCCTCATAACACATTTCTGTGCGCAGCATGGCTCCCCAGCCGTTCCCATATCTGGACAGTTATCCACTGCCTGGGTGTGTTCAGCCAGGCCTCTGCTGGCGGATATTCATATTGTTTCCAATATCTTCTGGCTGCAAACAGTTCTGCGATAAATAACCTTAGACACAAGTCATTTTGCTCTCACACGTCTGTATCTCTAAGGTAAATTCCTAGAAGTGAAATTGTTGGTCAGAGAATAAACTACATTTGTTAAACATAAAAAGTGTGCACGGGAGAGGGACTGGATGAAGCAAGAGCTGAGAAGCATTCGTAAAAGTTGAAGCTGACTGCACATGGGAATTCCCTATATTATTCTTTCTACTCCTATGCACGTTTAAAATGTACATGGTTTTTTAAATGTAAAGGGATGGATGTTTCCACAGCTTTCAGTAAGGATTTTGGAACTTGTCTCTCGGTCCACACAAGAAAAGTGCCGAACAACTTGCCTGCGATCTGTGAGAGAAGTGTGGGCGGAGCGTGGCCTCCGAAGTGGGGAGACTGGAGGTGGACCAGGCACCACGGGCCCCAGGGAGCAGACAATGGCCAGCAGCTCTGCAGAACCCTTCATCCACTAACAAGGCTCACCGTGGACAAGACCCAATTTAGAGGAGGTTTGTGATTTCAACTCTATTAGCTTCTTCAAATGAAGAGCAGAGAAAATATCCCATGGCCCTTGCAGGGGGAAGAAGGAAGTAGCCATTTTCAAACACGGCAGAGCTCTCTAAGCTGAAGCAGCCCACAGGAGAGTCAATTCTACCAGAGCCTGAGGTGAGGGAAGGGGGCTCCCGGATGCTAGCCTTTCAGACCAACCTAAGAGGGAGGGAGAGAGGGAGGGAGGGGGGGGAAATTATGGAAGAAAAGACTGAGATAAGTACAATAAACTTTATTTAAGCAGGAAGCAGGTTGCACTGGGCAGCATCCCTGACTGAATTTGGTTTAAATGCCTGCCCTCACCCTATACCTATCCACCCACTACAAGGCCCCAAACTCTATTTATAGCCAGCAAAACAGGAAATGACAGAAGACTTTCCCTGATCCCTACAGCTCAGCATTTGCTTTCCTGGGTGTAATTCTACAGCCTGGGCCTAGCGCTCCCTGTTCTGCCTGGCTGAGGCTCAGTTGCTTGGCTACCAGGGTTAGGTTACACCTTGTTTGCCATCAAGCTAGGTTACAGTTGACTCTATGTGGAGGCCACTTTGTGCCCAATTTTGTGGCTCAAATACTGAGGCTGGCTTACGACAAATTTATTTAAGCTTAACAGAAGTAATGTGAGGATCATGTGAAGTCAAAGTTTCTCCATTTTTACAGAATAACAAGTTAATCATGTGATGGTGACTGTGTGACCAAGGAATGTCCCAATCCTAGTCTCCATGGTGATTGTTTAACCACAGAATATCCCCACCTGAGGACATCCAATGAGAAACGGTGATGGGCAACCACCCACCTAGCAATAAGATAAAGATAAGGTTTCTGGAAAGTCCCTAGAAGTGAGCCAATCAGAATTGTACCTGTACTAGCACCCCTAACTGATGTAACCTTGTGGTTTTTGCCTTTGAAACCTGAGTTTACAGAGGGGTGGGCACCTCCTCCGGTCTCCACTGTCTTGGATGGCTTGACAGGGTCCCTGCCTAGGCTTGTATTGTTCTTAGATATCTGGAATTAAAGCCTTGCTTTTGCATTCCAGCATGCTTGTCTTCGGTGGTCTCTCCGGGGATCGCGATCTGGGAACAACAGATCACATCCCCGATCTACTGAAAGACTGGACCACAGTGCACTTCCCCACGCCCCAAACTCTACCACCACCACCACCACCACCACCACCACCAGTAAGGCCCTATTCACAGTAGTTCCTTTTATTTAGTGCCTTGGGTTCAGATTTCTAAAGGGAAAAAAATGTATAAAGCCACACTAAGACCAGAAAATAAAATGTGAAGGAATAGAAGTATCGGACCAGACTTGAAGGTAGAATGGATACTGGGCTGATCAAATGGGATTTAAAATAACTATGGTTGATATGCTAAGGCCTCCAATAGGGGAAGGAGACAAAAGCGGATGGGTTACCTAAGCCAAAAGAGTCTAAGCATGAGCCAAAAAGAAACATTAGACATTGAAAATACTGGGCTACAAATCACATCCAAGCTGGGCATGTTACACCCATATAGCTCCAGCTACTTGGGAAGTAGAGATGAATCATTTGAACCCAGGAGTTTGGAGCCAGCCTGAGCAACAGCAAGAGACTGAGATTGAAAAATCCCATCAAACATCTCTTCGGAAACTACTAAAGCAAGAAGAGAACGGAACGAAATATTGTTGAAAGAAAAAAATAACCCCAAGTCCTGTATTCAGCTACGTTGACTGGTAGAAGTGGAGGGCAAATAAGACTTTGAGACGGGCTGGGGAGGTGGCTCAGTCGGTAAATGCTCTGGACAGAAGCACTCCTGATAGGAGTCCTCTGACTCCTAGACACATGAACACATGCTCCTATGCACACACACACATGCACATGCAGATACACACACACACACATGCACATGCAGATATACACACACACACATGCACATGCAGAGATACACACACACACATGCACATGCAGAGATACACACACACACATGCACATGCAGAGATACACACACATGCAGTGATACACACACACATGCACATGCAGAGATACACACACACACACACATGCACATGCAGACACACACACACACACACACAATAATAATAAATAAAAGGCTCCTCAGGCAAGCAAAAATTGGGGAAATTTGTCATTAGGAAAGCTGCCTTGCAGGAAATGTTGAGAGATGCTTTTTAGAGAAAAGAAAAATTATATTGGTCTGGGGCTTAGATCAGTGTAAAAACAGGAAGGATATCAGGAAAGGAATGAATGAAGTTTAAAACAATTATCTTTTAATTAATTAATATTACAGATACGAGTTTGTTCAAAATACTAATAGAGATAGTGTATTGGATGAATACAGCTTGTGTGTGTCGTAACAGACAGGAATGAAAGAAAGATGGGGGAGACATACATTTCCTTACCATGAGGCACCTGCGATACCCGTAAATCAGAACAGTGGGCTGCATCTAGTTGTGGCGCATAATGAAAACATACAGCCAACATGCTACCAAAAAGAGAGGAGATAGAAAAGGATAAAGTGCTTAGTTAAAACCACAAAGATATAAAAATCAGAACATGGGAAATCGGACAATGAACAGAAAACAGTAAAAGCACGGCTGATAGTCATCAGCTGTATCAATAACCATGGCAACACCAGTGCATCTTGGCTTTATCCATAACTGCCTTTCAATAGATGAATGGATAAACAGCCTGCAGTACCTGCAAACAATGGACTATTATTTGGCACTAAAAGGAAATGAGCTATCAGGCCATGAAAGGACAAGAAGGAAGCTTAACTGCATGGTGCTAAGTGAGAGAAGCCTGTCTCAGGGCGGAGACTGTATGATTCCAGCTCTGGTTGTCTCTAAAAATCAAAGCTTTGAGACAGTGAAGAGAATAATGGTTTCTGTGAATTGGGGTGCGGTGGGGGGTGAGCAGGCTGAGCAGAGAGGATTTTTTAGGTAGTGAGACTATTCTGGTTGGCAGCACGGTGGTGGAACGCCGTTTGTCATCTTACGTTTGTCCAGACTCAGATGCACACTACCGGACGTGGTCCCCGATGTGAGCTCTGGGCTTGGTAATAATGATGTTCCTTGTAACACATCTCCTGACCTGGTGGGAGATGCTAACGATGGGGAGTTTATGCATGTGCCAGCGAAGGTGTACCATTTTGATGTGAACCTAAAACTTCTTCTGAAATATAAACTTACAGTGGGGAGTAACATGTTGGCAATGCTGTGGAGAACAAGATCCCTTAGGCTGCTGGGATTCAAGAAGATGTAGCTGCTGCTGAACAGTGTGGCAGAGCCCCAAAACTAAAAATGGAACCATCTTGTAATTCCACAGGGGGATTTACCTAAAAGATTTGAAAGCAAGACAGTATCTGTACACACAGATTCATGACTGTCCTCCTGGCCAAGTAACCACCATCTTGGGGAGTTCAGCTGAGTCCCACCCCAAGTGGTAAAAGGATCATCCTAGCTTGGCGTGTTGACCAGAGAGGTGGGAAGGGTCAGGAAACCCTCATCTGAGTATCTGCCTGCTCCTGACCGCCTGGTGTAGGAACTCTGCTTTAACTGCATGTGGCTTGGGGAGAGGCTATGATATAAAGTATGGGGAGTGTTAGCCATTTGTCCCGGTTTGAAGACTATCAGGGAGCACTAGGTGGGAGGGGGTCCATCTAGTTGGCTATTGGAAAGTCATCATCCCTGTTGGGTAGAAGACTTTCCAAGATGCAGCATCTTGGGAGGGAGAAGGACCCACACCCCTCACATCTGTAAGGAAGCCCCAAAAACTCATGGTTTCCCAGAGTGACCTTGGAGGAACCCTCCCTCCGTTTGCTGTTGAGACCTTGGGAGAAGGGGTCGAAATTGTTTACGTCTCTCCATAGCAACACAGTCAAAGAGTGGGAGGACCCAGGCTTCCATGGATGGATGCAGAACGGGCTAGAGACATTCATAAAATATCACTCATCTTGAAGAGGAAGGAAATGCTGACATGTGCTGCAGCCCAGATGGGCACTTTATTAAAGTGACACAGACAGACACACAGGTGCTGTAGGATTCCACGTATGTAAGCTACCAGGATCGGTCAAATTACAGGGATGGAAGACAGCCTCATGGCTGCTGAGGCTGGGGGGAGGATGGGATCACTGTTCTGTGTTTCGGAAGATGAAGTGAGTTTTAGAGGCAGATGTTGGTCAGAATTTCACCATCCAAAGATGTGAGGAGCCAGCCATGGTCCCTGTTGACTGTGAGCTGCCCACAACCATGCCTCCCCTGCCCCAAGACTCTATTGCCCCCAAACTGTGAGGGAGTCAAGATAAACCCTTCCTCCCTTAAATGCCTCTTCTAGGGCATTTGGTTGCAGCAAAGTACGGACTAACTGTAGCTATTCTGAACTCTGTTATCACTCTGAGGGGTTCAACAGGCAGAGGCTGTGTGTACAGGGAAGAGAGTGGGAACCCTCTTCACTTTTGATTTTGTTGTGGGCATCAAACTTCTAGAAAATGAGGTTTATTGATTTAAAAACAGTCTGCACAAAAGAAAACAATCAAGGGGCTGAAGGGGCGGCTCAGTGGTTAAGAGCACTTGTTGCTCCTGTAGAGGACCAGGTTCAGTTCCCAGCACCCACATGGTGGCTCACAACTGTTAATAACTGCAGTTCCAGACTCCAAGTACACTACAAGTACACTGTCCACAGTCATACAAGCAGGCATAACACCACACAAAAAATAAAAATAAATAAATCTTCCAGAAAAGAAAAGAGAATCAAAAGAGAAAGCAAAACTGTGGACTCTGGATGACAGTGGTCCAGGTTGATTCATGGAGCCAAAGAGTGGGGGGGCTGGAGGAGGGGGAGTGGAGGAGGGAGAATGGAGGAGGGAGAATGGAGGGGGGGAATGGAGGGGAGGCTGGAGGAGGGGGAATGGAGGGGGGAATGGAGGGGGGGGAATGGAGGAGGGGGAATGGAGGAGGGACTGGAGGAGGGGGAGTGGAGGAGGGGGAATGGAGGGGGGAATGGAGGAGGGGGGAGTGAAGGAGGGAGAATGGAGGGGGGAATGGAGGAGGAGGAATGGAGGAGGGGGAATGGAGGAGAGGGAGTGGAGGGGGGAATGGAGGAGGGACTGGAGGAGGGGAGTGGAGGAGGGGGAATGGAGGGGGAATGGAGGAGTGGGAATGGAGGAGGGAGAATGGAGGGGGGAATGGAGGAGAGGGAGTGGAGGAGGGGGAGTGAAGGAGGGAATGGAGGAGGAGGAATGGAGGAGGGGGAATGGAGGAGAGGGAGTGGAGGGGGGAATGGAGGAGGGAGAATGAAGGAGGGAGAATGGAGGAGGGGGAGTGGAGGAGGGGGAATGGAGGAGGGGGGAGTGAAGGAGGGAGAATGGAGGGGGGAATGGAGGAGGGGGAATGGAGGGGGAATGGAGGAGAGGGAGTGGAGGGGGGAATGGAGGAGGGGGAATGAAGGAGGGAGAATGGAGGAGGGGGAGTGGAGGAGGGGGAATGGAGGAGGGGGAATGGAGGAGAGGGAGTGGAGGGGGGAATGGAGGAGGGGGAATGAAGGAGGGGGAATGAAGGAGGGAGAATGGAGGAGGAGGAGTGGAGGAGTGGGAATGGAGGAGGGGGAATGGAGGAGGGGGAATGGAGGAGAGGGAGTGGAGGAGGGGAAATGGAGGAGGGGGAATGGAGGGGGAATGGAGGGGGGGAATGGAGGAGAGGGAGTGGAGGAGGGGAAATGGAGGAGGGGGAATGGAGGGGGAATGGAGGGGGGAATGGAGGGGGGGAGTGGAGGGGGGGAGTGGAGGGGGAATGGAGGAGGGGGAATGAAGGAGGGGGAATGAAGGAGGGGAAATGGAGGAGGGGGAATGGAGGGGGAATGGAGGAGGAGGAGTGGAGGAGTGGGAATGGAGGAGGGGAATGGAGGAGGGGGAATGGAGGAGGAGGAGTGGAGGAGTGGGAATGGAGGAGGGGGAATGGAGGAGGGGGAATGGAGGAGGGGGAATGGAGGAGGGGAAATGGAGGAGGGGGAATGGAGGGGGAATGGAGGAGGAGGAGTGGAGGAGTGGGAATGGAGGAGGGGGAATGGAGGAGGGGGAATGGAGGAGGGGAATGGAGGAGGGGAAATGGAGGAGGGGGAATGGAGGGGAATGGAGGGGGGAATGGAGGGGGGGAGTGGAGGAGGGGGAGTGGAGGGGGAATGGAGGAGGGGCTGGAGGAGGGGGAATGCAGGAGGGGGAATGGAGGAGGGGCTGGAGGAGAGGGGAGTGAAGGAGGGGCTGGAGGAGGGGGAGTGGAGGAGGGGAATGGAGGAGGGGGAATGGAGGAGGGGCTGGAGGAGGGGGAATAGAGGAAGGGCTGAAGAAGCAGCATGTGAGGACTTGCTGCCTTTTGCTCTATTTTTCTATGAACCTAAAATTTCTCTAGTGAAATAAAATCTATCAAGTTCTCAAATATATATGTATGTTTATGACTTGATATACTGTCAAATTTCCCTAGGGACTGTATGCACCTATAATGTGTAAGTATTCCTGTTCATCAAAACAGAGAATGCTGTCCAACTCAGACAGATCTGTGTGTGTGGGGGGGGGGAGGGTACGTGCGTGTGTGCGTATGTGCGTGTGTGCGTGTGTGCGTGTGTGCGTGTGTGTGTGTGTGTGTGTGTGGTGCATGTGTGTGTGTGTGTGGTACGTGAGTGTGTGCGTATGTGCATGTGTGCGTATGTGCGTGTGCGTGTGTGTGTGTGTGTTGCATGTGTGTGTGTGTGTGTGTGTGTGTGTGTGGTGCATGTGTGTGTGTGTGGTACGTGAGTGTGTGCGTATGTGCGTGTGTGCGTATGTGTGTGTGTGTGTGTGTGTGTGTGTGTGTGTGTGTGTGTGCGCGCGCGCGCGCGCACGCGTGCAGGCACATGTGGAGGTCAGAGGCCAACTCATAGGACTTACTTCTCTCTCTACCATGTGAGTTCTGAGGACTGACCACCAGATCACCAGGCTCTAAGTGCCTTTACCCTCTGAGCCGTCTCTGTACGGCTCTAGGTGTAGTGTAGCTCTTTATGAAGATTTTTGTGTAAATCTGACGCACATGCAATTCGATATATTTTCACAAAGTAAGCCCACATCATTAACAGCACCAAGATCAAGAGATGGAATATTATCAGTGAGCCCAGAAGCCTGTTCCTCCCCAGGGTAACATCTGATATTCCCAGGGTGATGTTTAACCTGACTTCATTACCATTGATTAGTTTTGCTGGCTTTTGCCTCTTATGTAAATGTCTTACAGCACAGACCCTGCACCAGGTTTCTTTCTTCCAGCGGATCGGAGACGCGGTCCTGTGTAGAGCTGGAGCTCATTCGCTTCCACCGCAGAATGGTCTTATGCTGAGTGACCCCACTGCTGTTCGCCCGTTCTATTCCTGATGCCCATGTGGTTGTTTCCTGTTTTGAGCTATGACAAACAGTGACTCACAAATGTGCTTGTGCTTGTGCGCGTCATCTGACGTAGTCCTCGTGACGGCTGCTGTCAGAATTCCAGCAAATCAGCTTTGTGGAATTTGGAGACGTCCCCTTTTAATGTTTATAGTTGTCATAAACCATGGTGTGGTTTAAATGTGCGTATCCCAATAACTAAAGGAAAAACAACGTTAGCAGGGTGGTGGCGGTGGTGCTCGCCTTCAATCCCAGCACTTACGATGCAGAGGATTTCTGAGTTCAAGGCCAGCCTGGTCTACAGCGTGAGTTCCAGGACAGCTAGGGCAACACAGAGAAACCCTGTCTCAAAAATCCAAAAATAAATAAATAATAAGAAAAAAGCAGTTTTACATACTATAGGCCATTTGTTTTGACATGTGTGAAATACGAGCTTAAAGGTTTGCCTATTTTTTTCATTTTATTTTTTTGTTACTGGTTCATTGGCTCTCCTTCTATGTGATTATAGAAGTTCTTTGTTATGTATAGAAAGTACCTTCTTCCTTCCTGAGGCATGATTTTTGCTGCCTCAATAGTGACTCTTTTAGTATTTAAAAAAAAAGAGTTTTAAAAATTAAAATATAATTACATCATTTTCCCCTTCCTTTTCCTTTTTCCAACCGCTCCCATGTCCTGCACCTAGCTCCTCCCCCAAATCATGGTCTCTTTTTATTTAGTTGTTATATATAGTCTTTCATTTAAATATATAATACAACCTGCTCAGTCTGTTTAGTGTACAAGGAAACTACTCCCATGATAGATCAACAGTATGTCCAACATGGCTGCCTGAAGAAGACCTGAAGAAGTACCCACAGACGTGCCAATGAGGACGGGGAATCTCAAAGCTGTCTGCTGATGAATTGAAGAACTTCATTTTAATATAATCTGATTTATTAATGTTTTCCTTGGGGTTAGTGCCATGGATCCTGTTTAATAAGCCTCTGCCTGTCAGGAAGATATTTTCTCATGTTGTATAGTCTGAGATAAGAGCCAAGATTAATGTCCATATGTGTATTGCCGCTTTTGTCTTGCTAGGACAAATACTTAGCAGAATGTCTTAAGGGAGGAATGATTTATTTAGGCTCACAGTTTCAGAGGTTTTTAGTCTACCATGGAAGGAAAGGCAGAACACAGGAGGAGCACGTGGTGAGGATCACATGGTGGCCAACACAGCCTGGAGGCCCAGAAAGCCAACTGAAGGGGTGCAGGTGCCCCTCACATTCAGGGTAGGTCTCTCCCTTTCAGTAATTCTCTCTGGAAATGCCCACACAGGCACACCCCTCCCACCCTCTAAGTGATTCAAGTTCCAGTTGTGGTGGTTTGGATGAAAATGACCCCCATAGGCTCATGTGTTTGAATACTTGGTCCTCAGTTGGTGGAACTATTTGGGAAGGATTAGGAGGTGTGGCATTGTTTTAGTGGGTGTGGCCTTGTTGGAGGAGGTGTGTCACTAAGGGTGGGCTTTGAGGCTTTAAGAGCCCATGCCATTTCCAGTTAGTTCTCTCTGCCTCATGCTTGTGGATTTTTTTTTTCCCCCGAGACAGAGTTTCTCTGTGTAGTTTTGGTGCTTGTAGACCAGGCTGGCCTTGAACTCACAGAGATCTGCCTGGCTCTGCCTCCTGAGTGCTGGGATTAAAGGTGTGCACCACCACTGCCCAGCATGCTTGTGGATCTTATGTAAGCTCTCAGCTACTGCTCTAGCACCATGCCTGCCTGTTTCCACCCTCTCTGCCACGAAGGTGCCACGCTGCCGCCGCTGCCGCCGCCACCGCCGCCACCACCACCACCACCACCCGGCGACCTTAAACTCTTGATTCTTCCACTTCCCAAGGGCTGGAATTACAAGAATATGGACTCTAACCCTCTAGAGCTTTGAGCTCCAAGTTAAATGCTTTCTAGGTTGCCTTGCTCAAGGTGTTTTTTTTTTTGTTGTTGTTGTTTTTTTTTTTGTTTTTGTTTTTGTTTTTTTTTTTCATGGCAACAGAAAAGTAACTAAGATACCAGTCAAGTTGACAATAAAGCAAGTCTGTTGAGGACTGGCAACTCACAGCTCCTCAGGAGGAGCCTGGAGCGCACTTGGCCCAGCAGGACTCCACCCCACCCCTTTGCCTCCCATGCTGCCCCCACAGTTTGGGCATAGTGAGAGCAGCCTGGGCTCTTAGCTGGGAAGGGCCTGAACAAGCCTCCCTCTTGCAGGGTCCTGGAAAGGTGAGGAACAGGTTGACCCAGGCCTGAGCAGAATCCTGAGATGGGAGTCTCCTAAAGAGGCCATCCTTGTTCATGCACATCCTATTTATTCTCCACCATTGAGCAAAAAGACCACCTTCCCCCAGCCACTCTGGGGAGCAACTTTGTAAAACTCAAACTCTCATACTAATATGTGGAGCTGTTTCTGGACTTTTTTCCTACAGGTCCATTTGTTTGAATTATTTTTCCATGTATCCCAGGCTGGCTTCAAGCTCACAGTGTAATCGAGAATAACCTTAAACTCTTTTTTTTTTTTTTTTTTTTTTTGATTTTTCGAGACAGGGTTTCCCTGTGTAGCTTTGCATCTTTCTTGGATCTGGCTCTGTAGACCAGGCTGGCCTTGAACTCACAAAGATCTGCCTGCCTCTGCCTCCCAAGTGCTGGGATTAAAGGCGTGGGCCACTGCCACTGCCGCCGCCGCCGCCGCCACCACCACCACCACCACCCCTCACCCGGTGATCTTAAACTCTTGATTCTTCCACTTCCCAAGGGCTGGAATTACAAGAATATGGTACCGTGTTCAGTTTGAATAACATGCTTTCTCTTTCTTAAGATTTATTTATTTAACATATATGAGTATTTGCTGTGTGAATGCCAGTGCACATTGTGTGTACAGGAGCCCTTGGAGCCAGAAGAGGGTATCAGATACTTTGGAGCAGGAGTTAAGGGTGGTTGGAGCTGCTTGATGTGGATGCTGGGAACCCAACTCAGGTCCTCTGCAAGAGCAGCAGTTCTCTTCACTGCTGCTGATGCCAGCATCCTCCACGGTAAGTTGTGGTGTCTGGTAGCATGGTTCTAACACTTCATTTTTTTTCATAGTTCCCTTGGCCATTTTCCATGCTTTCATTTCTGTACCAAGGTTGGAATTAGCCTGTCAGTTTCCATAAAACAAAACAAAAAACTGAGATTTTTTTTTTTTGTTCCATAGGTCAACTCTGGAGAACTGATGAATTTGAAATATCGACTCTTTCACCCTACAGATACCATGTTTTCCCATTTATACTAATTCCTTTCTAATTTCTCTCAACAATGTTTAGTAAATTCTATATAGCTGTTTTACTTATCTTCTATTAAATTTATCTCTAGACATTTAGTTTTTAACGCCCTTATGAATGGCAACCGCTTTTTAAACTTTGGTTTTTCCATTCTCGCTAATACTGACTAATTAGCTATGAGCTCCTATACCTTCCTGTGGACTTCACACCAGCAATCACGTTATCTGTGGATGATGACATAGTCACTTCTTCCCTTGAGATCCTTTGACTGTCTATTTTATTTACTGGCCTTACTGCATTAGCTATAATCTCCAGTAGTGGTAGATGGAGGCGGGAAGAGTGGTTGGTCTTACCTCATCTGTGTCCTTAGGCAGAAGGCTAATGTTGGTCAACAAACGTGCTGTTGGTGCGCTTTGCTCAGACTCTTTTCCCATTGATGCCTGGGTTTGCCAAGAGTTTTGTTAAATTGTAAGTGGATGTTGACTTTTATTATGGGATAATTATATGATTTTTGTCCTTCTATTCCATTACATCAAAAGCTAGCTTTGCATTTCTTGAATAAATCCAATTTTGTTATGACATATTATTCTGTTTCTGGATTCAGTTCACTAATACTTTATCTAGGAAACTATGTCTGTGAGAGAGATTGGTGCACTTACTATGGAGATTTCCTTATACTTTCCTAATCAGATTTGGGTATCAATGTTTTACTGCCTTGTATAAAATAATTGGGATTGTATTCTTAATATTCTTAAATATTTTAGCAAATAATTTAATCCTCTGGTGGACCTCATGGAAGACTGGTGATATCTCTTCTTTACATTTGGGGAATCATTCAGTGAAGACTATGGCTCAGGAGTTTTCATTGTAGAAAAGCTTTTAGTCATGAATACAGTTTATTTAATAGACATAGAAATTTTCATATTTTCTATTTCTTCTGTCGGTCTTGGTAAATCCTGCTTATCTAGCAATTCTTCCACTCTTCCTGCAAATACAAATTTACTAGCCTGCAGTCACGATTCCCTAGCATCTCTAGTGTCACTGGGGTTTGTGGTGGTGCCCTTGCTTGTAGCAATAGCTGCCTCCCCACCCCTACCCCCACCCCCACCCCCACCCCCGCTCTCCCTTGAAGGGTTCCTAGGCATTATTGCCATTATTAGCCCTTGTAAAAAGATCATGGGTTTCCCTGGTCCTTTCTATTGTGTGTTTGTTTTCTATTTCATTAAAAATTACCTACTATTTGTCTTGTCCTAAATTTCTTTAAAGAATAAGCTCCCATTTTTCAATCTTACTGTGACCTTTGGGAGGCACGTCTCCCAGAGGTCTGGGTGTTACAGGTTTGCTTCCCGACCTCGGCTCTGTTTGGAGCCGGGAAAACCTTTAAGAGGTTCCCCTCCTGGGGGATCTTTTGGTCATTTGAGACATGGCTTGAAGGGGATATTGGGAACCTAACTACTTCTTCATCTCTGATTTTCATATTCCAACCACAAAGTGAATGGCTTCATCATGTGCTGCCACGATCATGTACCACCTTGCTGCAGCCTAAATGCGGCAGAGCCAAATGTGGGCTAAAACCTCCAAACCCGTGAGCTGGTGTAGCCTTTCCTGATGTATGCAGATACTTGTCTCAGTAAGGGTGAGTGAGACTGACTCCCACAGGCTCGTATAGTTCAATTTTTGGTTCCCAGTTGGTAGACTCTCTAGGGAGGGTTAGGGTATGTGGCCTTGTTGGAGGAGGTGTCACTGGGGGTGGACTTTGTGGCTTCAAAAGTCCATGCCAGACCCAGACTCATTCTCTCTGCCTTGCTATCAATCAGATGTGAGCTCTCAGCTACTGCTCCAGCACCTGCCTGCTGCCAGGCTTCCCGCCACGATGCCCACGGACTCACCCTCTGAAACTGTAAGCAAGATCCCAGCGAAATGCTTCCTTTTTTCCGCCTTGGTCTTTGATATCTCTTCACAGCAATAGAACAGTGAGTAACTAAGACAAATAGAGAACTGCCTGACACACTATTCCCAATCTTTCTTTGTTTTAAAGTCTATGTTCCTCTAAGCATGTTACAGCTGTTCCCAGCCAGGTTGTGACATTTTGTGTTTTCTTGATCATCTGTTTTTAAAATGCATTATCTTTTTTTGCGACTTTTAATTTTGAGCTGAAATGTTGAAGAATGCTTTATAGTTTCCAAATATTTGGGGTGTCTCAGTTCTTTTTTAACTTAAAAGAGTATATTTATGGTACTAGGAGATGGCTCAGAAGTTACAAACACTAGTTGCTCTTGCAGAGGACAAGGGTTCATTTCCCAGCACCCACATGGTGGCTCACAATTGTCTGTAACTGCTGTGGGATGTTTTGTATGCTGTGAATGTGTTGCTCTGATTGGTTGATAAATAAAATGCTGATTGGCCAGTAGCCAGGCAGGAAATATAGGTGGGATAAGCAGAGAGGAGAATTCTGGGTACAGGAAAGCTGAGTAAGTAGATGCCAGCCCGCTGTTCAGGGAACAGCATGTGGCGGCACACAGGTAAAGCCACAGAACATGTGGCAACATGTAGGTTAACAGAAATGGGCTGAGTTTAAATGTAAGAGCTAGTCAGTGGTAGGCCTGAGCTAATGGCAGAACAGTTTTAATTAATATAAGCTTCTGAGTGGTTATTTTATAAGCGGCTGTGTGGTCCGTGGGGCTGGGCAGGACCAGAGAAAACTCAAGCTACATGTAACTCCAGTTCCAAGGGATCTGATGCCTTCTTCTGAACTCTGTGGACACCTGCAGTGTACATACATACATGCAAACAAAACACTCATGCATGTAAAATAAATAAATCTTTTTTAAAGATACTTTGTTTATTTTACATGCTCCTCTTGAGGTCAGAGGACACCTTTGCCAGAGCCTGTTCTCTCCTTCCACAACGTGTGTTCCAGGGATTGAACTCAAGCTGTCGGCCGGGCTTGGCGGCAAGTGCCTTTACCTCTGAGCCATCCTGTCAGCCCATCTCTACTGATTTTTATTTTAACCTAATCTGACTACAGTCAGGAAACTCAGTATTATGAAACTTATTGAGACTTGCTTTAAGGGCTATAGTTCATTTTGATAAATGTTCCCCGTGCACATAAAAAGAATGTGTCTCTGACACTCTGGGGGTAGTGTGCCCTCCCTGTCACTTAGATCAAATTACCCAATCACAACATCAAATACCATATATCTTCACTGAGGTTTTTTCCTCATTTTTTTCTTTTTTGTCTGTTTCTTTTAAACGTTAGTGCAAGGCGTGTGCTGTCCCGTACTGTCACTGGGTACAGTTCTATTGTATCGGCACTCTGTGACTTGTTTATCCATCGCCCAGGACTGCAGAACATTGGTCTTAAGTTGTTGTTGACGTTACAGTAGAGTTATTAGGAGCGTTCCTGTGCGGGCTTTGTCAGAGAGTTCCACTGGAACTGGTAATGAATCCAGTCCCCACTGGACCATCCTCAATCACTCCGGCATGGTCAGCATGCTTAATGCCAGCCACGGGGTGCTGTGGGGTGGATCACGTTAGGATTTCAATATCTCCCTCGTGACGACTGTTGTTACACACTCGCTCGTGGGCTTTCTCGACAGTCAGGTGTCTTCCACGGTGAGATGTCGGTGCAAAGATCTTCCCCGTGTCAGAAATGGGTCCTCACCTTCTCGGGGGCTGTAGTTGTTCTCATGTATTCTAGGTGCAAGTCAGTTTGCACCAGTGCCCCCCCCATTCCTCAGTTTGCACCAGTGCCCCCCCCTCAGCTTGCACAAGTGCCCCCTGATTCCTCAGCTCGCACCAGTGCCCCCTTCCTCAGCTTGCACAAGTGCCCCCTGATTCCTCAGCTTGCACAAGCCCCCCCTTCCTCAGCTTGCACCAGTGCCCCCCCATTCCTCAGCTCGCACCAGTTCCCCCTCTCCTCAGCTTGCACCAGTGCCCCCCATTCCTCAGCTTGCACCAGTGCCGCCCTTCCTCAGCTTGCACAAGTGCCCCCGATTCCTCAGCTTGCACAAGTCCCCCCTGATTCCTCAGCTTGCACCAGTGTCCCCCCTCCTCAGCTGGCACAAGTCCCCCCTGATTCCTCAGCTTGCACAAGTGCCCCCCCTTCCTCAGCTTGCACAAGTGCCCCCCTCCTCAGCTGGCACCAGTGTCCCTGCCCCCATCCTCTGTCAGAAGGTTTGGCTTGTAGCCGAGGGTCCACTGGCGTGTGATACTGACTGGGGGGGGGGTCTGCTTTCTTAGTGACGGACCCCTGGGGGGTCAGCCATTCTCCAGGGCAAGCCCTGCTTCCCGGAGTGGTTGGGTAACACAAACTGACCTGACGGAGGTGGGGGAAACTCAAATCTGGGTGGGCGGGAGGGTGAGGGGATATGGGAGGGGTTGGGGTATGTGAACACAGTCAAAATACATTGCATGAAATTCTCAAGGAATTAATAAAAACTTTATTAAAAGGAAAAATTTAAACAAAACAAAATGTTTACTCTATGTCCTTTGTATGGACCACATATGTTTTAGAATGAGGTTCCGTTTCTACTCTTGAAACCTGGCACTTCAATTGATAACTTGTGAAGAGTTGGCCATGAAAACACACCCATCTCCCAGCTCAGGAACTCAGTATATCTCTCCACTTACTCACAATCCTTAACTTCCCTCAACAACGTGTTGGATTCTACATGTACAGATCTTCCATTACATTTATCAGCTCTTTGTTGTTTATTTCAGAATTTTCATTTGATTCCGTTTCTTATAATTCCAGTTCTCAGCTGAAACTTTGGTTTCCTGGCTTCTTGGCTATATTGATTGCATAGATCTGAAAGTTCAGTCCCATTCTCCCAGCTACCTGGGCACACTGGTGATATGCTTTTAGTACATTGTTTTACTCTTGATTTTTGGTCTT
This sequence comes from Peromyscus leucopus, assembly GCF_004664715.2. Taxonomy (NCBI): domain Eukaryota; kingdom Metazoa; phylum Chordata; class Mammalia; order Rodentia; family Cricetidae; genus Peromyscus; species Peromyscus leucopus. Next base: position 9,208,722 of record NC_051067.1, read on the forward strand.
CCTGTATTCCTGCATTCCACTGGCTGTCAGATGAAACAGGACTGTGAAAGATCATTAAAGCTCTGGATATTATCTTCCTCCAGGGATGATTTCCTCTGCCCTCCTTCTGCTCATCCAGGCATGCCAGCCAGCTCAAATTCAGGTCTGATCAGAAGTTAGGATGATCTGAAGTGATGTGGTAGCCTCCTTACTCCTTCTCTGTTCCTTTGAGGAGTCTTTTGACTTTCTTTTTTCCTTTTTAATTTAGTTTTTGTTTGTTTTTTAAGACAGGATTTTACTGTGTAGCCCTAGCTGATCTGGCTGGCCTTGAACTCAGAGAGATCCTTCTGCCTCTGCCTGTGAGTGATGGGATTAAAGGTATATAAGGCCAGAAGATGTTGAATCCCCTGGAACTGGAATTACAGATGGGTTTGAACAATCATTTGGATGTTGGGTACTGAACCCGGGTCCTCTGTATGAGCCATCTCTCCAGCACTTGGCTTCTTAGTCTGCTGTAGATGAGACTCCTGAAAACATTGTTGCTGAGACAAGGAGAAGGAGGAGGAGAAGAGAGGAAGGGAGAGGGGGGAGGGAGGGAAGGAGGGAGGAAGGGAGGGAGGGAGGCAAAACAATAACACAAACCCCAATCAGGTCCACTTCCTACCTCCATATTGAATATTTATCACACACTGCGTGGACTTCAGAAATCCCGGTCCCTGTGACCGAAGGCCAGAGCAGGGAGCTCAGAGCAAGTGTGTTCTTTTACAACAATGGCCACAGCAGCAAAGCGCCGCCGAAGCCCAGACCTCAGTGTGCCCCCCTCACGGCTTCTGTTGTCTGTGCCATGTAGCGTGTGTTAGCAAACGGAGCCACTTGTTCTAATCCAAACACGTGCCTTTTCTACAACCTGAATGATAATAACGTGAGTGAAATCACGGGCCTGCTGTGCTAGAATATATTTCTGACCTAGATGAACACAAACGCTTGCAACAATTTGCAGTGGTCCTGCATGCTCTGCATCCTTCATGAGTGGCCCTCCGGCAAGGACCCCTTGCCAGGTGGCAGGAGCGCGCCTCTGCCTGTGAGCTGGGAAGCTCGGCTCCAATGCTATCCTCATGGTACCTGTGATTATTGGGGTGTTGCCAACAGATCCAGAGTCCTTCTGCTTTGTAGTTGTAGAGATGCTTGCAGGCTCCGATGGCAGGTGGCCCGAGCCAGTCCCCAGATAGACGGCCACTTGCTGCAGCTTCCACCTGAAGTCTCAGGAATGCTTCCCTTTCAGAGGGGCGCTCTGTGACATGAAGCCTTTCTTCTTCTGAGGCTAGTCACTGCTTTTAGGCCAGAGCATCATCAGACCCAGAAGCAGGGAGCCCTCAAGTAATCGGCTCAGTCCGAAATGGGACACACTCAAAAGGGACTCCGAGTAAAGGAATGCTTTAAAGTCGTTTTCATAAAGGAAGCCATCATGCCAGCACACCACTGCATCCTAGCTGAGGCAGGTGAATAGATTTCATTCTGATTTCTTACAGGGTCAATGCAACTCACATATGCAAGCAGCCAGACAGTCACTTACTTACCCAACATCCTGTCGGGGGCCAGGCTCAACTCTTCAGCAAATATTAACAACTACCTTAAAAATGCCAGTTCTAAGCAGGGTAGTGGTGTCACACGCATTTAATCCCTACATGAGGGAGGCAGAGGCAGGGGGATCTCTGAATTCGAGGCCAGCCTGGTCTACAGAGCAAGTTTCAGGACAGCCAGAGTTACACAGAGAAACCCTGTGCCCAAAAACAAACAAACAAACACATAAAAGAATATCAGCTCTAGGCAGAGCATGGGGTGTGGGGCTGTCAGTGATGAGCCCAGCATCCCTAGGAACTCAGGGGCTGGCCCACAAGCTGGACTCACCTTGGGAAACCCCAGCGTGGCTTTAAGGTACTTTGAGGGCAGCTGCACATGCACCCTGGCCTGAAAGTTTCCAGGGCATTTGCTGTACCTCATGTGCTCCATCCTGACATTTACAGAGCACGTCCTCGAGGGGACCTGCCCCAGCCCTGAGAACTACTCACAGCCCACCCACAGGGAGCCCATGACAGCATGAACATGAATGTGAACTCCACGTGGGACTCTGTGCACGTGTGTGTGTGTGTGTGTGTGTGTGTGTGTGTGTAATTTCACTTTTTTTTAATTTTATGTGTATGGGTGTTTTACTTAAATGCATGTATGTGCACTATGTACATGCCTGGTGTTCAAGGCGGCCACAGGGCATCAGATTCCCTAGAACTGAACTTAGAAGTGGTATGAACCACCAGATGGAAGGTGGAGGAACCTAACCTAGGTCGTCTTCGAGAGCCACAAGTGCTCTTAACTGCTTAGCCATTGTTCCAGACCATTTTTACTTTTGAGATAAGGTCTTTCTAGGCAACTCAGGCTGATCCTTCTGCCTCCATCTTCCCAGAGCCGGCATGTATCACTGTGCCAAGCCCTGTTCTATCCCGCTTTCCAGATAGAGGATTCCAGAGTCAGGAGTGGAGTGTTGGCCCCAAAAGAGCTCGCCTATTTCCTTACACACGTGGCTGCCTCTTAGTTTGTGCTCAGCGCAGTCACATGTCACTTAGCACTGGGGGCGCATTCTGAGACTGTTGGAAGGTTCTGTCATTGTCTGATCACAGTGCACTTAGACACACCAAGCTGGTAACCTTACCACACATCTGGCTGTGAGATGTGTGTGGCAGAGCCTGTTGCTCCAAGGCCGGTGATGAGCAGGACACTACCAGATTAGACAGAACACAGAAGGAACGATGCCATCACAGACACTGTAAGCCCTGGACAGACCTGGCCATTTCCTATGGCACATGCCTTACAGTGAAGGTTTTACTACATAGTGTACCCTAAAATCACAAAGAAAAGCACCCTACTGCAGACACAAACCAGCACCGTGTGTAGCAGGCTCCTTGACACCAGAGTCATCACAGACACATGGAGATGTATTTTGCCACAGCCTGTGATGGCTGGAGTATCGTTAGGGGACAGGGATTTTTCAGCTCCGTTATGATCTTATGCCCCACTGCTGACCAGTGTTGTCATTTGATCCAGGTTCCTGCACAGGACACGGCTTTCCTTCATGCTGCTGTCCCTACAGGCCCTGCTGGGTGGCCCCATTTGTATGGGACTATGATTCCTGCTTAGACAGGGTCACTGGTGTCCTGAGCACTGGTGAAGGAGTTGACCGTGGCAATCTGTGACCTCAAGAGAATTGAGAGACCACCGAGTTCCACATGGAGGCTCTGCTCTTTTTTTTTTTTTTTTTTAAAGATTTATTTATTTATATATACAGCATGTATGCCTGCAGGCCAGAAGAGGGCACCAGATCTCATTATAGATGGTTGTGAACTACCATGTGGTTGCTGGGAATTGAACTCAGGACCTCTGGAAGAACAGCCAGTGCTCTTAACCTCTGAGCCATCTCTCCAGCCCCGGAGGCTCTGCTCTTGGAGGAAAAAAAGGAAGAGACACAGGAGGGAGCCAGAGTCAGGACACGTGGCACCCCTGCGTTCCCCGCCCGCCACTCCACTTCCGTTTCTGCAGCCTCGACTGGGTGCTTAGTTCTGAACACAGAGTCCCACATTAGTCCTCCAGCATCTTCTTCTAAAGGCTTTTGGAACCAGGCTCTGCAGCTTGGCTGCTGAACTGTCAGCAAGTGACTCATGTTTGACTATGAAGGCTGGGACAGGAAAGACACCCACAGGGCAAGGGGAGCAAGGCAGGGGTGGGCGGGGAGCGCAGGGGTGGGCGGGCAGCACATAGACAGGCTGATTAAAACGAGTGAGCTCATTTGCTAGATGGGGCCGTTAGCCCCTGGGCCAGCAAGGGGAAGCCCCAGGGAAGACACTCCTCTGCCCTCCAGTGTGACAGTCTGACAGCGGTCCCTACCTTGGGGACCTGGCTGAGGGTTGGCAGTGAACAGGCAAGGTGGGGGTGGGTGCTTTCCCATGGGCGGGGTGCATTTGAGGTCCCGCTGGGGTGCATGGTATAGGGGCTGGTTCTGGTTAGAGAGAAGCTGAGCAGGTCAGGAGGACGCTTCAAGGAATTCTTGGGTGGCTGTCAGAACATCTGACAGTCAGAATGGGCCAAGGGACCAGGGAACAAATGGGTAGCAGATGAAGCCAGCACAGTCTCTTCAAAGTGCCCTACACACACACACACACACACACACACACAATGCCAGAGCTGGAAGAAGGTAGCAGGCTCCCGCTGTCTCCTTGGTCCCTGCGACACCTGGTAAGGAGCTGGGGTGGTGAAGGCCATCCATGGGAAGCTGGGTCTCAGGCCTGGCTCTTGCTGGCAGCTTGTGTTGGGGGGTGGGGATAACCCGGAGCTTTCCCTTCTGCTGGGGACCTGGCAGCCTGAGTGACCTAGATACACAGGGGGTTAGAGCTGGTCTCAAGACAACTGTGAAGAGGATGGGAAAAGAGTAACAAAAAATAGAGAAAGAAAGGAAGGAAAGAAGGAAGGGAGAGCCGCGAAAGAAAGAAAGAAAGAAAGAAAGAAAGAAAGAAAGAAAGAAAGAAAGAAAGAAAGAAAGAAAGAAAGAAGAGCCACTACTGTCCTAAGGGTGGCCTTCCTGCTTCACACATTTTCTTCCAGCTTCTGTTCCCTACCCCAGGCACACATAAGTTGGAGCAAGCCAGCCTGGTTCCCAGCAAGAGGCCCCCTCTACCTTTTTAGCTTTACTGGAGAAGACAAGAAAGAGCAGGTGACAGAAGAGAAGGCACACCCTGAACGGTGGCCCACTGTGTGTGTCCCACAGTCCTCTGGTGGCTGGAGCTGATGTCTGGGGCTTGGCTGCCAGCTGCTGGTCACCCTTCTCACACTCCCTCAGTCTCCCCCAGGCTGGGCAGTGACTGGGACCCAACTGATCACTCTGTTCCACGCCCCAGGCAGTGACTGGTGTGCAGAGGGCTGATCCAATCCTAGCCACAACGTTCACCACCCACTTTCAGCTCTTCTTTCTGAAGATGAACCCAAAAAGACGGGATTGTGGACTGGGACTCAGAGAATGGTACCCTCAGCTTCAAAGATGCCCCCCTGAGTTTAAGACTGAACCAGCCCTGCAGAAGGAAACCTCAAAGAGAGGGCAATGAGCTGAGTCCTCATGTCCACCACTTTCCTTGTTGCCCTAACAAAATCCCTGACAAAGAGCTGCTCAAGGGAACAGGGTTTACTTTGGTTCAAGATTTAAGAGCACAGAAGTCCATTATGGCTAGAAAGGCATGGCTGAGTCCTAGCAGCAAAAGCATCCAGTTAACACTCCTCACGTCTGGAAAGACCAGAAAGCAGAGATGATAGGATGCTGGCACTAGATTTCTTCCTTTTCACTCTGCCAGGGACTCCAGTCCATGGGAGATGACACCCACATTCAGGACGAGTGTTCCTCTCTGGAAGGTCTACCTGAGGCTTGACCACCACAGACATGCCGGAGATGCCTCCTAGGATATTTCAAATCCATCCAGCTTGACAGACAGTCCTAAAGACCCCATTTGAGTCCCGAATCCAGCTGTTCTGAAGACCGCCTCGATGTTTTTCCATCGTGGATATCGCATGCATTTCATTTCTGAGATGAGCTGGTTTGTGTTGGGTTTTCTTTCACTCACATCAAAAATGTTGGGCTGACTAATAAATACTAGGGGATAGAATAAACCATAAAATGATGTTGTTAGTTCTCCCAAAGGCGTAAATGATAAGCAGGAGCAGCTGTGTGCGCACACCTTCACACATGGGTACACACACATGCGAAAATATGTCGTTGACCTCAGCCCTCCTCAGCTGTGCTGAAGGATTCTAGGGAGGGTCTTTTAATTATTTATTTTGTGTGATGTATGTGTCTATGTCTGTGCATCATGAGCATACCTGGTGCCCATGGAGGTTAGAAGAGGACATTGAATCCCCTGCAACTGGGTTACAGATGGTTGTGAGCCACCATGTGGGTGCTGAGAACCAGACCTGGGTCCTCTGCAAGAGCAAGAGCATCAAATACTCTTAACCGCCGAGCCATCTCTCCAGCCCCCTCCCCCCAGGGAAAGAGATTTTTTAACCTGCTTGAAGCAGAGTTTTAAAACAAAAAGTTACGGCTCAGGAAAACCTTGTGTACAGAGAGACAAGATCTGAAGACCCCACAGATGTGAAGCCACACACCCTCAGCCTGCACACACACCCTCAGCCTGCACACACCCTCAGCCTGCACACACACCCTCAGCCTGCACACACACCCTCAGCCTGCACACACACCCTCAGCCTGCACACAGCCGCCTTCTGGCAGCACTACCGCACCCTTCTCACCTGGGACTGGGTGAAATTTTACCTTCTCCGAACAAAGTATTGGGCCAGTGGGCTCCGTGGTGGGTAAGGTGCTTGCTCTAGACCTGAGTTCAATCCTGGGACCCACATGAAATTGTCCTCTGACTTCCACACACATGTCATGGCGTGTGCTGCTCCATCAATCACAAAATACATGCATTAATAATAAACAAAATAAAAATTAAAAGACAAGGAGTTGTTTTCCCAGGTAGCTGTTGCGGAAAGAATCAGATACGTGAGACTAAAGAGATTGCTCTGGTGTACGCTTGGGAACATCATTCAACTCCAGGAAAAGCAGGAGGTTGAGGAGGGAATGGAGGGGTTCCTGACCCTGGCAAAGTCAACTGTCTGCCTTGCTGTTCTCCCAGCTCCTGGCACCAGGGTGGGGAACCCACTGTTCAGTGAGCTTTTCACATGTTGCATGGCTGGGCTTTGTATGTTGGAAAACAGCAGATCATTGAGTGTATTTCCTGAGTTTGGCTGAGCAAATCTATATATATATATATATATTAATGCATGTGTGTGTGTGTGTGTGTGTGTGTGTGTGTGTAACTGGATCTTCCAACCCAAAACTCCACAGATGCCAGACAAGTGCTCTGTCACTGAGCTACACCCCCAGCCCACATATTACTGTTTAATTGTTAGGTGTGTGTCCTCATCAAGCCTGCCACCCTGCAGCCTTGACTCCGTTCCTCACACTGCCGTGGGAGGTGTTTGTCATGGGTGCCCCATCCATTCTACAGACGGGGATCCAAGCATGTGTCTAACATGCCAGAGCTGCAGCCTTGAATGCAGGTTTGTAGGCAACCCAGCTCTGGACTCAACAACTGAATGTAACTAAGGGATTCCTCTTCCAACCGAAAACAAAGTTGACTTCTGCTGCTGAGTCTCATGAGGTGGCCACAGAAGTAACGCAGCTGTTCTCTGAGAACATAGAAGCCCTGGACAACCGTGGCTGTCCGCCTGGTAAGTGTTACTGCTGGGTTCTCTGAGACTTTCTTCCCAAGTCCATGGTGAACAAGAAGATCTCCACCCTTCCACCCCACACTCTGAGGAACTGACTATTGGAGGAGCCCAGTAGACGCCAAAAGGAAATCCGGTTGGCTTTTCTTTTTACTTTTTTGGCTCTAGCGTGTTCTGAAAACACGCATATATAAAGGGACAGGTGTGTACAGGAGAGTGAGTTCCAAAGGGCAGGTGGCCTGGCTGCTCTTCACAGCTCCATGGCTGCCCCCGTCAATCCCTCAAAGCTTGGATGTGGTTAGGAAGGCCAAGTGTGGGTAAGCTCATGAGTCCTCTTTCCTTCTCTTTCTTGAATCTGCTTCTCACAGCCATGCCCTACATTCATGCTCTCAGACAGAGAAGCTGTGCCTTGAACAGTTGGCAAGAAGACACCAAGGGGAAGGTGTGTGGTTTGGACATTGAGTTTTCCTATCTACACCATGTAGCTAGCTCTCACTAAGTGGTGCCAATGGAGCACTCAGGGCTGAACTTGTTTTGGGTCCCCAGAAGACACCAGGAAAAGCAGTTGGTTCCAACTACTTCTGCATGCTTTTGCTGTGGTTGCCTCATTACCCAATGGAGGCCTGCCGCAAGAGCCCGGGATCCCTGATCCAATGGAGGCCTGCCCCAAGAGCCCGGGATCCCTGATCCAATGGAGGCCTGCCGCAAGAGCCCTGGATCCCTGATCCAGTGGAGGCCTGCCCCAAGAGCCCGGGATCCCTGATCCAGTGGAGGCCTGCCCCAAGAGCCCGGGATCCCTGATCCAGTGGAGGCCTGCCCCAAGAGCCCGGGATCCCTGATCCAATGGAGGCCTGCCCCAAGAGCCCGGGATCCCTGATCCAATGGAGGCCTGCCCCAAGAGCCCGGGATCCATCAAGGCGGTCATTCTCTTCTTCTCAAGCTCATCCCTAAGCCCACCCCGGCATCCTTTCTCATTCCCACATCCAATCTGCTCCTTACCTGGCCCTTGTCCACCCTGGACTTATGAGATACAGCCAGACAATAGAAAACAGAATTCAGTCACACACACAGGGACAAAAAATTTATGAAAATGAAACGTAAATAAATATGGATGCTGAGGACCTAATTCTGATAAGCGGATTTTCAAAATTAGCCATTTGCAAGAGCAGATTAAATGCATTTAATGTGGTGGGTGGAAGGAAGTCGATTAAGATGCACCACAAACCCCCTTTCAGCAGATTCGGGGAGAAGGCATAACAGGCCCCCTTCGCAGCTAGTGCGTTTGCTGGATAAATGCTGAATGCCTTTTAAGAGCACTAATTTGCTGCTGTCATGCTGGCAAACAGGCCTCCTGGAAAGGGACCGCTTCCACCTCCCGTACAAAAGGCAGGCCAAGGGGACAGGAAAGGGATAGCGGGGGGGAGGGGGGAGGATATATGGGGGTGGCCAGGCCTACTGCAGAGGTTCCAGGCCCCACTCATGGGAGTGGGAACTCACTGTCTTCTGGGATACAGGGAACGCACTAAGGACAGAAGAATGACCCTGGCCCATCACCATCACCAGCCACCTGTCCTGCCCCTGCCCCTCTGAAATTCGAATGCTGATCCCAGAATACCTTGCAGCTCCCTCCATGGCAACAGAAGCCTTTCCCTCACACTCTGCCTCTGCACCCTTGCTTTCTGCTCCTTCTCCCTGCAGCCCACTCCTGTCCCCAGAGCCAAGCCTCTAGAGAGGGCCTGCAGACCCTTCAGACAAGTGGCCGATCAACCCATCCCTAGAGGCAGGGAACAGGCATTCCCCAAAGGGATAGTAAACCTTCCTCCCACAGGAAGCAGATCCCAAACAGCAGGCTCTGTCCTCTGGGGTACCTCCTTCAAGGACCTTGGAGCCCTGAGAAGCTGAGCCCATATTTTAGGTTTAAGGAAACAAGGAAGAGTATGTTAAGGTCACCATGCACCGTGCACGGAGAACCGGAGAGCTCACACACATCCTGACATCTGGGACCCCAAGTGTCCATGTGACTGAAGTGTCTCAGCACAGTGGAGCTGTCCCAGGGTAAAGACAAAGAGAGCACTCACCTGGCCGTGATCCGGACCCTGTGATTGCCTTAACTCACCCCCATTTAATTCTCCCAGCCAAGATGAATTTCCCAACCCCAGGGGCTCTGAATATCTACCTGCTGCTGGCCTCTCTCACCTGTCCTCTTAGGCTCCTGTCCCATCAGCCATCTCTCCGTTTCCTCACTCGATCCACCTGTACCCACCCCAGGGCCCTCGCTCAGCTTCTCCTGAGCTGTACTTCCTCTGTTCGCACCACATCGGAACGTGGCATTCAGGTACCAGCTCAGATGCCAGCTTGCAGTGGGGTGGGGAGGTGAGACACCAGCCTCGGAGCCAGGTGGTCTGCATGGAGGAGGAGGAGCTTGGTGAAGGCTCTATCCTCAGAAGCTTGGGGTGTCAGTCAGCGTAGGGTGACAGTCCTGTCCTAAAGCAACAGAATTGCTAGTCATTCTTTCCCAGGCTCAGCTTCTCACGACTGTCACCAGATAGGAAGAAAGTAAGGCCCAGAGTCTGCAGGTCTAAAAAGCACCCATGTGGTTCAGGCCTGGTCAGTGTGATGAGGATTCAGCAGGCTGTCCTGGCCCGGGCCTGAGAGCTCCATAACAATGTTCCCTCCAGACCATCCCACCACCCAGCAGCCACCCCAGTTCCCTTCCTTCCCCCCAACTTTGAAGTGAGGCCTGGTGCTTGACCACCTTGAGTGTCATCTACCAGTGGCACGTGAAGCCCTCTGGGTGGACAGGAAAGGGAACAGTGCCCATGTCCTTCCTGCCACCCCTGCACCTGGCCACCTGCTTTGGAAATCAGAAGTACAGTGAGCATCCCCCTTACGCCCAGCTAGAGGGCCAAGCACGGAGCAAGGGTTGTCTTCCAAGGCTCCCGGGACTAAGATTGTCTCCAATACAAGATAAAGAAGCTGAGCCGGGTGTGGTGCTGGGGATCGAGGTGGACCGGGGGCCACAGCCGGGTGTGGTGCTGATCATGAGGTGGACCGGGGGCCACAGCCGGGTGTGGTGCTGGGGATCGAGGTGGACCGGGGGCCACAGCCGGGTGTGGTGCTGAGGATTGAGGTGGACAGAGGATCGTCGAGGCACCTGCTGGCCCAGGCTGGATTCTGAAATAGTAAATGCCTCTTGTCTCAGGTAGACACTGGCTGCTCCTTTGGACTCCAGGATTTCCTGCTCAGAGTCTCAGTCCTGGCCACTCTGGTCCCCTCAGGCCCCCAGAATCATGCAGACCTGCTCTATCCCTGTGGCTAGCTATAGCTTGATGGCTCATGGGTTGTTAAGCATTGTGACTGCACCCTGAGTCTCAGGGGGTGATATGGTGCAGGTCTGAAGGTCTCCCCAAGCAACAGAAACCCCGGTCGGTCCTACGGAGACTGCCCTGGATCTGTAGAGAAATGTGGATGGGAACTCAGATACCACCAGCTTCACCCTCCTCCTCCATCCCACAAGACAGGCTGCTGCTCCCCCTCAGGGCTGTGCTTGGGTTAACGGAGCTGGCCAGCAGCTAGGCCTGTGAGGACTCAGAGCCCTCTAGCTGTGAGGAACCGTCTTCTTCAGGCTGGACCAATGAAGCCCTTCCTTTCCCAGTGACCAATATTTGAAAATTAGTCTTCTGTTCCGAATGAGAGAGAAAATCATTAGACTTTCCATCGGGGACGTGTGTTCATCTGTATTTGCAGGTTGTCAGCCTGGGGTCTCTGCAGGTTATTATTGGAGTTTTTCCTCTTTGTCACTGAAGAGATCTTTCTGAATCTGTGGCCCATGCTGGGGGAAGCCTGGGCCTCCCACATGGTGCTCAGACTGGCCTTCCCTGCTCACACCTGCTCACACATGGGGGAGAAGGGAATTCTGGGCCCAATTCCAGATGGCTTAGTGAACCGCACGGGATGGAAGCAATGGGTGGGGGGAACGAGAGGGAGAGGGAGAGGACTCGTTGAATGCTGAGGGAGACAAATCTGAGGCCAATTACCCGTGGCAACCTTGTCGTCCCCCGCCTCCCAAGGAGGGGAGATAGCTGGGAAAAAATAAGAAAATAATATCAAAGCAGCCCCATGCAGTGAGATTGGAGGCCAGCTGGCTGGGAATTTGATGCTAGGGGTTGGGAGGGAGGGTGAGAGCAGGCCCGGACAGGGAGGTGGGCAGAGGGTCCGTGGCGATAAGCAGGCACAAAAAGGGAAGAGCTTTGCAACAGGAAAAAGGGAGAGGGAACATCTGTCCACCCGTCACAGGCTACCCCTCAGCCCTGTCTGCACTGCCTGCTGGGTAATGAGGCCCAGGTCTGCTCCTTCCTGTGAGAACATCTTTTTGTCCTTGAGCAGGTGGTGACAGAGAGAAACAGGCTCTGAGAAGGAAGGAAAGTAGCCCAGGGTCACTGGGAGAATTAATATCATAATTGAGAATAACAACCAGACCTCCTATTTACTAGATAAAATACCACCAGGGGATTGCTGAGAGAGATGGGAAAATAGAATCTGAAATCGTTTTTCACTTCTCTGCAAATGTCATTGGTGTGGGATTTCCCCTCTCCCCTCGAGATGTCATGGCTGGGCTGTCTTTCACCTGTCCACCCAGATTGCCCAGACCCTGGGTTTCTGTTCCTGCATGCCAGGCAGCATCTTGGGGCTCTGCAGAATCACCAGAGGAGAGACCAGCGTGGCCATCAAGTTCCCCTGGGGCTCCCAGTAAGACAGGTGTGCACCTGACAGCTGACAGCCACATGGACACTCCCCGTCATGAGTAGCAGCTGTTAGCTTGGTGGCAGCTGGAGCTGGAGGCTCAGACCCCAGTGGTGTCTATCCGGGACCCTTCAGCAAACTGTTTTACTCTTTGAGCCCGGGTTTTCCTCTCTAAACTCTCCTGGGGTTCTCCTGCGCAGAGCGTCTCGAGGCAGAGGGTGGGGATGCGGAGCTGTGCCGCTGGGAGACACCGATCACACTTGAAGTTACACTGGGAGGGTTTTAGGGTAACTTGTGGGAGAACTTTCAAGAGCTATGAAATTAATTGGAGGGTGTTAACTGCAGAAATGAGGGAACAGAAGAAAATTACCTCCGAAGAATTACAACTAAGCAATTAGCACGGGAAGAAAATGATGTCTAGGATGGAGACACATGCAAACGGCCAAGGCACGGAGCTGGGGAAAAGAGAAATGCAGACATCGAGGGGTCTCCCAGCTGCACAAGGCGGTCCTCGGGAGTTCTTCTCCCTCGGGGAAGTGGGAAACGGAGTCTGGTGAGGGATGCAGTCAAGAGCCACACTTAAGATCACAGGGCAGGGGGGCGTTTGGTGGCTTTTGGTGATCTTCTTGCTAGTCTTTGTTTTCACTGATTTGGGGACCTTGGGCACATCTTGCAACAAATGCTAAGATCTCTTCCAGGCCACATACTCGGGCTTCTTAGTGTTCTGGAACATCTGCAACGGGGATAGGACTGGGAAAAGATCAGCAGCAGCTATCCAGTGAGGGTGAGACAGAATTTGAAACAAAGTATGAACTAGCTGGAGCTGGAGGTGGACAGCAGGCAGCTGATTCTTCCTAGGCGTTCTTGGCCATGAGAAGAACAAACTCTACTTTCAAGGAGACGGAGGGAGGTGCAACACAAGCCTGTGAGCCCAGGCTCTGCTGCCGTTCTGGGAGCACGTGCTCCTAACGAGGATGGCCTTACCCTGTGCCTTTGTCACCTTGAGACTTGGAAAAAATTGACATTCCTCCCCACCTCCCTTGGCCCCTTAGACTGAGCCAAGACAATCAGCATTGTGGAGAACAGGGTTCCCCATATCATAATGAGTGCAGAAACTCAGAGTGGCGGCGGGGGGGGGGGGGGGCCCGGGAGGGGCGGGGGGCATAGTTTACTTCATGACCTTGTAGTGTTGGGCGCCAACCCAGAGAAAATGGCCAATGTACCAGCTGGGTGCAGAAAACAGTTACTCTTTTTTATTTTTTTAAGATTGATTTTATGTTTAAGGACTATATGTATGTGATTGTCTCTGTGTAGGTGTGTTCACGTGAGTGCAGCCCCCACTGAGTCCAGAAGAAGGTGACAGATCCCCCTGGAGCTGGAATTACAGTAGGCTGTGAGTCGTTGGTGTGGCTGTTAGGAACTGAACTCAGGTCCTCTTCAAGAGTCGTACACAGGCTTAACTGCTGAGCCACCTCTCCAGCCTGGAGCAGCTGTAACAGGCCTGATAGCAGGTCCGTCCCCCTCTTCACCTTTGATTGGGTGGGTCCTCTGGGGGTGCAGCCTTTCCACACATCACCTAAGTTTTATGCCGCCCCTGCCCTCCTGCAATGGCTGTGCTCAGTCAGAAAGCACACTGCCTGTGTTCTTCCACCTTGAGATAAACTTCTGGTTTGAATGAGGGTGGGAAAGAGGCCCAGCCGAGCAGGGGCCACTGGTGGAGGGTCAGGGGACCCTATGCTGAAGCCCACGCCCAGCCAAGGTACTTCCTCTTTGAACGTGGACGGTCTTGTTAGTGTTTTTCTCCCAGTGTGTGCTGTCCTTCTGGTCTCTGGGTCTGGTTTAGAAAATGAGTACTGGCCCAAGCTAGTCAGTCAGAAAGAATCTGGGGGCTTTTGTCAGTAATTCCTGGCCACACACAAGCTTTCTTCACACTGACGGGAAGCATGTAATCAGAGGAGTCCTGGATCCAGCTGTACCTGAAGCCTGGCTGCTACATAAGTCAATGTAGTCTTTATCTGCTGTAGCTAGCCTGGCTTGTTCTTAGCTTCCACTTAACAAATTCATCCTTGCCAGGTGGTGATGGCACACACCATTAATCCCAGCACTCAGGAGGCAGAGGCAGGAGGATCTCTGAGTTCAAGGCCAGCCTGGTCTACAAAGCAAGTTCCAGAACTGCCAGGGCTACACAGAGAAACCCTGTCTCAAAAGACTAAAATAAGTAAGTTCTCCCTCATCCCACGCAATCACCAGCTCGTTGTAATCGAGGCGCACCTTTGAAGCTCAGACTCTAGGCCAGGGATGTTCACTAGCAGGAGCCGGCCGGCCTGTTGAGTGTGGCCGTTTACTGTGTAGCACGGCCCCTTTGCCTCGACACTGTCCGTTTGTCTTGCTGTTAGTCATTGCCAGGAGCTGCCTCCCTCCTCGCACTCGACCCCTGTGCAGCCAGGCTCAGTGCCGCGTTAAATAAATACAGCAGCCCTGAAACTGTTCAAATAGATCCACATCTATGACAGCCAGGGGACACCTTTAAGTTGATCATTACCCAGAGCCAGCCAGGCCAGCAAGTCTGCCTTAGATGTCCCTGTGCTTCCTGCTCCCCTGCTCTACTGCTCTGTCTGCTTTTAACAGGGAATGCAGGATGCAGCCATACCCGAAGCCTGACTACTGCTGCAGAAGCCAGCACATTCTTTCTCCACTGTGGCCAGCCTGCCTTATTCTCAGCCTCCACTTAATAAATTCTCCGTCGTCCCACCCGACTAGCACACCTTGTTTCCCCACCCCCACCCAGCCAACCCTGTCATCAGGTCAGGAGCACAATAGCGGCTCACTGTGTTGCTCATGTGGTTCTGGAAAAAGAATTAGAGCTTGGGAGTGGGTGGGTGATGTTTTGCTGGGGGATGGGCTAGGCAAGAGAATTTTAAGTATCCCCAAACCCTGAGAGACACAAAAGGCACCTGGGGACAGAGAGACTTCTCCAACATCCCCAACCACCCAATGAGCTCCTACTCTGTCCAGTATCTCTCACTGATGTGAGGCCCTTTCTCCCTTCAGGCTACACCCCTGAGTACGTTCTGTAAGAGAACCAGTCCAGGCTTTGTCCACTCCTCCAGGAGGACCTACTGAGGCAGGAGACTCTGCTCTGTACCTCTGGTCAGAGTCCCTGCTGGCCAGGGTGAGATCCTTGGAGGAGCCCAGTAAGAGCTTCCTGGAGGTGATGTTGCTACAGACTGCCCTGCATGGCCAGGTGCCCCATCTCTACCCACGGAGCCAAGTGTCAGGTACTGACCCATGGTCATCATCCCACCAAATACTCAAAACTGCCTGTGGGGTAAGGCATTTCACTGTCCCCACTGAACAGATAGGAACAGCAAGGGCCAGAGCGGTCCAGTATCCTGCCCAGGGCCACCCAGCCAGGGAGGCTGGCTCCAGAGCCTGTGGCGTGGTCCCACTTTGTTCTCCCTATGGAGCCCGACTTGACCGGCTCGTTCCACCAGACACTGTTTTCTGCCTCCGGCCTGCCAGGCATTGAGTGAGAGATTCCAGCTCTAGATCCTTCTCCATCCATGTTACCTATGGGGAGGCTGATGGACCCACTTCCCAGGCATGGACAGTGAAGGCCAGTTAGGAGATAAGGCTGGTCTCATATCTCTCAGTTGGCAAATGGAAGTGCTGGAATTCCAGCTCTGGTGGGTTAAAAGGCCCTCATTCCTTCCTGGAAAGAATTTTTCTCAATAACTTGGTTTTGAAAATATTATATATCCACAGAGAGTTGGGAAGGTAGTACATAGAGGTTCCACAGCCTCTTTGCTGGGCTATATCTCATGGTCTCCGTACTTCCTACACCATGGAAATACCATTGGTATGGCGTGTGCACCTGATTCTGTCATGTGGAGATTCATGAAACTGTGACAGCAGTCAAGACCCAGATCTGGTCTCTGCCACCTCCAGCCCTCCACCACCCAGCCCTGCAGCCACCAATCTACTTGCCATCTCCAATTCTACATGTTGAGAATATTATATAAATGCACTTGTAGAATGAGTTCCTTTTTTTTTTTTTTTATCCACAAAGGCTTTATTTTAAAAGAAACATTTATTGGGTGCCTACTGACTATTAGGCACATTCGTCCCTTTCAGGAATGTTCACATAAACTCTCTCAGTTGCAAGTAACAGAAGCGAGCTCAAACTAAATGAGATGGGTGTCCGACTGGCGTTGGTAATGGGGAAGTCCAGAGGTTCGGCTGGCTCCTGGCCGGTCTGGACCTGGGGACTTGTGGGGGCTGTTTTCATGTCCCATGTCTTGGCATGCTTGCCTCATGCTTGTTTTCCTCACAGGCTGGCTCTCACCATTTGCCAGCTGCCAATAGCTCCAGCCTCACAATAGCTGGTTGACAATAGCTGGCTGACAAGCCCAGGGGAAGAGCACCTCTTTCCTTGGCACGGTCCTAGCTGCAGGCCTGGCCCTCACTGGCATGGCTTGGGGCTAGCTTGTCCCTGGATCAGTCGCCAAATGGGAAGCAGCGTACAGCATTCTGATTGGCCAGTCCTTGGTCATGCCTCCTTTCTGTCAGTCCAGCCTAAATCATGGGAAGCTGGGAGGCAACTAAGGGCCTGAGGACAAACCGGGAAGCCCTGACCAGAAGGAGGGGAGCAGATTCCAGGGCTGTGGTCTATAGACCATGGAGCCACACTGGTTTACTCCTGAAAATAAATGAAGGCAGTCAGACTCAGAAAGGTTAAGTAGATAGCCCAAATTCAGAGCCTAGGTCCTAGTGAGCAGCCAGGGACACAAACCCCGGCTGTGACTTGTAGTGGATAGCTGTTCCAGCTTTGACCTTGAAGCACTGCCCCTAGTGAGGTAGCAGGTAACTGCCTAGGACCTGGCCCTGGGGTGTGGCCTCTTTGGACCCTTAAGACAGGAGATGCTTATGTGCTGGCTCTCTCTTGGCTACTTCGTAATCCTGGATGCTGGATTGTAGACTAAGTCAGAGTTCTCCAGAGAACCACATTGGACTGCACCTCACCTCTCCCAGATCCTGTAACCAATCCCTTTACTGGTTGTCAGTCACCCCAAATAAACCTCTTTAACTATCAAATACACTACATGGAATTGCCTCGTTAATTGCCATTTCAGTGACTCTTGTGCTTTCCTCTCTTCCAAGCTGCCCATGTCCCTGTCGTCTTCTAGAATTACCCTTCCACAGGCAGGCACAAAATGGAAAGCTGTGCCCTTAAGCAAACCTCAATTTCTAGTTTCCGCCTCTGCCTGGCTGTAGCCTCTAGGCTCTCTGAGACTCAGCAAAGGGACCTCTGGGTCCTCCAGGGTTGCAGATGGGGGGTGGGGATGACTATGGACTAGGGGTGGGTGTGGGCTGTGGACTGGGGGTGGGTGTGGGCTGTGGACTAGGGGTGGGTGTGGGCTGTGGACTGGGGGTGGGTGTGGACTGTGGACTGGGGGTGGGTGTGGGCTGTGGACTGGGGGTGTGTGGGGGCTGTGGACTGGGGGGGGGGGTGGGCTGTGGACTGGGAGTAGGTGTGGGCTGTGGACTGGGGGTGGGTGTGTGTGAAGCTAAGCTGAGCCCCCCTCCCAACGGAGCTCTGTGCAGTCACATCCCTAGGAATGTGCAGACCCTGGCACCAGCTCCTTGCGTGGGCTGCCACGTGGCTCCAGCAGTGCCAGGGAAGGGACGGCCACCATCCAACTGTGAGAATTGGCAGATGGAATGGGTGACTCAGCCGGAGGCCAGATGTGGCCAGATGAGAAGAGTAAACACAAAGGCCAGAGGCCAAACCTGCCTCAGTGCCCCCAAGCTGGGCAGGGACGGTGAGGCCGGGCTGTGACAGACAGGCAGGGAGGCAAAGAGAAGGAGATGGATGGCCCCATCAGGCTCAACCAAGTGCGGAAAGGAGGACAGATGGCCTCGTTGAAGAAACCAGCCTCACAGGGAGCAGGGCTCACCACCAGAGCAGAGCGAGGTAGCTTAGCACCGGCTGGGGTGGTTCTAGGCCGGGGTGCTCAGACTGGATGGTATCCCACCTCCATACTGCCTAGGGCAGCCACCAGGTGTGGGCAGAGCTTCTCATGGTCTGCCCAGGTATACCCACTGGGACCCCAGCAGGGCAAGGGCCGTCCTTTGGGGCCCTCTGTAGCCCCACGGTGGACACACAGATTTCACGTGGCCGGGCCTGTGGAGGACATATTGCACAGTAGTATAAATATGCTTAGCCTGCTGGGTGTGATGGCACATATCTTTAATCTCAGCATTCAGGAGGCAGAGTGAATCTCTAAGAATTCGAACCAACCTGATCTAATCTACATAGCAAGTTCCAGGCTAGCCAGAGCTACGCAGTAAGACCCTGTCACCAAAAAAAAAAAAAAAAAAAGGTGAAAGAATGCATATATTTAGCCCTACTTATCTGGACACTTTAAATGGTTAGGATGGAAGTTTCATGCTTGCAAAGTTTCTTTCCACCTTTCTTGTTTGGTTTTGTTTGATCTTGCTCTGACTGGCCTGAGATTTTCAGTGACCCTTCTAGTTCAGTCTCCCAAACTCATTACAGGAGTATGACACTAAGCCTAGCTCAAAACTTTAAAACTATTTTTTACATGTATTTATTTGTGTGGGGTTCGGGAATACATGTGGGGGTCCAAGGACAACTTGTGGGGTTGGTTCTTTACTTCCACCATGTAAGTTCTGAGATCAGAACTCGGGTCATCGGGTTTGCCCACAAGTGCCTTTACTCACCGAGCCATCTCGCTGGTCCCCATAACTTTTTTAGTGAAGAGAGTCTTAACCATTCTTTAGTTTGTGAAAGGAGCCTAGGAAACAAATACAACCAGCCTGTCACTGAACAAATGTGAGGACATAGAGCCCATGTTTGGCTCCTATGTTCGTGGAGGGGACACCATCGAGGGCCAACCTATGAGACCAGACAGAATTCTACTTGAGTGGCACACATGCCTCCCTTCCTGCCACCAACATCCTTACAATAGTCCCCAAGTTCCTACAGGGACACTGTAATCTTAGAGAGGCTGGGTGACCTGTCTAAGGTCACAGAGCAAACGGCAAAGCTGGAGGCAGGGGAAGCTCTTAGTCATTCTGTGGCTTTGGGTGGATCTGGCTGGTGTCACACAGCCCAGGATCCACAGGCATTCCGATGTCCAAATCCTGCCTTTCAGCCACTTATGAAAGAGTCGAGAATCTCCTGCTTCTCTCTGTTTGTAGCCAGGCAATCTCTTCCAGTTAATCATAGATCAGCGAGTCTCATTCTGTCCTCATAACGCCCACAAGTATATCTGAGATTGCCTGGAAAAGTACAGAAAACTGAGCTAGCTCACGTTCTCTGTGCAAAAGCCCCAGAGCGTAGCCAGAGATGGTGGGTGAGTTGCAAACCAGTGCTGGTGCCCTGCTGGCCTGGCGCCATTTTTGCTATCATTTTTAATTGGCAACAACATATAACACCAGGTTTCTCATGCAGATTAGAAGCCAGGACTGCACTCCACGCTGTCTGTGTAGGGCAGGGCAGGTTGGGCTCGGCCACCATAACACACACCTGAAAATCTCAGATGTATGCCACTGATATTTATTTCTTGCTCAAACCACATAACTGTAAGATCTCTGCTCCGCACAGCCTCTTGGGAGCACAGCTTCTTAGGCTCTTGACTGCTGGAGGGCCATCGACTTACAGTGGCACCTTAGACACGTGGGCGAGCCAGTTGCTGTGTCAGAGGAAGGAAAGAAGGACTGGAGCGTGTGGACACTGCATATCTTAAACATGTGACTGGTCCCTGCTCATATTTCATCAACTGATAGTTGTGACCGGTCCACACTCCAAAGGGGAATGAATATAGATAGGCTTTGGTAACCACTAGTCCATGACATCTGGTACTGGGGAGTCCTCACCCACCCAACCTCCCCATTTGGAGCAGAGTGACCTCCCCCACTCCAGCCCACCATGGATGAGTGCTCAGTACGTGCACTGTTCCAGTTCCAGGAGCCTTCGTTCTTACGGAGTTGGTGCCCAGGGCAGTGATGCAGCTCCAGCCAGAGGCTGTTCATAGTAGTGTTCTGTCCCTCACGGGGCATGCATGCTTTAATTCCCCAGTGCATGACCAGTGTTTTCACTGGTGTTCCTGCAGCATTTCAGTCGCACCCTCTGCCTTAGAGTGACTAATCCAAATAGAATCTGAATTCCTCATCCACACATGCTTCCTAAAGGATAAAGTCCAAACTTCTTTGCAAGACATTCAGAAAGTTTGCAAATGGACCCCAGCTTCCCTTTTTTCTGTGGCATCCCACACACACCCTGAAACTCCCGGCCTGAGCTCCCATCAGCAATTACTTCAGCATGCTCCTTCAGACAGAGCAGTCTGGGAACCTAGGCACTCTCTGTCCAAGGTTCTGATAAATCCAGCAATGATGGAAGCAATTTAATCTGGTTTAATCCAGTGTTTGCTGACTTGAGTCCTTTTCTTGTAGACTCATGACACCCCAAGAGGAGACAGTCTGGTCTCTTGAAACATCTACACATGTGTCCTCTTCACCCATACACACCATCTTGTCTTCATCTATACACACCATCTTCTCTCCACCCATACACACCATCTTCTCTCCACCCATACACACCATCTTCTCTTCATCCTTGATCTTGGAGTCAGCCTAATAACTCCTTCGCAGTCTTTAAATGCCCTCTTGCCTTCACACCAGAAAGTTACTTTTGTGTCATGTCCCTTCTGCAGGACAGAGCCCTGGTCCCTTGGGCCACAGACCATGCCAACTCCTCTGTATGGCTCACAGAGGCCTCTGTGACCTTGTCCCGAAAATAGGGATGGTTGTGCTCCTGGGCAGACATCACAACTGCTCTGTCCTCTATTTCTTCAAGGTTGGCATGACCTTGGAGCCTCTCAGAAGGACTAAGGATGTAGTTCAGAATTAGCATTTCCTTGGCCCAAAGCCCTGGTTTGATTCCCTGCAATACACACAATTTGTACACACATCACATTTTATACTTAGAAGTTCATTCATTTACACAAGCTTGTAGGATTTGCACTTGAACCAGGCATGGGGAAGATTTCAGGGAGCAAATCTCTTTTCCCAGAGAGTAAGAAAACCCTGATGGCTGGGCTCAGTGATACTCTGTGTTAAGAGCAGGCTGAAAGCCAGGTGGTGGTGATGCACACCTTCAATCCAACAATCCAACAGTTGGGTGGAGGAGGCAGACAGATCTGAGTTGGAGGCCAGCCTGGTCTACAGGGTGAGTTCTAGGACAGCCAGGGCTACACAGAGAAACCCTGTCTTGAAAAAAAAAAAAAAAAAAAAAAAAAAAAAAAAAAGACAAAAGAACCAGACTGAGCAAGAAGGTAGAAGAAAATAGGCCAGGGATGTCCAGGGGGCCTCTTTACAAGGTACCATTGAGCAAGGACAGACAAGACGGGCATGTGGGTATCTGGGAGACCCTCCCTTAACCTCACAGAGGTCTAAACAAAAAATTCCTGGTCTACTGTGGTCCCGGCCAGCAGAGGGGAGCAGGCAAAGAATCTGATGCAGGCTAGGATTTGAAAGCATCCTGTCCCCTACAGGTTCCTTCGTGTGACTGGCCCTGGAACCTTTAAAGAGTAGGACTTTCTTATAGAAATTCTTTAGGCCAATGGGGGTTCACTCTGAGGAAGATTAAGGTGGCAATGCCAACACTGTGGCACCATGAGGGCCTCACAGAGACAAGGTGATGCTGGAGCTACATCCTTGACAAACCTCTTTTTTTCATAAAGGAGTTGCCTCTGATATTTCATTATACCTGGACTCATATGTTCGAAGGTGACAAGAGGCCTGTTACGTTATCCCGAGGTGACAGCACAGTGTGACTCCGCCCTACTCTCCCGGCAGACAGGCAGCTTGCAGGATCAGGGCAGGTACATGACTGGGCCCCACAGGCGGGGACCATACCTTGCCTCTGGCAGTGACAAGTTCCTCAGAACCTTAATGAACAGAGAAGGAAACATGGTGTCCACTAAGCCCAGGCTGCAGCTGCCGTTCTGACCTCTCATCCCCTTGCAGTCTTGTGGGTCCTCCCTCTCCAGCCACAGAACCTCTCCCGGAGGAAGCCTGGGTCCTTGGAGCACAGACCACAAGCTCAGAATGGATCCGGGGTCCCTGGCTTCTTCTCAGTTGGCTTTCCGGGCTAGGGGCAGTGTAAGTTCCCATAGAGCATGAGGGTTCCAGCATAGCCTCACCTGCTGTCCAGAGCTGACATGCAGTCCTTCTCCCTCAGGCCCCAGAGCCAGCTTCACACACACTTCTATCCTTACAGGCAGGTAGCATTGATGCTCAGAGACAGGTGGGGCAGGGTTGAGCCCTTCGTCTCCCTCGCAATACCTAGATAGGCTCATCTCCATCTTCCTCTCCACACTTAGAAAAGCTGGGAGGCCCAGGAGGTGGAGCAGGCATGACTTAAGAATCTCTCCCAGAGAGCCACAGACTAGAGGCCTGAAAACAAATAGGTCCCCAGCTCCCGGGCTAGGAGGAACCAAGGCCTGAGGGGCATGTACAAGTGTAGGACTCTTCCCACCAGCTCCTAGGCCACTAACAGAGGATTTGAGCCTGCTCCCAACACCAGTATTAAGTTCCAGAATTGAAGTAGCCAGCCCAAAGACTTGAACTTCATCCTCCATGTGACGCCAAGGGAATCCCTTAATGTCCCTTGGCCTTTGAAAGTCTCTCCAGCTCTGACAGGAACAGACTAAGGTGGTTGCCCAGTGTGGTGTACCTGGCCCCACTGGCCAGCCTGGATGGGGAGGAAGTGACTTCCTCAGCACAGAGTGCTCAGGCCATGCTTGGCACATTTTGTGTGAATGAAAAATATGTGATTGTGGCCACAGTGCTGCCATCCTGTTCAACGAGGAAGCTAGCTGGCTCTTAGGAGGTATGCTACAAAGACTGCTTGCAAAGAGCTACTATAGTCAGTCCCTGGCAAGAGGATGACGGAGTTTGGTCACGTGTGCACCTCGGCCCTGCTCAGCAGCTCTAGTCTCCTTACACACCTTGGGGGCTGCTTGTGTGAGAGAGTGGGGGTTGTCTCTGGTCCTAGAACAGGGTAGGGCACCCCAGTATCACATTACCCCACACACATCTACCTTTGATCCGTTGCTTTAGTTCATGGGTGTAAAGTGCTTTAGGCCGGGTGGGTCTCAACTGGAATAACGCTAGAGAGCCACCCGCCATGGATATGGGAAGGCACTCCGGATCCATTGGCTCTGGAAGGAGGCCAGTGCAGGATCAAACAATAGACATCTTCCTTAGCTGCAGCCCTCGTGTGCTCTAAGGTGCCAGAGTTCTGTGCCTCCTCCCAGCAAATTGTACCCCCCCTTCTCCTGGTATCCCCTGGGGACCATACCAATGGTCAAGCATATCATCTGCTCATTCGCCATGGGCAGCTCAGAATGTCTCCTGCACGTGATTCCAAAGGGCAATTTTAGGAAAAGATTTTCCTGCTGCTGAGGAACAGTAAGGAATGGAGGAAAGGCAGGGTCCTTGCCGCACCCGCCAGCTAGCTTGCTTGTGAGCAGGCGCCGTTGGCAAAGGCAGGAGCAGAAACAGATAGATGACCCGCAATTACAGCCCGGATCCCCGCCCCAGCCTCGCCCAGCCTCCCGCCTGCAACCAGTCTCCAAGCAATTTCAGACTTTTTGTACATCTAAAGCAGAGATTGTACACCATTTCTCTCGCCAGCAGAAGCGGCTTTCAGGTGGCGGGGAGGAGGCCGAAGAGTGTTTATTCACGAACAAAGGCAGTTGGAGACAAAAAGGAGAGCTCAGCCCTCCCCAGTCCCTGCTCCTCGCTCTGCAGAGCCGAGCGGTCCCCGCTGCCTGCAGAGGGGAGGTTTTGATTGTGTGTGCCCTGCTCAGCTTCCACAGGTGCCTGGGCCCCGACAAGGGGACGGGCTGCTCCCACCCCGGGCCGTGCCGGCAGGAAGCGCTTCCCAAGTGCTCCGGTGGGTGGGTGACTGGACGGGTATAGAAACAAGAAGGCTCGCCACCCACAGCTCCTCAGCTGGGCCCCGGGGTCTTCTCTTTGTGGAGAGAGGCAGGATCAAGGGGCTCCAGTGTCCCCCTTTCCCCACCCACATGGCTTTGTGAACTTGAAGAGGACAAGGGTGGGTTGAGCAGACCTGACAGGCACAGCCAAACTCCCCACTGATCCACATTGTTGGCCCCTGCGGGGTAGGGGGTGAGGGGAGAGGAGCCCTCCCCGCACGGGAGACCTTCCCAGACCACATGGAGGGCGGAGGCAGCTGCAGACGCCATTTTCAGGATTTTGGTCACATCTGTGTACACCTCTACATTCATTTACTTTTGTTTGTTCCATTGTATGCGTGTGTGGATGTTTCCCCCCACTAAGTAATACAATCACGTCTCTCCAAGGGCAAAAGGAGATTAAAAGGTAAATGGAGAAAACGCTCTTTGTCACCCTGCCCGAGTCATCCACATCCCCAGCACAAAAGGCAGGCTTGTTTGTAAGCTTTTGTCTGCCCTTGCAAAATATCTTTATTGAAGTATACCAAATGTGAAACTCGGTCCAGGCGTGACCCAGCTATTGCCACACTGACATCAGAGCCGCCGTGGTGACCTGCAGACCTTTGCAAGCTGCATCCTAAGACGGGGTGGCTGTGGGACCCTGGGCAGAGATTGCCACCCTTCCTCTCCCCTACGGCTGGGTGTAACCCCTCCCCCGCTGTAAGCGCTCTCACAGGCAGGTTGGCTGGGCTTGAGGACTCCCACTCAGGTAGCTTCTGGCAGGTAGACGTCCATCCTGGGCTGGGACTTTGTGGGGATGCAGTTGTTCGGGCCTCGCTAGTTCTCCTCATCCAGTAAACTCACAGTTGCGCCGAACTGGACTTGGGTGGGGGCCATTTCTTTGGTTTGTTACTGGTTCTCACTGGGGCAAACATACATCACACATCTCCCCAGAAGAAGTGATACAACAGCATGTATGATGACGATTCTTACTGTCCTTCCTTCTCACCTGAGACCTGGAGTCGCCTATGGCCCGGAGTCTTGTTTCCAGTCTTGTTGCTCCCTACAGACATACCGAGTACTAACTGAGGGCAAGCACGAGGGTGTTCAGTGCACCTAACTGGCCCGCTTAAATCGTGCTGAGACCTCTTTGCTAGATCAACCAAGGGATCCCCCCCCCAAATGGCGATGCTGCTAGCAATGTCCCAACATGACCACCTGGGTCCAAACCTGGTGGTCTCTCTCTGCCCTTGCTGACACTCTTTTTGCTCAAGACATTCGTGTGGCTCTGGACACATAGATATGAAATTGGTACACAGATCAAACATGTACTGGAAATAAATCATAAATAAATCCATTTAAAGAAAATTATTTGGCATATATCTGATTTTTATCATTTATTAAAGACGAAAGCAAATTTGCATACTAATGATGTGCTTATTTATTTTTACATAAAGAATTAAATCTTGGCTGACTATTTGATGTTGCAGGACACAGAGCACCTTCAATATTTTTCAGAGTTCATCAGTGTTTTGGTTTCCCAGTCAGTTTTGGGAATGCAGATTTGTAGAATTTGTAAATTTGTAGAATTCTGAAATGGCAGAAGTGTGTTTAGGGCTATTTCAGAAACTGCTGGAAGAAGAGCGGGTGGCCAGACAGGATGAGAGGTCACTCCCAGAGGGAAGAGCAATGTTTTCAAGAGTGCTTGATGTCTTAGAAGGGAGAGAACAGGTCTGGGGCCATGAACCCAGCAGGGGGCCCCCAGGTGGGGGGAGCGCCAAGAGGGAAGTGGAGGAAGGGATGTGCTGGAATGTGGGTTGTGGCAGGAGAGGCTGAGGGGAAGGAGAGCTGGCCTGAGAGTGAAGCAAGTGTCCTCAGGGAGGGACCACTGAGAGGGGCGGGCTGCTCCCCTCAGAGTGAAGGGATGCAGTGTCAGATGCCCAAAAAAGGGTATGGGGCTTGCACCAAACTATGCCAGAGGAGTGCCTACTGAGCCTGGTAAGGAAGGTGCACGTGCCAGCTCAGGTCCAGCAGGAGAGCTTACCATGCCTTCACTATTGTTCCTAGGTTCCCAGCAACGTCTGGCCCCACTTTGGGAAGCTTGGTAAGGACACCGAGCTTCCATTGCTCACACTCGTGTGCCTTGTGCAGCAGCAGAGCACACTGAGCCCCATGGCTGTGGCCTCTCCTGCTGCTCATTTCGCTCCTGCTGCCCCTGCCTGGAAGGGCTGTACCCGGCCAATCTTCTCGGTAAAGTGATGTTTTCATCAAGATGGGAGGAGGCAGCTTCTCGACACCTCAGCAAGTCGCACACCCTGGGCTGTGTGTCTTCCATTACCCATGGTTCTCAGATCTCAGCAAAAAGTGCTGGATCCATCACTGTTTCCGTCAGTAACTTAACCTCTCCTCCTCCCAATCCCTGCGTATTTGATCTTCTGCAATTTGCCTCTTTGTTCTTGAGACACAATCATATTGCCAGGGGCTCCCAGGGGCCTCCCTGCCACCACTGCCACAGAATTCTCTTTAAATATGAAAATCAAAGTGTCCCCCAGAGTAATCAGCAGGACACCTCCAGGTGGAACTGTCACACCTACCACAAGACAACAACTCAGAGCAAAGAACAAGAAAGGCCAGTTGTGCACAGATTGGTGCCTAGAACCCACAGATCGAGGGACAAGGCTAACTCCAGCTCTTTCTCCCCCTGGGTTTCATATTCTGGGCTTGAATTCTGTGCATAAGAATACTGATGAGTCCACAGAGACGCAGGCCACCGATCCATGGCTGGGGGTGGCCTCTAGAAACATGGGGTTTCAGTGAAAGCTGAGGATTCCTCATCTCAAGTACCTGAGATGGAAGTATTGCAAATTTTGGAGAATCTTGGGTTTTAGAATACTTGCGTAGCCGTAACCAAGTGAGCATCCCTAATCTGAGAAACTGAGATCTGAAAGACTCTGAAAGATTTCAATTTTTTGCACCATTTGCACATTTAACAATACTGATTGACTTAGGCCTCAAGGAATCAGTGGTGTAGGGTTCAGCTTTAGCCATGTAGGAGAACCAAGGCTCTTGTCACATATCAGGGGCTGGAATGCTTCAGTCACTGCTGGACTCAGGTGTCAAAGGCGTTGGCAGCTCAGTTATGGGGTGCAAGCATGGTGACCTTGGCTTAATCCCAACGCCAAGAAAACAAAACTAGCATCCACGTACAGGCAAATGGTTCAGATGGGGTACAGTGTAGCCTGGAGTGTCCAGTGTGTTAAAGGCCTGGTTCCCAGCCCAGCTGTCATTGGGAGTGGAGGCACCATTAGACCGTGGGACCAGTGGATCATTAGGATGTGCCCTTGAAGGGAACACTGGTCTTTCTTCTTCCTCTCTCCTGGTCTTCTGAGGTGACCAGCTTCCTCTGCCATGATGTTCTGCCTGCCACATGCTTCTACCCAGGGACCCTGCGTGGAAATGTCTGGAATCACAAGCTGAACCAATTCTTTCTTTAAGCTGATGGCCTCAGAACCTTTGTCACAGCGACAGAAACCTGACTGACCCAGATGGGAAGAGTTTGCTAGGTACAGCTCATTGGTAGTTTTTCTGTCTCCGGCTCCTTCCCATCTGAAACACAAGCACTTCCTGTCCTCCAAGTGCCTGCTCCAGGGTTTGCTCTTCAGACAGGTCTCAGGAGGACTGATCCAAAGAAGGCCTGTCCTTCAGCCAGGGGCTCTCACTCCATGCACTGGACTACTTGCTGCTTCCTGGGATGATCCTGTTTAGTTCCCTGCTCACTTGCGCACTTACTTATCTTAGAGCTCCCTGTCCCTGCTAGAATGTCAGCTCTGTGAGAAGAAGGCCTTTGTCTTGCTCATGGCTACTTGTCCAGTGCCAGAGCGAGACCTAGCAGATGAAGAAGGAAGGGACAGAGGCTCTCCTCTGAGAGTCTGACTCCTGGCCTTGTGTGGGGTGCAGAGGAGCACCAGAGAACAGGCAGCGACAAGTTTCCCTGGTCAGCAGTGTCCTGACAGCTGGTCCGACAGCCATAAAGGTAATCAGTACTGTGTTGTCCTCCCAGACAGACCATCGGCAAGAAAGGGTTTCTCTGGGAGCAGCTCCAGGTTGCCAGTCATTGGCTCTGCCTGGATCATGTGACCTGTGAGCAGGGCTACAATGTCCTCTGGCTGCCTAGGCCTAATGCCCAGGTCAAACACAGGAGTCATAAGTAACCACAGTGCCACAGTGTGTGGAGGGAGCTGGTTCCTCTAGAGGAAAATTAGTGAGCTGGCACCTGGGAAATGGGTCTAGACAGAGGCAAAGGTCATGAGCACCTCAGACGTGGTAGGTGTTTTAAGAGGCTGTTATGGCTGAACACGGCTGCCTCTCACCCACGACCACAGATCAGATATGGAAGCCCTAACTCCCAACATGGCATTAGGAGATGGAATTTGGAAAGGGGTGCGGGGAGGGGTGTGTATCATGAGAATGAAACCTTCATGAAAGAGCTAAATGCTGATGCACAGAGGCCAGAGAGCTGGCCAGCTGCTTTCTGCTGTCTGTGGACACAGCAAGAAGCAGCAGGCTGAGGGGAGAGAAGGCCCTCTCCAAAACCAGTCTACAGTGGTACCCTGACTCTGACTTCCAGCCTTCAGCCGGGGGAGATAAATTTCTGTTGTTTATAAGTCATCCAGTCTATGGTACTTTGTTATAGGAGCCAGAACAGAATAAGGCAAGGCTCTAGAGGGTCCAAGATAAATAACACTTTAATAAACATTTGATGAATGAAGACAACCCAGTCCCTGACCACTCAGGAGAGCAGGGAGACAGATTCATGTTGTCATAGGATGCATGCTTATGCTGAAGCAAAGGGAGGCAGACCCGGGAGGGAGCACCTGTGTCTTCCCCTCCCCCGTGAACGGGGACCAGCAGAGCTGGTTGTTACGGCTGGAATGGGCTCAAAGCCAGGGGCCTGTCCTGACCCACTCATCCCATGAATTTTCTGGAGAGGCGAAATAAACTATGCTGTGTGGCAACGGGTTGTTGTCGCATTATTTGTAATAGGGATAAAAGAAAAAACTGGAAACAGCCCAAATGGTCCCCAGTAGGGGACTGGTTAACTACATTATGGATCATCCACTTGATGAAATATTCTGGAGTCGTTAAAAATGATCGTTAAGGAAACTACAGAGCAACCAGGGAAAAGGCGTCTGTCCTAATGCACAGTGACAGCCCAGAATACAAATCTGTGACTGAACAGCATGCTCAGCTGTGTGCTCAGGACACAGGCTCATGGGACACTTTCCTGCCCCGAGGAAGCTCCTCACCCTGTCAAGGCAGGAAAGGCAGGAAAATCAGTAAGGGGACAGGACGGCTGGGGGCGGGACACCTGGGGGCGGGGACACCTGGGGGCGGGGACACCTGGGGCCCGGGAGATTGCAGAAGCAACAAAGAGCAAACTGGAAATGCTTGGATGCTCTCAGCACAAAGTTGAAATGAAAGATGAGGAACGGGGCAACACAGGAGGAGAGGGGGAGGGGAGAGGAAGGGGGGCCATCCAAGTGGAATCATGAGTGACTGTCCCCATTTCATGGTGTATTGTTTTTACATAATAGAAACTGGTTGAAAATTAAGTTCAGCTAGAGGTGAATAATTTTCACCACTAACATTTATGTCTGTAAATCATATATGAATTCATAAGCACTTTATTTCCTTGGCAATGGAGAGATAGTTCTTGAGCATTTTATGAAACAAACAGCAAGGAAAAAAAATAAAACAACCGTTTTGCATGTTTCCTGGCCCTGTGCTCTGCAATAAGGTGGGGGGCACTTGCATGTCTAGGAGAACAGGTATAAATATAAGAAACGGAAATAGTTATCAAAACCCTTAAACTCAATGGTTGGAGACAGGTGTGGAGGTCAAGGGCATTCTGCAGGTATCTGAGAAGGTCCACCTGGGCTGAAACAGAAGGCATGAAGATGGCCAGAGCGCGTGAACAAGCTTCAGGGAGCTGAAGACGCGCAGGTAGCCACAGAGAGGACATGTGCCAGGGTGAGGAGTGTCTCCTCTGTGATTCACACAGACGCCCAATCCCTTTTGTGGTAACACTAACACGAGGCATCTTTGAGGGTGATTGAGTTACAAAGCTGTCCCCACGAATGGATCCATGTCCTTATAAACAGACAGCCCTCTTTCCTCGTCCTCTCTCCCATTCCATGAGGACACAGTGATTCTGCACCAACGTGGATGCAGAGACCAGGCCCTCACCACTGGACCTGCCAGCACCTTGGCCTTTGCAGCCTCTGACCCCAGTCTGCCGTGTTCTGCTAAGGAAGCACAATGAGTGGAAGGCAGGTTTGCCTTTGGAGAAGGAACAGCAGAGGAGGTCAAGGGGCCAGGACTGGGAAGGGCAAAAGCCAGGCCCAAAGCAGCGCAGCAGGGCAGAGGTGTGAGAGGTTTGTGGGGACAGCTCCTTTGGAGAGGTTCCAGATGAAGCTTCAAAACAACTGAGCAGGAGCCCGTGAGGTGGTGGGGTGTGGGGGGTAGGGGAGTGTCAAAGCGCTCACCATGCAGGTCTGATAGCTTGAGTTCCATCCCTGGGACCCATGGTGGAAGGAGAGAACCGACTCCTGAAAATCGTCCCTCTTACCTCCACGCAGCACCGTAACATGTGTGTGTGCACACACACTAACAGTAACAGTAAATGGAAAGGGCCAGACATGGTGACACACACCTTTAATTCCAGCACTCAGAGATAGAGGCAGGTGGATGCCTGTGGGTTCAAGGCCAGCCTGGTCTACATAGTGAGTTCTAGGTCAGCCAGGGCTGTATAGAGAACACTGGACAGAGGTCGGAGGAGACACCGACTTTTCAGCAAGCAGACTAGATGATTCCCTGTCTCAGCTCTTAGGCCACTGCCCTTCTCCATAGTGGAGTCCACAGTTCAGCTCTTGACCGACAAGACAAGATGCAGCTAAGAGCTTTGCAGTTATCCAAACTGAGCCGGGATACAGAAGGCTGGGGCAGGGGCCCGGCTCCCATTCCCGAGTCATCACTGGAAGTTGTTAGGCCAGAGCACTTTGCCCATGCAGGAGACTCTTTCCTAGGCAATCTGATCAACTTCAAACACAGAGCTCCGTGCTCTGGCGCTGGGGAGTCCCCAGACAGTGGCCCGTTGAGAAGCGGGCATCTCTACTGCATTAGCTGGATCACGAGCTGAGGAAGCCAGATCCAGACAGCTGGAGAACACCTTGTGTGAGTCAGCAGCAGATGCTTGGAGAGACAGGCAATGTGGAGAGAAAAGGTTCATTTGGTTAAAGTCTTCCAGGTCACTTGGCCTGGTTGCTCTGGGACCTTTTGCAAGACAGTGCACCATGGTGTGGAGAGTAGCATGGAACAAAACTTCTCACCCTGTGACCTGGAAGTAGAAAAGAGGAACAGGAAGTGGCCAGGGGCCTACCGTCTCCCTCAGGGGAAAACCCTTAAGGACTTGAAGACCTCCCACTAGGTCCCACCTGTTAAAGGTCCCACTCTGCCACCTGGCTACAGCTGTGGGCGTGGCATAAAACCTTAACACAAGCCATGTGGGTAGTGATGGTACACACCTTTAATCCCAGCACTCGGGAGGCAGAGGCAGCAGATCTCTGTGAGTTCGAGGCCAGCCTGGGCTACCAAGTGAGTTCTAGGAAAGGCGCAAAGCTACACAGAGAAACCCTGTCTCGGAAAAAAACAAAACAAAAATAAAATAAAATAAAAGACAGACAAGAAGTCAAATGTAAGAAAATCCCACAGAAAACAGAGCAAAACCCCCCAAAAAATGGCAAATAGGAAGTAGGAGCATTAGAATGTCAGTTGGAGAGATCTAATATCTGAGTAACAAGAAGTCAAGAAAGAAATCATGAATAAAATCATTCAATAAAAGTCTCAGAAGTAGCCAGATGGCGCACCTTTAATCTCAGCACTGGGGAGACAGAGGCAGGCGGAGCTCTGTGAGTTCAAGGCCAGCCTGGTCTACAGAGTGAATTCCAGGACAGCCAGGGCTGTTACACATAAAATCCTTGTTTAAAAAAAAAAAAAAAAAGACAAAATGTTTTGTTGCAAAGTTTCCCAAACTTAGGGACAAGGTTGTTTCTACAACTAAACTACAAGACTGAAAGAAATGTTTCCAAATTCTGAAAGCTTACTCTAAACTTGGTTCAGGTAGATAATTCACTAAATGAGAGGAGCAAAGAGAGGTCAGCACGCAAGATTCCCCCGATGCTGGGTTATTTTCTGTCCTCTCAGGATCCTAAACCAAGTAAGATGACCAGAGACGTTAGATACAGGAGGCCTGACCTAGGAAAGAAGGCAGAAAGGTGTGACCAAGAGCCCTAGGGGACCTGGTGAGTTGTAGTATGAGCTGGAGGCATTGTGGACATCTATAGCACAATGCGAAGTTCCCTGTTTTGTACAGTCAGGCATCTCTTCTAATGGACAGACATGGAGGTTGTCCAAGGAACCATATTCCTATGGTGACGCTGGTATGTGCCTAAGACCAGTGAGGAGGCACAAAACACAGTCATGGGTCATTAACAACAGGGCACACTCTGAGGAGTGCATCTTCGGGTGACTTAATTACACTAACCGTCAGAATGCACACCTGGGTGTTCTAGGCTACTGTCTCAACATGGACTGCAGAAAACACAGTGAACACATGAACAGTGCTGCTACCAGCATCACACGATCTGCTGTTTTACAGCCCGTTTTCTTAATCAGTACAAATACATGCTGAAATAATGGCAAGGCTAAGTACATAAACTAGCATGTCAGCAGGTGCTGCGCTCTGACACAGCTGCCTGGGCCATGGTTCCCGTCGGGCATGTTTTCACAGCATCATCACGAACACTCGAGCAATGCTTTGCAGCGCCTGTCCAGTGGCTGTGATGGCACTGTTTCAGCTCCTTTATAATCTCTGTGGTTTACCACTAAACGTGTGACCATCATCACTGAACTGTATCGTGTGGCACGAGACTCTACACTTCTGGTTGAGTGGCCACCCTGAGGCTGAGCACCGGCAGATCACTTGGAGTGCTCTGGTTGACAGTGTCTGACTGGTCAGGAGGTCCCCACGGGTTCCTCTGAGGAGTTAATGTCTGAGCCCTGAGTGGTGAGATGAGGTGTTGGCACAAGGAGGGAAGGAAGCCATGAGTCAGGACCGAGGAGGACTGTGGGAACGTGGTGACGTGGGAACAGGTGGCAGAGGCTTGGAGAGTTCTAACAGGTGTTTGCTTTGATCTTATTTACTGGGCATCACTGTTAACATCCTGGGACTGAAGCGACTACCTGCCTTCCACACTCTGCTCTCTCACCAGAGTCCTAGACAAAGGGTTCAGCTGAAAACTACACTTCCCAGCCCCCTTTGCAACTAAGTGTGGTCAATGCAGTAAATTTTGGCCAATGAGATGTAAGCAAATGCATGCCGCCCTTCCAGGCAGCTGCCTTTAAGAGAAGGAGCTGGAGCCCCCTTTGAACCTCTCTGTTTTTCTCTCCCAGTCTTGCATGATGACTGGAAGTCCAGCAGCCAGTCTGGGACCCCAAGAAAACGCTGGGGTGGAGGTCACCTGCTAAGAAGGGGCAACTGAGACACGGTGGTCTTTGGAGCCCTGGGGCAAGAGAAATGAGACCTGTGAGGGCTAACCACCGCCATCTGGACTCTTGAACTATCTAGTTGCCGTGATTACCTCGCAGCAGACCTGGGAGTCACAGAGAGCTCAGGAGCATCAGCTCAGCTCTTCTTTTTCTCTCTTGTGCACGGGCTACAGCCAGCTCAGAGTCCTGCTGCCTTCTGGATTTCAGAGTGTGGGAAGAGGCACACAGAGTGTGGGGTAGGGGAGAACTGCCTTCCCTGGCCTGGCCGCATGGAGAGCAGCAGAGTAAACTAAGTGGTTTTCAGGCTTAAACTTCAGAACTCCAACTTGGCACCTGGAACTTCCAGGCTATGGTTCGTGTATGCACAGAATTCTGCCTCCAGAGGTGGCATTTGCAAACTCGGTGTTCTCAGATTAGCTGAGGGTGGCCTGAAGGGACCAATTTACTGAAAATAAGGGAAACAGGTCCCCAGGCCAAATGTGGTGGCTTGTACTGGTAATGTTTGCACTAGGCAGAAAGGAGTTAAGAGGCCATCCTGGGATATATAGTGAATTCCAGGCCAGCCTGGGCAACAGTTTGAGACCCCGTCTTTGAAAACTGAAAGGATCACCAAGCATGGTGGCACATGACTTTGATCCCAGCACTCAGGAGGCAAAGGCAGGCAGATCCCTGTGAGTTCAAGGCCAGGCTGGTCTACAAAGCAAGTTCCAGGCTTTTGTTTTTTCTTTAAAAAAAAAAGAAAGAAAGAAAGAAAGTGGGCACCCTCTCTTGAAGGCCAAAGACAGCCAAGATCCTAACCCTACCCCCTCCTCTGGGGGTCTTTTCTCCCAGGATAGCCCCAGCCAAGAAGGGCAGTCTCCTAGCAGAGGCTGCCCACCGCCAAAAGCCAGTCCCAGGCTCCACCACCTCCATGCGGCTCCCCTGCCCCTCTCTTCTCGCTTCACCACACTCGGAATTTTCTGTCACTTCCGATCCATTTTCTTCACCCAAAAGAACATTCTGGTGATTTTTTTTTTTCCTAATGTAAACTAGACCACAAATCACAGTCTCCATTTTGGAGCCTTCCAATGGCTTCCCAGGTCAACTCAGAATGAAGCCCAGATCCTTTAGGGCCCTCTCTTTCCCCTTCTTCTCTTGCTCTCTCTGCCCACAGCATTCCATCACGGCTCCCTCCTCAGACCCTCTTCCTTGCTGTCCTTTCTGGTTGCCACGTTCTCCCCTGAGGGAGGCACGCTCCAGCGCCTTGGGTTCCCTCTGCTGCTCATTCTGCATGTTGCTCGGCACTGCCCTGAGGCTGTCCTTAATCACTTACTTGCCCACCTATCTGGTGTCGTCTTCTTAACCTATCTGGATCCCTGAGTAGGTACCCTGACCACGTACTTAGCCACAAGGTCCTGGGGCAATGATGCCTGGCACATAATAGGTGCTTCATAAATGGATCCCTATTCATTCACACTGTTCATCTAGTCCCTGAATCCAGGAAGGCCAGGAGCTGAGTATCCAGCTGGACCAGGTGGTTGGCAGTGGTCTACCCTGGGTTCTTCCTAACCGTGCCTCCAGTTCATTGCTAGGGGCAGGGAATCAGAGTGTGGCAGCTTCCTTCCCTTTGTTAGGCCCTGCCTTCCCACCTTCTTCTGCAAGGAGGCAGTCACAGGGTTCTCCCTCCCTCCCAGTATAGATGGATCCAAAATCCAAGGAGTTAAAATGGTTCTTCAAACTGGTGTCTGGTGGGGTGGGTCAGAGTTTTCTATTTAGGAGATATTTTCCCAGGCTTCTCCTGATGTTAAATCATTCCTCCAAATTAGTGGGAATACTTGTTACCAAGCTAGCCACCTCCCATTAGGCAGGAAATGTGCCTTTCCTGTGGGAACCCCCTCCCGACCCTGGTCCATCTCCTGTCACTCCCTGGAAGTGGATGGTAGCTGTCTAGAGCCACGGTCTTTCTGGTATGTGGGGCTGGGTAGAAGAGGGGGATTGGTGGATGAGACTCTCTGACTGGGGGGTCATAGCTCTCTTCCCTTAACCTTCCAGCCCTGTTGAGAAGGCACTTAGAGCAGGGTATTTGTGAAAGCATTGAGAGACCAGAAGGCTTACTTAGGGAAAAGTCTCTGAGGAATTCATTTCTTCCATGTCCTACGTCGTGGTTGGCCAACGGGTGCTCTGCGTTCCAGGTATGTGAAACTCCGCACCGCCCAGCCTGGTGGCCCCTGGAACCCCCACTGCAGGTGTGTGCTTCTCTGCAGCCCTGGGCAGCTTTTACAGTCGTCTGAAGACTGTCTTCAGCGAACCAAAACTGATTAGAAGCAGGCCCACCCTGTGCAGACTATGTAATAAATATTAGCTAACAACAACAATAATAATAATTTTGCCGACATCTCCCTTGCTGCCAGAGCGAAGTGTCAGAAGCACAATTATAGACTAACTAGTTTAAAAAACAAAAAAAGCAACACTGGGCTGCTTTAGAGCATCCTCCTTTGACTCATTAGTGGGGCGTGAGCCCCAGGGCAGGGAGCGCTCTTCAAACTCTGGCATTGTATCATACAGCAGCAGCCTCTTTATGCTGAATCCAGGCAGGTTTCTAGAGACTTTTCTCTTGAGTTCGGCAGGTGGAGGGAGGGCCTCTTTAATCTCTAGGAGGAGGTCCCTTTTATTAATTTATCTAGAAAATGGTTGCTGGGCTCCTGCTGCTTGTGGACCTGTGCTCAGAGCTGCAGATACCCAGGAAGAAAACAAGACGAGCCTCGATAGAGTCGACTCCAAATAGAGTCTACTCCAATGCGGTGGAGACTGCCAACAAACAAACGACCCAGGGGATGATGGGAAGATACCGTGGGGGACCTTGTAGGGTAAACCGAGAGTCTGCAGTCTGGGAAATGCATCTTCCCAGACCCACAAGGACCCATCGGAACCTGGACTTCGGAGCCGACCAGCCATTTCCTTTGACCCATCCAGAAGATCGGGATGCACGCTTCAACAACGGATCTAAATGACAAGGGTGTATCCTGGACAGAGGGATGGCTCAGTAGGATCCTGGGCCAGAGAGCAGAGCAGCCAAGCCAGAGGCCTGCAGCCCAGGGCACAGGAGCTGGCCCTGTTGACCGGGTCTGGAAGGCCTTTGTGACAGGGTCCTGTCTCATCCAGCCTGCCCTGGAGGAACTGGCTGTGGCTCCATGCTCCAGCTCTACCCTGCCTCCTTTCAGGGAAGAAATGGGACTGATGGATATTTCCGATCCCACCCCTCAGGTTAGTGTCTGACTGGGTATACTGGTCATGTGTCCCTTACCTGGGACGGTAGAAGATGCATGGGGGAGAAACTTCCGTTCCTAGAACTAGAGATACAGGTGTAGAAGCAACACAGAGAGCAGAATGTAAAAGGGAGGTTGGGAGTATCCAGGAAAGGCCAGCCCCGATGCTGGGGTTGGGAGTATTCAGGAAAGGCCAGCCCCGATGCTGGGGTTGGGAGTATCCAGGAAAGGCCAGCCCCGATGCTGGGGCTGGTCCTGGGCAAGGACCGTTCCCAACAGGCAGCAGCTCCAGAGCCAGGCCCTAAAGAACTTGGAGGTATCTGGGTTGTTACTCACTCCCAATGTCTGGAGAGATGTAAGCTGCCCAGCCCCACCCCCCATTCCTACTCTACCCACCCTGCTGTGCCCAGGCACAGAGCTCTGCCGTGTGTGTCTGCAGTTCATAGGCCACAATGGTAATATGGAGCCCAGCGGACAGAAAATGACCTCTGGGGACCCATGGAACATTTCTGCCATGTCAGCACACACAGCAGCAGGTCAGTCCCCACTGCGAATTGCTCATGCCTTGGTTCTATCTACACAAACAAAGCTCTTTTCTGGAAGTGAGAACTCATTTATTCTAGAACCAAGCACAGATGAGCATGGCTAGGAGCACAGATGTGGGGTGCCCTGAACACTGTGGCCCAATGTGCTGCCAGCTGCATGAAGTTTCTGTAAGTATAAAACCAAAGAAAGCCGTAAGTCATGGTATTTCAAGCTCACTGGTGGCTACAGCAGACAGTGGTCTGCCATAGGCCTCAGACGTTACCTGACTGTGTTCTTAGCTGTCGGGTTGGTAGCAGCTAGGGGTCTGTTAATATATTCCAAAGGTTTCGTCTGACAGGCGTGGGATGTAAGAGTGGCTATTAAGGAAGCTAAAGAGATCATTTGACTCAGGATCAATATTCCAACTCATCATAATTTCAGTAGTTCTCATTAATCTGTCTTAACGACTCGGTAAGGTGTGGCTCTCCCCGGGACTCCAGCTCCCAGCCACTCAGCTCATAACGAGTATGTAGCCAACAAGCCAGAAGTTTCTTCCCAGCAAGTAGGACACACAGGGCAAGAGACTAACAGACTCAGCAGCCAGGAGCAACATCATAAGTCTGCAAGGCCCTTGAGGCTTCCAGCTCCCATTTTCAGTGTTTCTTGGGTGCCTCTGTGTGCTGGCGCTCACGCTAGGCTCTGAGGGGCAAATATCTTCAAAGCCGACAAGAACTCTGCTTCCCTGGAACTTTACTCTAACGAGATGGAGTTTGTCAGCAGCGACTTTTCAGGAGGGGTTCTGATGATGTTGGTGTTGGGGGCTCTTTCGGGGAAGGCCTTTTCCCCCCATTTTCTCATATATTTATTTTTTAATAATTTAATTAAAATATAATTGTATGATTTCTCCCCTCTCCCACTCCTCCCAGGTCTAACCTGCTTCCTCCCATACTCTTCTTTAACCACCATTGTTTTATATATATATATATATATATATATATATATATATATATATATGAATCAACATGTAAATATAACTGAGTCCATTCAGCATATAAATATAACCAAGTCCATTCAGTACCTGCTCACACTGCGTGTGTGTGTGTGTGTGTGTGTGTGTGTGTGTGTGTGAGAGAGAGAGAGAGAGAGAGAGAGAGAGAAAGAGAGAGAGAGAGAGAGTGAGTTTCTAGGACAAAGGAGCCAACTTTGGGCTAAGATGTGAATGGTTAAAGGAGCCAAGAAAGACTGCCAAGTAGAGCACTCTAGGAAGAAAGGGCAGTCGTCGGGAAACCAAGGGCGGCAGGTTCTTTAAAGCAAACAGGAGTCAGGCCCTGCTCCGTGCAGGCACACGGCATGTGGCACAGCCATTGTCTCTTTTTCTCAGTAAAAGTCCAAGTATTCACCCAGGTGAGGTTTTCCTCACCCCATGTAGCTCTCTCTCTCTCTCTCTCTCTCTCTCTCTCTCTGGCTTCCTGAAACTATGTAGACCTTGGAACTTACAGCAATCCTCCTGCCTCGGCCATCAGAGTGATAAAATTAAAGGCATGAGTCAAAGCACTTGGTATAAGAGTACACTCTTATCTGGGCAGTGGTAGCACATGCCTTTAATCCCAGCACTTGGGAGGCAGAGGCAGGCGGATCTCTGTAAGTTTGAGGTCAGCCTGGGCTACCAAGTGAGTTCCAGGACAGCCAGGGCTACACACAGAGAAATCCTGTCTCAAATAACCAAAAGAGTATACTCTTCTGTTTTGTTTTGTGGTTTTTCTGGTGCTGGAGATTGAACCCAGGGCTCATATACACTAGACAAGTGCTTCTGCATCAGAGCGACAGCGGCCCATCAGAAAAGAGACCCCGTGAGATAGAACCAGCGTGAGGCAGTTGTGGGCAGCCTCACTAAACTTGAGTCTTCCACTGGCTATGGGCCACACACAGTGGCACTCTGGTAAGATCATGTGGCCTTCTGACAGTGCAGAAGCCTTAATCTGTGCAACCTATTCTGATGTTCACCCTATGACAAAATACATTTTGCAGAGCAGATCCCCACTGTTTAGTGATGTATTTCTGTTCCCCTGGAGTTCACTTGGGAGATGGCATCCTGTTGGGAAAGGGAATACAGGAAGAGATGTAAAGCCAGGGATTCCAGAGCCAGGCAGAGGGATGTATGTGTGTGCCAAACTCCATCACTCACCAGCTGAGCAACCTAGGCAAACAACTTCACAGTTCTGGGCCTCCGTTCCCACCCCTTGCTTGTTTGAGTGCAAACTGAACAGGCCCGAACACAGCATCTGGAGTGGCAATGATTCCGCCGCAGACCGGTCTTGATGTTGATAGGTTCTGCAGCACCTATCAGGCATGTATTAACCCCCAGCAAAGGAAAATGGCCCAAGTTCTGTGCCTGCGAGGGGAAGTATTTGTGGAGAATAGTGTGATCAATGTAGTGCTGGAATCCAGCTGGGGTCAGGGCCGCTCTATTTGCCCACTCTCCAGGCCATTATTTTCCTTCAAGTTCCCTTCTGTCCTCTTCTCTTAGCCTCTCCGTAGCGAGCACACACGGGGACCCAGGTCTGGCCAACCTGTGCCAATCCCAGTCCCTCCACAGTGGACCGTTCAGAAATTGACCAAGAAACCTAGAACAGAGAGAGACATGACCTGATGAGGCCTTCCAAGGCCCTGGAGCTACTTAATCCCAAACCCAGCAGCAAGATCCGAGGCCCTTGCCATCACGAGACAGATGTCTTTGGCTCTTGCCTCTTCTGATTGAGTTTCTGTCACCTGCAGCCAGAGTCCTGACAGCTAACACCGTTTTGTATGCAACAGCAGAACTCACGCGTCCATGGGGTCTGCCATCGGTGACGAGGGAAAGACGGGCAGAGGTAAGAAACGATAAGGTACGTGCTCACTGTCCCTCCTCCTCCTTCGCTGGAGAACTCCAGGCTTCCCAGACATGCAGTTGGGCAGGATGCAATGTCAGAGTTAGCCAGCCAGGGTTTCCCATCTTCCCTTGTACCTCGATAGGTGAATTAACACAGGAACACGTGACCCAGTGAGACTCCACGCTGCAGTTTTAATTCAATTTTGAGACTTTTTCCCACTGGGCACAAACAGGTGGCTTTAGAAGGTTCTGGCAGTCGCCATGTTATGAGGAAAAAGCCTGGAGAGGACAGAGCCTGCTCCGGTCCTCATCATTGGAGTGTAGATCAAACCACATGTGAAGAGACACCGCAGCGGTTCAGCTACCTGAGCCAGTGAAGGCCATTTGGGCTCAGACTTCTGGCTTCGTTCTCTGCCATGTGTAAACAAGAATCCGGTGTGTCTCCCATGGCACATAGGGAAGGCACCCATCCCCACCATCAGAGGCCTGTGTGCTCCACTCTAAGATTCACTTTGCATTCTGAAAGAAAGCATTTGGTTTCTCGAAAGCTCTTGGGGCACCCGAATATAGGGGTCCCTCTGAAATGTCGGGTTTGAAATTCTCAAAGGTCTAGGATTAATGGAAACCTGCTTAGCACACACGCTGGAGCAAGGGGGAGCTCCTGACACCCTGAAGGAGGCAATAACTCACCTGGGCCCACCTCTGCCCTTCCTTCTGCCCATCTTGAGCAAGG
The DNA here is from genome assembly GCF_004664715.2 of Peromyscus leucopus. NCBI lineage: Eukaryota > Metazoa > Chordata > Mammalia > Rodentia > Cricetidae > Peromyscus > Peromyscus leucopus. Next base: position 9,249,750 of record NC_051067.1, read on the forward strand.
ACAGCCATCAATCACGCTTATCAGACCTCTTATTTCATCCTTTATCCGGCTGCCGCAGGTGTCATTCAGCGCTCTTAACAGAGTTATGAGCGATTGAGTGCCGGGACCGGGCTGGCTGAAGGATTCATGGGTGCAAGTCTCTCCATTCATCAGAAAGAGCCTTAGTTAGCTTTGGGGTTTCCAGTGGGGGATGGAGAAGGAGGCTTCTCTGTCCGTAACCAGAATGTCAACGTCACAGAGAGGACAGCAGTGACGTTGGTGGAGAAGGCCCCTGAGTAGCAGTGAGAACCACCATGGGGCCACAAGGCACGCACTGGGACCAGTTCTGGAGCTGGGGATGCACTCCTGAGTCAGATGAGACGTTTACTCAACACTTGTGCCCAAGACCAGCTTGTCCTCCGAGCACACATCTCCACTCTGCTCACTACAGTTACTATGAAGTCCCCACTCCTGGGCCAGCTTACAAAGCCTTCTCCCCACGCCTGTGATACCCTGGTGTCCTTCCCTGGACCACTACACTCCAGGCCTCTAACCTCTACCTAGTCCTCACACACTCATGCTCACACCCATGTCCTTTGCATTCACATCCCCAGGGCTGCCTTTCCTTCCACGCGTAGGCTCAGCTCCAGCAGCAGACAGGGCTTTCCTGACCCTCACCGCTGTCTGTCTGCCACGTGGTTCTATTCCATTTCCTTCACAGATATTAACCTTGGCCAAAGATGTCTTACTTCTTCTCCCCTTTACTTGAAAAGAAGCTGCCAGGAATTACTGCCTGAAGGCAGGGTTGTCTGTCTGTCCTCAACCCTGGGGAGGTCCCCGCCAGCACCTGGTGCATTCCTGGGTGCCACAGACACACAAGAAATAGAGATTACCCACATAAACTGCTGCCCAACTTGGTGCTTCACAGCCTGGCACCAAGCCTGAGTGTTTGGAGTAAAGCCTGCCTGAACTCTGGGCTTCTGTCCAGAGTCCTGAGGCTTAGAACAACCCATGTCCCACCCAAAAGCCTCTCTTAGAGACAGGGAAGGAAGATATTGGTTCTGGGAGGAAAGACTGTTTTGTGAAACCAGGAGGTTGCCATGGTAACGCTTCTTTATGCAACAAAGACCCCCCTTCAAGTTAGAGAAGAGAGGGCGCAAGTCAATGGATATTGACCAATAGCAGTGGGACCTTCGGCTGTGCACAAGGAGGGACTTTCAAGTCACCCCTGCCTGTCCTTCAGCTTGATCTGACAACTCCGCTCTGCCCCTCCGCTGGCAGCTTGTCCTGATTGTCCTCAGCCTCCTCCCATCTCACCCTGGGCCATGAGGGAGAGGAGCTGAAGGAGGTCGAGGGTCATCCCAGGCAGTGGACCCAAGCAGGGAGCTGTCCTAGATGAGGTGTGGCGTCACACACGCACTAAGCACACTGTCGTGCACACTGGCTTGGATGAGTTGGGGGGATCAGTGCTCACCCAGCCACGGGGGGCTGTGCGCAGCTGTCTGTCCATCCCACGAGGCTCAGGGAGGCTGTAGTGGGTGAGAGAGAGCTACAGGGGCTTGACTCGGTGGCCACACGCAGAATTCAAGCTTATAACCAACCACACTGCCATCCCCGTAGTCCTCAGCACAGACGTGATTGCTGCTGTCAGCTGCGCTCACTGTGGGTCAGCCATGTCCTCACCCGAGCACCTTCACTGTGTCATACAGGGAAACGGGATTTCAGGGTAAAGGCTATGACCCAAGTGGCAAAGTTGGGGCCCGCACACCTGTCCAGAGTCCGAGTTCATGCCCTAACATCAATAGAACCTGGGTATGCGCTGCCAAGACAGCCTTTCCAGCCTGGCCACTCTAGCCAGTAGTGGGGGGGGGGGGGGGGGGGGGGACGGACAGAAACCTGACCCTTGGGACCTGGGGAGTTGCTAAGGCAACTTTTGGGAACCAATCTGTGACCTGAGGATAACCAGCCTTGACGGAACCAAGGAAACAGCGCAGCAAGCCAAAAGAGAAAGCAGACTCCAGGTGATGTGGCGGGCCTGAGAGCCAGGCACGCTCCACGCCCCACTGGGGAGCACAAACAAGTCCTCACCTGTCAACGGCTTCAGTGCTGGCCACATCACCTCAGCCAAAGCTTCTCAGGCGACAAAGACAGTAAGAGACAACAAATTCCAGCTTCGGTCACCACGAAGAAGCACCACATGCCAGGCCTGGATGCGTCCCTGGGAGCTGGTCCCCTCTGCCTTGAGTCTTCAGAACCAGGCCGTGCTGATACCTTTCGCATCACCACGGGCTTTCAGAGCCCAGGCAACCACCGTCTCCTCCACACACACGTTCCCTTCGATGTTCTGCCTGGCCCCGAAGCCCTGGGAGCCTGGACTTGCACCAACATGGAGGGAAATAGCTGGTCATTTTTCATTGTGGGCCTTGGGACTCCCTAAATTGAGATTTATCTTTGGAGTTGCCTCTATCTGCTGACTCCATCTTCAAGGTTCAGTGAGGTGTAGGACCAGGGAAAGGGGCTCTGATGTGTCCTCTCTCACTCACACAACAAATGTAGGTGACCTTCTGCCTCGCCACACCCCAAAGCCTTGCCACACTCCTCACCACCTGGACTAACAGAGCGTTCACCTTTCACCGTTGCTAATGTTTCCAAGTCGGTCATTTTACATTTATTTACGTTTCCGGGAGCGGATGGGGGCCACATCTGGCAAGAGTCTGCTCTCTCCTTCCACGCTGTGGCTTCCAGGGATTGAACTCAGGTCATCAGCCTTGGTGGCAAGCACCTTTACCCACTGAGCCATCTCGCCGGCCCCTGCGTTTGTTTTTCTTTTTTTTTATTATGAAATTTTTTATTATTTTACATAGCAATCACAGATTCCACCCCTCATGTGTTGAAGTTTTATATGACGTTGAGTTAGGCAGTAAATCTGGACTGGAAACATCCAGAAACTTGGCGCTTGCGAAGAAGAAATGGGAGGATGGGGCAGGGACAGATGGCAGTGCACTCTGACCCTCGCCCTCCCTGCTCACTTCAGACTGCCCATGCGCCTCTCTCTCCGGTCTTTGGTCTGTTCTCCTCCTGACCCCACCACCTCTCCTCCTGACCCCGCCACCTCCCCCATGGCTCCAGGTCCCATCCCTGCTCCTTCTGCACGGCAACCCCATCCAGCAATTTCTTCAGCCCCACCCGCTCCCTGAAAGCCGAAGGCTGCCACTCCACAGCCTGGACAGACAGTGCCCCCCTCAGGCCACATTCAGCCCTGGGCTGTGGCTATTGGTGAGACAAAGACAAACACCCGTGGGAGAGATTAGGAGGACTTGGGCAAACCTCCACTGGCGACCCCAATTTCAGATTCGAACTCAGGTCTCCAGAGGTGAATGGGAAGAAAATGGCTAAATTAAAATGCTAATTACCGTCTCCAGCAATTCGTTACCAGACAGTCGCTTGTATCTATTATTAACAGCTTCCGCCACAGCCCTGGCTTGCCCAGAGACACCAATGACTTAAAGATTCAGGTGCAAGAGAAAATAGCATAGAGCTGTGTTGGCACTGTGCACACAGTGATGCTGCCGTCACCTGTTTGTGCACCTCCCAGAGAGATGAGCAGAGGAACCTGCTGAGGAACTGAGGACTCCTCCAGGCTGTCCCGCGGAGGCCCCTCCAAGGGTCCTCTCAGACTTGAAGTGGTTACATCAGACATAACAGGGTAATATAAACCTCATGTCTAAATGGATCTGCAGAGCATTTCATAGCTCTCCAGCACCTCCGTGCACACCCTCCTACTCACATTCCTTTTGGGGGAGGGGCGGGGGATGCCAGGGATTGAAGCCAGGGCTGCCATGTTTTTATTAAGTGAACTCGGAATTTGGAGAAGGCAGTAGGAGCTGCTGTTCCCTCTTTCCATGTGGGAAGAAGTCTAGGTAAGGTTCTATACTACGTGTATGCACGCACGCACACGTGCACACACACACACACACACACACACACACACACACACACACGCACGCACGCACGCACGCACGCACGCACGTAAGCACGCACACTGCTCCTAGAATGTGAGACTTTTAGAAACAGATTTGAAGGAGGGAGTTTGCTGATGAGGAAAAAGATGGCTCCCGTATGAACTGTGCGTGGCACTTCGGGGAACCACATCACCCATCTGTGCCTGGACAGTCATACTGACCTCCAGTAACAAACAAACTGTCTCAAGAGATGCTTTGGGGCCTTGGCGACAATGTCGAAGCTGCCCAGGCCTAAGGCATAGGTGTTGGGGAGGCAGAATAGTGCAAACGTGTGGGACAGAGTGGGTGAGAATTCCAGGACAGAGAATCCTTGCAGAACTGCCTGAGGTCACAATCCTCAGGAGGACAAGGTGGACACTGCTGTCCTTTCTGTACTCCCAGGCTAGACGCCAGCAGGTAGACTACAGAGCTTCTCTGCTCCACATCACTCTGGTGAGTTCCTGTCCCAGCAACGGCGCTGCTCTATAAGACACTCTTATCCCACCCCCTCCCACCCCCGAGTGTTCAGAGGAGCAGGGACGGGACCTGCCTGGTGTCCCTGGAACATGGTTCCACACATAGAGGGTTTTCTGTGGTTTCTTACAGAGTCAAGGTGACGCTGTCACAACCAGTCAATGTCGTATACAAGGATGCCCCTGTGGGGTGGGGTTTCACCTGCTCCTGGGAACTAGTTCTTAAGGGTTTGTGAGCCTGGTCATTACACAATGGGCATTTTGAAGTTGACCAGGATGCGTGAGTATGCCAGAGCCCTCCACAAACTCCCAGGCATGGATTTTATCTGCTCCACTGCCGGCTAGGGCAGCCCAGTTCAACAATCACACTTTAGCTGAAATAATATTTTCTATTTTCAAAAAGATTTATTTTTAGCTGAGTGTGGTAGCGCACACCTTTAGTCCCAGCACTCAGGAGGCAGAGGCAGGCAGATCTCTGAGTTTGAGGCCAGCCTGGGCTATACAGGGAGTTCAAGAACAGCTACACAGAGAAACCCTGTCTTTAAAAAAAAAAAAAGATTTCTTTTTGTTTCATGTGTAAAATTGTTTACCTAAATGTATATAGGTACACTATATATTTGCCTAGAGGCTATAGAGGCCAGAAGAGGATGTCAGACCCCCAGGAACTGCATCGTGGTCGTGACTTGTCGTGCAGAGGCTGGGAACTGAACCTGGTCCTCTGCAAAAACAGCTGGTGTTCTGAATTGTGGAGCCATCTCTCCAGCCCATGAAGTAATGGTTTCAATCTCCAACTATTTTATATTTGTTAATGTTTTACATTCAGGTGTGTGTGTGTGTGTGTGTATGTGTGTGTGTGTGTGTGTCCTTGTGCCACCGTGCACATTCAGAAGAGAATAGCTTTCAGGGCAGGAGTTGGTTCTCTCCTTCCATTATTTGGGTTTTGGAAATCAAACTCAGCTCATCCAGCTTGATGGCAAGCACCTTTACGTGCTGAGCCGCCTCAGCCAGCTCCAAATATTTGAAATACAGGGAAACGCGGCTGGGTTTGTAGCCCAGTTAGGAGTGCCACATTAACCAGGCATGGTTGCACACTCCTTTGACCCTAGCACTCTAGAGACAGAGGCAGGAAGACTAGAAAACCAGGGTCATCCTTGGCTACATAGGAAGTTTGAAGCTAGCCTGGGCTACATGACAGCCCCATCTCAAGACAAAGCAGGGTGAGTGTGGCTTCTCATTCTTTTTCCGTTGGCCCGTTCCAGCCCCTCTCCTCTAGGTCCCTTCAGGAACAGTGCCAAAGGGGTTACCGCCTATCGCCTCTCCATTCCTGGCCCTCGGTGGACCACCTGTTCTGCCTGGGTTCTGGCCTCAGGTAGGGCATAAACATCCCCAGTGACAAATAGCCCCACGAGTGGCCAGGCCATCATGGGAGCCCTCTGCTCTCTCCACCACCTGCTCCAGCTCAGCTGGAGAAGGGAGAGGGGGTGGAGGGCTTCAAGCCCAGTCAGAGTCATCCATCCTAAGTAATTAGCTGCCACAGACAACGCACACCTGCCAAGGGGAGCAGAACTTCCTCCTCCCCGCCAGCCTCGCAAACTCCCCTGCCCCTGGCCCTGCCTCCTGGGGCTGCTGGGGGATGCAAGGAGGCTGGGAAACCATCTGCCAGGGCACAGGGGCTCTTCACAGATCAAAAGCCAAGACAATTCTTTCAAGACTGGCCCTGCCAAACGCTGCCATGCCCTGCACATCTTCCCTCCAGAGCTCCTCAGCCGGCCTCCCCTTGGCAGGGGAGGGCAAGTGTGTTTCACAGACGCCACCGGTCACCTGTCCCATGTCATTCTTACCTGAAACTGTTCATGTTGACACTTGGTGGCTCACTGATGTAGGGGCACATGAAGGGAAATCAGTTGTTTCTTTGTCCTTATGAGAGACTCCCAACGAGAGATTCTGCCATCTCTGGGTGCTGTGGTATCTGGATGTTAACCATGGAGACACAGAAGTCACTGTGGCCATGGAGGAGAGCTGGACTGAGGGCAGAGCTGACATACCCACAGGTACAGGAAAGACAGGGAAGGAGCCGAGGTCGCCAGACCCCTGCCTTTCCACCCTGGAGGGGCTCCTAGACTCCCCCTGCCTTCCCACCCTGGAAGGGCTCCTAGACTCCCCCTGCCTTCCAACCCTGGAGGGACTCCTCTAGACTCCCCCTGCCTTCCAACCCTGGAGGGACTCCTCTAGACTCCCCCTGCCTTCCAACCCTGGAGGGACTCCTCTAGACTCCCCCTGCCTTCCAACCCTGGAGGGACTCCTCTAGACTCCCCCTGCCTTCCAACCCTGGAGGGACTCCTCTGGACTCCCCCTGCCTTCCCACCCTGGAGGACTCCTCTGGACTCCCCCTGCCTTCCCACCCTGGAGGGACTCCTCTGGACTCCCCCTGCCTTCCCACCCTGGAGGGACTCCTCTGGACTCCCCCTGCCTTCCCACCCTGGAGGGACTCCTAGACTCCCCCAGTGCGACATGAGAAAGATCATTACCCACTTGGAGCTGGGCTGGCTGCCAAAGGCATCTGAACACTGTGAAGGCAATGGCCGCAGGTCCTTTCTCAGTGGAATCCCGCCCCCATGCGACACCCTGGTTTGGGCTGTCCCTGAGGTCCAGGCCTATCATCTGCTCTCTCTCCATAGGAGCTAATGCGGTATTCTCTGTCACAAACACCAACCCACTTGAAGCCTTTCTCTGGCACCTTCAGGCCACTCTGGCTGTGTCCCCACAGGCCAGAAGTGATAGAAATCGCAGTCCCAAGAACAGCCTCAACCAGTAACTGACAGAGCTGTTTGTTTGGCACCTGATGCCCTGTCCCTCGGGCTGGGAAAGGCTAGGTGGGTGGCCCCGCCCACTGGGCACCCACAGTGCAGACAGCTCAGGCTGAGAGGCCCCTTTGCCTCACCTTCCCTGGTCCCATTTCCCTCCACTGCTGTCTCCCACAGCAGTGGACACACCTGAAACCTTGTCCCAGGGATGACTTCCAGGGAACCTAAACCAAGACCGCCCTCTTCCTCCATCCTTGAGTTCCTGCTCTCTGCAGACACTTCAGAGACCACAGGAGACATGGTGCCAGCTCACAAACCAGAGACAAACCAGAATGTCCTATCAACCGCAGATCGTCTTACATACAGTTCTAATGGGGACTGGATGATACCAGACATAGGTTGCGGGTGGGGGGGGGGGGCTCGCAAAGACCTGCAGGAAGAACATTCCAGCAGAGAGCACAGCACTTGCAGGCTGTAGGGCAGAAGTGAGCACTGAGCACTGAGCACTGTAGGTCTGGGAGGCAGTGGACGAAGTAAAGGAAGGCGAGCCAGGAGAAATGGGGAGGGAGCGGGCAGCTGAGGCCAGAGAAGGGAACTTCTGCAGCACAAGAAGAGTTTGTGAGTCTGGGGGGTTGTAAGGGGGAGGGGAAACTCGCTCAAGAGAGGCAGCAGGACTCTGCTACTGTGCAGAGGTAGATGCGGGCAGAGTGGGGGAGGGTGGACTGGAGACCAGCTAGGCAGTATCCGTTGTCCAAATGGGAGATACCGGCATAAGGCACTGTTGCATGCTCTCTGCGGACTGAAAACCTGCCTCCTTCACCTACCTGTCTAGGACAAGCCTGACCTAAGCCCAAGCCATACACCCTGGTGCAAGTCTGTCATCCTAGCTACTCCGTGGGAAGGCTGGGGAGGAAGATCAGTTGAGACCAGGAGTTCAAGGTCAGCCTAAGCAACAGTGAGACTCTGTCTAAACTAACAGAATAAACCTAAGGGCCAATCCTTGTCACTTCTGGACTTGTCCACAAAGCCAGCTGTCCGTACCACAACCTGTTGGGGCTTCCCTCCCTCCCTCCCTCCTTCCCTCCCTCCCTCCCTTCCTCCCCCCCTCTCAGTTTTTGTATGTAACCATGCTCTTAAAAATATGTAGTTAGCATACAAAATATTTGATTTCATTATGACTTTTCAATGCATATACATCATGTGCCTTCTGTGGCCTTCCCTGCCCCTCCTTCCTCCCAGGGGTACTGGAGTGCTGTGGACCCTTCTTATCTTCATGGTTTAGGTATCACTTGAGGCCTCTGATCTGCCCCACACACAAACATGTAACATTCTAGAACACACACACACACACACACACACACACACAGCCCTGCATCGCCCACTCCAGCCCTCCCCAGCCCAGGCCCATGAGCACTCAGTGGCACTCTGTGCAGCAGCTTTATACAAGTTTCTCAGATCACACTAGCCATGTCCCTTTTCACTCAGTATCTGTCAAGAAACCCTTGAGAGAGCTGAAGGACGAGACTTGGCCCTGCTCACAGGTGGACTGTGCTAACAGAAAGGTCGCAGCACATTTTTCAGGTGCACTGGGTAACAGAGCCCATGTTTGCTGAGTCCTAGACCATATCAATAACAACAGACCCATCCAAGGGAGGCTCATAAGTCTCCCAGGGAAACAAGGCTTTAAAAGTCACTGCCTCACTGCCGGGCCAGGTGCCACAGGCTGACAGGAATGTCTGCTGAGGACAAAGAGGGAGGGAGAGTCTTCTCAACTCTAGGGTGGTCCAGGCTGCACCCTGAGGAAAGAAAAGAGAGCCTCTTCAGTCAGAGCAAGGAGGGGCTGGAGAGAGGGCTCATTGGTTGAGAGCCCTGGCTGCTCTTGCAGAGGACTCAGGTTCAGTTCCTAGACTTCACATGGTGGTTCACAGCCATCCTTAATTCTAGTTCCAGGGGACCTGATTCTCCCGACTTCCGTGGGCACCAGCACATACACGGTGTACGTGTGTACATGCAGGCAAAACACTCCTGTACACCAATAAAGAAAATCTAAAACAGAAAGGGAATAACGTAAGGAGATGGGCAGACCTGGAGCACTACACACCTGAAACACCAGCACTTGGGAAGATGAGAAAGGAGAATTGAGAGTTCAAGGCCAGCCTGGACTGTAGAGCGAAAAACAAACAAAATGAGCAGTTTGGAGTCCAGGACAGAGCCACGGACAAAGTTGTCAGAAAAAAGAGAGCAGATGGGGTGCTGGGCTGACATTCCCATCTCCTTATCTAACTCCCTCATCTCTCTAGGGCAGCTAAGGGCGTGGCTCTGCACACATTCTGAGGGTCTGGAGTGCCCATTGCTGCGTGTCTGTGTCCTTCCCCTCTGAATCTTATCAGTTCCCTCTCTTGACCCTTTCCTATCCCCACTTTGGGCCACAGGCCTTTGTTATCAAGGGGAGTGCTACCTCCCTCTGGAATTCCCTCCCTCCCCACCCCAACTCCCCCCTCCTCCCTCCTCCCTCCACCCCCAACTCCCCCCTCCTCCCTCCCTCCCCACCCCCAACTCCCCCCTCCTCCCTCCCTCCCACCCCCAACTCCCCCCTCCTCCCTCCTCCCCACCCCCAACTCCCCCCTCCCCCCCCCCCCCCCCCCTCCTCCCTCCCTCCCCACCCCCAACTCCCCCCTCCTCCCTCCATCCCCACCACAACTCCCCCCTCCTCCCTCCCTCCCCACCCCAACTCCCCCCTTCTCCCTCCACCCCCAGACCACTCCCCTGCCGCAGTTTGCCTCTTGTGCTCCTGATGGAGAAAAATTCCCACCAGGGCACAGGTAGAGCGAGCAGTAGTCAACGTTTATTTTTAGCTGGAAAGAGAGCACAGAGGGAAAAATACAGCTTCCAGGGAAGAGAATGGGCTGAGCAGAGGGCGCTGGCATGGGCTGCCTCTGGAGCCTGGACTCCCAAGCCTTGCTCTGCCATGCGTTTCTCCCTCTGCCCACACTTGACATGGTCTCTCTTTCCTGAGATAGGAGAGGCTTTCCTTCTTTCTTTCTTTCTTTCTTTCTTTCTTTCTTTCTTTCTTTCTTTCTTTCTTTCTTTTTCTTTCTTCCTCCCCTTCCTTCTTTCTTCCTTTCTTTTTCTATTTTTCCATTTTTATTTAATATGTATGGTATTTTAAAATTTATTATTATTTATTTTAAATGTATGCTGTTTCTCCTGCTTGCATGTCTGTATACCACATGCATGTCTGTTATCCACAGTGGCTGGAATAGAACATCAGCTCCCCTGCAACTGGAGTTATGGACACTTGTGCGCCACCATGTGGATGCTGGGAACTGGACCTGGGACCTCTGGAAGACCAGCCAATGCTCCTAACTTCGGAGCTATCTCTAGTCCTTAAAGGGGTGGGGTTTTTTTTTGTTTGTTTGTTTTTTGTTTTGTTTTGTTTTGTTTTTGAGACAGGGTTTCTCTGTGTAGTCCTGGCTGTCCTGGATCTCGCTCTGTAGACCAGGCTGGCCTTGAACTCACAGAGATCCACCTGCCTCTGAGTGCTGGGATTAAAGGCATGTGCCACCACGCCTATCAGGGTAGATGTTCTTAAAAGCTGTCCTTACCTGCAAGTGAGTCTGATACAACTAGACGAATTTGATGCAGGAATACATAAAGGATATTTGATGCAGAATTTTTTGTAAAGGAGTAATTGCCCATAAAGGTCAGAAGTTTACTAGGGCAAAGGGCAGTGGTGCCTTGGTTGTGCTCCTCAGGGAGGGTCTGTGGGGAATGCAGGAGCTTGCCTAGATCCTCTTAGCTGTTTTTCCCAGAGCCCAGTCCTTTCCGATCTAGGTAACTTGGTCATGCTAATCTCAGAAGCAAGTCTTCTCATGCATGCTCTCCGGCGTCCTTGATGTTTGTAGTTTATATTTTAACCCTGACATTTATTTTAACTGGAACACCTCAATTATGACCATAATGCTGTTCGAAATTCTGGGAAGTGGCCTCGAAGGAAGGGTGTCCCTTCTTCTGTGTTTTTTTCCTCACAGCAGCTGGGCCTATGGCACTTCTACTAGCCAGGGTTCTCCAGAGGAACTGAACTGATAAAATGATTGTGTGTATACAGTCAAGCCTCATGCTCTGCTCACCAAGCTGGCCGAGCTGGGCTGAGTGCATATATTAAAAGGGATTTTGTTCATTCCATTGGCTCATACAATACGGTCGGGAAGTCCGACAATGAGAATCAGGTAGATGTTCAGTCCACAAGACTGGATGTCTCAACAGTCCCAATCTGGCACTGAAGGCCTGGAGGATTCCTGGAGAGTTGAGGTCCTAGTCACTGTTGTGATGAGTATTGCTGTAAAGAGACACCATGACCACGGCAACTCTTACAAGGAAAGCATTTACCTGGGGCTGGCTTACAGTTCCAGAGGTTTAGTCCATTGTCATTGTGGTGTAAAGCATGGCAGCATGCAGAAGACAGACCAGTGCTGGAGAAGGAGCTGAGAGTTCTGCATCTGGATCCACAGGCAGCAGGAAGAGAGAGTCATTGGGCCTGGCTTGGGCTTCTGAAACCTCAAAGCCCAACCCCCACCCCTATGATTCACTTTCTCCAACAAGGCCACACCCACTCCAACAAGGCCACATCTTCTAATTCCTCCCAAGTACTGCCATTCCCTGGTGACTAAGCATTCAAACACATGAGCCTATGGGGGTCATCTTATTCAAGCTGTTACAGAACCCTGGCTCTTCCCAGTCTTCTCACTGTGAGACCAAAATGAGCCATCTTAGAAATAAGACCAAAATGCTTTCACCCTAAAACTAAGGCCTAAGATTTCTCCTTTTAGGTACAGGCCATGAGTTACTGAAACCAATCAGTCCAGATTCCAGAAACCAGGAAGTGTAAAAGCACAGAGCCACAAGGTAGTAACAAGGTAATGACTGCCGGACTATGGAATGTCCTCTCCCTGGTTCCCTAGGTAACTGTTTGACCAAAGAATGTTCCAACCCTGGTTTCCAGGGTAACTGACCATAAAAATGTCCCCACCTGAGGGCAGCCAATGAGAAATGGTGGCGGGCAACCACCCCCTTAGAAATAAGATTAAGCCATGATTTCTAGAAAATCCCTAGAAGTGAGCCAATCAGAATTGTACCCATCCTAGCACCCCTAAATGATGTAACCTTGTGGTTTTTGCCTTTAAAAAACTGAGCTTGCAGAGAGGCAGGCACTTCCTTCAGCCTCCACTGCGTTGGATCTGTTGGATGAAGTCCCTGCCTAGGCTTGTATTGCTTTTGGATATCCAGAATTAAACCTTGCTTTTGCATTCTGACATGCTCATCTTTGGTGGTCTCTCTGGGGGTGGCGATCTGGGCACAACACTCACCTGCCTCCTACCGTCAACTTCTTCTCCAGCTCCTCTTTCCTGTAGAACCTGCCATTCCAGCCACTGCTCTCTCGGTCCTCTGCTCCTGGCTCCTGCTCCCCTCTCTTGCCCCCTCTCTTCCCTTCCCTTCCTCTCTCACTCCCTTCTTCCCCACTCCTCTCCTGGCCTGGTTCAGTCCGCTGGTCACATTTAATCTACTTCTTTCTCTCCCGACTGTGGACTCTCCCAGACGCCTCTAGCTTTCTCTCTCTCTCTCTCTCATATACACAATAAAACCTTCTCCTCGACCACACCTAGGAGTGGTCATGTCCTCACCTTCATTTACAAACCACCACAGTTGCTGATCTTCAGTCTGCATTGGAAGCCTTGGTTCTGCACTAGTGAAGGAACATCTCAGCAGCAGGGTAGATGAACTCGCCAGAGAGGGTGAGAACACACAGGCAAAGAGTAACATTCCTTCTGTGTCATTTCATCTGGGCTGCAAGCAGAAGGTGGTACCTACATTTAGGATTGAGTCTTCCGCTTCTGAGTATAATAATATCTGAGTATGAAATACAGTAATAATATGAATACTAGTATTCATATTATAAAATGGAATAATAGTATGAATATAATAATCTAAGTAAGAAAGCCCCTCACAGGAGCACAGAGGCTTGGCTTTTAGTGGATTCCAGATACAGTCAGTTGATAGCCAATAATAGCCATGAAGAGGAGGCATGTAAAGAACACAGCCAGACCATCGATGCTGCTGAGGGAAGTGTTATTCTGTCCCTGGCTCGCAGCTCCAGGCTCCTGACCATTTCAGCGATAAAATCAACTCTGGTTCAGGTGGTTTCTGTCATTCACAGCCAAACCTAACCCTAGAGCACATGTGAGGCCCTGGGTTCAAACCCCAGCCCTGGTAAGAAAAAAGAAAAAAAAAAAAACCCAAACACCTGATCTGTCTGTCACAGAAGCACAGCCTACCCTCTGTGATCCACTGTTCCATGTCTCCAAGGAAGGGGGCAATGGGTAGAGGCTACCATAGCCCAGTAAGCTGAGGTCAGCTGGAAGGTGCTGTGGGGGGCCTAGCAAATTCTGGAAAGGCTAGAAGGCAGGATTTGGGGACAGGAAGAGTATAAGGATCAAAAAGCCAAGCATGAGAGAAATGACTAGAATGACTTGCTGGTGTCTAGGAAGACAGAAAGCCAAAGCCAACCAGCATAATAAGGCGTGATGGGGTAGGGGAGGGCCCAGGGCTCCACGCACATCTCCAGAGATTTGGGACCCTTTCCTTGTACCCAAGGAAGACGCAGCATATTTGACAGACCAGCATCCATTCACCCTTCATATGGTAGCCTCCACCCATTCAGCACTAAGGATGTCTACCTCTGAGAATCTCTTTCAGTCTGTAGCTTTATTCAAATGCAGCTGACTCCACCCCAATGCCAGGGCTCAGTGCCATGTGACTCAGGCACAGCCAATCGGAGGGTTTGTGTTCCTCCAGGTATGTTGATGGATCATGGTCGGACACAGTGACCCAGCAAGTGGTCCACCATTGAGTCTCACACAGACTTTTGCTGCATTTGTTGAGAAAGGCAGACTTTCTTCTTCCCATCTGCCACCGCACAAGCCTCAGGATGAAACTGAGGTGGGAATGAGCATGCCGGAAGAGGCCGACACCGCAAGGCCCTGAGTGCCTGAATATGAACATGTGCGGGAAAGCCATTTCTTCCCACACCGTAAAACCCCCGTGAATTATCTTCACGTAAATTGAAACTCCCTCCTCTCCGAAGAAGCCCAGACCTCATGAACAGGAGCCGTAACAGGTTGGTGCACCACCTGCACACGAAGCCGAGAAGCCAGCTTCTTGCGCTATTGTGTAGCCGGCACCTAACATCCAGTAGGCGCTCACTAAATGCTGGTGGGATAAATGAATGACTGCGGAGAAGCAAGCTAATCGTTCATCAAGTTTATGGATGACATGAAATTGGGAGCAGTTTCTAGCCAGAGGTTAAAATCATAAAGCAGATTGGCTTTCGCAAATGAGGCTGTGGCAAGACAGAAGCGGAATTGGATGACGTTCATTAAGTAACCAGTTTGAGGAAGTCGTCGCCGGGAGGATGTGAAAGCTGGAGACATAAATGTTTCCGTGCACGTTGCTGCACAAGCTGGGGGTGGCAGACTGGACGTGGAGGGAAAGAAGTTGGTTGCCAAGGGCTGGGCTGGAAACAGGGTCAAGGTCGATTCATCAGCTCTGGAGACACCCTTGTCCCAAGACCTGTATCCAGGAAGCCACTTGGAACTTCGTATTTGGGGAGACATAAAAGAGGCAGGCAAGCAAGGAACAGAATTCAGAAATCAGGGTTAGAAACAGAGGTTGCTGAACTGGAAGGGAGAAAAGCCCGTGTTCCAGCAGGCTGTAAAGGCAGAAGCCGTCCCCAGGCTGGGGAGGATCCTGTGCCCCTGAAGGAAAAGGATGGGCAGGGAGACCGGCGCAGTTCCCCACCCCCACTGCAGCCTCAGGAGCCCCGACACCCCTGCTGTTCACACTTTTATCGTTTGCAATGAAAACCATGATGTGTGTGTCGCTGTATTGATTGTGCCTTTAGATTTTTATGTCATTGTGGAAAGCAGCAATTATAGTCGTCTGCTCTGGAGGGAGCCAATGGCCCCGCGAGAAGACTTAAAAGGCAGCCCAAGGGGTCTCCCGATCTGGAGCTGGGGTGTGGAAGGGCTGCTGGAACCTGAGAAGGGGAAGGTTCAATGCACCCTCCCTTATGGCTATGGGGCATTTATTAGGTGCCTGTGGTATGCCAAGTACTCAGTCATTGTTGCTGCCCCCGCCCCCAGCCTTCCAGTGGCTTCCTGTCTGCATCTAAAACAGATCCACTCTGCAGGCACCATCTGGTTCACCTCCCATTCCCCCTTCATTCACTGCCCATTTCCTGACCTGCCCATTTGCCTCTGTGCCAAGGCCTTTCTTTATTGCCACTGTTCCCTCTGCCCATGCTGTTCCCACCCTCTACCCTGTTTGTAGCTACACAGTCCGGTCTCAACCGAGAGCCACGTTCTCAGAGTTCTAGCGTGAAGATCCTTGTCATACATGCCAACTGTCTCCACCACATCACCTGCACTTCACAGCATCTCCATTCAGAAATGCTCTGTCTGCTTGTGCCTCCGTTGTCTCTCTCCCCTCAAAATGTAAATGCAATAGGAACAGGGACCTCACTCTTTGTTCTTGGCAAAGGAATTCTTGGCACACAACCTTGATAAAAATGCCTGGCCCAGTTAATAGTAGAGAGTGAGGCTCAGAGAATGTATCCAAATACCCACAAAATGCCATCTACTACCCCAAGAGTGATTGGCTACAGACCCCTTGCTCTGTGGTAACCTCCCAGGCTTTCCTTGGGATTACTCGGAGATTGTCACGTACACGAGGTGGCGGCTGCTTCTCTTGTGATCATTTGGCATTCAAAGCAAGAAGGAGAGGAGAAAAGCAAAAATCAAATTCTTTCTATCTGAGCTTGGCCCCCCTCCCTTTTTATAGGGCCTTTTCTATTACCGGGGCATCATTCACAGAGATTTTGCCTCTGGCTCATTAGCCAGATCTGTGCCACCTGCTGCAGGGCAGACTGGTGACCAAGGTCTCAGGCTCCACACAGGTGAAAGCAAAGATGTGGGTTGGACAACATTGTTGAGTAAACAGTGATGGCCCCAGAGAGGTGAGGTGTCTTACTCATGGCCATGACTTTACGCAGCAGAAGTGAGACTTGAACCCCTGTCTGTCTGATTCTGGTTTGAGTCTGTGCCCATCTGCCACACCCTGGTGCTGGCACCGTAGCCCCCAATTGTTGAGGCAAGGCGAGTTATTCAAGTGCAGCAAGCCAGTGGGTGCAGCGCCTGCATGTTCGGTTGCTGGCCTTGCCTGCTCATCTCTTTGGCCCTTCTTCCCATGGGCAGCTAGCCCACACTCTGGGCATAGCAGTCCACTCGGGACCTGAACCCACCCATGCGCCCTCCTCTGCCCATATGTGCTGGCTCTTATTTGCTCAGAGTCCCTGCTCACCCTGTACCATTCTGCCCACCCTCTGAGCCCAACCTAGAGACCACATCCTCTACCTGTCTTTGTCCCCCAGTCATGTGACACCATCAGTGTGCCCAGGACAATGTAAGGTCCTGCCCTTGCAGAGTTCACACTTCAGAGGTAGAGAAAGACAATATACAAACAATCAAAGAAATCGGACCACACACAGCAGGATCGATGCTGTGATCAAAAAATCTGGCTATGGGCTTGTGGTGGCAGAATGGTTCCCCCTAAAGATATTCACATTCAGCGGGGCAGTGGTGGCGCACGCCTTTAATCCCAGCACTCAGGAGGCAGAGGCAGGTGGATCTCTATGAGTTCGAGGCCAGCCTGGGCTACAGAGTGAGTTCCAGGAAAGGCTCCAAAGCTACACAGAGAAACCCTGTCTCAAAAAACAAAACCAAAAAAAAAAAAAAAAAAAGGTTGTTCACATTCTGCTCCCCAAACTCTAGGTGTATTACCTGGCCAAAGGGGAATGAGTTGAAGCTGGAATTAAGGGTGTGTACAGAAAATTGGACTGGCCTCTTGCTGGGTTCCTGTCTAAAAGGCTTGGGATCTGCAGCATCTCTGTGGGCTGTGCTGGAATTCCCATATTTTATGCTAATGAGGTCAGGGCCAGGGCTGGATGTGTGGGGAAAACCAACTGTGTGATTGGGAGGATGGAGGTTTTGGAAGAGAGGCTGAAGATGGAATGGCTAGTGGAACAATTGATCCCCATAAAAAGAAACCCTAAGTTCTAGTATAGGGTCCAAAAGCTACATGCACAGAGAAACCCTGTCTCAAAAAACAAAACACAGAACAAAACAAAACAAAAAAAAAAAAGAAAAGAAAAAGAAAAAAAGGAAACCCTAACACAAACTCAAGAAAGTCTCCTCAGCTAACAGAGCTCCGTACCGCCACCTGTGTGGACACCCAGGAACAACTCCTTGCTGTTCAGAAGACAATGACGACTTCGAGCTGAGGACCCCCACAGGCCTCCCGAGTGGCTCTCTTTTCTTGGTTCTGATTCGTATCTTTTTGCATTTGTAAGTACAACCCTTGCCGGAGCGCTGCAAGTCTTCACAATAATTATCAAACTTGGGTGGGCAACTCCTGACCTTGTAGCTGGCCTGTCAAGGATGAGGGTGGTACTGAGACACTTGGACATGTGATGGGCATCTGAAGAGGGGGCTTAGCTTTGTTTGCTTGTTTGTTTGTTTTCAAGACAGGGTTTCTCTGTGTAGCTCTGGCTGTCCTGGAACTCACTCTGTAGACCAGGCTGGCCTCGAACTCACAGAGATCCTCCTGCCTCTGCCTCCTGAGTTCTGGGATTAAAGGCATGTGCCACCATGGCCCGGCTGGGAGGAGGGCTTAGCTTTAATCCGTGCGGTCTTACCTTGATTCCGGGTCGTTGATGTC
This sequence comes from Peromyscus leucopus, assembly GCF_004664715.2. Classification (NCBI taxonomy): domain Eukaryota; kingdom Metazoa; phylum Chordata; class Mammalia; order Rodentia; family Cricetidae; genus Peromyscus; species Peromyscus leucopus. The sequence continues at coordinate 9,267,837 of NC_051067.1, forward strand.
AGAAGTTATTGTAGTTTGCTAATCAGCTGCCTTTGGGTCAAAGAGATGACCCCGAGTGCTCTGCCATGTCACCATTCCCACAAGGCTCCATCAGAATGGAAGGCTGCACACCTCACATGGGCAACAGCCAGTTAGTTAATAGTAACCCAGCACTGGAATAGGAGAGAAAGGAAAAAAGGGAAGAGGATGGAGGAGTCTGTAGGGGGGAGGCAAAAGAGAAAGAACCAGATAGTGTGAGAAGGACTCAGCCCCAGGATGCTGGCTCTGGGGAGCCATAGGCTGGAGGCATGTCACTGTGGGAAGCTGGAAGGTTCCCAGGCCTCCACAGGGAACACGGCTCTCAGCATCTCAATTTTAGCCTGAGAGGAGCCACACTAAGCCCCTGACCTCCAGAACAAACTGTGCTCTCCTTAACTAAGTGTGTGGTGGTTTCAGGTTTTAATTTTCCACCTACTCGGTGTGTGTGCCTACATCACAAAGCATCTCGCTGGCCGCTGTGGTGGGTTTTGTTTGTTTTTCGGTGGGGAATAGAGAGAGGGGATTATTTCATCAAGAAAGGGTCAAGGAAGGTCCGTGCAAAGGCGACAAGAGGACGGTAAACGAGTCCCTCCCCGTGCCTCAGAAGTCATGTTGTCGCTGGCTCTGGCTCTAAGACCCTCAGAAGCATAAACTTTAACTATTGCAACTAAAACTCACCAAAGACCTAGGAGGGAGGTCCTGAGCGACTTTCTTCCAGAGACAGTGTTTGTTTTACTTAAAAACTAGAGTGTGGGGGCTGGAGAGATGGCTCAGCGGTTATTCACACTAGCTGATCTCCCCATCTCCCAGAGGACCCACAAGGCTGCTCAAAACCAGCTTTAATTACAGTTCTGATGCCTTCCTCTGGACTCTGTGGGCACTGCACACACATGGCGCACAGATACAAGCAGGCAAAACACCCAACATGTGAAATAAAATTAAATTAAATAAAAAAAACCCTAAAGCATACTTGTCTTTCTGTGGTATGTGTTCTTTGAACTCCATACACATGTGGATGTGTGGCCACCACTGTGGTAGATACAGGAGAGATAGAGAAGAGAGCCAGTGTCCATGGGCTTCCCCCACCCCTGACCTGACACCAGAGCTTTGCTTTGAAAAGAATGCCCCTCAGATGCAATGAACCAGGTAGCCTGAGAGACTGATTTCTCTCTGCACAATGACATTGAAAATCCATTGAGATTCTATGAGTTAATAGTTTCTTGCTTTTCATTAGAGTAGTGTTCAGTTAATTGAATGGATATTTAGGCTTTTCCAGATATTTTCAATTCTAGTTTTCACAAGAACCTACAATTTAATTTCTTCAGCTTTGGGGTTGCCAGATCATATGGGTACTATACGGTTTACTGTACAGGAAGCTTGAGAATTGTCTCGAATTCCCACCAACGATATATAAGCAGCCCAGTTGCTCCGTATCCTTCCTTGTCAGCACTTGGTACTGGCAAGATTTTGTTTTATTCATTCTAATGGTGTGTGATCATAACTTATCTCCCTAGAGGCTGATGGTATTAAGCATCTTTTGTGTGCTTATTAGCAGTCCTACAGATCTTCTTTGATGAAGTGTCTGCTCAAATCTTTTGCACAGTTTTTATTTGATTGATTGATGATTGATTTTTCTGTGTACCCCTGGCTGTCCTAGAACTCACTCAGTAGACCAGGTTAATCTCAAACTCGGAGATCCACCTGCTTCTGCCTCCCGAGTGCTGGGATTGAAGATGCAAGCCACCATGCCCAGCCTTATTGTTTTAATTTTTTAGGATTTACCTTATTTTTAATAATGTGTATGTTTCTGTGTCTGTGTGTAGGTATGTGCACATGAGTGCAGGTGCCTGTGGAGGCCTGGAGGGGCCATCAAATACCTTAGCGCTGGAGTTGCAGGCACTGTGAGCTGCCTATCTCCAGTCCTGGGAACGAGGCTCTGACCCATCTATGAGAGCAGGGTGTGCTCTTAACCGCTGAGCGTCTGTCTCTCTGGCCTCCAACACTTTGGCTCAGATTTTCATTAGGTTTTATTGCTTCCTTCCTGTTGTGGTTTTTTTTGGGGGGGGGATGGGGAGATTTGAGACCAGTTTCTTTGTATAGCCCTGGCTGTCCTGGAACTCGCTCTGTAGACCAGGCTAGCCTTGAACTCAGAGATCCACTTGCCTCTGCCTCCCGAGTGCTGGGATTAAAGGCGTGCACCACCACTGGCCGGCTCCTGTTATGTTTTGAGGGTTCTTTATAACTCTAATTATCCATCACTGGATATGGAGTTTACACATTTTCAAATCCAGAGCTTGCCTTCCACCTCAGGCTGAAGTTTCATTGTGATAAAGTCCAGTTATGCTGTGTGAATTGTGCTTTGAATGTTGTCTAAGAACTCTGGGACCACTCCCTAGTCATGAAGGTTTTCTCCTGTGTTATCCAAATATTTTTTATCTTATAATATACTTAGAGTCCATTTTTGTAAAGGTTTAATGCAAGATCCTTTTTCCCTTTTAATGCATTTTATCTACTTTGGGTTTGTTTGAGACAAGGTCTTTTGTATGCCAGGCGGGCCTCATAGTCACTGTGCAATCAAAGATGGCCTTCGACTTCTAGTCTCTCTGTTCCTGTCTCCCAAGTGCTAAGCTGCATATGTGCACAGTCACACTTGGTTTGTGTGGTGCTAGGGATTGAACCCAGGGCTTTTCGCTTGCCAGGCAGACTCTACCAGCAATCCTCCAGCCTCTTCCTCCCAAGTTGCTGGGATTTGGGCCACGAGTCACCACTCTTGGCTCTGTTTTTTTCTTTTTGTATTTATTTGTGTGTGTGTGTGTGTGTGTGTGTGTGTGTGTGTGTGTGTGTCTGCATGCACATGCCACAATGAATGTGTGGAGGTCAGAGGACAACTTGCAAGAGTCCCTTCCATTTTGGAATATTATTTAGAATTTTATTTGGAATAACTAGGCAAAGATGTGTTACATTTGTTTATGCTGTGGAATATTACTTTAACTGTGTAAAGGTGTGTTACATTTGTTAATTCTGCATTTGTTTAACAATGTAAGGATGTGTGTTTAACTATGTAAAGATGGGTTGCTGTTTCACCTTGCCTGCATTAGGCACCTGTTGGTCTAATAAAAGCTGAACGGCCAACAACTAGTCGGGAGAGGGACAGGTGGGGCTGGGCAGAGAGAATGAGGAGGAGGAGAAATCTAGGCTCTGGAGAGGAACAAAAGAAAAAGGAGGAGGAGAGAATGAGGGAGACGCTCGCTTGGGGCCAGAAGCCAGGCAGCTGCCAGACAGACAGACACAAGCAATGAGAGGAAGATCTACAGAAGGAAAGAAAAGTAAAAAGCCCCGAGGCAAAAGGTAGATAAAGAGAAATAGGTTAATTTAAGTTAAAAGAGCTAGCCAGGAACGAGCCTAAGCTAGGCTGAGCATTCAAAACTAATATTAAGTCTCCGTGTCGTGATTTGGGAGCTGGTAGGTGGCCCAAAAGAAAAAACATTCTCTCCTTCCACTGTGTGGGTTCTAAGAATCAAACTAAACTCAGGTCACCAGGTTTGGCTTATAAATTTTTACTATATCTCTTTGAACAGTTTTGAGTTTTACAATAGACATGCTAATCTTTCTTAGTTTAAAGTTCATGTCTGCGCATTTCCCTTCACCCTGCCCGCTTTACACTGTGTCTGTCTTCTAGACAACACTGTTACCATTGAAAACTCCCTAAGAACCTTATATTTTCAACCACCAGATACATAATAACAGAGGAGAAGCAGCCTGTTACTTACCCAGATAATTGCCATTTCTGCTGCTCTGGTTCGGGGTTTCTCCTACTAACTCCACGCACTTGCTTCCTAAGCAACTCCTTCCAGAAGCCCCAGGGCTGTCTCTCAGCAGCAGGTCCTCGTGGCCTTCCTCCACCTGAAAACCCTTCATACCCTCCCTGTGAGTTCACAGTTCTTTACCTTTGGCACTTGAATGTTACTCCAGGGGCTGGAGAGGTGGATGGCTCAGTGGTTAAGAGCACTGGCTGCTCTTCCAGAGGACCCAGGTGTGATTCCAGGCACCCACACAGTTCCAGTTCTCCATCTGTAACTCCAGTTTCAGGACTCCAGTGCCCTCTTCTGACCTCCATGGCACGTGGCACACACATATACATGCAAACAAAACACTCATACACATCAAATAAAATAAATCTATTTTTAAAAGCTTTTCAAAGAGACAGAAAGTGGAGGAGGAAAAGGAAAATCAAAGGGAAAGCTGTATGGATGAAAGGGAGGGGGGGTCTGGGCTAAAGATAGACTGGAACAGAGAGAGGGGTGAAGATACACAATCAGAGAATGTAGAGCAGTCTCATCTCTCCGAGACCCCGAAAACCAGGCCAATCTCTGTTCTTTGGGAGAGTAAGGAACAAAAAACCAAAGCATTACAGGGCAGGACAGGGTTGGCATCCCATCTTGATATTGAGTATTCAATAAAGAAGGAGTTGATGTAGAGAGTGGAAAGAGAGAGATGTGGATGTGGAAACTGACTGGTTGCTAGGATTCAGCCTCACATCTCTTGGCATTCCTTCCCCTGCCCCTAGAACCCCTAGAAGCCTGCCTCCCCCCCCCCCCCCCCCCGGCATCCCTCCATGATGGGTGATGGGTGACCCTGTTCTCTTCTGCGGGTCTTCCTTTGGATGATCAGATTACTGATGCTGGCCCAGCTGTCCCTTCAAGGTTCCAGTTTCCATTAGCAACCTAGTGGCAAATGCTGGCCCCACCCTGTGCTGCCTGGAGTTCCTAAGACAATTCCCTAGCAGGCTTTGCTTCCCACCTGGTTTCCAGCTGGCTAAATACTGTGCCTCCTTAGGTCAAACTTTCTTTCCCACAGTCTACCAGTATCCTGCTGGCCAGGCTTCAGCACATGGTCCCATGGCACTTGCTCTGGGTTTCCCAAGTGTGCTCCAGAGGATCTCTGGCTGCTGAGCCATAGTGCAGCAGGGGCTTTGAAATGACCTCTCACTTCTCCATCATGTGCACCAAGGAGAGGGTGTTTTGTGTTCAAGCAGCTGCCTTAAACCTGCTGGCCTGCTTTCTGGCTGCCTGACAAAGGCGAAAATCTCCATGTCTATGACCCCAACTTTGCTTGCCTGTTATGGGAGTGTGTTGGGGATGAGGTGCAACCATGTCCATAGAGTTCTTTATCTTGGGGTGAGGCACACGGTACATGCTCAGGAAGCCATAGCTGCTAGGCCTGGGGAGATGGCTCGGCAGTTATGAGCATTGCCTGCTCTTCCGGAGGACCTGGGTTCAGTTCCCAGCAGACACACGGTAGCTCACAGCTGTCTGTAATTCCAGTTCCAGGGAATCTGACACCCTCACACAGGCACACATGCATTCAGAACAACAATGTAATAAAAAATAAATGCAATTTTAAAAAAGATAGCTACTCTTGACGCTATCGTGATCAATTACGTTGCTCGGTTGCAGAGTTCTGAGCCGACAGCTACGGAGTTCAGATTCTGCTCACATTAAAGGAAATGGGAAGACTCTGTTTGGAGCCCTCAGGTTCCCAGGAACTGCCGGACCTCTAAGAGAACACTAGGGACTGAAGGCTGGCGTGAAGTTCTCCACTGAGGTCACTCCCCGCCCGGCAGTCTGAGACAGCTACTCCTGGACTTCTGTCAGGGGAAGCAGGCTCGCTCTTGTCAAGACCACGCCCACTGGGGGGAGGGGGTCTTTCCAGAAGGAAATGGAGGGAGGGATGAGGTGAGGATTCTGCAAAGTTCCCACTCCCAGATAAATTGTCTTTCGTCTTACAGCTACGACCATAAGCAGTTAACACACTCTCTCAGCACCTCAGTCTTTTCAGCTTTAAATTAAGGCCACGAGTGGCCGAGATTGAAGACTTCGGGCAATGACGTAAAGAAAGAAATATAAATATAAATCGAGCTAGTGCTCGACTATAAAATATATTTATTGTTATCATCATCATCATCATCATTATTATTACTACTACACATGGCTGCTCTTTCAGTCCTCACACCCACCCCAGGGTATTATTGACCTTGCTCTCCAGATAGCGAAACTTACAGGGACTCATTGATTTAGCCAAGGACACAACAGGGTCATGGTTCCAGACACAGAGACTACTCCAAAGGTCATTGGCTTCCTCACAAGCCTGACCCTTTATTAAGGTGCGGAGGGTAGTGAGGGGCCCTACTGTTGGGGGAGGGTAGTGAGGGGCCCTGCTGTTGAGGGAGGCACTCAGCATGAGCAGCCGACCAGAAGAGAACAGACTTGGGGGAAGGGTTTTGTAAAGAGAAAGCTATGGGGGCCTCCTCCATCTGAGATCCTCCATATGTTGAAGCAAGGTACTGTACACAGAGCGGGTCTCCTTGGGTGTGCAAAGTGTGTCTGCTCTCAGCACACGTGTACCTTGTTGCACTTTTTTTTTTTTTTTTTTTTTTATGAAGAACACCAACTGTTTTTTTCAAGAATCCTGTTGAAACGCCTAGCCGGCGCTGCCTAGGGCCTAAGATAGGGTTGGGGGATCTGAGATCATGAGGGTTGGAAGGAGAAGGCCGGAGGGAACCAGACCTTGTGGTCCTATCCAGAGGGCACATCTGGGGAATGCCGGGGACCAGAGACACTGAGCACAGTCAGTGCAACTGGGAGCAGCTGACCAGAGGAGGCGGTGGGCCACACAGCGCCAGGGCGGCTCTCAGGGGACGTGACAACATTCAGACAGCACACAACTTCCCTGTCTCTCCTTTTCTGTACTTTCTTCCTTTTTTCCCACTTAGGAAAAAGCTGTAATGAAACAAGCCCATGGAACAGCAAGATTGATTGTGTCACTGTGGCCTTTAAGGAAAGAAAGGGAAAAAATCAAATTATTGGACAGGGTCCTTTTAAGGAGTCGCTGCCTTAATTTATTTTCTTATATTTTGTCAATAGCCGTTGTTTTTTCTTAAGCAAGTGCCGCGCTTAATAAATGGATTTTGCTTGGGCAAAACCAACAGTCATTTCGTACACTTCTTTCTTAGCTTACTTGAAACATGCTGAGTGGATGAGCTAGACCACAGGCCTGACCACCATGGGCATAAGTAACTGTAGAGAGCTGCATAGCCCCAGGGTGGGGGGTGGGGGTGGGGCTGTGCTGGTGCAGATATGAACTCCAAAATCCCCTGGGGAACATTTCTTCAGATGTCCAGCCCCTTTGGAGTCTGGTTCTGGGAGCTGAACAGGGTCCCCAGGCTGGTAGGTGGTTGACTAGCAGCAGCAATCAGGATCCAACCCCGCCTCCTCAGCCCACCCTCCTGGTCACCAGGATGACTTCCAGCACCTCCCAGATGCTGGCCTCTGCTTCCTGGGCCTGCCTGGAGCTCAAGCTCCCTGCAGAAGCAAAGTTCAGTGGGCACTCATTACTACCATCCATTCATTCGGTGATTTTTTGGATGGGTGTATATTCACACCTTTGGGTGCCAGGCACTGGCCCGGCATTCAATAAGCAATGACCAAATGCACAGAGAAAAGGCGGAGAATCCCTCCCCAAAGAACAACTGACCCATGGACTTCACCACCGCTGTGGCACACAGAGCAAGGGTCTCAACCCCACAAATTCCCTAGGATCCAGCCCGCTTAGATGAAAGAGGAAGTAGACAAGGCTGCGGCTTGCATTTTTTAATGCCCAAGTTTGTAGAATGCCATCGCATAGATAGGTAGCCTTCAAAAGCCAAAAAGTTCATGTGTCTCTATGACCCCTACGACCACCAGCCCCACTGCCCAGCCCACCCCCCATACCCAGCCACCACCATCCCCCACCCCTGCCCCCACCCTACTCCCCACTCCCACCCCTATATACACACTTCTCTGTTCCTTTTTTTAAAATATAATTTATTTATTTTTATGAGCATTGATTGGTGTTTTGCCTGCATGCATGCCTGTGTGAGGATGTTGCATCCCCTGGAACTGGAGTTACAGACAGTTGTGAGCTGCCATGTAGATGCTGGGAATTGAACCTGGGTCCTCTGGAAGAGCAGCCAATGTTCTTAACCGCTGACTCTGCTGTTTTTTAAAAAGCATCTCTGTCTTGCAGTGTGCTTTAACTCCACCCTCCCAGGAGGCCACACCCTTCCCCCTCCCAATCCCATCCTCATCCCCAACCTGGCACCCTCTGCTTCTGGTAAGTCTCAAGCCCTCCAAGAACATGGAGCTGGAGTCACTCCCCCCCCCCCCCCAATGCTGTTTATTGAAGGAGGGAGGAGGTCTTAAATACAGGCTTACAGCACAATGAGAGAAACCCAGAGAGCAGAAGTTCGCTACTGATGTTTTACAATCTTGCATCTAAACTGTTAAGGCCCATAATGCAGGATACACAGACAAGGAACTTCCCTTAAGCATTCAGGAGGATGGAACCCAGCAGGGAATTAGCATAGGGAGGATATGAAGGTCAAGGTCAGCAAGCCAGGCAACAGTTACCCAATATGGGGGCCAGGACCCTACAGGTCCCCCTTTTACTAGAAAATGAGCTTCTGACTTAGGTTGCGTGGGACGTCAGCTGGTCACCTTATCCATCATGGAGACACCTGCCCAGGCCACTCTTGACGGGAGATGCTGTGACCAGATGCCCTGTCCCTGGAGCCGGCTTGGCACAGCAATCTCCCTTGGACATCCCAGCCTGGGGCTCCAGAGCCAGCAGAATGCCTGAGGATCCTGCAGGACCCGGTGAGCTGGCTCGTGCCTGTGGGGCTGCCAGAGGCCAAGGCAAACGGGCCTCCCAGGAATACTGTCTCTACCGACTTTAATAAATTGCTGGCGAGCTGGGAGGAAGCAGTGTAGAGCCGGGAAAGCGTGAGTGCCGAGCAGCAGGTAAATTCACAGAGCTTCAGTGAAGCACGAGGAGGTGGCGGGGCCAGGGCTAGGTCTGGAAGCCAAGCCCAAGCTGCCACGCTTGGAGTATGACAGCAACGCTGTCCCCGGGGTCTAAACCAGGAATCTGTTGGTCCTCTACTTCCATCTTGGGGTAGGGAAGTGAGAGTCTCACTCTGGACCCAAGCTGGCCTGGAACCCACTGTTATAGGCCAGACTAGCCTCCACCTCATGGTGACCTTCCTGGATACCTCAGTCTCCTGGATACCAGAATTACAGGTGTGAACCACTATGTCCAGCTCCTTCCTGACTCTTCTCACGTCCAGATGACGCCCCAAGGCCCCCCACTCTAAGACTCCCTAACATCTGTGCTGGCTGGGCCCTGAGACTGAGGGCCCCAGAGTCAGCAGACTGGCCCCTTCAACTGACCTTGGACATGGACGGAGGAGGAGAGAGAGGGAGACAGGTGACTCGGATGTTTAAAAGTTGTTTCAGATGGTGGTAAGGGTGGTGAAGAACAGCAGGCCAGAGGAGCTGGGGAAAAACGCAGTGTTTCTAAGCCGGAGGACCTGAGTTCAACCACCAGTGCTTCCCCAAAAATAACTAGGCCTGGGGGGCTGGAGAGGTGGCTCAGTTGTTAAGAGCACTGGCTGCCAGCACCCCATGGCAGCTCACAAGGATCTAAAACTGCAGTTCTAGAGGATCCGACACCCTCCTCTGACTTCATAGGCACCGGGCATGCACGTGGCACTCATACATACACAAAATACACATAAACAAATACATCTAATAAAATTTTAAATTAATTAATTAATTTAAAGACTAAGTGTGGTGGTGGATCACTTGTAATTGGAGGGATGGCAGAGGCCTTCTGCATGAGCACTAGCACATACACACACACACATACACACACACACACATACACACACATACACACACACACATACACACACATACACACATACACACACACATACACACACAAACACACACACACACATACATACACATACACACACATACACATACACACACACACACTTTTACACACACATACACATACACACACACTCACACACAAACACACATACACACATACACACACACTTTTACACACACACATACACACACACTTTTACACACACATACACACATATACACACACACACACACCACACACACACACCACACACACACACACACACACAGAGGAGGAAGGGAGGGGAAGGGAGGGAGGAAAGGAGGGAGAGAGAGAAATAACAAGCAAGAACCAGAGTTGAGGTACGGATCTGTAATCCCAGCCATCCTGGACACTAAGGTGGGAGGTCTGACAGTTTTAGGCCTGCTTGAGTTACAGAGAAGTTCAAGGCCAGTCTAAGGCAAGATCCTGTCTCAAAATAAAAAGTGGAAAAAGGTCTGGGTAGTGTTGCTCAGTGAGTGAGCACTTGCTTAGCATGTTTGAGGCCCTGGGAACAACCCTAGAGAAAACAGAAAAAGTACCCTGCCGCTCAGGAGAGCATTTGGGATGCTTTGGAAGTGCCAGAAACACCCTCCATGGGGGACCCCTGGGCTGTCTCAAGTGTCTCAAGAAGCTCAGAGAAGAAAGCGTTCTAGAAGAGGGAGGTGTGGGTGAAAAGGGCCTGGGGTGGGCCTTGGTTTGGCTTTAGCAGCAAGGAGGAAGCCCGGAGAGTCCGGCTCACCGTACAGCCACCGCAATGCAGGGCCAGCGAGCTCTCTGGGCCAATGAATCCAACAAAAGTGCAAGAATCAGCTGTTGGCTGGGCCTCCTCACTACAACCAAAGCGTAAAGGCTGCGTAGTCCCGCCTGGAGGTTCCAGCTCAAGGCAGGACAACTCTAACCCTGGGAGTCTTGTGTGGTGAACTCAGCTGGACAAGGGTTTGTAGTGTCAATCACACACGTCGTGAACTAGGAAGCAAAGAGAAGACGAGCCAAGGGCCCCACAGTCTCCTCGGGGGAACACCCCACTGACCTACAGCCTTCCCAGGAGGCACTTCCTCTCACAGATCTCTTCCTGAAAGGTTCATCTTAGGGACCTTACCCTTAACATGGGGACCTTTGTGGACACTCACCTAAACCACAGCACCAGGCCTGAATCTGGGAGGTAGAGCTGGCTCTTCGCTTTTCCCAGATGAGAACACCAAAGCGCATAGCGGATCCCACCTTGTCTGATGTGAGTATCAGAGGCCCAGGCATTTGACCTGGACCCCCAGAGCGGATTTCCCCGTGGGCCTGCTGTTGTGTGCCTAGTGCCTCCCTTCCCTAGGCTCCCCTCCGTCCTGACAACATGCTCAGCTAGCTTAGGTCCCAGCCTTCCTCGGGCTACTTTGTGACCATTGGGTCACTTGGCTCTCTCTCAGCTCATCAATACCTTCCCTTCCATATCCTCTGCCCCGCCACTCACCAAGTAGGGAAGGCCCAGGACACAGGAAGAGGACAACTCTGCTCACCAACGAGCTTGCTCTCTATATCACCAAGTCCTCCACCAGTATGCTACCAGAGAGAAGGCCCCTGAAGCTGGAGCACAGAGCGGGTGTGTCCAGCACTCATCACAGTGCTAGGAGGGGGAGGGGCAAAGAGCCTTGAGGGTCGGGGAGGGCTCCAATCCCTGTCAGGAGTCCAGCTGCGCATGTGGAACTAAGCCCACAGCAGCAGCCTTATCTTCTCTTCTTACTGCCTGCATGCCTGCAGCAGAGAGCAAGTTTAAAGGTCATCAGAACACTTGTGGTCTAGACTCGGTTGATCAAGATCCTTTTATCCAATCTCTTTGCCCCTAGGTCCCCAGAGCATATAGGCGGAGTGGCAGATGGGTCAGTCAGTGTTGTCTCCCACTGGCTCCCCAAAGACATGCTCTAGGACAGCTGCCTCTGGACGCCATCTACCATCTACCTTCTGCATTGGCAGCCAATGGGGAATCTGTGAACCCCGCTGGTTTCCGTAAGGGCCAAGGCAGTTTGGCTGTGGCCTCACCTCAGCAACAACCTAGAGACCCCTGAAGGCCCTCCCTGGGAACTGGGCTGCTCTCCCAAGGGCCTGAGGGGCTGGGAAGCTCACCAGGCTGCCCCCCATGCCACCAGCTGTCACAGTACACCACAGGATCAGGTCACATGGACCCTCACCTACCCCTGAAGGGAGACTCCCCTCAACCAGATCCACAGCTGTACATGCGGGGCTACCCTCCCCAAGCCCAGTTCTGGAGCTCGGGCCTAAAGTGCACATTGACCCCCCACACACACCGTGTCCCTGTAACTTGGGAGAGCTCCAACTCGAGCGATTGGTCACCGGCATGCTTTCTCACTCCTGCCAGAGTTTTGGCCCTGTGTTTTAAGTCTCCCTGACAAGTTTAGAAATGACCAGATCGCACCCAGACCTGCCACCTGTGATGGAATCTGGGCACTGGATGTGGTGGTATTGGTTGAACATGATGCTGTTGCTTTTTCTGCTTCTCCACTCAGTACCTCAAACCTCAGCTCTAGTTTCTGGGGGGTGGGGTGGGGAGGGGGCGCGGAGCAAGGACTGGCCACTGTGGTAAGGTAGAGTCAGAGTGTGACCCAGCCCCAGACTAAAGGGAGGAGCTGCAGAGGTGGGGCAGGTCCCTGAAGGATGGGTGAGTATGGAATCAGAAGGACGGACCCCCAGGGAACAAAACGCTGAAGCAGCATCCAGGCTATCAGTGAGAGCAGGAGTCCCTCACCTCGGAAGAAGGGCTGGCGCATTCCAAACCCTGGGCTCATTATGCCGTCACCTGGCCCCTGGCAGGCTCCCGTGTCTAAAGCCTCGGGGGTAGCAGTGGCATTGGTCAACTATTGTTTCAGTTCCAAATGACCAAGGTCCCCACGACTGTCTTTTCTCAGAAGAAATATACTGACTCACAGCTGAAGGTCAAGGACCTTGGCCGTTCAGAGCTTTGCAGGAGGGACTAAGACCTAAGGTTATATCAGGAGGTGGCTGGAAGCTGCTGGAATAACCAGAGTCCATCAGAGATAAAGCCAACCCAGGTGAATGGAAAAGGCTCGCCCCTCCTGAGTAGTTCTCAAGGTCATGGAGTTCTGACAACGTTTTGGGACTTCCTTTTGACCACCCATTTCCTGCCCACGAGGCCCCAGGCATGATATTCCAGAACTGCTTCCACTGGCCAGTGGGAGATACTTTGATCGGTGAGAGCAAGTAGAGCACACTCTGTCTCTCTCTCTCTCTCTCACATTCACACACACAGAGACACACTCACACACACAGAGACACACTCACACAGACACAAGCACAGACACACACATACAGAGACACGCGCGCGCGCGTGCACACACAGACACTTACACACAGAGAGACATGCACACACACACACACACACTCACACAGACACACACACAGACAGACACACTCACACAGACACAAGCACAGACACACACACAGACACAAGCACACACACAGACACAAGCACAGACACACACACAGAGACACACTCACACACAGAAACACGCACACACTCACACACACACTCACACACACAGACACACACTCACACAGACACAAACACTGACACACACAGACACACACAGAGACATGCACACACACACAGACACACTCACACACAGAGACACGCACACAGACACACACACACTCACACAGACACACATACTCACACACATACAGAGACACACACTCACACACACACAAATCAGCAGGTCTACTACTCATCCCCTCTGGAGAAAATCCTGTCCTTGTATCTGGAAGGAGGACAAAGAATGTTCCTTGAATCACATCTGTAGTTGTGGTTGGAAATGACCCAAGTGTGCGTTGAGGGGACAGGATATCCACAGACGGGAACCCTGCATGACAGTTCTGGGAAGAGCCTAGAACCACAGGCACCTACGAGGATCTTGGAAACATATTGAGTGGCACAGCATAAGAAAGGGGGGGGGGACCCACAAAACCAGGACTGCCACTTTTAAAGTGTCTGTGTGACTGTAAAATCAAGAGGGAACAGTCGTTGCCCCTGGGCTGGGGCAGAGGGGCTGGCACTAGGACAAATGGGCACCGTGAGTTACACCTGTAATGTTGGAACTTTTTCCAAAGGAGCGTGCATCCTTGTATGACGTGTGTGATTCATCACAATCAAACAAAAGGCAGAATTCCAGCTGCTGACCCTCTCAAGGACCCCCGGCTGCCCCGCACTGCCCCCTCCATTCCCTCTCAGCCCCCCCCCAGCCCTCCCTCTGTCCTCTGCCTCTCTGCGAACCCAGAGCTGAAGGCTGTTAGGTCTTCCATTTAAAACTCCTCAAGCTTGCCGCACTGGGGAGTTTCTTATTCCCTTTCAGATGTAGCTGTCTGTCAGCAGTAATAGTCTCTTTCGATTTCATTTCCTTCAGCTCCTGCCAGCCACTGCCAGAGCTTCCTTCCCATCCCAGCCTCACCCCTCCCCAGCCCCCAAGTCAAGGGAAAAAAATACATTTTTGCCTTTACTATGATGTATGTGATCCCATAAAATAGTGAAACAGATATGAAAGGTTGAGAGAAGGTAGATAAATGGCTCCTATTATTCTACCAATCAAATGAAATACCTCTCCACATCCTCATTTGAATGATAATAAAACTCGGAGAGGCTGCCGTTCCCTGTTGTCACACTGCTAGCAGCTCCGGTGGCGAAGCCACAGGCCAAGGTAACCTTGGGGTGTCCTCCGCAGAGGCCAGCATTCGGGTCCATCCCTCCAGTCTCCACCTCCCCCGACAAGGAATCCCCTCTTCCCACGCGCCCCTCCCCTCCCTTTCCTGCCCTGAAACTGCCCGGCACTGGACTGCCACACACCTATCTGCTCAACCCCCAGCACCCCTTAGGTCCACAGGGTCAAATTCCCTCTGTCACAGCCTGTCACTCAGGGTCTCAGCTATCCCAATGGCCTCCTCAGAAAGTCCCTGGCTATCTGCCCAACCTAGGCAGTGCCACAAGCCCTATCCATGATAGGGCATAGCCTGTGCTTATTCCGTGTGGGCCACTCAACTCTAAATTCCTGGCGGGCTGGTGCCACGCAGGATGCCCATGCTGTTTCAGTCCGTCCATGTACATTTTGAGAACAGACATGCAGCCCTCCCTACCCACAGATGAACAGGTGCAAAGCTGTCCTCAGGAGGTCCTGGGGGAACGAGACCACCTCCCCTCTGAGCCTGACATACCCAAGCCTTCCATTGCTTCTGCCTCAGAGGCTACAGCGCAGCTTCCCATTTGCTTCAGGTGCCTCCTGTGAGCTTGCCTGATGCCAACCCCCGCCCTCAACCAATGAGGGGACACATAGGGCTTTTGTCTTCCATTAGCTCCCCCCACCTCATCAGGGAGAAACACCTCAGGACCCCTTTCTTACTGCAGGCCACCTTGGCTCAATGTTAAACCTGCAGCCTCACCCTCCGCCCTGATGGTACTAACCCTGGCCAGGGAAGTAGGCTGAACCCTCTCTGCTCCTTCCGTCTTCAGCAGAATTTCCCATCCTTGTGGCAACACTCTGAAGAGACTGTCTTTTAACTTGTCACGGCAGATGGTCCTTTATTTCGATGGTTTAGCTTACAATTTTTCAGTTTTACAATGGCGGAGAGCCTATCCAGACAACCATGCTGTTTCTCACTTTCAGCGCGATGTTCAATAAATTACCTGTGATGTTCAGCACTTTATTTTAAATAGGCTTGTGTTAATGATTTGCCCAATGATGCTAATGAACGCTTCTGAGGACAGCACCCTAGGCTGAGTGAGCCATGATGCTCTGCGAGGCTGGGGAGTTACTGTGTTTTCAACTTACAATGGGTCTAAGGCAAGTCCCAGACTTAGAGTCCCCATTCTGGCCTAACTTGTGCAGCTTTCTTCCAGGTACTTTGCTTAATTAAGGTGGCCAAATTCCTGGCCAGAGACTGACCGAAGTATGGACAGTACCCAAGCTGGCCCCAAGGCATCAGAACTTCCCTTGTCAGCTGCTGAACTGAGACACTCATTCACAGTCTCTCTCTCTTCTCTCCAGCACTGGGATACACAGCGGCCACTGAGACGTGGCAGTGGCCCCCATCTTAGAGGTGAATAAGGTGAACCTCTGAGAGCTAATGGCAAATCAGAGGCCAGCTCCTTACCCTGGCTCCCCATACCTGGGGCTCATCCTGAGCATGGGTACCAGGCTCCCTGTTTCTTCTCCCAGAGTTTCCTGAGGCCAAGAAATAGACAGGAAGCAGAGGTCAGAGGGAATTCCCACGGGACAAGCTATCACTAAAGAAAGACTCCAGTCCATGAGGGAAGTGAATGTAAACTACAGTGTAGAGGGTAACCGACTACAAGCCACAGAAACTGTTGGATGTGCTGGGAGAGTTAGCTAACTAAGTCACAGAGACTTCCAGATTTATTGACAGAATGTCTGAGAGCCTGCTGGGACTCCAGGCCCGGGAAGACAGCCGGTGTGTGTGTGGGGGGGGGGGGGGACTTTCAGAGCCTGCTCCAGCCATTTTTCACTCTCTGTGAGCTCAGAACCCAAGGCTCCCCAGCAGAGATGTGTCAGTTAGCAGAACTGGCATGTGGTCCTTTAAGGGGCCTTGGGAAGCCTTGAGGGACAGTCCCACTACAGTGGATGATGGAGGAGGAGGGGCCCAAAGTAAGCATGAGCATTCATGCTGACCCCTGGCGGGGAGATGAATTGGAAGAGATGCTGCAGCCGGCTTCCAGAGGCTATGGGTGCAACCTGCCCCTCCTGCTCAGGCGTGCAGCAGGCCTGGAATCACAGACCTGGACAGCTGACTGGTTCTTAAGAGGGACTGAAATGGCACAGTTTGCATCTGGGGAACTTAAAGACAATTGTCCTATCCGTCAGTGAACGCTGTAGACTAGGGGTTTCATAAAGAAGAGCGTTTAGTTCAGTTCTGAGAGCCGGAAGTGCTGGAGCACAGCTCGGGCATCTGGCAGGAGCCTTGTTCCCACATAACGTAGTGGAGGCGTCACACAGCAGGACAGAGTTCACTCTGATTAAAACAGCCACTCTGCGGAGACCCCACCAGTCTCCCATGTGCTAATCCACTCAGAAGGGCAGTCGCCATGTCCTAATCATCTCTCAAAGGCCCCATTTCTCAACACCAGGGCGCTGGCAGCCAAGCTCCCAGCACAAAAACTTTTGACACATTCAAACCATGGTACCAGCCAAGGCACACTGACAGCCAGGGCTCTGTCGCTACAGGGCTGACTGAACAAGGACACTCAGGAACAGTTGTGAGCTGTGTGACATCCTGCATGTCCCCACAGCTCTCAGTTCCATCTTGTACATCGTAACAGGCTACTTCGCCCGGTTATAAGGATTAAACCAATACCGTATTTACTCATATGAAAATACACAGACTAGAAGTGAAAACATATGTCCACATAACGATTTGTACACAAAGGTTAATAGCAGCTTTTGGTGATTGCTCAAACAACCCAAATGCCACATCCACAGCGGATGAACAAGCAACCGTGCAGACACAGAGCCATTGCTAAAGAGAAAACACCTCGGGGGCTCCGAGGAGCATGAGCCGACCTCCAAACATCACGAGAACACAAAAGCTCAAAGGTGGTGGACATGAACAGTCATGTCTCGCTTTTTGTAATAATGGCCTTTGAAGTCCCGGAGACCCAAATCACAGGTACAACAGATCCATTGCTTCTACAGAAAATGGGGTTAGGCTCCTGCAGGCCTCTGGTTACATTTTTGTCAATTAATCAGCATGTAACTTGGTGATGTGTGTTTTCTATTGAAAGGTACAACACTTTCATGTGTGTGTGTGTGTGTGTGTGTGTGTGTGTGTGTGTGTGTGAGAGAGAAAGAGAGAGAGAGAGAGAGAGAGAGAGAGAGAGAGAGAGAGAGAGAGAGAGAGAGAGAGACTTAGCATTGAATTTGTGTCCCAAAGACCTGTGGTCACATCTGAATGAGGTTTATTTAACATGTATGCTTCTCTGTGAGATAAAAGCAACCTTCTTCTTGTGATTAGGATTTCCTACCAGCATTTCTGTCTTATATTTTGAGCTATTTAAAACAAGGAAAATGCCAAGAAAGAGCACCAAATGGCTACAAAGGCAGCACTAAGTAAATTGTGAAAGAGCCGCCTTTAATCCCAGCACTCGGGAGGCAGAGCCAGGTGGATCTCTGTGAGTTCGAGGCCAGCCTGGTCTACAGAGCGAGATCCAGGAAAGGCACCAAAACTACACAGAGAAATCCTGTCTTGAAAACCAAAACAAAACAAATTTTTTTTTAATTGTGAAAGAGCCACTTGTTTAGTGTGAGCATTGGTTTGAATTGTTAAGCATTCATGTTTCATTGGAAAGTCACCATTCACTTGCAAGTTACTCTTTGTTTTTTACAGATTTGTTTATATTTATGTGTCTAGGTCTGCTTGCATGAATTTGTGTGTCCCACATGCAGTCAAGGTGCCTCAGGAAACCAGAGGCTGTTCTCCCCTGGAACGAGAGTTACAGAAGGTTGTGACCCATCTGATGTGGGTGCAAGGAACTGAACCCAGGTCTTTTGCAAGAGCTTTAATTGCTGTTAACCATCTGGAGCCATCTCTCCAGCTCCTAGAGTTGTTGTTTAGGGG
Source organism: Peromyscus leucopus (assembly GCF_004664715.2). Lineage (NCBI taxonomy): Eukaryota > Metazoa > Chordata > Mammalia > Rodentia > Cricetidae > Peromyscus > Peromyscus leucopus. The sequence continues at coordinate 9,286,293 of NC_051067.1, forward strand.
TGGAACATTGTGTGGTTCAACCACAGCTGGACACATGCACATGAGGGCAACTGACGTTGTCATCCACTAAGGTCCACAGAGGACCACAGAAGCACTGCAAACACTGATTTGGAGTTACAAATACCTTATTGCTGGTAGGCAAATTTGAAAATATGGAACCCCCAAAATTCAGAGGATTAATTGTGCAGTTGACCCTCCACCACCAAGGCAGATTGGTTCCAACCCCTGCCCCACAACAGACACCAACATCGGAGGATGCTATAGCATCCTATACAGTGGTCTGGATTTGCATAGAACTGACTCACATCCTCCCCTGTGCTTCAGGCACCTCTAGATGACTCACAGTCCCTGATACAATGTACATGTTATGTAAATAGTTGATGTACATGTTATGTAAATAGTTGGATCTTTCCGAGAATAATGGCAATGAAAAATGTGTGTACGTGTTCAAGATAGGTGTAATTTTTTAAACATCTTTGATGAGAAGTTGGATGAATCTGAGGTTGAGAAACTGGCAGATACAGAGAGTCAACTGTATATTAAATTCTAAAGAAAACAAGATCAACCCACGGTGACAGAAAGCAGCCTGATGGCATGTGGCAAGTGTAGAAGAACAGGGGTTCTGCTGAGGCACCACAGGGCACCTTCTGGGTAACGGGAGCTTCTCTGTCCCGGATGATGGGAGGATCTTGATCCTGATTGTGGTGGTAGCTAACAGAGAGACAAATGCATTTATAAAATGCATTGAGATACACACTTAAAATTGGTACATTTTACCATTTGTGAGTCATGTCTCAAGCTTACTTTACAAAAATTAGCACTTAGTCCAAGCTTTGGCCATGCCTTTATTCCTCTGATATAGAGGAGGAGGCAGGGATTGCCAGCTTGGAATCCGTTTAGAAGCTCTGTTTATACCTGTCTCCATATGGGAGGAAAGGTTCAAGCCAGTCCTCAATATCTTCCATTTTCCTATTTCATCAGTCAAGACTCTTTTTTATTTTTATTACATTTATGTATGTATTTATTGGGTGGGGGAGGGTTACTACAGTGTGTATATAAAAGTCGGAGGGTAATGTTCCAGCGTGGGCTAGCTCCTTCCAGCATGCAGATTCTGGAAATCAAACTCTGGTCTTCAGGCTTGGTTGCAAATGCCTTTACCCTCTGAGCCATCTTCTTGGCTCTTAATCAAAACTCCTGATTGCAGGTGGCAGAAAACAAAAACCAGAAAGGAGAACAGAGAGAGAGAGAGAGAGAGGGAGAGAGAGAGAGAAACAGCTCTGCCCTAGACATGGCTAGATCTAAGGCCTCAAGTATGGTCGCCACAGTTGGCTATGTTTTAGTGACCTTGTGTTTCTCTATGTCATTCTTACAGAGGACCAGGGGCAGATAAGCAGTCATGGGTAGATCTGGAGCTTCAAGGAGGAGCTTATGTTTCTCAGCAAAGACCCTGGAGCAACAGCCACTTGCCTGCTCTCCATGGCCAGAAAACTGGAACATGCTGCTGCAAGCCTGGCTTCTGTGCATCCTCCCCTGAGAGAACATTGGTGGCATGGCCACAAAGGAACACCCAGATGATGAGGAAGAGGTGGGTACCAGGCAGAAACAGCAGATGCCTGACACTCAGTCGTCCATGAGCCACTGGTACTTTGCTGAGCATATCACAGATATCCTCAGAACCCAAGCCTGGCAGGAAATGGATAGAGACAGGAAACTGACTCTATTTTTGAGCCCTGTAGAAACAGCAGACTATTCTGACTCCATATGACTCAGGAAAAGGAGTAAGAAGTCTCTTGAACTGACTCTAACTACTGCGGCTCCTCCTGGCTAGAGTACACCTTCTAGCATGTTCCCAGCTCTGTGCTCCCAGTCTGGAGCCCAAGTGTCATCTCTTCCCTCACAGAGATCACACTGATGGAAACATCTCTTCTGCCTTCTAGACCAACACCGATTCCCTTCTAGTCTTAAGGAAACTGTCACCCATCACTCTGGCAATCCCATTTGAACCTGTCAAATACATGAACTTTCTCAGGCTCTTGGTAGTAAAGGGTTTCCTTAAGCCCTTTAAAATGTTCTTTTTGGGGTTGGAGAGATGGCTCAGTGGTTAAGAGCAGGCTGTTCTCCCAGAGGACCTGGGTTCAATTCCTAGCACCCACAGGGCAGGCAGCTCACAACCACAACTGTCTGTAATTCCAATTCCAGGGGATCCAACACCCTCACACAGAATATATACAGGCAAAACACCAGTGCATATTAAATAAGTAAATAAATAAATCTTTCTTTAAAAAGAATGTTCTTTATGGACTTGCTGAATTTTTACTCAATTTAATAAACGTTGAGTATCTGTTAAGTTGGAAATGAGAGGAAGGATGGTTCCTGCCCTTGTCTCTTCCCTTCTAATCTTCATGCTTATTTATTTTCTTGTGTTATTCCATTGGCAATGAAGTACTAAAGTCAATATCCCCATCCTCATCCTCTACTAATGCACCAATGTTAAGAATAAAGGTTAGCCAGGTGGTGGCACACACCTTTAATCCCAGCACTTGGGAGGCAGAGGCAGGCAGGTAGATCTTTGTGAGTTTGAGGCTAGCCTGGTCTACATAGTGAGTTCTCAGACATCCAGAACTACATAGTGAGACTCTGTCTCAAAATAAATAAGTAAATAAAGTTTTGTTCTAGATGTCTATTAGTTGCCTTTTTTCTTAGTGCCAGATTTCTCTTCCACATGTGTCTTAGATGGCTTTCATCAGGTTAAAAGCATCCTTTTTATTTTTGGTTACTAAGAAATTATGATTTCTAAAGATCATAACTTGACAAAACTTAACAAATGCTCTTCCTAGATCAAAATCTGCTAAGATCTGTGATCTGAAAGTGCCTCTTATCCCTGAGTGCCTCTAGGGAGTTGGTCCAGAACCTCCATCGTATGACTTTTCCCATCACTGTGACAAAAAAATATACCTTAGGGAGGGGAAGGATTTTTGATGTTGCTATTTTTTTTTTTTTTTTTTGAAATGGGGTTTCATGTGGCTCAGGCTGGCCTTGCATTCCCTATGCAGCCAATTCTGGCCTCAAACTCCTGGTCCATCTGCCTCTACTTCCCAAGGGCTGTGGTTAAAGGGTAGAAAAGATGTATTCTGGCTCATCATCCCAGCAAGCATCAGTCCACGATGGTTGGAAGGCTCGGCTACAGGAGTGGGTGACCGTGTGACAAGACCAGGAAGCAGGACGCTCGAGCCAGCACAGGAGGAAGATAGCACAGTCAAGGCCGCCCCAGCGACCTATGCCCGTCAATTCAATTCAGCACCACCAGCTGGGGGCCAAGCGTTCGCACACAAGAGCATGTGGGAGACATTTCACATTCCAACGACAACATCCAGAGATGTGTTTTAAATCATCTCCAGATTAGTTATTATACTTAACAAACACTATGTGGATAGTTATTATGCTATATTGTTTGGAGAATAATGACAGGGGAAATCTGCCCATGCTCAGTGCAGACATAATTTTCAAAATGTTTGAGCCATGACTGGTAGAATTAAGAGCTGCAGAGCCCACCGATACAGAGGGCCAACTGGACTGTCATTTTTCTCTAGATGAGAGTATGGAGAATCCTAAAGGAAGGTCAGGAAGGGACAGGAGGGGACATTTGAGTAGGATGGTTACAATCTAGTTGTAAATGTCCCCACAGGCACCCCCAGCTGGTGGCATGACTTAGAGCGGCTTGGACCAGGAGTGTGATAATCACATCAAAGGATTAACCTATTGGATGAAGGAGGTCACTAGGGGTGTGCCTTCGAAGAGTATGTCTTGTCTCTGGACTCTTCCTCTCCTTCTCTACTTCCTGGATGCCATGAAGTGAACAGCTTCCTCGATCACTTGTGCCCACTGATCAAGATACTCTGTCTCATCTCAGGCCAGCAACGATGGAACCAGGAGACTTTATCCTGAAATCTCTGAAACCATGGGCCAAATTAGCTTTACTATGTAGTCATTGGCTTTTCTGTGCCCCACCCGGTTCTGAAGATGATTATAAAATAATCACTCGGAGGCTTAATATTACTTATAAATGGAATTACTTATAAATTTGGCCTAGTGTTCAGGCTGATTACTAACTAGCTCTTACAACTTAAATTAACCCATTTCTATTCATCTATTTTTTGCCAGTCTGCTGGCATCTTGCTCCTTGGGTAGCTAGATGGGCATCTGCCCCGACTCTGTCAGGACTTCTTCTCCCTATATCTCTGCTTGGATCTCCTGCCTGGCTCCATCCTCCCTGTCATAGGCCAAAGTAGCTTTATTTTTTAACCAATGGGAGCAACACATACTTGCCGCGTACAGAAAGACATCCCACATCGTTTACCCCTCGAGGTCGATGCTCTGCTACAGCAGCAGAGCACTGCAAACACCAGGACCTTCAAGAGTAGGCTGGGCATGGTGACACACACTTGTGATTGTAGAAAGAGGATCACAAGTTCCAGGCCAGCCTGGGCTACATAATAAGAATGTCTCAAAGAGAAAACTAGAGGAAGAAAGGAAGGGCAGAAGAGAGGGAGAGAGGGAGGAAGAGAAGGAAGCCTGTGCTGTGCATGACTTCCACCTGCAGTGGCAGAGAGGACTCCTTTATACCTCTAAAGCTGTCTGAGGCTAGCCCAAATGACCCTGTGTGTCTCTTTTTCATCATTACTGGCACAGCGGCTATCACCTAAGCCTTACTTCCCTGGGCTTTTCAGGCACAGCAGACCCCAGGACATCTTCTGCCTTTGTGATTGGCCAGTATCACATTATAAGTCTAGCTGTGGGCAGCACAGAGGACACAGCCTGGCTGGAGCTGGGTGACAGGGACCCAGGAGAAAATGCTGGAAAGAAGGCACGTCCTGGCATCCCCATCTCCCACCCCTGTGTGATTTTGCTCAGGCCCTTCCTCTGCCAATCCCCCTACAAAGAGGGACTGACCAGGTGTCAGCCATGCAGCATTATGGGGTAAGGGTCAAACTAAGCAAGGATGTGGGGGTGTCAGCAAGTGAGAGTAGGGGAGAAGTCACTATGATCCTTCACATGAGGCCTCCCCCTGGGTTTCCAACATTTGCTCACAACAGGTCTGCAAAACCTCTTAGCCCCACAAGAACCATGACAACAGCATCCAACTTGGGTATTCAACAGCAAAATCAGTACATATGGCAAAAATCAAGAGAACAGTCAACATTACCCTTGAAAATTGTTTAAATTGCCCATAAAAAGCATACGTGGGTTTAATGTCTGAGATCCTGAAAGAATTCTAGACCGCTCCTGCTTGCCTGCCAGGCTGACTGCACCCTGCTCCACTGTGAGCCTTCAGATGCCTCTTTAACACACATTTATAGCACTCTGGCTGTTGGAAGGATTGCCTGAGTCAGGCTTACACGTCAGCCAGAGGCTGGACAAGGCAGGAAGCCTGTGCTGTGCATGACTGCCACCTGCAGTGGCAGAGAGGACTCCTTTATACCTCTAAAGCTGTCTGAGGCTAGCCCAAATGACCCTGTGTGTCTCTTTTTCATCATTACTGGCACAGCGGCTATCACCTAAGCCTGACTTCCCTGGGCTTTTCAGGCACAGCAGACCCCACGACATCTTCTGCCTTTGTGATTGGCCAGTATCACATCAGAAGGATGTGACTCCTTAGACCTGGCAACTGGGCTTTTGGCCTTGACCATGAATCTCCTTGCTTTATTTCAACCAACTTCTGCCCTTATCTCTTCCTCATGGGCCAAATCTCAGCTGCAGGGTCCCCTTCTGTTTCCTCAAATGTACCCAGCCCATTACCACCTCAGGCCTGTCGTCTTTGCTCAGAATGTTTTCTTGGTCATCATTCATGTCTCAGCATATGTACCTCTCAGATCCCTTCCCTTTTTTCTTTTCTTCTTTCTTTCTTTTTTTTTCTTTTTCTTTCTTTCTTTCTTTCTTTCTTTTTTTTTTTTTTTTTTTGTTGTTGTTGTTGCTTTTCGAGACAGGGTTTCTTTTTGTAGCTTTGCGCCTTTCCTGGAACTCACTTGGTAGCCCAGGCTGGCCTTGAACTCTAGAGATCTGCCTGGTTCTGCCTCTCGAGTGCTGGGATTAAAGGCGTGAGCCACCACCGCCTGGCAAGATCCCTTCTTAAATAGTACCCAGCACCAAACCTCATCTACGTTCTTCTGAATGTTCCTTATTACCCCTCTCCCCAACCTCCTGTCTACCAGTGCCTGGCACAGTGCCTGGCACACAGTAAGCACCTGATAAACACGTGTTGGCGTACCATGAATCCTTGGTTCAGGTCTGCCTCCATAACTGCCCTATCCTGGAGGATCCCCACAGAGAGTGACTGGAGACATCACCTGCCTAACCTCGAGGCTGCAGTGCTCACCGCCTCCCCAGCGCTTTTCTACAACTGGAGTCTCACTTCCAGGACTGGCCTCCATCCCTGGGGCCAGGGCTTGCTGAATTCCAGGGCCACTCCGTCCACCTGTCAGCTTGTCCTGCTGCAGGACCAGGGTGAGGGCAGGGTGGGTGGAGGCAGCCATGGACACCAGACTTTCAGACCAACAACTCAGCATCTCCATCTCCTGCCTGCCTGCCTCTGCGCCCTGTGTGGGCCTCCAAGTGATCATCCCTCACAGCGCCTCCCGCCCCATTCATCCCCATTAGCCAACGTCCACACTGGGCCAGAGGGAGATCAATTACCAGGCTGGCCACTGAACCGTGTTAATGAGGATGTACGCTCCTGGCTGGCGGAGCAGGGTGGGCGGGGCAGGAAGGTCAGGGGGGCGGGCAGCCTTCCTCACTGGAGGCTTTGGGGTAGGATCCCTCTACAAGATGCCTTCTCTGAGGTGTGGAGAGCACAGAGGACACAGCCTGGCTGGAGCTGGGTGACAGGGACCCATTAGCAAATGGTGGAAAGAAGGCACATCCCGACACCCCATCCCCCACCCCTGTGTGCCTTTGCTCAGGCCCTTCCTCTGCTAGTAGTGCCCTCCCTGGTCTATCCCCTCCAACAAGGACCTCAGCACTCTTAAATCTTCCTCCAGGCAGGAACACTACAGCAGGGTCGGCCTCCCCTGCCCTGGGGCCGCCCACCGCAGAATGTGTCTGTGCCACATTCCGCAGATCTGAATGAAAAAGACACTCAGCCACAGTCATGGGGGGAAAGCTATGAGGAAGGTAGCTTTCTCGCATCACACTGGCAAAGATGGGAAGGACATAAGGTCAGCAGCAACAGCGCAAGGTGTCACCTTGCATTATCTGTGGGACTGTAAATGGCCATGACTTCTTCCCAGGGCAAGGCAGTGATGTTATGTAAACAAAACTACCCATGTCCTTTAACCCAGCAATTCACTTCCAAGCATTCATTCTATAGGCGTATGAGTGTGCAAGGATCATGGCTGCCTGTACATGCAACCTGAAGGAACCCAGCAGGCAACCGGGTTCTGTGGAAGCCTGCATCACTGGGCCAACAGAATGATCTTCTTGAGTTCCGCCAAGTGCGCCAATTAACGTAAAGAAAATGCGGTGAGGAGCAGCCAAAGCACAGTGCAGGCAAGTTCTCTGTCATCGTTTGCTGTTGCTGAAGGGATCAGGAACACCTCCACGTACTGATGGGCAATTATCTCCCAGAGTTGCTGGGTAGTGCAAAATCAGCAGTGGTGGTCTGGGTCTGCCTTGCTTCATTTCTTGAGTTTGCTTTTTAGTAAATATGCCATCCTGGGGGGTGGGGGGTGGGGTGGGGTGGGGACAAACAGAGCTGGTGACAGTAGCCCCACCCACCACAGGAAGATTAGGAGACAGAAGGGAGAGGGGTGCTTTCCATGCAGTTTTGGGGTTTTGGTGACCTGAACGCCATTCGTTTGAACATGTAAACCATAAATCACTTCTAAAGACTGACGATGAGTCTGTGTCCCACCTGACTGTGAGCCCCAAGGTGGGGAGAACCACACCTGAATTCCAGCACATTTCCCTGGGAGGAAGATGGGTGTGTTGACATGGGCTGGGAAGGGCTGGGCTCACTGTCAGCTGCCTTCTCCAGACAGCAAGTCAGCCAGGGCAGCTAATCCCCACACAGCGCAACCCAGCACATCTGTATGCCAGCAAGACCCAGGCATACAGATGTGCCCAAGCCTCCAGAACCTAAGGAGGCCACCAGTGACACTGGGCCACAGCACAGGTCCCTCTGCACGCAGGGTAGGGATGTCCCCATCTCTGCATATCTACAAAGGAGACAGGAGACATGTTGTGGCAATGGCCTTTGGGTTAACTGTATGGCTTATGTACATTCTTCAGGATGCAGACCTAGCAATGTGGGGCAGATGTCAGAGAGAAGCAGAAATGAGACCATAGCTGGTCTTCACCGGAATCACCTCTGCCATCAGCAAAGACTTGGGGCCACCTCTGTCCCCTGTCCCTCATCCTCCTACCCAGTGAGGCAGTACTTGCTCCAGGCGTGGGCCCCAGATGAGAAGGTTTGGCCACACCTCCCTCCAGACTAACCTGTGGAAAGAGCCCAGGCTGGAAGAGCCCAGTGCTGCCATTTGCTGAGAGGCAAAGCCTGCAGAGAAGTCCCCGACAGCCTGCCACACACCATGTGGTGAGGGCTTGGGACAGAAAGCAGGTGGCAGTGAGTTGGGGACAGTGTCCTGGCATTCATAACACACGGGGAGTGATATTACACATTCTCTATGGATGCATAAAATGAATGGAAAATTTAAAGTGTGTGGAAGGTCCGGCAAGAGCATCAGCTAGCCTGGTGTGCCTGTACCCTTAGGTTCTGCATTCAAGGATTCAGCCAACCAAGGTGAAAATGCTGAAGGATGATTACTACCCTGCTGCCAACACGTGCTCCAAAATCAGGCCTGTGGTGGCTGGGTCACCTAAAGTCACTCTT